>NC_134407.1:209367751-210857751 GCF_038048845.1 Mixophyes fleayi | reverse complement strand
AAACCCGCAGTTTAGTAAATCTAGCCCTTGATGTGTTAGCGAAAATTGTATTATTAGGCGTGATATCTTCCAGCAGAGGTAATACTTCTGCAGGTTTATTAAATCTAAATGTATTTGGATTAAATATATACTGGCTGTAGAAATTGGTCTAATTTGAGAGGATTCACTAGGGGGCTTTTGGTTGATATTGCAATATATGGAAGAGTTTTTCGTTAAGGGTGCTTTAAATGGAACTGATAGCCTAGTGAGATAATGATTGACCTATGATATGAATGATGTAGAGCTAGGCTAGGTACACACTGGAGCGTTTTCGTCCAATAATCTGGCTAATCAGCCGGCATACGACCGTGCGGTCGGAAATCAGGTTAGTGTGTATAGTAACATGATGGGCGAGAGTCGTTCCAAAGTGTTTATTGTCGGCTCATTTGGTTGGTCGTACTGTTTAATATTTTCCAATCCAATCGCCTAACGATCATGTAGTGTGCATAAGTTTCCAATCGACCCACAAGCAACTGCCGATAGTTCCTCGAGTTGCGACTACTTTGAGGGGATGTGTATGTTAATTTCTGATGCTTGTACCTGTCCCACGTGATGCGGTGTCCGCACGTCACTTATTTGGTAATTAGGGGCCTGATTCATTAAGGATCTTAACTTAAGAAACTTCTTATTTCAGTCTCCTGGACAAAACCATGTTACAATGCAAGGGGTGCAAATTAGTATTCTGTTTTGCACATAAGTTAAATACTGACTGTTTTTTCATGTAGCACACAAATACTTGATAGCTTATTTGTGCACTGAAATTTAAAGTTGATATGTGTGTGCTACATGAAAAAACAGTCAGTATTTAACTTATGTGCAAAACAGAACACTCATTTGCACCCCTTGCATTGTAACATGGTTTTGTCCAGGAGACTGAAATAAGAAGTTTCTTAAGTTAAGATCCTTAATGAATCAGGCCCTTTATGTCTATTGCATTTATGCGTACGGCATATGTCTGCCAGTTTAATTATAAACCTTTGTCAGTGTAGTGTTATCAAATAAAACAACGCTTTATTTATTGGTGTATTGCTTATGGTAATGGCCTCCATAATTACAACCCTTTGTCCCTTTATTGTACACTCAATACACATTCATAAAAATTCAAAATATGTGTATTACATTTGTCTACCTGCATAATTATATAACTTTTTTTTTTATATAGCACATTTTATGTTAATTATAGATGTGTCTGGTTGCGTATTAGTACACCTGTGTAAATGGTACTGCATCTTGCACCTGTGTTCTTTAACACTTTACATGTACATTCAACATGTTTTATAATTGAACCTTTATTTACTTGTTAATGCATATATTTGTAAAATACATAGAATAAACCACACATTATACATCCAACAGATTTATTGTTGAATACTGTAGAAAAATTTAACAGTTGAAAAATATAACATTTCAATATGATTATATTAGCATCTATAAGACTGGACTTTTTAATGGTTAATCTAGCTCAGGGTTGTCCAACCCGTGGCCCGCATGCGGCCCAGCATGCCTGTAAATGTGGCCCAGCAGGAGTTTTGGTTGTGGCAAGGGGGCAGCACTGTTAATGAAAAAAAAAATCCTGCAAAAAAAAGAAAAAGATAAGAAAATACTTACCTTGTGGTCACGCGGTCCCTCCCTGGTCTCCTTCTCCGTGCGGCACTCGCAGCGAATGTTGGGCTTGACGTCATCACGTCCGACATCCATTGCGGAGCACAGCACATAGGAGTCACCCGCGCGAACTATCAGCAGCAGTGAAACGGAAAAAACAAGAGAAGAGGATCAGAGAACATGCCGATTAATACCCCATTCATACTGCACCAAAATCCCGGGTTTTTACCGGGGCGAGCTCAAACGACTCGGGTCTTGGTGCAGTATGAATGGTACAAGTCAAAAATCCCGGGTCTAAAAACCCGGGTCTTCAACCCGGGATTTATCGAGGGGTAATTCCCGGGTCGGACCCGCGTTGCCTGCACTATGAATGGTGCAACCCGGGTTGCACAGAAAACAAGCTGATTGGCCATGATGAAAAGTAATGTGGTAAACAATCACCACCCACTTTTGCATCATCTTTATGCTTCAAAAAACCAGTCACCTTTCAATGACATCACCATTTTTCAGCCAATGAAAACTGCTCTGGTGATGACTCCCACAAATTGCCAGGGCACAGACTTGTGCAGTATGAATGGGGTCAACCCGGGAAATTCCCGGGTCCGAGGTGCAGTATGAATGGTGTTTCTGAGCTGGGACGCTCCGAGACCCGGCAAAAACCCGGGCTGAAAAACCCGGGATATTGCCGGGGCGGCAGTATGAAAGTGGTATAAAAGGTAAGTTAAGGGGGTTTTTTTGTTTTTTTTTATTATTTCAATATTATTTATGCTGACTAGTGCATAAACTCACCTGGTCCTGGAGCATCACGGACCTTATCTTCCTGTCTTAATGACTGCTGTATTGAAGCCCTTCATAAAATGTTGTAACAATATCACTTGATGTTTGACAGCAGCCATTAGCATGTCATTGAAGCACTGAGCAGCAAGGAGCATTAGCAATGTTTTCTATGTTTTTTTTGGATGATCAGCTATCATTAGTGTTAGTGTATTTTATGTGCGGCCCAAAACAACTTGTTGCCTTCCATTGTGGCCCAGGGAAGCTAAAGGTTGGACACCCCTGATCTAGCTAGTGCTTTGTGTCATAACCTTCTGGAGCAACTGAAACATTATCCATGAATTTTTGTTCAAGTTTTTGGGGGGTTTTTCTACATCACTGATGTTAGCCCTTAATTCTTGAAAATATTCGCCAAACTTTCCCATCTTCTCAACCAAACCCTTCAAAGGACTATCAGCATTCTTTTGTACCTCAGAACTTTCTTCCGATATGATGATGGTATCTACGAGAAGGAGAAAATATGTTTAGCATATAACTGCTATATCTGTAATAAAGTTAACAAAAGTTCTTTTCCAACATCAAGTAAAGTCCCATTTGCTCACCTTCTACACTGCTCATAATACCTTTATGTTGTGGTCCCTCTTGTTGCATCTCTGCAAAGGTGACCTCCACAGGTTCTGTAAAACAGGCGCCATTTTGGTTATTATACCGGTATACTTTTCTCCCCAAAACATTTTACAGCCTCCAAATGTGAATTCAAATACCTTCTTTTAATACTTCTTTTTTTTTTCATCAAATTTGGTATCATTTTTTCTGCTTTAACAACTATGTGTTCAGCTTTAACATTTTCGATACCTATGCAGCGCATGTCATTGTGCATTCTTCTTTCTGGAAATAATACAACATTTTTAATATACTATATACCAGTGTTGGCTAACCTGTGACACTCCAGTTGTTGTGAAACTACAAGTCCCAGCATACCCTTCCAGCAATAAGCTGCTATATATTGGTAAAGCATGCTGGGACTTGTAGTTTCACAACACCTGGAGTGTCACAGGTTAGTCAACACTGCTATATACTATGGTCAGTCATTTATCTACAAATTCACTCACAAGTCCTTCAAACAGTCAAATTCACTTTTTTTAATGTTTCTACAGATTTGCACCAGTCTCTGTTTTTTAGGTCTGACCAACGCTTTTGCACTTCAAATTTATTTATTTTCTTTCCAGGTTTCTCCTTAATTTATTTTAGTAATTTCTGCATTATTAGTTCCTTTCTGGTATTAACTCTTCGGTATTTTCTCTTTTGGCAGTCATAGTCCTACTTGTCCAGTACTTTTACCATTGGGCAGCACAGTGGCCTAGTGGTTAGCACTTCTGCCTCACAGCACTGGGGTCATGAGTTTGATTCCCGACCATGGCCTTATCTGTGTGGAGTTTGTATGCTCTCCCTGTGTTTGCGTGGGTTTCCTCCCACAAGCCAAAGGTTAATTGGTAGGTTGGTAGGTTAATTGGCTGCTATCAAAATTGACCCTAGTCTCTCTCTCTGTCTGTCTGTCTCCCTGTGTGAGTGTGTGTCTATATTACGGAATTTAGACTGTAAGCTCCAATGGGGCAGGGACTGATGTGTGGGATTTCTCTGTACAGCGCTGCCAAATTAGTGGCACTATATAAATAAATGATGATGATGATCATCTCGGGCTCATTGCTTTTGCTATTTTCACGCCCGTTAATTGTATTTCTTCTTTTTCTCCATCCCCCTCCACTACTTCTACAATTTTTTTCTCTACTTCTCGCACCCCCCACCGCCTGTACTTCTCACAATCCCACCGACACCTGCTCCTCATCCGCCATCTTCTCACGTCCCTCTGCGCCAGACAAGCTCCTCAGTAATTTTATACACTCAGATATGGGTGTTTGTTTCAGCTGTGGACCAATCAGTGATGGTACCTGTACAGACTGGAGCATTGTGGATGAAGGGCATTCGTGTATAATAACCTTGTGTTTGTCGAATATATCAATATATTTAACCCCTAGTGGTCCAAGAAATACAAACGGATACTACGAGCGTTTTACACCTTACATCCGTTGCCATACAAGGTAAGTAGTTTATGGAAGGATTATGAATGTTTTGTTGTACCATTGTGCTTATCGTAACAACTGCATAAATATATATTTTGTGATTGTTAAGCTACCCTTATGTATATGTATATGTGTGTATATATATATATATATATATATATATATATATATATATATATATATATATATATATATATATATATGTGTGTGTGTGTGTGTATATTCCAAATACTTATGTTGTACTTATTAGTCTTATTTGTGATACAAAAATTTGGCAAAGAGTAAAATACAGAACCTTCAGACTGTATACAAGAAAGAACTCAATAAGTTGAGGCTTCTAAACAATCAAGGACAGGTGCAGATGATGTTTATGTGCCAAAGCTGTGGTACTTTGACCTTCTGCACTTCATCCGTGAAAATGAAATTACATGGCAGTCCACCTGCAGCCTGGATACGGACTGTAGTTCTCCTACTGATGTAGTGCAAGCAGATGACATACCTCCTAGTGGAATTGTAAGTAAAGTATATTACACTGTTGCTGTGTAACAGGTTTATTACAGTATAAATACATAACAATAAAGATTGCACACATAAGATGCTTATGAACAGTTGTTACACACACTCATTCATAGCACTGCACCCTCCCCATTAAAATATAGAAGGTATGCCTCCCTGTTTAATTTTGCACTGGCACTTGCATTTCTAAGGTTCCCCGACTCTAGATGTGTCAAGCCAACTACCTCCATTTCCTTTGTTGTCCTCATATGTATGTGAACTGCATACAAAGGAGGTTGTACGTCTTAGAAAATAATGCAGAACACAACAGGCCGTCACCAATTTGTCTATCTTGTCCAAACGTAGATTAATAGCAGAATGGAACACTCTGAATCTGTTACTGAGAATTCCAAATGCATTTTCAACAACACGCCTAGCTCGTGACAGTCTGTAATTCAATATCCGCCTTTCTGTAGACAGATTGCGTTGCGAGTATGGTTTCAATACATTGTTGTGCAATGCAAATGCTTCATCAGCCAGAAACACAAAATTTAGTCCATATTTTGTATTACTTCCAGTTGGAATATTAAGTTACTGTATTTGCCGGCGTATAAGACAACTGGGCGTATAAGACGACCCCCAACATTTCCACTCAAAATATAGAGTTTGTTATATACTCGCCGTATAAGACTACCCCCTCTTCCGCACACCTTCCACACACCAAATAAAACGTAAAAGAACATCAGATTTGATTTCAACATGTTAATTTATATTCGAATGCTTATGACATGCAGGAAAACTGTCACAAGGCTGTATGTTATCAAACATGTACAGTAAACATAAAACAGTGCAAGTTTATTAAGGAGTATGACAAGCACATCAAGAGTATAAACATAGTAAATGCCAGAGGCTAATTCACTAAAGCCGAATGGAACAATAAACTTATGGGAGCTACCATGCTGTTTGTTTTCTAAGCTGTTAACCAAACTGGAACTGTCAATGATAGAAGGAAGATAACAAATAGAGGGAGAGAGCAAGTGCCGGGCAGTTTCCCTTTAAAAGCCTTCAAACTCCTGTTCGTCATCTGATATTAAAAGTTCATCAATGACATCTTGTGATACAGTTGCAAGGCAGTCATCGTATGGATCTAATTCCGTGTCAGATGATGTGGCCTCAGCTTCAGCTTCCTCTTCATCTTGCCACAAGTACTCGTCCTCCATACCATCTAATGAATTTGATATGCCACACTTCTTGAAAGACTTGATTACTGTTTATGCATCAATATCATTCCAGGCTTTTATGACAAATTGGCGCAAAACATCCAACTGTGGAGCACGCATGTTTCCTCCTTTTGTGTATGACTTGTCGCCGCTAACCATCCATTCATTCCACTGTTCTCTAATGCGATCTTTAAACGGCTTGTTTAGGCACACGTCCAGGGGCTGTACCAATGATGTCAATCCTGCAGGAATAACTGCTGCACCTGTTTTTATTCTCGCAAGCCTTTCCTTGGTGGTGGGAGTTAAATGAGCCCTGAACATATCCCACACAAGTAGACTACGTTTTTGAAGTAGACAACCTGGTCGTCTGCTCCATACATTATCCAGTCAAAGTTTCACACCCTCCTCATCCATCCAGCCTTTTTTTTTTCATGCACGTGCACAAAACAACCAGCAGGGAACTTGAGTTTTGGCATTGTTTTCCTTTTAAAAATAATCATAGGTTTCAGTTTGTTGCCATCAGCTGTGCATGCTAGTACCACTGTAAAACTTGACTTCTCATGTCCTGTTGTTTTTATCAAAATAGTTTTTTTAACTTTTTGATGGACAGTTTTATTTCCAATCATATCAAAGTTCATTGGAGTTTCATCAATATTTCCAATATTACTTAACGCATAGCCATGTTCAGTGCGCTGTTGTATTACGTATCGATGGAAACTATCCACTTTGTTATCCAGATCTGCAAGTAATTTTTGGGCAATTTTTGTCTTTTGCCTTAGTACCAGATCATGCCTTGCCATGAATCTACTACACCAGGATATAGTGGCCTTAAAATTGTTGCTGTGATCTGGGTTAGATTTGGCCCACTGAAGTGCAAACAAGCGTATTGTATTTCGTGTCACCACATAACCGTTTTGGCGATGCTGAGCCACCATGTCTGCTACATGTTTTTCGAGTTCTGGCCAGTGTGGGGTGCCTCTTCTTAATGCACACTTACCCCTTGGCATACTCTTTTAATGGTTTTTCATTTGATTTCCAGTCCCGAACCATCTTTTCTGTTACTCCATATTGTCTTGCAGCAGCACAATTATTATATTCCATGGCAAAGTTTACAACTTTAAGTTTAAAACTTGCATCATATTTCTTTCTTTTTGCTGGTGCCATGATAGGGTTGATAGGGGTTTGACTGCTGGACATTTTCTATGCTGTATTGTACTGTACAATGGTGCAGTACTGTGGTTGGCTGTTGGCTGTATACAAAGCCTGATTGGATTGGTACCTGCTCCCTGTCTGCCCTCCCTGTCTCCCTGTCTCCATGGCACTAGCAGCAGTCTGGTCCGCCCTTGATTATGGATAGTACCACGCTGGTGACCCGCCGCGGCCGCACTGGATACCGGTATGTAGAATGAGGTGGGCGGGCATCGGGAGGCCACTATGGGCGAGTATCGGAATGTCTATGTCTATGTCTATCCCAACTGCCAACTGCTATGCCAAGTGCACCCGGCGTATAAGACGACCCCCCACTTGGAGGCATGTTTTTCAGGGCAAAAAAGTCGTCTTATACGCTGGCAAATACGGTAATAGTTTTTTAGTTTTGCACCGCCATCAGACACTTTCCCTTTTTTCCCAATGTCCATAAATAAGAATTCATAGTTTGTATCCATTATGGTCATTAGAATGATGCTGAAAAATCCTTTGCAATTATAATGAAAAGATCCACTTTTGGATGGAGGCATAATTCAGACATTTTTCCCATCAATGGCACCACCAGTTTGGAAAATTCCAGTGTTTCTCAAATTCTTCAGCAATAACTTGCCATTGTTCTACCGTTGCAAGAAACTGAAACAGGTGTGAAATAGTTAAATTAGTCCATGCATATAATATCATACTCTTTTTTTTTTTCTCATTTTTTCATTACTCAGTCTGCTGTCAAGAACTCATGTTGGATGTTGGTGACCAAAAAGAGACAAGTACAACTACTGTACAGGGAAGCCAGGTGACAGTCAACACAACCACAAACTCAACAGAAGAGGAGGAAACAAAGGCTCCGGGAAGTTGAGTAAAGTGATGCGCTGACTACAAAGATGGTGGAATGTGCAAACACTTTAATGGCCAAAAAACCTGCACAGCACACTTTTGATCTACTTGGAGCTACGCTAGCAAATAAAACGAAAAGTGCAAGTAGACCGATAAGAGTGGAAATGGAGCGTTTGGTGTGCGACCTCATGTGTAGGGCTACCAAGGAATTTGTACAATTCGAACGCCAGCAACCCACGGCCAGGCACCTTCATACACATATCGGCATACACTGATGCAGCATGGTAGTATGGGGGGACAATATGCCAAAAACATACATAACTTCTACCCCTATACCCAACTCAAACATGCACAATTCAGTGGTAGCACATCACAAATGGATAATAGCGAAGTTTTGCAATATGAACAACTATAAACTGTTTATTTGGCTGCTTTTATTGGATTGCACTTTATTTATTTAATGCATATTGTTAATTTTATGTATGTTAATAAAATCATACATTTATTTCTAAAAAAGACTACTTATGTTTACCGACCTTCAAATACTTCAATGATAGCATCATAGGTCTCAGGTATTATCAAACCCAGAGATTGCGGTGAAATTGCTGTACTGTATTTCAGATCAGCCAGTGTCCTTCCTGTTGCCAGATATCTTAGGGCAGCAACCAGTCTCTGCTCTGCAGATGCGGGTCTCTTAAATGGGGGTCCTCCTTCTGGATGGTGGGGGTGACTAGTTGGAGCAGTTTCTGGAATGTGGGTTCATTCATTCACAAGAAATTCCTGGCGTCATCGGGGTGGTTGTCCCGTATCTCCTGCAGCAGGGACATATGAGAGTATGAGTCCCTCCTCTTGAACCACTCTTTGGTCCAACAAGATCTATTATTTCTCCTTCTTTCCCTTCGGGTCTGTAGTTGCAGCCTTCTTGCCACCGCGGGCAGGAAAAGAGCAGTTGCTTGTTGTTCTTCACCAATATCCATATTAGTAAAAACATTTGTTGATGTGTTGTTGTGAACGAACGTACACTGTACACGTGCTAACAAATGTATTAAGAAAACGTGTTACCTTCGCTTATTTATGAGGTTTGGGGTGGTTACTATTGAACATGCTCTGCCCTTTATTTACATTTCTTGGGGATATCATTAGATGGACCTCATAATTCGTTTCAGTGTGTACAAAATTCTAATCTTTGCTCACAACAACATGGGTGTGAAAAGTCACTGCCCGGATGGTCAGTCTTTCGTTAAGCGTCTAAAGCGTGACTAGTGTGTACGCATTAATCGTCTGAGCGATCGGACCTTCGGTCGAAGGTAAAGTCGTCGTAGATAACACATCGGTCAGAAAATTCTCCAGTGTGTACCGAATCGCAGTTGGGACATAATTGATTTTTCATGATGGTTATTTTAATTTATTTATTTTATAGAAGGAATTTGTAATTATATTGTTAAATGTGGAGAAACGCGTAACAGTTGTTGCATAATCTTTTGACAAATGTGAAAGCATCTTTCTGTTAGACTTTCAACTAACGAGGCGAGGACATGTACTGCCAAGAGTAAGATTGTGGCTGGTGTATCGTATTGCTCTAATGAGAGTCCTTATGCATGTTGGCAATCTAAAGGAATACTTGTAAAGACCTGAAGCCACGGAGAGCTGTGAGTCAGATCAGCTACTGTTCATCGGCCAGGTAATCTGCTATATACGCCATTTGTGAGGAGTGCAAGTCACGGAGCGCGACGGGTACGAGCTGTAGCTCTCCGTTGACAACATGGACTATCACATTACAAAAAGATCTCTTGTTTAAGCTGCGTTACTGTTTGATTCTACTTCTGTCAGCTGGACATGTATTAAGAGAGAGTTTTGGAGCATCTGATTTGAAACAGTGTTTAAGGACACTTTTTTTTCTTAAATAAGTACTCGCAGTCTGCAATCTACTAGAAGGTAAATCATTATTTAAGCCTTACTTATTCAGATTTTCTATTATAACCGGACATCTCCTGCCTTTTTTTGAGCAGTGAATAAGGACTTAATCCGGGGTGTGCACCTCCGGAGCAGTACAAAATGGACTTTTGACAGAAATAGTGTTGGTTTGATAAATAAGGTGAATTATTATATGTTATTTTAATGAAGATTAACTGTGTTTTATATCAATTTAATAAAATTGTTTTAATTTTATTGTGGTTGGTTGGTTTGAAATATAGATAAGAGAATAGGTGCCCTTGTTTCCTTAAAGTTTTGGTTTTCCTGTTATTGGATTGGTACATACTAATCCTAAAAGGGCAGCTATCTTGTCTTTCTATTGATGCTTGATATGAATTATATATATTGAGTGCAATTAGAATTTATAGATATTGCTGCAATATGTAAGATGGAGATAATGCAGCCAACATGTGGTGATAAATTCTGAGATACATATACATACGCACACATACGTAATTAGCAAGAAATTACACCTGGCACCTATGACTGGCAGCGCATGTGAAGCAGAACACTAGGAGACTGCTTGGAAACTACATACCCCAGACTGCCTTGGGGTAAGATAGAATTCAGAGAGACACACAGAGGCTATCAAGGGTGGGAGAACCATGTGTGAAGCTGGGAATGCAGTGAAAGGAGGAGATAGAGGGCTCAGAGGAGGGAGAGATTTTCAGAGCAGGGTGATCAGAGAGATATGAGAATTTTGCAGGATACAGAAGTCCAGGATTACATCTTTCCACCCACAAAGAGAACAACAGCCAAAGAGATTCATTCAAACTCTTCTCAACATGATGGGCACATTGGACACTACCAGGAAGTCACACTGGAGTAGGCAAATCAGCCAGATGATACACACACACAACTACACTAACAATTAATTGACAGGATACATAGTAGGTAATACTTATGTTTGGAAGAGAAGGTTGACTACCTGTAGACATATGTTTCGGAATAGTGGAAGTTCCATACTCAGGGGAGACACATTTACATTATGTTCAGAGACTGTAAGAAGAGCTGAGAGAGGCTCACAGATTGGCTCAAGAAGCTTCTCCCAAGACTGCTTTGAGAAATAAGATACAATATGACAGTCAGGTGAAAGAGAATGTATTGGTTGGAAGGAGATCCAGTACTGCTTTGGTACCTGGGGATACCAGGAAAGACTGACAGATACTAATTATTTCACTTGTGATAGTGTGAGACCTGGAAGACATGCACTGTTAGGGGTCCCTGAAGACGATCGGATTTGGAAAACACTGGTATAAGCAGAGAGGATGTTTTCAGGGTGTGGAACAGCTTGTTAACTTGCCAAAGAAGTGCCAGTCCCAATGGAGGGAGTGTGTAGCTCTGGTGCCTCTGACTGGCAGCGCATGTGAAACAGAACACAGGGAGACTGCTTGGAAACTACATCCCCCAGACTGCCTTGGGGTGAGACAGAGTTCAGAGAGACACGCAGAGGCTGTCAGGGGCAGGAAAGCTGTGTGTGAAGCTGGGAAAGCAGTGAGAGGACAAGCTAGAGAGCTGTGAGGAGGTTGTGTGAGAGAAGATGGGAGCCATGAGACAGAGCCATTGAGAGAGGGAGAAATCTGATTATTTATTGAATTATCTATCTTATGGACTGAGATTTGTGGTTTCAGTTTATTTAGACAGGGAATTGGAGAGGAGGCCCGAGGACTGTGTTTTAGTTGCAATGGTAACAGTGCAGGGAGAGACAGCCAGGTATTCTGGGACTGAGATATCTAGACAAAATAGTTTGTTAAATGCAAAGAAGAAGCATTTCCGTGAGTAAATGGCAAGTTTAAAGTGTGACTGGAAGAAAAAAAATGGTGAAGTTTGATCATTTTAGCTAATAGGAGGGAGCAGCCACCATTTTATATGCACCAGTTTCTGCCTCCATGTTTAGACACATCAAGTGAGGGAGAAGGAGTGTTGCATATTATATTCGTAAGAAATCTATATCTTTCTGGAGGGAAAATTCTGCAATTTGTGTGTTATTACTGCTGCCTTTATTGCTCTGCCAAGCCCAGAAATTCAAGTGAACTGTGTTATTTTTTATTCATTTGAATTGCATATATGTTCCTAAAGTCGTTGATCAAGAAAGCAAGAATCTGAACTTTTGATACTATCAAAGACTTGGACATTTATTACTGCATTTTTTTATTGCATGATTTCTGTATAGCAAGTTTAAGAGTGTGAGCAGCCTATGTTTATTGAAAACTGCCTGTGTAAATACAGCATTGTATATAGTTTCTAGTAACAACTAGTGTTTAGTTGGTGAACATAGTGATAAGTGGGCCTGAGGTGCCTCTTCGTTTAATAAGGCCTAAAAGGCAGGAGAAGGAGAGGCCCTCTCTACAGTATAAAACTTTGTTTATATATATATATATATATATATATATATATATATATATATATACAAATATATATATATATATATATATATATATATATATATGAGAAAAGACAATACATTTAGTGGTCCTGTGCTTTAGAAATAAACGTGCTGGTGGGGCTTCTAAAGACCAGTCTGAAGTATTTGTATTGTGTGTCTGTGGTCACAGATTGAAGGTGGGCAGATGGTTCTCTTAGTCTCCCTCTGGTGTTACAGGTTTCTTGGACATTACCCAACGAAGACACTATTTGATTCTGACTTAGGTGGACTGCATAGGAGAGATAATGGTGAGAGCTGCTAGTCTACTACAAAACACTTTTCTCATAGGTACACCTGGAATAGGGGTGTTACAAAACAATCTGTCTTCTCTTGATGCTAACAGAATTTTGTACACCAGAAGTGTCTGTCTAATCATATAAATAACCTCGTCATATGCCTTCTTCAGGATAATCCTTATGCTTAAATGATTGTATTAGAGCTGTCTTTGAAAGTTTGGATCTGAAGAACAATTCCTATGTAGTCCGAAGAACTGCCCCTTGGGAATATTATTCTTCCATGGATGATAATGCTTCTATAATGGATGCATCCTTTACTGTCCACCTTTTTTGGTATATTCCTGTGATATCACAATCATCATTGACTGAGAGGGCAACTACCAGTAAATATATGTTTGTGGGGTCAAAAAAGCTATTGAACTTTCAATTATAAGTATTAGATTTCAGGTGTTCAACGAAAAAAAGTGATAGAATGTGCATAATATAAATAAAAAAAGGTCATCTATGTATCTCCCATAGAACACCACATCCCCCTGTATGGACCATTCCAAATAAACTCATTGTTTAACAGGTCCATATATAGCAAAACTTGGGGGGAATTTGGTTCCCTTGGCAGTTCCCAACACCTGTAAATACCTGTAAACACCAAATTGAAAACAAAATAATTGTGTGATAGAAAAAAAATAAATAAAGTAGAGACAATTATTTAATGATTAAGGGGGTAGGGTAGGTGGGGAGTAAAGGATTGGGAATTAAGAACTACACAGGAAAGGACCAGTATGGAAGAAACAATGTCCTTGTCAACTTATATTAAGGGAACTTAGGAGGTGACTGATAATGATGACCTGAAGAGAGGGTACACTGTTACGTGGTAGTGAGAAAGGGTATGTGTAAAAAGGGCCTGCATACCACACATGACAAAAGTTAACTCAAAGGACTGAAGAGGGGGACTGGTGAGATGTTTTCTACAAAGAACCAGGGGCCCATACATTATTACATACATGACCTCTGCCATGGAGATAAAAGGTGATTTCTCCCATGGCTTTTATATGCCAGTTTTGTTTCTTAAGAGCAGAGAAATAAGTAGGGAGAGAGTTGTTATAGGGATTAGCCCCTGTGGCCACCAACCCTTAACAATCAGGAGAGGCAGGAGAGAACATTTTATTAAGTCTCACTGGTGTATAGTATCATCTGTAGTATAATTTGTAAAAGTTTTCTTTAATCTCGGTAGAGATGGGACACTTAGCAATTTCCCAGGACCTGTTGATCCAATAGGCTGACTAGGCTGCAGGCTAGAGCGCAAGGATTTTGGGGGCAAAATTGTGAGAAGAATACGTTTAAACTGAATTTAATTTTAAAATATAATAGAATTGTTGTTCTCCAAAGTAAAAAGAAAAACACAAAATAAAAATGTTGTAAGTTTCTAATCTTGATGTACTTCCATCATAAAGACTGAAGACTAGGAGTTATCAAGGATAAGTATTCAGGAGAGACAACGACCGCCTCAGGTGCAGATGAGACAGCCCCCTCCACTTTCACATCTTCACCCTTAGTAGCGCTCGTTCATTCCTCTGTTCTGGAAGACCTTTCTGATTTTAATGAAAACTAAATGAATTGCAAAGATTGCTGTGGCCCTTTTAAGAAGCCAAGTGGAGTTCAGTTTTGAAATCGTGGAAACATAAACATTACTAGAGGGGCAGGAGCCAGATTTTGAATTAAGAACAAATTTGCCTGGCGTGGAAGACGAGAGGGCGCTATGAGCATATTAGCCTAGGGCAGCCTCAACCCTTAATCAGGCCCTGCGATTCCCAGTCTCATGTCTTTCCAGGCCTCCTTATCTGGCGGTGTGTGATGATTCTGCTGAGATAAGGCAGCGTCAATCAGAATGCCATAAATTTGGGATATCATTCCCTTACATGTAGGATGCTGTCGGCAGATGCCCTGAAAGGAGTATGAGTCATATGAGTCACAAATAGTGTAAAATATGTTGAATCTGCATTTATTCAAAGGGTGTAATGTATTAGAAGGAGACTCCTGCTATCAGCAAGGGGCAGTCACTGGCCCTGTTTACAAACATCAAAAGGAACATTAAGGTCAACTTGTGCCAGCTAGTAGACCTAGTTGCAGATGTCCCAGGTAGGAAGGCTGGATTATGCCAACTAGGAGTTATGGGGGAGATAGGGCAGGTGAATGTTTAGTTTCACCGAATAAGAATCCCAAAATTTAGTTTGGGAGACTGTAGTCTCTACTTTCTGTGTAGTCCCCAAAGGGGAGTTAGATCAGGCCAATCAAAATGGTAAGATTCAATGTCAAGCCAAGGAGATGTGTCTGTAGAAGCATACGATACGCCACTTTGGACATTGATAAACTTTTTATTATATGGACATTTATGTACAAAATTACCAAGCACAGGTTACCATATTTAATTTATTGATTCACATCCGCCTAGCTTTACAGACATGGGTTCCCACAGGGTTCAAACAATAGGTCTGCAGAGAAACACCCCTAAGTCAGCCAATTGTAGCATTTTTTTAAAGCCACACTCAGTAGAGGTAGGGACCTTAACCATCTAGGATCCTCATCCATGTTACGGCATTTGAAGTGAGTTCATGGAAAGCTGTTGGGAGAAACTTATGTTAAAAAAAATAATAACAAGCAGTCCAGCATCATCTACCTCCCTTCTCTCATCTAGATCCCAGCACCTGCAATCTACACCCCCAACACCTTCATCATCAATATCCCCAGAAGCAACAATTGACTGTTAAACAATCCTTTGCAAGAAGAAGCTTGTATGAAACCTGTCACCCAGTCGCAAAGCAGATCACAGACGCCATGGGGACTATGCTATTATTATCTGCGTCCAATGTCCACTATTAATACAGTTGGTTTAAGACATTTAATTGAGGTCTTGTGTCCCTGTTACCAAATTTCATCACTATACCATTTTACTAGAAAAGCTATTACTCACCTGTATCAGAAGGTTCCTAAAAATGTAATTATTGGGATACAAAATGCCATTCTAACCACTGTACACTTAAGCACAGATATGTGGACAAGTGGAACTGGGCAAACTAAAGATTATATGATTGTGACAGCCCACTGGGTTGGTTATTCGCCTTCACCAGCAAGAACAGCAGCAGCATGTACCCAAGTATGTCACATTTTTCAGAAGTAGGCTACTCTGTGTATCAGTGGCTTCACTAAGAGGCATACAGCTGACAATCTGTTACAAAATGTAAGGGATGTCATTGCAACATGGTTAATCCTGCTTGGACTCTCCTGAGGATATGTCATTTCTTATAACGACTCCAATATTGTTAGAGCATTACAGCGGGGGGGGGGGGGGGGGGAATTCCATCACAATTCCTGTTTTGCTCAAACAATCAACTTGGTGTTACAGAACTTTTCAAAAAATGACAATGACATGGAGGAGATGCTGTCTGTGTCCTGAAAAATGTAGGGTAATTTTTTGGGATTCTGCAACAGCATGTAGGAGAATGCAGCAGCTGCAAGAAGACTAGAGTTTGAGGGGGAATGTACTTTAGTCCAACAAATTAGTTACCTGTGAAGAGAGTGCAGATACGGTTAGCTTGAGTCAAGTGATTGCCTTAATTATACATTTTGAGAAGCAGCTAGAGAAATTGAAGGATGAAATTAAACTAAGCAAATCCGCTAACTATATTGTAATTGTAGATCTAGGACTTAATTTGCTTCGCCAGGATCCAAGAGCTATCAACATCTTGTAATGACGTCTCCTCCTTCAGTTTCTCTGGCAACTGCTTCTTGGAAAAAACTTAGCTTTCCCAAGACACTCAGTGGTGATGCAGGTGAGTCAGCACAACATTTTGACATTTGCTCTGCCCTAAAAGAATTGCCCAAAAATCGTGACAGCTCTGCCATAAAAAAAACTACAAATTCCATGAGGAAGGCCATTATCGGCAATTACATCAAAGTACACAGACTTCTGTGATGGTGGATTCCATAGGGGATAAATTAGTATTGTTTGAGGAAGATGTACACAATTATGAGGGTGAATATGATGACAGTGTAGATTGCAGGTGCTGAAATCTAGCCAAGAGAAGGGAGCTAGCTGATGCTGGTATGCTTGGTAATATTTTGGGTAGAATGGTAGTCTGTCTGTTACTTATATAACACTTCTGAATTTGCCTGCAAATTCATATGAAAAGACTGCAAAGACTAGTATTTGTATTTCAGCAATGACAATTACCAATGGAGCAATGGAGCTCTTGTCTTTGGGTGTATATAACACCGTACACTTTTTGATGCAAATTCAGAAGAAAAGCCTGCAAGGACTAGTATTTGTATTTCAGCAATGACAATTAGTATTGCAGCTCTCCTTTTTGTGTTACCTATATAACACTGTAGAATTTTACTGCAGAATTACACTAACCCTGTCAGTAGCAATAGTATCTGTATTTTTCTGCAATGAGATTTAACAATGGAGCTATGGAGCTCTCCTGAATGTTACTGATTACTTTCTTTAACACTGCTACCCCCTCCTCTTTCAATTCTCTAATTTTGCCTGCCCAACTGCTCTACACTGTATCCTACCCCTTCTGTTTCCCTCTCTCAAATGGCGCTAGATCGTCGTGGAGGGCGGTATTTATTGATTCCAAAACTCGCGAGATTCGAGATCCAACGACGTCACAATGACATTTTGGAATCTGAAAAAATGCGAAAATACCGAGCCGACTCGGCTCGGCACTCAGATCCCCTAAGTTCAGGTGTGTTCGGTTTTCAAGGAACCGAGCCTGAGCATCTATAGTCTGAGCAGTGTCTTGCTCAGCATATGCCATTTTAAAACTGTCATGTGAAACTACTATAGTACATGACAGTAAACATGAGAAAAGTACAATTTCCATATGCTCCATAGGGAGCCATTTAAATGCTCCTTTTTCACACACATAATATACAACAGGTGGCAAAACATACAGTATGTTGTACTGTTTTTACATATTTTGTTTAACATATGTGTGTATTTTTCCAGTCTCATTTAAGATCACAGTATGTGTGGCACAATTGTAATTTTAAATGTATGACAAAGAAAGTCTAAGTCTAAGGGCTAGATTTACCAAGCTGCGGGTTTGAAAAAGTGGGGATGTTGCCTATAGCAACCAATCAGATTCTAGCTTTCATTTATTTAGTACTTTCTACAAAATGACAGCTAGAATCTGATTGGTTGCTATAGGCAACATCCCCACTTTTTCAAACCTGCAGCTTAGTAAATCTAGCCCTAAGTCTTGTTCAAAGTTGACATCTCCCCCTTCTGCGCTGGGAAAATTTCAGACAAGTCCAGTAATCTTCCACTTGTAGTCATCAGACTGTTTGAGTAGATGAGTGCATCACTCTGTGGCCAAGTCCTCGATGTAGTAAGCAGAAGCGTGATAAATCCTATCCTAAGTGTACTGTTATTATTAACCTTATTGTAATTTTATAACATTTATAAGTTATATATTGAGACCTTGAAAGCTTTTACTAGTTTAACAGTTTCTGGTTTATAATGGTTTGAGGAACATACTGTATTTTTAGGACATAGTTTAGAGTAAAGAAATACCTTTGGATGTCATTAAAGTCGCTATTTAACTGGAATAAGGCAGCTGTCTCCTTGGTATGTGGTTGTTTAATGCACCTGCAACTTATGTGATCTGCAGGTTAAGGCGTGGAGGGCTGTTTGTTCCCATCACTGCTCTAAGGTTTTCTCTTTAGTGTTACTCTTCCCCCAGGTGGCCCTCAAAGTGTACAGCACCTGTATGTAATAGGAAGCAAAGTATAATTTAGGTTAACAATATACAGCATGGGATATTTATTTTAATTGTTGTAATATAACATGGAATACATACAGAGGGCCTGATTCATTAAGAATCTTAAATGAAGAGGATCTTTATTTCAGTCTCCTGGACAAAACCATGTTACAATGCAAGGGGTGCAAATGAGTGTTCTGTTTTGCACATAAGTTAAATACTGACTGTTTTTTCATGTAACACACAAATATTTGATAGCTTATTTGTACACTGAAATTTAAAGTTAATATGTGTGTGTTACATGAAAAAAACAGTCAGTATTTAACTTATGTGCAAAACAGAATACTAATTTGCACCCCTTGCATTGTAACATGGTTTTGTCCAGGAGACTGAAATAAGGATCCTCTTCATTTAAGATCCTTAATGAATCAGGCCCAGAATTCTTCCAATACCATTTCAAAATATTCTGCAATTACGATAGAGAAAATATAAAATGCTAGGTAAGCTCTGAAGTTACATGTATACTGTAGAAATCACCAAATAAAGACTCTTTGCTCCAGGCTTCTTAAGCAATAGATGTTTTATTTCCAGCTCAAAACAGCACATGACAAACATAAAGAATCCACGGCTTCCTGACACACTAACTTAGCCCACAATCCCTGACTATTGTCCGGCCACTAATCAGCATCGGAAGCCCCGCCCACCAGATACCACAACCCTTTAATACATACACACCACAGCAATCACACCCATGTTGTGCACATGTGTATGAACTCCTTTCTCCAGGTAACAGCAGGATCATTAACCCTGTCTGTACTTCTCCCTACTGGTCTGGTCGTAATATGGTTACCTTTTCCAAAATACTTTTAGGTTGTGCAACATTTTGTCATGAAATGCACACAGGGTCATGCATACTGATGACATTTATGTTTTCTATTATAGAACATATATTATATTTACCTTGTTGAAGGTCCACTTCCACCACCAATTAGACCCCCACAGGTTACTTCAATATCTCTAGTTTCAGCTCTGCCCCCACCACTTCAAGTTTGGGCTCCTCCTCTACCTCATGTTTAGACTCCTCCTCTTCCACCTCAAGTGGTGGATCCTGAAGAGGTAGATCCTCCACCATCTCTTATAAGAAGATCTATTGAAGTAAAATAGGTGAAAATAAAACCACTGGAAGGAAGAAGACAACTGAAGCTCACACCTCTTGAACAATAAATCATGAACTACATGAATGTAGCCAGATTGAGGGATTGGGTGGCCTGGACAGTGAAAGGTCAGCCACCGCTGAGCCACCAACAATAGATGCAGATAATTAAGATTATTAATGAGATTAAGGTCTCACTAGAAGGACCATCTCTCCTCCCGTTTTCTTGGCCACCCCGACCCTGTCCACCTAAGTGTCGTAGTCTTATGCCACTTAAATGTTATGTACTATGATTTGTGTTGTGCACCTTGCCATGCTTGAAAACTTAAAGTGTTGCGCTTTGATATTAACATTAACCAATCACCACCCTGGTATCACATTGGACATGTTCAAGACCCATAAAGCTTAGGCTATCAGTATTTGCTCCACGTACTTTCTTAAAGTGCCCTGGGAACAATATGATTCTTGGTGCCATTTTTATATTTCTAAGATGTTCCAGAATACCGATTTTTAGTGGCCCTTTTGTCTTCCCTACATATCTCATGCCACATTGCAGCATATATACAACAAGGGCCTGATTCATTAAGGAAAGTAAGGCAAAAAATGAGCAAGTTTTCTCCTGGACAAAACCATGTTACAATGTAAGGGGTGCAAATTATTTTTTTACTTTGCACATAATTTAAATGTTGTCTGTTTTTTCATGTAGCACACAAATACTTGGTTAGCTTATTTGTACACTGAAATCAGAGCTTATCTAGGACATGCTCTACCCCAAATTATTAATCTGCCATCACATTTCAAATTTGCCTCCCCCTCCAATGCAACATGGGTTTGCCAAAATGCAAAGTTACTCATTTTTTTTGCTTAAGTTTCCTTAATGTATCAGGCCCCAAATGTCTTGTTGCAATGAATACATTTCTTAATCTCATATTCCTTTATATCATCTGCATCTGTAAAAGTTTTGACACTTTCCTGATATACTTACATACTTTGCATGCACCACATGGAAAGAACCCTTTCAACTCCTGAGACCTACTAATATTTGGGGTATTTGTAGTTAGACAGCTTGGTGACAGAAATAATTAAAAAAAAATTAGCCCTTTTATATACCACATGTGGTTTGTCGGGTAGATTTTTGAGAGTACAGGGTCCATTTTAAGAATAAAACAATAATCACTCATTTTTTTCCTCTCTTTTTCGAATGTGCCAAGCTGAGTAATAAATTGACAAAAAGAGGTATCCTTACTATTGCTAGAATCCTCCCTCCTATATTGTAGGGATCTTTCCTCTCCACTACCCTTGCTCCCTCTCTAGCTTTGAAAATAATACAGCTCATATAAATCGCTAATTGTTACTCTCTAATTTTCCAACGAGGAACAGTTTCTTCTGAGTCTAGCAAACTGCAAATATGGAATATTCTGTTTCCAGTAGTCATAATGACAACCGGAATACTCCAAATAACTATTACTGTCTACAGTTTTAAAGTGTGTATATGTGGTTGATGAAGTCGGCTTTAGTATCTATTTGCTGTGAAATGTTATATATCACTGATTGACTAGCCTCTTGTTTTTTTCATTAGCTGAGGCCTACATTGAACAATATATTAACGTGTTAAATGACACAAAGATGGAAGACTCTTTCACGTCATGATGATAATGCAGATCTCAGCAGAAGTAACATTGCTTTACATGAACTTGTATATTCTATATATGTCTACACATGCTTGAACAATATGCACAGTGTACCAAGAAAAATATCTTTTTCACCTGACTTCCTCTTGTGACCTATGGACCATGGGACGACCTTCAATATCCCATAATAATTATTTACTGGAACCTGAGGTTTAATGGATTTTAACTCAAGCTAATGAAACATGAGTGACATATATAACATTCCAATAAAGTAGAGAGGCTTAATGTATTCAAGTTGTTGCAACGTATCACAGTCTGCTTGTGTAGTTACTGAATTACTTTTGCTATAAAACACCTGAGCTCTGGGAGGAGGGGGGAGAACGTTGTTTTAGAAGTTCCTGTTAAATGAGCGTAGCTGCAGTGTGATATTTATATGCTGAGCTCCCTTTTTTAAAAAATAAAACATTGGATTGGACCAGACCTGGCCAACCCGCGGCTCTACAGGTGTTGTGAAACTACAAGTCCCAGCATGCCCTGCCAGCCATCAGCTGGCTACCTACTGGCAATGAATGCTGGGGCTTGTAGTTTCAAAACACCTGGAGAGCCAGGCCTGGATTAGACAATGATTTATTTTTCTTCGGTATGGTTATCTCATTAGATTTCAAGAATTTTATTGTATCCAGAACCAAGTCTATGAATTCTATTTTATTTTGATTGAAATTAGCATAAATATTAGGCTATAGTCATTGATGTTAATATAGTTCATAAACAATTAAAATTTACTCTGAGACCAATCCCAAACCAATAGAGTGTCATTTATAAACCTCTTAAACAGGATAATATGTTTAGAATAGGGATTTTCCTTATAACTATAATGGATCTTTGCAGTTCTAAATAAAATAATGCAATGAATAAATAAATAAAATCACTTTTTGCAATTGGATCCATAGTGGGGCTGGTTTAGCCTGGCTAACCCGTGTTTATATATATATATATATATATATATATATATATAGTTTATTTTTATCAATTAACAAAATGTAAAGTGAATGAACAAAAGAGAAATCTAAATCATATCAATATTTGGCATGAATTCTTCTAGGGACACTTGCACACAGTTTTTGAAGGAACTCAGCAGGGAGGTTGTTCCAAACATCTTGGAGAACTAACCACAGATCTGTGGATGTAGGCTTGCTGAAATCTTTCTGTCTCTTCATATAATCCCAGACAGACTCGATGTTGAGACTCAATTGTTCTTCTTCACACTGAAGATAGTTCTTTTTTTTTTAAAATAAACTTTTTTACTGGTTTTAGTATTGGTTTTATCACACTTATGTAGTGGGGTACAGGTGTGGGGGGGGCGGTGAACATATGCAAAGGGTTTAGTGTGTGGGATTAGGGGATCTGGGACAAATAGGGGTGTATTTATGAGAGAACTGCAGTTTTTTTTATATTTCTGCTCTTACATGGCGTGTAAAACAGCTGTCATAGTAATCGTCCATCATTCCATATGTAAAACAAGACCAAGTACCTTAGCAATAAGTGTGTGGAAGATATAATTAAGAAGTAGAAGATTTTTTAAATATAAATATAATTTCAATTTGCTATTATAGTAGTCAATTGGCATTCCTTTTAGCAGACTGAAGCTGTCATTCCTTTTAGTACATCCCCTTGAAGGTCTCCTGCATCATTTGAGTGCCTCACAATAAACACACTTTCCCCTCTTCTCAGTAGTATATGATTTAATAAAGGAATCTGGCAACATCCTTCTTAAATAAATCTGAGGCGGACCTAAAAGGGAACAGAGGTAGGACGAAGCAAGGGGCGTGTCCTGTGATGGGTGGAGTTTGCACAGGGCAAAGTGGGCTTCTCTCTCCCCTTGCCTCTGATTGGGTGAACAAACAGCCGTTACTGATTTTAAAATTCCTGCTTCCATTCTTTACAGCGTACTGCTTACAATCTAATCTCATTTCTCCTTCTTACTTAAATGTGTGTGTGTTTACGCTGTTGAAAATATACCATAGCTCTGTTGATTATGACATTTCTATTTAATTTCATTAACATAAACTTACACATGGTACACCAGAGGCGCACGGCGGTCTGGATCTCCCTGGAGGTGATGGTGGAGCGCTTGTTGTAGTGAGCCAGGCGGGAGGCTTCCCCTGCGATGCGCTCGAAGATGTCATTCACAAAGGAGTTCATGATGGCCATAGCCTTGGAGGAGATGCCGGTATCGGGGTGGACCTGCTTGAGCACCTTGTACACGTAGATGGCGTAACTCTCCTTCCTGCTCTTTCTACGCTTCTTCCCATCTTTCTTCTGGGTCTTGGTCACGGCTTTCTTAGAGCCCTTTTTGGCCACTGCAGCAGGCTCCGCTGGATCAGGCATCTCTATAATGAGTACACAGAAACTGATTAACACACCTACCACAACTGCTCTATTTATAGGCAGCACATGCAAATGCCCCTTACCACCAGCTCTGTGCACTATTGGACAGTCGTGTCATAGAGCTTGATCTAATCCTGTATACTGGATGTTAGGAGGAGGAATGCTGGCTGGTCTCCGTATAGGAGTAAGTGACTGGATTCTGGACCTGATGGAACCTGGAATTGGGAACAGGGAGGACCTGAACCCATGACCAGAGACACAGTACAACCAAGAACTCAGACAAATATAGTACCACAACTGGGACTGGGAAGATTCAGAACTCAGGCAGAGGATAGACAAGGGGTGGCAGCCTCCTAAACAAGGCTGGAACTGGCCCTGGACAACTCAGAACACAGAACCTGGGGTAGGCCTGGAACTAGAAGTCGGTACCCTGAGACACAGAGATGGCTCCTGAAAGTGGATGACTCAGAACAACAACTTACTACCTCAGATAGCCAGAAGGAGAGACAGGAATAGATTGGTGAAAGCAGGATCCACACAGAAGGTAACAGCTGGAATCTGTACAGAAGCAGGTAGATTGAAGTTGAATCCACACAAGGAATAAATAAGCAAAGTCGTTATTACAGCAGGCACAATGAAGCTGAATTCACACAAGGGGATAATGGTAGCAGTCCATATAACAGCAAACATGATGAATCTAAATTCACTCAGAGGGTTAATGGTAGAAATCCATAGAACAGTAAACAGGGTGAAGCTAAACTCACTCAGAGGGTTGATGGTAAAAGTCCATATAACATCACACGAAGAAGCTGAATTTCCACAAAGGGTTAATGGTTGAAATCTGAATACAGCAGGCAGATTGAAGCAGTAAACAAACAGCAACTGTGGTAGTCTGGAACCAGGAACTAGGAAAGTGTTGCAATGGCAATTTGCTGAGTGTAGGAGGAGATTCTTATAGTCTTCAGAGGAAGCTAATTGGTGAATGAGATCAGGTGTTCAGACTCAGCAGAATTCCCACTTGTCCCAGGATAGAATGCTGCCTTCGACCAAAAGGGAGGTGTATGGTGATATGGTACCACCGATTGGTGTAAAGAGGACTAAGACCCCGATTCGTGAAAATGGAGGTGCGCAACTACGAGGAGCTGAACAATCTGCTGGGTGGGGTGACGATCACCTAGGGAGGCGTCCTGCCCAACATCCAGGCCGTGCTGCTGCCCAAGAAGACAGAGAGCCACAAGCTTGCCAAGAGCAGGTGATTTCCTGCTGGATACAATCCCCAAAGTACAGACATCCCCGCAACACAAAGGCTCTTTTCAGAGTCACCCACATCTTCATGCGAGAGCTTATTACACCGCTGTTATTTTTTTACATTTTCCGGTAGTAAGACGCGATTTTTCTGTTTATCAATAGAACTGTGACTCCCTGTTTGCACCTATTAACAAGCACTACAGTAACATTTTGTATGCTAGTATTCGGCTTCCTTGGAAACTGCACAGATCTTAAAGGGTACGCTGAAGCAATGGTGAACACATTCTGCTTCTGTCACTCACCGGACTGTGAGTGCTACTTCTAAGGTAGCTAGGAACCGTGTCCGTCCATTATAATGAGGTACTGCGCATGTGCAGTCCCTTCTAACCTTCAGTTCTGTTCCTTTAACTTAATTGGCTGATCAGGCAACACTCCCTATATTAAGCACCTGTGGTCAATACCACGTTGCCTGATCTTGGAGTCTCATTCCTCATGAGTCTCTGAAGGTGTTCCAGTGCCTCCTCGTGTGTTCAGCTTATGCTGATTCCTGTTTGCCTTTTGTGGTTTCCAGACCACTTCTACTCCTCGTGTTCCTAGTGACTTCAGCAGCTGATTCCTATCCGCTGCCTCCGTGTATCTACAGTTACAGATTACTGCAGACTCTCCTGTGTTTCATCGTGACTCCAGCAGCTGATTCCTATCCGCTGCCTCCGTATATCTACAGTTACAGATTACTGCAAACTCTCCTGTGTTTCATCGTGACTCCAGCAGCTGATTCCTATCCGCTGCCTCCGTATATCTACAGTTACAGATCTCTCCAACTCTCCTGTGTTACATCGCTACTGTTCCAGCTGATTCCTGTTAGCTACTTCAGCGTGTCTACAGAGTCCTGCTCGTCTCAGCGCTCCAGTCTGCATTCCACCTGCCGTCAGCTGACCCGCTGCCTACTGCTTCTACAGTGTGTCCATTTGTGTCAACTTGCCTGTTAGCATCGAGTCTACGCTCCTCGGCTTCCAGCTCTGCTACATCGCTTCAGCTCTCCCGTGGTCTCCTGCTGTTCAATTCGATATACTACTGCTTCCTGAGTATTTGGTCATCCTTGCTGGCCTACCTACAGTGCGCTGCACCTACCTGCCGCTTCCATTCTGCAAGGACTTCTCATCTCGTCAGTTCCCTGCCGCTCAGGTATCCCTGCAGCTATCTCTAACAGCCTGCTCATCTGAACCACGGTATGCATACTTCTCATTGACTGTGCTGGTGTATTGCATATCCATCTGGACTGAGTTGTTCTCCTCCGGAGTTTCCATCCTCTGAGACTATTGCTATTATTGACTGTGTTTCCTTTTGCTGGACTATTCTAGTGACTTTGTTTATCTGTGCTGTTCATTCATTATTATTGTGTGCAGTTCAACGTGGGATCAAGTTCAGTGTACCCGTGTAGACTCTGCATTGCATTTATCTCCTCGTGTCCTTCCTCACATATACATTCAGTGGTACAACTTGCTAGAGGCAGACCACTGATTTCTGTTTCCCTGTGTCACCAGTTGCACATTTCTTCTCACTATAGCAGTGGTACAACTTGCCGTGCGCAGACCACTGACTACCCTCACGTGTCCTTGTCCATCCAGATCCTCGTGTTCAGTTACCTATTGTTTACCAGTGCTGCTAGTCATAGACTTTCTGAGCAGTCTCTAACCATCTGCTGTTTCCAGTTCCATTATCACTCTGCCACCAGAGTATCATATACCAACTCTACTGCTCTGATAAGACCATCAGCGGGTGATACTGGGTAAAGACTCCTAGTGCCCGTGACAGCTTCCTTTCCCCAGTACGCTTTATCTGGGCCAGTAAACAAATGAAGCGGAAGGCTGGGCTGCAGAACAAACCTCCTGGGATAAAGGAACTGAGCTCCTAATATGGAACCAGTGGGCATTTATATTCCACAAACTAATAGAACCTATTACTGCTTTACAGATATATAAGAACCACATTTATAGTGTGATGCTACAGCTGGTTTAGAGAGATTTGGTGGCTCTGAAAAGAGCCTTTTTGCTGTGTATATGGCAGTGCTGAGTATCTATGCCCTCTCCCCTCGGATCCTGCGGGCCAGCTGGATGTCTTTGGGCATGATGGTCACCCTCTTGGCGTGGATGGCGCACAGGTTGGTGTCCTCGAAGAGGCCCACCAGATAAGCCTCGCTGGCCTCTTGCAGGGCCATGACGGCCGAGCTCTGGAAGCGCAGGTCGGTCTTGCAGTCCTGGGCGATCTCTCGCACCAGGCACTGGAATGGCAGCTTGCGGATCAGCAGCTCGGTGGACTTTTGGTAGTGGCGGATCTCCCTCAAAGCAACGGTACTGGGCCGATAACGGTGAGGCTTCTTCACACCGCCAGTAGCTGGGGTGCTCTTCCGGGCAGCTTTGGTTGCTAGCTGCTTGCAGGGAGCTTTCCTGCCGGTGGACTTGCGAGCGGTCTGCTTGGTTCTTGCCATGTCTCTCTTCAATACAATTGTAATGGAATATAAGAAACACCAGCCTAACAATCCTATTTATATACACTGCCGCAATCGTATTGGATTATTTAAGCACGCCCTCAGATTGATTGGCTCATACCTGTCTGTCAGATCTTTCAAAAAGCCCGCCCTGAATAGTTTGTGACTACTATTATTGTTATTAGTTGTTGTATTATTATCAGTGGAGACTGTCATACAAGCTTTCTCCGCCATAAATTTATATTTACTACTTTACTGTTACTATTTATAACTGGAGACGGTCATACAGACGACTTTAAAAAATAAATTATTCTTGAAAAACAGAAACATAAGAAAATGATATACACTTCCTGTAATTTAGTACCGAACCTCTTGATGATAATGACAATCATTGGATTTCAATTATCTATCTGGTTTGACTGGCCAATAGATTGTCCTTATATATTTAGTGACTAATTATTATTCCTGTACATTTACAGCCCAGAGAAATGTCTCCCTTTTACAACTCTTGTTTAGAGTCCCACACTCTGCTTGTGAAGAAACCCATGGCAGTGTTGCCGTTACAAGTGTATTTATGCACTACAAATTAAAGCGTGTCACCGTGCACTGATCTTACGTATATACAGCATCATAAAATGTGTAGTATGTGGTTAAAAAAAACAGGCATGTGTAAACTGATACTTAGTTCGCAGAGGTTAATGTACACTAACGCCCCTTTACTGGGTAACATGAGGGGTCCCATCAAGGATGAGAATTAAAACATAATCTGTTGAGCGGACAGCACACAGCAGCCGTCATACGCAGAGATGGCAGATCAGGGCGGAGATTATATAATTATTTCTTAGGAGCAGCCTTCTTAGCCAGGGACTTGGTCACTTTCGGCTGCGCCACATTCTTAGCTAGGCTCTTGGCCACTTTCGGATTCGCCGCCTTCTTAGCCGGGCTCTTGGCCGCCTTCTTAGCCACAGCAGCTTTCGGCTTCTTGGGGCTTTTGCTGCCTTCTTGTCAGGTTTCTTGGTCTTTTTCGAGTTCTTGGATGCACTCGGAGCCTTCTTGGGGGACTTGGACACTTTCTTGGCTGCCGCTGCCTTTCACCTGGATGAGGGTTTCTTTGGTCACCAAGCTTTTGAGCGCCACCTTCAGGCGGGTGTTATTCTTCTCCACATCGTACCCTCCGGCAGCCAGAGCCTTCTTCAGGGCGGCCAGAGAAACCCCGCTGCGCTCCTTGGATGCGGACACGGCATTTACTATCAGCTCAGACACTCTGGGACCGGACGCTTTGCTGCTCTTCTTGGCGCCTCCTGCAGCTGCTTTCTTCTTCGCTGGCCGCTTACTCTTAGCGGCGGTCTCTGCTGGAGCAGCAGGCGCTCTGGCTGGAGCTCTTCTGTGATCAGATCAAACCCACTAGGTGTAAACTGACACTATTATTTTTTTGGGGACCTCTATTTATATAGAGCACAGAGTTAAGCGGCTATTGGCTGAGGTGAAGAACCAGCCTGTGTGCTTATTGGTGGATAACATAAGACACGTCCACTCTTGCTCTCCGTTCTGGAATGTCTGCTCTCAGTTTGTGTTTCTCTGGTTGGAAAAAATGAGATTTATAGGAAATATTTTAATTTCTCGCTCTTCTGTTTCTAAACTGATAATCATGAAATCCCTTCATCGTGTGTTGACTTTTGCAGTTGAAAAATATTGGCAGAGGGATGGAAATCTCACCCAACCTCTTTACCAAACACAGATCTTTTCTCTCCCCCATGTATGTTATAGAGATAGTTATGAGAACTTCCAACCAGAGAAGACTAAAATGATCATCACCCAGCAGCTTAGAGCTTGAGTCAGTAGGTTATATACTGATTACAGACCAGGAACATTGTATTTAGATTCAGAAAATTAATGCAGTGACAGGGTACAGAGGCAGCGATATGTGTGCACAAGGGGCAGTCTGGTGATAGTCTAGGAACACGTCACTGCTCGTACAGGTCCGCTCATACTGTATAAAAGAAGGACTAGTTCTTATTGAGCATCACTTTTTGTCTTGTGAGAGAGAACATGAAGAACTATGTCTGGCAGAGGTAAAGGCGGTAAAGGACTTGGAAAAGGAGCACCAATCGGCACAGGAAAATATTGCGGGATAACATCCAAGGGATCACTAAGCCTGCGATCCGCCGCCTGGCCCGGAGAGGGGGTGTAAAGGTGTTCTTGGAGAACGTTATCTGGGATGTCGTCACCACGACCGAACACCTTCTGGCTGATTGTTGTATGTTTTAGTTGCATGATCAAATTATTACATACGATTACATATTTACGTTTTTTAGTTGTTATAGAGACATGTGCCGTCGATCTATTGATGGCAATACCATCTAATAACTTAGAGTTGTAGCTCTCATAGCCGTATAGTTGTCTAGTTGCAGTTTTCTGTCCCGAAAGAACATTAGCAACGCATATGTACAAGAGTGGATGATGCGACCGCAATATGCTTAAATGAGTATTCACGGTCATCAAAATAGTGGTGGCCAGCACTGGATCCCAAGTGAGCCCAGAAAATATAGTCTTTACATTGCACGGCAAGTGTTTTTTTAGTTTCTTAGGAGGGTAGGTTTTTATTGAACAATGGAACTGATAGGTCCTTTAATAAACAACTTATTAATCTACTTAAGATAACCAACAATGTGTGCAGTACAAGATTCTTGGAAACATTATAGGGACACTTTACTCATCTTTGGAATGGCTTCTTTAGACTCTAACCTAAAATAACAAAATATATATTGCAAAGAGCACACCATACAATTGATACATAAGATTTGAATCCCGAGCTAAAGATGAATACTTTCATTCCTTAGAATTGCTCGGTAGGTGGAGGGGCAGTGTTGTCGATAGAGATGTTCCACCAGTGTGTTACTCCCAGGTACCATAGTTTTACCTTCTTTATTCATATAGTTCCAGAGATGCAATGCATAAGAGTTATTAAAGATTGGCAAATTCTTCCAAGCATCAAAATACCTTCTCCAAGATTGATACGGGAGGGGATAAAAACGTTCATGATGAAAGTAGGAAATATTTGCACACATGACATCATCCGCAGATTTAAATTTTGGAATCCCACATAACCGATTCACAACCCGTGTGAAAACACCTGGGCCTTGGTGTCCCCAAACTTCTCCTCTATAATTCTGTACAAAGTTTTCCATGAATTCCCATGTAATGTAATGATGTGGGGAAAGCCCAAAAACACTACTGCTGGCAGATTTGGGATGTTCAGCAGCTAGAAAATGATCTTTAGGAATGGGTCGTATTGAAATAACATCAGCATCCATGTAAATGCCCCCGTACTTCCACATCAGGGCAAACCTGCAGGCATCTGAGCTAACGTGGGTCCAGTAGCGTTCTTTTTTAGGGTCTACCTAGAAATGTAAAAAGGAAAGAAAAATTGTGTAAGAAAAACAAGAATGACAAATATGTCTTCAAATTAAGAAAAAAAAATATTCAGCTCTATGTTAGAGATATAGATTTTATGTTTTGTTTAGAGGTTCACTTGGACATATATATCAGCAGCATAGATAGTGAGAATGAATGCTCTGATCTAAGACAGGGTAGGTTATTTCTTATAAAAGCTTAAACAATTGGCTGATTTCTTTCTAAAGGAAGCACACATCACTATGTGTAATGAAACATGTACATGTACCAACACATATCTATGACAAGAGGTGGGTACCAGGCATTGTTAAAGTTAAGTCCACCTGGGACCCAACTTGTGGGTATTTGGAGACTTAAGCTCCGGTGTTCTTAATACCCATTTGGGTAATTGTGTTTGTTTGGAGATGTGTACAGATATATGCCATATAAGTATGGATAAATATATATTACGCCTAAATATTTTGTAAAAATTAATAACTATGGGCTTGATTTATTAAAGATCTTAACTTAAGAAACTTCTTATTTAAGTCTCCTAGACAAAACCATGTTACAATGCAAGGGGTGCAAATTAGTATTCTGCTTTGCACATAAGTTAAATACTGACTGTTTTTTCATGTAGCACACAAATATTTGATAGCTTATTTGTACACTGAAATTTAAAGTTGATATTTGTGTGCTACATGAAAAAACAGTCAGTATTTAACTTATGTGCAAAACAGAATACTAATTTGCACCCCTTGCATTGTAACATGGTTTTGTCCAGGAGACTTAAATAAGAAGTTTCTTAAATTAAGATCCTTAATGAATCAGGCCCTTTGTGTCTAGTGACTAAAAAAAATGAGAAAAAGGAGTGGAAAGAGATGAGAGAAGTATTTTACAACACAATGTGTGAATTTTATAAAATAGTGTTGCAATTATACATGATAATTTAATAGCTGTGTAAGTCTGCAGGGGCAAACACAGGATTTGTAGAGGGGGGTTACCACACTATGCCACCAGTGGGCGTGATCAGCATGCATGGGGGCGTAGCTATAATTTTAGACAGTGCTTGGCTGCTCTCCAACTCTTCCTATCACCCTAATATACATGGGCAATGCTGCATGCACTACTGTTAGGTGCACACAGCTCTCCCTTTTAAAGCAGAGCTGTGTGAAGTGGGGGGAGAGTCCAGCCACTTCAATTATACAGTGCCCCAGGCTTGGAGGGGGTTTCCAGGCACTAGGAACCCCCCCCCCCCCTCGGTTTGCCTGTGGTCTGTAGGGTTGAGCACTTTTGCCCTAGGACAGACCAAGAGGGATTTTCCATACTTCAGGGTATTGTGACAGTACCTTTTTATACCAAGGCAACAGAGGTGTGCCTGTAAATAACTCCTCCATTCTCAGGGGGAAGAAGTAGATGTTATCCAAAGATGAGAGAGTTGGATAATGTTTGAGAGCTCTGTTCTCATCCTCCTCTGTGTTTATGTCACTCAGTCCTTTCATGAAGAAGACCACTGGTCTGTCAGGGTAGACACGAGCTGCTGACTCAATAGCACACAACACCAAGGGTGGTAGTTCCATTCTGTCAGTGGTTTCCATTAATAAGATTCCATGTCCTTGGCGCAACATAGAGATTGAACTTACAGTGTGAGATGTCAGGTTTTCTGATCCACTGAATATTCCGTCATTAATCTCTATAGGCAGCGGAATGTTCTCTGTAGATAATGAATCTGAGACTAAACCATTAGTGATAAGGAATTGCATGATGTATGTAGTTTTCTGTTTAAGAGCAGTTCTGGAAAGGAAACCAGTGGCTGCAATTAACAGCATGATGGTGAATATCTTTAGATTCTTCAACATTGATGGGATTTCCAATGACTAAGCTGCAGGAACAAGCAAAGATACATTACGGTAGCTTATGTAAAAAAAAAGGCAAAAAACACTTTTTTGTTATTAAATTGGGTTTGAGTATAGCCTTGACCCTGCTCCTTCTCCGCTGCTGGCCTTAAATCTAAACTCATCATTGCTATTGCTGCCTGGATGGAGCATTTTCATAGATTAGATCAACTAAAAGAGACAAATAGCAAACTATAATCTTATAACATACCTACTCACATGCTACTGATTTACATACAATCAGTCTCCAAGAATGTACCATGGATACAATCGGAAGCCCTTGTCCCATTTAAAACTTTGATAAACTCATGGCTGCTCTTGAGAGGAGCCTGGAGGGATTGGTAAGGATGCTTGTTGGTTCTTTTATACTGCATGCCAACAGTCAGTGGGTGTGTTAGTAAAGACAAGGTGAGCGCTCATCAAAAATACAGCTCCTATAGTAAGATAACATCTAATAGTGGAAGGGCGCAATAAAATGTAACAAACTGACAGACAATATAAATGTTTATAGCTCTTTTAGGTAAAAGTAAAAAGAGGATAAAATCGGAACTCCGTGAGGAAAGGAGATAAAAAATGGTTCTTACCCTAGAAATCCCTATAAGTTGTGCAGATCCTCAGGATGTAGCGATAATGCAGTCCGGGTATAGACTTGAGTGCAGCATGAGTCCGTTAAAAGAAATTCTCCGTGCTGCCTAATCCTTCATGTGACCGCGTGTAAACCGCGGAAGTGATGGTCTGACACGCGGTCACATGAAAAGCCGGGTTAAAAGTACCATAATAACGGTAATAGTTTTAATGCCGCGTTACTTTTTCAAGTAAGGTGGCTAATTGAATCCCCCCCTAAAGTCAGGTGTTTGGTTGTGAAAGTAGCCCAAAGCAATTGTGCATCACATAAAAACTGTAACAGTGTAATAATAGAAAGTTGAAGTTTTTCTGGGTGTCTGGGAGAAACAAGGAACTCTGTAGAAAGGGGCACATCTGGGCTCGTGACAGACGCATCAGCCTGCACAGCTGGTGCTAGTAATGGTCTTCGAGGATAGTTAATGATATGATTATCTGGGAAACAGCCTCCTGGTGAAGCACATAAATTGGAGTCAACACTACAGGCAATGTTTTAACAATGTGATTGTGTAAATCCCCTGGTGAAGGCCCTATAATTGGAGGGAGCACAATGTTTCTATTTCAGCTAGAAGATTTATTATTTCAACAGAAGATGTTATAGAGGCCAGTGGTGTAACATGGGAGCCAGCCAGACAAGGCAAGAGAGATGTTGCATTGGAGGGGACAGTGCTTTATTTTATGATGTTGAGACATGGTGTTAATTCTAGGAGGTTCTGTCATAAATGGTCCCGAATGGCAAAGCATTGTGTTAAACCTCTCCCAGGGCTCTGTATGTTTGATCAGGCTTTCTTAGATTATGTTGGTCGTAGGATTAACAAATTACGTTCTAGTAAGAAACGAGTGGAAAAGGTTCAATGTTTAAAGTTGTAGCAACAGAAGAGCAATGATTATAAGGTAGAAGCAGATAAGAATAATTGTAAGGAAGGTCATTCACCTTCACCCTATATTCCTGAACCCTTCTAGAAATGATTACATATAACCAAGAAACAGATAAGACCTGTTTCTGCTTTCAATTTATTTGCTAAAGCTATCCTACAAGGTAAAAGATTAAAGTGGGAATATATTATAATACATTATCTAATTAATATAATGATTAATAATTAGCCATATATATATATATATATATATATATATATATATATACATATGCACATGTACATATATATATATATATATATATATATATATATATATCTATATCGAGAGACAAATATTCTTAAGTATTATATAGAATGAATTGAACTAGATAAGGGGGGAAATTTAATAATGCATTCCTATTAAGATATTGAATATTGAGAGAGATAAGATTGAAGTTTCATACAAACAATGAACGACTTAAAATGTATCAAATTATTTGTGACATTATGATTTATAAGCATTAATATTCTCAGAGGATGGACTACTAAAATGTAATATTTAATAAATCAATCTGATTGTATATTTAATTTTTGGTATTGTATTTTACTATGATACTATATTTGTCCTTAATAATTAAGATAAAAAAGTAATATTCATATGATGAATAAAATACTTTTCAGTCACTATCTACTGTGAATATCATCTAAATCGGAGAGGTGTATGTTTTCTATTTCCATGACTCTTTCAAGGCGTTCTAGGATGCGGTAAGATTTGTTTATCATCGTATTCCGCTAGTTGATTTACGAAGAACATTCATGTTAATCTTTATGGCCACGGAGGATTATACGGGTTTCTGACCAAAATACATGAGGAAACTGTGTATATTGCATATGTATGACCGGTCTCTACAACGGATGCATATTCCCACTTGGAACACTCTTTCTGATTCAGGAGAATAGGAATTGAGTGGTGATTCATTTTTGGACTTTCCACGTTGTGCCACACACACACACACATATATATATATTTTACTGTTTTTAATATGTTCTGATACATGCATGTACTACATTTTTTGATGTCATTTTTGGCCTCACCAATTTTTTATTGCCGTCTCTCTCTCCAGTGGCATGGTAGCCACGAGATACACAGTCCATTTTCTGGATTGGGAAAGTAGAATTTGTATATGGGGATGTATTGTTCTGAATTTTAGATTTTGCCATTATTAATATTATGGTATCAATGTGTGACCTCAGAGAAGGATTATACAGTGTGATAATGTTATTTTAATAAATGAAGCTTACAGTTTGTAACTGTTGCCATACTATATTTATCAATTGAGTATCCAATATTCAGTAAGGTCTTCCCAGCGCTAGACGTCCTTTTGTGTATGTTGTAGCTACTGTTACGGTCTGGTGTACCGTGGTCTAAGCTGCAGGGAAGCTTACGGAGCCCCCCCCCCCCCTTTTTCCTATAGGTGGATAAAGTTGTATCATCTGCTAAGCGCCAGGGTGGTTCCCGAAAGGGGACTGATTCACTACTGTTAATATCAGTCTGGTGAACTGTGTGAAACCTAATCTATATGTAAAAACTAGGTTTGCACAGGCTTATGTTGTATTCACAAGTCATATGTAAGCACAGTTATAATTAGGTTTCCACACTTCCACAACATTCTGAGATAGACTGGAAACAGTGTTCAATATCTTAATAATAACATAAGTATTAAGTAAAAGGTTTAGAGTCTTGTAAATGTCACTACCACATCTGTTATTAAATTATTGTCAATTTAAGACTAAATATGACTGCACTTGTTGTAATATTTCAATTGAAGATTTATCTGTGAAAGCGTTTAGGAACAACAGCAACACAGCCATGAAGATGACAATGTCATTACAGTCCCTGTTGGTTTAATGTTCAAGCGTCCGAATACATTTGTTCATAGTGTATGACTTCTATTTATCTGTATTCCTGTGTACTGACCATGGTTTGTGTCAAATATCTCTTAAGGTGTGTTCCTGAACCAGCTTGTCTCTGATTCATCTTTGGCTATCTGACTTCGAACTGTTTATTATGTGTTTTTAACAGAATGCTGAACCCTTAAATATGATGGAGCCCAGAGATTGTCTGATAGGAGCTTGAATTTCTACTCTCACATCTGGCAATTACAAGAAGTTCAAATTAAACTAGCAGGTTTGTACTCACAGACAATACAAGACTTTCAAAGTCAAGAACAGCAGATGCTTTGTGTATGTGAGCTCAAGTATGTGGTGACCTTTCAAAATGAGCATATTAATGGTTTGCAAAACCATATACAACAGGAATTTGCTACATTGGTGGTGGTTTCACAGACATCTCCCCCCCCTTCCACCATCTTAGCTTCATGGTGACCATAATAAGTATCATGGCTTCATTAATCAGTGTTGCATGCACTTCAACAAGCCATTTTATTACCCAAATAGTGCGTATAAGTTTCAGTACATTCTTATCCACCTTACGGATGAAGCTACAGCTATTTAAACATACTGATGCCTTGTTGTAGCATTAATGTTTAGTAAGGTGCTATGTACTACTACTGTGCAGTAATAGGTCCAATAATAAAAATGCCCTGTAGGTTGTTCACCAATAAAAGTAATGCCTAGTATGAAATCCAGCATTAGGGGTAGGAACAATATAAAGAGTAGTCAGGAAACCTATGTTTTGTCTTTGGATGTGTTTCTAAAACCATCATTATGTTAGTGGTGTAGTGTTTGTCAGGCGCCAACCCCACACACACACTATAAGTACCAGAGAGTTTCTCTGCCCGCTGTGCGTCCCGTTGCCTAGCAATGGGATGCTTGCCCCTTTTGCCCTGGGTCCCGCTTTACTTGTGCATGCACAGTTTATTCGCGTCTCCGTTGATGGGCAATGGGACACTTGTCAGCGTTTCCTGTTGGCGGTCAGCTATTCTGACTGCCGATCCCACTGCCACCAATCAGATTATAGGCCTCATTATTTAAAGCTGTCTCGGGCACCATGTGGTATCTAGGTCCCCTAATGCTCCAGCGTTTCTGCTATGTATCAAGCATCCCGCCTGACCACTTGGACTCTGTCCCGGCTTTCTCTGACTCTGCTTTTGGATTACCCTTGCTTGACTGCAAGTTCTGGTTTGACCTATGGCTTCCTGACACCGCATTCATTTGCTCCCCTCTGTACCTTGTCTGTCCGCTCGGCTTGACCCTGGTTCGCACGACTACGCTTGTTCAGTGTCTGCTTCGCTGGTGGCTAACTTGGAGGGCCGCGATCTGCACGTCTCTAGCAGCGAAACCCAAACTCCATTGCGGGGGTCCCTGGTGAAGACCAGAGGTGTGTTAGACTCTGCGCCTCCTAGCTTAGCAGTGTCAATCCCAGCAAGCAGTCATCAGTTTTGGCAGGAATCCGCGACAGTGTTACTTTTGGTCTTAGTTTTTACTGAAAAAGTAAAATTTGATGAAAAACTTTTGAGCTGTTTTTGTTACTAAATTAGTATTTAAATAATTTTCATTCATTTACACTTATTTAATTTTATACTTAGCACCTCACAATTAGCAGCGTGGGCAACATAGGCCAAAGATTGTCAAAAGCTCGCTAACTGAAAATGTGACCTACACCCAATTTTAAATGGATTTGTATCAGGTTATTGTATAAGACAACTTTTTTCTCTCCATAATAGGAATTGACCTGGTATTTTTTCCTTTTGATCATTTAATGTATAAAATATCTAGGCAGTGTTATGTCTTTTCCGCTACTAGAAAATTATTGAATGTAAAACAGGAAGAGCAGCCTCAGATAAGAAGTACAGTAGGATGGCATATTACTAGGAGGTGGCATTGGACGAAAATGAAACAGACTGGAAGTGTAGTCACAGATATATAGTTGTATGTAAAGATACAAATGGACAAAGACCAGAATTTCCTACTAGTACAAGTAGATGGCAGTGGACATATTCAACACATTGGAAGAGCAGTCACAGATTGAAGACGGGTGACAATTTATGAAACACATAGGAAATAAGTAGTAGGATGGCAAAAAAAATTGTGCTCACAGTAGCTGTAGTTTAGTTGTCCTTGGATACTCCCACTAACCCTTGTGTTGTAAATTAAGCATTACACACATGGTATACCAAATAAGGCACTTCAGACACAGGAATATAACCTTTGCTCTTAAGTGCTTGGTTTGTTTGGGCCCTAAAAAATAGTAAAAGAAAATTCAGCATTCCAACAACAGCAGCAAAGCCATGAAAAATCCACATGGAGGTATATTTATCAAACGGAAAAGTTGAAGTGTTGCCAATAGCAGCCAATCACGTTCTAGCTATCATATTCTAGGGCAACACCTCCACTTTTCCAAAGTTTGATAAATCTACCATATGGTGTGCCAAAAATTATAAGTAAAACCAGCTCTCAGTTTTGCCAATACCAAAACTAGGCTGTGCCATTCAGATTTGAAGGCACATTAGCCAGAACACCTGCAGCATTTGGTGTCACTGCCAAGTACTAAGCAGCCTTAGCCGATCAGCATGGGGCTGAATTCACTAGGGTGATCAGGAACCCCCAAAAATGTTGGTCCTGAAATATCCAGCCCTGTGCTGATAGCACTAATACTATTCCCACACAACTGAGCACTGGGTGCGGGATAATAAGTGAACAGAAAGAGTTAATTCAGCATTTTGTCCACACTGCCCTACGGGTCCCAGCATGCCCAGCTGCCTTTATGTGGTTGGGCATGCTGATGCTTGTGGTACTACAAATTCCAGCATACCCATGGCTGTAATGGCTCACAGACCTGCACCAAGTTCATAAAACACATATCTTGGAACAATGCAGCAAGCTCAATAAAATGAAACGGAAAACTCAAAGGTTTAACACCCTGATGTGATAAGAGTTCATGTACAAAATTCCAGTGATACAGTTTGTTTTAAATGTGATTTTTTTTATGCATTTATATGAACTTGATACATGGTATTGAAGTACATTTTAAAACATCTGTTCTATGTTTTGTAGTGTTGTGTGTGATCACTAGGACATAACCAGCTGTGTCTGCTTATGTGGCAACTGGAACGTTTTCCATGGAAAGCACTGCTCTACGGAGGGGGGGGGGGAGTGTGTGACACATTGTATGGTCATGTGACTTTTTCTTATACCTTTCCCTTTCCACCACAACCACTATAGTAGCATAGATTCCATAAAGTTCATGGCCATCTTTTTGTGCATCCCACAGTGGCAAACATACATAATACAGGGATGTACAAAGTGGAGTAAATAAAGGGCAGGAAGGGCCCTGCTCATGGTATAACTTGCAATCTAGTGGGAAAAGGGTACAGCTAAGACAAAATGAGTAATTGTAGGTCAGAGTGGACATTGGGACTGTTGTGATTGTGTACTAGTGTAAATTAAATAAGTGAGAGATGGTAGGCTCTAATAAAGAGGTGGGATTTCAGGGAGCCTTTAAAGATTTGAAGGCTTTTGGGAATATGGTCCAGTGTGGTAGGAAAGTCCATAAGTGGGTAGGAGCTTTGGAGGAGTCTTGTATTCGGGGAGTGAGAGGTGGTTATCAGAGATCGCAGGGGGTGCAGGACAGAGATAAACGTAAGAAGACATGGGTAGTATTCAAAAAAGTGTTTTGGGGGGCCCGCGCTTCCCTAAATGAAATGAATGAAATGAATGTGTTGTGCTGTCAACAGGAATAGGAGAGTGGTCCCGATCCCCAAAAATAGTAGTGAAAAAACAGGCATTCCCAGGCGCAATGGGTTAAATGCAAATGTGGTGTCAGTGTGGGTCCGTAAGATATGTATTGGTATTGGAGGATGAGTGTTGCTTTTACAACAAGTAATTACAAAGTCCATGCGGTTACTTTCAACATATGTATTGATCCAAGCAATTTGTTAAAAAAAAAATCAGTGCACTGATATAAACATAACACAAACAATGTATAAAGTTAAGAAGCAGGCAGTGTAATCAATATTGGGACGTACTGGGTTTGGACACCCTAATCAATGCTGCCAACAACTCTATATAGCATCAAATGACACAGGAGGTCAAGAGAACATATCCTCTATAAATTTTAAAGTCCTTAACCACCAGTTGAATCCTCTCACATAGGTTAGTAAAAGGTGCTGATGGTGGAATACCATATGTGAGCGATGTGATTCTCTTCCATAAGGGACACATAGGAAACCCACACAAATATGGGGAGGATATTTAAACTCCACAGAGATAAGGCCGTGACTTTGGATTCAAACTCATGAGCCCACTGTTGGAAGGTGGATTGTCTAACCACTAAACTAATATGCAGATGGAAACAATATGTGCATGATATAGACTAGTACTAAAAGCTCAACAATACACTATTGCATGCAAGTCAAGTGCTACTGGTAGGCTAAAGTGTTACTGTGAAAAAGTAACAATTACACACACAGCAGCGCTAAATAAGCCACCATACTAAACTGTTGTAAAAACAATGTTTGCTTTAAAAACCCATAATAAAAAAAACTATGCACAACATACAGCTACATACACTTCTCTCATAACAAACTTTTTTCTTTTTTAATTTTTATTAATGTCAATAATTATATAATGAAATATTTTTGCCCTAAATCCATGGTAGATGCACAGTTTTAATAATTTTCAATGTAAATTCATGGATGTATAATATAATAATAGTAATAGTTGGATTTAAAATTGTTTGTAATTTTTTGCCTTCTGCCTTTTTTGGGGGTGACTTAGGTGTTGTTTGCTTTTAGCTGTGGTTATTTTCTATTTGTTTGGATTAACTTTATTTGGAACAGCTGTTTGTCTCTATTGTAGCTCCACACAAATTTCAACATGCAATATAGGCATATTCCACAAAATGGGTCAGGAATCGAACTACTGACCCGAATGTTGGCAGCTAGCTCGTCTAACCACTAAGGCATACTTCAGATGGCAACAAACATACAATACATCACAGGCACTAGTGGCAACCTAAAGTGTTAATGAGCATAATTAAATGAAAAATTCCACACACCTTCTTAATTACCGACATGAAGGATCATTTTTTTTTTTCAAAAATATAAAATAAGAATGTCTATTCAAATGCATCTCATAATAAATTGCAATCAGAAATAAACGCAAACATATTTTAATCAGTATAAAATTTAACAACAGATATCCGTAAACAGCGTTGCATAGACCCAGCATCAGATCTCATCACCTGATACCACAGTGGGCCATACACCTGCATATACTTGTCTCATTACAATCATCTATAAAAGACTGCTTCATGCACACTTGAAGTTGGTTAAGAGTCTATAGTGGAGTTTACTGGTGTGGATTTGTATAGTGAACTTTTATTTGTATTGACAGTTATCTTTTCTCTTATACTTTTATAGACACTTTAAAAGTTTGTGTGTGCAAGATATTTTATGTTCCACAATAACAATGCATCTCGATTTTCATATGTAATGTGCATTTTAGCGTGTGTGATTTGTGTATTGTAATTTAAAACTTTTTGCTTTTTGGGGGGGGGGGGATGGTGTGAAGCTTTTCAATCTAATATCTAATAAGATGATTCTTATGTGTTTTGGCACTTCCCCATGTTACATATTTATCCAACAGATCCTCAGCCCTCCTGCAGCTATGGAAGCAGGCCACTTCAGGTTCTAGACAGATTTGGAAGGTTAAATATTTTTCTGATATGGTTTATATCACACTTTTAAAATTCTCTAACATCCTAAAAATACAATTGTTGTTTGGTGATGAAAGTAAAGGTCTGTTTCATTTTTTAAAACATAAACAAATGTATACACCAGACAGTTTTGACTGAAAAAAATGTTTACCTTTGAAATCTGCAATTATTTTCTAAAAGGGCTGTTAGGGCGGACTCTGCCCCTGCTGAGATTTTCAGTTGTGAGTTTTCTACCCATAGCACTTATAAAAATAATGTGGATGGTTGACTGTTAGAGTTTAGCTGTAAAAAGACCAAACTAAAGGCTTTCATTGATGTACTACCAGGCCTTAGCTGGGACATGTCTGCCTCACCTGAAAAATATTCAGTAATCAACCATAGTCTGTGTTAATCATATATCTGACATAAAGTGTTGTCTGTTTATAGATTGTAAGGCAATGAGTTGTCAACGTGTTCTAACCTTACATTATCTTTAATTTTGAGGATAAGTGAGAAACAGACACCATTTTAGTAAATGGCTAAATGTGTGTAATTTATTTCGATAGACCTTATGACCCAGCTGTCAGCTGGAGCACAAAGGATATGCGTCAAGGATCATTTCATGGAGGAGGATCAAGATATGAAGGAGTTGACTTTGTAAGCATGTAAGTATCTATAGTTAACAATGTTATCCCTTTTAGGTTACTGGGGGAGCCGCGTTACAGTTAAGGCATCAGCACTTCCTAAATGGACAATCTTCGATTCTCAGAATGATCACTCTTTAGACAGGTGCTAGAAATTAAGGTCCCGATTCATCAAGCCATGTATCTGACCATTTTGAGTATATCATACGCAAAATCAATGTGCGCATGGCCCGAACCGTACTATACGCCAGTAAACGCAGCCCTGTCCGTCCCATCTTCATACGCAGAGGACACTTACTACAGCCTACGATTTTGCGGAGTGAACAGGACAGGGAAGGGGTGTTTGGCCGTAGTCAATTCATATTAAGAGCGTGTTAAACCCGAGCGCATGCAGCCACATCCGAATCAAGCTCTGGGCCTCTGAAAGGTACTTGTTTCTCTGCCATATCTCTTGCACCAGCTAGAGGGCTAGTCTAAGTCCTGAGTACTGTTGATGACAGACTGGCATGCATGCTAGAACATTAGAACACTAGTTTGCAATCACGAGTGACTGAAAACATCTCAATGAATGTTGTTATGGAAAAACAAAAATTAAAAAATAAACTTTTTTCTTTATACTGTTTTAACACTAATGCCTAAATTATTAACAAGTGACAGTCATTTAAAAAAAATGTTTCCTTCTGTGGGTTCTCTTGTGAATTTGTAATCCACATAGGTATTGGACACATCCTGTAGTGTCCTGTGTAGTAGAGCACACTCCAATTCATTAGCGCTCGTATCTTCAGATCCGCTCCTTGTTGAACTCGGGATTACGCAGGGCCCATTTACGTGCGTTGCATTCAGAATGCAAACTAAAAGTCTAGTTTAAATTCACATTAGCTGCTATTTATTACTGTGAATCAGGGAGAAGATCCAAACCACATAGTAATTAGCTGACATAAGACAACCAGCACTATAAATCTTTCATAATATCCGTATTCGCAAAGTTGTTTTACTCAGAGTCTTATACAGGGGCCACCTCTAATTTGCAGCTCCCAGGTGAAGATCTTTCCATTGTCAATGATATATGAGCATAATACACCTCTCCAGGGCATCTGCATTTATGTGTGGGAAACCTTAAATGGTAAACCTGTTAGCATACTACCGAAGGAGTACTGCAAATGACGCTATGTTTCCATTCACATCCCTCTATTTTCTTGTGCGTTTCATCTCAAAGGATGTCTTAGAGGCAGTGATTTTTGTATAGTTACAAGCAACCAATGGTATTTGTAAGCAGATTAATCAATTAACTGACTCACATGTGGCTTCCAAAATAGGTTGCAAAATTTACAGCATTTTCTTAACATAGGAATATATATATATATATATGCTAAATATATGGTTAGCACTTCTGCCTCACAGCACTGGGGTCATGAGTTCAATTCCCAACCATGGCCCTATCTGTGAGCAATTTTTATGTTCTCCCCATGTTTGCGTGGATTTCCTCCGGGTGCTCCGGTTTCCTCCCACACTCCAAAAACATACTGGTAGGTTAATTGGCTGCTACCAAATTGACCCTAGTCTCTGTGTGTGTGTGTGTGTGTGTGTGTTAGGGAATTTAGGCTGTAAGCTCCAATGGGGCAGGGACTGATGTGGGTGAGTTCTCTGTACAGCGCTGCGGAATTAGTGGTGCTATATAAATAGCTGGTGATGATGATGATGAAGGACATAGGAGAACTTGGCAGAGTGCAGTGATGGGTAACGTCATTAATAAAGGGAATGGAAGAGTCAAAGAGGTTAGACAGACTTAGAAGGTGCTCTTACTAATATGTACACATATATTTTTGGTTAATACAAAGATTTATCTAATGATCTTTTTATATCAAAAGCCATACAGAGGGCAAGTGCTATTTAGTTACAAATGGAAGAAAGAAGAATTCATTATAAGCATAGGCTGGAGCTCTTTACTGTAAGGGTGACTGCACTATGGAATTTGTCACCACACGAGATAGGGATGTCTTTCTTATAAGAAAGGGTCATTGAAGATATAATTATTAGAGGATATTATAAGGTTGTTAGATCCATGGAAGGATATTTTCAGAAAGGAGTTTTTTTTATCCCTCTTGTGAGGTTAATTTGGCAACTGTCACATTGGGGATATGTTTTACGTTCCTCTGGATCAACACTGTTACAACATACTGGTACGTTAATTGGCTGCTAACAAATTGACCCTAGTCTGTGTGTCTGTCTGTGTGTGTCTTAGGGAATTTAGACTGTAAGCCCCAATGGGTCAGGGACTGATGTGAGTGAGTTCTCTGTATTAGTGGCACTACATAAATAAATGGTAATATATATATATATATATATATATATATATATATATATATATATATATATATATATATATATGTATATATATATATATACATACACACACACACATACATACATACATACATACATACATACATACATACACACACCTGACAGAAGAGAATAGATGATGGATTTACTAATAACAACTTTATACCATTCAATTCTAAATATAATAATAAGTCCTACCAATAAATAAAATTAAAAGTAAAACACAAATAATAGGTAGCATTTTTAGGTGTTTAACAGTCTATTCTCTATATGACAGACTGTTGTCTACTTACTATTGTTACTATAAGGGTTTTTCATATTGGTAATAAATAGACATGATATTTGTTAAGACATATTTCTGCATTGATTTTTTTTAATTATAATGCCTTTTAAATATGTACTATAATTCGTTATGTCGTGTATATTTAATTATAAGTAAGGAAGGTACTGGAGATTGCCCATTTGGGAAGCACTATGTCTGCACATTACTATCGTGAATTAGATGGAGTAAAGTTTTGTTATTAATCCATCCCTATTAGAGCTTTTTTCAGATATTAAATGTTTTATATAATTTTATTATTATTTCAATAAATGGTAATTTTATTTAACCAGGTCCTTCAATCGATTTCTGTCATATCTATTGTTAACATATTCAGTGCAGGAAATAATTTAATTAAAAATAAATTAAATATTAAAAATAATTTAAAAAAAAATTAAGCTGTAAGAGTAAATAAGGAAGAACAAAAAACTAGAAAAAAAATAGAATAACAATATAAGAGAGTCCTAAAAAAATAAAAAGATAAAGAACATTGTCTATTCAGTAGCATAAGGATAGCATACTGTACCTTATATCTGTAGACATATAATACAGGTAGTGTCCATACGACAGGTACTAGGCAAGTAATGAAGCACTGATACAGAAGTAAGATTTATGTCATTGCTTATCTCCCCTTTCAGATTTATGTGGTGTATATTCCATCTGTCACTCAGTAATCACTACACAATGCGGCCAAGCTGGAAGTTCTCATTCATTTCAGTTTACTTATTCTTTTTTTCCTGACAAAATATATGCAAAGGACCGGACTTTATTTTCCTTCCTTACCCTAACCCTTCCCTAATGGTGCTCTGTACACCCAATTAAATAAATCAAATTTGTTTCTCGCGATTATAAACACTCAATTAATGACAAACAAAATCGCCATAAAATAGATATATAACAAATATCAACAGTACATCTCATATAAACCATTAGGATAAAAATAATTATTCAAATTACTAGGTTGCACCCTCTACTGATCCTAGGGGGAGTGGCCACCCCAAAGAGAGACAAGCAAACAATCAGTTACTTTGTATCTAATTGGACAAATCCGCAGTTACGTTAAACATACTATCGGATGCAGAACAGACATTTATTGATCTTGTTGAGATACAGTTTTTCAGCTCAGCTACATTTGACCTCACAGGAGGAAATCTATGCATTGCCCCAACTAATGGTAGAGATCCTTGTGATAATTAGTGATTACTATTTATGAAACCGACTATCGTGGTATAGATGGTTATATTTTAGGATATACATTTAAATACATTTATTTTATTTTATTCCTCCGCATTGGTGACTGATTGACTTACAGACTGCTGTCAGCGCTGACTGTTTTTTACTCGCTATAATGTATATAGACAAATAAACGTTTATAGCAGCAGTAAAAACAATTACAGCAATATCCCAGGTATATACTACACTGGTTATATGAAAAACGATTCTAATGTGCTCAGAACAGTAGTGGAAAACTATGTAATAGACAAGTAATGCTATTATATAAATAAACCGCTGTCAATAATATCTTTATAAACGCCGAGTTCTGATGTTAAGTTGGTAGCATAATTTACGCTCAAAAAAGCCACCTATTAAAATAGTATTTATATGCCCATCTGCTGTGTTGTAGACATCTCAAGATGCATCCAGCTCTGTTACCTGCAGTATATGCAACAGATTTCTTTCAGCTTATGTCAGGCATACATACACCCGCATACACACAGCCAGGGCATAGGCACAAGTAAAGTTTGTTAACATTTGATTTGATCGAGAAAAGCGCATTTATTATAAGGCATCATTTCTAACAGCAGATAGAAGTAGAAAAAAATATATTTTATTTTATAAATATTTTATAAAATATTTTATAAATATATTATTTTTTCTGCAACTCCGCGCTGCACTTGCGTGAACGTTGAACACACTGTACTTGGCCTACGTTAGACTGCCTCTGAAAAGCTACTGGTTATGTCTACTAGCCTAAGATGCCGATTATCTGCAACTTGCAAAAACTGCAGATTGATACATTTACCCCCAAATGTCCACGAAAAGATTCTTATGTTCTTCAGTCAAAATGAGGCAAAACAAAAACCATAAGAACCGTCCGCACTTAGTTCTTCTATGGAAGAACACACGCCGCTAAATGAAATATAAACAGACACAAGGTCTATTTATACTGTGTGGGGTTTCCCATGACAACAATATGGCTAGATATAGTGGCTCCTACATTACTGTACAATTGTGGGCAATTTATGGGAAACAGTGAAACAGGATTAAGTATTACATGGGATAAGTTCAGTTTTGTTATTTAATATGGCAGCAAGGTGATATTTACAAAGATTTGGTTGTTATGTTGGAGTTTAGTATTAATATTGCCAAATGCTGGTTGTTGAGTTTAATATGGACTGTATAGTGTAATATTATTTGGTAACGTCCTCTCACCCCCCTCCCCCTAAGTGAAGTTGTGAGGCATGTGTAAAAAGGGCAATGTGTAATGTCGGCTAGATAAATAGATGTGTGATGACATGGAAAATACTCTTGCATGTGATAAGTTAAGTGATATTGTTTGGAAGTGACTTTGCACAGAGAAGTTTTATTGAGCCGAGAGGTTGTAAGGTCAGGACTAGTCTGCAAGATAAGCTTTTGCTACGAGTACTAGAGCATTTGTATTGGAATAGTAATGTGTGTATATATATATATATATATATATATATATGTATTAGAGATGAGCGGTTCGGATTTGGATAAATCTGACAGATCCGGGGTTTGGGGTTCCAAGTGAAAACAAGTCATGGCTCGGTTTTGCACGCCAATTTCAGATCTTAAAACAAGGCAAGATGTCAGTTCCAGGAAAGCATTGATGCAAAACTCACGAGAGTTTATATCTTTTATATATATATATATATATATATATATATATATATATATATAGCCCTCCCTCGTTTTCTCTTGTGCCATTTTAGAACAGGCAGCGTGCAGGGAGGATGTTAGCTGCAGTGCTCTGCTCTGAAAATAGCATTCAGGGCGAAAGAGGGACAGAGAAATCAATAGTTTAGTTGTGATTATTGTAAAGCAGTTCTGTAGAGATCAGTCAGCTAGAATAGTTTGCTGATCAATTGATTTTAATTTTAATCTGTCAGAGATTTTAGACAGAGTAGTGGCTACTGGTTGTTATTAATGTAGATGTAATAGTACAAGTATATAGACTGAGTTAGATATCATTCTGAGCTAGTATTATAGTGGAGAAAAACAGTGTGCTTTTGCTGTATGACTGTTAGAAGCAGAATCCAAAAAACAAATAGATTTATTTCATTTAAAATTTTAAGTTTTTCTAGTGAAAGTAATCTTGTGTCGTGCAGTGACATCTGAACTAAATTTGAAAAATACTCTTTTTTATATTTTGCAATAGTCATTCAGTGACATTCATCATCATCATCATCATTTATTTATATAGCGCCACTTATTCCACAGCGCTGTACAGAGAACTCACTCACATCAGTCCCTACCCCATTGGGGCTTACAGTCCAAATTCCCTAATATACCCACACACAGACAGAGACAGACACACAGACTAGGGTCAATTTGTTAGCAGCCAATTAACCTACCAGTATGTTTTTGGAGTGTGGGAGGAAACCGGAGCACCCGGAGGAAACCCACGCAAACAAAGGGAGAACATACAAACTCCTCACAGATAAGGCCATGGTCGGGAATTGAACTCATGACCCCAGTGCAGATGTGCTAACCACTACGCCATAATACAAGGGTGTTTGCATGTGAAGGTATTTTATGGGCATTGTCGACATTCAGTGACCACATGTAGAACATTGCAGCGACTGCAAAAAAAATTAATCTACCATGCCACCAACTGAAGCAAACCCATTAGATAAAACAACCAAACATTTGTGTAAGATGCAAAAGATAAAAATGTTGAAACGCTACGCACACATTAATTTTGGAACGTTAGACTGCATGCATCATGGAGAGTGAAGAGAAAGTAATCAGATGTCTAGATGGGCAGAGGCATCAGTGGATATTTAGATAAGTAGGTGCCCAATTGTAAAGCGGTATGTAATTTGTTGTCGCTTTATAAATAAATGGTGATGATGATAGACGAAGGTAGCCTGCACCTATACTACAAAACTTACTACAACGCACACATAACATTTTAAATGTTACAGGACATCCATCATAGACAGTGAAGCTACAATAACAGGCAGAGGTCATTGGATGGACAGTGGTATGAATGAGTAGTGTTAGATATGTATAAAAGTAAATAGACGAAGGTGGCCTGCACGATACTAAAAACTTAAAATACTAGTACTATGCACTTCTCGATGGGCAAAGCATTCATTGGTAGCTTTCAAATACCTTGTTTTACTTATATGCTACGAGTAAGATAGATCTGTGCCCTTATGTTGCCCTTGTAAATCAAACAAGGGAACTTTGATATACTGTATATGCCATGTATATATGCATCCAGTTACCATATCCAGTGCAAGATTAAAATATCAATCTTGATTCATCCTTTTAGCTAAACTCAAGTGTAGTATCTGACCTAGTATGGTTGGTTTGGGACACCCTGAATGGGTGGGTCCCCTCAGTCTGATGCCAGAAGGCCGGTGGTGTTTGGAGCCCGAGGTACCTGAAGATGTAGTGGTGGTGGGACTGGAACCCTCACCTTGCACAATACCTCACCTTGCACAACCCTGGGATAAAGGTGACTGCCCAGCACTTGCGGCGGAAGTGGTCCCCAAGACCCATGTATATAAATACAGAATGTATATAAAAAATATTTATATGTTTATTTATATTAGTGAAGTGTAAGAAATATGTAAAAAAGACAGTTCAAAGAGGCCAAAAGTCACCCTTCCCACACAAGTATGTTTAATACTCACATTGATGCAGATTTGGTTGCCCAAACGATCTGTCTTGACAATACAATTGAAAGTCCACATTCTGAGAAATTAAGAGGAATTTGGCCCTGCAAAGAATACATAGAGTTAGAGAATGGTATAGACTGATTAATTATTTTTGGAGTTGAATTGGAGAAAGCAAATGTAACAATGACAAAAGTACAAAATCCTTCATTAAGACAGCTCACTGTAGACCTTGGCCAAAATGTGTGAACATTGGGACAGTTGTGAAGGGATCATTAGAAAATAGACTGGAAATGACTGAAAAAGACTGTTAATGCTATAAATTGTGATATATAATAAAAACAGCTCAAAATGATATATTTTACCTATTTTTTCATAATTTTTAATTAAATCCAGATCCAAAACAATATTTTGGCAAAACCAAAACACAATCATGTTTTAGACCGAAAACCACATCCAAATACAAAACATGTGGGTCAGTGCACATCTCTAACATATATATATATATATATATATATATATATATATATATATATATAAAATAGATTTATTTGTGTATATATTGAGTGCAATTAGAATTTATGGATATTGCTGCAATATGTAAGATGAAGATAATGCAGCCAACATGTGCATTGTAATAAATTCTGAGATACATACACAGAAGCACACATACATGATGAGCAAGAAAGTAATAACATATTGTACCCACACACAAAGGGCCTGATTCATTACGGAAAGTAAAGCAGAAAAAGAAGTAGTTTTGCACCTGGGCAAAACCATTTTGCATTGAAGGGGGAGGTAAATTTAAAATTTGGGGACAGATTTATAGTTGGGATAGAACATATCCTAGATTAACTTTAAATTGCAATGTATAAATAAAGCTCTCAAGTATTTGTGTGCTACATAAAAAGCAGCCAGTATTTAACTTGGGTAAAATAATAAACTAATCTGCACCCCTTGCATTGTAACATGGGTTTGTCCAGGAGAAAATGTACTAATTTTTTTGCCTTACTTTCCTTAATGAATCAGGCCCAGAGTATCATCTATGTTGAAATTATAATATATGTGCCGTGTGTAAGTTTATGTTAATGACATTATATTATTATATTATTGTACAAGAAAGGATTCCATTTCATACTTATACAATCATAACCAAAAGTTTTGAGAATGACACAAATATTGGTTTTCACAAAGTTTGTGGCTTCAGTGTTTTTAGACCTTTTTGTCAGATGTGGCTATGGTAATGAAGTAAAATTACAAGCATTTCATAAGTGTCAAAGGTTTTTATTGACAATTACATTAAGTTTATGCAAAGAGTCAATATTTGCAGTGTTGACCCTTCTTTTTAAAGACCTCAGCAATTCGCTCTGGCATGCTGTCAATCAACTTCTGGGCCACATACTGACTGATGGCCGCCCATTCTTGCCTAATCATTGCTTAGAGTTTGTCAGAATTTGTTTGATTTTTTTTGTCCACCCTCCTCTTGAGGATTGACCACAAGTTCTCAATGAGATTAAGGTCTGGGGAGTTTCCTGGCCATGGACCCAAAATTTCGATGTTTTGATTCCCGAGCCACTAAGTTATGACTTTTGCCTTATGGCAAGGTGCTCCATCATGCTGGAAAAGTCATTGTTCGTCACCAAACTGTTCTTGGATGGTTGGGAAAAGTTGCTCTTGGAGGATACTTTGGTACCATTCTGTATTCATGGCTGTGTTCTTAGGCAAAATTGTGAGCAAGCCCACTCCCTTGGCTGAGAAGCAACCCCACACATGAATGGTCTCAGGATGCTTTAGTGTTGGCATGACACAGGACTGATGGTAGCGCTCACCTTTCCTTCTGTGGACAAACGTTTTTCCTGATGCCCCAAACAATCTGAAAGGGGATACACAGAGAAAATGACTTTACCCCAGTCCTCAGCAGTCCAATCACTGCACGTTTTGCAGAATATCAATCTGTCCCTGATGTTTTTCCTGGACAGAAGTGGCTTCTTTGCTGGCCTTCTTGACACCAGGCCATCCCCCAAGAGTCTTCACCTCATTGTGTGTGCAGATGCACTCACACCTGCCTGCTGCTCTGCACTGGTGGTGCACCAATCCCACAGCTGAATCAACTTTAGGAGACGGTCCTTGGGCGCCCTGAAGTCTTCTTCACAACTATTGAACCTCTCTTCTTGAAGGTCTTGATGATCCAATAAATGGTTGATTTAGGTGCAATCTCACTAGCAGCAATATCCTTGCCAGTGAAGCCCTTTTTGTGCAAAGCAATGATTACTGCATGTGTTTCCTTGCAGGCAACCATGGTTAACAGAGGAAGAACAATGATTTCAAGCACCACCCTCCTTTTAAAGCTTCCAGTCTGTTATTCTAAAATCAGCATGACAGAGTGATCTCCAGCCTTGTCCTCGTCAACACTCTCACCTGTGTTAACGAGAGAATCACTGACCTGATGTCAGCTGGTCCTTTTGTGGCAGGGCTGAAATGTAGTGGAAATGTTGTTTTTGGGATAAAGTTCATTCTCATGGCAAAGAGGGACTTTGAAATTAATTGCAATTCATCTGATCACTCTTCTGGAGTATATGTAAATTGCCATCATAAAAACTTTTGCCCATGACTGTATATCTGCTTTGTGAATTATGATAATAAATTAGGTTTAAAGGACTGAAATAGTCGTGTCATAAGAAGGAAAGTGTTAAAGCGTGTGGTTATATCATGGGGCGTGACGTCATAACGCCCGACGTTCAATGAGGAGCGGCACAGAGCGGAGTTTGCAATCAAGAAGCAAAAAGAAGGAAGAGAAGAAAAGAGAAGAAAAGAGAAGGAAGAAGCTGATAGAAAAGGTAAGTGAAGCAACGGATGCAAGGGGGAGCAAAGGCAGCATGGCAGAGTGTGAAGGGGGCAAAGGCAGCATGGCAGAGTGTGAAGGGGGAGCAAAGGCAGCATGGCAGAGTCTGAAGGGGGGCAAAGTCAGCATGGCAGAGTCTGAAGGGGGGCAAAGGCAGCATGGCAGAGTGTGAAGGGGGCAAAGGCAGCATGGCAGAGTGAAGGGGGAGCAAAGGCAGCATGGCAGAGTCTGAAGGGGGGCAAAGGCAGCATGGCAGAGTGTAAAGGGGGCAAAGGCAGCATGGCAGAGTGTTTTGAGGTGCAAAGGCAGCATGGCTGAGTGTTTTGAGGGGCACTCCCTGAAGAGTCTGGCATTCTCCCTGATGCTGAGCCAGTACAAGACCTTGCATGATGACACAGTTCAGAAATTGTGTCCCGGTTCTTGCCCCGCAATAGATAAGTGGCAAGAGGGGGGGGAAAGCTTAATAACGCAAATATTGCATCATCTTAGCCCCCTGCTGTAATTGGCCAAAATTGTGACAATCGTTTAGGGGGCGGCCCACACGCCCATGTCCCTCATATTAGCCTGGCATAGAAGGCGAGGAAGCGCTACAGGTGTATTCGCCTAGGGCGGCTTGAATCCTTAATCAGGTCCTGCCAACACGGCCTACAGAGGCTAGAAAGAGCTCCAGTGCTCCTTATAAGTGGAGCAAGCTGCATTTTTGTGGCCACCCTTTCCATAGGAGAGCTAGAACTGCTCTGACCATGGTGGGGCTGGTTTGCAATGTGACACGGGAAGCCTCTCTAACCTGGGATTAGTTTCCACTATAGCAGGGGAATTCCACATTTGTCTCCATGGTTTGGTGGAAACCAGCCCGTGCTACAGAGTGCTGTGGTTGGTTAAAGGGTTCTGCATGTTTTATTTATTTGTTTATTTTCAACAATAATTTTTATTAGGATTTTTGAATTACAAGGGTAAAGAGAGCAAAATTAATATGGGTGGTAGGAGGACAAGGAAGGGGAGGGACAAGACAACACAGTGTTTATACAGCATACTTCCAATTATATACAGGAAATATAAACAATCTATTCAAGGAATGGTCATAGAGACTTCTACGGAGGGGTGGCTAGTGGCAATCTAGAGCACCACGAGGGGCTGGGTTGTCCGACACATACTCATGCCAGGCAAACCACTTCGTAAGAGGGGATGAGGCGGCAGTGGAGTAAGAGACCCCTAGCGTCTTCATTTCTAAACTCAGTTGCACCTTGGAGATAATTTTGGTGAGGGGGGAGGGGGGGGGCTACCAAGCTTGGGCTCTGGGCGCCCTGGTTGCGATATATATCTAACCTATGACATATCTGTCTCCAGAGGAGATCTGGGGGTAAATGTATCATACTCCGGTTTCTTCAACTCGCGGGAGTCCGGCGAGATGACAGCTAAAATTTAAACGGCGCTACCTTGTAAAGGCAAGTTTACCTTTACAAGGCAGCGCCGCTTTAAATTTTAGCTGTCATCTCGCCGAACTCCTGCAAGTTGTAGAAACCGGAGTATGATACATTTATCCCCTGGGGTGGAAACAGGTGGAGGAGCGCCGCTACTGGCGCCACCTGTAGGGCAATGTGGGTGACTTTCAGAACCAAAGCAATATGACTTGAGCAATCTTGCCTATCAGAAGCACGTCCAAATGATTTTACTTGTGGTTTGGTAAACTGCCAATCAGTATATTGCACATTTTGCATATTTGCCGTTTGAGATTTGGTGGTATTCATAATAGCGGTATGCTTGCAGTTTACCTTTCCTAAACCGTTTTGCAAAGCGCACAGCAAAACCGCATGAATGGAGCATTATAAATCCTGTTCTAAGTGTACTGCTATTATTAACCTTTGTGGGAAAATATAATAGTATATCTATAAATCTATAAAAGCTTGAGTGTCTGAAGTAATCCTGAAGGATTATATTTTAGCACTTAGTTGTGGCTAAGGAAAAATAAGAGCATTTGAAGCAGATTGGAAGGGATTCTCTGACCAACACTCCAACATGGTCATTGCAATGTGGGTAGTACAAGCAGTGTTTGTGTGACAGGGACATCTGTGAATAAGACCTTATTGTAATTTTTGAACATTTATAAGTAAACTATTGAGACCTTGAGAGCTTTAACTGGCTGTTTCAGGATTATCATGGTCTGAGAAATATATTGTATTTTTGCCACATAATTTAGACTAAGTAATGAACTTTGGATGTTGTTAAAGTCACTAAATAACTGGGATAAGGTTGTTTAATATAATGCACCTGCAAGGTAAGGCTTGGAGGGCTGCCTGTTCCCATCCCTGCTCTACGGTGTTCTCTTTAGTGTTACTCTCCCTCCATGTGTACAGCTCCTGTATGTAAGAAGAAGTAAAGTATTTAGTATAACAATATACAGCATGCCATAGTTGATTTTTTAATATAACATGGCATAAATACAGAATTCTTAAAATACCATTTCAAAATATTCTGCCATTACGGTAGAGAAATTTAAAATGCTAGGAAACAGGGGCAAATGCAGGATAAAAAAAATAAATAAAATATATATATATAGAGAGCTGCTGCGCATGTGGCCACGCATGCGCAGCAGCTCCATTTCGGCAATGCTGAATTGTACAGCAATCACGGCGCTGTCAAAGAAGCATACGTGGCAGTGCTGTATTGTAGTACAATACAGCACGCCGCGGACGCTTCTTTGACAGCGCCACGGCTGCTGTACAGTACAGTGCTGCTGTGTAGGGGCAATGTTTAACGCCCCTTCGTTCGCGGAGGGGAGGAGTTTCTGGAGAACCAGAAACCCCCCCTGCGTGCGCCCCTGAGGAAACTTCTGAAGTTACATATATACATATAGATTGTGCAACATTTTGCCATGGAATGCATACAGTGTCATGCACACTGACATTTATGTTATATATTATAAGAAATATATTATATTTACCTTGTGGAGGGTCTACTTCCACCTGCATTGAGACCTCCAATATACTCCAATATCTCTAGTTTCAGTTCTGTCCCCACCACTTCCAGTTTGGGCTCCTCCAGCTCAAGTAGCAGATTCTGAAGTGGTAGATCCTCCTCCATCTCTTATAAGAAGATCTACTGAAGTGGTAAAATTCCACTCTTCTCCCCTTCCTTCTACTGGAAGGAAGAAGAGAACTGGAGCTCACACCTCTGGAACGGTCATTCATAAACTACATCAATGTGGTCAGTTTGAGGGAGTGGGTGGCCTGGACAGTGAAAGGTCAGCCACTGCTGAGCCACCAACCATAGATGCCATCTCACTAGAAGGACCATCTCTTCTCACGGTTTTTAAAGATTTTTTTCGTATGTGTTAAACTGAGTAATAAATGGTCAAAAAAAAAGTATCCATACTGTTGTTAGCATCCCCTCTTGTAGTGTACAGATCTTTCCTCTCCACTACCATCGCTCTCTCTCTAGCTTTCAAAATAATACGGCTGATATATACCTCTAATTGTTGCTCAAACATGTCCACCGAGGAGCAGTTTCTCCCCAGTCTAGCAAACTGCAAATATGGAATATTCTGTTTATGCACTAAATATAATTAAATGAAATGATAATTTACCTTCTGCCAAATGTAGCTACTGGGCCGCTGCTGAAAAAGTCCTTTGGTTTTGCTCATGGAAGTTTGCCTGGTGTCTCGCGTGAAATCACTCTGTGCATGCTCAGAAAGATGGCGCACGCATATCCGGCCACGCAGATTTGCGTGATTCAGCCACTTACACCAGCCCGCATCTGGAGAGGCAGGGCAAGGCCGTTCTAACGTAGGTCGAGTACAGTATGGGCGTGTTCGCACTTTTGAAAACAGAATTGGAGTAATACGCCCGAGAAAGCAGTATTATTATTTGTAGGTGGTCAGGGGCAGGTGCCCAACAATGATGATGCTTGGGCTTGTCTTTTAGCGATAACACTACTGATGCTGACTGGTGCTTCTTCTTCCCTCTGGCATATATTATGCTACTGTGTACGTGTTTAAGCAAAACTTTTATTTTCATATTAGACATTTTTTAAGATGATTGATGTCCAACATTGAATGCGTTTGTTGCACATAAAACGAATGAATAAAAACATGGACGTAAGTGTCTGTGAGCACACATCTCCGTGCCTGCACTGACCAATCATCTCATGGCATCTTTACTCCTACAAAGGTTAATGTTTCAGCTGCTACATAAGGAAATCACAGAACAAATTCATTATGTAAAAACTGCATTGTGATTGTGCTTGTTGCAGACATAGTTACTGAAATGTAATCAGTCTACAAATGCAAACAGCTTGTTCACTTTTCTCAGTATCATGGATTTGTTTTGCAACAAGTGTTCACCCAATTGAAACTATTTTTTTGGGGGGGGGGGGAATTATTGTGGCACCTGATGTGACTTTGCATTGCTGTGTCTGATTACGTAAACAGAAATGTAATATTATTATTATTATTATTACTATTATTATTAACATTCATTTATATTGCACCAGCATATTCCGTAGCTCTTTGCAATTTGGAACACAGTAATAAGATGAGACTGGTAACTATAGACAGACAGAGAGGTAAGAGGCCCTGCTCGCAGGCTTACAATCTATAGAACTATTTTCGGGCAAATCAGTAAATGTGACTAGAAGATGACGTCTACTGGATTGTGTGTAGCATACTCTTCATGTTCCACCTTTGGCAAGTCACCTTCCGGCAGGGGCGGATCTAGAATTTTTTCTACCCCTGGCGATATAGGGGGGGGCGATTTAAGCCCCGCCCCCCTCTCTAACTTCTAAGGCTGCCGGCGGCTGCACAGTATGTGCAGGTCCGTTCGGCAGTGATAATGTGCTGTCCCGCTGCTCTGATTGTGTTTAAAACACAATCAGAGCAGCCGGGCAGCATATTATCACTGCCAAACTTACCTGCACAGTGTGCAGCCGCCGGCAGCAAGCCCCTGCTAGGGGGGGGGGCAATCGCCCCGATCGCCCCCCCCCCCCCCTGGATTCGCCACTGCCTTCCGGGCGGTCCGGGGGGCAGGTGTGCATGTGGGGTGGGGCTCAGATAATTGCGTCATTGGCCCCCGAACATGTCATCACCATTTTCGGCCTATACCAACAGGGGGCGGGCTCGCGATGACACTTGAATCGCGCAATTAAGCCCCCATCCCTTCTTTTAATTTACCGAACGGCCATGATCCGGGAGGTTGCCCTGCTCTCCCAGGAGTCCGGGAGGACTCCCAGAAATTCAGGAGTCTCTCGGACATTCCAGGAGAGTAGGCAGCTATGATCTCATGTCTTACTAAGATGGCTTTTCAACTCCTATTTATGTGGCTAAACTTATCTGACAACACAAGTTCTCTGCCAAAATATATTGTACTTGACATAATGGGTGACAGTTTAAAACTTTATATTGACCTGAAGTGTTGTGCAAAATATCTATATCACTGCGTCTCTTTTCATCTCTCTGTCATATCTCAATATTGTGCAAAATCCCTCCAAAGATATATAGATATATATATATATATATATATATATATATATATATATATATATATATGTATATGTATATATATATATATATATATGTGTATATATTGTACAACTGGCACATCTGGGCTTGACTAGATTTTACTCTGGGAAAAGGTTGCCGGACCCAGCTCTAAAGCATTGGTTAATATGTTGGCGTGATATAGATAGAGCTGAACAATAGTAGCAGTCTCAAACTTGATGTTTGGCAAGTATAATACACAGCTGAAATTACAAGAGCATAAGTTTTCATCTATGGGTATTTTGCAGTGTAACCATGGACTGCTTTTGCTATTTTCCAGCCGCTACGTGATATGTTTGGATAATGTCATTAGAAAATAAGTGGAAAAAGGATAAACAGAATATTATCACACAGTGCAATAGCTATAGAAGTAAATGTTTATGATAATAATAATAGGGTTGGAAGTATGCAAATAATTTGATATAATGCAACAAGCCAATGCTTGCTTTTTTAAAACTGTATATAAAATAATAATTATATATGATTACTTGGTGTTAATGCCAATTACATCAGCAGCAAATACTCCTTTTACCCCCATGATTGTAGGTATCTAACCAGTCATAGACATACCAGGGTAAATCTTAGTGCTCGTGTTGTGTTTACTGCACGGGAACTGAGGTTTATAAGACTTGCATTACACAGACAGTGGACCACAGCTCTCAATGTGATCCTCTCTGTACAGAGCACATTATAGGTATTAGATCAGCAACACGTGTGTTCTGAGTGAGCGGAACTGTAGTACTGGGATCGCAGGGGGAAGAAGAAAGAGAGCACAATCCGGACAGTGGAACGCACAACCCGGAATGCCTAAGAATTACAGACCGGAAGTTAGACGCAGCTTACTGTTTCCATCACAGTGAAGGATACATTTCCCCATTGATAGTGATTGCAGGTAAACAATGATGACACATTATACAGGAGGAGCTGATACTGAATATACATTATACGGAGGAGTCTCTGTGGTCATGTGATCAGTGTACAGCCAGAGGTATGAGGCTCTGGGATCATATAATGTGTGGTTTTGGATACTTATAGTTTTGTGATATGACCAGACTCTGTATAGTCAGATGTACTGGGCTCTGGTATCATGTAGTGGGGAAGGGAATATTGGATATGCTAGTTTGTGCTGGTCTGAGACATTGTTATATTTGTATTAAATGAGCTGTGGATGTGCTATATAAAGTCCTCCAGCCATAGGTATAAGCAGATTAATAATTATATTTTTCAGCGTCAGTGATGCTAGTTGGATTTAAGTTCCGATATAAAAAACTTTAAATAATTTCACTATCACTTTATGTCCCTTGTACCGTTAATCTTACTAAACTTGGAAGAAGGCCATCAAATTGCTCTGTGGATAGGGAATAATGGGTAGTGGTATTGTCATATTAATGCCGATGTAATCCATATGTTTATTAATATGTTATTCCCAGAGAATCAGGCTGTGAGGACTGCCACCAGAGGTCACATGAAAGTGATCTATATATCACTACATAGATCATTCAGCCTCTGACTGGAGAGGTGAGCATTGCTGGGAATGGGACATTATACAGTAACACCAGGGGATGTGTCTGGGTGATGACTGTATCATTGTGTGTGTCAGGTTCCTATAAGGTGTCAGGATGTCACTGTCTATTTCTCCATGGAGGAGTGGGAGTATTTAGAAGGACACAAGGATCTGTACAAGGACGTCATGATGGAAAATCTCCGGCCCCTCACATCACTGGGTAAGAGGTGGTTTAATCACAGACCTGTTTGCTTGTATTCCAAATGTTTGTATGTCCTTGCCTAACTGTTGAAAATCCCAGCCTTGCAGTGGTACGTGATCTTTCAGAATCTGGTGATAGGTTTCAGTGAATTCTTTAAATGATGCCTGCCTAGCTTAGCAATTTTTGACAAAAAAAAAAAGTCAAGGCTGAGGAAGATAGGATACAGTACAAATAAAATGGAATGGGGGCATACAAAAAAGAAAATGTAAGTAAAGTGGTTCCTGTAAGGTAAAGGCACACCCATGTCAAATGTGCAAGGGTAGGACACATAGCTTGCCAAACATCTAATCACCAATGCTGCTCCAATAGTCTTAGTAATCATGTTTAATTCCCTGGCTTTCTGCATTGTCCAAATATGTAATCCACGGTCCCTATTGTTACGAGGCCCCTCAGACGTGTCCCGGCCATCGTCATAACGACCAGGGCATTCCTTCCGGTCTTCGTCCCGGGCCGTCACCATGGCGACGGCCCGGGACGCTCTGCACATACCACCGGGCAGCCGGGAGCGTGTGCAATCTTGGAATAATTAGCCTACTGCTGGAGGTGATTACCCTCCTGTGTTCCTCAGTCTCTATTGGCTCTTGCAGGTATTTAAGGCAGGGAGGGCTTGGCCTCCCTGCAGGTTATAGCTTCAGTTCCTGGCTGCTGACCTGCTCCATATTCTGCTCCTGTATTGTTTTGGATTGACTCTTCTGTGTATGACCTTTGGCTTGCAAATTGGACCCTGTTTGATTGCTCGTGACCCTGACCTCTGCCTGTTCCCTGGATAGTCTGTTTTGCTGCAGGCCCTGACCTCAGCCTGGACCTCACTCCTCTGCCTACCCTTGCCCTTTGACCTTGGTCTGTCTTGGACTTCGCTATCTCCTGCCATCAGGCCCTCACCTGCGCTGTGGAAATCCATAAACTTGTACTACTCTGAGTTTAAGACCTGGGGGCATCTGAGTACCTGTGAGTGTGTTCAGCTCTACGGGAAAGGCGGCTGCTATAGGTGAAGACCTCTTCTGCCTGTTCTACAAGTTTATGACATTTGCCGCTAGCCCTAACACCTATGGATCTTAGAACTTATCCACCCTATTAGAATTTACAATGGTGACTTCCATGATCATCCTGAATATCCACTCTGACTCTAAATCAGCTGCCAATACAAACCAGCATCTCTAAGGAATGTTCCTAGCACCTTGTTGTATCCATGACACAAAGAATCCAGGCTGATCAGGGGGCAGAGGGGGTTCTACCCAGTGCTAGAAAGGTGTACCTAATAAAGTGGCTACTGAGTGTATGATCTAATATGTGGGTAATACAATTATCTATAATATAAAAGCCTAGCGGCGTGTGTTAGTCTGTGTGTGAAAAAAAAAAAACAAGCTGCAGCGCCACCTGCTGGGCGGAGTTATACACTGACCTACTAAATTCTTAGCATTATCTAATATATAAAAGTAAAAACCTATTTTCTCAGAAAGGGCTCATCCAATTGACCTGAAATTTGGTATACTGACATTATTTGACAAAAAAATTAGAATAGTGAAGTCAGTTAACTTCCATCATCCCCCCTTCCCCCCCATGGGAGTGGTAGTAAAGGCTAAATTTACGAGTTGAGGGGTCAAACTCATTTTCGTGAGGTAATTTTACCTCATGGACACCATTAAAAAGGGCGCTTGCGTCGGGAAGTAACGCTCTTCCCCTGAGGAGGCCTGGGCTAGGCCCAAATGCATGACAAGAACCTTTTTAAGACCTTAAGTAGCTTGATTTGACTAGAATGCATGAGTATCATGCACGGGTTAACTTGTGTAACATATGTGCCTGCGGAGCTTTGGAGAACAAACATTTGTGAAATGCTGTTTGACTAGAGATTATGTACCAGCAATACTATATTTTATAATTAGTCTCTAATGATAGGACACACCTAGATTAATTAGGAATCTTATTAATAATATGACACCAGTCCTTTAATTCTAGAGAAGGTCTCCGCTCATTTTCCCATTTGATAATGTGTGATGGGAGGTCACTAGATCAACTATTAGTGTTTTTATATGTGCTGGAAACTGTTAGCTTCCTAATAGAGGAGTAAATAAAAAACTTTTGTAAAGGTTTTAATCTTCTTTTGAAGTTGTATACGTTATATAAATATACATAAAACATAATTCTAATCCAATTGTGGTAAATTGCATTTATCTCTATGTAATTTAAATGGGATAAAGGAGTCTTCTTCAAGTCAATGGTGTATTCTGACCCTTCTTCCAAGATTCCAGTTAGAGATGAACTGTGGTTCGGTACTAGTTAAGAATTGAGAATTCCTACATAAAGTCTTTAGAGAAGACCAATATCAGATAGAGATCTGGATTGAGTCATATCTGCAGTACTGAGGCAATAGTAGGATGATCTCTAGCCAGATTGGGCCTATACATTGTAGGAATCCATGGTAATTTACCTAATGTTTATCTCCGAATCTAGAATTTGCTACATCTATCTGAAGTTTCTCGGATTGGTCCATCTCTAACAGTCAACATTTTTGTCTTGGATGTCGTTTCCTCCATATAAAAGATGACATAAGCTGAGGCAGTATTTATGGACACCAATTGGGAGTGTTTGACATAAGTAAAGTATCTTTGAGAGAGGGGATATTTTTTTAGGTTTATTCTAACAATCCATGATATAGAAAGATTGTCCTAATTACAGAGATCAGTTTCGTCAGCATAGAGGGATAGCTAGTTTGGAAAAGCAATGGAGTACAAGGAGTCAATTTGGTCCCCAAGAATTAGGTTTCCATTACCATATTAGATGAAGATCAATGAAAGGGATATTTCAGTTGTAAGGTATGTAGTGTAGCCAAATTCATCTTAAAAAAGGATACATTGTCAATGTTTTCCAATTCTTGTAATTTCCGAGGAAGGAATTGCACTGGATTTGAAAGGCTAATCAAGGTATGGTCAGCAAAAAGTGCAAGTTTATGTTCCCTACAACCAATGGCATGCACCAAAACTTCCACGGTTATCATAAAGAGCAAACCCGATAACTGGTAGCCTTGTTGCATTCAATTAATTAGTCAAAAGAAATTTGTATGAAAGTATGCCATTAACTTTCATCCTTGCTATGGGATATGATTAGAGTACTTTAACATATTCTAGATATATATTGAGAAATTCCATGTGCTGCATTACCTGGAATATAAAAGACCAATTCAACCAATCAGAAGCCTTTTCTGCACCTGTGGATAATGGCATTGGAGCTATAGCTTATTGATAAGCGTAATCTATAATGTTTATTATTCTCACTCATCATCCTCATCATCTTATTATATAGCGCTACCAATTCTGCAGCAATGTGCAGAGTATATTTGTCATTCACATCAGTCCCTGCGCCATTGGAGATTTCAGTCTACAGTTCCATAGACAGAAAGAGTAGGGTTAACTTTGTCAGCAGCCAATTAACCTACCAGTATGTTTTTGGAGTGTGGGAGGAAACTGGAGCACCCAGAGGAAACCCACGCAAACACGGGTAGAACATACAAACTCCACATACACAATATCGACAAAAGTATTCGGATGCTTGACCTTTATACCAACAGGGACTGTAATGATGTTGTATTCAAATACATATACTTTAATATAGAGCTGGTCCCCCTTTTGCAGCGATAACTGCTTCCACTCTTCTTGGAAGGCTTTTCACAAGATGCTCGAGTGTTTCTGTGGGAATTTGTGCCCATTCATTCTGAAGATCATTTATGAGGTCAGGCACTGATGCTGGACGAGAAGGCCTGGCTCTCAATCTCCGTTCCAGTTTATCCCAAAAGTGTTCGATAGGGTTGAGGTCAGGACTCTGTGCGGGCCAGTCAAGTTCTTCCACTCCGAACTCATCAAACTGTGTCTTTGTAGTCCTTGCTGTGTGCACTGGGGCACAGTCATGTTGGAATACAAAAGAGCCTTCCTCAAACTGTTGCCACAAAGTTGGAAGCATAGCATTGTCTAAAATTACTTGGTATGCTGAAACATTAAGGTTACCCTTCACTGGAGATAAGGGGCCTAGCCCAAACCCAGAAAAACAGCCCCATACCATTATCCCTCCTCCACCAAACTTCACAGTTGGCATAATGCAGTCAGGCAGGTAACGCTCTCCCGGCATCTGCCAAAACCAGACTCTCCCATTTGACTGCCAAACAGAGAAACATGATTCGTTACTCCATTGAAAATGTTTCCACTGCTCCACAGTCCAGTGTCGGCGTGTTTTACGCCACTCCATCTGACCCTTGGCATTGGTCTTGGTGATGTGAGGCTTGCATGCAACTGCTCAGTCATGGAAACCCATTCCATTAAGCTCCCGCTGCACAGTTTTTGTGCTTACATTAATGCCAGTGTAAGTTCAGAACTCTTCAGCTATGGAATCAGCAGAGCGTTAGCAACTTTTATGCACCATATACCTTAGCAGTCCATGACCCCGCTCTGTGATTTTACATGGTCTTCCGCTTCATTGCTGTTGTTCCTAAACATATCCACTTTCTAATAATATCACTTACAGTTGACCGTGGAATCTCCAGCAGGGATGAAATTTCATGAACCGTCTTATTGCAAAGGTGGTGGCATCCTATCACAGTACCACGCTTATAGCCACTGAGCTCTTCAGAACGACCCATTATATATCACAAATGTTTACAAATGCAGACTGCATGGCTAGGTGCTTGATTATATACACCTCTGGCAATGGGTCTGATTGTAACACCTTAATTCAATAATCAACAGGTGTGGCCAAATACTTTTGTCCATATAGTGTATATAAGTATAATCTCACTATTAAATGTGAATTACCAATTAAATAGCTTTTGTCACAAATGGTTAATTGATCTACTAGGGATTTTTTTTAAGCAGTAGATTTTCCCAAGACAATATTGTTGTTGTTATCATCCATTCTTTTGTCATTTCTTGTAGCAAACTAATGTCAGTAAGTGATACCAGCAAGTTTGGAGGATTTATAATTGTGTTGGATTGATTCAACTACTAAATAACAGTTATAAATACAAACACATGACAAGCATGGAGCAGACACCAAGGAATGATACATGTTGTCTTATTATACTGTAACCATAATGTGTTTCTTTCCAGCAGACTTCTCTCAAGCCAGAAGTACACCTGGAGGACCCCACACCACTATTTCTTCTATGCAAGATCACAGTTTTGTTATAAATATCCAGACTGCAAAATACTCATCAACAAATGAACAAAACACAATCAACTGTCTGGAGAACGTTACTGAGAAACCATTTTCATGTGAAGACGGAAACCTCACTAATATCCACATTACACCCACAGATCATACACAGTATATATCTACTCATATTAAGAAGGAATCCGTCTCATGTGATGAAGGAAATCTCCCAAACTCTGATATTTATACACCCACAGATCATACACAATACACATCTAGTAATATTAAGGAGGAATCCAACCCATCTGAAGAAGGAAATATCACACTCGCTGATATTTATACACCCACAGATCATACACAATACACATCTACTCATCTTAAGGAGGAATCTGTCTCATGTGAAGAAGGAAATCTCCCAAACACTGATATTTGTACACCCACAGATAATATACAATATATATGTACTCAAATTAAAGAGGAATCTGTCTCGTATGAAGAAGAAAATATCACTGACATTTATACACCCACAGATCCTACACAATACACATCTATCCATATTAAGGAGGAATCAGTCTCATATGAAGAAGGAAATATCACACTCGCTGATATTTATACACCCACAGATCATACACAATACACAGTCTCATATGAAGATGGAAATATCACAAATATTGACAAGTCTGTTTCCTGCTCAGTCTGTGGTAAATGTTTTGTAGATAACTTGGATTTAGTTAAACACCTGAAAATTCTTACAGGAGAGAAGCCATATTCTTGCTGCAGCTGTGGTAAACGTTACAAACAGAAGACAGCGCTTCTAACACATCAATGGAATCACACGGGAGAGAAGCCTTTTTCATGCACTGTGTGTGAGAATTTTTTTACCAAGAAGTCAAATCTTATAAGACATCAGCTAACTCACACAGGGGAAAAACCATTTTCGTGTTCTGTTTGTGGGAAATGTTTTAACAAGAAGTCGAATCTCATAACACATCAGCGAAATCACACTGGAGAGAAGCCATATTCATGTTCTGTTTGTGGTAAAAGTTATACCCAGAAGTCAGCACTAATAACACATCAGTGGATTCATAGAGGGGAGAAGCCATATCCTTGCTCAGAATGTGGGAAGTGTTTTACCAGCAATGCATGTCTTACAGTACATCAGAAAATTCACATAGGAGATAAACCATATTCTTGCTCAGAATGTGGTAAGTGTTTTCTTCATAGCTCAAGTCTTGTTGTACATCAGAGAATTCACACAGGAGAAAAACCCTATTCTTGCTCAGAATGTGGGAAATGTTTTATCTGCAAAGCAGACCTTGATAAACATCAGAGGGTTCACACAGGAGAGAAACCATATTCTTGCTGTGAATGTGGGAAACATTTTATGCATAACTCAAACTTGGCTGTACATCAGAGAATACACACTGGAGAGAAACGATATACTTGTTCTGAATGTGGAAATAGTTTTATCTGTAAATCAGATCTTGGTAAGCATATGCGAATTCATACTGGAGAGAAGCCATATTCTTGTTTTGAATGTGGGAAATGTTTTAGGCGAAATTTTAGCCTTGTTGAACACCAGAGAATTCACACAGGTGAAAAACCGTATTCTTGCTCTGAATGTGGGAATTGTTTTAGATTGAAAAATCAATTAACCTATCATGCTAAAAGTCATAAATGAAATTCCTTTTTTCTAACCCCAATGTGATAAAGATATTTCCTTGGTCTCCCTGTGAATTTCTATTGACACAATTATATCACCAGTGGTTCAGTGGCTGTAATTAGTTGATATACAGACATACACGAGTTTGAAAACTTGGTTTATTCTAGGTAAATAGGATTGGGGCAGGGAGGAAGTAAATTAAATTTCACTCCACTGCCGGCATACATGTGTAGGTCCGCAGTTATGTGCAGGTGTGCTCTACAGGTTAGATTTTTGGAAACTTACTAATGGTAATCCGCTCCTAGAGGCAGGGAAGAAAGGAAGGGACATAGACTATAATCCCTTGAGCAGGGAAGAACACAAATGCCTCAAATATGTAATTGGTAAAAAATGCAAGATAGGTGAAGACACCACAGTCACAACTAAAAGAATAAAAATGGTGGTGGACTAGTGAAAAGACTATTATTCCTGGAAGCAACAACACTGTAACAATAAGGAGTGTTAACTGGCAGCTGTATTAAACTTTTCACCTTGATGATGAAGCTTCACTTTGTCTTCTTAGGCAAAGTGGTCTGAGGTCTCTTTGGTTCCTTGCTTTGCTTAGTGGTTATAGTGAAGAAAACAATAATATCAATGTTTTGGTCTTTGGGAGACTTGGCATCTTGCAGTAGTTGATTGGAAGACTTACCACATCTGATGGTTGCTAGGATCTTTTTTTAAATCAGATGGTCTCCAATAATGTTTCACAAAGGTCTGAGCTGTAGACCAGCAAGCAGCATACATAATTGCTGGTAAAGGTATGTCTTTTGCTGCTCTTTGGTGGTGGCTGCACCCTGCAGTGACAGGCCCCTGAATTGGTTATTATCTATGCCTGCTTACCTCATAGATGTGACAATCCAGCCCCTGATAGTAGAGGATCTCGCAGGCCAGAAATGTTTTCAACAGGTTCAAAACGATTGAGAGACATTCTTTCCTTGAGGAGCTGTGAGGCCAAGGTAGGCTGAGAGTATACAACACAGAGATTAGGCTTTGTAGAATCTTGGATAAGATAAAATTCCATGATGGGCTGCCTAAACGAAGATGTCTTAGTGTGCCCTTTCAAAATAACACGGTTGTCCCCCAGGGGTCTGTAACTTGAATGAGAACCAGTCATGCAACTCTAGCCGCAAAGGCTAATGATAGCAAAGATGCTTATTTCAGACATAGTTGATAGATATTAGAACCTATCTCCACTGAAGTTGAAAAGGCCAATAAAGGATCTATGTCCCATGGAGTATCTAGGCAAAATCGATCTTGAGAGTTGGATACCAAGCAACAGTCGTGGGTATAACATATTCTCTGTTAAGTTGGGATCTACTAGAGAAAGAGCGGGTCCAATTTAACTCAATGTAGACAAAGCCAAACGTGCATCATATTTACTAGATAAGAAGTCTAAAGTTAAAATCTATAATGGACAAGATGGGAGTAGAGATCACCTGTGAAGCTGTGTTTGACTCTGATTTGCACAATGTCAAAGCAAGGATTAATGTTATGGATTAACCCATGTTGATGCTGATAAATCATTGTGCATTTAAATACAAACTGCGTTGTAACGCTGTTATACACATATGAGGAACCTGCCAGTTAGGTGGTATAGAACACAAAGTGAGTCTAGGAGGCTTCCCAGCCAGTTGGTCATGTGATTTGATCTGAGGATATTTTGAACAAGCACTGAGTGCTTGCAGCAGCTGACACTCCCAGAATGAGACTAATTATATGCTTGAGGCTGCATTTGTACTATATCTTACTAGATCTAACTGAAGGGGAATGGTGACGTTTAACTTGGATGTATTGTGATATATATGTAATACATGTGTGTTAAATTGCATTTATTTTTGTATTTTGTTACTTTTATTGATTTAATTATATTTGATGTTATGTCTTAAAGTTATTAAATATTTTGATTCTGTGTGAAAGAAGCCAATACTTAGATTTGATATGAACAGGTAACTAATTTTTACATATAGTGATATATCCCATCTATTCCTTTTGGATGACACTGGCAATTAGCACTGTGTATTCTGTTTTTAGGTTGTACCTTTTGGGGATTGGCGGTATTCATTGCAGCTCGACTTTGTTGTCTGTTTAGCTTTAACACCACTTGGAAATGGAAAGTCTTTTACTTTCCCACATCCTGCTTAATAGAGTGGAAGCATCTGATCTCAAAATTGCCAACGCAGGGTATAATGTATGTAAGCAAAATTTAAAGGGAATGTGACCTCACAGTGGGCCTGATGCCAAGTTGGGGCCATATGTGTAATAGAAAACAAAAGCAAACTCTAAAATGCTGCATGTAAATAGAGTGTTTATGCCCATATGCGATTGGGAGACATTGCAAGATGCCCCCACTTCTGCACCAGGTTTACATTGGTCAGACACCCTGATACACGCAAATAGCTCATAACCACAAGAAAGTTTTTTTTAATATTTGTTTTGAAAAAACCCATTCAATATTAGGTTTGATTTAAAAAAACAAAAAAAACCTCTAATACAGCAAAATCATAGAATAAAGTCATGATCAATGAAGAAAGCACTATCCACTTCAGAGGGCAGTCCACAATTAGTAGTAAGTAATTAGTAATTAATTAGCAAGTAGTGACGGTGACCGTCCCCATCATTATATTTGCACCAGCTTTCAGGCACCCGCGTGTTTTATGACTACTGACAGGTGTATCTGCCTCAGTTGGCAGCTACACAAAGGCGTCCTTACTACACTGTTTGCACCTCCTTTCCTCCCCTGTTTGTGCCTCTAAGTACCGGGCGGAGCAAGTGTCAGAGCTACATACATGTGCCAGAGCTACATACATGTGTCAGAATACTGTTTTTTTGTGGGCATACATTTGTGTGTTTTACGTTACACAAATGGGCATATGGGCAGCATGATCCTTCCTTGTATGTATCAGTGTTTCTTCTGCGTGTGTCTATATTCATACTGTGTATATATGTAATCTTTATTATAGCCTTTATTGAATATTTCTTTAATGATATCTGGATATTTAAATAGGCTTTTCTTAATATCAGTACATTACCCTCTATGATTTAGAATGAAACATCCCCAAGGACACTATTGATAATTATGTACTACTGCAAACCAAAAGGATATAATAAGAAGTTACAGAAGAGTTCTGTCACTGTATAAAATAATGAGACCTTGTAATATCCATAATAATTCAAAGTATTATTAGTAGTAGGGTATTCATTGTTCCTTATAATACACAAGTTTTAATAGAAAAAAAAGTATGTTCCTTAATACAGTCCCAGTGACTGGCACACGGATTCACACGTGTAGACAGACACAAAACACATTGACGATCATCTCCTCTTACCTTTGCTTTTACTCTTTGTGGGACCTATGCGACACTACTACCACCGGCACGAGTGCTACTGTTAGTTGCGATGAATGACCTCCTGCAGAGCTGGATTAAGAGTCTGGGGGCACTTAAGTCAGAGGGCACCTATGGTCTAATATGGCTATCATTTTAGACAAATACATGGGCAATACAAATTCGGGACTGCTCCACCAGACAATTGGTGGACTGTGCTGCTCTCTCCTCCCGGTTCTTGTCACTTTCATCACCTGTGGCTGCGGGTGTCTTTAGATCAGTTGCTGCTTGGCTGGATCCTGGAATGTTGGAGGCCCTATTTGGAAAAAAAGACAGGTACATAAATTTTAGAAAGCTCCAGCCAACCCTGACTTTAAATCAATAGCACCCAAGTTTAATAATTAGGCCTCGCCTTCCCTCGGGTCTGCTGGCCAAATTGACCTCCCTGTTGAAAACATATGTCTGGAAGTCCAAACCCCCCCGTATTGCTATGCAGCGTATGACTAGGGGGAAACGGCAAGGGGGACTGGCCCTTCCTCATTTGACAAAATATCATGAGGCTTGTATTTTATCTCAGATCCGAGACTGGTATCTCCCGGGAGGAGTGAAGCCTTGGGTAGATCTGGAGGTAGCGTCTATTCCAGAGTTCCCCTTGACAGATCTTTTATGGATACCTGTCCAGTGGAGACCCCCTGTGGAGACCTTGCCGGCTCTTATCAGAGATACATTGACTGTGTGGGATCGATTGTGCCAGAGAACCGAGGGACTGTTGCGTCCCACGACGAGTGTGTCTCTACGAATAATCGCCAACCAAATACCAGACTTGAATCTTTCTGGATGGATTGGTAGGGGTATTCGGACCCTAGGACATTTGATGGACTCGGATGGGATCTGCTCCTACTCACACCTCAGTGACCTATATTCGTTGCCCAAAGGTGACTTTTACAAATACCTTCAAATCAGGCATCTATTAACTTCCTTACCGTTGAGCATTCCGGCAATAGGCCCTCCTTTAGCCAGGTATTATTCCCCATTAACTAAAGGTAGCAGTAGAGCCAGTATTACCCTCTGGTATAATAATTAGGCCTCCCTCCTTGTAAATAGCCCAAATATTAAATTAATAGTATTTACGATTGATAAATTGACCTATTTCTCTCTAACCAGCTCTGACATTAAATTAATAACATTTACATTTAATAAATATACCTATTTCCCCCCAACAAGCCCAAATATTAAATTATTTCCCAATTAAATTAACCTACTCCCTCCACCCCAAACATCACCTGCAATAAATTAATAGCATTTACATTTAATAAATATAACTATTTCCCACAACCCTCTCCAACATTAAATAATTCATATTCTCATTTAATAAATAGGCCTTATTCGCTCCACATCCACTTAGCAATTTGCCCCCACATCACTAGCATTAAATTAAAGGTCCCATCACCTCACCTTAAATTAATAGGTTCTCTGTGACAGGATGGACCTCCTATGCCTCCCTGTCCATCCTTGCTAGGGACATGCTGGGCTTGCCTTGCCACCGTCCCCTTTCTAACCACAGTAGGAGGGACTTTTGCTGCTGCCACCACTAGACTCCTTAGTGGCGCCTAGAACCGCGTTGTTCTTGGTAACTCTAGCTGCTAGTGTACCTCATTGCTGGTACACCTTGGATGGTACCCCTGACCTCTTGCCTTCAGTTCAGGATTGCTATGGATGGTTCACACTTGCCAGAGCTGCAGGGTACCGGGCAGAGCGTCGGTACTAGAAGCAGGGTCCAAACCTCAGGTCTAATCTGTAGGTCACAGGAATTGCAGCAGGTAAGTAGGCGTCAAAACAGGTTCCTTAAGCAGTGATCTTTATTAGCTCAGGAAATACTGAAAAGGACAGTTACACTAGTTTGAGGTACTAGTGATATCCAGAAAGTACAGATGGTGATGGTCAAACAGTGCATTTTTTGTACAGCTTTACACAGATACCCTGGTGGGAGGTAATCCAGCCTCCTGCTCCTCTAACCAATCCAGGTGCTTCATGCAGCCTGCCCATAAATCACCCTCAAGGGGTTTAACACATTTTTACATTGGTGCTAGTGACCCCACTACGTCTGAGGTTTTGTATTGAATGTTTACCATCAGGATATAACATTAATCTTGTTCTGAACGCTATTTATCTTGCAAAACTCACATTCATATGTGATCACTTGCATAGGGAGTCTACTAGCAAGTATAATTACCTCCTCCTATCTTTCAGGCTCAACAGACATTTTGGTCACTCAGCGATGAAAAGGTCTAAGTAACATGAAATTACCTGTTTCTAGAAAGTTACAAAACCAAAACATGACATACTGTCTCAGAAGTACAGACATATCCATACAAAACACATACCAATTTAAAAATATAAGCACTTCTAATTACAATAAATATCTACAATAGGTTATTTATAGGTGATCCAGCCATAGCACCGCTATTAAATTAAGTAGCCCAACAATCACCCCACAAATAAAACAACACCCATTAAATAATCAGCCCCCACCCACACTGAACCAATAAATAATTTGTCTACCCCCCTCCCCTCATACATCATATGAAGACACCACCCCCTCAATTCCCTCATACATACCGTGTTCCATCTGCGCTGTGATAGAGATTTTTCTCTCAGCCTCTCTTCGAGCACACATGGGACGGTATGAATGTCACATGTTATGTGTCCCATGTGACATCTGTCGGGGATAGGAGATGGCCACATATAGGGGAAGGAGGAACGGATCATAAGGAAGGTAGTGGTCTCGGAGGAATGGTCATCCACCAGGGGCCACATTGACCCCTACTGGTACCTCGAGAGCACCTACTCTGAGGGCCCCCTGAGAGAGTAAGGCCTGGGGAACATGCCCCACCCCCCATCATTAATCAGTTTCTTAGTACAGGTCACATCCTCTGACCCAAGAACTGCCTCAGGGCCTTGGGGTAGGTTTTGAGTGACCCTTCACATTGGGAAAAGGTAAGTGAATTATCTTTGAACTATATTATTTGCAGAAACATAAATGGATAGTTTGATGTTTAAGCATATATACAGTATTACAAGTGAATTTATTTGTGCACACCTTGCCATAACCACCAACTTTACTTTTTTGATCATTGAATTAACCTTGGTTACACGGCTAATAGCCATAGTAAATATTTTAAGCTTTTCTAAAAATAAACTCTTAAAATCTTAGCTTATCTGAAGTTGGCATTAGTCATTTTATCCTACGGGGAATTTGTAGCCCCCCAGGCAGGCTGTGTGCTCCTCCCCTCCCTTCTAACGCTAACTGTGTTATGACAGCAGTGCATTGGCCAGGTCAGAATAGTTAAAAAGGAGACTTGTCGGTGAACTTCAGTCCTAGTTTGAAGAATAAACACCAGACTTCCAAATCTACAGCACAACCTGGTATAGACTGTTCAAGTGGAACAAAACTAAAAAAAAAAGGAGGATAATTTCCTAAACTCAAATTTATACTAAAAGCATAGCAACCAATCAGCAATTGTATCTGTTGTAGCTTGTATCTGTCTGGTCAATTCAGACAATGAAATCAAATGTCTAGCTGGCTGCAGTGTTTTTATAGAAAAGTTCTTAATTGGAGCATTGTTATTAAAGAACCCTCAAGTACTGCGATTCGGTGCCACCTGGCTGGCTATGAGTGTTAAACCTTTTACCGGTGACTGTGGGTGTTTAACCTGGCTCATGCATAAGCCCTATAAATGTCTATGACCATTTAACCATCTTAAGGGATAAATAAATCAAACTTTCTACAAAAGGAAAAGGGGAAGTGTTACCGATAGCAACTAATCAGATTATAGCTATCATTTTCTTGATTGTACTAGATAAATGATAGCTATAATCCGATTGGTTGAATCTGGGTGCCCCTGGGCTTGGCTAGAAAGGTCTGTACTTGTAGTGTCTTGTGCTCCTTGTATGTGTTTATTTCTATAGTGTATAATTCCGGGTACACTCTCTGCCAGTTGGAGCAGGCACCTTGTCAACACCTCAGTATCATGACGGTGTGCCATCCAATCCAAATGGTAGAGAGGCCGTTTGTCAGGAGTTGGTGAATCTGCATGCTCCTCGTCCTGATTTGCTATATAACCCCTATGGAGACACCCTAGTATTTCCTTGTCTGTTCCAGCTGGCTGTTGTTCATCCACTGTTGTCTGACAAGAGAAACTACTAATTACAGCAAAAAGGAAGTATTTCCAGTCTGCCTGTGTAATTCCTGATCCCAGCAAGGCTGCAGTGTCTCCTATCTGCCCTGTGTTACTTCAGCCTCCAACAGCGTTGCCCCCATCGTGACAAGGCCATTCTCCCTGTCCCAATACCGGATTCCCAAATGTTGGGAGGTATGCTATATGGCAGCATTTAATTATTCAAAGAATCCATTCATTAATAAATATTTTTATTAAAACACACAAAAATAAATGTATTCAGGTAGCAATGTTTCCATATATACCAAGCTTAGTTGTTTCAAGTCTATCTCAATAGGGTAGGAGAGATGAATCCCTATATTGCATAAAACATAGGTTTTAACCAATACTATAGCTATATATATATATATATATATATATATATATATATATAGTCACAGTTTTTTTCCTTTTTTGTCAGAATGTAAATTTCCTAACAGACTTAAAAACTAAATAGTTATTTATTCCAATATGCAGCCAAAAGAAATCCATGTCTCTCCAGAAAAATGTAAAATACTATTTACATTGTCTAAAAACTCCAGTAGTTCTTTTTGACAACACTAAGGAACGCCCAAACTAAAAATTGGTTTGGCCATAAAGTGGGGGAACCTTCCAGCCAAAAAGTCATTAACATGTCTCAGTGAGTTTGTGTATGATTGCATTTATTTTCCAGGGTAATTAATGAGAGTGACACACTGTTAGCTAAGATTGCAATCATGGAGCTGTTTAGTGTAGTACTGAGTCAGGTACCATTACACTAAACATCCGTCTACTACATTTCAACTTAGCTATCAATATATGACTGTCCTGACATCAAACACTACTAGTAACCTACACCCATGTAAATCAATAGAAACATTATACACATAAGTGACAAACAAACATCTTTATTACAATCATAATAAATCATTATACACACAAACACTAATCAAGTGGAAAAAAACATGACATGAGTAACCGCTAGAGGTCACTATTGTGCATGGAAAGAGCTTACTGGCTACAATGCATATACTCCACTTCATGTAACTGCTCCCTTCATGCAGAGTGGAACCCACAATCAGGAAGTGCGATGGAACGCAAAACCAGGAAGCATTGTGGACCGCACAATCAAAAAGTGCGATGGAACGCAAAACCAGGAAGTATTGTGGAACGCACAATCAGGAAGTGATTTTTTTTTCCTACTAATTAATTTCCGGTTCAGACAGAATTAGTAGAAAGCAGAGAAGAGACTTCCCTACTGATTTAATTGAGAGTAAACCCAGGTAATTATATTTATTATAAGCTGCCAGTGTATATATTTGTGTTGCTTACTCCTCATTATATATACCTCCCAACTTTACTACAAAGTCGGACCCCATATTTGTAGTAACTTTTCAGTTTACAGTCATAAATGGTTCCAGCACCATGGATAACCTGTATAATAATGTTGAAATCATACATTTCTCCATTATCTCTGCATTACCCCTTATATACACTGAAACAACATCCTATAATAATTGGCAATGTTTAAAAGTAATTTCTGAGCAGGTGCATGTAAGCTGTCATGTCACTTACACCTAACATAGTCATAATTATTTTTTTATGAAGCACAGGATACTAGAAGAGATAGTAGCAGCACTCTTTTTCTTTTTTCTCAGTGAGGCTGGGTGGAGCTGTTTTCTGGTGTTGCTAAGATTATAGAAGTGTTTACACGCAGTATAGTTTCCATAGGCTAACGTGTGAACTGCCAAAGACTGCAGCTGTCACAGGGATCATTGATCCCTTTAAAAACTGTTTCTGCCCATTCACAATGCAACCAAAAGCTAAACACTTTGAAAATGCAGTAGCTATTCTTAGTAAGGTTAGTGTGAACATGCAGAGGCTGTTGTCACCTATGCCACCAGGAACTTCACTAAGGCAAATACTTTTAAAATGTCTATGTGAATGAGTGCAGTGTTGTGCCAAACAGCAGTAAGAGCTGGGAGGAGCAGGCAGAGAAGTCTCACTATAATTATTATTTACCTGCTCTGTATTATATCATGGCATCATGATATTCTAATGGACACTAGATAGGCACTGCATAGTAAAATGAATGCCAAATTATAGTAAAGGTGTCCCATGGTTAAATCATAACCACTTATTGTCTAAAACAGTCCCATTAAATAAAATGTAATCTACATTAGGATTATTATAATGGTACTACCTCTATGCCTTCTAATCCTATTTGTTGTTCCTCTTCATGTTCAGTCAAACTAGCCCTGGAACAATTTAATTTCTATGTAGGTTGCTTACCCTCCACCACTACTTAGTGGAGAATAGCCAGTCTTTTCCTCCTCGGTGTACTTCTCAAGCTTCTATTTCTCCTGATTCCCTGAAATATACCCAATACACGTCCCAAATATAAAATTCTACTTCCACTTTTATCCAATTGCCTCATCAGCCATACAATTTTTATTTTGTGTGTAAAACATAACCCAGAAATTCATTACACATACAACCTGAACAGCTAAGAACCATATACTAAAATCTATTTATGTAATTAATGTATCTATGTATGTGATTAAACATACAGGGGTGAATTAATTTATCTGCGTTGTTCTCAGAAACATTGCGGCTGCACAGGTTACTGTTACTACTGTAAAATTTACGCTCGGTTTTCCTCGCAATTCTATGGGGTGCGAGGAAACATTAGCGTATATTTCTGTAAAAATATATATGCCACAAAGTGTCTCCGGAATGCCCACGACACACTTTGTGCTGAACTGAATACCCCCACACCGTGTCCAACCATTGACCACTTTAAATCCAAACTCCATTTTTTATATTATTATATATTTATATTATACTATAAATTCATCCTTAGAGACAGGCTTACAAAAGACTGATATTAAATACCATACACACAAAAAGCAGCTTCTGGATTGAGGCTGCACAATCTACATAAAGATTAACTGTTTCAGGGGGAGATCACATAGCACAAACCAACAACAAGCTTTATTTACATAGACAGAATAGCAATATAAGATATAAACGCCAGCATTACTTGTCTGTATGCTGGAAAAGACATGTTTTTCCCCCAAGCACACCATGGATAAATGAAGGGATAACAAAGAAAGTCACATTTGATATTAAGTTTATTTAAAAAAAACCTTGTAAAGTACAGCAGGGACAATCTTCCTTCTGATCTACTAATGAAAGTAGCTAGTAAGTCCTGCTAATAGCACATATAGTAACAGCACGAGCAGAGAATGAAGCACTATCAGTTTGAGACATGAATCCTCAATCATCCAATCAAAAGCAAGCCAATAACACTGGTGACTGTCATCATCAGAAGTTATTTTTCCTTTTTGCTTTCTATTTAGCAACAATCGTTCTGTATATCTATCCTTGTCAAATATATTTATTTAATTACTTTTGTTTAGATGAATAGACCGTGGGATCACAGTGAAAGTGATATCGCTCTGCAGGAGAGAGTTCGCTGAGGATGGACAAGGACAGGACTCGCGTGACTAAGAGGATATTAAATATCACTCTGGAGATCATCTACCTGCTGACTGGAGAGGTGAGGGGATTCTGGGAGTGTCACACTATCAGTCATATCTTTTAATAAAACAGGGACCTGAGTGCAGGGATGAGGAGTTTTTGGAAAATTACGGAGCAAGACAATTACCTCAACTAAATAAATAATAACTGTTTTCAGTAATGTTTTTCTCTCTCAATACGCAGGATTACACAGTAGTGAAGAAAACATCTGCTGAAAAAAGGATGCCTAGCAATGGCTGTTTGTCAGGAGGGTTGAGCAGGACCCAGAGCCCCATCATGGAACCTCCACCTCACTCACTGATTCATGAGAGAAACAATGACCAGAGGATTCTAGAACTCACCAACAAGATCATTCAGCTGCTGACTGGAGAGGTGACTGCTGGGAATGGGACATTATACAGTAACACCAGGGGATGTGTCTGGGTGATGACTGTATCATTGTGTGTGTCAGGTTCCTATAAGGTGTCAGGATGTCACTGTCTATTTCTCCATGGAGGAGTGGGAGTATTTAGAAGGACACAAGGATCTGTACAAGGACGTCATGATGGAGAATCACCGGCCCCTCACATCACTGGGTAAGAGGAGATATAATCACAGTCTTGTCTGAGTTAATTTCATAACTATTTATATAAATACATTTTACATGTTTTCAATGTGAGGATGATAGATCTGGGAGTCACACTGACAGAAAGTACTTTACTTGTGTCCTGTTATACAATAACTATCACGGACTCTCTTTACCCCATTCAGTAGGTACTTGGCCCAGTAGCTGCACATATTGCATCTAATAACATTGCTGGCTCACATGGGCAACACAGTGGTTAGCATTTGATTCCAACACGGGTCCTATGTATGTGGAGTTTGCATGTTCTTGCCATGTTTGTGTGGGTTTCTTCCAGTTGCTCTGGTTTCCTCTCACACTCCAAAAAACATACTGGTAGGTTAATTGACTTCTGACAAAAAATGCACCTGTTTGTAGGTTAAGGAATACGTCTGTGCCGATTTTACATCATGAATTCTTTATTTGTGACTTCTGCCTTCTATAAATAAGTTCTAGGATATCTGTGCAGTATGATTCTCTTTAGTCACAATCCTGATACTTGGTCACACATTAAGCATTACCTCAAGTAAACATATATTGGTTCAGGATTAGCATACTTCAACAATCCCAATTTAGGCGGGAGAGTCCCTATTTGTGGACTCTGTCCCGCCATCCTGATTGCTGAGAGAGTTGGGAGGTATTCTGTCCACTGCTGCTCTTTATGGCAGAGCAGTGGCGAAGGCACAAGGGGTTTGGAGCAGAGAACAGGGCAGTCTAACACTTCAGAAGTGCTTTGCACGCCCCTGTCTTTACAAGGCCACATCCACATCCCCATCCTGACACTGCCTATCCAAATTGTTGGGAGGTATAGGTTAGTGTAAGGTAGCACTGGACAGAAATGTTATCACAGACCAACATTTTGATGTGGTACAGTATGTTTAAATTACAACACCGTTTGTTCCCCCTAGAAATCCGAAGATTCAGTGCTTACCGATGTACCTTCATGGCGGTAAAGAATACTGTGTGAATAACACATATACCATGTATTAACTGCATACATACATACATACATACATTACTGTTAGATCATTTCCACTGTTGGTGATGTGAAGGTGACCATATTTTAAATAGCTTGCAGTACAACCATTGAAGTCATATGCTGAGGTTATGGCCATTGCTGTCATGATTCCCAACGCAGCAGGTTAGATGACCTGAGGCGTCCTGTATGTCAGCACGTTCTGAATATTTCAGCAACCACAAATCCAGTGAACGAGGGTTGACAATTTCTGGCACTGTCAAGCTGTCATTGTAAAAGAGGTATATGATGACATAGACTATATAGTGGCGCTAGTAATCAGACTCTGTAGTTCTATTTCACAGTATTAAATAATATACGGGTGTATGGGTGTTATTGAGCTATGTGTGAAAGATGACAAGCATGAGAGAAGAGCTGGTATTGGTGCTTTATGTCCCTGAGACTGCACCTCCCCATCTCTCAGCCTATAGAAGCAGCAGCTACTGACTATACACTATCCTGTGCAGGAATGTCACTCCCAAGAGCACTTTCTCCTCCTTATTATTCCAGTATTTATATTATCTAGCCACAATCTATTTCTCTCCAACAGATCTCGCTGAAGATACAACAATATCTGAAGGATCCCAACCCCCTATTTCTTGTAATAATGAGGATCACAGTATGGTTGTGAATATCCAAACTGTAAAACACTCATCAACAGAAGAACAAAACACAATGGGTTGTCTGGAGAATGTTACAGAGAAATCAACTTCATGTGAAGGAGTCAACCTTATCGACTCCAACATTTATACACCCACAGATCATACACAGTTTACATCTACTCGTATTATGGAGGAATCACTCTCATGTGAAGAAGAAAATCTCCCACACACTGACAGTTATACACCCACAGATCATACACAATGTACATCTACTCATATTATGGAGAAATCGGCCTCTTGTGACAAAGGAATTCTCACAGACATCGACATTTATACATCCACAGAACATACACAATATACATCTACTGATATTAAGGAGAAATCAATCTCATCTAAAGAAGTAAATATCACTGACACAAACATTTTCACGCCCACAGATCAAACACAGTATACTTTTGTGTATACTAATAGCACCTGCAAAAAAGACCAAAAAACTCAATCGAAAGGGAAACCATTTGAGTGTTCTGAATGTGGGAACTGTTTTCGATTTAAATCAGAACTTATTATACATCAGAGAATTCATACAGGTGAGAAACCATATTCTTGCACTGAATGTGATAAATGTTTTATCAGTAACGCGCATCTTAATAAACATCAGAGAATTCATATAGGAGAAAAACCATATTCTTGCTCTGAATGTGGGAAATCTTTTATAATTAAATCCAATCTTGTCAAACATCAGAGAATTCACACAGGAAAGAAATCACATTTTTGTACTGAATGTGGGAAATGTTTTACTAGCAACACATATCTTGCAAAACATCAGAAGATTCACGCCAAAGAGAAACCATATTGCTCTAAATGTGGTAAATGTTTTCTTAGTAATTCATATCTTGCTATACATCAGAGAATTCATTCAGGAGAGAAACCGTATTCTTGTGCTGAATGTAATAAATGTTTTATCAGCAATTCAGATCTTCTTAAACATCAGAAAATTCACACAGTAGATAAATCATTTCCCTGTGCTGAATGTGGGAAATGTTTTGTTCAAAAGTCATATCTATTTCGTCATCAGAGAATTCACAAAGGAAAGAGAATATTTTCCTTTGAATAAACAGTAACTCACATTTTATTAACAACTCTGGCAGAAAATGAAATATTTTGTTGATATATATATTTTAGGGGTAGATTTATCAAACCTTTTGAAAAAGGAAAAGTGGAGATGTTGCCTATAGCAACTAATCAGATTCTAGCTATCAGTTATCTAATACAGTCTACAAAATGATAGCTAGAATCTGATTGGTTTTTACGGACAACACCTTCACTTTTCCCTTTTAGAATGTTTGATAAATCTGCCACTTACACTCTAAAATGATGTTTATAGAAATTAATATAATTATATTTTTTACTCATTAAAGATTGTGTTTTATTTTCAAATACGAAAATGCTATGGCATCTTTTATAATAAACTCCTAAGGAGTCGAAATTTACAAATGAATATAGAGTGACAACTTTCTCTGCAATTATATTGGTCAGAGTTGATTCCCACAAAACATTTGGATGAAACGAGTTTCATAACACAACAGTAATATGAACATCATCGTCAACATTTATTTATATAGTGCCAGCATACTTCTGTAACGCTGTACAACTGGAAACAAACACAGTAATAAAACAATACTGGGTGATACAGACAGATAGAGAGGGAAGAGGGCCCCGCTCGCAAGCTTACAATATATATTTCCTATGAGCCAAACAAAAGTTCAGTATATTTTTTACCAGTCAATAAAATTTCTAGTGTTCTACACATCCAATATGTTCCTCTGAAAATCTCTATCACATAGCAACCTGTGATGCTGCAGTTAAAACATGACTGCTGTAAGCCGTCCATAGCTTTAAGAGGAAAGAGATGCGTAGAGACCTTCAGCCGCGGGTCTTGTCAGCTTTGGCCTCAGGCAAGTCTTGGTAGATCCAAAACTTAACAAAAAATGCAGAAGATTCAGCAGATCTCACGCAGATGACGCAATCTTCAGAATAGTGAGTGGAGTCGGTCTCCTCCGTTCACGGCCGCAGCTAGTGGAGAATTTTATCAGGTGAGGAACCATGGGACTGCAGTGGAACCTTTTACTAGAATTGCAGCAGATCACTCGAAGACTAACAGGCTGCTGCAACACCTAGGGGTATATTTACTAAACTGCGGGTTTGAAAAAGTGGAGATGTTGCCTATAAATTCTAGCTATCATTTAGTACATTCTACAAAATGACAGCTAGAATCTGATTGGTTGCTATAGGCAACATCTCCCCTTTTTCAAACCCGCAGTTTAGTAAATATACCCCCTAGAGAGGTTATCCAGTGATGTAGAATGCTTATGCTAACCTATCTAAATAACATGATTTAAGAGATCAGCCCACATTAGTGGGTTTCAAAATTTGAGAGAATATGATTAGGCAGCCAAAAACCAAGGGGTATATTTACTAATGGTGGGTTTGAAGAAGTGGAGATGTTGCCTATAGCAACCAATCAGATTCTAGTTATTTTATAGAATGTGCTAAATAAATGACAGCTAGAATCTGATTGGTTGCTATAGGCAACATCTCCACTTTTTCAAACCCGCAGTTTAGTAAATCTAGCGCCAAGACTGGACACTCCATGCTGAGGTATTGTAGAAGTTTAGGCACATGTCTCCACTAAAATGGACAGTTGTGGCAAGATACAATACAAGCTCGACCACGGATTAACCGCTAAGGAAAGTAATTCACTGTCATGTTTGAGGAGCTTGGCAGGTAGGGACCTTACTTATTACATTGTTTTTTCGCTATATCTGAGTTTTATCTTAATTAAATAATTTACCGTACTTCAAACTACAATGGTGTTACACCTTCCTGTCCCAGTTTTGGTTCCCTCATTCTTGTCTTCAATGGATTATTTCACATACCTGTCCATAGGAACAGATGTTAAGTGCTGTTTAATGTTATTTTTTCTGATTGCTGCAGATTTTACTGTTCTCCTGTCTTACTTCTGTACTTAAGTTGCTCTTTTAAACAGCTTGAATGTTGTTGTTATCTAGTCCTAGTTGATCTGTGTTACCTGTCTACTCATTTACAGCCCTAGATGGAGGCATTGTTTCCAACGCTGTAAGGATCACGTACAAGGTTATTGATAAAGTATTCTACAGGGTTTGGACTGTCAAGTTATTCGGTTCTTTCTATACCCCTATCTTCCATGACTGAGTCGCATGGGTTGGACCCTTACTTAACTTTTTACACCAGGGCCACACTGTTGGCATATATATATATATATATATAGACAACTAGGCAAGCATCATCTGATCAGAAAGCTGATGTTTATTTTAACGAAATACAATCTCATGAAATAACTATGAATTATAGCTCATTATGTTACAATATATACAATACTGCACACCATAATACAGCCTATGATCACAGAAACACGTGGATGGCTGTTGTCTAATAATTCACAGCTCTAACTGTCCACGGAACAGTCTCCAGTCCTCTGTCACTCTCCATTCGACCCCCCCATTACCAGCAGGGCAGGGACTGTGCTTCAATGTCACCCTGCCTTTGGCAGCCATACAAAAGGGTAGGATCTATTTTGATTCCCTTTTAGAATCACACGCTCAACTGGATGCATTACTGGCTCCCCTTGAGCAGTCCAGCTAGAACTAATCCTGGCCAGTCCTCTCAGATCATTGACGAAACGTGCCACACAGTTACTACTGCTTTACCCAGATAATTGCACCCTATCCCATTGACTACCGAGTCATTGGGATAGGATGCAATTATCTGGGTAAAGCAGTCCTTAGAAGGTGTTCCAGCCCCTGCGATGGGCGGCTCCAGCTAGACTAGGAGATAAGGTTTGAGCACCAGTGGTGGCTCGTTGTTCCCGACGGTGTGGATTCATGTTGATTGGAGAAGCTCTCTGTTTTTAACCCGTTACATGATTTTAGTGGAATTGGGGGGCTGCGGAGACCTTGCTCCTTCCAATGCATATTGTCCGAGTGTCTCTGGTTCATACAAACCCATTTACCCTCACAGGTGGCAGCTCAAGCAGATAATGGCTTCCAATTGGGTAGCTAGAAAACCTGCCTACACCCAGAAGCCACAAGCATGTGATTTAGAGCCACGATAAAAAGCTGTGCCCAGAGGAGAGACTTGGTTGGCAGATCATGGAGTCACACTTTGTAAAAATAACATACATTACAGGTCTCTATATCCAATCCCTGGTGTATCAGCATCGGTTAGTCTGATGGCAGTGAGGACCCTCTCCCTCTTGCTGCCAGCAATTCTGCTGTCCTGCTCCAGTGTCACACCCGCAGGGAATTGGGAAGGATGAAGGGCTCCATTCTTTACCTTCCTTCTCTGTGGCAAGCAGAGCCGTAAATCTTAGCCAGTCCTGACTTTAAACTGCAGCAATCTTTACTTTGGAATTTCTCCTCTGGTCTCCAGGCACAGGCTTTTATCCAGTCTCTGGTTACCAGGTTTCAGGCTGCCCATTTGGTGTCTCTTATCGCTCAGCCATTGTCCATTTTACTTTGGGACACTCTGGGGACAGTGGCTCCACCATGCTTACAGAAAATGTGTGAGGATATTGAGGTAATGGTACCTCGTATTATGGTTAAATATATCACCTAGGCAAATAGTGGTTGAAAGGCACATCCTTTTATTCTATATGAACACACAATGTACACAATAGCAAAAATGTGACAATACCAGAGGGCTCCCCACAATGCAAGCTACACAGTCCTATACCTCAGCAGCATTTTTGACTCAGTCACTTCGATTTGCTACTGGCTACTGAGCCAAGCTGCTCGATCCTCTACCCATGTGGTATGGACAGCTCCATGTCTTCCAGCTTTTTGCGGGTGCACAAAGTAGCAGGAGGAAGTCCACGCGGAGACATCACAATATCCACACAGGAATGATCCTGAACCAGTTCAACAGTAGTGGGTCATCAGCCCTGTCCTGTAGAAGCTCATCCTTTAATACCTTTTCCTGTTCTTTCTTAACATGGCTGCCTGAACCTCCCCGCAGTCCTCAGCTCACTGCAGGAACCCCCACCTTTGGAATGTGCTTGATAATGTTTTCTCTGCTGCCTGCACAAAAGCTAATTAACATGGGATTTCTGTATGTAGATTATCTCTTACAAAATGCCAATATCTCAATACACTTTCTGTATTACAAGAGACCAATAATAAGGATAATCTTATAGTTATGGACCCACCTGGCATAATTTAAGAATATCAAATAGATATAAAATGGGCTAAAAACCTGTTTTCAAGGTCTTGGTACCCCCTATCTTGTCACAACGGGTTTCAACAGGAACCTAATCGCTGCAGATGTAATTAGAATAAGCCTCCTCCCTGAACTAATCCATGCTTTCGGCAGGTTATCAAGCTTCAGGTTGACTGCCACTTCTGGTGATGCAAAGTTCCAAGGTAGCTACAGGTGTTTCAGAGACTGTTCCAGGTTGAACGAGGTTATTTTGGTTTCAATGAGTTAATGACTCAGGACTGCAAGAGTTTTTAAAAAGTTCATATTTATTTTTTACAATGAACATAATGTAAAAGTAAATGAATACTTAGCTTCCAATATTTGAATCTCATATGTTCAATTAACAGTCAATCTCCAGGGCCTCATCTTTCAAAGAAAGCTGTAAAAATATCAGGCACCTTTCTGCATACAGGTCCAGTCTGAGGCAAAGGCCTCTCGGGCTGCATTCCAGCGGTTATACTGAAGAGAACAAAGGTTCCTGGAATCAACCTACATTTATTGGTGTGAACATGATTTCAGATTCTCTATTGGTACACTACTATTATTGGTACACTACTACTATTGGTACACTACTACTATTGGTACACTACTATTATTGGTACACTACTACTATTGGTACACTACTACTATTGGTACACTACTACTATTGGTACACTACTATTATTGGTACACTACTACTATTGGTACACTACTACTATTCGTACACTACTACTATTGGTACACTACTACTATTGGTACACTACTACTATTGGTACACTACTGAGAAGAAAGATACATTCTTTGCTCATGTGCAGAAAGCATCTGAAACACCGCCATGGCATAATATGTGGAGATGTCCCGGCCCAGCCTTTGATCAGATAAGCATTTTACAATACACACAGAAAAGTATGAAAACAACAACATGGAGCTCAGTGGCCATTTTGATAGGGGCATAATACATGGGGCACACTATACATAGAAGAAACAATATATAACAATATCTCTACATACAAGGAAAACATTAGTTGGACTATCTAGAGGGAAGGGAGTCTTGACAAGCGTAACCCATACCCCTACTCTCATGGAACGTCCAGGAGATTTCAGGAATTTCAACGAAGTCTTTTCAAACTCTCAGGAGAAAAGGCCACTAACTGGCTGGGCTTACTCTGCTACCCAGGTTCCTTTTGAAAGTCCTCTTTCAGTTTATCTGAATTTCTTTCCATCAGTAACTCACCGTTATTGACCACTCCTACTGCATAATAGTTGTAGGATAGTTGCTGCCACCACCAGGCTCCTTTACCATCACCATCTATATAGCGCCACTAATTCTGCAGCGCTGTACAGAGAACTCATTCACATCAGTCCCTGCCCCATTGGAGCTTAGTATAAATTCCCTAACATACACACACACACACACACACACACACACACACACACAGACAGATAGAGAGAGAGACTAGGGTCAATTTGATAGCAGTCAATTAGCCTACCAGTATGTTTTTGGAGTGTGGGAAGAAACCGGAGCACCCGGAGGAAACCCACGCAAACATGGGGAGAACATACAAACTCCTCACAGATAAGGCCATGGTCGGGAATTGAACTCATGACCCCAGTGCTGTGAAGCAGAAGTGCTAACCACTAAGCCACCGTGAACTGTTTTACTTCTGGGTAGCTGGTATAGCTGCTGCAGAACATCTTTGCTGTGGACTGGCTGGTACCTCCTGACCACTTACTATGGTTCAGGACTGCTGGGTAGAGCGTTGACACAGAGACACAGATTTTCTCTCACATGCCCCTTAATCATCAGACCATTCCCCACATGCCCCCCTTCCACCAGTGTGCTCCACATTACCACATCTTCTTACCCGATTCTCTTTTAGTAGCTACACAGGAACAAGCCCATGTACAGCAGCAGCCTCCCTTGTGTACCATGTAACTACAGCAGGTCACTTTCATCCTGTGTATTATAAGATGGGCAATATATATGTGGTATGTTCTTATAAGATGGGGTTATATATGTGGTATGTTCTTATTTCCCTATTGTTATCCTGAGCCTCCATGCAAGGTATAGGGGTTACCCTAATGCTTGGATCTTCATATCCTTAATGGGGTGACTGTTCTTTCAACGTAGGGCCTCCTGCAACTGGGTAAGCCAAACATTACACAGATCATAGGCAATCCCTGTGTAAAGCAGAAATACAGATGTGTACGTCAGGGTCAGGAATCCTTAAGTTGTACTTTATCAGTCCAGGCAGTTCATCAACACAGAGCCGTAACTAGAGATTTTAGTGCCCTGGACGAGAGAGACCACTGGTGCTCCGCTCCCCCACCCATTTTGTTGCGAGTGGATGCTGCCTATCAAGGCGCGCACTGCTGGAAGAGGAGTAGGGGGGTGCCTAGCCTTTTACATGTGCTAGACAGTTCTCCAATCCTGTACAATTCTCTCCTACTTGTTCCTGTAGTTTAAATACCTGGCACTGCTGCTGGTGTCTTAAGCTCACATGCTGCTTAGCTAGACCCTGTTAGGGCCCTGTTTGGAAAAAGAGAGTAATTATTCACCACAAGGAAAGCAAATTACCCATGTTTAATAATCAGGTATACTTCCCAATATTAAATAAATATTATTCACATGTAAATTATACCCATACCTGCCCGACAAATTAATATCATTCACATTTCAATAAGCCCTTTTCTACACCAACTTGGCCCTATATTAAAAGCACCCAAAACTCCCCTATATTAAATTAATTGCCACTACCAGAATCATCCCACGAGTAAAAGAATAATAAATTAAAAGCCCTTATCAGCATTAAGTTAACAGCCCCACCAATAAATGAATAACCTCCACTACTATTACATGAATAGCCATACCCCCATTAAATTAATAGCTCCACTGATAAATAACCCATAAGAAGCCCTTACCAATACATCAATACCCCCTTCTCCCATTAAATTAATAGCCAGCGAGGATGGAAGGAGAGGAGGAGACAGAGTGGAGAGAGGAGTAGACAGAAGGGGAGAGGGGCAGAGACTCACTGGCTGAGGGGGAGACAAAAGGAAGAGAAGGAGGGAGAGACAGAGATTCACACGTTGAGAGGGAGGGAAGGGGAGACATTCATATGTTAAGGGAGAGACAGAGAAATGGAGAGAGAGATTCACAGAGGGAAACAGACGACGAAACTCACATGCTGAGTATTACTAACAGATAGTTGGAGTCCAGGCAGCAACTGGTGGGCTGTCCAGGGGATCGAACGCTCTCTGCTGAGCGCTCTGCATAATCATACAGCAACTTAATGGGCTGGACAAGCTGGTGGGCTGCTTAAGGGGGAAGAGCGCCTTGTCCAGCTGGCCTAACAGCACAATGTTGGAAGGTGGGCAGAGCGGAGCACTGCACAGGAGCTCCTTGGTCCACTTTCCTTATATGATGGCAACATCAGTAGTGACCGGAGCACTTCTGGCGCCTCTCATACTGCAATAAGCAGGTCCTGATTCAGCAGCATCCCCATGTATACCTGCAGCTGTGATTTGAGTAATTACAGGTGGCCGTGGCCCCCTCAACTTGCACCCTGGCATGGCAGACATTCTTTCTGTGGATATCTAACGTTACTCATCAATAACAGTAATGTATGTATTGACTTTAACACCATTTACATTTGAATCCTCTATTCATTCATACATTTTTAAAATGTGAATTTACCTCATAGCAGTTATCTTTCCACAATACCTATTTGTTTTGCTTTTTGATTTATCTGTCATGTAAATAAATATAAATATAAAGGTTCTCTTACCACAGAGAACTATACAAGGACTATGTATACTATTTGGTCATCATGAAAAATAAGCAGTACTCACATATGACTGTTTCATAAAAACCCCCCTTGTGACAGGACCCACTGTGGAATTCACTATGGGAGTCATAAGAGAACTACAGCACAGCCACAGCACAATTAGGATCAATCACTGTCCATTATTAATTATATCTTATTTAGTGTTAACACTAAACCACACAGCACATACACTGCAGCTTGGGGAATACTCAGTCACACTGTTATAATATACAATTTGCTGCCATGTAACCAGCTGATACACTACAATGTGTCCTGTGTGTAAGACTGACCTATGGGATTAATGCCTGTAAGCCTCCCTGTGTACCACGTGACTACAGCAGTCACATGACCTGGTGATGTCACCATTACTGTCATAGATACACAGGGACACTGCAGCCTCCCTGTGTACCACGTGACTACAGCAGTCACATGACCCGGTGACGTCAGAAGGTCCTTTCGGTGAAGGGATGTAGCCACAACCCTAATGCAATTGGGATAAAACCAGGTAATTACATTTGTTATCAGCTGTTGCGTCTGGATTTTGTTATTTACCCCACATAATATAGGTGAGCAGACTGTGATGTCCTGGGGGAAATGTCACCATTGTATATATTACATCTATTTAATCCTCCCCCCATATAACAGGAGGGATCAGTGTTTTACATTCTGTTCTTATATCTGAGGCCAGCAAACCATTCATCATATGTGTATGTCCAGCCTAATGCTGGCACTGTAATGGTGTCTCTCTGACACACAGTGTTATTCAGCTTGTCACTGTGTCTATGTGACCCAGGACACATGATTATATGTATTGGAAGCAGGATGGAGTTCAAGCATATTACTGGCGAGTGTTCCCATATGTGATCACATAAGCCTTGTGTGGTGGATAGGTAGGATACAAAATGTTCATTAATGAATATATAATTTTAATTTGTAATCATTAATTTTGAGTTCTAACTTCCAACACCGTGCACAGCATATCTTTCATGCTGTTGGTTCTGGAACAATTCATTTAACTCCAGAAAGTGCTCTCCCTTACACATTGTTCCATTGACCATCTTTCTCTTTTGTTTCATATTATTTGATGTAATTTGTGTGCCATGATCCCTCACTGTACATCGCTTCGTAGTATGTCAGCGCTTGATAAATAAAATATAATAATAATCACATAGTTGGGTCATTCCACATCAAATCAACAGCGGGTTTCAAACTGACTGTTTTAGATTGTAATTAAATTTGGGATAATAAATGCTGATAAAATTTGCTTTTAATGTTTGTTGTTTTTTTTAATTGCTTTTGTAGCTCATCTGATTGAGCTAGAGAGTTGGGCAAGGTCATCTAATTTTAAACCTCTTTTTATGGGCTTTCACATGATATATAACACAGCATTATGTTTTAATAAAAATTAAAAATGTAATATTTTCAAAATTTTTATTTTCTCAAAAAGCCATATCTTTACATTTTTAAAAAACATCTCAAAATTGTTTATACTGTTAATAACTTATTTTGGGATCATGATGGGATCATCTGCTACAAGAGCTTTCAGTTTTGAGTGATTCATGAAAATTGTATTTACTACAAATCTGAGAAAATCAGCAAAACAATATTTCTTCCAGTTCATTTCATTAGAGGAATGCACGTTCCTCTTCAGGTGTGTTTGGGGAAAAGATTTTACAGACAGCGCCTGCTCCCACTTCTGCACAGGTGTGTAAACTTATGTGGAAAGATACTTCGGTTGTGTTGAATAGGCCTTTTACTGAGACAGGTTAGGTTTAGCTGGGCTTTAATTAGTGCAGAAAAAGCCCCTTGGTCACTAACTGAAGCCCACCCAAACCTTACCTGACCCTGGACCATTTGTGTCACATTTGAAAAAGCGGAGTGTTTAATTACAGTGTAGTATCAGACTGGGAGAATGTGTGCTGGAAGCAGGGAGGAACAGTAACCTGGAGAAGAGGTGCTGGGAGGGAGAGATCCTGCAGACTGGGAGCAACACTGTACTCACAAGAAGCCTCAGTCACCCTGCCAGGCAGAGAAGAGAAGGCACAAGCCCATGAGGCTGCTGCTGGTCTCCACGGGTCAGAGGAGCATGTGATGGGCTGCTGGATGGCATTAAGAAGCAGCCAGGTGGGGGCAGTGTAATACTTTGCAATAATATTGAAAAATGTTGGAGGTTATTGCACACACCTGCCAGGACTGGTCAGTGGTCTAACACAAACTGCTGGTTGTAGTGCCCTCATAGTGCCTTTCATAATAGGAGATACAATAGTTTATTCTATATTGTATTATAATAGGACTCTTTAGACTCCAAGAGCCGGATGGCAAGTAAAAACAGCCGAGTAGAGCACCCAGGAAATAGGTGTTGGGGAGAACACTGATGTATGATTGAAAGCCTTATTAAATCTAGGACTGAACATGCAAAATGTAATTTTAGGCTGTCAAATGCTTTTCCTATATCCAGCTAAGGATACTTGTGATACTTGGTAAATCTTGAGTAATTGTTTCAATTTACCTGAGATAGACCTGATCTTACCATCTGGTGCTAATGTGGAAGAGGCTGTTACAAGCATTATTGCTTTTAGTTGGGAAGCCAATAACGTGTCAGATTTGTTTGGCCTTGCCATACAGTTTATAGACCTCAATCCTTAGGGCTTCTTGCTTTCAAGTGATAATACCAGATGAATGACCTTTTTGTTTTACTTTACTTAGTTAGCCATTATATTGACTTTCAATCTGCATCAAGTTTCAAGGATTTGTTTCTCTTTATATAATTTTCATAAGTGAGCCTTAATGGGTGTTTTGTGGTATATCCAGGCCCAGCCATCATCTGCATTGGTAGGTTGAAAGCAGTAAGGTCAGTTTATAAATCAGCACCCTAAAGTTGTCTGTCTCATCAGCGACTCGATCAAATATTAGTGGCAAGTTTTGTATGGAGGGACTAGTGCAGAGGAAATCACTAGTACTATGTCATGATCAAACCAAACACACATTACCATATGGCAATGACATAATCTAGTGTTATTATCTAGAGCCTATATTAGGGGGTGTTGGAGTTCTTTAAATGGTTTCAAATTTTTATTGAATTTGGCCAGTTTGAGGGCTTCAAACATTTTAGCCGTACAGTCGAGATTTTTGGACCAGTTGGATTTAGCTCCCTTTTTTTATTTTATTTTTATTTTGTGGTTTTGAGCCATAATTACGGAGTTCAAACTGTCTTGAATATGGTTGAAACTGTTCACATTGCTTGAGTAAGACTAGATAATTACAGTTAATCTACAGTTTGATAATTTATTATTATTTATTTATAAGGCATCACATGTTCCATAGCACCGGATGCAGAAGCAAGTAACAAATAGATGAGGTTTTACACATAAGTAATACAGATGAGTGTGGGTAATGGTATGAGGACTCAAACGGAATGCAGCAAAATACGTGACCAGACGTACAAGTGAGTCAGGCAGTGGACAGACATGGGACAGTAGGTAGAGAGGATCCTGCCGTAACACCTTACATTCTAGAGGGAGGGGTGGTGAGAGACAGTAGAACTAACTGGGAAAAAATGAATTGGCAGGTGAAGAAAGGGGAGGTAATGGATAAGATGGAATCTTCAGTATATTTAAGTCTTATAGTTGTTTTTCTCTATTTCTAGATTAATCTTTGAGGGAATGTGAAAGTCATCTATAGGGGAGAGTCCTGTATATATAATCTGACTTATAGAAGATGAACAAGGACAGTCACATGACTGAGAGAATATTAAATCTCACCCTGGAGATTATCTGTCTGCTGATTGGAGAGGTGAGGGATCTGGGAATGTTACAGTGATATCTAGTCAGTCTTACTTCTATTAATAAAACAGGAATCGGACTGGAGATGTAAAGAATTGTGGCAGTCACATTGATGTCAATATTATCCCTTTTAATAAAATGGATACCTTAATGTAGTTATGCAAATGAGCTTAGCTGGTCCTGTTTCAACGTAGAGGTAGTGCAGTGATTCCTGATTAGTTAAACCATAATAAAAAATATTAACTTGACATTATACCTTATTAATATTTATTTATATAGCGCCAGCACATTCTGCAACTGTGATGGGAGGTGTTTAACAGGCACTGCTAATAGAGATTAACACGTCTGGGTCCCCTCTTGTCTGTAGCAGGGGATAAATATATCCAGAGTTTTTAAATACCCATGTGTTCAGTTGTTGCTATACTAAAACATGTATACCCCATGTCCTTAAAGGAGCTAAAATCGATTTCAACTCCATGGCTGCCGAACCAGACAGTCAGGGATCAAGTCTGCAAAAAGGTCCTTCTGGTGAACAAAGACAAGATGCTAGGTTGTTCCTGTAATGGGTTAAACTGGGCTGGGGGACAAAACCCTCCCCACAATCAAATAATCACTGGCCATTGTCCTTTATATCAATTGTTATAGCATTGTATCATGTAAATGGAGCCACCAAGTCTCAGAAACTACCCAAGAGGGAATAGGCAGAAGTTCTACCCCATTGTCAACTTCTCCAGATAAAGGCCTGATGAGCCTTCATCCTGGGGCTTTAAATTATCTTCAAGCACGCAGTTTTCTTTTCTCTAAATACCCTCCTAAATTATCATCTCCTTTTCAAAAAATCTCTCTGGAGGGCAGACCGGTATGGCTACCAGTCACTTACACAGACTCAGACTCTCATCATGTCATGTGAAGGCGTAATCATGTCTCTGCTCACGACATCTGGGCCACGTGATTGTGGTTGCCCTGGTAGTCACATGACGCTGTGGAAACTGTGCAGAATTATAAAACATTAATAGCAGCCTGAAGAAACAAACCAAGAAAATTGATAATTACCATATTTACACAGGATTGGCGCTTTAAAGTAGTATTTAAAAGATGTTAAGATGTCTTTTATTTTAGGTGAATCAGTGATATCTTTTTTCCTTTGTTCAGTCTAAAACTTTTATTATTTTTAGATACATTTTAGCACCGTCTAGAGGATATTTTTTTGTGCTCTTTTGAGATTGGTTTTGATACATGGAATATATACACAAAAAAGACCATAAGGCAGTGTACAAGCATAGTTGAAAGAGACATAGGGTTAGATTTACTAAGCTGCGGGTTTGAAAAAGTGGGGATGTTGCCTATAGCAACCAATCAGATTTAAGCTTTCATTTATTTAGTACCTTCTACAAAATGATAGCTAGAATCTGATTGGTTGCTATAGACAACATCCCCACTTTTTCAAACCCGCAGCTTAGTAAATCTAGCCCATAGAGTGAGTCCCAACTGAAGAACAAATGGAATAGGTAAGTGGAAAGAAAGGAAATATGGCAGGTAGAGGAAAGACAAGAGTACTGATGGAGGTCTAGCAGAAACAGGAAAGGGCGCATGGAGGTATTACATAAACAGGACAAAGAACAGACACCAAAGGCAGGAGGCAAAAGCCACAAGTACTGAACTTGATAAACCGCACAGAATCCAGCAGATGTCGCGAAACACAGAGATCGCACTTGGTTAGCAGTGAGCAGACCTGTAGATTGATGAAGTACGTCATTTTATTTCGTGAAATATAACACAAACATGCTTATCACAGTGCATATAGATATCTGACTAGAAAGTATCTACTTTGGCAGCATGGTCTGTAGATGCCAGTCACATGTAATGCTTCCAGTGTTTATAGCGGTATAGTCACCGGCTCCTGGATCCTCTTCTGGGTGGTATCTGTATCTGCTGAAGCAACTCTTTGCTGGTGACTGGGCTGCAGGGTAGCAGACAGAGCGTTAACACAGGACAACTGGCGGAGGGTTCAGGTGGTAGCTTTTATTTGTAGGTCACATGATTTCAGAAGATAATAGACAAGAATGGAGCCGTATCCTTTAGAAGTGTATTTTGCCCAAGAGTAACTCTTAAATTAACCGTTAAACATCACTGAGAGGTTGCAAGGATACACACAGAGATGGAATACACAAAGTACACTCAGAATATATTAACATTTGCTCTTTATATAGAGCCAAAAGCAGTTTTTACCTCTGCTGTAAATCCAAATAAGCACTTGAAATACTTGCAGAGCAAACCTAGTTGATTTGAGCACTGTGTCCAATCTGGCAGGTGGGGTAGATTGCACTTGGTCAACCAATCATGACTAGATTTGATTGTGTGTTAATTTATCTCCTGGTAAGTCATGTGGGCAGAACTCTTTCCTTGTAAATATGACCTCTTTCAACATATCAATATTACATATTAATGGTTAGCATCAGGGAATAGATCTGGACACAGGGAACAATGTGCTGTCTACAATTGGGATTTAAACTCCAGAAGTCTGATTCCAAAATAACTGGTTCTTTACCGGGGTAGTGTCCACTACTAGCTCTAACATACACGTCCAGGTGATGCCTTTCCCCTACCTGGTCTCACACCATATATGTCGATACCCTGAGTCACAGCGTTACACAAACCTCAGAACTGTCCGTACCTTAACACACTTTCTGCAAATACAATGATATACTCAAGGCTGTGCCGATAATAGAAAAAAATGTATGGAATAAGTCACTTTTTCCCATTTTTGTGTGGGATAGGAGGATCCAGTCACAATGTCGATAATCTAATGTAAAAATGTATATCCAATACAAAACTGAAATAGTTGATAGTCCACAGGGTACAATGAAGAAATTGTATTCTAGTAGATGAGTATAATCATAGGGTTCCAAATCTTAAGCCACACAACAGACAATGTAGTAAACCACAGAAAAACATAGGGGACCTAGTTTAGAGTTTGTCACGTTTTGCACCCCCGAATGTATATGTAAAAAGATGGGTGCAAAAAATATAGTCTTACATGTGTATTTTGCTTCGGTTGTTTACCACTTTATAAATCCAATGGGAATCTCGGTAGCCCAAATGGAAATAACAAAAATCCACATTGTCAGCCGTAAATTGACATAATTTTATTGCGACACTAATGAATGAGGTACTATCAGAAGGGTGAAGTCTCCATAGGTGACATGTTATACTTGCATGTACATGCCCAACTTAGACTTGCCTTCCCCATTCTGCCTCCCAAGCATAACATATGGTGAAATCTAAATGCACACAAGTATTCATGTGTAGTTCGAAACTGCTTATTACTTAAGTCCTTTACAGTTGGACATGAGTAGTGTGAGATAATGGCACACATCTCCAACCCTGCAACCAGCAGCTATAGCACAATAAATAGAGGCAGCCAGAATGCAAAGGGCCATAAGCTTCAATCCTAGCAGGATGTGTCGCTATGTTATTGAATTTATAAGTAAAAGTGAGAGTTTCTAGAAATATCAATATTTTATACTTTTTATTTCATGGCAATATGATTGGGATCACTGACCATTTAGTGCCACATTCTGCAGACCCTTCTTCCATAGCATATTGTGTTAAAATCAAATTAAACCTTTTCCACAGCATCACAAAACACGGGGCTGGGTATAACTGAAGTCTCTTCTTTGAGATATATGTTGTGTGGCAGTAAGGTCGCCAGTTTGATTGGAGTGAACAAACTGTTGATGTTTGTATTGGTAGAGGTGTGTGATTAGTTGTGTGCTGTTTTTACACCTGCTACATTGTAATTCTCAGGTACTGTGATATGTGGCTCACTTTCTTTATTACTAGATAATACATGCACAGATCCCACTCACCCGTGCCAGGCGTTTTATATGGTATCTAATATATAAAAGCCTAGCGGTGTGTGTGTGTGTGTGTGTGTGTAAAAAACTACCGGGTGACAGAGTGCTCAAGCTGCAGCGCCACCTGCTGGGCGGAGTTATATACTACACTGACCTACTAAATTCTTAGCATTATCTAATATATAAAAGCCTAGCGGTGTGTGTGTGTGGCGAAGAAGATGACAAGAACCTTTTTAACACCTTAAGTAGCTTGATTTGACTAGAATGCATGAGTATCATGCACGGGTTAATTTGTGTCTATATAATCATGTTAATCAGTGGGATTCATGAACTAGTGAAATATATTTCCTTGCACTGATTCATCTTCTTTTCAAAACATAGGACTGCACTGTAGTGAGGAAGACCTCTGGTGAGCGTGTAAAAGCCAGCAGCAGCCGCCCCCGGGTGTTAGGACGATGGATCAGAACACAAAGCCCCATCACGGAACCTCACTCATTGGTAGATGACAACAATGACCAGAGGATTCTAGAACTCGCCAACAAGATCATTCAGTTGCTGACTGGAGAGGTGACTGCTGGGAATGGGACATTATACAGTAACACCAGGGGATGTGTCTGGGTGATGACTGTATCATTGTGTGTGTCAGGTTCCTATAAGGTGTCAGGATGTCACTGTCTATTTCTCCATGGAGGAGTGGGAGTATTTAGAGGGACACAAAGATCTGCATACTGACGTCATGATGGAGAATCACCGGTTACTCACGTTACTGGGTAAGAAGAGGTTAATCACAGTCCTGATTGTGTATACAATAGAAGTCATCACTGAGTACAAAGATATTGTTACATGTGTACAGTGTGAGGATGATGCATCTAGAAGTGACATACACTGACGCAGAAAGGGCTTTGCTGGCTGTATAGCCATCATTTATGTGCTATTATTGTACATATACAGGAGTATATATGTATATACTCCAGGTAAAAGTTCATTGGGTAACATGACTACAGAATACAGTGATCTCCCCAGATAATGTTGCCAGCTGGGTGGCATTAAGAAGTAGCCGGGTGAGGGCAGGTGTAATACTTTGCAATAATAATGGAAAAAATGTTGGAGGTTATTGCCCACACACTACCAGGACTGGTCAGACTGGTGGTCAGTGGTCTAATGCACACTGTTGGCTGTAGTGCCTGTTATAATAGGAGAAACAGTGGTTGGGCTCCAAGAGCCGGGTGACAAGTAAAAACAGGCCGATGGAGCACCCGGGAAATAGGAAGGTATATTTACTAATCACAGAATATGTGGAGGCAGTTGCGCTTTGTTTGTCCACTTTTGGCACACTTTAGTGATGGGCAACCTGATGTACTTCAGGGGCCACACGTGCCACCCTCACGCCTTCAAACAAGCGGCAGATTACCCTTAGTTTCAAGAATGAAAAAAACAGCCCCAAAAATGAACTTGACACGCCCACATCGCTCATCACTCCTCCCAAAATGCCCCAATTTGCATCATCTTCCAGCACATCTCACTTAGACCTCCCATTTGCTACAAAATAGCCCAACAAGCCCACACAAGCCTTCAGATCCCACCTGTACTCCAAAACTCCACCACGTGCCTCTCACAGCTCTCCCACTCCCTAGCAAAGTTACTGAAAATACTTCTACCTGTATGCCTCTTATCCCCTTCTCACCACCCTCCTGTCCATATCTGATTATCTTCAGTGCTTAGCCCCCTTTTTCTTCTCGTTATTATGCCTTCTCTGTAACATTATCCACTTCTTGATTAATACTTCCTTCTACTATATACTACTGTGACTTTTACTATTCTCTATGCTCCTCTCTTCTCTTTTCTTGACTTCTTTGTGGCTCTGTGACTTTCTGCCATGTGACACAGAGCCTGCAGAGGATGGAGGGAGAGCACACTGCACTACATCCTCCTCTAGTGTGACATCCCTGAGTTGTACAGGGGAGGTCACATGGTGGGGAGGTCAGCTGCTCCAGTTCTGTCTTATACTCTGCTTTATAATGTACCACCCCCTCTGGTGTTGTTATTGGTGGCTGAAGGTGTGGCTTGGCGCTAGGACCCAGAAGAGACACACCAGGAGGGTTGCTTAGCAACAAGGCTAGTATGGGAGTATAAGAACCGGTGTGACAGTTGGGAGTTGGTGGCAGTAAGCCAGGACCCAGGAGGTAGGAGGGTGGTCCTGGGTCCTTGGATAGTGAAGGGGATGTGCAGCTCATGCCTCCAGGACACAGTTATTTATGTCAGTCCTTAGGGACATGTCCATAGGAGGATCCCCACCACCAGGGGGCACCCCACTGAAACCAACAGAGGGGAAGTGTGACAGGTGGTCAGAGGCAGGTGAGAAGATCCATGCAGGAGGAGAACGGGCGCTGTATATATTTACTTATCACTGCAACAGATTAATGTCCTGGAGTGAAGAGTCGTGTAAATAAATATGTTATGTTTTGCTATATACAGATGGTCTGGCGCCTAAATTATTGAAACATCTGATTGGACCTCACCACAACGGTACATGACCTGTGTCCCATCGTCTTCAAAGAGACTATGTAATAAAACAACCTGCATGTGCGGGCACCCCCTGGTAATTTACACCCATGCCCATGAGCTAGCCATGGCTGGAGAGGGAGGAGCACAGGCTGACCTGTGCACCTCACACTACGCACCGGGACAGGGGGTTACATAACAAAACTCCACAGATACACATAGTACTCTATTGGTTCCTGTTTGGAAATTGTCCCTGTGCAAAATGCTGTGGGGAACCAATTGTCTGCTGGGAATGTGCATTTGGTAAAGAGCAAATACGTCACTTCAACGTTCTGCCTGTTATCACCTTTGGACCACTCATTTCAATAATCAATTTTCATTTCTCTTCTAAAATACTGCTAGTTCCAGCCTGAATAATCCCATAAATAAATCACAAGGGATATTGGAACTGCCTTTACTACCTGTGTCGCATTCGTACATTTTAATGTCTTGTTACATTGTTATTTGTGCCTTTTAGATTCACTTTCCTGTAGAAAGTACAAAAATTTGTGTAGAAGGCATCTCTTTAAAGAAGTAGTATAAGCTAACCCCCAATCTCTGCCATCTTCAAGGGCGTATAGAAACTTGTTGCTTTGCTTGGGGGGGGGGGGGGAGGAGGGCTTTGTGGTTACTTGTTGACATGTGAATATGTCCTCTACTGAATCTCATTTACAGATCGCCTTCTGCACAACAGTATTCTATTCTTTCAGTGCCCTTAGCTCATGTTCCACAAGAATGCCTGGGCCCATCCGGCTCGTCCATCAGGACCAAAAATTTCCAGACACACACCATTACCACCTTGACTTGCCTGTGCTCTTGACTTGCCTGTGCTCTTGACTTGCCTGTGCTCTTGACTTGCCTGTGCTCTTGACTTGCCTGTGCTCTTGACTTGCCTGTGCTCTTGACTTGCCTGTGCTCTTGACTTGCCTGTGCTCTTGACTTGCCTGTGCTCTTGACTTGCCTGTGCTCTTGACTTGCCTGTGCTCTTACATGTATAGACTGAAAAGTGCACAAAAATTAACACATGGAGTCACAAAAACATCAGCTGCTTTGTGGACAGTGGGAAGTCCCATCGTTACCATAAGCTGAGATCCAGCTGGCGCTGTAGCTCTTACTGCTGCTGGACTAAGTTTGTCCATTGCTCTACAATAGGGTTCTATGGAAATTGTTCCACAGTGCTCTATTGTAGAGCTGTGTCCAGCCTGCAATACTCTACTTTTCCTTGCAGCATTAAATGAGCAGCAATCGGTGGGCTACGGGTTCAGGTAACAGCGGGTGTTCCTGGTGGTGTTATCTTTTGAACCCCTTTAAGTATTTGTAATGAACATATACAATATATTACTTTATATTGTCAGTCACTCTTTTGCTCAATTAATTCTGCTAATGATTGGGCTCTGGAACCTAGATATCTAGAACTTCTCTTGAGTAGGAGTCGAAATTCAGGAGATTGCAAGCATGAAATTTAGGATGAGGTGTGGTTGCTACTATATAGTTGCAGGTTTCCGTGACAGGGGTCCTGTAGCGCCAGTGTCTCACCTACCACTCCCCTTTGGTCTATAGACCGGAAGAGGAATGGGCAGTGAAGATCATCTGCTATGCAAGTGTCAGGTTTATAAGGCAGAGCAGCCGAACAGTGAGCATGGTTGTGAGTGGAGACATTTTCTCTGGAATAAATGAGGATCTGCATATCCTGAGAACTAGGGGGCATTCAAATAATACATTGGTACATTTCGATTTACTGGTCCTTTATGTAAGATGGGTTGTGTCAGATGTGGGGAGCTGTGTGAGTAGAAGATTCCTGTGTGAAAATGGTCACATACAGAAGTGGAAGCTGTTCAAATCAATTTATAGGCCATAACAGGTGCTTGAAAGGGTGGGGTTATCCTGCAAGGAACATACACACATTTTTTCCCCCAGCACACTGCTATAGCCAGCAACAGATCTGCCATTTCTACTGTAGATAAAAATGCAAAAGTCTTTGTTGCACCACATTTGCAAATGTATGTTTAAGCCATCCTGCCACGCCAAGGCGCTTTTGCTAATAGGATGGTCCTACTCTAAACAATGAGAGTCCCATATATTTGGGTGGCGGATGGCTTAAACATACATTTGCAAATGTGTGCAACAAAGACTTTTGCATTTTTATCTACAGTAGAAATGGCAGATCTGTTGCTGGCTATAGCAGTGTGCTGGGGGAAAAAATGTTGTGTGTATGTTCCTTGCAGGATAACCCCACCCTTTCAAGCACCTGTTATGGCCTATAAATTGATTTGAGCAGCTTCCACTTCTGTATTTGTCTGAGAGGCATGTTGGTGTCAGTAGCTGACAGGGGGTACTGGCACTGAATTGCTGTTTGGAGGCTTCTGGGGTACCTCTTTGGTAAGTTATCTCTCAATTTAAAAACACATATGTATGGCCCAAATATATGGGACTCTCATTGTTTAGAGTAGGACCATCCTATTAGCAAAAGCGCCTTGGCGTGGCGGATGGCTTAAACATACATTTGCAAATGTGTGAAAATGGTCACAGTCGTAGAGATGAAGGTTGTCCTTGTCTTGTCACATTCTACACCCCCTCCTCCCTCAGCTAATAGCAGCAACAGCCATTGTAGCCTCAGACTACAAGCCATTCCGTGCAGGAATGTCACTCCCAAGAGCCTTTTCTCCACTTCATTATCCCAGTCTGTATATTATCTAACCACAGTGTGTTTCCCCCCAACAGATTTCACTGAAGAACCAAAAATAGCTGGAGCAGCCCACAGCCCCATTTCTTCATTTGACTGCATGGCTGAAGGTCACAGTATTGATATGAAAATCCAGACTGCAAAAAAATCATCAACAGATGAACAAATCTCCATAAACTGCCTGGAGAATGTTACTGAGAAATTAACTTCATGTAAAGATGGAAATTTAACTGACACTGGCAATTATACACCCACAACTCATACACAAACTATGTCTACTCACGTTAAAGAGGAATCTGGCTCCTATGAAGAAGGGACCCTCACAGACACTGACATTTATACTCCTACCGATCATATAGAATATACATCTATTCATATTAAGGAGGAATCTGTCTCATGTGAAGAAGATTTCACAGACACTGAAATGTCTGGAGATCAGTCACAATATTTATCTATTCTCATTAAGGAGGAATCAGACTCATGCGATGAGGAAGATTTAACAGACACTGACATTTATACATCCATACAAACTTCACAGTATGTCGCTGACCATACTGAGGAACACAACAAAATTGACCAAAAACATCTATCAAAAGAGAAATCATTCATGTGTTCTGAGTGCGGGAAATGTTTTAAATGCAACTCAGAACTTGTTATACATCACAGGATTCACACTGGAGAGAAACCATATAATTGCTCTGAATGTGGGAAATGTTTTACCAGTAGTTCAAATCTTATTAAACATAAGAGAATACACACAGGGGAAAAAAGATATTCTTGTCCAGAATGTGGAAAATGTTTCATCAGTAACTCGCATCTTATTAAACATCAGAGAATTCATACAGGAGAGAAACCATATTCTTGTGCTGAATGTGGAAAATGTTATATCAGTAAATCAGATCTTATTGTACATCAGAGAAGTCACACAGGAGAGAAACCATATTCGTGTGCTGAATGTGGGAAACGTTTTATTAGTAACTCACCTCTTATTAGACATCAGAAAATACATACAGGAGAAAAACCATATTCTTGTGCTGAATGTGGAAAGTGTTTTATTAGTAACTCAGATCATCTTAGACATCTCAAGATTCACACAGGAGAGAAACCATATTCTTGTGCAGAGTGTGGGAAATGCTTTATGAGTAACTCAGATCTTGTTATACATCAGAGAGTTCACTCTGAAGATAAACCGTATTCATGCTCTGAATGTGGAAAAAGTTATATTCGTAAGTCAGGGCTCGTAATGCATCAGAGAATTCACAAAGGAGAGAAACCGTATTGCTGTGCAGAGTGTGGAAAATGTTTTATTAGTAATGCACCTCTTATTAGGCATCAAAAAATTCACACAGAAAAAACACATTCTTGCTCAGAATGTGGGAAATGTTTTAACAGTAATTCCGATCTTGTTGTGCATCAGAGGATTCACACAGGAGAGCAACCTTTTCTCTGTTCTGAATGTGGTCATTCTTTTGCTAGTATCGCTGATCTTGCTGAACATCAAAAAACACACTTGGAGAAGAAGCCATATTCTTGCTCTGAATGTGGTGAATGTTTTACTAGTAACTCAGATCTTGTTGAACATCATAGAATTCACATGGGAGATAAACCATATTCTTGTGCTGAGTGTGGGAAATGTTTTGTAGAAAAGTCACTTCTTTTTCATCACCAAATAATTCACACAGGAGAGAATGTTCCTTGCTCTGAATGAAGATTAATCCATATTCAATGTATTGTGAAATTAACAGATGAAACAACATATTTTTGCACAGTGAGAAATGTTTTAGACTAGCACAACTTTGTTATATAGAATACCTAGTTATTACATATTGCTGTAGAAAATAATTCATATTTATTTTTTCAATGTAGTATATTTAACAAGCACCTAATTTGACAAATTGTGTCCATCCCATGGATTGTAATCATTTCATTAGCAGCTGGTGACCTTATGTTTGTTCATGTGCCAATATATCTGTAAAATTCATTTAAGATGGGTTGGAACGATTGTTGGTTTTGTATCCACCCAGGTACTGGGAGAACAAAATAAGTATGTCTTTAACCTTATCTGAGTTGGAATATAACCAATATTTATTTTCTTCTCTGCTTCAAGTCCTGAGAAGCAACCCAGGGAGGGACACTTTACAGTATGTTTTTTGTGCTTCTCTGAGGAGACTAATATTGTGTAGTTTGTTAAATAAAAGCTTGAAATGTTCCCTTGTTTGTTTGATCTGTTTTTTTAAGGTGCATTTTACTAGGGTTTGACTATATTCACCTTCTCCTCTTGTTTGTATGTCCCCAGTTTTTAAATGGGCAGAGTAGAACAAACTGTAGCCAGCAGATCATTATAAAGATCATAGCAGTGCAGATCATTGAGTATATATGTGCAGTACATTGAAGGACAAAACCACTGGATATGATAATATATAATGAATATACCATAAAAGGTCCACTATTATGAATCGTGAGAGAAGAAATTTGGTATGATTTGAGTAAACCATATGGGAGTATTGGAAATAGACATTTTAAGTCTACAAGCCAGGATTAGATTACAATTTGGGTTTATCGTAACCTTTTTTGTAATAATTTTATATATATATATATATATATATATATATATATATATATATATATATACACACACACACAAGTTAACCCGTGCATGATACTCATGCATTCTAGTCAAATCAAGCTACTTAAGGTGTTAAAAAGGTTCTTGTCATGCATTTGGGCCATAGCCCAGGCTCAACCACCAACCACTCCCCACTGTCACCCCCGGCAACCACCAACCACTCCCCACTGTCACCCCCGGCAACCACCAACCACTCCCCACTGTCACCCCCGGCAACCACCAACCACTCCCAACTGTCACTTCTCCTTCAAGAAATATATATATATTTTTTTAAAATCTTTATAAACACTTTTAACAATTAACAAATTAAAAACATCTTAGTATACCAAATTTCAGCCCTTTCTGAATTTTTTTTTTCCACACACACTAAGAATTTAGTAGGTCAGTGTATAACTCCGCCCAGCAGGTGGCGCTGCAGCTTGGTTTTATTTTTTACACACACACACAGACAGACAGACTAACACACGCCACTAGACATTTATATTATAGATATACATATATATATATATATATATATATATATTTACTTTTTTAGCTGCCTTTTCCCTTTCAGGCCCATTTCTTCTAACTATTTGCATTCTGTGCAAATGAGTACGTATGGCGTACTATTAGGAAGTCTTCAGTAACTCCCTCACTTATCAACTGTGATCCGTGAATCCATAAGAACACAAAGAACATTGTAAAATGTGATTTCATATGACAGGGAGAAAGTCACAATAGGTGGGAGCGTGTGTGAATCCTGAGCTTCGCTCCCCTACACACTAGCACTTAGGGCGGGCAACAAGCGTACCCTATGGGGGAAAACTTATGTCCCACGGTAATAAAAAAATATGTCCTGCAGCATACCTTTCAACTTTTTCATTCTCCAAATCAGGAAGCAATCAGTGGTGTCCCCTAAAAATGGTGCGGGACATCGCTGTGTCTCATTCCATCTTCCTCTCCTGCACAGAGTGGATATACCCTCCCAGCAGTCCAATGGGACCGAGAGTTAAGGCACGCTCACATCCACTCTCGAAGGGCATGGGGAAAAAGGGAGAGTTTAAAAGGCTCATCCAAGTGGAGGGAATGCAGTTCTGAGTTGGAATTTGGTTGCTGCAGCTGTTGTAGTTGGGGATTATGTTTCCCGCTGACATGAACTATCTGGAGATCTGTGAAATGTACAGTCGCTACTAGTGCACAACTCTTTGCATCAGTGTGTGCTCATCAAATGCGGGATTACTTGTGGGCTGGGCTACAGCAGGCCAGAGGATGTGTGGGCAATGCTTACTTTTAGCCCAATGATCTTCAGATGTCCCCATATGTGTCAGGAGGAGGATGTGTGGTCTCATCCTGGTACAGATAGAGAGGTTATACACTCTGTCGAAGTCAGCAAATTGGATAAAGTCATTTCAATTAAAGTCTAGCAAACTTGGTTGTCTTTGTCTGAAAAGATGCGTACGGTACGCATCGACGTACAAGGGCACGCTACGGCGTGAAAGGGCGTACGCATCCACTACACGTGGCAGCAACAGTAATTGGTCTTTTACCATACATTCGCACAAACACGCATACTTATAAAATAGTACACATTATTGGTAGTAGCAACACATAGTCTGTTATGTCGAAATATAGTAGTATTTATATGTTATATCAAAGCTACATGCATATTAGTGAAATACACAGAACGGGTTAAAGGAATAACATCATGAGTGGTATCATAATGAACCTTGTTACATATCCTATTGTTTGGTGCGCTCTGCGAGGGAATCGCAGAGTGCATGCACAAGTTATGAATGATAGGGAATTATGAACTACTTAAGACTAAGGAATTCTGGCGGGAAGAGCAGAGCATACCCCCTGCAGAGATGACCCCCTCCTTTGGATTCCTTAGGATGAACCAGCCAATGATTGACAACCCCTTGGACATTCCTGAGACCCGGACCAATAGATGCAAGCCATACCATCTTCATTGTATTACTGTACTTGATTGTGTATATAAGCAGCAGCTTGTGATCCAGAGTGCAGACATCTTGTCCCCAGACTTCAGGATTGAATGACTGCACTGGATCCAGAGCGCCTGCGATAAGTAACGGCTGTATTTACTATTACTTCGCTTGAGCATATTATTTCCACTTATTGCGAATAAATCTTTGTGCGTTGGAAACACAAATCGAGGTTCGACAATCGTTATTGGTTAGCGACAATACGCACATAACAATTGGGGGCTCGTGAGCTTTGGAGGTTTCGTTGCCGATGATACGCAAGACCAACGGATTTCGGTTCCTCAACAAAGGGTGGAGACGCGTCATAAACGGGTAAGAACGCATGGTGTTCAAAACCTGAATTTTACTCTGTGTTGTGAAACCGAATGTCCGTTTTGCATTATCTAGGGCACGCTAACTAGAACCTAGGGACAAAAGAGAAAACTGTTTCTTTTTTTCTGTCATTGTGCGTTTTAACTGTATTGCATTGTTTAGCGTATGTGTACTTCCTGCTGTGCGTACGCGAACTTCCGGTAAACTTGCCACGTGGTTAAACAATCGTTTTGATAGTTATTATACATGCATAGTATAATTACTTGTGAAAGCCTCTGAGACATTATTACTATTGTTGGGAACTTTTGATTTTCTGCGCAGAAAAGGTGTATAGTGTGTGATGTTGTAACGTAGATACACTGTTTTATTGTTGAGGTGCTCAGTTGCTGTCTGACGAGGCGGATTGCCCAACTGAAGGACGGTATACAGGGCAGGTATACCGAATGCGAAAACGAAGTTTTCGCAAAAGCGCTACCAATAGATCGCAAGGTTTGCTAATAATTAGTATTGGTAGGCAGTGCGATCCGGTCGCACTGTTAGTGCGAATTGGTGAAGCAGCTAGGAGGAATTATACTGGAAAGGCAGGTTGATTGTATCGACTTTGTGCTCCCAGCGATAATAAACTCAGCAGATTTTGTGGTTTAGCCAGGGTATCGAGGAGCTGATAGCCCTTGGGGCCCACAGTGATATTTCTGTATTAGGGAAAAGCGAGTGAGCGCGGCTAAAGGAAATACGTTCACCGAGGATTATAGATCTCTAGCGGTGAGTATAGCAACAGAGTTGAAATTATTAGGTGGAAAGAACAGAGCATTGCGGTGTGTCTGTATTTCACATTTGGCCGGAAGGAACAGAGCATTGCGGTGTGTCTGTGTTCCGGGTAAAAGGTATATTGTTCAACATGGGTGCTAAGCATACGCTAGAGATGGTCAGTGTACTGCCTAAGGAAGGCCCTATTGGTTCAGCGAGGTTTCTCATGTGTAAGAAGTATGGTGCATATGCAACTGTGTATTGTGACACGTGGGTCGGGATGACCAAAGCTTGTGATAGGCCTTTCCCAACAATAGGGAGTTTTAATGCAGAGGTACTGAATACTGTAAAAGATAAAATATGGTTGATCAAGTCAACGAAAAAGAGAAATAGACATAATGATTGTTTAAAATTGTGGCAAATGGAAGGTAACACGTGGCAGAGCAGCGAATGCAAACCGGAAATAGGCGTGGCGAAAAGCGCGCGCAAGGCGGATGTAACCATTGAGAAGCGTGGCGAACTCAGCGCAAGCGCGCCCCCGCCACCTTATGTGGCGGGAGGGGTAAGTACAGCCGTTGTTAAAACTGAAAATAGAAAAATTACTAAGTTGTACCCTGTTTTAAATCAGTTTCAATCAAGTGTATCTGAAAACGAAGATGAACCCACTGTGATTTCGGCCATTGCCCATGCTGTTAATGTACTAGAGGCTCAGCGCAAGTATGAGAAAATGGCTGAGATAGGTGAGAGTAGCGTGATCACTAGGAGTGAAAGTGTTCTAAATCTAGGGCCTGTAAATCCTGTAGCGTCCCCTGAAGTTAGTGTACCAGAGGGTGTGTTCCCGGTCCGCACAATATCAGTTCCCAATGGGAAACCGGATAAGGATGGTGTAGTTCCTTTAAGAAATGTTACAATGCATTGTCCCTGGACTAGATTAGAATTACGTTCCATTATGACTGAATTCCCAGACCCTAGAAAAGAGTTAGCTAAATGTCAGAAATTTGTTAAAGACTTAGGGAATGCTCATGAACCAACCAGTAAGGATTGGCGGGTAGTGTTGAGGGCGTGTCTTCCTCCCAATACTAACATACAAAAATTTATTGGAGATTGTTTGTTGGAGGAAGATGACACCCTGACTGATGAGATTAACCAACGGAATATAGAACAAATTGTCAAACACTTAGCCATCTGTTTTCCAGTAGTAGTAAATTGGAGTAAGATTTTCACCATTAAACAAAAAGATAGTGAAACTGCCTCAGATTACTTTGCTAGAGCTATAACAGCGATTGCACGATTTACTGGGATATCCAACATAAGTGAGGACCCACATCACAGAGAGGTAGCTGTAGGGGTACTGATGGATGGCCTTAGGGAAAATTTAAAGATGAGAGTACAAACCACATTACCTAATTGGAGAGGCGTCACGGTAGACTTCCTTAGGGAGTCTGCTGTGGAGCATGACAAGAACCTTTTTAGAAAAAGGGAAGAGAAAAGTGATAGGTTAATGACGGTAAGTATACAGGCTCTAGAAGGGGTGCATACACGACCACCAGCATACAACCCATATAACAGGAAACCTAAAGTGATCAAGTGTTTCAACTGTAACGAGGAAGGACATTACAGAAGAGATTGTAATAAAGAAAGACCCAATACACATAAGGGTGGGTCACATAGATATCCTCCAAGAAAGGATTCACATAGACTAGAAGACTCACATCTACCCGCGCATATTACGGCAGCAAATGCTGCGCGGGAAATCAATAGTCAGCGCTAGGGGTCAGGTCATACCTGTAGTCTACAGCCAGTGAGGTTAACTGAGAGTCAGAGTGAAGAACCAACAATGATAGTTGACATAGCTGGCAGGAAACAAACTTTTCTTGTAGATACAGGGGCGGCCCGATCTGTGATAACCTCTCCTTTCAATCTACAGGTGACCAGCAAAACTATTCCAGCTATGGGGGTGACGGGAAAAGTGTTACATTATCCTCTAACTAAACCCGCCGAAGTTACTATCGGGCCTCTGCATACTAAGCATTCGTTTCTCTTGGCTGCAGCGGCTCCTACTAACTTGCTAGGGAGAGACTTGTTATGTAAAATGGGATGTGTCATATACTGTACTTCAGATGGTGTGTTCCTAGATATACCCGAGAAGGTTGCACATGAGGTACAGGACATATTGGACACCCCTCCAAGGTTAATGTTACACTCTCCTGGTATAGAACAAAGTCCATCTCAAGTAAAGGGGATGTTGCTGGAAATACCAGGTTCCCTATGGACCAGAGATGGACAGGACACTGGACTGATGGCAAACGTAGCCCCTGTCATGGTCAATCTAAAAAGTGGTAGGATAGCTCCAAAAATCCCACAGTATCCATTAAAACCGGAGGTGGAACTAGGGGTATATCCTGTTATTGAGAGGCTGTTACAACAAGGGATTTTAATTCGTACAGCCAGTACAGCAAATAGTCCCATTTTCCCTGTGAAGAAGAGTGGGGGGAGGGGCTATAGATTAGTCCAGGACTTAAGGGGAATTAACAAAGTTGTTGAGAGCCAATTCCCCGTAGTGCCGAATCCAGCTGTCATCCTCATGCAGATTCCACCGTCTGCCAGTCATTTTACTGTCATTGATCTATGTTCTGCTTTCTTTTCAGTCCCTCTTCACCCTGACTGCCAATACCTTTTTGCATTCTCCTACAGGGGAGTGCAATACACATGGACCAGACTACCCCAGGGGTTCATTGACAGCCCCAGTATTTTCTCCCAAGCCTTACATGACTGTTTGCAATCCTTTCAACCCCACAATGGGTCTGTTCTAATTCAATATGTGGACGATTTGTTGTTGTGCTCTGATTCTTTTATGTCATGTTTACATGATACTAAATTGTTGTTGCTTCATCTTTCACAAACAGGGCACAAGGTGGCAAAGGATAAATTACAGCCATGTCAGACTAAGGTCAAATACTTAGGACACTGCCTCACTAAGGGGCTAAGACACCTGACAACCGACAGAATTGAGGCCATACAACACATGACCCTGCCGCAGAGCCAGAAGCAGATTCGTACTTTCTTGGGGATGTGTGGATACTGTAGGTCCTGGATCCCAGGTTTTTCTATTCTAGCATTACCATTGCAGGAGCTAGTCTCTTCCTCAAAACCAGAACGTGTCGTACACACAGAAGAGTCAGAGCAAGCGTTCTTTAATCTTAAAGATAGTCTGACAAGAGCACCTGCATTGGGAATACCTGATTATGAAAAGCCTTTTGAGCTATTTTGTACAGAAGCTGATGGCTGTGCAGCAGGTGTCCTCACACAGAAACATGGTGACGCTAGCAGACCGGTAGCATACTACAGTGCACAATTAGACAATGTGGCAAGGTCACTCCCAACATGTCTCAGAAGTGTAGCAGCAACGGCCCTTCTAGTAAGTAAGAGCGAGGATGTAGTATTAGGACATAATTCAACCATCTATACACCCCATGCTGTATCAGCTCTGTTAAATTCAGCCCAAACCAGACATGTTTCTTCAGCTAGATTCACAAAGTGGGAACTAGCCCTGATGGCACCCTCAAACATCACCATCAAACGATGTAGCACCCTAAATCCAGCTACATACCTTCCGTATGTGTCTCAAGAGACACAAAGGGTGGGAGGTGAGGAGACCCTGGTTGATGATGAGTTAGGCAAGAATACTGACACGCATGACTGTATGGAACACCTGAATCAGACCTTTACTGCAAGGCCCGACATACGTGACACCCCCTTAGAAAATGTAGATTTTACGTTTTATACAGACGGAAGTTGCCATAGACAGACAGAGACAGGAGAGCTATGTACTGGTTACGCTGTTGTAGACGATCAGGATGTGGTAGAAGCTGAACCCCTTGGTCCACCTCACTCAGCCCAGGTGGCGGAACTAGTAGCACTAAGGAGAGCGTGTGAATTGGCAGAGGGTAAATCAGCCAACATATATACTGACTCTAGGTACGCCTTCGGGGTAGTGCATGATTTTGGGGCCCTTTGGCGTCTTAGAAACTTTACGACAGCAGCAGGTACACCAGTGGCACACTCACAACACATAAAAGGACTTCTGACAGCGATACAGTTACCCAGAACAGTAGCCGTCATAAAGTGCAAAGCCCATACCTTTGAAGAAGACCCAGTGTCATTGGGCAACAACAGGGCAGACGAAGCTGCTAAATGGGCAGCAGGGCAACCTATGACTGTATCGACCGAGACTATGATGGTTTTTCAGACATTAGACACGCAGAAATTAATTGAAATGCAAGATTTGTGTTCCCTGCAGGAGAAGGCGGTCTGGAAGGCGAAGGGATGTGGTCAAGAGTCCTCAGGACTCTGGAGGGATGGACAAGGTAAGCCTGTAGCTCCCCGAACATACTATCCAAGCCTGGCTGAAGCAGCACACGGCCTGACTCACCTGGGTAAAGAAGGTATGTGCAAACTGGTGAGAGCATACTGGTGTGCTCCCGGATTTTCCTCTCAAGCTGGTAAGAAAGCAATGTCATGTCTTACTTGTTTGAGGAAAAATGTTGGGAAAACTATTCCAACTGAGCCATCCCACATACCTCCTACAGACGGACCTTTTCAGGTAATACAAATTGACTATATCCAACTACCACCGTGCAGGAATCTAAAGTATGTGTTAGTGTGTATTGATGTTTTTTCCGGTTGGGTAGAAGCATATCCGGCAGCCACTAATACTGCTGTGTTCACTGCAAAGAAAATTGTACAAGACTTTGTGTGTAGGTTCGGTATCCCTAGAATCATTGAAAGTGATAGGGGTACCCATTTTACTGGTGATGTCTTCCAAAATATGTGTAAACTCATGGGAATCAGTAGCAGACTTCACACCCCTTACCGACCACAAGCCAGTGGTAAGGTGGAGAGAGTAAACGGTACTATCAAGAACAAACTAGGTAAGATAATGGCTGAAACTGGGTTGGCATGGCCTGAGGCTTTGCCGTTGGTCCTCCACAGCATTCGAACCACTCCTAGACCTCCTCTTAATCTGTCCCCCTTTGAGATACTGTTCGGACGACAACCTCATTTGATCGTGAGTCCACAAGACGACTTAAAGTGTAATAATGAAGTGACTGTACAATATCTTATAAGAATGAGTAGACAGCTGAAACAACAACAACAAAAACTAAAAATGCTGTCACCTGGTATGCCAGAGACGAACTGTCATGATGTTGAACCTGGAGACTATGTTATGATCCGCAATTTCTTACGTTCAGGTTGTTTAACAGACCGTTGGGAAGGCCCGTACCAAGTGCTGCTGACCAGTACTACATCACTGAAGGTTGCAGAGAGAGACACTTGGGTCCATTCCACCCACTGCAGGAGAGTCCATAATCCGGAGAAAGTGCAAGACAAGACTCAGACCGACGACATAGAGCTGTCACTTGTGAGCCTGTTCCGGGAGACCTAAAGCCTGCAGTTGAGACACCTGAACCAGAGACGTTGCCTCAGAACTATCTTTCCAGCGATGGAGTGGCGGTTTTTGTTTTTCTTTTGTTCCAGGATTTTCCTTGTTTTTACTTTTTCTAGGACATTCTATTTTTGTGAAGGAGGATGGAGGACGGAGGAGAGTTCTGGGAGTGATACGGATGAAATAGAGGCCGAAGAAAAGTTAATAGGATATCCTGAGCAGCCCATTATCAAACTTGGTCCAGGGGTTATGAAAAGGTCTGCTAGCTCAGGAACTCGGAGGCAGTGTGAGGGGCTATTGTCTGATGAGTATTGTATCTGCAAGTTCTGCAACTCCCTAGTTGACGAGAGATGCATCCAACGATGCCAGTCCCCCAGTACTCTGAATATAGGCGGGCATCCTTTGGAGGATTATCACTCCCTGGTGGGTAAGGTGCTAAACCAAACTGAGTGTTGGGTGTGCTCTCAAGTGCCTCAAGGGCAGCATAACATAGGACTAGTGCCATTCCCGCTAAACATATCCGAAGTACTCGAATTAAGGGGTGGGAGGCCCATAGAAGGGAGGTACAATAACACTAGGTCCCCTAGTCTGACGCTTCGACAATACTCCATAGGCAGATCGTTGCTGTGCCTAAACATATCTCATGCAAAGCGCCTGGAGAATTGGGAGGCTGACCTATCAGATCAGACAATGGCTCGCCACACTCATTTTAGAGAGAGACTCACAAGGTCACTACTAGGCAGGAATGCTGATGGAAGTCACAAGTTAGGGCGTATAACCAAACATAAGAAGGTATCTATTGGAAAAGTCTCTACAGGTAAATGTGAAAATATCATTAATGCCGACACGTGTCTAGAGCAGATGGAGACACTAGGCATGGGTAGTTTTATCAAAACTCTGTGTGATATAATTCATGGGCATACTGTTCCTTATGTTCTCCCTGATGATGTGTATTTTGTTTGTGGGAGAAAAGCTTATTCCTGGGTGACTCCGAGTTCCAAGGGCTTGTGTTTCTTAGCTAAACTGGTTCCTGAAATCATGACTATTACTCATGAAGAAATGGTAGATATTCACAAGACTACATCACCACCATACATACACACACAGTATGAACACCGTGGCAAGAGAAATATGATTCCTGGTGAGGAACCCATAGCTACAAAATTGATTAGTGAAACTGCTGGTTTCCAAGTTATGGTTGCTCTAGATCTCACCAGGACCGCTCGGGGAACATTAAACTTTAAATATATCCAAGACCTAGCTAAATTAATAGATAATATCACCGAGATGTATGATGACACTTTCAGGTATACTGGAAGGGAGCTACAAGCGTACAAGAAGGAGTTGGTGCAACATAGACTGGTACTAAATTATCTCACCTCTATTACTGGTGGGTACTGTGTGACACTGGCCACCCAGTTCGGTGTCAAATGTTGCACGTACATTACTAATAATACGGAAGACCCTAAAGAGGTTATAGACCGGAAGATGGATGAAATTTTGCAGCTGAAATGGGAATTTCGAAAGAGCCATAATTCTTCGTTATATGAGGTTGGGGAAAAGGTGGCGGGTTGGTTCTCATGGTTGAACCCAGCAAAATGGTTCTCCGGTCTGGGGGAGTGGGTACAGGAAATGATTGCTAGTGTAGGTAAGCTCCTTCTCCTTATACTGGGTGTCATCTTAGCAATTGGTTTAGTTGTCAAATGTGTTCCTACTGTGTTGAAGTGTGGAAAACGGTCTCATGGGAGTAACACTGAGAAAGAGACTGAAAGGGTGGTACCAGATACCGAGATCATGGTCTGTGAAGAAGTATTGTATAATCCTGAACTTGAAACGGTGATTGGGTGATAGTTTATTACACTATCAAAGGGTGGAACTGTCGAAGTCAGCAAATTGGATAAAGTCATTTCAATTAAAGTCTAGCAAACTTGGTTGTCTTTGTCTGAAAAGATGCGTACGGTACGCATCGACGTACAAGGGCACGCTACGGCGTGAAAGGGCGTACGCATCCACTACACGTGGCAGCAACAGTAATTGGTCTTTTACCATACATTCGCACAAACACGCATACTTATAAAATAGTACACATTATTGGTAGTAGCAACACATAGTCTGTTATGTCGAAATATAGTAGTATTTATATGTTATATCAAAGCTACATGCATATTAGTGAAATACACAGAACGGGTTAAAGGAATAACATCATGAGTGGTATCATAATGAACCTTGTTACATATCCTATTGTTTGGTGCGCTCTGCGAGGGAATCGCAGAGTGCATGCACAAGTTATGAATGATAGGGAATTATGAACTACTTAAGACTAAGGAATTCTGGCGGGAAGAGCAGAGCATACCCCCTGCAGAGATGACCCCCTCCTTTGGATTCCTTAGGATGAACCAGCCAATGATTGACAACCCCTTGGACATTCCTGAGACCCGGACCAATAGATGCAAGCCATACCATCTTCATTGTATTACTGTACTTGATTGTGTATATAAGCAGCAGCTTGTGATCCAGAGTGCAGACATCTTGTCCCCAGACTTCAGGATTGAATGACTGCACTGGATCCAGAGCGCCTGCGATAAGTAACGGCTGTATTTACTATTACTTCGCTTGAGCATATTATTTCCACTTATTGCGAATAAATCTTTGTGCGTTGGAAACACAAATCGAGGTTCGACAATCGTTATTGGTTAGCGACAATACGCACATAACAACTCCTACCCCAGGGTATTGTGAAATCAGTGTTCTCATACTCCCTGGACTGTGGGCTATACACCATGCTTCAACCTAGTCTTCCTTTAGGATGGTTGTCCTGTTACACTTACAGTCATAGTTTAACATTACAATTGTTTGCTTATCTTGTCTACTTTCTTCACACAAAGGCAGACACCTCTCTAACTAGCGGGTAGTTGAGCTGTGTGCCATGAACATAACCACAATAGATATACTTAAGTGATAAAACATTAGGTGGGTTAACAAGTTGCACCTGCTTTTCCAGGTCTGCACGGGTTCTTTAACTGCTGGGAATTTCTGGCACAACTACCCCTCCTCCTCTCTTCTCCCTCCCTCCCCATCAGATTCATAATGTTCTCACATTCTTAAGTGCTGTTACAATGAATTTTCAGATTAAAGCGGTTAGCATTTGCTTTACATATAATAATATAAACTAATGTGAATGGCTTGAAGTACCCCAAAAAATTGGTGTCAATGCTGAACTTCCTCTAAGTTGTCTACTTTGTTGCTGGTAGTTACTCATCAGATGTTGAGTGCATCTTCCCTGAAGCAATGGTGCTGAAAAAATTTGCAGCTTGTCCATTTTATGGCCAGTAATTTCTTATTCGGATTATGGATATGTTCTAACGCAAGTAATATTGTTGTACCTTCCGTCAGCTTCCATCTGCATTGGGACTAAAGATTCAGTACTAACATGAACTTATTATATTGACCAGCATGTCTTTCTTATGTGCCACTACTTACACGGAAACCAAATACTGATGTTCTTTGGATTATCTGCTGCTTATCAAGAACATGAGCTGTGTATTTCCATATCTATATATTTCTGCTTCTTGGAAAGTTTCAAGTTATTCTAGATGCATTGTGATTCTATAGCTCAGGCCTAGTTGCAGCTCTGTTCTATATTATGAAAGGAGCATTGTAGATGATCTTCTTGTGACAGGCGACACCTCCTGATCCAAGGTCACCTACCGAAATGTTGCGAGATATGAATTTGGTATGTGTACAATATGCAGTATATGACTTGCATTATTTAAGACGTCATTTGGAAAAGTCTGGGGATCTTGGGCCTCCTACAACACCAAATCACCTTTTATTTAGAGTTCCCCAAGGGGAGCACACTGTTAAATCACCCTGGGTCTCCCACCTTATTTCCCTGATAATAAGAAATGGCAGTAGCCAACTTTGTATGATCACAATTCCTCTCCCAGGAATGTGATCTCCCTCGTTTTTCCTTCTTGCAAATGACTCTTGTGTGACATCCCCCATTCTCCTATTCAATTTTGCCTATTGGCGTAATAACACACGTTTTGAACTATTCTATTCTTCTAATGCACAAATTTGCAATAAATAGATGTTTAAAAAATTAAATAAATAGAAAGAAAATACAGAAGTAGGTTCCCGTAATTTGTGGTGTAATCAGTGCCCTAACTGAAAGGCTAGGAGAAAAATAAAGGTTAAACCTGCCTGGCATCCCCTCTTAACAGTATCTGTTAAATGGAATGAATTGTAGTATATGCATTTTAATGTAATATAGTTCTTAAATGTTACCAGGTGGGTTCTCTATGCATCAAGAGACTCTTTACAATGTCCCCTAAAGGAGCTACTTACACTTGGGGGCGTATTCAATTGTTAGCGTTAACACTAACAAACGAGCACTCGAAAAATCTTAGTGTTAATACGGTAATTACTCGCGGAATGTCAGCTCGCTGCTCCCTGAAATTCCGCGAGTAAACTACCGTATTAACGCTTTTCGCGCGCAATATTACCGTATAAACGGTAATATTTTTCGAGCGCTCGTTTTTCAGCGTTAACGCTAACAATTGAATACGCCCTTTGGAGTCAGTGGGATACCCAGCTGACAAACGGCGCCCAGACTATTTGCGGTGACTGTTGGCACAATACTTCTGCTAGCGGTCGCCAAACGGAAACGTCTGTTGGTCCAGAGAACGGATGCACCTAAAAAGACGCAAATATGTTAGTTCCAGGGGCAGCCTGAAATGTCCAGAAATTAGGGAGATCATGCGCCTTTGTCTGGTTAAGTTGGTACCCATTGTCTAACATTGTTGCCAGCTGTTGGACTGATTGTAGAACATGCTTGTGATGACATTCCCATTCTGGAATGTTATCTGCTTAATGCAGGCCTGTCCAACCTGCGGCCCTCCAGATGTTGTGAAACTACAAGTCCCAGCATGCCCTTCCAGTTATCAACAGGTTGTCTACTGGCAAAGCATGCTGGGGCTTGTAGTTTCACAACATCTGGAGGGCCGCAGGTTGGACAGGCCTGGCTTAATGCATGAGCTACATCTGTGTGGATGCTGTTGCTTTCACCATTTACCCAGTTGTTTCAATTCATATCATATATAATTTAACAATACAATTGTACTGAGCTCACTGTTAACATATCAAGGGTTCATATGCATCACTACAAAATACAGTCCCTAGAGCAGTGTTTCCAACTCCAGTCCTCAGGGACCCCTAACAGTGCAGGTTTTCCAGGTCACAGGTGAAATAATTATACCACCTGTGGATCTTTCAAAATGTGTCAGTTAGTAATGAATACACCTGTGCTCCAGCAAAGAGCTATGGCAAACATGCACTGTTAGGGGTCCCTGAGGACTGGTGTTGGGAAACACTGCCCTAGAGGTATGGCACCTATCTCAGTACTAGTTTGCTTGCTTGTAGCTTAGTGTCATTGAGACAGCAGTCCAGTTCAGGCTTTGCCCTGCTTTTGGAGGATACATATCTGTGCAAAAACCTTCAGCCTAGGACCTCATGTCCCAGGACTGCTACCCAACACAAACCAGCTAAAGCTTCCCTGAAAAAATGAACACACTATGGGCTGCTTACTATCATTATATAGAGGCAAGAAGTGGTTTCCATTACTCTAATAAATTTAAATATGCAATTGAACAACTGGATCAATCTTAAGGGTTGATGAGAGCAGGGTGGCCAGTCTGAGAAAGAGGGTAGACTTACTATACACCAAATCAGGGCTTGGCCACTGGGTAGGGACTTTCTGCACATATGCAGTTCATTTCTCCTCTAGTAAGACATGAGGATAAAGTCTCCCCTTGTAAGTAGGAAAAGGTTTAAACTTCTAGATGTATCATACGTACAGTTTCTATCTGAACACAAGGAACAGCTGGCTGCTTATAGATGAGGTTTATAAATGGTTTACCGCATTATGGCTAAGTGGTTAGCACTTCTTCCTCACAGCGCTGGGGTCAGGGCCGGACTGGCCATCTGGCAGTTCTGGCAAATGCCAGAAGGGCCGATGACCAGATGGGCCGGTTACTAGCTGGCCGACCCCACTGCTCAGCACACAGACTGTCATGCCGAATTCCAGCATGACAGCCTGTGCGCTGAGCAATGGGGCCGGCCCTACACTAACTTCCTTGTGGCTGCGCCTCCCCTCCTCCCCTCCTCCCCTATGAAGCTCTCGGCGATCAGTATCACATGGGACACGCACCATGTGATCGGTGCCGTCCCATGTGTTAAAGGAGACTACAGAGCGCGCCGCGGAGCAGAGCAAACAAGGTGAGGGAAGGTAGTTTGTGTGACAGTGCATCTAAAGAGTGTTTTATGTGGAACAGTGCATCTAAAGAGTGTTTTATGTGGGACAGTGCATCTAAAGAGTGTTTTATGTGGGACAGTGCATCTAAAGAGTGTTTTATGTGGGACAGTGCATCTAAAGAGTGTTTTATGTGGGACAGTGCATCTAAAGAGTGTTTTATGTGGGACAGTGCATCTAAAGAGTGTTTTATGTGGGACAGTGCATCTAAAGAGTGTTTTATGTGGGACAGTGCATCTAAAGAGTGTTTTATGTGGGACAGTGCATCTAAAGAGTGTTTTATGTGGGACAGTGCATCTAAAGTATGTTTTATGTGTGATAGTGTAACTATAGTATGTTTTGTTTGTGACAGGGTATGATTATAGTATGTTTTGTGTGTGACAGTGTAACTATAGTATGTGTGTGTGTGGGGGGGGGGGGGGGCGGTGTGACTATATTGTGTGTGTGGGGACCGGTGTATGACTATAATGTGTGTGTGGGAGCCGGTGTATGACTATAATGTGTGTGTGGGGGCCAGTGTATGACTATAATGTGTGTGTGGGGGCCAGTGTATGACTATAATGTGTGTGTGGGGGCCAGTGTATGACTATAATGTGTGTGTGGGGGCCGGTGTATGACTATAATGTGTGTGTGGGGGCCGGTGTATGACTATAATGTGTGTGTGGGGGCCGGTGTATGACTATAATGTGTGTGTGGGGGCCGGTGTATGACTATAATGTGTGTGTGGGGTCCGGTGTATGACTATAATGTGTGTGTGTGGGCCGGTGTTAGACTATAATGTGTGTGTGGGGGCCGGTGTATGACTATAATGTGTGTGTGGGGGTCGGTGTATGACTATAATGTGTGTGTGGGGGCCGGTGTATGACTATAATGTGTGTGTGGGGGCCGGTGTATGACTATAATGTGTGTGTGGGGGCCTGGTGTATGACTATAATGTGTGTGTGAAGGCCGGTGTATGACTATAATGTGTGACTGTCAGGGGGGGTCTTAATATAATGTGGGAGGTAGGCTATTAATCTAATGGTGAATTGCAGGTGGGAGGCTAATTATTGGGTGCTATTTTATTTGTGGGGTGATGGTGGGGCAATTTAATTTAATAGTGGGGCCTATCAATTTAAGATGAATTGGAGTTGATTTTAAATTGATTGGATTTTTAATTTAATGCTGGCGTGGTTTGGGAGCTATTAATTAAATGTCAATTTCTAGCTTGGGTCGTTTGGAGGGAGGGAAATAGGTTTATTTATTAAATGGGAATATTATTAATTTAATGTCAGGGTTAGTTGGAGGGAAATAGATGAATTTATCAAATGTAAGTACTAGTATTTTAATGTTGAGGCTGGAGGGAGGCCTAATTTTCAAATGTGGGTGCTATATTGATTTAACAGCGGTGCTGGTTGAAGTTTTCGAAATTTAATGTACTCATTTTTTTTCCAAATAGGCCATCCAACATCCCAGGATCCAGACAAGCAGCAACTGATCTAAAGACACCAGCAGCCACAAGTGGTGACAATGACAAGACAGGTAGGAGAGACCAGGACTGTCTGCCAACTGTCCTGAATTTGGTGGGTGACTGTCCCGCTTAGTCAGGATTTGGTCTGACTACAAGAACACCTGGGAGATATGTCCTGCTTCACACTGTGCTGCTTGTGAAGGTAGAACTGCGTGCACCTAACAGTAGTGCACACAGTATTGCCTGTGTATTTGTCGAAAATGTGTCTAATAGCCAAATTGCATCATAGGAGCCCCCCTGCCTTAAGTGTCCTGGCCCCCCGAGCCTTATCCAGTTCTGGTCAGCAGGAGGGATCTGTGCTCCCAGTCCCGGACAGGGCACAGACTGCAGAGCAAGCTGAGGAGCTCTAAATCTCATGAGATTTATTAATCTCGTGAGACTAAAAGAAAGTTCCCACCCTGACGGATCAGAAGCATAGATAGGTACAGTGGACTGGGGGTGTCATAATGTGTCTGAGGGGGTGGCGTGATGTGAATGGGGAGGGCCTGATATATGTAATGTTTTATTATAATGTATGTATCAACACACCATTTTGACCACGCCCCCAACATAATGTAGCCACGCCCTTGGCGGCGCAGCCACTGCGCTGCAGCGCACGTTTTTTCCCCTGCTCATGAACACAGGTGGGCCTGTGCGATTTAAATGCCAGGGCTGATTTTTAGTCCCAGTCCAGCCCTGGCTGGGGTCATGAGTTCAATTCCCGACCATGGCCTTATCTGTGAGGAGTTTGTATGTTTACATAGGAAGAGTTCACTAGTGTGATAATACTTTTCACTGGTGATTTCTACACAGGAAGAGCCTGTTAGGGAACATGGTGATCACTCTAACATGCCGGATCAGTTGCCTCACAACGTTGACTGGCATCCTCTCCCTGTCAGACAGCATCAGGCTGCATCTTGATGTGTTATGTAATCAGCACTGCATATCCGATTGATACTTGTGCCCAGGAAGCTTTTGATCATTCTCCTTACTAAGCATTAACAGACACTAAGTTGTGTATGTCTGCAGGATGACCGTTGCCTAACTGCCCCATTAGTGTCCTCTCCTCCTATGCAGCCAGCACTTCACTAATTCAGCTGGTTGCTGGTAAATAGTTACAAGCGTTCTTTCAGCTCTCAGTCTGGCAGCTTCAGTTGCTCAATCACTTACCAAATTCATGCAGCTAATCATCCTGCAGTTTCTGATTGGTGCTGCCGCCTTTATAAACCCTTTGTCTGGCTTCAAACCAATGCTGGTGATAGTTGCTGCTTGATTTAGTGTGCCTTGTATCCTGACCTGTTATCAGTGTTTGACCCAGTTTGTTTAAAGGATTTTGCTGACTTCTCCACTCCTGACCATTGGTTTGTTAAACAGATCTGCATATATCTCTCTACTTGCCCTGACCCCTGGCTTGTTTAACGGAACTTCTGTCTTCTCTACTCCTGACCTTGGCTTGTCTGTTATTTGCATTAACCCTGGCCTGTCTGATTCTCAGTTTGCAACGCTACACGATCTGGTTGCTCACTACCTTCTACCGTGTTCTGTCCATTCCATCGGGCAATTGTTAATCAAAAACTACTACTACCCAAACTTAAGTCCTGGAGGCAACTGAATACTGTGGAACTCTCCAGGTTCCTTGGAGAGGGGGCTGCTACAGGTGTACATCTCGAGAAGCAGTTCTAGTAGTTGAGGATCACATATACATTACCCTTAACAGAGCCCCTGCTGTTTTGACCAGCAACCTCAAAGATGTTCCATCCCTCTAGAAGGGGTGAATGAGCAGTAGCACTAATCAGAAGCTGCATTCTCTATGATTGTAGATCAAACTTAGTCCTCCTGCTCACACTTTGTCCACTTTGCAGTGTCACACAGCCCCAATTTTTGGACAGGGCTGTGAGATGTACCACAGAGTCCAGGAAAAAAGACTGCATGGAGCAGCGTCGGGAGGTTTGAGGATGAGAATATTAGTAATAGGTGGTAATGCAGCATTAATCCCCTCTCCAGTACCTGTTTGGCCAGGTTTTAGGGGGGTTAGGGTCCCAGTCGGACCTCCTGTTGGTGTACGTTGGGCAGATCTTTGACCCGGGGAGCCTGTTCTGGGCCTTCCACTACATGGATTTCAATGACATTTAATATAACAGAAAAAAGACAACACTGGGCAGCCACCTCGTGGGCGTGTTGGGAGACCTACTAAGCTGTTAATTATTTTTAAAAGGTTGACAATTACATCCAGCTCATTGATAACTTCATAACTTGGAAGATTTAAACCCAGGCAACGCCGGGTACTTCAGCTAGTAATTAATAAAACAGATATCACTTACACCATTTTTTAGAATTTTTATTCTTAAGATTATTTGCAAAATTATTTTTCAATGCCACAACTTTTGCCTCTCAGGACTTACTGTGGTGGGCACAACAAAGAATGAAAATTATAGAGTGCATCACATTTGTGCACAGCAAATTTAGAATCAGACACACACCCAACTTAAAATTACCTGCACTGAAAGATGTAGTTAGTGGCACACTGTACAATTAAGCACCTGTGGGCAACTCTGATTACCTCTTCCCACTCCAGAATCCAAGACTTCTCCCGGGCATCCCCCCTTCACTGGAATGACCTCCCTCGCTCCGTCTGTCTCTCTCCCACTCTAAGCTCCTTCAAACGGGCACTAAAAACCCACCTGTTCCTCAAAGCCTACCATCCTTCCTCCTAACCCGCTCTCCCCTCCCTCCTTTACATCAACTGGCCCCTCTTGTACCTGAGTTTTGTTCACCCTCCCTTAGGATGTAAGCTCATTTGAGCAGGGCCCTCTTCCCTCCTGTGTCCTTACCTACTCTTCTGCTCCGTCCTTTCTGCATTAGCCTGCTTGGAGCTTCAGAACTGTTGGTATTTTTGTTTACTGCTCAGTAATGTTTTACCCTGTACTGTCTATTGTCTGTGCATTGTACGGCGCTGCGGAACTCTTGTGGCGCCTAACAAATAAAGGATAATAATAATAACAGGATAATTATGGATCAATTGTAAAATTCAGTACCAGTCACTTCTTCCTGATATAGGTGCAAAATGAACGTTTATTTTGCAGGGACCCTTCTTATAATCAGTTGTGGTGTAATAGACGTGGTGCTAGATGCATTCCCACCCCCCAAATTTGGAAAAATTTTAATCATAACAACTGTGAATGTGTAATGATTGTCAGGCTAAAAGAAATGTAGGCATTAAATAAAACAATCCTAATATGTGGCCTATTGTTCTTATAATATATTGGCAAATTATGTCATTACTTTTTTAAAAGATAATTAAGAGAATAGATAGAAGTATATTTTTGTTTTACAATGCTTGGTTCAGCAGGTATACTTTATGCATTTATTAATATTTTTACATACTTTTAGGACACAAGAGGAAAGAGTGAAGGTCTCTTTCATACGGGTCACATATAGAAATGTAACAAATATGTAACATACATGGGGAGGGGGTTGAGTTGAAACGTATCTTCCAGGTCTAGTGGCTTGTAAACAGAAGTAAATGTGCTACATAAAAACCAGTGTGTATGTCCAAGTTGTGGCCAGTGGTCCTACATATGTAAGTTACTGTACATTGTGAATTATTGTGCAACATTTTCAGAGGCTTATGGCGTGGTATCAGCACTAAAAGGATTATTGAAATAATTACATCACTCACAGTGCAAGACAATGGGGTATATTTACTAAACTGCGAGTTTGAAAAGAGATGTGGCCTATAGCAACCAATCAGATTCTACCTGTCATTTTGTAGAATGTACTAAATAAATGATAACTAGAATCTGATTGGTTGCTATAGGCAACATCTCCACTTTTTCAAACCTGCAGTTTAGTAAATATACCCCCATGAGTGTGCTGGTCCAGCCAGTTGCCTGGATCAGTCACTGCTGTGTGAGCCTTGGGTGGCATAACAATTACAGGTAAAGTACAGATTTGATATACTAAAAATGTAAATGTTTTTGAAAAAGTATAGCAGGTAAAGAAACAATAAAGATGTAGCAATTTTAATGGTGAAAGAAATAACTACTTTATATAACAACCCTTACCTCTGATATACAAAAAAAGCTGCTTTCAGTAGGTTTTGTTTACACCACATTAAATTATGTACTTGTTACAAAATATTCAAATATATATTACAAAGTTCAGCTGTTTGTAGTATGTAACAGCTCATACAAATGTCTGATAATGTTCATTTACAATATCAGGTAATATATTCCACTTGCTGGTCCTCATCATAACTAGCAACGACATAACTATCACTCTTCGCGTTAAAATAATCAGGCATTATCAGGTGCGGTAATAACATGAAATTCGGGAGTAGAAATAAAATAATTAACAAACTGTCAGTATTATTATGTTTCTTGCTTTCTCCTTCGTTAATATCACTTGATGAACGGACACTTTAAAGAACATAACAGTCCGCTCCAGAACGTGTCCTTTTACCCTCTGGAGCGCAGCTCTGGGAGAAGTAAGTCACAAGCACTATTTGAACTCTTCCTTAAACCGGTGAGCTTTCAGCATGATTCTGCAGTTAGAGACGATACTAGGCAGACAGACAATATGTTGAAGATTTCCAGGGGCAGTATTCAAGAAGGGTCGTAGTCCTGAGAGCGGAGGTAACCTGAAAAAACAAACAAAAAAAAAAAGCATCAGCGTGAGCAGAGGGCTGGTATGTACAGAGATTGTGATAATAGATATAACAAGTGGAAGTGGATAGGACAGCACTAAATACGTTTGTAGTGAAAAGATAATTAAAATGGAAGACAAGATGATTTCAGTGGGAGAACAGTAATTAATGATGGAGAGTAGAGAGATTATTCCTGCAGCGACTATTTGAATGGATTGTAGGGGACCAAGATATCATTACAGCAAGATGAAGATTGCAGCAGTCTGGACAGTATGTAACAAAAATTGCTTTAAAATACAAGAAAAAATGTTTTATTTTTGAAAGAGTAATCAGGGAAAGAAAAGAAATGATAGGATTTTTATACCTTTTATCTCAGTCATGCGGGCACTTTAAGACATCCTAGAAGGTCACCGTAGCTCTAGCCCCTCTATACCACTCTCCTGATAGGCCTTCAACTTATGTTTAACCCTGAAAACGAGTAGACAGGCTCAAATGTCAGTGGGTGGGCAGAACACCATCATGACGATTTCTTATCAGGAGACTTGGCGACTGGGCACCTAGCAGATCAGGCTTGCAGTCCAGGCTGCAAACCACGACTGGATGCAGATGAGAGAAACAAAAGAACAGAAACCTGGGCACCATAGCTTTTGGTACATTAACAGGAAGGAAAGCACTTTTTCCTCCTGTCACCGAAGTAATAATATTGTCTAGCTACGACCCAAACAGGACACCCGCAGATAAAGAAAGTGACTCAAGAGTCTTCTTAGACTCCATATCAGCCTCCCAAGACTTAAGCCAGAGTCCAAGAAGCCAAAATCACAGAGGCAGATATCCATGCCCGAATTAATCCATTGTCCAGGACCACTTCTCCCAGATACTCCGTAGCTATCTGAATCAGCTCCACCAACAGGAGCAATTCAGATCACGGATTGCCAGATAAGAAGCCCTCAGTAAGCTGCTCGGACCAACATTCCACAGGCTTGGTCACCCAAGCAGAGGCCAAAGTGGACCTTAAGGAGGCTCCTGCTGTTCCAAAAAGGGACTTAAGGTTGCCCTTGACCTTACGGTTTGAACCATCCTTAAGCATGTCTACATTAGGACTTGGGATGGTAGTTGTCTTGGACAACAGCGCTAACGGTGCGCCCACCTTAGGAGGTGTTTCCCTTTTACCAATATCCACAGACGGAAGAAGGTAACAGAACTGTAACCTACGGGAAAACCTGGAACTTCCAGTCCGGCGAGTTACAAACCTCACCCAACAAATCATCCAACGAAAGAAAAAGGACAAAAACCCGCACTTTTCAACTTAAACAGAGAAGGCTTTGCAGCCTCAGGGACTGCTATCTCTGGGATGTCTAACATTAAGAGAGGTGTCGGGATTGAGGCAGCGAGGGCGTGGGAGGGAAAAGCTGGTGGGCAGCAGTGGCATTCGAGACAGGATTATGGGCAGGGGGCCTGTGAGGGAAAAGATAATGAGTATGTGTCATGTAGCAGACCACAAAAAAAGCTGATGAGTGTTATCAGGGTATTGTTGGTTCAGGGGGTGCCCATGTGGGGAAAAGGCTCATCCCTCACATGTCCCTCTCTGCCCACATGCATTACTCACACATGCCCCCCCTCTGCCCAGCAGCTTTGTCACACATGCTCCCTCTCTGCCTAGCAGCTTTGTCACACATGCTCCCTCTCTGCCTAGCAGCTGTCACACATGCCCCCTCTCTGCCCAGCAGCTTTGTCACACATGCCCCCTCTCTGCCCAGCAGCTTTGTCACACATGCTCCCTCTCTGCCTAGCAGCTGTCACACATGCCCCCTCTCTGCCCAGCAGCTTTGTCACACATGCTCCCTCTCTGCCTAGCAGCTGTCACACATGCCCCCTCTCTGCCCAGCAGCTTTGTCACACATGCCCCCTCTCTGCAGAGCACCTTTAGTCACACATGCCCCCTCTCTGCAGAGCACCTTTAGTCACACATGCCCCCCTCTCTGCAGAGCACCTTTAGTCACACATGCCCCCTCTCTGCAGAGCACCTTTAGTCACACATGCCCCCCTCTCTGCAGAGCACCTTTAGTCACACATGCCCCCTCTCTGCAGAGCACCTTTAGTCACACATGCCCCCCTCTCTGCAGAGCACCTTTAGTCACACATGTCCTCTCTGCAGAGCACCTTTAGTCACACATGCCCCCTCCGCAGAGCACCTTTAGTCACATATGCCCCCTCTGCAGAGCACCTTTAGTCACATATGCCCCCTCTGCAGAGCACCTTTAGTCACATATGCCCCCTCTGCAGAGCACCTTTAGTCACACATGCCCCCTCTGCAGAGCATCTTTAGTCACACATGCCCCCTCTGCAGAGCACCTTTAGTCACATATGCCCCCTCTGCAGAGCACCTTTAGTCACACATGCCCCCTCTCTGCAGAGCACCTTTAGTCACACATGCCCCCTCTCTGCAGAGCACCTTTAGTCACACATGCCCCCTCTCTGCAGAGCACCTTTAGTCACACATGCCCCCTCTCTGCAGAGCACCTTTAGTCACACATGCCCCCTCTCTGCAGAGCACCTTTAGTCACACATGCCCCCCTCTCTGCAGAGCACCTTTAGTCACACATGCCCCCCTCTCTGCAGAGCACCTTTAGTCACACATGCCCCCTCTGCAGAGCACCTTTAGTCACACATGCCCCCTCTCTGCAGAGCACCTTTAGTCACACATGCCCCCTCTCTGCAGAGCACCTTTAGTCACACATGCCCCCCTCTCTGCAGAGCACCTTTAGTCACACATGCCCCCTCTCTGCAGAGCACCTTTAGTCACACATGTCCTCTCTGCAGAGCACCTTTAGTCACATATGCCCCCTATGCAGAGCACCTTTAGTCACACATGCCCCCTCTCTGCAGAGCACCTTTAGTCACACATGCCCCCTCTCTGCAGAGCACCTTTAGTCACACATGTCCTCTCTGCAGAGCACCTTTAGTCACACATGTCCTCTCTGCAGAGCACCTTTAGTCACATATGCCCCCTCTCTGCAGAGCACCTTTAGTCACACATGCCCCCTCTCTGCCGAGCACCTTTAGTCACACATGCCCCCTCTCTGCAGAGCACCTTTAGTCACACATGCCCCCTCTCTGCAGAGCACCTTTAGTCACACATGCCCCCCTCTCTGCAGAGCACCTTTAGTCACACATGCCCCCTCTCTGCAGAGCACCTTTAGTCACACATGTCCTCTCTGCAGAGCACCTTTAGTCACATATGCCCCCTATGCAGAGCACCTTTAGTCACACATGCCCCCTCTCTGCAGAGCACCTTTAGTCACACATGCCCCCTCTCTGCAGAGCACCTTTAGTCACACATGCCCCCCTCTCTGCAGAGCACCTTTAGTCACACATGCCCCCTCTCTGCAGAGCACCTTTAGTCACACATGCCCCCTCTCTGCAGAGCACCTTTAGTCACACATGCCCCCTCTCTGCAGAGCACCTTTAGTCACACATGCCCCCCTCTCTGCAGAGCACCTTTAGTCACACATGCCCCCTCTCTGCAGAGCACCTTTAGTCACACATGCCCCCTCTCTGCAGAGCACCTTTAGTCACACATGTCCTCTCTGCAGAGCACCTTTAGTCACGTATGCCCCCTCTGCAGAGCACCTTTAGTCACACATGTCCTCTCTGCAGAGCACCTTTAGTCACACATGCCCCCTCTCTGCAGAGCACCTTTAGTCACATATGCCCCCTCTGCAGAGCACCTTTAGTCACATATGCCCCCTCTGCAGAGCACCTTTAGTCACATATGCCCCCTCTGCAGAGCACCTTTAGTCACATATGCCTCCTCTGCAGAGCACCTTTAGTCACATATGCCCTCTCTGCAGAGCACCTTTAGTCACACATGTCCCCTCTGCAGAGCACCTTTAGTCACACATGCCCCCTCTGCAGAGCACCTTTAGTCACACATGCCCCCTCTGCAGAGCACCTTTAGTCACATATGCCCCCTCTGCAGAGCACCTTTAGTCACACATGCCCCCTCTCTGCAGAGCACCTTTAGTCACACATGCCCCCTCTCTGCAGAGCACCTTTAGTCACACATGCCCCCTCTCTGCAGAGCACCTTTAGTCACACATGCCCCCTCTCTGCAGAGCACCTTTAGTCACACATGCCCCCTCTCTGCAGAGCACCTTTAGTCACACATGCCCCCTCTCTGCAGAGCACCTTTAGTCACACATGCCCCCCTCTCTGCAGAGCACCTTTAGTCACACATGCCCCCTCTGCAGAGCACCTTTAGTCACACATGCCCCCTCTCTGCAGAGCACCTTTAGTCACACATGCCCCCTCTCTGCAGAGCACCTTTAGTCACACATGCCCCCCTCTCTGCAGAGCACCTTTAGTCACACATGCCCCCTCTCTGCAGAGCACCTTTAGTCACACATGCCCCCTCTCTGCAGAGCACCTTTAGTCACACATGTCCTCTCTGCAGAGCACCTTTAGTCACACATGTCCTCTCTGCAGAGCACCTTTAGTCACACATGCCCCCTCTCTGCAGAGCACCTTTAGTCACACATGTCCTCTCTGCAGAGCACCTTTAGTCACACATGCCCCCTCTCTGCAGAGCACCTTTAGTCACACATGCCCCCTCTCTGCAGAGCACCTTTAGTCACACATGCCCCCTCTCTGCAGAGCACCTTTAGTCACATATGCCCCCTCTGCAGAGCACCTTTAGTCACACATGCCCCCTCTCTGCAGAGCACCTTTAGTCACACATGCCCCCTCTCTGCAGAGCACCTTTAGTCACACATGCCCCCTCTCTGCAGAGCACCTTTAGTCACACATGTCCTCTCTGCAGAGCACCTTTAGTCACGTATGCCCCCTCTGCAGAGCACCTTTAGTCACACATGTCCTCTCTGCAGAGCACCTTTAGTCACACATGCCCCCTCTCTGCAGAGCACCTTTAGTCACATATGCCCCCTCTGCAGAGCACCTTTAGTCACATATGCCCCCTCTGCAGAGCACCTTTAGTCACATATGCCCCCTCTGCAGAGCACCTTTAGTCACATATGCCTCCTCTGCAGAGCACCTTTAGTCACATATGCCCTCTCTGCAGAGCACCTTTAGTCACACATGTCCCCTCTGCAGAGCACCTTTAGTCACACATGCCCCCTCTGCAGAGCACCTTTAGTCACACATGCCCCCTCTGCAGAGCACCTTTAGTCACATATGCCCCCTCTGCAGAGCACCTTTAGTCACACATGCCCCCTCTCTGCAGAGCACCTTTAGTCACACATGCCCCCTCTCTGCAGAGCACCTTTAGTCACACATGCCCCCTCTCTGCAGAGCACCTTTAGTCACACATGCCCCCTCTCTGCAGAGCACCTTTAGTCACACATGCCCCCTCTCTGCAGAGCACCTTTAGTCACACATGCCCCCTCTCTGCAGAGCACCTTTAGTCACACATGCCCCCCTCTCTGCAGAGCACCTTTAGTCACACATGCCCCCTCTGCAGAGCACCTTTAGTCACACATGCCCCCTCTCTGCAGAGCACCTTTAGTCACACATGCCCCCTCTCTGCAGAGCACCTTTAGTCACACATGCCCCCCTCTCTGCAGAGCACCTTTAGTCACACATGCCCCCTCTCTGCAGAGCACCTTTAGTCACACATGCCCCCTCTCTGCAGAGCACCTTTAGTCACACATGTCCTCTCTGCAGAGCACCTTTAGTCACACATGTCCTCTCTGCAGAGCACCTTTAGTCACACATGCCCCCTCTCTGCAGAGCACCTTTAGTCACACATGTCCTCTCTGCAGAGCACCTTTAGTCACACATGCCCCCTCTCTGCAGAGCACCTTTAGTCACACATGCCCCCTCTCTGCAGAGCACCTTTAGTCACACATGCCCCCTCTCTGCAGAGCACCTTTAGTCACATATGCCCCCTCTGCAGAGCACCTTTAGTCACACATGCCCCCTCTCTGCAGAGCACCTTTAGTCACACATGCCCCCTCTCTGCAGAGCACCTTTAGTCACATATGCCCCCCTCTCGCCAGAGCACCTTTAGTCACACATGCCCCCTCTCTGCAGAGCACCTTTAGTCACACATGCCCCCCTCTCTGCAGAGCACCTTTAGTCACACATGTCCTCTCTGCAGAGCACCTTTAGTCACATATGCCCCCTCTGCAGAGCACCTTTAGTCACATATGCCCCCTCTGCAGAGCACCTTTAGTCACACATGCCCCCTCTGCAGAGCACCTTTAGTCACACATGCCCCCTCTGCAGAGCACCTTTAGTCACACATGCCCCCTCTGCAGAGCACCTTTAGTCACACATGCCCCCTCTGCAGAGCACCTTTAGTCACACATGCCCCCTCTGCAGAGCACCTTTAGTCACACATGCCCCCTCTGCAGAGCACCTTTAGTCACACATGCCCCCTCTGCAGAGCACCTTTAGTCACACATGCCCCCTCTGCAGAGCACCTTTAGTCACACATGCCCCCTCTGCAGAGCACCTTTAGTCACACATGCCCCCTCTGCAGAGCACCTTTAGTCACACATGCCCCCTCTCTGCAGAGCACCTTTAGTCACACATGCCCCCTCTCTGCAGAGCACCTTTAGTCACACATGCCCCCTCTCTGCCCAGCAGCTTTAGTCACACATGCCCCCTCTCTGCAGAGCACCTTTAGTCACACATGTCCTCTCTGCAGAGCACCTTTAGTCACATATGCCCCCTCTGCAGAGCACCTTTAGTCACACATGTCCTCTCTCTGCAGAGCACCTTTAGTCACACATGCCCCCTCTCCATCTCCCCTGCTTCTTACCTTTTTCCCCCCTGCACAGCACAGGAACAGGAAGATTTCCAGCAGCCTGCACTGTAGGTCATGTGACTGCAGCAGTCACATGACCTGGTGATGTCACAGTGACATCTGAAAGCACCTTAGCTGGAGGGGATTAGCTCTACCGTCCCGATTCTCAGATGGAACGCAGAACGGGAAGTGATTTATGTTTTTGAAATGAACGTCCGGTTCGGACGCATGTAGTAGGCAGCAGAGAGGAGACATTGCAGTTGGGATAAAACCGGGTAATTACATTTATTATAGCGTGTTATTATATGTCAGTGTCTTGTTATTTATTACACTTAATATAGGAACAGCTTCTTGTGTTCTGGGGAAGTGGTACCATTTTATTTATCATCTATTTTACTTCTCCCACACAAATATCAGGAGGAATCAGTATTATCCTGTATCACCATCCATGTCACCTACTAGTCCTGTCCTATAGATATATTGTATTATTACCTGTAACTTTATTCCACATCCTGTATCACCATCCATGTCACCTACTAGTCCTGTCCTATAGGTATATTGTATTATTACCTGTAACTTTATTCCACATCCTGTATCATCCTGTATCACCATCCATGTCACCTACTAGTCCTGTCCTATAGATATATTGTATTATTACCTGTAACTTTATTCTACACCCTGTGTCATCCTGTATCACCATCCATGTCACCTACTAGTCCTGTCCTGTAGATACATTGTATTATTACCTGTAACTTTATTCTACACCCTGTGTCATCCTGTATCACCATCCATGTCACCTACTAGTCCTGTCCTATAGATATATTGTATTATTACCTGTAACTTTATTCCACATCCTGTATCATCCTGTATCACCATCCATGTCATCTACTAGTCCTGTCCTGTAGATATATTGTATTATTACCTGGCTGTTATGCTTGTGTACTGTGAGGTAGGCTCTGACTGCTATGTTGTCTTTGGTAGGGACACAGTTCTATACAATGGTGGAGGACAGTAATGCTATTCTATAGGGTGACACTGACTGATACACTCTGGGGGCATTAGTGATGTTGTTATGTCAGTATAGTAGTTAGTTAGCTTTTTTAAAAAATTATTATTATTGTTTATTTATATAGCGCCACAGTATTACGCAGCGCGGTACAAAGAATTTTTGTCATTCACATCAGTCCCTGACCCATTGAACTTACAGGCTAAACTCCCTGTCACACATCACTAACTGTTAGAGGATTTTGTTCCAGCCTGTGGTGTCTGGATGCTTGGGTTGTAGTTTCCTGGATTAAGTGTTTTTCCTTAATTTGTAGCACCTTGCCTAAAGTATACTACATTACTTATAAAAATTACCTAATTTTCCTCACACTGCTTTTGACATTATCCCATCATTAAATTGCTTAGTAGGTCTACTAACAGGGTCTGTGGAACGTTGTGTATGACGCCATCGCAAAGAATCTGTAATTATTTCTGGTTGTCGGAACTGTCTGAATAGCAGATACCATGGCTGTCTATGTGTTGAAGCTTTAATATTGAACATATAGGGTCTAATTTAGGGTTGGAAGCAAATCCAGTGGTAGGGTTCAAATTTGCATCTAGACAAACCATGCTACGATACAACAAGTGCAAATGCAAGTTTTATCTTTGCATGTTGGGAAACTCCAGACTATTCTTGCATTTAGCACATAAATACTGTGTATCTTTATTTTTACGTTTAAGGTTATTGTTATTAATTATTATTTTTAATTTGTAAGGCACCACAAAGTGTCCGCATCGCCGTACAGGAACATACAATAGGACAGTACAAGGTACAAAGTTTCGGTGCAATAAACAAGCAGCACAATAACTCAGGTGGCTCAGAGCACAGCCAATGAGAGAGGATGAGTGTGATGAAAAGTCAGCACAGCTGGACGCCTGCTGTGCCTAAAAGTGGGGCACAGCAACAGGTTAGGAGCTATAGAAAAGGTGCAGTGAAAAGCAGGAGCGGAGTCGGTGGGCAGGAGGCTAAAGAAGGAGCTGGGCTCTGTAGCTGTAGAGCAGAGTTAAAAGTGGTGGAAACAAGAGAAGAGAGGACCCTGCTCAGAGGAGCTTACAATCTACGGTTGAGCTAAGACGCGCCCCCCTCTAACAGTAACCTGTCCTGATCTAACTGAACCCACTAGTTTGATCTTTTCCTGCTACCACTTGCCTAACCAAACCTAACCAAGCCATGTTGTTCTCGCCTAAAGAGAAGGCAAGGGTTTTCTTTCATCATCATTTTTTTTCTTTTTACTTTGTTTAAATGTTATCTTAAAAATGTATAGAATTCTATTTAACAAAAAAAAAAAAAAATCCCATGTACTTTTCCTTTCGTGGGGCAGTTCCATAGCACCCTCTCAGCTCTTTCTGCCAGGCACCAATTTCATATGTCAAGCATGTTGTGCAGTTTTCTGTTAATGTTGTTCCAGGTCCTTTGAGAAGTACAGTCGGTGCTGGCCTATGTCAGATCAAGAACAGAAGATATTTTTAACATTAAGAAAAACTTTTTTTTTTTTGTAGTAAGCAAATGGGAAATGTGTGTACAATGTACGATTAAAGTGTGTTTGTGCGAGTGTGGTTATTATTTCTACATTTTATAGATATAATAGACTGTTGTCTTATGGACCCCTTGTCGGCTATGCAGCGTAAAAAGCTAGGGTTAGGGGTCCCATACATTCATTGTCGAGACACCTGTGTTCTCCATATAATGGTCAAGGGTACTATAAGAGAATTGTCTGTAATATATACGAAATGAAATTACAAACAAAACACATGCATATCATTGTTATAAATACATCCTTATTAAATAAGTAAGTCTGATAAATAAAAAAAAAAAAATCTTCTGGCTTCCGGTTCATAATCTCGCACTGACTTTGATTTTAATCCACTGAAGCCCAAGGAAAAAAACACACCACAAAAACACTCCCTCCTCCTAAACATTTGCCCAGGCCAACTTCAAATAAATCACATGGGTATTCACATGGTCTCTCGGTCTTAAAGGCTGGACCAGCTGAACAGTTAAAAATGTGGGCGTTCTCCAAACCATTTCCCACATCTATGATTGGTTGGCTGATCAAAGCCATTTAGATGGGGACATTATTGGTTTTGTATGTTTATCAGCACTACTTATAATTCTCTTTTTTAATAGCTAGTAGTTAGTGTCTGTAAACAGTGCAGGTTTTACACTTCATTCTTATAGGTACTGTACTGAATTGGTTAACTCTGAAAACAGACTAACTAGCCCCATCTAACTAGCTTTATAACCAGCTAGGAACCACCGTTTCTTGTGGACATGATCATGTAGACACCATCTGTTGATTGTCAAGGTCATAGATCTAAGTATTGGTGAGTGTGAAAAGGTTTATTTTCAAATTAAAATGTTATTCTTCATTCAGTGTTTATTCTGTATTTGTAAAGGTACCGTGAAGGTGAAACCCACCCGTGGGAGAGAAGAGTCCAGTGTAGATCATCACTGCCTCACGGAGGATGGACAAGGACCGGAGTCACATGACTGAGAGGATAGTAAATCTCACCCTGGAGATCATCTACCTGCTGACTGGAGAGGTGAGAGATTCTGGGAGTGTCTGTGTCACAATATATGTTGCCCTTATAAGCGCCTACCAGGAACAACTCCACACTTGATGCTTCACCGTTCATAGTGTTGGCCTTCCCAGATATTAAATGGGTACAGATTCACACCTAGACACATACTTGTGTAAATATAAATACATTTTACTCTTCAATCTTCCATGGCAGCCATTACAATGGGTAGGTTCTCTTTCCACTTAAAGACAGGACAGGTTTAAAAACGCCCCCAGACATTATACAAGTCAGCTCCTCCTCTTCCCCTATGACTTTTCCTGTCACTAGGATAGGTCACTAGTATAGGGAGGTCAGTAAGTGTTTTGTTGTTTTTCCCTATTGTGATCCCAGTGAGGCAGTGGTGTAAGCTTGAGCACTGGACCAGCTACCCAGGTAACAACAGTCCGCTATCTCTAGTAACAGATTTGGGGTAAGGAGTCAAATTACACACAGATTTACGTATCTCTGCGGTCTGCTTGTGCGCTGTGCCATAGATCACAGGGCACCAAAATGGAGAACCAGGCTAAAGCAGTACTTGGAACCGGTATGATGTGAGCCATGTCCTGGGGAAGGATTACTACTTTGTTTGGCAGTGCAGCAGCTGAAGATCTGCAACAGAATGGGGCCTGAGTCAAATCCCAAGACGACACCTGCTCTAGATAACCCCCTAAGTTAGGGGTGCCTTGTTCTTCATTCTTTTCACTTTAGTTGGGTATCTGTCTGTAATACCATTTCTTCCAACAGTCTGTTGAAGGAAAGAAGGAGCGCAAACTACAACACCATAGAGTTTGTAGAGCCTGTGATAAGTCTTTAACAACCAAATCTGAAGGGTTCTTTTGTACAATATGTAGTTCTCAAGCTAAAGGAAAAACTCAGCCCAGTGAGCAGTTTAAGGAACTTCTAGCATGGATGAAGAAGTCTTTGTGACCAACGAGGACTTCTGTACTATGCAGGGGATAAAGACAGCAAAGTCACGGACAAGTATGGATTTGGAAGAGAGAGATTCTCCGTCAGAATGGGATTCTCCAGGGAGTTTACGGATTCGTTGCTAGAGGAATCATCTAGAGATTAACAAAACACCTAAGATGTTTAATCTAGACAATGTGGGGATTTAGCTCAAACATATATAAAAGAGTATGGTCATGGACGAGGAAGCAACTGGCACAGAGGCTTAGAAATACTTTTTTGGAAGATCACAGTAACAAAGGTAGACTTTTTTTTCCAGTACATCAAGTGGTGAAAGAATTTATTTATCATCATCATCATCACCATTTATTTATATAGCGCCACTAATTCCGCAGCGCTGTACAGAGAACACACTCGCATCAGTCCCTGCCCCATTGGGGCTTACAGTCTAAATTCCCTAACGTACACACACACAAAGATAGACACACAGAGAGACTAGGGTCAATTTTGTTAGCAGCCAATTAACCTACCAGTATGTTTTTGGAGTGTGGGAGGAAACCGGAGCACCCGGAGGAAACCCACGCAAACACGGGGAGAACATACAAACTCCACACAGATATGGCCATGGTCGGGAATTGAACTCATGACCCCAGTGCTGTGAGGCAGAAGTGCTAACCACTACGCCACCCTGTTGCCCAGGAACATATATAAGGAAAGGGCGCAAGTGAAAGAGATCAGTGTAACTCTAAGAGATTAGAACGTATGTATCCATTCAGTGATGAAGAGGTTCAGAAGTAGAACTTGGTTCCATAAGTAGATGCACCTATGGCTAGAGTTGGCAGCCTCACAAAACAGTCTGCAAACCTTAAGAGAAGCCCATGCAACGTCTCTTGTTACTGCAGGACAACAAGGCACAGATTTCTATTCAGATTCTTCCTTGTCAGAAAATCATCAGCAGCCTTCTGGATTTGTAGAGGCTCAACAGATTTGTCCATACCAGGCACTTTAGCATGGTATCATTCAATTCTATCCTCGGGGCCATCAGCTTAGGGGATTTTCTCACATCCATAAACCTTCAGGATATTTTTTCAATGTTCAAATCCCTGTTGCAGTTCATCACAGGAAATTCCTCAGATTCTGGGTCAATGATGGGCAGCAGTTGCAACCTTTAAAGGAGCTGCACAGAGGAAGGAGGGTGAGCAACTCCCTCCTCCGTTATGCAGTGAGACCTCTGCATTGTGCAGAAGAGACTGCTAGTCATCTGCCCCTGGTCTGGTCTGCACTGTTCTCAAGTGAAGGGTTGGCGGCCCGCCTATTGCCCACCACTGTTCTGGATCATGGGTCATCACTTGCAGTTCACCTGCTTGACGTACGGACTGGCGACGTCTCGGAGGTGGAGGAATGAAGAAAGCGAGGAGTCGTGATATGGGCCTATCTCAACAACATTGTTGTGGTGGGGAATTTAGAGCAGTTTGTAACCTACAGGATAGCTCAAGTGATGTAGGAGTGTTGGCAGTGTTTTCCTCTACCATAAGGATCATACACTGGGCATGGTGGCACATGTGGAGTCTTCAGTTAGAACTTCTCACACGGTGGGATTACAATCGGATTTCTCTGATCGTGCCTTCATCCTGTCAAGAACCACCAGGAAGTCTTTCAGTCAGTGGAAAAGTCCAAAATTAATAGCAAATGTAGTGTCACTTTTAGGGCAGGAGAGGGTAACGCCACTTACTCCAGTCTCCCAGTTGGGGAGCCTACCTTCATGGACAGGTAGCACAAAGGACATGGCCACAAAACAAGAAAAGACTTCATGTAAATGTCTTTGAAATCAGAACAGTGTGGAAGGCAGTTGACACTGCCATCTTCAACTCGATGGTATATATCTCAGAATAAGGTCAGGGTATTCTGGGAATGTCAGGTTGACATCACAGTTTCCTGAGTGAAGATATGTGGAAGTCTGGGAATGTCAGTGATGTTATTATTATCTATATTAATAAAACAGGGACCTGACTAGAGAATAGAAATGAAGGGAATATGAACGTGGCATTGCTGTTTTCCCAAGTGATAAAAAAGTGACCTGACTGGGTAAGTGAGAGATTCTGCGAATATCACAGTAACGACTATAATATCGCAACAAGAACATCAATATTGAGAGTGTTGTGGGCGCTGATAGTCACCAGGTGCTACTTAAGGACCTGATCATACACCTTTAGGGACAAGGTTGAAGGTTAAACATGATAATTGTGGCAGGTGTAGGTAGTTTTATCCCTGTGATGTTTATTAGCCTCTCTCATTACACAGGATTACGCATTAGTGAAGAAAGCATCTGATGACCGTATGACGCCCTGCGTAAGCCCCCATCCATCAGCAGTATTGAGCAGGACCCAAAGGCCCATCACGTTGCCTCAGTTATGGAGGCATCAGAGAAACAATGACCTGAGGATTCTAGAACTCACCAACAAGATCATTCAGCTGCTGACTGGAGAGGTGACTGCTGGGAATGGGACATTATACAGTAACACCAGGGGATGTGTCTGGGTGATGACTGTATCATTGTGTGTGTCAGGTTCCTATAAGGTGTCAGGATGTCACTGTCTATTTCTCCATGGAGGAGTGGGAGTATTTAGAGGGACACAAGGATCTGTACAAAGACGTGATGATGGAGAATCACCAGCCTCTCACATCACCAGGTAAGAGAAGGTTTGATCCCAGTCCTGTCTGTTTATATAGCAGTTGTAGTCACTATGTGTGTGTGTATATACACATTGTTATATGTGTACAGTGGCAAGCCTAAAGATCTGATCGACTTTAACAAGGGCCAAATTGTGAGGGCTAGATGACTGGGTCAGAGCATCTCCAAAATTGCAGGTTTTGTGGGGTGTCCTTGGTATGCAATGGTTAGTACCTTCCAAAGGTAGAACAACCAGCAACAGGGTCATGGGCACCCAAGGTTCATTTAATGTGCATGGGGAGTGACGTGTAGCCCCTCCGGTCCAATCCCACAGAGCTGCTGTAGCACAAATTGCTAAAAAAAAGTTAATGCTGACTATGATGGAAAGGTGTCAGAACACACAGTGCATCACAGCTTGCTCTGTATGGGGCTGCATAGCCGCAGACTGGTCAGAGGGCTCATGCTGACCCCTGTCCATCGCCGAAAGCGCTTACAATGGGCATGTGGGCCCCAGAAGTGGACCATGAAGCAATAGAAGAAGGTGGCCTGGTCTGATAAATCTCTACTTCTCATGTGGACAACCGGGTGCGTGTGTGTGTTGTTTACCTGAGGAAGAGAGGACATCAGAATGCAGTATGGGAAGAAGGACCTTGGGTCCTGGCATTCATATGGATGTTAATTTGACAAGTACCACCTACCTAAACATTGTTGCAGACCAATTACACCCCCTGAAGGCAGCGGTATTCTCTGATGGCAGTGGCTCTTGCAGCAAAAATTGTTCAGGAATGGTTTGAGGAACATGACAAAGCATTCTTGGCCTCCATATTCCCCAGATCTCAATCCAATCGAACTTCTGTGGGATGTGCTGGAAAAACATGTCCGAGCCATGGAGGCCTCATCTCGAAACTTACAGGACTTGAAGGATCTGACCACTATAAAAGTAAATAAGGACTGTGATGACACAAAGGAGTTTCCAATGAACAAAAGCCCCTGGTATCAGCTGAGCCTTGATTACTAAAATTTTGTTACTACTTTTGCTTTTTGGAATCATAGGATCCATTCTAGAACTTGGATTTCCCTTATGTGAGGTGGATCTTTTTAATTTACGCCATTACAGTAAGGACTACAATGTTATCTTAGCCCATATGAAATGCAGGGCATGCTCAGTTGCTTCAGTATTTGCTGGGTAGTGATATTACCTCTATATTAAAGAAGAAAATCAAAAGTATAAATTTACAATTACTGGGACCAACGTTGTCAGAATATTATTAATATTACACAATACATATCCTGTTGCTCCGTAATTTAAAATCTGTGTACAGTTGGCTGCAATTATTATTTTCTTGTGAGAAGTATTACAAGGACATTGACCAAAGTTTATCGACTAAACCACAGAGTCTGTTTGATCTACACCAGCCACTAATACCGAATAATACCAAGTACATTTCAGTTGCTCATGAAGATGCCAGAGGTAGCAATAAACATCATTACTTTAGTGTATAGATAGATTTTATGCGTAAAAGCAGATAAATAACACGGCTGAGCATAATAGTCATTTATGACAAAATGAACACAAATAGTATTATCAAATTATGCTCATATGATATAACTATTATAGAGACACATGACAAATTCAAATACAACGCTAGCAATAATTTACTAAAATTGCTTCACAGTGACTAATTGTGTCAGAAGACCTCATACGACAGTGGCCACCTTGGCAGAGGTCGACTTTGCTGATCACCGGTCTGTGTTTCTGATATGCCTCAGCAGTTAAGTGCATTAATCTCTCATCTTTCTTCATTGCCAGCAACAAACTAGAATAAGGGAAATAATAGCTCACACATCCCTGCTCCAATACAATTTCAGATCGGTTCTCATTGAATTCTCACTTCATCCATGGTGGATTCCAGGTGGGCATTACATGGGCTCGGAATAATGAAATTGTATTTGAAAAAACAGCAACAGCAGTGTTAATGGAAAGTGTGGGCAATTCACCATTGACCGCAGATCAAGTCTCATGAAACTGAGCCTCTGAATATGGTCATTGAACCGGATAACTAGGATACTCTTAACTTTTTGCTAATCTTATCCTACTGCCTATTATTTTGGCGATTCCTTGGTTGACTGTACACAACCCATCTCTTAACTGGAAATCTAAAGCCATTTCTTTCCCACGCGAGATTGGTGCTTCCAAGGTCAAATCTGAATCTTTGTTAATGGAAGTCAATGAAACTAATAGACATTGTTCAATGTGCTGGAACAGTTACCTGCATGATGTAAATAATTCTCTGACGTTTGTGATGAGAGAAATGCAGATAAATTACCACCTCGTTGGCCGTGTGCTTGACCGCTGAATTTATTATCTGGAGTTTCCATATCCTTTAGATGGATCTATTAGTGGAACCCAAATAAAAGGTGTTTAAGGAGTACCTGGAAGAAAAATTATTAAAGGGTTTTATCCATGCTTCTGTGTCCCAAGCAGGTGAATCTATCTTATATGTGAAGAAAAAAAATTCTCATTACAACCTTGCATTGCCTATAGAGAATTGAATAAGATTACAATCATGAACCATTATCCTCTACCACGTGTCTCGGAATTGCTGTAGAAGCTTTGCTCTGCTAAAATTTTAGTTAAACTAGATTTACGGTGTGCGTACAATTTAATCCGCATAATTGTCCCTGTCAATTTTTTTAATATATTTTATAAATTACATTTTTAGTTATTTACATGACAAACTTGTTTGTCTTGATGATATACTAATGTTTTCTCGTTAGAACAGCTAAAAAAAACAGGTTCAAACTGTCATGGATGCCTTTGTAGACATCATTTAGACATTACATTTGAAAAGTGTTTGAGTTCCATCAACAACAGGATCAGTTCCTGGGATATATCATCTCTCCTCAAGGTCATCTGCTAATTGATCCCAGCAGGGTCCCGGCTGTAATAGATTAGCCGACTACTAGAAATATCGAAGAAGTTCTTATAGAATTTCCCAATTTCTAGAAATTCTTCTCTAAAGACTTTTCTAAAATTGCTGCTCCAATCACCCTGTTAACTAAGAATGGATCACTGTTTATTTGGTCCTTAAAATCTGAGAAAGCTTTTTCTTTGCAAAAGATAAGCTTTACAACCGCTACCATCTTGATATTTCCCAACACAGAACTCCCTTTTGTCAATGAAGCAAACACTTTGGCAATAGTGTCGCAGAGAGTTCTGTTTATAGAGTGGTACCTCCTTTAGGAGGGGGCTGTGCACCTAATAATTGTGCTGACTAACCACTGAAATTTAGAGTAGAGTCTCCTTGAAGACCTTAACCTTGACAAGCCAGATGGAGTTTATTTCTAAATTGTTTCTAGCGCACATTTCTTACAAATCTGCATCTCCTAAATCAAAATCTGATGCTATCTCTGGAACATATACATCACCGACTCACCCCAGGTTGTGTCTGGAGAGACATTTCTCCCCTAGTCAGGTTTTAACAGAAATCACCAACAAAGATATAGTGCTTTTATGAATGGATTAACAATCACACTATAACATTGCAGTAAAATATACAGTTAAACAGTATGTTGTGATACTAGTCTCTGTGTAGCCATCTCCTGGGGCATCCTCCTCAGTCACAGTCATAAGACTCCTCTCTGTCATCTGCTGGCAAGACAGCGGTCATGCTTCAGTATATCACTCTACTTTTGGCGGGCACACACCCTTTTCACAAAACCCCCAGGAAATGAGGACGAAGGAAGAAAATCTCAGGTCCTCACAGTCCTTTGCTGTAGCCTCCGCTTCTTGATTGGTCCAAGGGTGTCAGTCCTATCACCAAGCTTCCGCAATCTTCAAAGTATTCTGTTCTCTGGTTACATCTTTTCGTTTTTACCATAGTTCCCATGCTCAGGTAGAGTGCTGTTGCTCCCTCTTCTGGCTTCTTAATTGATGGATTTTATTTCCAGGGGCTAGACAGGGACCTAGTCACTGTCCATCTCACTCCAAGACCCCTGTCGGCGGTGGCTTCACGATGTCTGCAGATAATGGAATCTCCCAATGGATCTCAGCTAAAGAGGCTAATTACTGCAGATGTAATTAGAGATCACATCCTCCCTGTGGTGCTTTCTTTAGGTGACCTGCAGTTCTGCTGGAGTCCGACCGGCACTCTGAATACATGCAGCGCCAACAATCAGCACTTAGCACACCTTTAGATCAGGTAGGTCCAATCTTTGTGAGATAGGTCTTCCAAAGATGGCTACAGCTCTTAGAGACATATTACACATTACAGATGTAGAATCTCAATGTATATAACATCATAAATATATAAATATTGGGGGTCACAGCGGGCTTAAACATTATTAGAACATGGGCAGTACCAACTTTTTCCTTGATCATGGGCATAACTAGGGAACACAATTTGGCAAAAAAAATTGTCTCTTAAGCCGGTGGTAATCATTTTTCCGATTACCACCATTCCGACACGCAGAATTCCTGCAAAAAAACCCCGAAAGACAAAAAACGAAAGGAAATGAAACAGACTTACCTTCAATCCGACGCTGGAGATGACCGATGGAAACAGCATGGTGACAGCAAGGTATTCCGATGAAAGAACTGTGCGGCAATGCAATTTGACGTCATCGCAACGTCTGTCAATCCAAATTTAAACCGGCAATGTGGGGTTAAGTGCTTAAACACCTTAGGGGTCCCCACATTGCCGGTCATCTCCAGCGTCAGATTGAAGGTAAGTCTGTTTAATTTTCTTTCGTTTTTTTTGCAGTCTTTCGGGGGTTTTTTTGCAGGAATTCTGCGTGTCGGAATTCTCAGTATAGTTATATCGTACCCAACCCTCTTAAGCAGCCTTTTCAGTGTTGGAAATTAGGTAGGTGCAGCAGTGATAGGGCAAGGTTAACCCCTTGTTGCACCACAGACAACCTGCAATGAGGCAACTGCAACAGTGGATGGACAAGTACAAGACCTCCAGCGTAAAGGTCTCCAAGACGCTCATAAACATCTGTAGTATTGTACTAGGAGAAAATACCTTGAGAATCCAAGAAATTCCTGCGGGAACTCAACTTGGAATTCTCTTGACGCCTTGTTTCCAGCTGCTCTTATTGAACACCTAAGATGATGACTTTCTAATGGATCAAGCTCATAGGACACTAGGGCCCAGATGTAATCTGTAGTTGTATTACATGTGCACTATTTCCACATTAAAGAAACACTGCTCATGGCAGCCAGAGATAACAAGTATTGTTGGATGGCATCTCCTCGAAACTTTCTGTAGACTTAGCATCAGACACACTACAAATGAGACCTGATCTCAAGCCACCTACATCCACTTACGGAGAGAAGCTTTGGAGCAGTACAGAACAGATGAGGCTTCCCTTGGTAGTTCATAGTCACAATTTGTGATCACCTGGGTTTGCACTGTACACTCTTAGCAATCTAATGAACGATGATGACTTTACCAAACTTAGGGATGTTATGACGCTTGCACTCTGAAGAACCCGGCTTCATAAGTATTAAAGCAATAATTGAAGATTCATACCAAGAGAATTTAAAAGCTATAAAGGTTTTAATGACAAAAAATAATAGTGTGCATATATAACACATGTGATATCTTAATATAATTTATCTTATAATAATAGTTTTCCTATCAGCAGATTCTTTTGTTAGAGTCAAGAGAAAGGAGTGGTTTAAAATAAGGACAATCCCAACATTTCAACATCTTCAATGCTCATTCACCTCCTAGGTTAACATCTGGGCTTGTCCTGTGGGTATGGCTTACTGCTCAGCACTCTGGGAGATTCCTCTAAAAATATAATTCCTTTGTCCAACAGTTTGAGAACTGTCCAAAACCATCATCATTTATTTATATAGAGCCACTAATTCCGTAGCGCTGTACAGAGAACCCATTCACATCAGTCCCTGCCCCATTTGAGCTTGCAGTCTAAATTCCGTAACATACATACAGACAGAGCGGGAGAGACTAGGGTCAATTTTGATAGGAGCCAATTAACCTACCAGTATGTTGTTGGAGTGTGCGAGGAAACCGGAGCACCCAGAGGAAACCCATGCAAACACAGTGAGAACATACAAACTCCTCACAGATAAGGCCATGGTCGGGAATTGAGCTCGTGACCCCAGTGCTGTGAGACAGAAGCTAACCACTTAGCCACCGTGCTGCCCCCAATTGCCTGGTGTAATGCAGGGTCAAAGTTTAACACAAGTAAGTGGGATAGCGAGGTATAATATTAAAAAAAAAAAACATGAACATCTTGTGTCCTCTAATAAATCACATACATGAAACATTTTAAAAAGAAAGATAATTATATTTATTCTACGCTCTATTAAATGTATATTTGATTAACTTCATTCAGATATGATTTGCTGTAACAGTAAGCGCTCCTCCAACATAGTTGTCATGTTCATGGCCATTTCTGTTAGTGAACTGTTTTGTTCTATGCAACACTGAGCTTTCTTAGTGACGCTAGGGAAAGTACATGTAGCAAGGACTATCCATACTTTCACTTGTTCCTGAAGTTGAACAGATCATTAATCTCAGAGAGGGGAGTACATTGCTTCATGTTTAGACTGGCAAAGGACTATGCTAATCTCTAGAGTTAATTTTATAAATGGTCGTTTATGAGCAAATTGAAATGACCTGAACAGGTGGAGTTTGTTTGACTTGTCCTAGTTTAATCACATTGAAGCAGTGAAAATGACACTATATTCCTGCATCCTTTACTCCTCCCATACTGTACATACACCAGCATGACATTTGTGTAGACCAGGAAATATAGTTACCATTATGACTAAACCTTAAATCCACAGTCCATTGGGTCTATCTTATATTTATGGTTATAACTTACCTAGCCAGATAGGTTCCATGGTAGCCCGTTCTGCTAATATCATTAGATTTGAAAAATTATTTATTGATGCTGACTTGCTCCTAGGGGTTAATGGATCAAGCTGTGAGTTTCTGGTGGGTTTGAAAAGTGGAGATGTTGCCTATAGTAACTAATCAGATTCTAGCTGTCAATTTTGTAGAATGTACTAAACAAATAATAGCTAGAATCTGATTGGTTGCTATTGGCAACATCTCCACTTTTGAAGCCCGCCAGAAACTTACAGCTTGATCCATTTACCCTCCAGTGTCTTCCCATGGTGACCATCCCAACATCTAGACAAATGCAAAGGCTAATTTATGAAAAGCAAAAGTGAAAAAAAAAAGTGACATTTTTTCCTATAACATTGGCCAAAAGTACCTGATTTTACAGGTAAGTGCATGAATTAAAGGGTCAAGATGGCAGAAAAGGAATTAAAACACACTCTTGTCGTTATATTTTCATGGGACACATTTTACACCTTCCAGCTGCACTTCTGCAGGTTAGTGCTGTTATAATTGCACTCTAAGCAAAGTAATAAAACATTCTGTCACAGTACCGGGGCACCAATTGGCTATACACAGACACCAACTTCTGCACCAAGTCATCATTTACCTGGACACCTCTAAGCTTATCGCCTGCACCAATAACTTGGATATAGAAAAGTACAAGGAACATTTACTAGCAACTATAACAATTCCTCTATACTTCTGTAGTAACATGGAACAACACAAATGTATGTACCATAGAATCAATCCCTGAGGCACGTGGTTGGCCTTAATCCAATAGTCCTCAGCTGCTTGTCTCTTATTGCCAGTATGGCAAATGTTCCGTTTCAGTGTCACTCTGCTGTCAGTGAGTACACACCCTTACAAGACCCACAGAGTGTGGTTAGGTTGAAGATGTGCGTTCCTTTCAAGCCCTTTTCATAGCCTCTAATCCTCGACAGTCCAGGGGTAACTGGGGAACCTCAGGATTGGTGGCCCTTATCTTTTGGGGATCGTTTAGGGACCCCTAGCTGCCAAGAGCTCTCCAAAGACGGTAGATAAGGGACAAGGCACATCAAACATCACGGTAGGGCTGACAGGGCTCCCGTTGCTTGATGAGTATTGTAACGAACTACGGCCATCTGATAGCAAATGGAGATAAAATTAGAACAGGACACAATCATTTCACAACACCATGATTCATTGTCCGTCAACAAAAGCATCCTACACGTCACCTGTTCTGTTCTAGGGCACTCAAGAGTGGTAAGTAGAAATCTAGCAGAGTGGAAGGAAGCCAGAGTATTCCTGTAAAGATTGTAACGTAAAATACAATCTCCTGCTTTTATTTTACTGGTGTATAATTGCCTGGTGTAATGCAGGGTCAAAGCTCAACACAAGTAAGTGGGATAGCGAGGTATAATATTACATTTGTTTTCCCGCTTTCTTTCTTAAGTTTCTGGAAAAGGTTGTGATTTTTTTTTTGATTTTTTTTTTCCACTTACTGTTTTTTACCTTTTGTAAATATTCATTTGTAGCTGTAAGTAGTATTAAGACTCACTTGTACTACACACACATTTCATTAATTAGTTATAGCTAATGTGCAGTTAAGGTAATTGCAGTCATTATGTGTTGCATGATTGGTAATGTCACCCACTATTCACTTTTGTGATATTTATACCCTTCTGGAACATCTGTTTGAGGGTAAATACTGCTGTGCAAGTGTTAAGTGAGCTGCTTATCTGAAACACCAGTCTCTGGCTCTAAAAAGCTTTGGCAACGTAAAGGTACATTGACAACATGGAGCGGAGTTTGCTGCTCACTGAACATGCACTGGTTGGGTCCAGTGTAAAAGAGACATTGGAGAGCAGGATCCTCAGGATAGTTCCTAATTATTAGGTAAGAGGGGTACATAAGAAGAGGAAGAGAGAAGAGTGTCAGTGAGTGTAATGAAAAGTAGGTGCCCACTCCGGAATCTCTGTTCTCTTCGGTAGTAATAAAGATCTATGGCCCATTTGGGTTATTAATTGTCATGTGGGTACTGCAAAGTTTTGTTTTCATTTCCCTTAATGTGTTAAAAAATGGTTATTTCCTGTTCATATCGCCTCAGTAGTAGTAGTAGTAACAGTAGCTAAGTGCAATGCTTGATGGGCTGAGAATTAGTGTTTAAGGAGATGAAAAGGGCTATTGTCTACTCAAGGGCCAACCCATTCCATCCAGCCAAGGTGTACAAGTTATTGTATCCTTGGACCAACAGTCTGGTTTAGTGGAGCCAAGTCAGTGGGGAATCCAAGGTGGGAACAATGTGGTCAGTTGGTTCCAGAACCATCACCTCCTAGTAACGTCAGCCAATAGCAATCATTTGTCAGGGAAGCTGAGCCTGGTACTCAAAGGTAGCCATTATAGTTAAATAAGAAAGTATTGGAAGTTATAAATGGGAAAAGAGAACATTTACATTGTTAAAACTAGAATGTAAATACAAGGAGTGTAGTAAAATATGTAAAAAGATAATCAAGTTAGCAAAGAGTAAAGCTGAAAAATGTATTGCAAAAGATAGCAAGTCTAATCTCAAAGTGTGTTACAAGTATATAAGCAGCAAGAAAATAAAATCCTATAACATTGGGACACTAAATGATATAATAAGAAAAAGAATTGTAGAAAATATTTTACAAAGGAGGGAAAATACCAAAAAATCGATTGGGGAGCAACAGCCTATGAACACTGTTAAATGCCCCTTGCATAACACAGGAAGAAGCATCGTCCTGTTTTTACTTCATTAACACAGATAAAGCAGCGGGCCCAGACGACATCCATCCATATGTGCTAAAAGTTCAATATTTGGACCACCATTTATAGACTCCTTCAAAACTGGGTTAGTGCCACAAGACTTACAGAGCGCAATTGTGGTACTAATCTTTAAAAGTAGAACAAAATCGGATCCAGGAAGTTATAGACGTGTGAGTCTGACTTTTGCCGTAGGTAAAGTATTCTGATGAATGCAATTCTGAAATATAATATAGGAAAAAGTGATAACACAGTGTAAGTATGGCTTCAGAAAGGACCGATCATACTTAATAAATATAGTTTTTAGGTAGAGTAGTTCATGTCATGTATTTGGATTTTTTGAAAGCATTTCATACTGGTCCTAGTAACAGTCTTGTACTAGGTAAAGGAACAGTACCTACAGTGTATTTAGTAAGTCTAAACATCTTTAATGAAATTGTAGGTGTTTGATGTAAAGCCTGAAATCAAAATAAACCATGTCAAAACTTTTTCCACCTTTAGTGTGACCTTGCACCCAACAAAATATAAGTGCAAACAAATAGATTTATTTGGGGGGAAAAAATAAGTGGAAATAAAAAAACCTATAATACACTTTTTGCAGAAGTGCACACACCCTTCCATAATGGGGCTCTAGCTGTGTTCAGAGTTAACCAATCACATTTAAATTCATATTCAAAGTAACTAGAATACACTTATCAGCAATGAAAGTGGTTGTGGTAAACCATAAATAAAACGAATAAAGATTAAAGATGTTGCTGGAGGATTTCCTTGCAGTTTTCTTGGTTGAGTCGTACTGAGATAGCTGCGATCCGCAAGGAGCCTTCACAGCATCTATGGGTCTCATTGTTGAAAGGTTCCAATCAGGAGAGGGGTAGAAAGGAATTTTGAAAGGCATTAAATGTACCATTATAAACATAAACCCTGTGCTGAGTAATATAACAATAGATATGGCAGAAAAAACAACAACTAGAAGGTACTGGCACTATTAATATTAATAAAACATATATGTGAAGCATACACTAAATCAAATGAATTGCACTACACAACCCTCTCATTTCAACACACTAAGTGAGTGAAAGCGATCTCCACTTGATAGGAGAAGTAATGTGCGGAAAGACAATTTCCAAAGGCTTTTTAAATGAATAATTTGTTTCAAAGTTAGACTTCCATACGAAAAAAGCTGCTAAGTAATCATGTCATGCCACTAGGGCGGCGGTTCCCAAAGTGTGCGCCGCGGACCAGCCATAAAAAAAAAACAAAGAACACAAAAACTTACCAATCCGCGTGGCGCCAGGACCCAGCATCCTCCACTCTCATGCAGCTTGTCACTGAATATTGACAAGCTGCGTGAGAGAGGAGGATGCTGGGTCCTGGCGCCACGCGGATTGGTAAGTTTTTGTGTTCTTTGTTTTTTTTATGGTTGGCGCGGGGCAGAGTGAGAGGGAGCGTGAGAGAGGGCAGAGGAGGGGGACAACGTGAGAGAGGGCAGAGGAGGGCGACAGCGTGAGAGGGCAGAGGGGACAGCGTGAGAGGGCAGAGTGTCTGGATGCAGAGGGGGCATTTTTGCATACAACTAAATAAGTATTTCTGTCCTGACCTAAATACTTATTACAATATATTGACCCAACTACTTCTAAAACAGGACTGCTCAGTAATTATTTTGGAGGGGTGCCTTGAAAAAATTATCGAGACTCTAAGGGTGCCGCGAACTGCAAAAGTTTGGGAACCACTGCAATAGAGGATTCAAACTGTGGAGTATTTAGCTGGTATTGAAATCACCAGCACTGTCAGACCTATGTGTGATCCATATTAGGCAGATGCTTAATTAATACAGTGCCTTGTTGTGATGGCCACCTATGTAAAGCAGCTTCTAGGTAAGTAATCCTTTCACCATCAGAATAAGAAAACAAAATGAATCTTTCTTGCAAGTCTGTGCCATTCCCCAGAAAGGTTGAAGTATGGCAAACCCGTAGGCGTGTTGCAGGTGGAATTCTTGTGTACCTTGGAACACTATGAAGTCTACGATCAATAAGTGGAGAAAATGTCGCACAACAAGGAAATTGCCAAGATTAGAACGTCTCTCCAAAGTTGATGACAGGACAGGGAGAAAACTCATCAGGGTGGCTACCAGGAGCCCTATGGCAACATCTCCCATATTCTGCACATCTGCTGAGGAGGTATAGGGGCAAGACGTAAGCCATTTCTCACAAAAAGTGAATCTAAATTTAGCAAAATAATATATTAAATTGCCCAAAACATGTAGGAAAATGACATGGGCCTAATAAGACCAAGGGGTAAATTTATCAAGCTGCGGGTTTGAAAAAGTGGAGATGTTGCCTACAGCAACCAATCAGATTCTAGTTATTTATTTAGTACATTCTACAAAATGACAGCTGGAATCTGATTGGTTGCTATAGGCAACATCTACACTTTTTCAAACCCGCAGCTTGATAAATTTACCCCCAAGATTGAAACACAGCTCATCACCCAAAGAACACCATACCTACTGTGAAGCATGGTGCTAGCAGCATCATGCATTGGGGGTGTTTCTCTGCCAGGACAGGAATAATTTCCAAATATCAAGATATTTATGAAAGGTGATAGGCTCAACTAAGGTATCATACAAACTAGTGTGTGTACAACCCATCTCATTCTCTCCTCCCTGTTTAAATTAAGAGGCAGGGTCAAGTTTTGTCAACTGTTTCATGGGAGAGGATGCTGATGATTCCATGACTAGTGATTACTTATTATTTAGTATTTTGTCGTCTGGTGCTATCTACAATGATCTGGTGTGGGAACAGTATTTTAGAATAAATGTCAAGCATATAATCAATGAAGAATATTAATGCAACTTCAATATTAATATCCTCTCCTTCATACTTTTACAAATACACTTGTGAATAAGCATTAGGGTACCATTCAGTTAGTGCTTTGACACACGACAAACCTGTATGTGCCAATATTTCTGAATTTAAAATGATTCTGCCGTATATGCTGGAAGTATTAGTCATGGAAAGTGTCCCAGATATTGGACCTCTGCGGTTCTGATGTTTGGGTTGGGGATTAATATAAAATATACATATACATATATATATATATATATATATATATATATATATATAGGGTTGCATATATGCTTTAATATAGTCCACAAGAATCAGATGTGGTACATTTTAGATATCTACATAGTCAGTATGAGTTATAATGCCAAAACAGGCAGCACTGTAGCCTGGTTATACTTGGCCACCATTTTGAAATGACAAACAGTAGATCCCGGCTGTTGATGAAAACCAGAGGATCCAGAAAGGGTGCAGGGAAAAATAATCAAAAGGTTGAAAAAGTTTATTTTTCACTAAATTCTTCTATTTGTCCCAATGTTATCGACTTAAATTAAGTAAGCCCTATCTCTCCTGCTTGAAACTAAATTTAATTTACATTGTAAACTAAGTGAAACAGATGCACCAAAACCTAAAAATTGTCAAAATCCTAAAATTCTTTACCATGAAGGGAGAAACAGTCTGGTCAGGAAGTAGTTAAATGGTGGTGCAATTGTGCAGCAAGACATAAACACCAATCAGACTTTAGCTTTCAATGTGTAAATTTCACTAGATGGATCAAAGCTGGTTACCATGGACTACTACAGATTCACAGTTTGCAAATAAGCCCCAATGCTTTCGTAAATATCATTTGTAAACCATATAACATTCGCTATAACAAATAGATTAAATGATAATATAATTATAATACATACGGCCATATAATACGGGCAGCACGGTGGCTCAGTGGTTAGCACTTCTGCCTTACAGCACTGGGGTCATGAGTTCAATTCCTGACCATGGCCTTATCTGTGTGGAGTTTGTATGTTCTCCCCGTTTTTTGTGTGGGTTTCCTCCGGGTGCTCCGGTTTCCTCCCACACTCCAAAAACATACTGGTAGGTTAATTGGCTGCTATAAAAAATTTACCCTAGTCTCTCTCTCTCTGTCTGTCTGTGTACATTAGGGAATTTAGACTGTAAGCTCCAATACGTTCTCTGTACAGCGCTGCGGAATCACTGGCGCTATATAAATAAATGTTCATGATGATTGTTACAATATTTATCATTAATGTGAATATGCATTTTCTCTTTTATGGTGAGATAACAAAAATGACAGCCGAGTACAGCAAATAGGAGGGTTCATTCTGCTGTGTGCTTCTCGGAGCTGTCACCCATAAATCTTTAATAAAGCTCTAGGGAAGATCTTCAGACAGCTTGTAAAGTGTTAGTTCTGCCTGCAGCGTAATTGTCAGGAAAATGAGTACAACCCTGAACTGTTTTATATAATGTTGGGCGCTGATTGGGAAAAACCTCTTTTAATTGCTATATGAATGGATCATATTTTATGGAGCACTAATGTGCATTTGTACTATTATTCTTATAATCTAATGTGTTTATTTCTGACAGGTTTAGCGTCGAAAATATCTGGAGGATCCCACGCCCCAAATTTTTCACCAGAGTGTGTGGACGAAGACCACAGTAATGTTATGAATACGCAGAGTACAAAGCACTCATCGGCAGATGACCAAAACACAGGCAACTGTCAGGAAAAAGTTATTGAGAAACCAACTTTATGCCAGGAAGGATATTTCCCACATACTGAAACTTATACACTTACAGATCATCCACAATATACATCTACCAATATTAAGAAAGAATCAGTCTCATGTGAAGAAGGAGATCTCATAGCCACTGATATTTATACACCCACAGATCATACACAATATAAATCTACACATATTAAGGAGGAATCAGTCTCATGTGAAACAGGAGATCTCACCGACACTGACAGTTTTACACCCACAGATCATTCACAAAATACATCTACCCATATTAAGAAAGAATCCGTTTCATATGAAGAAGGAAATCTCACAGACACTGACATTTCTGCACAAACAGATAATATACAGCATACATCTCCTTATATTAGGGAGGGAGTAATCTCATTTGTAGGAGAGAATCACCCAGATATTGATATTTATACCCTTGCAGATCATGCACCATATAAATCTAATATTAAAGAGGAATCCGTCTCGTGGGAAGAAGGAACTCTCACAAATTCTGACATATATAAACCTACAGATCACACACAATATACATCTAATTATCTTAAGGAAGAATCACTCTCATGGAAGGGAGGTAATCTCACGGTCACTGATATTTTTATACCCAATGAGCATACACAAAATACTTCTAGTTATCTTAAAGAGGAATCCGTCTCATGTGAAGAAGGAAATCTCAAAAATACAACTAATTATTCTGAAGAGCATGGCAAACCTAACCAGAAGCATCAATCAAAAGAGAAACCATTCTTGTGCTCTGGATGTGGGAAGTGTTTTAGATGTTTTTCAGAACTTGTTTCACATCAGAGAAGTCACACAGGAGAGAAACCATATTCTTGCTTTCTATGTGGTAAATCCTTTTCTCTAAAGCGAAATCTTTTAAGCCATAAAAGGATTCACACTGGAGACAAACCATACTCTTGTTCTGAATGTGGAAAATGTTTTATCAGTAACTCACATCTTATCAAACATCAGAGAATCCACACTGGGGAGAAACCATATTCTTGTGGTGAATGTGGGAAGTGTTTCATCACTAGATCAGATCTAATCAGACATCAGAAAATTCACACAGGAGAGAGACCATATTCTTGTTCCGAATGTGGAAAATGTTTTAAACGTAACTCTGATCTTATTAGACATCAAAGGATTCACACAGGAGAAAAACCGTATTCTTGCTCTGAGTGTGGAAAATCATTTACACTCAAATCAAATCTTTTAGTTCATAAGAGAGTTCATACAGGAGAGAAACCATATTCTTGCTCGGAATGTGGGAAATGTTTTCTCAGCAAATCTCAACTTCTTATACATCAGAAAATTCACATAGGAGGGAAACCATATTCTTTCACTGAATGTGGGACAAACGCAGAAGAAGTTATACACCATAGAGAATTCACACAGTAGAGAAGCTATATCCTTGTACTGAATAAAGAAAATGCCTGGGAAATGTAAAAAGAGTTAAGATGTGTCAGCTGCGCAAGTTAACACATCTGATTAGTTAGATGTGTAATAGGCAACCTTATTCATTTGGGTTGCACGTTACCAGTAATCTAAGTAGTATCTTAAAATGAATAATTTATTCAAAGAGACACTTGTTTGTAATAACATATCAACAGGCATTTTAATCAAATGTCAAGCTATAACAAATCTGATAATAAAGCAGGAATGAGTTGTTGGCTGCAGGGGACGGCTTGGAGGACCGCCTGTTGCTCATTACTGAGTTAGATTTGCAATAAGCTTACACTGTATTGCTGTCTTTAAAACGTACATGGACACCAATCCTTGGAAAAGTTTGGGGTCTAGATCGGTAATGACGGGTGTTTTGTTATAGGAACACATTCTATTAGACTAGTTATGGTGAGTGGGGGTTTTATGATTATAAGTCTTCAAGAAATTCACATGTGAGATTTTATATTATTGCACTATTAGAAGTATTTTAAACTTTTAACAAACATGCTCTCTTTTTTTTATGTTATGTATTAAGCTGAATTTTTCAAGGTTTTTTTTTTTGTTGTTTTTTTTTAAACAGGACATTTTGAAAGTTCCTTATCTAAAAAATCTGTACCAGCACCTGAATTATATTCTGTCATGATTTTCCTGGAAAGCAGACAGGGTTACTCAGTAACATTGTTCAGTGGTGCACATTTAACTAGATCTCTAGAAACCAGTCAACAATTAGTGTTTATAGATCTAGAGAAAAGTAGACAATTTAAGCAAATGTCTGATTGGTTGCTACGGTGTAGTGCAAATATGCACCAATAAGAAATTTTAGTAAATAACCATCAGTTATATTGTCAGTTTTACCCAATTAATTGTGACTTAATATGAAGATTTGTGTATTTTTTCTATCTCAGTGTTGTCTTTGGTATCTTTTCCACATAACGATGTGTGCAGCCTTAAAATGGTCACAGAACACAGTCTTTATTTCACCTCAGAAGTTTGGCAGGAAAATTCCAAGCAGAATAGAAGGATTATCACTGCCAAGCGGTTGGAATTAGAGGTGGCAGCAGTTCTAGAATCCTCTGTGCATCTTATAGTTTTCTTATAGTTCATATTCACTACAAGTTGATTATATTTGGGATTTTCTTTTTCGTCCATCTGCTCTCTCAGGGGAGCAGAACAACATCCTGTTATGTTACTCTGAGGACCCTCATCATGTTGTTCGGAGTCGGTGAATAAAATCTAGAAATATTCTCATTGTCCTGACTGTTCTGTACTATGTCACCTCAATATCATTGCTTTCAAGTTTCCACCTTTTTGTATTACAAATTTCTAATGACAGCTGTTCCCTAATGTCAGTGGCACTTTATGTAAATGAGAGAAAGATAAATATGAAACACGTACTAGTTTAAAAAAGAAAAATAGGTGTTGTCATTGCAGTTTTTGAAGAAAACTAAAGTCAGCAGTGGCAGAAAACTAAAGTCAGCAGTGGCTGGGATTTATAACTAGCTGACGTTAATTGACTTCCACTAATTATGATGGACATGTGCTCCAGAATGTGGCATCATATATATATATATATATATATATATATATATATATATATATATATATATCTCAGAAACCCAGCCATCAATGAAAGTCTTGGGGCTAGATTTACTAAACTGCGGATTTAAAAAAGTAGATATGTTGCCTATAGCAACCGTTCAGATTCTAGTTATCATTTATTTAGTACATTCTACAAAATGACAGCTAGAATCTGATTGGTTGCTATAGGCAACATCTCCACTTTTTCAAACCCAGAGTTTAGTAAATATACCCTTTGGGCTGTAGTGATGAGGCCTACAGCCAATACAAAGGGAATCCTGTGACATCATCATTTTATTTTAGTTATGCCGCCACAGAATCTTCAACACTCCATAATCAACAAAAAAATAGAAAAAAATACATGTAAGTAAAGAACAAGTGAAACAAAAGAATCTGTAAAAATCAATACAAGAGACTAGAGAAAGCAAGTACACATGAAGACACAACTAGATCAAAGGAAACAATACAAAGAGGATGAGGAAGTAGAGAGGATTAAGCTTGTGTGAGTTAAAATTCAAGTGGATTAGTGTAGATGATAGGGGTGGATGATAGGGGTGGTGCAAGAGGAAGGAATTGTTTTAGGATGGGGCTGAGTAGGCAAATGTGAAAAAGTGAATTACATCACAATAATGATATCAGGGATTTCCTTTAATGTGACAAATCCATTTTCTTACAGCCATTATAAATCCAGTTTAACTTCAGTTAACTTTGCAATAGGGGAAAGCTGAGACAGTTCCCTCCATAAAATATAATAATAAAAAAAAAAATCTTTATTTCAAGGCCATTTAAGTCTGTTATGTCTAACATAAAGTGTGTGGTATTCTTATATTACACCTACCTTGAGCCACCTGGCTCTAGGTCTGTCACTTTCACATTGAGCTTTTATGGGTGAACATCAATCAGATGTCCCTGCACATCAATGTTTAATAACAGCAAAGTACACAAAGTGCAGATTCACCAGGCATAGCAGTGTACAGTTACCAATGTTGTAACAGATAAGTGACAAATGATCTCTGTTGATGAAAATTAGTTAGGTAGATTTCATTTACATCTTCTATCTTGTCACTCCAGCACTAAGTTACTATAGGCAGTACAGTTTTGTTGTACAAGAGCAGACATCTTCGCATAGTTGGACTGTCAGTCTCTCATTTCTCCTCCCATGTTCAGTGGTGGTCATGCTGGCTTACTTGCAGTGGTTACTAGTTCACCACCTTCTATCCTCAGCTACACTTGGGACATCAGCAACTGTAGTCTCAGACCTAATGGGCCACTTTCACAAGGTACATACAGGCTCTAGGTACTCAACTCACAGACATGACAGGTTAACAGACGTCTGCCCTAATTTTACTCTCGAGTTTCCATTCCTGCTTCTCTGCAGCCTCACTGACTTCTCTCTGTGTTCCAGAGGTTCCCTCTCGGAACTCTGCCACACTTGGGGACTCCCGAGTACTCATCTCGGCAGCCGAGTTTACTTAGCATCGCTGGGACGGTTCAAAGGGTACAAGACTAGAAGTTGTTGCTTTCACTTGAAACTCAAACTCAAAACCAAAGACTTACAGCTCGTAACTCTGCAGCTTGCTCGGGATCCATCTGATTTAAGCACTCTGGTTCCTGCAAACATTTAAAACACTCTCCACAGTGTTCCACACAAGTCGCAAGGGGCATAATATTATTTATGCCACAGAGAACCACACCAGTTATTATTTTTATTATTATCGTTTATTTGTAAGGCGCCACATGGTTTCCGCAGCGCCGTACACAGTACAAACAGTAGACCATATAGGGTAAAACAGTACAGAACATTAAACATAAAATACCAATACTTCAGAAACTCCGGGCAGGCAAATACAGTTGTTCATGATTATTATTATTATTATTATTATTATTATCTTTTATTTGTTAGGCGCCACAAGGTATCCGTAGCGCCGTACACAGTACAAACAGTGGACTATAAAGGGTGAAACAGTACAGAACAATAAACAAAAATACCAATACTTCAGAAGCTCCACACAGGCTAATACAATAAGCATGGAGTAGAAGAACAGGTGAGGAGACAGGAGGGAAGACGGCCCTGCTCATGTGAGCTTACATACTAAGGGAGGTTGGACAGAACAGGCACAAGGGGATTAGACATGTGTGCTTGTAAGAAGGTGGTTCTATTCAACATTAGTTATTGAACCAAGCCTGAAGTCACGGTATAAAATGTTGTTTTTTTTTATGATTAGACGTATGCAGCTATTGGAAAGCTGTTTTAGTCTATATACTGTCACATTTTTTGTAGTCTAGTTTTTAATATTTGCCCTTGTCAGACCAGCATTCGTGTGAGCTGGGATAACTCCCCTGGGCACTAGCCCTACACATGTCATGACTGGTTTCTGAAAGTGAATATAAAGAAGAAAATATCTATATATATTAGTTTTCTTTGTTATATTTGTCAATGTTTAAATTTACTTTTTTTTTTTTTTTTTAAAGTATACGCAGAACACTTATCCTGTTTGACTTATGGTTAAAAGGTCTGGTTTATTAACAAACAGAAAACAAACATAATGTTTTAAATTAATTTAATTTAATTTTTGAAAAATATGCACGTATATCGGGCCTGTGTACATCCGTATTCAACAAGGATGTTGTTGAATATGAGTCTAGGTCCGCTCTGCTCGAACGGCCAATACACTGTAGGATTTACCCAATACATATGTGTATTATAACGTCCCAAAAGAACGCACAGAAAAAAAACCTATTCAATTACTGTCCCCTGCTAATAATATAACAATAAAATATTTTTTTTCCCATTTTTCCTATAAAATACATTTATTAGGATGTTCTTAATATCTCCTGTACATGAAATGCTGGTGTAAGTCATACGACTGAAAATCACGTACCTTTGAGATGGCCAAAGCTTGAATTGGACGTTGCTACGTGCGCTGGAGGTTAGCACACCCTCCCTGTACAGTGACTATGTGCATACGCCCAGTCCCCTCCCCATTCTGCCCATGAAATCATAGGCTGTAGTAAGGGTCCTTTGCGCTCGAAGATGAATTGGATGTTGGAAGTTGCTGCGTTCTCTGACATATGCTCCGCTTCCGAGCATACACTATGCGATGTTACACAAAATACAGCACGTATCAGCATTTACACTCCTTAATGAAGCAGGCCCAAAATCTGTATTAACAGGTACAGTTGATATTGCATATGTGGCTTTGTGTATCATTGACACATTGAATGTACTAGTACAGAGGCATATGCAATTATTATCTCTAAGACTCTTTGACTAACATAATACATACACTCAGTGGACACTATATTAAGTGCAGGGTAGGACCTTCCTTTGCACACAGAATAACCTGAATTTGTCATGGAATGGATTCAACAGGGTGCTGGAAACATCCCTTAGAAATTCTAGTCTACGTTGACATGATGACTTGTTAGTATCACACAGTTGCTGCACATTTGTTGGCCCCACCCTTGATCTAGTGGATTGAGATCTGGTGTTTGTGGAGGCCATTGGGGTACACTGAACTCATTGTCATGTTTGTGGAACCAGCTTGAGATGGAGAGTTTTCCTGCTGGAAGTAGCCATTAGGAGATGGGTAGACTGTGGCCATAAAGTGATGCACATGGTCAGCAACAATACTCTGGTAGGCTCTGGCATTTAAATAACTCTCGACTAGTATTAAGGGGTCTAATGTGTGCCAAGAACACATTCCCCACATCATTACACCACCACTACCATGATTGACTGACTGATTAGATATTTGCACTAACTAGTAGTTGCACAGGTATACCTAATAAAGTGGCCACTGAGTGTATATATTATTATAATCATCAACATTAACCTCAACTTAAATAGTAGATAATATAAAGGAATAATGTATAAGACCTGGCAAACAAATTCTGACAAAATACACAGGTAGTTATATAGAGGAGTAGCTACTGTATTTACATTTCTAATGCTGATCTATTTAGCAGCAGGCATTGCACTCATTTCAATGTGTACAGATGTACACTGCCATACCAAGGGGTATATTTAAACTGCGAGGTTGAAAAAGTGGAGATGTTGCCTATAGCAACCAGATGCTAGCTGTCATTTTGTAGAATGTACTAAATAAATGATAACTAGAATCTGATTGGTTGCTATAGGCAAATGCTCCACTTTTTCAAACCCGCAGTTTATTAAATATACCCTCAAATGTCTTCCAAACACTGTATTTGTAATGCAGAGGTACTGTTCACTATTACATATATATAATGTGAATGTATAGTACATAATAATCTAATATAGAATTTAAAATTAGGGGGAATTAATGGTCAATGATTTGTGTGTATGGTATAGGATTGATGGTAACAAGTGTTTACAGGGAGATGTATAACTGACTACTAAACAGCATGGAATAGACCCATTATTAACCCTAATAAAACGACGCAGACCATATTACATTAGATTATCCTATAACTCATGGAAGGAAAGAAGACAAACAAGGAATCTGAAAATAACAAAGTTAGACACACGTGGATCGCACAACTCAGAAGTCAGGTGGAACGCACAACCAGGAAGTCAGGTGGAACGCACAATTAGGAAGTAGTGTGGAACGCACAACCAGGAAGTCAGGTGGACCGCACAACCAGGAAGTTTGGTGGAACGCACAACCAGGAAGTTTGGTGAACGCACAATTAAGAAGTAGTGTGGAACGCACAACCAGAAAGTTAGTTGGAACGCATAATCAGGAAGTTGGGTGGAACGCACAACCCAGGAGTCAAGTGGAACTCACAACCAGGAAGTCAGGTCCTGTGAAAGTGAAACGCACATTCAATATGTCACGCAAGCAGAGAGTCGAGTGGGACGCTCAGAGAGGAAATGCTTTGTTTTATAGACTTCCGATTCAGAAGTTGTAGGAAACGTTGTTGCTAATGGGAGAAAAAAAACGGTTGCGACTAAATCCCCTTCAGCGTAGGTACCCGGTACCTACACTGCATGGGAAATAGCACACTCAGTGTGAGCCAGCTAAATCCCCTTCACCGAAGGTACCTTTTGGCCCCCTGCTGGCCGGGTCATGAACTCGAAGGGGATTTAGCCAGCTCAGTGTGAGCCAGCTAAATCCCCTTCACCGAAGGTACCTGGTACATACACTGCATGGGAAATAGCACACTCAGTGTGAGCCAGCTAAATCCCCTTCACTGAAGGTACCTTTTGGCCCCCTGCTGGCCGGGTCATGAATTGGAAGGGGATTTAGCCAGCTCACAGTGAAGTGTCTAAATCCCCTTCAGTGTAGGTACCTGGTACAATGACTGTATGGGAAATAGGATTTAGCCAGCTCTTAGCCACACTTATACTGTCTTATATTACTGAGGTTGTTTTTGGTGATGGTAGTATCAGTACTAAATAACAAGAAAATGGATAGTATAATATGTGCATTTTGTCTTGAATTTGTTTCCAGGTCACCTAAAAAAATAATAATATTTATTTAGCCATTTATTTTTTAAAGATAAAATGTACTTATTGGGCCAACCTTTTAAGAGTTAATTTCTCTTGTGGTTACTCATAAATGATCCATATTGATCTGTAGATATCTAAAAACAAGATCATTTTAGAGTGAGAAATAGAGAAACTGAAGATACAGGGTCATAAATTGGAAGCAACAGCAAGAAATGCAAACTGAAAGGTCAACTCAAAGTAAAGGATAATGTGTAGATATTAGCCCATGAGAAAAGTTATTTGCAATTATTATTTTATGCTAGAACCTTAATGCACAGTAGCATGCATTAGATATATATGAAGAGCCCCCTCTCCCTCTCTATTCACAGAACTTGTTTTCATCAGCAGAAAATTATAGTTGTCAGTTCATTTCTATGGTGTTACTTAGTATTCTCTGGGGCAGGGCCATCTTTTCCATTGGGCACCATGGGCAGGTGCCCGGGGGCCCCAGGGGCAAGGGGGCCCCATAGGCAAGTCTCTTAATAAAATAAATAATCCTGCAAAAGAAAAACTTCAAGGGTCACTGAGCGAGTACATTTAAAAAAAGCAGTGCATCGAGGCCCATATATATATATATATATATATATATATATATATATATATATATATATATATATATAGGGCCCCCGATGCACTGCTTTTCCCGGGGGCCCGTAATGTTGTTAAGATGGCCCTGCTCTGGGGAATATTCAATTCAGTCTGGAGCATGTAGATTTGCTTTCAGAAATTGACTATTATACTTGTATGCTTTGTAGTGGATAATTTAGGTTGTTTTAATCATACTTGCCCACTCTCCCGTATTGTCCGGGAGACTCCCTAATTCTGCATAGATCTCCTGCAGTACCTGGTTGGTTTTCCCGCATCCTGCCACTTCCCAGTTAAGTGGTCAGGATGGGGTCCTCCATGACGTGAGTCACAGCAAGCTGCGTAATGTAGGCTTTGCCACCTGGGTCATATTAACACGGATGCATAAATGTATAGTTAAGAGCGGTACTTACATTACACGATCCCCTCCCCTCCAAGAAATGTTCAGATTTTAGTGTTAACATTTTTAGTTAAATAAGTACTTGGATATACCCATGGTGTATATTTTACTCAAGGGGTACTTATGTGGCATTATTTAGCACAATGGGTCTGGTGACTCCCCAGTCATTGGCTCCAGTCCATGTACTAGGATATCTCTTCCCTATCCTAATCCTACTGGAACCATACTCAAGAAGGGCACTGGGAGTAGGTATGGCAATTATAACAAGAGCGCAGAATGTTGATCAATGCAAGTAAGGCAGACAAGAGGAGGAATCATTCTGAGGATGCCCTATCACAGTAAAATCTTTATATATATATATATATATATATAAATCATTGGTCTGCTTGTCTGTCCAGTTATGCATTCAGACACCCCTGCACCGATTGGGATGAAACCAACACGAGATGGTCCAGTTGAATCCTGTCCAGGTGTTAGTGAGATTAGGGTCCCAGTAGAACCTCCCGTTGGTGTACGCTAGGCAGAACTTTGACCTGGCGAGCCTGTCCTGGTCCTTCCACTAGATGGATTTCAATGACATTTAATCTAAAAACAAAAATCACACTGGGCAGCCACCTAATGGGTGTGTTGGAAGACCTGCTAAGCTTCTAATTATTTTGAAAAGGTTGACAGTTACATCCAACTCATTGATAACTTAATAGCTTGAAGATTTAAACCCAGGCAACGGCAGGTACTTCAGCTAGTAATTAATAAAAAAGGATCTTTATTCTTAAGAATATTTGCATAATTGCCTTTCTTTCAATGCCACAGCTTTTGTCTCTCAGCACTTATTGTGGTGGGTACAGCGTGCACTGAAAATTAGAGTGCACTACATTTGTGCACCTCAAATTTAGATTCAGACACAAACCTAACTTAAAATTACCTGGACTGAATAAAGATGTAGGCACACTATACAATTAAACACCTGTGTGATTACGATGGATCAGTTGCAAATTGCATTACAAGTTACTTCTTGCTGCTGTAGGTGGAAAATTAAGTTTATTATGCGGGGACCCTTCTTATAATCAGATGTGGTGTAATAGACTTCGTGCTAGATGCATCTTTTTAAAAAAATTTGGACATATTTGAATATAACAATAATAATGTAATAATTGTCAGGCTAAAAGTAATGTAGGCATTCAATAAAAAAATCCTAATATGTGGAAGATGGTTCTCATAATATATTGGTAAATTATGTCATTACTTTTTTCAAAAAGATAATTAAGAGAATAGATAGTATATTATTTGTTTTACAATCCTTGGTTCAGCAGGTATACTTTATGCATTTATCTAATATTTTGACATGCTTGTAGGACACACGAGGAAAGCGTGAAGGTCTCTTCCACACGGGTCACATATAGACATGTAAAAAATATCTAACATAAAATGGTAGAGGGGTTTGGGTCAAAACTTATCTTCCAGGTCTGGTGGCTTGTAAACAAAAGAAAATGTGCTACATATACAGCAGTGTGTATGTCCAAGTTGTGGCCAGTGTTCCTACGTGTGTAAGTTACTGGACATTATGAATTATTGTGCACCATTTTCACAGAGAGGCGCATGGTATCAGCACTAAATAGGTTATTATAAAAATTAGATCACAAACAGTGCAAGACAATGGGGTATATTTACTAAACTGCAGGTTTGATAAAGTGGAGATGTTGCCTATAGCAACCAATCATTTTCTAGCTGTTATTTTGTAGAATGCACTAAATAAATGATGTCTATAGCAACCAATTAGATTCTAGTTATCATTTTTTTTGTGCATTCTACATAATGACAGCTAGAAAATGATTGGTTGCTATAGACAACATCTCCACTCTTACAAAGCCGCAGTTTAATAAATATACCCCCATGAGTGTGCTGGTCCGGCCGGCTGCCTGGATCAGTCACCCCCTCCTGGGTCCTCCATTGCTGGGGGAGAACCTTGGTCGGCATAGCAATTACAGGTAAAGTACAGACTTGATATACTAAACATTGAGATGTTTTTGAGAAAGTTAAGCAACCAAAGCAACAATAAAGATGTAGTAATTTTAATGGTGAAATAAATAACTAGTTTATTACAACCTTACCTCTGAAATATACAAAAAAAGCTGCTTTCAGTATGTTTTGTTTACATCACATTATGTACTTCTTACTAAGTATTCAAATATACAGTATATTACAACGTTCAGCTGTCTGTAATATGTAACAGCACACACAAATGTCTGATAACGTCCATTTACAATATCAGGTAATATATCCCACTTGCTGGCCCTCATCGTAACAAGCTACAACATAACTATCACTCTTCGCGGTAATTTCATCAGGCATTATCAGGTGGATAATAACATGAAGTTCGAGAGTAGAAATAAAATAATAAACTGTCTCTATTAGGTTTCTTGCTTTCTCCTTCGTTAATATCGCTTGATGGACGGACACTTTAAAATGGGAATCCCATAACAGTCCGCTCCAGAACGTGTCCTTTTACCCTCTGGGAGTCACAAGCACTATTTGAACTCTTCCTTAAACAGATGAGTTTTCAGCAGGATCCTGCAGTTAGAGACGATACTTGACAGAGATATTCTGTTGAACATTTCCACGGGCAGCATTCAAGAAGGGTCATAGTCCTGAGAGCGGAGGTAACCTGGGAGAAGCAAATAAAAAAAGCGTCAGCGTAAGCAGAGGGTTGGTATGTACAGAGATTGTGATAATAGATATAAGTGGAAATGGATAGGACAGCACTAAATACTTTTGTAGTGACAAGATGATTTCAGTAAGACAACAGTAATTAATGACGGAGAGTATAGAGGTTATTTCTGCAGCGACTATTTGAATGGATTGTAGGAGACAAAGATATCATTACAGTAGTCTGGACAGTATGTAACAAAAATTGCTTTGTAGTATAAGAAAAAATGTTTTATTTCTGAAAGAGTAATCAGGGAAATAAAACACAGAATAAATAATAGGATTTTTATATATAGTCCCCTGGGAGACACTGCATGACTGGTCCTTACACTATACCCCAATGTTTCCCAGACACTTTAAGACATCCTAGAAGTTCACCGTAGCTCTACCCCCTCTATACTACTCTCCCCATAAGCCGGCGGTTCCCAAACTGTGCGCCGCGGTGCTGTCACTGGGGTGCCGCGGGCCAAGCATTGAAAAAAAGAAAGAACACAGAAACTTACCAATCTGTCGGGCGCCGGGACCCAGCAGACTCATCTCTCCCGCAGCTGTCACTGAATATCGACGTCAGTAACAAGCTGCTGCGGGAGAGAGGAGTCTGCTGGGTCCCGGCGCCCGACAGATTGGTAACTTTCTGTGTTCTTTCTTTTTATTCTATGGCTGGCGCGCGGCAGAGGAGTGAGAGGGAGCGTGACACCGGGGCACAGCAGGACAGACAGCGGGGCACAACAGGGCAGAGGAGGGTGACAGAGGGGCACAACAGGGCAGAGGAGGGTAACAGCGGACAGAGGAGTGCGACACAGTGTGACAGAGGGCAGAGGAGGGGGACATTGTGAGAGAGGGCAGAGGAGGGGTGACAGAGCAGAGGAGGGGGGACAGCGTGACAGAGGGCAGAGGGGTCAGTGTGAGAGAGGGCAGTGTGTCTTGATGCAGAGGGGGCAGTGTGTCTGGATGCAGAGGGGGCAGAGTGCCTGAGGGCAGAGTGTCTGGATGCAGAGGGGGCATTTTTGCATACAACTAAATAAGTATTTCTGTCCTGACCTAAATACTTATTACAATTTTTTGACCCAACTACTTCTAAAACAGGACTGCTCAATAATTATTTTGGAGGGGTCCCTTGAAAAAATTTGGAGACTCTAAGGGTGCCGCGAACTGCAAAAGTTTGGGAACCACTGCTATAGGCCTTCAATTTATGTTTAACCCTGAAGAGGAGTAGACAGGCTCAAACATTAGCGATCATGGGTGGGCAGAACACCATCATGCCAATTTCTTATTAGCAGACTTGGCGACTGGGCACCTAGCAGACAAGAGGAAAAAACAGGAGAGAAACCTGGGCACCTTAGCTTTTGGTACATTAACAGGAAGAAAAGCACTTTTTCCTCCTGTCACCCAACTAATAATATTGTCGAGCTACGGCCCAAACAGGACACCCACAGAAAACGCAAGTGACTCAAGAGTCTTCTTAGACTGCCTGTGAACCCCAGTACTGACTTTGGCCGGGTCCTGTGGAGGAATCCAGCATTGTGAGTGGGGGCATTAGAGTAAACACCACCTCGTTACCTCCATTCTTACGCTCAGAGCGTTAGACAATCATCCAAGCTGTGACATTAAAGTCGTAGACTTTGGAGACCACCCCAGTAATAAAATTCTAAACTAAAGGCCTAACAGAAGAGTGGTATACAGCAGGAGTAGTGTCAGTGAACTTCCAGAATGTTTTATATTGCCCTTTCGCCTGGTCCCTACCGTATCCTCCAATGGTTCCTGGTGTCCCGCAATGAATGCCTGAAAAATAGCCAAATTTAAAAGTTATGGATAAGTGAGAAAGCTTTAGTATGCCACCCAAAAAAGTGTGTAGAAAACTGGATGTATTGTTATTTTTGTGAGAGAATTGAGAAAAGTCTTATGTACAGTGTTGTGACAAAAGCAATTATACTCATGGCCTGTAATGAAAATATCATCTGAGTAAAATGTGGTTTTGTTTATTAAAGATTACTGCATCTAGTCACAACATCTATGGCAAGAACGGTCTCTGTATTATTATCTCACTTGCCGGTAAGGCTCTACTCCTCTTTCAAATAAAAAGTACCTTGTTTCATTCTGAAGTAAGAGGTGTCAGGTTTGAGGCAGCGGGGCATGCGAGGGAAAAGCTGGTGGGCGGCAGTGAGACACGATTGTGGGCAGCAGGCCTGTGAGGGAAAAGAGAATGAGCACATGTCATGGGGAATAGCAGATAAAAGATGGTGAGTGTTGTCAGGGTATTGTTGGTTGAGGAGGGGCTGTGTGGGGAAGAGGCTTCTCCCTCACATGCCCCTTCTGCCCACATGCCCCCCCCCCTCTGTGCCTTGCTGCTTCCACCACACATGCCCCCTGTGCCAGCCCTGCTTCCACCACACATGCCCCCTGTGCCAGCCCTGCTTCCACCACACATGCCCCCTGTGCCAGCCCTGCTTCCTCCACACATGCCCCCTGTGTCAGCCCTGCATCCACCACACATGCCCCCTGTTCCAGCCCTGCTTCCACCACACATGCCCCCTGTGCCAGCCCTGCATCCACCACACATGCCCCCTGTGCCAGCCCTGCTTCCACCACACATGCCCCCTTTGCCAGCCCTGCTTCCACCACACATGCCCCCTGTGCCAGCCCTGCTTCCACCACACATGCCCCCTGTGCCAGCCCTGCTTCCACCACACATGCCCCCTGTGCCAGCCCTGCTTCCACCACACATGCCCCCTGTGCCAGCCCTGCTTCCACCACACATGCCCCCTGTGCCAGCCCTGCTTCCACCACACATGCCCCCTGTGCCAGCCCTGCTTCCACCACACATGCCCCCTGTGCCAGCCCTGCTTCCACCACACATGCCCCGCTATGCCAAGAGAGAAAGACACACACACACTACCATGTGACCCCTATGTCAAACAGCTTCCACCACACATGCCCCCTGTGCCAGCCCTGCATTCACCACACATGGCCCCTGTGCCAGCCCTGCTTCCACCACACATGCCCCCTGTGCCAGCCCTGCTTCCACCACACATGCCTTCTATGCCAGCCCTGCTTCCACCACACATGCCCCCTGTGCCAGCCCTGCTTCCACCACACATGCCCCCTATGCCAGCCCTGCTTCCACCACACATGCCCCCTGTGCCAGCCCTGCTTCCACCACACATGCCCCCTGTGCCAGCCCTGCTTCCACCACACATGCCCCCTATGCCAGCCCTGCTTCCACCACACATGCCCCCTGTGCCAGCCCTGCTTCCACCACACATGCCCCCTGTGCCAGCCCTGCTTCCACCACACATGCCCCCTGTGCCAGCCCTGCTTCCACCACACATGCCCCCTGTGCCAGCCCTGCTTCCACCACACATGCCCCCTGTGCCAGCCCTGCTTCCACCACACATGCCTTCTATGCCAGCCCTGCTTCCACCACACATGCCCCCTGTGCCAGCCCTGCTTCCACCACACATGCCCCCTATGCCAGCCCTGCTTCCACCACACATGCCCCCTGTGCCAGCCCTGCTTCCACCACACATGCCCCCTGTGCCAGCCCTGCTTCCACCACACATGCCCCCTATGCCAGCCCTGCTTCCACCACACATGCCCCCTGTGCCAGCCCTGCTTCCACCACACATGCCCCCTGTGCCAGCCCTGCTTCCACCACACATGCCCCCTGTGCCAGCCCTGCTTCCACCACACATGCCCCCTGTGCCAGCCCTGCTTCCACCACACATGCCCCCTGTGCCAGCCCTGCTTCCACCACACATGCCCCCTGTGTCAGCCCTGCATCCACCACACATGCCCCCTGTACCAGCCCTGCTTCCACCACACATGCCCCCTGTTCCAGCCCTGCTTCCACCACACATGCCCCCTGTGCCAGCCCTGCTTCCACCACCCACACATGCCCCCTGTGCCAGCCCTGCTTCCACCACACATGCCCCCTGTGCCAGCCCTGCTTCCACCACACATGCCCCCTGTGCCAGCCCTGCTTCCACCACACATGCCCCCTGTGCCAGCCCTGCATCCACCACACACTAGCTTCCCTTCTACTTACCTTTTTGTACACGATAGCAGCCAAGATCCGAAAGAAACGATGGCGCTCCTGCACGGATAATACAGCCTTCCAGCAGCCCGCCTAACACTTTGTACCATGTGACCGCTGCGATCACATGACCCTGTGACGTCATATAGACGTGCCAGGGTACCTAAACCGAAGGGGATTTAGCTGCTACCGAAAAAAAACAGGTAATTCAATTTAATAGGAACTATGTTTTATATGTCTGCGTTTTATTATTTCCTCCACATTAGGCATATGGAGCAAATTGGTATCCTGTCGAAGTGTCACAATTTTCTGTTCTAATTTTATCCCCCCCATAGAAGGGGAACAGTGTTTTACATTTTATGTCTCTACTAGGTATGTGTTAATTATTTGGTTGCCACTGTAAAAAAATCACTATCCCTGGTTCTTGTTCTACTTGAACCTCCCTATGCTGCCTGCTCTGCTGATGTAATATAATATTGTTTTGCTCTTTTTTTTGTTCATACAGTCGACTCATCTAGGTGCTTCCCTGAATTTGCACAAAAATAGGAACAATGTTTTAGTGGGTGGAAATGTGTTAATCTTTAAATTAATATCAGCAAATTAAAACTGTATTTTTGGAATGTATCTTACTAATTAGCATGAGCTGTCACCCTGCATCAAGGTGAAACCGTTCTACAGAGGACATCTCATCTGATTATTGAATATGGACAAGGACAGGAATCACATGACTGGGAGGATATTAAATCTGACCCTGGAGATCATCTACCTTCTGACTGGAGAGGTATCATTAATAAATCAGGGACCTGAATAGAAGGATGAAGGGTTCTGGGAATGTCATCAATTATCATAATCATCATGACCTCTTCCCTTCTGTACTATTGTGTGTAACCAACTGTCTCTCTGCTATCTCTACATGGATGTCCCAACGCTACGTGAAGCTCAACATATCCACAACAGACCTTATTATTTTCCCCCCTCCCAGAGTCACCACTTTCCCCTCATATCTCCCTCACTGTCAATAACACCACAATTTCCTCAGTCTCCCAAGCCTGCTTGCCTTGGTGTCACACTTGACTCCACCCTCTGCTTTATTCCTCAAATCCAGACTCTTCCAGTTCTGTCGACTCCACCTTAAAAACATTACCAGGATAAACCCTTTTCTTACCCAAAATGTCACAAAAACTCTTATCTGTTCTCTCATCATCTCCCGTCCTGACTATTTCAACCCTCTGCTATTTGGCATTCCTGACACCCATATATCTACAGTTCAATCCATCCTTCCTCTCTCACCACTCTACATCTGCTGCACCACTTTGCAAATCTGTTCACTGCCTCCCTTTGTCATCCAAATCCAATTCAAATTACTCGCCGTTACCTACAAAGTCCTCAACAACATCACCCCTTCATACATTTCAAATCTCATATCAAAATACTCTCCCTCCCGCCCTCTTAGATCTACCTCTGACATGCGGCTTGTCCCGTCCCTGATAACCATATCTCACTTCCGTCTACAAGACTTCCCCCATGCTGCACCCCATTTATGGAAATCTTAAGATGCTCTCTGAAAACTAATCTCTTTATTAGAAGTTACCGTATCCCTGATAATACTATTCACACTAATGCACCACAACAGCTGCCCCAAGCTACACTCTAAGCCACACTCACACCTCTTGTTTCAGCTGTGCCCTCTTCCACTTAATATGTAAGCTCTCTAATGAGCAGGGTCCTCTGTATCCTTTGTTTTCATATCTGTAATTATTTTGTCTAATTTGTATGTCCTGTTTTCCCTACTGTACAGCACTGCAGAGCACTGTGGTGCCTTACTATGATAATAATAATCACGGAAACATGAATTATTATAAAAGTTACAATTGTATAACAATTTCTGTAGTTACAAAGATATTAACTTCCGATAAGAGAAGTGTTTAGGTATATGGAGCATGTTTGTTTAATTAGGCAACATACGAAAAGTCTGAACATAATCCCAGGTAGATAGTTTAGTTTTGTTTCTTTTCATTGATATTTATTAGACTCTCTCCATACTCAGGATTGCACATTTGTGAAGAAGACATCTGGTGAGCATGTTACACCCAGCGTTGCCCCTCCTGTGTCAGGAGGACTGAGTATGGCCCAGAGCCCCATCACGGAACCTCCACCTCACTCACTGATATATGAGAGAAACAATGACCGGAGGATTCTAGAACTCACCAACAAGATCATTCAGCTGCTGACTGGAGAGGTGACTGCTGGGAATGGGACATTATACAGTAACACCAGGGGATGTGTCTGGGTGATGACTGTATCATTGTGTGTGTCAGGTTCCTATAAGGTGTCAGGATGTCACTGTCTATTTCTCCATGGAGGAGTGGGAGTATTTAGAGGGACACAAGGATCTGTATATGGACGTCATGATGGAGGATCACCGGCCCCTCACACAACTGGGTAAGAGGATATTTAATGACAGTTTCTGTGTATACAGCTTATATCATCACTATGGGCCTCATTCAGAGTTGGAAGTACGCCAGTCTTTGTGACTTAAATATAAGTATTTCTGTACTACGCATGCTTACCAAAATGCTCTAGATTTAAGTGTATCTTGGACTTGCAGCTCCGTACATTTGAAGAGATGGCAATTGGGCAGACACGCGTAAGATGAGTGCAGTAAGGGGGTTTGTCACAATACTGGGGCACCCATAGACTTTTTACCCTGGCCAACTGTTGGAGAGTGTACCCTGTGTGTTAAATGGCAAAGACTACTGCTCCAGAGTCCTTTGTCTTCCTGCTTTTGGCAGATACACAAATCAACAAGGTCCATGGAGACTTCCACGAGCAATGCAGCAGGCAGAGTCCTAGACCAGTCCAACAGGAGATGTGATCCCTAGTCAGTACTGTACTGAACCTCTTCCACACCTACCATAAATTCAAATAAGTTCCTGAAATGTGCACCAATCCTGACTCTAGCCAATTGTTTGTGGTGTTTGTCTGTGATAGATAACCAATCCAGACAGGATATGACTGGGCCAACGAAAACATCGCAGGTGAACAGGTGCAGCTCCTTACTTTCCTAGGGTTCAGGGATGACATATTCCTCTTGCTCGAGACATATGAGAATGTATAATAAAGCATTATTACCTAACTAATATGTACCAACAGGGCAAATCCGACCTCAGGAGGTAGTGTCTTATCTTATATTAAGATTCCTTCAGTATACATAATAACATAACTATTTTTACTGCATGTGGTGTTTCAGTTGCTCCCTTTACTGTGTAGAACTCCATAGTAAGCTTGTGCTGCACACATTGGTGGCTCAGAGTCCCCACCATTGGAATTTGAAGCTTCCCTGTGGCTAGCGAAGACAAAAGGCTGATTACCCAGTGCTGCTCTATGTGTTCATACTGCATCTTAAAAATGGCAATAATAATAATAATAATACAGGTACCTTTTATGTCTGTGGCCCCCACCTGCCAGCATTTAAGAATATGTAAAACACCACACATCAAAAACACATGTAATAAAAGTAATTAATACATGCAATTACTCCATTGCTGGCGCAGTAACCCTGATCTCGCCACATCTTGGGTATTCAATGCAGGCTTGATTCTAGATTGCAGAGACTTTTCTATTGCTACTGCTGGCAAAGCTGCGGTCCAGGTTCCATGTCGCCCTGCTTTTGGCAGGCACACAGATCAACCAGACCATCATGGATTCCAGATGAAGGAAGAAGACTTGCTGATCCTCACAGCCCTTGATTTATTTGTCAGTCCAGCAGGACCCATAGCACCTCGCCAGTCCTGACTTGCAGCTGAGGGAACACAACACAGCAACATGTTTTTATATACATCTAAAACCACCCATGCAATAAATTCAAATAAACCATGAAATGCTGTAATTATCCTAGCAGATGTTTGAGCGGATTATCATCTAGTAGAGGGAGTAGACTTCTGCAAGTCAACCAATCGGGACTAGAGCTGACTGGGTCAATGGACTAAGACTTTATGAGCATGACCAGGTCATTTCTCCTTTGTCTTTCAAAGAGAGCAGAGGGTTTACATGACAAAGGGTAGGGGGGAGGGGGGTAGCTAAGGGTAGGGCCCAACAGGACCATCTAAAATTGGGATGCAATCAGTTATTTCCCCAAATTACTTGCTGCTTCATCATTCTCTATAGTATTTAATACACAGGGATTCCCCTGTGTGCAAAGGATTCTGTTGATCAAGCTACCGTCATCTCCTTGCCTGGCCTCAGACCAAATGCTTAATAACACAGGATTTCCTGTTGTCTGTTACACAATATACTACACACACTTTTGCAGATCTGGTGTGAGTGCAAACATGAATGACAGTAAACACAACGTATACATCCATAACAAACCAGGGTTAATACGTATACATAATAAATGCATAGGTTTAATACAAATTTGGCATCCGGGGAAAAAGAAAGGAATGAAAACTACCCCTGACTAAAGTCCATTTTTTGTGAGAAATGAGGCGCAGCAATGTTGGGGAAGAACAGTTCCCCATTTTCATGACAACATGGTCATATCCGTGTAGACTTGGACACATCCCCCAATATTCTTATCGGGAGAACCGAGGTGAAAGATTAAAATATCTCAGCTGCTTCCTCTCCCACCTTCTTTGTGCACTCACTGCTCTGCATGTATGGAGCCTGGAGCAGCCAAGAAGCCACCCAGCACCTCTACAGTGACAAGTTCTGGATTATATTTTATTATTACAGCATACACTAGCTATATGATATTTCTATTTTTTGTAGATATTATCTAGATATATATTAGGTTTTCTTTTGGCGTAGATCATGGATGTTCTACCAATGTGCCACTGCTGTTATATCTCCGGCCCTGTTCCAGCATCAGATCACCTACACTATTAGGGCTAGTTTCTACACGGTACTGGCAATCAGGCATGGGTCACAAACCTTTGAGAGATTCACATTCAGGGCAAGATGTCTCTCTGTCATCATGAGCCTTAGGCCCGGCCTGGGACTGAATTCCCTATGAGAACTGCACATAATACCTATCCTCCCTTAAGTTATGACTGATCCTCATTAATACAGTGAAATTCACTCATACTCTACATGTGGTCTATAGCCAAGAAGCCAATCAGCGAGAAGCCTGTAATTTATTTCGTGGCTCCTCCAGGGTAAAGTTGTGCGCCTTTAATCACTTTTGTTTTTCAACTTTTAACCACTGAATTAAGAGAAGAAAGATAGAAGAAGATCCCTAAGGATTAAGCATGTTATAACAGTTGGGTGGGACTGAAAATTCCACCTTTTCTTTTCAGCACATGTGGACATAAGTGAGGCCCTTTAGGTGCTACGTAGAAGTGACATTATATAGCTTTTTGTAGCTACATTTCAAGTTGATTTGAACCTGAACCATCATATCAGTGTGCTATCTTTACCCCTAGTCGAGCTGGCTGACAGAACAATTAACATTATTATATATGACTTTGCCTCCTTCCTTTAGTGTCAACCATTGCGACAAGTGAAATTATGACTTACTATATATTTATGTAGCAGTCTCACTAACAATAGACTGCGCACATGTGTTCTGGAAGTTTGAGAACCTAAAGAAAATGCCTTTTTTTTCTAACAGGTTCAACAATGTGTGGAGGATCCCACCCCCCAATATCTGCACCAAATACTGTGAATAAACATCAAAGTAGTCTTAGAAATATCCCGAATGCAAAATACTCATCAACCGATGACCAGAATACAATCAACTGTCTGGAGAATGTTACTGAGAAACCAACTTCCTGTGAAAAAGGAAACTTGACTAATATCCACATTAATACAGACACAGATCAAACACATTGTACATCTACTCATATTAAGGCGGAATCTGTGTCATACGAAGAAGGAAATATTATGGACACCAACATGTATACCCTGCAAGATCATACACATGATACATCTACTATTAAGGAAGAATCAGTCTCTTGTAAAGAAGGAAATATCATGGACACTGACAGTTATACACCCACAGATCATACAAGGTATAAATTTACTTATGTCAAGGGGGAATCGGACTCATGTGAAGAAGGAAATCTCACAGACACTGGCTCTTATCCACCCACAGATGATACAGAAAATACATCTACTTATATTAAGGGGGAATCAGTCTCATGTGAGGAAGGAGATCTCCAAGATACTGACATTTATACAGCCTCAGATAATACACAATATACATCTACTTATATTAAGGAGGAATCAGTCTCATATGAAGAAAGAAATATCACGGATGCTGACTTTTATACACCAACAGATGATACACAATATAAATCTACTTATATTAAGGGTGAATCAGTCTCATGTGAAGAAGGAGATCTTCCAGCCACTGACATTTATACAGCCACGGATAATACACAATATACATCTGCTTATATTAAAGAAACATCCATTTCATATGAAGGAATAAATCATGCAGAAACTGATATTTATACACCTTTGGTTCATATACAGTATACTTCTACCTTTAGTAAAGAGCACAGCAAAAATAACAAAAAACTACAATCAAGAGCCAAACCATGCTTGTGTTCTGAATGTGGGAAATGTTTTAAATGGAGCTCAGAACTTGCTGCTCATCAGAGGACTCATACTGGAGAGAAGCCATATTCTTGCTCTGAATGTGGGAAATGTTTTACACTGAAATCAAGTCTTGTAAACCATCATAGAATTCACATAGGCAAGAAGCCATTTTCTTGTGCTGATTGTGAGAAGTGTTTTGTTAGCATGTCATGTCTTGTCATACATCAGAGAATTCACACTGGAGAGAAACCATATTCATGCTCTGAATGCAGCAAATCTTTCAGTCAGAAAGCAAGTCTTTCAAACCACCAGCGAACTCACACAGGAGAGAAACCATTTTCTTGCTCTGAATGTGGTAAGCTTTTTTCCTTAAAACGAAATCTATTGAGCCACCAAAGAATTCACACTGGAGAGAAACCATATTCTTGTTCTGAATGTAATAAATGTTTTAGAAACCACTCACATCTTATTAAACATGAAAAAATTCACACTGGAGAGAAACCCTATTCATGCGCTGAATGTGGGAAATGTTTTATTACTAATTCTGATCTTATTAGACATAGGAAAATTCATACAGGAGAGAAACCATATTCTTGTTCTGTATGTGAAAAAGGTTTTATCACTAACTCAGATCTTGTAAAACATAGTGGAATTCATACAGGGAAGAAACCGTATTCTTGCTCTGAGTGTGACAAATCATTTAGCTGTAGCTCAGATCGTATTAAACATCAGAGAATTCACACTGGAAAGAAACCATATTCTTGTTCTGAATGTGGTCAATCCTTTTCTCTAAAACCAAAGCTTTTAAATCACGAGAGAAGTCACACAGGAGACAAACCACATTCTTGCTCTGTTTGTGGGAAATCGTTTACTCTAAAATCAAACCTTTTGATTCATAAGAAAATTCACACAGGGGAGAAACTATATTCTTGTTCTGAATGTGGGAAATGTTTTAGCAGTAAGTCACATCTTGTTGTACATCAGAGAATCCACACTGGAGAGAAACCATATTCTTGCTCTGACTGTGGGAAATGTTTTATTAGTAATTCAGATCTTGTTAAACATCAAAGAATTCACACAGAAGACAAACTATAATGATGTGGGAAATATATTATCAGGACTTGGATCTTGTCATGCATTAGAGAATACACATAGTACAGAAACAGTTTATTTCTGAATAATTAAAATATTTACCTTTTATTCATAATAATGTACTCAAGTAGGACCTGAATGCTTTTGTAACTCTCATCCTGCTGTTGCAGACATACTAAACTGCTTTTTATTTTCCATATCTGAGAGATGAGGAACAATTCTGTAAGTATTTTTGGAGTTTGGAAAGAACAATGACCAGTTGAGCATCTATAAAGATTGAAATATCTAAAATACACCGCCAGACACATTTATGACAGGACAACATATCATTTGGAAACACGTGGCAAATTGCACCGATTACCATAATCGGTCATTTCACAGAACAATCAGATGTAAATTCTGATTTGAATTGATCATTTTTTTATCTTGTGATTTTGGGCAGCTTATTTCCAAGCATCTATGGGTTGACTGCACAATATAACACCCCAGAGATCTGTTTGTTTGGCCTGACTATCGAGTGGACTGCCCACCTACATGTGTGGCAGAATTGGACATACGTCCATCTTTTCAACTATCGGCCTGAACAACCAGATCTGAGTGTTTTTAAAGAAAGCAACATATCATTGACAAACTAAGCAGGTCTCCCGTTTTCACAATTTACAGAGCAACCAATGTGATCTGACAAAGGCCAGATTGATGTTTATCAGGAGAACAGACAATCAATCTGATGTGACATACTATAGCTTGGAGGATTTAGCTATATCATTTTTGATGAGCAATTTGACTATATAATGTCATGTATCCTTTTAAAATAAACGTTTCTCTGCAATCATGACTGCCCTAAAATAAATATGTTTTTATTTAATGTGTAAATTCTTTTTTACGTAAACATTAGCTAATGCACAAAACATGGATTGTAAATACGGAAATATAGGGCTTCTGTGTCTTCTAATTTTCCTAGGCATTCAGTTCCTATAAGTTCTATTCCTGGCAGACTAGGATTTACAGTCTTATTATGTATAGGGTCTAATATTAGTTTTCCTGCATTTGGGCCTCTTTAAAGAAATCATTGGATGCTGTTTATTGGTTGAGCAAATTTCAAGTTACTTATGTCTAATATCCAGTTGTTTAAAAAAAAAAAATGGGATGGAGAAGTAGAGATGGAAATATTGTGGTACGGTGGTGTTTGCCTGTCAGGTTTTTCATTTACATTTGGTCAGAAAACTTGTATGTGACGGTGTGAAGTGAAATATTCATCTCCTAGTTAGGAAGATTCAGCACAGTTTGGGACTAAAGATAATTTTTATAGGTCTGTTAATAAACAATGGTGTGTCCAGGTTACAAGTTAAATTGGGTTATCTGTTTTGTTTTTTAAATGTCATAACAGGAACAGATAATGATGGGAAGGAAAACTTAGTACAAAACAGAAAGTGTAGAAGAATTAGATGGAAAAGGTGTAGGGAAGAAGAATATAAATATCTGGACAATGAACAGAAACTCACAAGGACTAGGGAACGGCAGCCCTTCCAGGTACTATAGAAAATGTCCTTTAGGTGTCATAATAATGGAGGGGATCCATGGCTATTTACCCATGCAGAGTGGCAATGGAGGCCACTGAGAGCGACTGCACCATTCCCCACTTCACCCTAAATACCTTTGGCCCTGGTGACATTTCTCTTAAAGGAGGTAGAATCGATGTGTTACACATGGAGGCTGGACCTACACATACAAAAGAAGGTATGACCTTGGACGGAACCTTGTTCCGAGTCCCTGCTTGGAATAGAGCAGGTAGTGGAGGGTATGGGGTAGTGGCGCCAATGTGGGCAAAGAGACAGTAATGCAACAAAATTATGATGTGAGTCCTGTACATTCAGATATTAATACATTTTTTTATGGTGCTCGCTTTAGTAATTGTTAGCAATTCAAAATTTAAAACCTTAAATTTTATAGTACTTGTACAAGCAATAAACTTTTAGAATGAATTACTTAGTCCAGTTGCCCATTATCAACACTCTTTAGCACTTTAGGTCATAGTTCTATAGAAACAGGCAGAAAATAACCTTCCATGAGAAGAAATATGATATCATGAGGCAGCAACTCAATCCATGCAGTCATGGCCAAGAGGTTCAGTTGTTGTTCAGACCAAACACCAGAATGGGGAAGAAATATGATCTTAGTGACTTTGACTGTGAAATTATGGTTGGTGCCAGATGGAGTTGCTTGAGTATCACGGAAACTGCTGGTCTCCTGGGATTTTCTCTAGAGTTTGCAGAGAAGGTGCACAAAACAAAAAACATTTTTCTCTCCCTGTCATTTTTAAAAAGACCTTTTAGTATTAGGACTATTAAATCTGTCATACTGTGTAGTGGTCCAGAGAAGTGTTTACCCACAGGGAGAGAAAAATATGGGAATTTAAGCTGATAAGAACATTCCACTCATTGACTAAAGGACTCAATCTAACACCTAGATTTAAGATCCACTACATGGACACACTTCACACCTCACAGAAGAGTGCAGACCTCTGAACTCGGAGGACTTTTACTCTTCCATCCATAACGAAAACCTCCTTTTTATTACTTTAGCTTATCTTGATGATATATCCCCCCCCCCTGTATAAATTTCTTGATGTAACAGCTCTTAAATGTTGTGCCTTTTTCTCAGTCATTCATTTGTAAACCCGCCTGATGAAGGGGCCTCTGTGCTCTGAAAGGTAGCAAATGTAATATTTTTTTTTGTTAGCCAATAAAGGTATCACTCCTATAATACTAATCTTGTTAAGCAGAAGACAATTCAAAGAACATCAGTATTTGGATTTGATATATGTAACCTGTGTTAATGGGGATGTATATTTATGTTATCAGTGTTACTGAAATTGTTTACATAATATTAACATTAATATACAAAAACAATGTTGACATTAGAAATTAGTGTGCTTGAGGAATATGTTGAGCTAAAGAGTATGATTAGCAGCAAAGAAAAGATAAGGGACAGGAAGCAAGAGTGTTGAAACAGTTGAGTGAAGGAGAACAATAGGTAAGGGGGAGGACATAGGAGTGGCAAGGAACAGGAACAATGAGCAATAAAGTATATGAAATGAGAGTATTGTGACAGACTAAGATGATAGCGATTGATACAAAATGAGAATAAGCTAAAGAGAAACCTCAGACCATAAGTATGAGAATCTGTGTGCTGGGAATGCGTCAGATGTGAGAGATAAGTGTGTCAAGCCACAGTCCGGTAACAAGTGTGTGTAATTTGCCTATAGATGTTTATATAAGTGAACTAAAGTAGTTTCCCTTTCTCAAGCAGAGACAGTTAAATTATAATAACCTTTATCTCAATCACTGCAGTAAGATAATGAGCACATAAATACATAGTTTTCTTTTCTTCTTTTATTAAAAATGCAAAATCTGTGGCAGAGACAGTTTCTTCTCATGAGACATCTTGGAGTAATTGAGAGATTAGATAGTAGAGTTCAGCAAAATAGACAGTAGTATGCTGAGCTGGGTGTATTTTCTGAAAAGATGAAACAATGGCATCCTGCTCCATTTGTGTGAAGATTACTCATTATGGAGAGACATCAAAGGTATTGTACGGCAAGATCTGTTCCAAGGGAGAAGAGAGTTGGTGGCTTCTGGGGTGTGTAGTAGATTCACAGGAAGGCACACTGAATAGTGCCGTTTAAACGTGAGAAATTGCAAACTGAAATTGAAAAATATAGCAAAAAAAGATAGTGATTTGGAAAAGTGTAGAAGCTGTTGTATTCTGTGTATAAAGTTCTGATTTTCAGCCACTAGATGGGGCTATTGTGTTATAAATTGAAAGTAATCTCATTGAACATAGATTGTACAGTTTTCTACGGACATTATAGTTAAATTAGTGTGCAGTAATAAAATAGTAGGCAAGTGTGGGAGGCCTCTGAGAGCTGATCTGGTGTTTAGGTCACGTTACATAGGTGCTCAAAGCTGGTGCATGTAAGCAGGGCCATCTTAACAGCATTACGGGCCCCTGGGCAAAGCAGTGCACCGGGGCCCCTATCTACATTATATATAATCTCTTTTTTTTTAAACGTACTCGCTCAGTGACCCTTGAAGTACAGCAACTAAAAAAATCAAATCCCCCCTTCACTTACCTTTCAATCGCCCTGTTCTCTGGTTGTGGTGGAACGGGAGCAAATGTGGAGCTGAAATATCTGCAAGGTGCTATCATAGTAATATGGACCAGAATCTTTAATTAATATTTCCAGTCATAAGGAATTCAGTCTGTTCTTGGGCCAAAAGGGGGTACTAACCAATAGTAGAAAAAGTGTGAGTATATGTATGTTTGTATTGGTGTATCAGCCACAACATTAAAACCATCTGCCTAATATTGATTCATCAAGCCATGCAGCAGATCCTTTAAGTCCTGTAAGTTGTGAGGTGGGGCCTCCACAGCTTGAGCATATTTTTCCAGCACACTCCACAGATGCTCGATCGGATTGAGATCTGAGGAATATGGAGCCCAAGTCAACCCCTTGAACTCTTTGTCATGTTCCTCAAACCATTCCTGAACAATGTTTGCAGTGTGGCAGGATGTATTATCCTGCTGAAAGAGGCCACTACCATCAGGGAATACCAATGTCATGAAGGGGTGAACTTAGTCTGCAACAATGTCTAGGTAGGTGGTACGTGTCCATGGAACATCCACATGAATGCCAGGACCCAAGGTTTCCCAGCAGAACATTGTCCAGAGAATCACACTGCCTCTACCAGCTTGTTTTCTTCCCATAATGCATCCTGGTACCATCTCTTCCCCAGGAAAAATGATGAACATGCACCTGGCCGTTCACCTGATGTAAAAGAAAACGTGATTCATCAGACCAGGCCACCTTCCATTGTTCCATGGTCCAGTTCTGGAGCTCACGTGCCCTTTATAGGCGCTTTCAGCGGTGGACAGGGGTCAGCATGCGCACTCTGATTGGTCTGCGGCTATGCAGCCCCATACACAGCAAGCTGCAATGCACTGTGTGTTCTGACATCTTTATATCATAGCCAGCATTAACTTTTTCAGCAATGTGTGCTACAGTAGCTCTTCTGTGGGATTAGACCAGATGGGCTAGTCTTCATCCCCAATGCACATCAATGAGCCTTGAGCGCCCATGACCCTGTTGCTGGTTCACCAGTTGTCCTTCCTTGAACCATTTTTGGTAGGTGCCAACCACTGCATATCGGGAACGCCCCACAAGACCTGTTGTTTTGGAGATGCTCTGACCCAGTCCTCTAGCCATGACAATTTGACCTTTGTCAAAGTCGCTCAGATCCTTACGCTTGCCCATTTTTCCTGCTTCCAACACATGAAATTCAAGAACTGACTGTTCACGTGCTGCCTAATATATCCCACCCCATGACAGGTGCATTTGTAACAAGATAATCCATGTTTTTCAAGTCACAAGAATACAGCAGGCCATAAGAGAAATGCAAGATCGTGAAAGCAGATTTTTAATTGGTCTTAAAAAGGCCTTACAAGGACTGTTACACATCCCTCTATGGTAGGCATGAAGCACTCTGGGCAAGATCAGGGTTTCTGCACCAGTAATGGGAGTAATTGCATGGATTAAGGAGTTGTATTGCATTCATTTTTGGTAGGGGTGGATACTGGTTTTAGGTCTATATAAAGAATAGAATAGCTGCAGCTCTCTCTCTCTCTCTTTCTTCAGTACAGTGTGACTCCTATGAGACCGATCTAGGATCATGCCTGCTGGTCTAATCGTGGAAATGTCTGTTATTTTATGGATCTGAAAAAAGCAGGATGACATTGGACTTGATTCCTGCCGGCTGAATGAAGACTGAATATTGTGGCCCAGTGACTTGGGCAATACTCCATTGGAAATAATGATTATAACCAGCCTTATGGTAGGGGTGGTAAGTTCTCTGTGCAGTGATCCCCCTGGCTTATGCTAGCTGCCATTATCACTCCTGTGTGTTGATTTATGTATAAACTTGTTTTGTCTAAGTGATTCCGAACTCACAGAGGTACTGGGTACCCTCAGATATTGACTGTGCTGCCATTACGTGAACATACCTTTAGATTTGCCATATGCTTGCATGCCTCTTCCTTACACCGTTCTGCCTCTTCAAGCATAAGTGTAGTAAATGTAAAATGCAAGAGTCTACATGCAGATATAATCATGAACTTTGATGTGTGTGCAGGCACAGTATGAAAATGTACCGTATATTTTATGCAAAACAAAAATACAAAATGTATATCCAACTCTTCATGGGCCCCTTTGTTGGCTCCTGGTCCCAGAATGCTCCAAGAAATAATAAAAAGTAACTTCACCCTCCCGTCTGTTTTGGAGCACCCCCTAAATTTAAACTTTTCCCCCTTTCCTGCTAAAATACTGGTCTTCTGAATCTCATTTGTGTGCTAAATAAATCATTCTAGTGCAGGACCATCGGGCTGCTTTTGTTTTCATGTTTCCAATTTATATGTTTTATTGATTTATTGCATTGGTAGAATAGCTGCCCAGAATGCTTTCCTCTACAAAGGGATAGTACAAGGGGTGTCCCATGGAGAGTACAAGCCAATGCCAAATTACCAACATCTCACGGTCATTTTTTAGGAAGGGTTCTTTAATTAAAACACATTTTCCACCCTGTGAAGGCCATTTAAGTCGTAACCTTGTGTTTGCACATGGTGCACCGTGCGGCACAGTGCTACCTCTCCTAGCTCACGTTTAGCCAGAAACACCACTATTCTCCCATGAGGAGTAGTAAACATTGGGCCCCCAGTTATTGCCATCGTGTTACACTAGCCACGTGCTTTATGTACAGACCCATTATATGCACATGCCCTCAAAACATTACTTGTGTCATGGATCTATGTATGCAGCTTTATAAATCACCCTAAACACACTATATAGTAATCAGTCAGCTGATGACAAACTGCCCAATCACAACTTTTATACCACTAAAAGTTTCCCTTATACCAATTAGGCTGCATGAGCGCTGGTGTTTCCCGTGTGTTGTTCTAGCATAAACATAGGATTTGGCAGCAGATAAGAACCGCTTGGCCCATCGAGTCTGCCCATATTTTAACCTATGATATCCTTACAAAGAGAGAAGGCTAAAATAGGGTTTGAGGTTATCATTATGTCTATCCCAAGCATGTTTAAACTGCTCTACTGTATTATCCTCTACCACCTCTGATGGGAGGCTATTCCACTTATCCACTACTCTTTCTGTGAAGGAATTTTTCCTCTGAACCTACTTCCCCCAGTGTCAGTGCATGTCCTAATACTTCTCTTCCTTTGATGAATGTTTCCCTCCTGCATCTTGTTATAACCCTTCATATATTTGAAAGTTTCTTTCATGTCCCCACTGTCCATTCTCTGCTCCAAACTATACATACTAAGATCTTTTAGTCTTTCCGGGTAAGTTTTGTGCTGTAGGCCATGCACTATTTTAGTTGTCCTTCTTTGTAGTCTCTAATGTATTTATATCTTTCTGGAGATATGGCCTCCAGAACTGGACACAGTATTCTAGATGAGGCCGTACTATTACTACTTCTTCGGACATGTAACAGTGCAGAAATGCACTTCATATGGTACTTGTGATAGCTTTATGATGTTTGCACATATTTTCTGGCCTATTTTCTCCAAGACTCATACAGGTTCCTTGTACTTCTGATATCATAAACCCAATTTAATGTGCTTTTCTAAACAATTAGTGTTGTTCAGTTTCAGGCACATTCTTACTTTATAAAGGTCATTACTTCTCCAGTTATATCAAGGAAGACCATTACAACAGGACATTGGCTTTCCCATCAATTAATTGGATGTTTGTTTTTTTTAACTCACTATTTCTTAAACAAATAAAGTTTAACAGCCACACAATTAGTTGTTTAGTCTATCTTGATAAGGGGATATTAATACTTCCAATTTGCAATAATGCTCTGACTGACCACTATCAGCCAATCACAGGTTTGGCACATGAATCCGTTGTTTGTCATAAAGATTAAAACACAACCTATAGGATTACCGATGGGAAAACCAGATTTCCTAACTCATATTTGGAACACCTTGACTTTAGTTATAGAACACCTACATGGCTTTTTTTTGTTTTTATTTTAAAGTTCCCGTAAGAAAAGTTCAGCTGCAGTACTTCTTAAACAAAGTTTTCTAAATGAAACATTTTGATACTTAGGATAAGGGGATTAGGATGTCATTCAATATTATGTAATAGTTCTTGAAATCCACAGTGTGGGTCCTACAGAGTCAGGAGGAAAGTGTACTCCAACCCCAATAACATGTGTGCCCACCACAAGCAGGGTGCCATTGGGTTTAGTCGCTGTCTGTGTGGCAGTGGGATATCTAGCATAAGGAGCAGCAAAATGCTTCTGGAAGGTCAGTCTAAGGAACTTGCAACATTGTATATCTCTGTTTATGGATTGTTAGATTATGCAGTAATTATTAAAGTATAGCCTTTTATGAGAATTTGTAATGTTAATGACTTAAATATACTTGCCTAGGTGTCCATATATGCACCACATTGAATATTACCCTGGTAAATAAGGGCCACAACCAAATCCCTATAGTATAGCCATGGTAGAATAGCCTACAATTTGGTGATCTGCAAGTCTTCAGGACTGGGCTCTTAATGAGTAACAGATTGCTCATTGCTTTAGATGAAGATGCATAAAATTCTTGCAGAATGACATTTTATTTCACATAACAGTAAGCAGTGGCGTGTTCCCACCTTCTTAGAAGATAGACAAGTATTACATAGAATAGTATTATGCAGAGAAGCATGGATACAATACATTAAACCACACAGTTGTATTGTGTGATGAGGACCGCTTTATTGCAGATCCCTGCTGTGAATTGCATACTGTACCACTCAATATGTAAACGTTATACAAAATAAGCCTTATTGATGTATTCTGGACAATAAAAAAAACAGGTTATAAAAATACAATATACTTTCATTTTATGGTGCACATGACACCTGTGTAAAAATACATAAGCTCAAATATATACAAAGATAAAAGCATGCAAGAGGCATTATAAATAAAAATCAATACAACAAATCAAAAAGGAGCACCAAGAGCACCATTAGTAGAATGCAGCACTGGGGATATACTGGTTTATATACACACACTTGAGGAGCACGACACCATTAAAACAATCATTATTTGACGTTTTGATGGCGTAGGTTTGTAGTTTGTGTCCCAGCAAGGCACAGGTCGTCAAAGTAGTAAAAATCGTTCCAGGTAGACCAGGGGCTACAGCGACATGAGAAAGTCCTTGACCTAATGCAAAAGAGAAAAGTGTTAAAATAGTGCTTAGTATTTCATCCCTCTACATGGAGATATGAGCAAATCTTAAACGCTTATAGCGATATATCACTCGCTATTTGTCATCTGCAAGCATGGTTCTAGGGCACCCATGTATTGTGCAATATAAGGGTTACCCAAGCTCACTTAGAATGGGAAATACTTTAGCTTAGGAGGAGAGGTACGATGCACTAACTGAAGGGGCGGGCATCTACGGAGCAGAGGGTTCCGCCACTCATCCAATCAGGAGCTGGCTTTTATTTCAGTCAGCATGATGGAACCCTCCTCTCCAGCAGCCTATAACACAAGTATGAACTGGAAACTGTATAGGACGCACACTTGCAGGTGGTTTGTCAGAGCTGTGCTCATTGGTGAAGATTAAGGCAGTGAACCCACAAGATGTTTTTATAATTGCAGTAGTTCTAGAAATTGGAGGCCACTGGATTTAGTCACAGGCCATTCAGAGCATAGAATTCTAGTAATCACCAGTGTGATCCTGAAGCTACATTCAACCTTCTAGAAAATGTTGAACCCCCTGGGATTTACATTCTATACTAAGGCGGATAGGATGGTAGCAAACAATCTGTCAAGCATTAGATTGTGCAGTCGAAGCCGGTCCTAACTGCTTAGCAAACATTAGACAGAAGGTAGTACCACAGCACTAGATAACAGTCACAGATTAAAGTGTTTATCTCCCAGGCCTCAATTTTATTGGCGGATATTGTTTTAATTTACTATACACAAGTTAGTATGTAGTAACAGGGAAGGTGTTATCACTTAACCAGCATAAATTTAAGTGAAGACTAGGGGGTATATTTACTAAAACTGCCGGTTTGAAAAAGTGGAGATGTTGCCTATAGCAACCAGATTCTAGTTATCATTTCTTTAGTACATTCTACAGACATAGACAGCATCTCTAATCAGATTCTAACAACCACTTTTTCAAACTCGCAGTTTAGTAAATATACCCCCTTAGCATTTTGTCATGCTAACAAATAAGTTTCCCCAAAAAATATAGTGTAGAGCTGGAGGATTTAAAAACACAACTTTATTTAGAATTAAATCTTATCCAAATCTAACCATGCACTGAAACTTCATTTCTATTTACACTGTGGACTGTAGGGAGTTCAAGACAACTCCCAGTGTGCAGTTCCTCCCCCCCCCCCCCCATATCTTATAATACTCTATTAATACTAGTTTAACATTATGTGGTTAATAGTTATTAAAGCGATGTACAAGAGCAGCATGATTATACCAATAGTTAAATGACATTGGGTAATTACTCATTAGTTAAGAGCAAATATAGTACTTTTAATATTAAGGAATTTGGCACCGTGAGTTACCCGATTATTAGATCACAGTTGCACGGAGACACCCTAAACTTGCAAGTATCTTCTATAGTTGCTCCAGATAGCTGTGGACTAACTATCCATTGCAGACATATGCAGCATTGTAATTCTACATCTGTCATTAGTGTTCCTTAATTCACTTTTCACTGGGAGTCTTTTATGTCCTAACCTTTATATGTTAACGCTGGCTCGCATGTCACTGTTAAGTGCTTTATCAAGGCAAAAGGCTATAGCAGTCTGGAGCAACTCTGAATATTATACAAGATACTTGCAAGGAGACGACCTAAACTTACAACAGTGATCTAAATATCAGGTAACTCGGGTCCTTATTAGCAGTACAAGATTTGCTCTTGAAATTGGAAACTAGTAGTAATTACAGATTAAAGAGCTATTAAACTAATAGGAATAATTATGCTACAGTTACAATCACTTTAATAACGATGAATCCCATATTTTGAGAACATATATAGACTAATGTAACAATATCAAGACAACTCCCAGCGTATGATTTTAGCTCTTTACACTACACATTTAAACAAGTTGCCGAAACTTAATTTCTATTTAGAGTGATATATTTTAAGTAATTCTAAATAAGAGTTGTGTTGCTAAATCATTCAGATCCATTAGAAAAGAAAATTTGTTTGTGCACCAGACACTTGGGGCTAGATTTACTAAGCTGCGGGTTTGAAAAAGTGGGGATGTTGCCTATAGCAACCAATCAGATTCTAGCTTTCATTTATTTAGTGCTTTCTACAAAATGACAGCTAGAATCTGATTGGTTGCTATGGGCAACATCCCCACTTTTTCAAACCCGCAGCTTAGTAAATCTAGCCCTTGGTCTTTTCTTACAAAAAAAAAAAACCAACATTACCAAATGTCCACCATGAAGTTAGGTTAATTGCTAGTATCCCTTGAATATTAAAATCAGGTATTGCTGGGAGATTAAATAAAACAATCCAGCAAATCCTAATCTATTTCCAAGTACCAGACACCTCCTCTTAGAACATATTATTGTGGTACAGAGGACAAACAGTGATATAACCACATGTATAAAGCAGAGTGACAGGTGTCACCAGTATTATGAGCACGACATTAGTACATCTTGTCAGACTGGTGCAGTTTATTGCAGCTTCATGTATCCAGCCTAAGAGAGAGGAACGGGAAGACTCAGTGACAGAGGAATAAGGACTGTCTGGGTGTGCCCCCATCATTGTTCCTGGAGGCACTACAGCACAGACATCAGAAGTTGTCTACATTAAGGATAACTTTACCCATTAAATGTAGGACAGGAGCACTGAGAATCTTCAGTAAAGGTCACATCTGCCTGGGATCCCCTCATGCACCATGATTCAGTTCCTAAATACCCATGTGATTCAATCATTTACACTGTATGCAGGGCTGACTCCTAGCTCAGATTAGATGTACAGTAATAATGTATCCCTGCCCCCAGCTGTAATAGTATCAGTGATGTCTGTGGATTGTACCAATCTTTGATCTTTCGCACACATTCCTCAATACAGCCTGGCACAGACAATAACCAGCAGCTCTTACTTTGTCAATCAAAGCTTCCTGTTTGATTTTGTCATTTTTGAAGTCTTCATTTACATCCAAAACGAGAATTGGGGTTTGTCGGAGTGATTCAAAATCCAGTCTGTTTGGAGGGGGGGAACAAACAAAATAGATGAAGTGTTTAAAAAGGCAACATTCACCTTACACAGAACAGTACAGTCAAAAATATTAGTTTTGTCTCCTAAAATAGCTGCCTCCTAAGACCTAGTGCCTCAGCGATTTCCATCAAATGTTCAGGAAACACTTTAGCACATTAAGTGTTTTGTAAATTCCAATAAAGAGCCTAACAATGCACTCCCCCCATACTCTGGATTTGGCATAAAAAGCATCTAAAAGTAAAATTCAATCAGGCCAGCCCAACAAACCTAGGAGCCAGGACAAATCTGCACCTAGTGGGTTCTACAGATGTCTGTTGGGCAGCACGGCGGCTCAGTGGTCAGCACTTCTGCCTCACAGCTCTGCCACAAGTTTGATTCCTGACCATGACCTTGTGTGGAGTTTGTATGTTCTCCCGTGTTTTCCTCCCACACTTCCAGTAAAATAATTAGCAGCTGACACAATTGACCCCAGCCTGTGTGTTAGGGAATTTAGACTGCAACCTCCAATGGGGCAGGGACTGACGTGTAGGACAAATATTCTCTGTACAGCGCTGCGGCATTGGTGGTACTATATAAACAGCGACTGCAGCTAAGCCAAAAACCTAATGTGCCTTGTATTAGGGATAAACACCCCTTACTAGCGCAAACACAACTTACTTCATTGTTCGGTCATACAGCCATTGCTCATGTTTGAAATGCAAACTCTCCAAGTACTCCAGCTCAATTCCTTGTTCTTCTTCTCTGCCGCGGGTATGTAACCTCCCCATACACTTCTGCATAAACACAGAGATGGAACAGTTAGTCCTTTCATCAGGCTGTCAACTGAGAATTAAAGGGCTAGCTTTACTAAGCTGCGGGTTTGAAAAAGTGGGGATGTTGCCTATAGCAACCAATCAGATGCTAGCTGTCATTTTGTAAAATGTACAAAATAAAAGCTAGAATCTGATTGGTTGCTATAGGCAACATCCCCACTTTTTCAAACCCGCAGCTTAGACTCAAAGCAGAAATGGTTCCTGACTTAGGGCTAGATTTACTAAGGTGAAACATTTTTATCTACTGAAATATGGTATACAGGTATTAACCTCCGCTACTTCATACCGGTATACGCTCCTAAACCTACTTCCTCTGCACCTCATCGTTTGTGCTGTGAGGGCTGATGGGAACCAGCCTGAGTAAATAACTGGAGTAAGTGCCCTCTTGTCCAAGTCACCCTGGTATTTTATAATGAACCAATACAGTGACAAGAAACTGCTGACTGATCTCCTTAACCTGGAACTTTAGTTTGATCATATAGATTTAACCTGAGATGTAGTTTTCGGTTGTAGACAATAGCGGCCAATCCTTACCTCTGGTGTTGCCCGGAGATAAATAATCCCATCCAGCTCTATATCAGTCTCAAACTGGTGCAGGAGCCAGGTGTGCCAGTCCTGATAAATCGCCCACTCAGTCTCATTGATGCTCTCAGATTCAAACAAGCTTGAGGCAAACACGTACCTAGGACAGGCAAATATAAAGTCAGCTTTACGTTGGGAAAGACCCTTGGCTGGATTGTGTCAGACATAAGTATATTTAGGAGTCTCTACCTATCGCTGTACACGGATCGCTCAAAAAACTGTACGGGGTGTTCAGCTTCTCTTAGTTTAGGAGAGACTGACTTCAGTTGGGCTTTTACACGGCTCAAGCAGGCGTAAGTCTGGAACGTGTACGCCCATCTCTTAGGGTTGTCATACAGCATTTGAAGCAGGTTTCCCCCACTCTTCTGTGATGTGGATAGTTCCTACGGGGAGACAGAAAACAAAATAAAATATAAATATGTTGGCAGTTTAGCTCATCACATTTATACGATCAAACAGATCTTGCACAATACAGATTTTACAACAAGACAAAATATTTACCTCATGTTCATCTTCAGAAGTCTGAATATTACACCATTTGGCAATTGGTTCAGGAACGACCTCCCACTCGTTACTGGCCTTTTCCAAAAGTCGAACAAATGTGGATTTCCCAGCAGCTGTATAAAAACAAATGTTAGAACATGCATTAAAGGATTTTTTTTTGATTAATAAATGCATTCCTTAATCTATTTAGTTAAAGGTCCCTTTAGCCTCATGTACCCCTGAAAATGACATTTTTCAGGGGGAAACTTTTTTTTTTTTTACATATGGAAGCTGTTTATAACTATAGGACTACAGCCAATAGAGACATCTGCTGCAGTCCCACTATTATCATACACAAATGCAGTCCTGATATGTTCCTATGGGGACTGCTATTTTATGGGATTCAACAAGTTACAAAAATCATTGTAGGGAGAGCACTTTGGTAGATTTAGATCCCTCCCTGCAGATTACCTGCTCCCCTCGGCTCACTGTTGTCATAGTGACCAGAGAGAAGAGACAGACCATGTGAGTTAAATAATCACCAGGACAGCCTCCTATCAGATACTCTGTCCCAGAATTATTTTTTTAATAACAGCATACCAAAAGCAGATACAAATATCATCTGTCATTGTTACAATGACAAATGTTAAATAATGGGGCAAAGCCTTGTTAATAAATATGCCCCCAAACATGAATCACTAGTGAAGTTGCATTGTTGCTTTACTCTAAAAATGTCGAGAGAATTATTTAAAGAAATAACAATCGCAAAAATGGGAAATATATAGTTATACGACAGCAAGACACAGGTTTTAATTTAAGTGTTAAATAATTGTTAGACAGGCTAAACTATTAACGAACTGTACATTTGTGCTGCAAATTTTATTTGGACAAGTTAGAAGCATCAAAGAATATAGGCTGCCATATAAAAATAAACCACCAGGTGGCGCCGTCCGTTATGCATATTAGCAGTGACATACGCCCACCAGGTTACGCCATCCTAAAAGCTCCTATCAAATTAAAGGAAAAGTAGCGGGACTTTTTTGCGCCTGAAATCAACATGTCAAATTGTAACAACAACTACAATGCACTTAAAAAAAGACATATACACACGAGAGGGATCGCTGAATATGTTGCAGCAGGTTCTCTATAGAGCATCTCATTTAGCGCTTATGTAGTTATTACAAATAAAGGTCACTAATCTAGTAGCATCATCTAATATAGAACACAAGTACAACGGGGCGCAATAAATATATATATATATATATATATATTTTAGCATACACATGGCAGCTATGGTAAATAGAGTAAGTCACAATCACAGGATCGCTGCACATAATGTAGCATCAGCCCCAACATTCTAATTAGAATCCTGAACGTTCCATTCCATCCTGCAGAGACAACACGTGATATTACGCTCTATACATAAAGCTATCACGCTCACCGATATTTCCCTCAATAGACAGCTTCTTCGATCTCTTCTCAAAACTGTCGTCAAAAACCGGGCTGTAGCACATCCTCTTCGGCGGAGACTCCATCGTTGCCCGCTGTACAGTGCTGTAATGCGCCCTCTGCTCCCCGGGCGGTACTTACATGCCCGCCTGATCGTCCAATCTGCGCGCAGATCGCTCACCTCAGCCAATGGCAGCCGAGGGGCCGAGTGATCTCAGCGCGGGTTTATTCGAGTTCTCTCTCCCAGCGGAGGAGATCAGAGCGGGATCATGAGTTTGAAATAGAGAATCATGGAGGAGACAATGTTGTGGTTTAGCGTCAGAAATGATTCTCACTGCGCGGGCGAGCGCAATCGGTGCGCTATACATCGCGTGGGAGTCATTTATCACGATACACAGTGATGGTAGGAAAGTGTGTTTTTTACTGGACCATCGGTATGGCACATTGGTCAGGCAATGTCATTATTAATTTGCATTATTCCCTGTATATACTGTATACCATCCATATCCCAGGTTGTGTGATCGTTCCCGGTTCAGCCAAATATCTCTCCACACATGTCACCATTTCAAAGCTGCCATCTGCTTTCCTTACACAGTCATCATTTCTCTTATATAAAGTGTATTTGTGGGAATTTTCTTATATATAAGTATACATACATATACTCAGATTAATAATACTGCCCTCCTCTCCCAAAAGAGTGGCAAACTCTTAGGGGAATTAGGGGATAATTACTGATCTTCAATGAGCAGAATAAGTGAAGCAGTCTACAGGAGGCAACCTTTTAGAAATGACATATACAGTATATTTTTAATACTTAAATTCAAAAGTCCACAAAGTCCATCCACTCCTGCTGTGAAGATATGACCTCCACTACAAATACTATACTCCTAGTTCTTCCTTATAAATCCTTTTTTTCTTTGAATAAATGATTGCTGATTGTTCAGAATTTCTTCATTTTATTATGTCTTCTCCACATGTTTTCTTAATTCTATTCATAACTCCATCTGTAGGGAGGTGTATTATATGTTACATGTCATTTAAAAGTGCGGTGTTCTGATATTCTTTAATGTCCCCAGATGGGTTCAGTAGGTGCCCCTAGATTATGTAATATATAACCAAAGAGAGTTACTGTTATCTGGCCTTATTAGGGCACCCGTTCACCCGCTGGCAATCACAGAAGTTGTGCAGACTGCTGGCTAAAGACTTTGCAGGACTTCCTCTGCTAGTGGTTGTTCATGTGGAGCCAAAAGTACCAATTAGCTGGACAGCCACTTCTGCCCAAAAACACTCGTGGGTTAAATCGGGGGCTTGGGCTTAAGTAAGATAGCTTGTGGCTTATGGCTTAACAAATTGGCGGTCACTGTATTTCATCTTTAGCCAGGCTTCCCGGAGCCTTTCCCTGCAGGGAGCCGGCTGCGGTCCCATGACTTGGGGTAGGCACAGTGGAAACCCCCACTACTCAGATAACCAATCCAGCAGGGAATTGTTAAATTTAACCAGCCACACCCAGGTGACACCTGGAGTGGGTTTAAAAGAGGGAGCCCAGCTAGGCAGTACTTGCTCTAACCTCTGCTTTGGGCATTCTGATTAGGTATTAGTTCAGCATCATGCTGAGATTAACATCTACTAAGTCTCTGTGCTAAGACCTTACTTTGTGGACCTGCAGTAAGCAAGAGGACATTTGTTCCTGCCATGATGCAGCAGAGGAGTGAACGCAGTGGCTGGTTGGCCGGGACAGGGCTACAGAGGAGCATGACTACTGTATATAGCCCCTTTAGGGTAAGGTAATCTAGGTGGCTGTCTGTGCGGTGAATCACCTGGTTGTTATTAACTGTACTCTGTATAAAATAAAGGTATATTTGTACCCCTCCAGTGTTTTCCTAAGTGATTCCAAACTCATGAAGGCAATGGGTACAGGGGCAAACGCAGGATTTGTAGAGAGGGGTTTCCATGCCACACCGCCAGTGTGGTATATTATCCCCATAATATACATGGGCAATGCTGCCTGCACTACTGTTAGGGGCGCTTGAGCAGAGCTGTGTGAAGCTAGACATACCTACAATCTTTGTCCTGACAGTGTCAGAACAGTTGACAGACTGTCCTGCTCCCTCCTACCTGTTATTGCTGCTTTCAATACTTGTCGGGTAGAGATGGCTGTGAACAGTGCAGACAGAAACGATCTGCACAAAAGCTGCAAAGTGGCTGGTCCCGGGGCAGGTTCCAGCCACCTCAAGCATACAGTACCCCAGGCTGGGAGGGGGGTTTCCAGGCACTAGGAAACCTCCCCTCGGTTAGCCTATGGGGGTACCCTGAGCTAGCACAGAAGGTAGCTTCAGGCTGACTAGGTAGCGCTGAGTGGGCAGAAGAGCCTGGTGTTCTTACAATCAGGCTTGGTCCTTACCTTGCTGATAGAGTGAGGCTCAACAGCTGTATCCTGGCTCCAAGAGAATGGTGACTTAAAACTCCTTATGATATGGTTGTTTAATAGGCTGTTAGTGTGGTGAACCCCCTGGTACTTGTTCCTTAAAGAGCTGTAATCTGGAGTGTGTATTTAAAAAAAAAAACAACGTTTTTGCTTTTTACACCTGTTTGCCACAAACAGGGGTATGAAGTGTGTCCAGCTGGTACACTCCATATATTAAATATAGAAAATAACAATCCCAGACACACTAGAATGTGTGCTCTCTTACTTGTACAAACAGCGTCACCACACCAAACAATCAACTCACTACAAAAAGTACATGTGATGGCAAAAACACAATATATAGATGGGGAATGGTTAAACCAACACAGTTCTGTCAACAATCAGTTTCAAAAGTGAATCACAAATCACCCTCAATTCCAGTTGTTCTTGGAGTGAATCTTTAACACGTGCAGTATTCCACAGGATCCAATCAATTCAAAAATAAAAGAAACATGAACATAGTTGTTATGATTAACTGGGTGTTTGTAATGGTAGCAATGTAGTCCAGAATAGGCCAAGGATATATCAGTTTATTGAAGCACAAGCACTGTTGCAGAACATGAACAGAGAAATGCAATCAACAAACATAATCCAGGAACAGCAGGTAATGATCAGAACACAGTCCAGGTACAACAGAATCCAGGTGTGACTGGATATAATTAAATGGTCTCTGAACACAAACGAGATAACAGGTAATTTGCAAGAACAAGGAAGGAAACATACAATGCAATAGATTACAAGGCAAATGCTGCAAATCAGATGCTGAAGGGATTCAGGTAAATTGTACGGAATGATGGTAGAAGGTAGGGTCAGAGTTACACAGGAGCACAATGTCCAGGGCACAGGATAAGACAAACAACAATCAATGACCAGCAAGGTGCATGGGGAGGGGCATGAATAAACAGTCAGGGAAGCAAGTGCAGGTTATTCAACAGAGGAATAACTCCTGCAGGTGAGGAGAAAATGTTCAAAGTCATAACAGCAGCACCTCTGGTGACACAGAGGTACTGCATGCCTGATGCAGAAGAAGGACAAAGAGCCTTTCCTTAATGATTCATTAAAGAAAGTTAAGTAAAAAATTGAGTACGTTGACAAAACCATGTTCCAATGCAAGGGCTGCAAATTCGTTTTCTATTTTTGCACATAAGTTAAATACTGACTGTTTTTTCATGTAGCACACAAATATCAACTTTAAATTTGAAATTGGAATTCTCTCCAGGATGGGTACCGCAACTCATCATTCTGGCCCTAGCCATCCTGGTACATTGCGTTGTTCGCCCATGGACAGTCCTCTAAGTGAGAGGTAGAGGTAGTACATATAGGGGGCACAGCTAACCAAGAAGCAGAGTGGGGAGACGGGGAGGGACAAGATTCCCACTTCAACAATAAGCCTGAGCACACATATGTAGTACTACCATGTTGACACCAGAGAGGCTCGGCCTGTGATACAATCTGCATTTTGGGAGTTCCAATGTCTTGAGCATGGTAAAGAAAAAGGTGCATGTGATGTACCTTCATGGAGCCCCTGGGTGCTGAGTTTACGTGGACTACCATTGGTTGAATGAGGGAACAGTGACCAACAGATGACCCAATCCCTAGCTAGCCTCCGAAGATCAACCAGATGGTCTGATCAGTTTGGATCGGTTGATGTGGGAGAATAACCTGCAGTATCACATAACCAACACATGGCCACTGCATGAACCCTGGACAGCGCTAGGCAGCTTATTTCCCCCGAAAGTATAGAATGCAGCTCCAAATCATACAGGGAAGACGTTCATTCTAACCCTGGTAGATTATGTCACCTGGTAACCCGAAGGCTATAACTGCCATTTATAGATAGCCAGTTAGGATTCCCTCAGGAGGTGATTAATGACTGTAATGAAACCAATTTGATATCCCCTTAACCAGCCTGTCCTTCATTTCTCACAAAATGTTGAGCATAACAACATTTACTTTTAATGTTCCCCTGCTCACCAGAGTACAAATGCAGTCTCTAATTACATGTGGATAAGGGGATATTGTAGCCAGGCTTATATAGGAGACTTTATCACTATATGTTACTCATTGTAAAAAATGTATATTGTTTATTGTATATTGTAGTGATGCTGTTATATATTGCTCTTAAAGTGAAGTCAGGAGGGTTATGGGTAAGGATCAGGTTAGGTCCAGGATACCAGTGAGGGGGTTGTAGCTTAAACCATTCTCCCCCTCCTTTCTCAATAGAAAGACCTGAACTGCTGGAAGCAAGGTATGGCTCAAACAGATTGTAAGGGGTTAATTTCAGGAGGAGCTGAGTGCTATCCTAGATCTGTAGGTGGGGAAGGCTCATTCACATCAGTCTATGCCCCATTGGAGCTTACAGTCTAAATTCCCTAATATAGACACACACCCACACACAGACAGAGACGGGTAAATTTTTGATAGCAGCCAATTAACCTACCAGTATGTTTTTGAAGTGTGGGAGGAAACTGGAGCACCCGGAGGAAACCCACGCAAACACAGGGAGAACATACAAACTCCACACAGATAAGACCATGGACGGGAATCGAACTCATGACCCCAGTGCTGTGAGGCAGAAGTGCTAACCACTAGGCCACTGTGCTGCCCATACATATATTTTCCTGTTTTAACTTGACTCATCGGTTGCCAGCACAGATGAAGGATATCTGCCTTTGCATCAATTACATTGGGATTGCTGTATTATTGTGTAATAAATACTGTAAAGGCTGGGCTGCTTACTAAAGTCTGCACTGGAACGTGCTAGTACAGGCTCGGCTGACCTGTGGCACTCCAGGGGGTAAATGTATTAACTTCCGGTTTCTTCAACTCCCGCGAGTTCGGCGTCTTCGGCGCTTAAATTTAAAGCGGCGCTGCCTTGTAAAGGGAAACTTTCCTTTACAAGGCAGCGCCGCTTTAAATTTAAGCGCCGTAGACGCCGAACTCGCGGGAGTTGAAGAAACCGGAGGTTAATACATTTACCCCCAGGTGTTGTGAAACTACAAGCTCCAGCATGCTTTGCCAATATATAGCAGCTTATTGCTGGAAGGGTATACTGGGACTATACTCACAACACCTGGAGTGCCACAGGTTAGCCAAGTCTGTGCTAGTAAGTCTAGGACTAATGACATAATTGCTCCAGATCATTTACTGCTTGCAGCTCATTTGTAAATGACCAACTGCAAAAGGAGCAATTCCCAATGGAAATTTCCTCTCGAAAACTTAAATGCCCTAACCCTTTCTACTTCCAGTTAGACCAACTTGTCACGATGGGCCACACCTCCGCTTTTGCCTTTGCACTAGTAGTAGAACTTTAAAAGCTGGTGGTTATGAACACAATTCCCACATTCAAATCATGAAAATGGTTCCTGTCTTGCCTGAGTCCACTGATGTATATTAAGACTTTGCTAGTAAAGCAGTGCCCACATTCAGATCAAAGCAATAGATTCTTGTGTGATGTGTTGCTAAACTATTAGTCTGAAACATTTCCCACATTCAGTGCCTGGTGGTTGTTCTCCTGTGTGAATATGCAAATGTAAATTAAAACTTTGTTTGCTATTAAAGCATTCCAACATTCAGGGCATGATAATCAATGTTCTCCTATGTGAATTATCCAATGTGTAAAAAGAGAATGATTAGTAATAAAACATTTTCCATATTCAGATTATGAAAACAGTTTCTCTTCTGTGTGACTTCACTGATGTTGAAGGAGTTGATTTTCCACTTTCAGAGCACTTATATGCTTTTGCTCCTTTGTGAACTCTCCGAGGCGCAAGAAGATATGATTTGCATCTAAAACGCCCTCCACATTCAGAGCATATATAGGGTTGGTCTCCTATGTGAATTCGCCAATGTATTATCAGAGAATTACTAGTAATAAAACACTTCCCACATTCAGAACATGAACATTACTTTTCTCCTGCGTGAATTTGCTGATGTATAAGAAGAGATGCGTTAGTAGTAAAACGTTTCGCACATAGAGAACATGAAAACAGTTTCTTTCCTGTGTGAATTCTCTGATGTCTTTGAAGATTTGATTTGTCTTTAAAATTCCAACCACATTCAGAACATCTATAGGGTTTCTCTCCTGTGTGAATTCTGTGATGGGTAAGAAGTGTGATCTGCTTCTAAAACTCCCCCCCGCATTCCGAGCATATGTATGGTTTCTCGCCCTAGTGAATTTTCTGATGCGTAAGGAAAGCTGATTTGAATCTAAAACTCCCCCCACATTGAGCATGTATGTGGTTTCTCTCCGTTGTGAATTCTCTGATGTTTAAGAAGATCAGAGTTGGATCTAAAATTTCCCCCACATTCGGAGCATGTATACGGTTTCTCTCCTGTGTGTATTCTCTGATGTATAAGTAGAGAATGATTAGTAGTAAAACATTTCCCACATACAGAGCATGAAAATAATCTCTCTCCTGTGTGAACTATCTTATGTCTAAGAAGATTTGATCTACGTCTAAAACATTTCCCACATTCAGAGCATGCGTATTGTTTCTCTCCTGTGTGTATTCTCTGATGTATAAGTAGAGAATGATTAGTAGTAAAACATTTCCCACATTCAGAGCATGCGTATTGTTTCTCTCCTGTGTGAACTCTCTGATGGTGGTATAGCCTTGCTTGAGAAGAAAACAAAGTTTTACAGTAGGCACATACATGCCAGTGTGAGGTTAATTTACAAATGGATTTCCTATTGCCATTCTCATCGCTTGCATCATTGGCATCTGTATGTACTGATGAACTGCTGGGAACATCTTATTTAATACCAGCAGATCCTTCTTCCGTTCCACTTATCTTGTATTGAGGCAGTTGGAAGTCTTGTAGATTACTTTCTGCGCTCATGTTTGACACATCAGTGTGTATAGTCACAGGTTTCTCCACAGCCGTGAGGATGCCTCTCTTCCGAAAATATGGCTACATAGTTCCCATTGATATAAGGTTCTTCTGTCAACGGACACACCTGTTTCAAGTGAATTCAGATAACAAAAAGTTATATTACTACAATGTGATCATGGGAAAGCTTTAAATTACATGATCAAATCTCTACCTTTTAAACACAACTTTAACCTATCCTTACATAGGCAAACCAAGGGGGGGGGGGGTTCCTAGTGTCTGGAAACCCCCCTCCAAGCCTGGGGCACTGTATAATTGAGGTGGCTGGACCCTGCTCCCACTTTACACAGCTCTGCTTGAAAAGGGAGAGCTGTGTGCACCTAACAGTAGCGCAAGCAGCATTGCCCGTGTATATTATGGAGATAGGAAGAGTTGGAGAGCAGCCAAGCACTGTTTAGAATTATAACCACGCCCCCATACATGCTGGCCACGCCCACTGGTGGTGTGGTGTGGAAACCTCCTTCTACAAATCCTGCGTTTGCCCCTGCCTTATGGTGTATAAAAGTAAACCCTTAACCCTGCCCAGTTATTTCACCTGTAGCACATCTCTAGACCATTCTCGGAAATTGTTTTGAAATTCTAAGGCCAATTACAGACTACACGACAAGCTGCAGCGCACCAATATATCATTGGTCACTTCTAGAAGTCACTAGATATATAAAACCCAGATTGTTAAATAACCAGTTTAAATTGCAACTCTGAAGTTGCTCAAATTTGAAAAAGATTCAAAGAAAACATAAAAGGAGGGTGTCATCCAATATCTACGATAAAAATAAAACAGCCAGGCTTTAGAATGTGTATATAATCTTTAAACATAGCTAAGGATTCCAATAAGCAATCCAATATTATAGAAAAATCTATAAGTAACATTCAAATAACTCTGTATCTAACTACTCAGAGCAAACAAATGTCATCAGGTATCCTGGAGTGATTTGCCTCAATATGAAATAATGAACGTGCTTAGTCAGTTACCTTTCTAAGCCAACTATGGAATACACAGATGTTTTCAGGAGGTGGTGTAGTAGCAAAATATAAAAATCTATCAATAGTGTTTTTTCAAACCTCTACCAAATACAGGTTTGGACAATGTTTACATAATAGAGAATCCTTACGATATAGTTGAAAGTCTTCTGTAATAAATGGTATCACATTTAAAAAAAAACAAAAAACATAATTGCAAGTATGAGTGTAGATTTCCCTCTGTCACACTGTGCCCATAGGGGCCAGTATGTGGGAGATCAATGTCATTTTAGAGCGTCCCCTATGTTTTGGTTTTTCTATTTGCTGTAGTGTAGCACCACAGAAGACGGGAGTCTCGCTCTTTAGCGGTCATAAGTTATATCTGCAAGTCCAATCCCATTCCCACCCTAATCACTATCCCTACCTGGCAAAACTGACTGAGTTGGCAGGAATGAGGAGTGTGTGGTAGACAATGTGGGGCACTCCTCAATCCTGCCAACTCGGTTTTCTTTCAGACAGGTATTATGTTTATCCACCAAAAATGTCAACGGGAATGACCGGGTTTAACAAACTCACACAGAAACAGTTTAACAAGCCACGCACTTAAGCGACGAGGAGTGCCACTTCTGTGGCTAAAGTGTAACGCCCCCTGCGGGGAAAGACAGGGACAGACGCACACAAAAGAATTTACCTTGTAAACGATGGTCACCTCCAGTCCGCTTCCACTTTCCCAGCTGCGATCCTATCCCAGCAGATCCGCAGCCGCAGTCACCTCCAATCACGTCCCTCTGAGATAGAGACAGAGATTACGGCCGTGCCTACCAGGTAAGGGCTGTCCGAGACTACGGCAAAGCACAAGGACACGGTCAGTCCAAACTCCTTGCCGCCTCCTCAGTTTATTCTTGCCAAGACGCGGGGGACTACAGGCACTGAAGGCCAAGACTAATCCGAGGACTAATCCCGCCTCAAGTGCCTCACACACCTGCCGGTGAGGGCCTAACCGAAAGGAGGAATCGAGCGTGATACTCACCGGGACACTCCCACTTCCGATCCGGTTCTCCTGCACCTTCCCGACTCCTGCGGATGACAAGACACACAGCCTCCCTCTACGCTCTCCGTGAACTAAGATGGCACCCACAAACTGGACTAACTACAAACGGCGACCCGACCCTAACAAGGTTCTAATGGTCGGCAACGCAACTACGTCAAACACTAGGACTACTAAATGTGGTGCACTAACAGAACTAATAGTTACACGCTACGGGGAACACCAGCCGGTGTTCACAGCCTAAACCGGAGGGCGGTTCCTAACCCCCTCACCCAGGTCTTACCAAGAAGCTGCCTTCTTGCTATGGAGTCACACACAGGCCCTAAGTACGGGTTCTTTAAGCCCGGCTGAGGCTCAGTAAAACAGCACACTAACCCGCGGGCCGACTGCCGCACGGAACAGCCGATCGAACTGAACCGCCCGACTGCCTGTACTCGGGTATCTCACACGTGTCCCTTCGTCCGGAACCACAGGTCCACCTGCACGGAACCGGCCTTGAGGACCCTTGATCAGAACCACGGCCGCCCCTGGAACTGCCTCAAGGTGTGCTGTACTGCCACCAACTCACTCAGCCACCCCCCTCTGGGTACCAGTGTGACCCCGGGGACCTAAGGGACAGGGAAACTACATGTGTTCTCCCCTGACTATGTGTATGCTGTTACTTACACTTGTCCCCACACAGCACGGGTTAGCACAGGAAAACCACAGGAAACAAGAGCCTACCTTTAATGGGGGCCTGACGTCTTGCCCCTGGACACAGTTAGAAAGCACACCAAAATACTGTAATGTAAACTACACTCGCCACACAGACAGAATAAATAGATACAGTCTACAGTACTTTGCCGCTACTTACCCGAACACACCGCTGCTAGCCAACCAGCAGGTTGCTACAGCACCACGGGAGCCTACGCTCGACCGTACCTCCTAACCACGTGTGCTCACCTCACACAGGACCGCGCCTACTCTCACGAGGCTCCCACGCCTCTACCTCACACCACCAGGGCCTTAGGCCCTACACACCATGGGTCTCTGCCCAGCTACACACAGAGCCTTCTGCTCTGACTAATGGGCCTCAGCCCCCTCTCTAACCCAGGGCTCTGAGCCCACTCACTAGGGCCTTGTGCCCTACTACCTAGGGGTCCTAGCCCCTGCCTGAGGCCTGTGGCCTTCCTTACTAACTGAGGGCCTTGTGCCCTTAATAGGAGATGGGCTACCAGCCCCTAACTAGGCCCTATGGCCTTCCTATGGCCTCTAGGCCACTAACTACCTAAGGGCCTTGTGCCCTTGTACCCGGGGCTCAGAGTCCCCCTCTCTAATCTAACAGGGGCTTGTCCCCTTTATATAGATATACTAATGGCCTACTGGCCCACTACCACGTTGGGGCCTAGTGCCCAGGTCCCTGGGCCTTGTGCCCCTACTATAGAGTGCCACGGGCCTTGTGCCCGACTGTGCCCACGGGCCTAGTGCCCGAATTTACGTTGAGTATACTTACCTGCTCTGCGCAGGATACTCAACTTGACACGCCGTCTTCTGTTTTCTTCTGCGGGTCTTCCAGACCCTCCAGCCGGCGGCGCCTCTTCTCCGCTTCGGCGCTGGGTCTCCACTTGCAGCTGGGGCGGGGGCGCTCTCAGCCCTGACAAGGGCTCCCCGCCGACGATCTCCGCTCCGGCGGCTTGATTGAAGTCTTCGGGCGGCAGGGTAGCTCACGGCCCTTACAAGGGCCCCCTGCCGCCGCTGCTGCTGGCTCTCTTGATGGACGTCTTGAAGAGACGTCCTCTCTCTTCTCCGCCGACGGACTTCTGGCAAAATGGCGCCACCCGGCGACTTATATAGTCGCCGGCGTGACGTCATCCGCCGGCGCGAGCGCTGATTGGCTCGCGTCGGCGCCAATCTTTTGAATGGCCGGGCGCGAGCCGCGATTGGCTCGCGCATCCGGCCGCTGATTGGCCAGCGGGGAAAGATGAGCCCTGATTGGCTCATCCTTCTCCCGCGCACAGGACCTGCAAAAAAGAAGTTATACTCACCGCCGCTGGATCGATGGACGGGTGAGTACTTCTCCTCTTCTTTCTTGTAGCTGGGCACCATCGGGGACCTCTTCAGCCCCTCCAGGGGCACAGCGCTGCCGGATATCTTCGCCCTCTTCACGGGCACCGGCTCCAGCGTCTTCTGTCCCTCCACATTTCCGCCGCCTTTTTCCATTGTGGTCCCCACAATCAACGTCTTCTCCTCTACGTCCACCTCCAAGGGTCGCTTACCGGCATCCCTGACTTGCGTCCACCGGGTCCTTCGCGGTAAAGCCCTCTCGCGCAGGATCCACACCATCCTGGCAACTTCCTCGCCCGAAGTCGGTATCCAGGGAGTCTCTTCCTCAGCACCTGCCGGAACCTCCCATCCGTCCGATACCTCCTCGGTTGTGCGGGAAGCTTCTTCAGAAGGTGATAACATCCACCACTCTCCAGCTGCGCTCTCTAAAGTACAGTCTTCGTCAGGCAGTACTTCTTCAGCAGCTCTCTCTTCCGGGGTACTGATGGCTTCCATCCTCTCAGGTACCACCGGGCAGACATCTTCACATGTCTCCGGACACAGCGTTGCCCCGTGGAGGGTCTGCTCAGTTCTCCCTTCGTCTTCAGGGACCAACTCTTCCACAGCCACGGACAAGTCGTCTGACGTATCCGACGTCTCCAATACCCCAGCTCCAGCATCCGGCTGACGCGGGTATTCCTGTCGCGAATCTTGCTTGGACGGGACGATCACCTGCGATCCAACAGTCAGCAGGCTCTGCCGATCCTTCCCTCCAGATTCCGACTTCTCTTGAGACCATGGATGGACGGCTCCCTCGTCCTTCCACTCGAAGACTTCTACGTCTTCCCATTCATCGGAGACTTCTTCGTCCTCCCATTCATCAAAGAGCTCCTCGGCAACTGGGCACTGGTATGCGAAGTGTCCAGGCAACCCACACTTCCAGCACAGCATTTCTTCCACCGGTTGCCGTTTAGTACCTTTGCTCTTCTTCTTCCTTGTCTCACAACGTTCCAGGATTTGCTTCGTGAACGCTGCCACTTCGTCACGAGAGATGACACAGCTGTATCCCTCGTACAGCGGAATGATCCCCCGATGAGCCATCGTTGATCCTGCCGACTACGCCAAAATGTAACGCCCCCTGCGGGGAAAAGACAGGGACAGACGCACACAAAAGAATTTACCTTGTAAACGATGGTCACCTCCAGTCCGCTTCCACTTTCCCAGCTGCGATCCTATCCCAGCAGATCCGCAGCCGCAGTCACCTCCAATCACGTCCCTCTGAGATAGAGACAGAGATTACGGCCGTGCCTACCAGGTAAGGGCTGTCCGAGACTACGGCAAAGCACAAGGACACGGTCAGTCCAAACTCCTTGCCGCCTCCTCAGTTTATTCTTGCCAAGACGCGGGGGACTACAGGCACTGAAGGCCAAGACTAATCCGAGGACTAATCCCGCCTCAAGTGCCTCACACACCTGCCGGTGAGGGCCTAACCGAAAGGAGGAATCGAGCGTGATACTCACCGGGACACTCCCACTTCCGATCCGGTTCTCCTGCACCTTCCCGACTCCTGCGGATGACAAGACACACAGCCTCCCTCTACGCTCTCCGTGAACTAAGATGGCACCCACAAACTGGACTAACTACAAACGGCGACCCGACCCTAACAAGGTTCTAATGGTCGGCAACGCAACTACGTCAAACACTAGGACTACTAAATGTGGTGCACTAACAGAACTAATAGTTACACGCTACGGGGAACACCAGCCGGTGTTCACAGCCTAAACCGGAGGGCGGTTCCTAACCCCCTCACCCAGGTCTTACCAAGAAGCTGCCTTCTTGCTATGGAGTCACACACAGGCCCTAAGTACGGGTTCTTTAAGCCCGGCTGAGGCTCAGTAAAACAGCACACTAACCCGCGGGCCGACTGCCGCACGGAACAGCCGATCGAACTGAACCGCCCGACTGCCTGTACTCGGGTATCTCACACGTGTCCCTTCGTCCGGAACCACAGGTCCACCTGCACGGAACCGGCCTTGAGGACCCTTGATCAGAACCACGGCCGCCCCTGGAACTGCCTCAAGGTGTGCTGTACTGCCACCAACTCACTCAGCCACCCCCCTCTGGGTACCAGTGTGACCCCGGGGACCTAAGGGACAGGGAAACTACATGTGTTCTCCCCTGACTATGTGTATGCTGTTACTTACACTTGTCCCCACACAGCACGGGTTAGCACAGGAAAACCACAGGAAACAAGAGCCTACCTTTAATGGGGGCCTGACGTCTTGCCCCTGGACACAGTTAGAAAGCACACCAAAATACTGTAATGTAAACTACACTCGCCACACAGACAGAATAAATAGATACAGTCTACAGTACTTTGCCGCTACTTACCCGAACACACCGCTGCTAGCCAACCAGCAGGTTGCTACAGCACCACGGGAGCCTACGCTCGACCGTACCTCCTAACCACGTGTGCTCACCTCACACAGGACCGCGCCTACTCTCACGAGGCTCCCACGCCTCTACCTCACACCACCAGGGCCTTAGGCCCTACACACCATGGGTCTCTGCCCAGCTACACACAGAGCCTTCTGCTCTGACTAATGGGCCTCAGCCCCCTCTCTAACCCAGGGCTCTGAGCCCACTCACTAGGGCCTTGTGCCCTACTACCTAGGGGTCCTAGCCCCTGCCTGAGGCCTGTGGCCTTCCTTACTAACTGAGGGCCTTGTGCCCTTAATAGGAGATGGGCTACCAGCCCCTAACTAGGCCCTATGGCCTTCCTATGGCCTCTAGGCCACTAACTACCTAAGGGCCTTGTGCCCTTGTACCCGGGGCTCAGAGTCCCCCTCTCTAATCTAACAGGGGCTTGTCCCCTTTATATAGATATACTAATGGCCTACTGGCCCACTACCACGTTGGGGCCTAGTGCCCAGGTCCCTGGGCCTTGTGCCCCTACTATAGAGTGCCACGGGCCTTGTGCCCGACTGTGCCCACGGGCCTAGTGCCCGAATTTACGTTGAGTATACTTACCTGCTCTGCGCAGGATACTCAACTTGACACGCCGTCTTCTGTTTTCTTCTGCGGGTCTTCCAGACCCTCCAGCCGGCGGCGCCTCTTCTCCGCTTCGGCGCTGGGTCTCCACTTGCAGCTGGGGCGGGGGCGCTCTCAGCCCTGACAAGGGCTCCCCGCCGACGATCTCCGCTCCGGCGGCTTGATTGAAGTCTTCGGGCGGCAGGGTAGCTCACGGCCCTTACAAGGGCCCCCTGCCGCCGCTGCTGCTGGCTCTCTTGATGGACGTCTTGAAGAGACGTCCTCTCTCTTCTCCGCCGACGGACTTCTGGCAAAATGGCGCCACCCGGCGACTTATATAGTCGCCGGCGTGACGTCATCCGCCGGCGCGAGCGCTGATTGGCTCGCGTCGGCGCCAATCTTTTGAATGGCCGGGCGCGAGCCGCGATTGGCTCGCGCATCCGGCCGCTGATTGGCCAGCGGGGAAAGATGAGCCCTGATTGGCTCATCCTTCTCCCGCGCACAGGACCTGCAAAAAAGAAGTTATACTCACCGCCGCTGGATCGATGGACGGGTGAGTACTTCTCCTCTTCTTTCTTGTAGCTGGGCACCATCGGGGACCTCTTCAGCCCCTCCAGGGGCACAGCGCTGCCGGATATCTTCGCCCTCTTCACGGGCACCGGCTCCAGCGTCTTCTGTCCCTCCACAAAAGTGCTTGGTTTGTTTGGACCCCCACAAAACAAGCTTAATATGGGCTTAAGACAGCTAAGCTAACGGGGCTGTCAAGGAACTGTAAGACTGCAGCAAACTGGCTGGTTAGAGCAACGGCACAAACACACAGCAGTTTATATCACATCTAGGTTATACTGCCACACAGCAATGGCAGGAAAGAAAACTGGTGGAAGATGGAATTGTCCTTGGGAACTACCACCCACCCTTATCATCATTATCACCATTTATTTATATAGCGCTACTAATTCCGCAGCACTGTACAGAGAACTCACTCACATCAGTCCCTGCACCATTGGAGCTTACAGTCTAAATTCCCACACACACAGACACACACACTAGGGTAATTTAGTTAGCAGCCAATTAACCTACTAGTATGTTTTTGGATTGTGGGAGGAAACCGGAGCACCCTGAGGAAACTCACGCAAACACAGGTAGAACATACAAACTCCTCACAGATAAGGCCATGGTTGGGAATTGAACTCATGACCCCAGTGCTGTGAGGCAGAAGTGCTAACCACTTAAGCACTGTGCTGCCCAACTGGATTTACATAATATGAATATGAATGATGGGCAGCAGACTAGACAAGGTTATAAAGTCGACAATATAATGACTGACAGTATTATTAGGATACATGAAATGTAGACAGTATTTATTCGGTTGACAATTCAAATGTAGTCAGTATTATCCCTAACTCTAACCCTATCCCTAGACTTGTCCCTGTCCCTAACCCTATAATAATACTGTCCACATTTGAATAGCCTACCTAATCATACTGTCCACCATGTGAATTGGCAACCTAATAATACTGTTGACACTTGAGTTGTCAACTGTTACACAAGCTGATAGACCAAGGTCTAAATGTCAAACAGTACAAGATGGAATTGCACTTGGAAATATGTTATAAAGGACATGTACAGTTTTACAAACTAAGCATTTCAGCGACTTTTGTGGCTGAAGTGCTTAGTTTGTTTGGGCCCCCACAAAATAAGCTCACAACAGGCTTAAGGCAGGTAAGCTAACAGTGCTGTTATTGAACTCTACAGTGGCAAGATAATGTTGTCATCATCCTCAGCCTAATGCTCACCCTCATCAGTGTGTACATCATCCTCACACAATATTAATTCATCCCAGCTGGAATCCACCATTACAGAAGCCTCTGTACTTTGATGTAACTGCCAGTAAAGACCTTCCTTGTGAAATTTGTAGCTCATTTTGATGCACAACATATTTTCCACATTTTTAGGAAGTAGCCTCCTTAGCTGATCTCCGACAGGGTTGCCGGCTGTAAACTCTTTCAGAGCACACTGGAGGGTGGGCAGATTAGGTATTGCACACGAGCTTGTACATGGGTCTCCAAATTACCTTTTTTTACTCTCAGTATGTAAAGGGACTGTGTTTTTTTCTATGCTGTCGTTAAAATAATCCTCCACCATTCTTTGGATGTTGATAGTAGGATCAGGTGGAGTTACGGCAGAGGTGTCATGATTTTTGGGCAATTTTTTTTAGACTAGACCAGATGTCAAAATGTTATGCTGACTCATCTGCATCATACTAGGTTCTCTTGGAAAAGCTAATTTTTTCCTAGCAGCAGTTGCCTGCGAAACTGAAGGAGAATAAGTCGTCGCACCATTTGAGCTGTCAACTTGCTCACCAGGAGCTCATTGCATCTCTTGAGATCTGGATCAGTTGGAAATAAAGAAAAGGCATAGCTCTTAAACCTAGGATCAAGCACAGTCGCCAGAATGTAGTGATCCGATTTCAAGATATTGATAACTCTTGGATCCTGGCGAAGCAAATAAAGTACTTGATTTACAAGTCCGACATACTTAGCGTAATTGCTTTGTTTCATCTCCTCCTTCAATTTATGAAGCTGCTTTTCCAAGAGTCTAATTATGGGAATCACTTGGCTAAAGCTAGCAGTGTCTTAATTCAATTCACAGGTGACTACTTCGAATCATTTCAGCACCTTGCACAACACGGAAAATATTCTCTACTGCGCTGGACTAAAGTACATTCCTCCTCTTTTACCAATGTCATGGCTTGTGGAGTAAGCGGGGATGGCTTTTCGTAGTTCCTCCATCCTCATATAAAGGATGGAATTCCACTTTGTTACCACATCTTGCTTTAGTTGGTGGAAAGGCAAATTAAATTGTTCTTGTAGCTGCTGCAATCTCTTACATGATCTTGCAGAATGCCACAAATGGCCCAAAATTTTTCAGGCCACAGACAGCATCTCCTGCACGTCCCTGTCATTTATTAAAAAGCTCTGCACCACCAGAGTAGGCTGTCACAGTCATATAAATTTTAGTTTGCCCAATTCCGCTTGTCCACATATCTGTGGTTAAGTGTACAGTGGGTAGAATGGCATTTTGTAGCCCAGTAATTCCTTTTTTTGAACCTTCTGGTAGAGATGAGGAATAGCTTTTCTAGTTTAATGGTGTCAAGATGGAATTTGGTAATGGGGACACAGGACCTCAATTAACTGTCTAAAACCAGCTGCATTAATGGTGGATACTTTTCGATGCAGATCTACCAGTAGCATAGTCACCATGGCATCCGTGATCCGCTTTGTGACTGGGTGACAGCTTTCATACTTGCTTCTTTCAAAGGATTGTTTAACAACCAATTATTGTAAACTACTAGTCGTCTTCTTCTTGGTCTGCTTCTGTGATGAAGATCTGCTCCCAGCAGTAGCAGCGGGACTACTGCTTGAGAGTTCTTTTGAGAAATATAGTGGAGTCATCTATCCTTAGCAACTTGGATGCAGGACTAACTCCGATCACTACTGAGGATATTGATGAGGGCAGTGTTGTGGGTGTAGACTGCAGGTGCTGGGATCTAGATGAGAGAAGGGAGGTAGATGATGCTGGGCTGCTTGTTGTCATTTTTTAGCATAAGTTTCTGATTTTCCCAAAAGCTTCCCATGAACTTTCTTCAAATGGCGTAACATGGGTGAGGTTCCTAGATGGTTAAGGTCTCTACCTCTACTGACTGTGGTTTTACAAACGCTACAAATGGCTACACAACTGTTGTCAGGATTTGGGTAAAAATAATTCCACACATAAGAGGTGTATTTTTTGGTCTTATGCCCAGGCATGACAATGGCCTTCTTCTTATCACTGGAAAGAACTGCTTCCACTGGTGCAGGATCATCCATCATCAGCTACACAAATATGGGCACCTCTTTTTAAACCCGGAATGACAAGGTCTTGCATTGCTATGACAGATCTTAGAAGAAGATGCCTCACTGACAGTTGTAGAATTAACACTCATTCAGAAAGGTGAAGGTCTGATTCTTTGCTTGGTGCTCTTGCTGTTCTGTGGATTGATCAGGATCCGTATCAATGGCACTGGAAACTGACAAGAATACTGTCTGCGGTCCCTGTTTCTGTGTGAGCAATGGCACTCAGCAATGTCACTAGAGACTGGAGAGTGACGAGAACACTGCTGCCTCTACTGTTTCTGTGTGAGCAATGGCACAGAGCAATGTCACTGGAGACTGGAGATCGACAAGAACACTGCTACCCCTACTGTTTCTATGTGAGCAATGTCACTGGAGACTGGAGAGTGACGAGAACACTGCTGCCCCTACTGTTTCCGTGTGAGCAATGGCACAGAGCAATGTCACTGGAGACTGGAGAGCGACAAGAACACTGCTACCCCTACTGTTTCTGTGTGAGCAATGGCACAGAGCAATGTCACTGGAGACTGGAGAGTGACGAGAACACTGCTACCCCTCCTGTTTCTGTGTGAGCAATGGCACAGAGCAATGTCACTGGAGACTGGAGAGCGACAAGAACACTGTCTGCTACTCCTGTTTCTATGTGAGCAATGTCACTGGAGAGTGATAAGAACACTGTCTGCTACCCTTGTCACTCTCCAGTGTCATTGCTCACACAGAAACAAGAACACTGCTACCCATTCTGTTTCTGTGTGAGCAATGGCACTGTGCAATGTCACTGGAGAATGGAGAGTGACAAGAATACTGTTACCCCTGTTTCTTTGTGAGCAGTGCCACTCAGAAATGTCACTGGAAAGTGACAAGAACACTGCCATCCCTCTTGTTTCTGTGTTAGCAGTGGTGCCGGATCTCCGGGGAGGGAGGTACTTATGAAATCCAAAACCTGCCAATGATCTTTTGGCTCGATTTCAGTTCCGAGGACGCAGGGAAGTATTGTGTCGACTCGGTTCGGGGATGTTTGGGTGGGCTTGGTTTCATAAAACCGAGCATCCCTACCGCTATTATTAACGGAATGTTTTACACTGATTTGGGGAATACGTAATCAGTATAGAGTCATAAATTCTGCAGTCTGCATAGTTATCTGGCAGTTATAAGTTACAATACACACACCTTTCCCACACCCCTAATGAACCACTGACTTCTATTAAGGTCCCCCCCTCTCAAGTTTGTTTATTACCCAAACCGCTGCTTTGGTCCTCCCATTGCCCCTCCTCCCAATCCAGCTTCTCTCATGTACCAGACTCTCTGTCATCATATGGTAGTAATCTTCACCCCTTAACCCTAACACATAGGCAATTAATTATAACATAATCATTTGGTCGGGATATAATCGAATTAAAATTTTCAAGTACACATATTGGGTTTGCATAATTTTATATTTGTATATTTATCTCTTTGCCTTGTAGATATTATCGAGGACAACCACCATCTTCTGTAGTATAACAAGAATGATCTGACATTAACTTTATGCAATTAGATCTCTGACTGAGTAGGGAATACACCCCCTATGGTGTTTTTGCTGGATCATGTACTTTACCTGCGTGTATTAGTACAGATACTATGATTCATTTTGTGCATGGATGTATTTTTATATTGACTCGCGAGCTGGCTCATTTCACATGATCCTTCATAGGGTCACATTTTAATTGTTTAATTAACCGATATAATAGGTTAGCATCACTTTCAATAAGGGTGTAGTACCTATTTAGGGGTGTTAGGGATATTAGGGTTAACCCTAATATCCCTAACACCCCTAACCCCGAAAATAGTACTTACATGTCATAAATGACAGGCGGCTCCGTCCATCGCCGCCTTAAAGGCAAGTCGCACTTGGATGGCGTCATTTTCGGGAGCCGGCAACACAGCGAGTCCTCATCTGAAGACATCTGCATTCCGGTAAGTACTATTTTTGCAAGTCGGTCTACTCTGCAGTCGGACTCCTCACGTCGTGCTGTCATCTGTCGGGGTAGTCAGTACCATGGAACTGACTACCACTGTTAAATAATATAGGTGCTTTAACCTCAGTACATAGAAATTACCAGTATGGCAAAAACAAACGTGTAAAGAGCTTATAGGGGCATATTCAATTGTTCCAAATCCCCGCGGCGATAAACTATTACCATTATTACGGTAATAGTAGGCTGGATTTCAGCTCGCAGCTCAGGGAGCCGCGAGCTGAAATCCAGCAAGAAAACTACTGTAATAACAGTATTTATGTGCACTATTACCGTAATGACGATAATAGTGCACGCGCCGCAAGATTTTTGGCGTTTTCGCCAACAATTGATTATGCCCCATTGAATGTTATATACTGTATGTCTATTGGTAGGACTGATGAATACATTGTTCAAAGTAGAGATTTCCAATTCCATTCAATATTTTTACGACAGTTGTAACAGTGACTGCAGATATACATAGACTCCCTATGTTAAAATTTTGAGGGAGCTTTGTTGTATAATCCGCATACCATATTATATGAACATTGCTGGGCTTCTGCTGGTTCAGGTAAATGGTAAATACTGCATAACACAATTTATAATCAAGGCTCAGTATTGAAACAAACATCTCAGAGTAAAAATATAACTTCTGGTTTCCCTTATTAATCATGGCCGCCGAGAACCTCCGCGTCCTTTCAGTCACGTGGTAACGTTCACACGCTTGCGCTTCTCAGGGCCGATGTGACACTGTAGCGTGCATGCGTGCTGCTCTTCCGAGTAGGAAAATGCTATCCCGGGTCACCTGTGCCGGCCAGGCCGTGGGGTGTGACGTCACAGCCCGGTATGCAGAGTAGTGGCTGCAATGCTGCACTACTAGGTGCGTGAGGTGGATGTAGAGATGTGTCACTGTGTATGAAGGAGGTTATCAGCCTATAAACGTGATCTACTAACTTAGATATCATCCTTGCCAAATATGTTAACTTCCTGGCAGAGATCTGGCTTCTGAAAACTTTTATCTTCACATTTATGTGATTATTTATGGTGAAAGTATTAATTAGTAATTGTTATTTTGCATCAGTGGAAAAGTGCACAGTGCAAATCTCAACTCTTATTATTCTTTACATGTGGACACCTGTACATTGCCACTCCACATTCTGAATACCAGGCACAATTCCCAGTATGTTCTTTCTCTGCACAGTATCACTTCTCTTGTTCTGGGGCCTTAGTATATGTTCTTATTCAGAATGAATGGGCAAATGCACAGTATCACATCTCTTGTTCTGTGTGTTGGATGCAATTGTCAATATCCAATTGTCCCTAAATTCCATTGACAGCCCAGAATTTTCAAGATGTGTCCCAGTGAATGTCCCTATTTTTCTGTATTGTCCCACTGCACAATAATACTCTTCTTACAGTGTGGTTTTTTTCCCCTCTAGGCTTGCAAAGTAAATTTTTATTGATTGGCATTTAAAATGTAAAAATATATACTATTATCACGGTCTGTGATTATGATTAGTGTTGTAGTGCTCCAAATATTGCAAAGACCGTATTGTGTGCAACCTATGCTGATCCAAAGGGTTAGTAGCAATATGTTAGGAACACCTTCTGATTGCCCTAGTTCTTATGGGGAAGTGCACACTGGTTAGGGTGGAATCTAAAGCCACTTATCCATTCTTTGATTATTCTGGCCTTTTACAAATATATATTTTTAAAAAACTTTATTTTAAATTCACATTGCAGTGGATAAAAAATCCAGACTTCATCAAGATTGCTCTATACCAAAGGAAGCAGAGACGGCTCTCTGATCCGGGTGAAGATGGACAAAAACTGGAGTCACGTGACGGAGAGGATATTAAATCTCACCCTGGAGATTATCTACCTGCTGACTGGAGAGGTGAGGGGATCTGGGAAATGCCATACACAAATCTATGTTGATGTTGAACTATGCATACTAACATTTGAGACAGAAGAGCACACTGGGCCAATTTAAAAATAAATAGAATTGAGCTAATACGATATTTTAGCGAATACATGTTACTAAAATGTTACTGCAATAAGAATTTTTTAACAGATCTTAGCAGACATGAACTGTTTGAGAAAACCAAACTGAATAAGTGGTAACTGCAGAACATACAACTTTAGGATCCTGGTGAGGAATCAACTTTTTCATGTCTCCTGTTCTGTTGGATAGTGGAGGGTTGTCCCTATTTGTTGGCTTCTGCATGTAATGAATGAGGACATGAGCGTTAATTAATTTTTTGGTTCCGTATATATTGCTATTTATCAGTATTTGTCACAAAATGTAGGATTATATAGTTGTAAAGAAGTTTGAAAGAGGATTGAAAAGGACCCAGAGCCCCATCATGGAACCTCCACCTCACTCACTGATACATGAGCGAAACAATGACCAGAGGATTCTAGAACTCACCAACAAGATCATTCAGCTGCTGACTGGAGAGGTGACTGCTGGGAATGGGACATTATACAGTAACACCAGGGGATGTGTCTGGGTGATGACTGTATCATTGTGTGTGTCAGGTTCCTATAAGGTGTCAGGATGTCACTGTCTATTTCTCTATTTAGGAGAATTTAGAAGGATCTAAGAAATTTCACACAGACGACATGATGGAGAAACACCACAATCTTGGGTCACTGGGTAAGTCTTTCATTTCATTATCTAGAATACTGTGTCCACTTCTGGAGGCCAAATCTCCAGAAGGATATAAATACATTAGAGACTGTACAAAGAAGGGCAACTAAAATGGTGCAGCACAAAACTTACCCGGAAAGACTAAAAGATCTTAATATGTATAGTTTGGAGCAGAGAAGGGAAAGGGGGGACATGATAGAAACTTTCAAATATATGAGAGCGTGATTATCGCTGTTGTTAAGGGGGTAATGTAACTATGCACCCATGTACAATGTAGTTTACAAAGGCTTCTACATTGGGCAGCATGTTGACTTAGTGGTTAGCACTTGTGCCTCACAGCACTGGGGTCATGAGTTCAATTTCCGACCATGGCTTTATCTGTGAGGAGTTTGTATGTTCTCCCCGTGTTTGCATGGGTTTCCTCCGGGTGCTCCAATTTCCTCCCACACTCCAAAAACATACTGGTAGGTTAATTGGCTGCTGTAAGCCCCAATGGGGCAGGGACTGAGGTGAGTGAGTTCTCTGTACAGCGCTGCGGAATTAGTGGCGCTATATAAATAAATGGTAATAATAATATATAAAGATTTTTAACAAAGTACAGGAGAGAAACATTCTTCAAAGGAAGAGAAGTATTAGAACATGAGGACATGCACTGGCACTGGAGGGAAGTAGGTTCAGAGGACATTTGAGGAAATATTTCTTCACAGAAAGTGTAGTGGGTGAGTGGAATAGTCTCCCATCAGAGGGGTTAGCGGATAATACAGTAGAGCAATTTAAACATTTTTGGGATAGATATAAGGATATCCTTACAAATAACTAAGTATCCAATAGGGTTGGAGGTTACCATAGGTTAAAAAATAGGCAGACTAGATGGGCCAAGTGGTTCTTATCCGACGTCAAATTCTAGGTTTCGATGTAAAAGGGAGATGGAATGGAGGCAGAATATGTGGGCAGACAAAAAAGGGAGGTGTCATGTGGAAAGAGGTTTTGTAGATAATAATGAGAGAGAAGGGATGGTTGGAGATTATTTGGTGAAAGAATAGAGAAAATTGGAAAAGGTAAGTGAGAAGCACTGATTGGGGAATATGTGGAGGAAGAATTAAAGGGATACCTATGTTGGACAGACAAGAGCATTGAGCATGGTCGCTGTAGAAATTACAGTGGTCATTCTAATGAAAACTGTACAATACTGTGACCAAGAGGTGATGGTGTAAATCCGAACACTAAATTAAGGCATAAACGATTTTCAAAGCCAGTCTGCCACTGACTACGAGTATTCTCCGGAGATGAGTCTTTGGAGATACCCCAGCAGGGTAGTACATTGGCGTGTAGGCTAAGGAGCAGAACCAATAATTATGGTGAAGAACCTCATGTCCTTGAATCACTCGTGTAATCTTTTTTTTGTACAGCTGGTGAAAATGTTATTCTTGAGATGATACTGAGAAAGAAGGGCGGTTCAGAGCAGGCCTTTGGCCTTAATGAAGACTCAAAGGAGAAGATAAACCATAGAGGTACCTTTACAGGTGCGTAATGTCCAAACAGAGACCATGATAATGTGAGTTGAGTTGATGTTGAGAAATGAGTGATGTTCCGAGCTGAGTGCAAGTGACCATGAGACACTCGGGAGAATAAAACTCCTGCAGATACCTGTGCAAGTCACTTACATACACTTTATTGTGTCTTCCTACAGGTGGATCTACTGGCGAAAACACATCAGAAACATTTTCCAGTTCTATTTATTCACAAGATTGTAAAGAAGAAGATCACAATATTTCACTGGAGTACAAGGTAGAAAACTGCAGCATCAGTCAGTAGAACATCTAGAGATTGCCAATGGTCAGTTGTTAAAGCAACAGTATGACCCTGTCCACACAAGAGTCTTCTATCATTGCATTTTAATTAGATTTCGGGTGGCATACAGTTCCCTGATCTCTGTGCCCTTCGGCTGCCCATATTTGTAGCTTGGAGGGTACCGTGAGAAAAAGGTGTCTGCATAATTTTCTCACGTGACCCTGCGTCTATCACTGTTCATGCAGACAACAGAGATGCCATGGCACAGAGATCAATTAATTAATATTTCACTATTTTGCACAACCATCATTTCACATTGAGGGTCTCCGAGCACATTGAGAGTGGTGTTTACTGAGCTACTATAGGACTGCAAACCTAAACCACGTGTGTCCCTTGTTCACTAGAATTACATTTTGTATGTTACACAGGAAAGAGACCAAAGCAGGTCAGAGACTAAGCAAGAAGAGGAACTATTGATAGCGAAGATTAAGGAGGAAGATTTACCTATAGATGTCGGCACAGGTGAGTAATAATCACTAAATACAGGAAAGAGTCCCATTCTTCTTGTTCAGTCACTACTACAGTCTCTTATTATACACCATCTTCTGTTAGTACATACTAATGAGAAGAAAATCATGAAGTGGTTGAGAATTATGTAAGCATAATCCAAGCTACTCCTACAATAATACAGAGTCTTGTATACAGTGACCATATGATCACCTTCAGATTGTGGGAAAGTTTGGAGGAGAATTATCAATATGTCAGCCAGTGTTCTTGTGAACGGTGAGCGCGAGCGTGGTCCACCTTGTATTCTCACTTATGGTCACACAGAAAATAGTGAGACTACAAAGTGGAGCTCAAGTTCTTAAGGAACGAGATCCTCCCAGATGTCCTGTTCTCACCTCTGGGAATCTGTCATGTGCAAAAGTAAAGTATTCTTCCCAATAGTTATTACATTTCTTTTGGATTTCCAGACAGCGAGTTAAAGGTCACCAACCAGAAGTCTACAGAAGCAAATATATTGTCCAGAGATGAGAAACTTCCAAACCAGGACACAGATATCTCGGTAGGACATGTATATATTTTTCAAAAGATCTAGCACAGTATTTAAGGGGAAGTTCACTTTTTAAACTGGCTACTTCACTTTTATTTACTAGTAGTGTAGTAAATATATATTTATTTAGGAGCTTATCCTGGCTAAAGATACTTTATTTGAATTGAAGCTGTGATTACTGTGTTTTTCCTTGTCAGTGTTTCAATGGCAGGACACTGCAGATAGCCCTCTTGCAAAATATGTCTGGTAAGAGAACAGTTGCTTGTGTTCAGCTGCTTAGTATATGCAAATAGTATGTCAAGTCGCGTCAAGGACATATACACCGAGCAGCTCCAACATTAAAACCACTGAGAAGTGTAGTTAATAACAATGATTATCTTGTTACAATAGCACCTGCCAAGGGGTGGGATATATTAGGCAGCAAGTGAACAGTCAGTTCTTGAAGTTGATGTGTTGGAAGCAGGAAAAATGGACAAGTGTAAGGATTTGAGCAACTTTGACAAGGGACAAATTGTGATGGCTAGAGGACTGGGTCAGAGCATCTGCAAAAGGGAAGGTCTTGTGGAGTGTTCCCGGTGTGCAGTGGTTAGTACCTAACAACAGTAGTCCAAGGAATGACAACTGGTCAACCGGCAACAGGGTTGTGGGCGCCCAAAGCTCATTGATGCACGTAGGGAACTAAGCCTAGCCCGTCTGGTCCAATCCCACAGAAGAGCTACTGTGCACAAATTGCTGAAACAGTTAATGCTGACTGTGATAGAAAGCTTCACTAATTCTTTTCTGTTTGTGATCGAGGGAAGGGACCTAAACATTGTGAATCTTGAATTCACTTCAAACGATGACTCGGAAGAAGAGCCATTTCTGGTGAAAATCAAGGAGGAAGAAATTCCCACAGAAATCCACTCGGGTGAGGAATGAGTATGCACAATAGCACGGGGTTAATGACCTATTTGAAATCTCTTCCCTCTTACTATAAACTAGTGAAGTATCTGACCAGTTGAACACATAAAATAAACTCTCTTGTTATCAGTGTCACACACTGCCATTCACCACTGGTAAAAGAGATCTGACATCTTTGTGATCTTCTTCCTAAAATAATTATCTTGGCCTGAAGGGTAATCCTTTATTTACTCCATAATCACCAACATGAAGTTACAGATATTATTATCGTAGATTTGTAAGGCGTCACAGTGCTCCGCAGCACCGTACAGTAGGGAAAATACTATATATAAAACAGTGACATACAAGGTAGACAAAATAAACGCAGACATGAAAACATAGGGTATGAAGGACCCTGCTCATTAGAGAGCTTACATTCTAAGTGGAAGAGGGCACAGCTGAAACGAGAGGAGCAAACTTGGCTTAGAGTGGAGATTGGGGACAGTTGTGAGAGTGCATTAGTGTTATCGGGGATAAGGTCACCTCTAAAAAAAAAGATGAGTTTTCAAAGACCGTGTAAAGATTTAAAGGCTATGAAAAAAGTCTGAATGAGCGTGGTAGGGAATTCCATAAGTGGGGCGCAGCACTGGAGAAGTCTTGTAGGCGAGAGTGAGAGGTGGTTATCAGAGACCAGACAAGGCGCAGGTCAGAGGTAGATCTAAGTGGGCGGGAGGGAGAGTATTTTGATAATAGATTAGAGATGTATGCAGGGGTAGTGTTTTTGAGGACTTTGTAGGTAAGGGTGAGTAATTTATAATACATTATATAATATAAAATAATATTATTATAAATAATAATTTATAATATTATAATACAGTAATACAGTGCCAGAGAAGCAGTAATTAAACTGGCCAGTCTAGGTCACAAGCTGAAATTGGGCTAGGTGGAGCCACATATGTCATAAGACAGCACCTAAATCTGGTGTTTATACAGCTATATCTCTGGAAGAGAGGATGAGCATGTGACATGTAATTTTGCCACTGTATAAATCGTTGGTAAGACCTCATCTTGAATATGCAGTACAGTTCTGGGCACCACTCTATAAAAAAGATAATTTGGAACTAGAAAGGGTTCAGAGAAGGGCGACAAAATTGATAAAGGGTATGGATTCATTAAGTTATGAGGAAAGGTTAGCCAGTTTAGGCATGTTTACTTTAGAAAAGAGGCGTCTAAGGGGAGATATGATTACTATGTACAAATACATTAGGGGTCAATACAGAGAGCTTTCATGGGAACTTTTTACCCCAAGGACCATACACAGGACACGTGGTCATCCACTAAGGTTAGAGGAGAGGAAATGTCACAACCAGCAAAGGAAGGGGTTCTTTACAGTAAGGGCAGTCAAGATATGGAATTCATTGCCAGGGAAGGTTGTGATGGCAGATTCAATAGATATGTTTAAGAAAGGGTTAGACAAATTTTTAGCGGAAAGGTGTATCCAGGGATACGACCGTTAATTTAAAATAAAGGATAGTAGTGGATATAGGGTAAAAATTGGATTGCAATATTGAGTCTGGGGGATTTTCAAAATTGAAACAGATTGGCGGTTGCCTACTCTGGATTAATTACAAATATAAGTGCAGGATCGCAGGAGATCCAAAATAGGTTGAACTTGATGGACTGGTGTCTTTTTTCAACCTCATCAACTATGTTACTATGTTACTATGTTACATAAAGTCATTACTTTGTATAGCCGATAGTGTCACACAGAACACAATTTATTCGTTCTAACCTGAGATATCAAAAACTAGCCTTGATCAGTATTTGCCTGCATTGGTCAAAACAGAATGTCTGGACCAGAGCTGAAATACCAGCACGTCTGTAGGTAAGTTTTTTTTTTTAGCTGAATTGTGTTTAGAACATGGTAATGTCTATGCTAAACACTTTAAATGAGGTCATACGATGCACTCAGTGACATCAGACTGGCCGTATTTCTGGCAAAACATGGGAATTGAATTGATCAACATGATCAGAGTCCAATTTGGCCACACAGTTAAAGGGCCAAAGTGGCAGAGATCTGAACATTCGCTTCGAGCAGACAGATCCTCGATGTCACTGAGGCATGCAATATGTACAATAACGATTCCACACAATTATCATCAAGCGTGGGGATAGTTTTGGCACCACACGCTCCGATATTGGGCCAATTGACCAATATCACTGTAAATACACTGCAGTGTGAGGCAAGCATTAAACGATGCACCTAATATGTTGTGATAATCCTCTAAAAAAACAAAACACATTAATAAATGACAGTGGTGTGGGAGAAAATAATGAAATTATGGTAAAGAAACAAAACACTAGCTGTATGGGCAAACTACAGATTAAAATGTATCCCTACTCTTCGTTTTGGTTGTGAAAAATCATGTGACCACTATAGTAAAAATCACACAGAGATGATTTTTGTGTGTGGGGTGAACCTCTTTAACTCAATGATTGACCGTAAAAAAAACCAAAAACAATTGTCTTTTTTTTTCAGCTAATGAAGTGAAAGAACCAAAGACTGACCAAAGTCTACAAGGAGCTTCCAAACTTAACAAGGTTGCACTAGTGGTTGTTCCAGGTGCTGATTCCCCTTCTACCAAAGACTCTAAAAATGGCACTTATAAAATTGGGCATGTACAGGACAAGCCTTTTGGATGTCCTGAATGTGGGAAATGTTTTATCAACAAATCACGTTTAATGTCACATCAAAAGAACCACTCTGGCAATAAGCCTTTTATATGTTCTGTGTGTGGGAAAGGATTTTTCTGTAACTCCCACCTTGTCAGACATCAGCGGCTTCACACAGGGGAAAAGCCATTTTCCTGCTCTGAATGTGGGAAATGTTTCACCCAGAGTTCAAATCTTGCTCTGCATCAGAGGATTCACACTGGTGATAAACCATTTGCTTGTTCAATGTGTGAGAAACGTTTTGTGTGCAACTCACATTTAGTTATACACCAAAGGATCCACACAGGGGAGAAGCCATTTGCATGCGGAGACTGCGGTAAATGTTTTATCAGTAACACTATCCTTGTTGCCCATCAGCGAATCCACAAAGGGGAGAAGCCATTTGCATGTTCTGTGTGTGGGAGATGTTTCACACGGAAGTCTGATCTTGTGACACACGAGAGGATTCACACTGGGGAGAAACCATTTTCATGTCCTGAGTGTGGCAAGTGTTTCACACAGAGCTCCTGCCTTGTGTCCCACAAAAGAGTCCACATTGGAGAGAAACCGTTTGTCTGCTCCGAGTGCGGAAAACGTTTTGCCCAGACGTCGGATCTGGACGCACACCATAAGACACACACGGGGGAGAAATCTTTTATATGTTCTGTCTGTGGCAAATGTTTCACCCAATACAATGATCTCGTAATGCACCAAAAGATTCATGCGGAGTAACAGACACACAGGATTACTACGAGTGCATTTTGACCATGTTTTAATAATGCTATTTAAATTGTATTGCTTAGAGGTTAAGCACCAGTTTTTATATATCATAAAACTGCACCCACTACTAAGCCTAGTCTTATGAAAAGAGAATGAAAGGGTCATCTACTACCTGCATATTTAAATTTTGCACAAATTAGCATATTTGAATGCCTTACGCATACATAGGTGTACTCACGTTTCTGCTTTTCAGACGTGCATGTGTCAGAGATTGGAACTAACATGGCAAAGAAAAAGGTTTTTTATAAAAAAAAAAACAGTACTTCAAATATTTTTGGACTACCCCCTTAGCTATTTACAACTTTTTAATTTCCCCCCCCCTAAAATACTACTGTATTGGGGGAGGCCCAGTCTCCATCTGCGAGACTTAGCAGCGACCTACTAAACCAGGCATGCCTCCCCATCTCCACCCTGTCATTTCATTGCACAACTAGAAATCTTGTTGGATGTGGCCATGTTCCTGCGCTTTCAGAAACCCCCGATCCTCCCGGCTCCCTCTGTTAGAAGGGGCAAAGCCACAGGCACCCTCATCTTGTTGCACTAATCCATGCACTTTCCGCTAAACATGGGTGCAGTGCTCATAAATAGGCACGTGGCATCACAAAGTGGCATTGTCACTGTCATTCTGCGTTTTTGTCATCTTCATAACTTGCCCTTTTGGAGTTTATGAGCGGAGAGCTGTCAGCCAACAGAGTCAATGTAATATCCCATTGGACAGGCAGCTATCCACTCATATCCACACCCAGCCTCATCAACAGTAACTGCTCCCACCTCACTACAAGGCTCACAGCTCAGTTCTTTTAAATGAGCATTAAGGCAAAGGTTCATATCATCATCATTATTTATTTATATAGCGCCACTAATTCCACAGCGCTGTATAGAGAACTCACACACATCAGTACCTTCCCAATGGAACTTACAGTCAAATTCCCTAACACACACACAGACAGGTAGAGACTAGGGGCAATTTTGATAGCAACCTATTAACCTACCAGTATGTATTTGGAATGTGGGAGGAAACCAGAGCACCTGGAGGAAACCCACGCAAACACGGGGAGAACATACAAACTCCACACAGATAAGGCCATGGTCGGGAATTGAACTCATGACCTCAGTGCTGTGAGGCAGAAGTGCTAACCACTGAGGTGGCTGAGCTATATATCACTTTCATAAGACAAGGACAGAATGAGGAGTCCAGTCTCTTGGAGTACGATGGTGACATGGCTCTCACACTGCAGATGCTCACAAGCAAGAGAAAGCCAACAGAATGAGTGGCTGCTTTGCAAAATGCTAATCAGAAATAGTAACGAATTGTAATGTCTGAATGTTGCACAATATATTTCCATGCTTCTTCCTCCTCACAGGCTAAGCCACACCAGCATCATTGATGCTCGGAAGACATCACTGGAGAATCTTGCAAGTTTTCCGGGGAGCGGAAAAAACAAGAGTTGTACCCCGGATAAAGCTTCCTTGGTGTATAAATATATTGTCAGCTTCTTTCCAACGTTACTCTTTGTGGCCCAGAAACCATGGCATTATAAAACTCATGAGATAAGGATCTTTGGTCGCTACTGTCATGGATGACAGTCGGTATATTTCTATTTAAGCATTTATAGAGAAGAGAGTTTGCCTCAATGGCAAAAGAGCATTCCCTTTACTGGGAGCTGATTGGTTAACAAAATCAGCACAATTTAAACAGGACTAGTTACATTGTGTCAACGACACCATAATCTTTTAGTTGCCAACACAAATATTTTGCCAATTGTAACCTCTGGATAAAGTGCCTTGTAGAAATGGGTATACCTTTGCTTTAATGGTCCTTCCAATACTATTAATAGTAAATAGATCTCTGTTTCACTCCCCTGCAGCCAGTAGACATTTTAAGAGCAGGCACAGAGTTACTGACAGCTTGACAGATGTGTTTCAGAAATGCTGTTTGTGAATTCCTACTTGGGCAGGGGATAGAGATGTTACAGCAAATAAAATCACTATATTCTCAGCTTTTTAAGCAGTAGGGCATTGTTCTAGAGATGTGGGAGAGTTATGGCTGTAGGATCAGGGGTGGGCAAACCTGTCCTCAAGGGCCATATCCAGTTCATGTTTTTAGGATTTATTTAATCATGTACAGCGGAGTTAATCTATTTGGCTGGGTCAGTAATTATCCCATCTGTTTCTACAGACAGAAATCCTAAAAACATGAACTGGATATGGCCCTTGAGGACAGGTTTGCCCACCCCTGCTGTAGGTGAATGCCATGTAAGCACTTAATGTATTTTATATGGTTCATATTTTGCCTGTAGTGGTCATTGAAACATAAAAAAAAGTAGCTGTCACAGGAAGACAGCACATTTTAACAAAACAAAGCACATGTAAAGGGGGAAGCTCAGTTTTGTAGAGCAATCTGCTTTATTATACAGACATCATTTGCATAGAACTTTAGTAGGATTCTATTTACAATGCAATTGTCTGTGTTCTGTATTAGTTACTGGTGCAGTTATTTATGGACCACTCGGAGCCGAAAAAACAGGGCGTAGCGATGGCTATGCTTGGTGTGATGAGACTGTTATGACTTATCCCAAGTAAACTTCCAGGCCACATTTCAACCCAGACTATAAAACCCTTATATTTCTGCACGTCTGATAAATGGTTATTTTATACTGACATCATGCTCAGCTTCTGCTGGTTGGGAGCTGTCATGATGTTTCTCACCGTGGGAGATGCTGTGCTGTATATGCTATAAATTATATGTTCAAGGAAATTATTTGGTCCAATTGTCTTTTTTTAAGTATATATAAAAAAAAATGTGTGCAGAACAGGGTGTGGGGCATTTTTATCCTCATTTCGTGATTCTATATGTTAAGAGGTATAAATATACATAGTTGCGAAAGGTTAATTGAAGTCACTGATATTCTCAGCAATATGGCAGCATTTAGTGAACAACTTCTGAATGAGTTTTTGATGAAATCTAGATGTAGTAGCATTGAAGAAAACTGCAGGGCAATCTAGTACACACTTCTACATCATTTCAAATATGTTTTTCTTATTTTGCTCTTTAAATTATCACAACATAACATCAAGGGCTAGACTTACTAAACTGCGGGTTTGAAAGAGTAGAGATGTTGCCTATAGCAACCAATCAGATTCTAGCTGTCATTTTGTAGAAAGTACTAAATAAATGAAAGCTAGAATCCAATTGGTTGCTGTAGGCAATATCTCCACTCTTTCAAACCCGCAGTTTAGTAAATATACCCCCAAGGGTCATAACACTGATTTTATCCTGGAAAGCCTTAATTCACCTGTGAATATAAAATCTGTTTTCACATGTAAGAATTCAGATCCATAAACCACATATATTCTTTAAAATGTTATTTTTAGTATGAAATGGTACATTACTCAGGACCGTTGCTCGCTCTGACCATTGTAGTTTAAACAATACAGTAGTTACAATGACAAGTACTTGAGCACTGTTGGAAACAAGTTTGATATATGTACCTTGTTCCATATAGAAGTGCATTAGTATGTGCTGTTGGTGAACCCTGCTTCTTCTGCTTTCTAACTCTCGGTCTGTGGCTTCCTACTCGTCCCTATTTCCTTCCCCACTTCATGACACTACCTATAACATACATAGCCCTGTCCTCACCAACATAATCACACAAGTGGATAGGTCACTCTCCCACAAGATTAGCACACGCATCTCCTTAAATACTGTGCTGCTGTGAACATTCAAATTACCTGACTGAATGCAGGTTGTTCCATCTTCAAAACTGGGTACAAATAGATTAAAAACGATGCACACGTTCAAGTGGCTCACATCTATGTTTGACCATACTTGCCAACTCTCCCTGAATGTCAGGGAGAGTCCCTGAAATAGGGGTGATCTCCCTCACTCCCTGAAGAGTCTGGCATTCTCCCTGATGCTGAGCCAGTACAAGACGTGGTTGGCTTCACCATCTGTGGCATGATGACACAGTTCAGAAATTGTGTCCTATGTCCATGTATTGATGCCTATGAAGATTTAATCAAAAGACTGACAACATGACTTCAGTAATGGAGACAGAAATGTAAAAGACACTTCAGTCTCTAGAGATTCATTAGCTGCTTTTCTTTAATGCATAGTTACCTACTCTCCCAGGAGAGTCCACATTTCTGTGAGACCTCCTGGGCGAGCAGGACAACCTTCCGGTTCTCGCCCCCACGATAGATAAGTGACAGGGGTGGGGCTTAATGACGCACCATCTTAGCCTCGCCCCCTGTTGTAATTGGCCAAAATTGTGACAATCATTTAGAGACGGGGTCAAAATTATGTGATTTGTCAAGCCCCGAGCCCACACGCCCACCTGCCCCGGGATCTCCCTGAAGCTAATGAGGAAAAGTTGGCAAGTATGTGTTGGACCTGTCGTGTTGCTCTGTCCCAAACCTTTTGTGATGTGGTAACCCAAAATGCAAACTAATTGGAGACAGCAAGTAAACACTTGTACACCAGCTGAACTCACTTCCATTCTATTTTCCTAGATCATTTAGATGAAGGAAAGATGTGGAAGAGAAGGGTTATGTATACCTATTGCAAACAGTTTACTTACTTTACATATGTTTTTTTACTTTTACATATAAAATATTGACGTTAAACTAATATTCATTACGTGAAATTTATTGTCCACAAAATTACTTTAAAGAATAATTCCGTCCAAATATAAAAATGTACAAACACTTTGCGCAAGATAAAATAGTTCTAAATATTCCTGCCAGGTGCCCACAGGGCTCCAACAGTCCACGTCTACTCTATCTCCCACTACGGCTTGTCCTATTCAAATAATGGTATTGATGCCCCTCCATGAATTTGCATCCAAAAGAATGGCAAATGGAAAGTTCATGGAGGTGGGGGGATCGGCAACACCACGGTGTGTTTGAGTAAGGTCTGTCTCAGAAAGCAGAGAGCAGCACTGGTCCAGCAGAGGTTCTATGCTTCTATGGTGGAATAGAGGTTCCAGGAATATGTAGGAACTTCAGCTATGTGGAGACTTTGTTGACTTGTATTTTGGGTGCAGCTTAACAAACAGTTTAGCCCTTGGATTTCTGTGGTTCTAGTCACAGTTCTGGTAAAGGGAGATTATTATTATTACCATTTATATATATAGCGCCACTAATTCCGCAGCGCTGTACAGAGAACTCCCTCACATCAGTCCCTGCCCCACTGGGGCTTACAGTCTAAATTCCCTAATATACACAGACACACACACAGACAGACTAGGGTCAATTTGTTAGCAGCCAATTAACCTACCAGTATGTATTTGGAGTGTGGGAGGAAACCGGAGCACCCGGTGGAAACCCAGGCAAACACGGGGAGAACAAACAAACTCCTCATAGATAAGGCCCATGGTCGGGAATTGAACTCACGACAGGACCTGAAAATCTGGTCTCCACGTTTAATTCCAGGGAGCTGTAAAAAACCAAGACAGCCCCTTTTTCTGCAGAGTTTGACCCTTCTGGGATCTTTAATGTCTTGGAGACAATAAAATGCCAGAACAGTCTATCACGACACCAGAGCACCCACAGGGTATTTGCCAATACCAACCTGTCACCGGCCTCCAATACACACACACACACACACACACACACACATACAGACAGACGTCATCCTCCAACCATGCTAATGTACGTCCCAACGGTTCTACCCAGGAGCCTGAATATTTCAGACTTGCCCACACACACTAGTAGGTGCATGTCTAAATCAGGCACAAAATGCCAACCCTGGAAGACTGCTACCCCAGGTCTGGACGAAGGTGGCATTTCTAAAAACCTGGGCCTGTCAACAGCAACTGGTATATCCCTCAAACACAAACCATAAAATATAATGTCCGCACCAAAGCATACAATGACAGCTGTAGCAGAAAATCTAACAGCACTACTTACCTTTACCTTGTACAAAAACTGATGATCATGTTAAGAATTAGCATTAAAGAACATTGAGTAAATACAAAGTACAACTTTATTTCTAACAAGTCAGTTTACAAATGTACTCATTAGAAGTGAAAGTGATCAAACTTTTTCTCACTTAAAAGTGCTTCTTTCAACATTAATATGGGGATATGATGTCTGCTGCCCTTAGTAACGTTTACAAACCTCTAAAAACATTTTTTTTTTTCAATTTACTGATTAATTCACTAGGATGACTTGCTTATTATGATAAAAATACATTTTTATTTTAGCATTCCGGTCTAAATTATACATTGTTCACAAAATAGTAAATACATTCAATGTTCTTTTCCTGACCGAACCAGAAGATTTTGTTCTCAAAACAGGTACATTTATAGTCAAACATCAGACCATTAGAAATCATTGGATTCCATAACGAAATACATAAACCATAACATTTACTCAAAACAACATTTCAGTTAGAAACAATAAATAAGTTATAGTGCGATTGTGATTTTAATTACCAAAAGGCATTATTTATATTTGAAAGATTACATCATAATCACTAAAATATTAATAAATCATTTGACAATTAAATAAATAAAAATATATATATATATCTCATATGTATGTCTCTGGACTCTATAAGGAAATCGATATACCTGTATGAAGCCCACGGGAATCTCTAGAGCGCATACAAATTACACAAACATAGGTTCCTGGTCAGGATCGAACATAGAAGGCACCGATGCTCAACTCATCAACTTACCAATGTTGAGCATAATATTTTTAAATAAATGAAATGATTAATAAAGCAAATTTATAGCTTTCCATTTTTTTCCCTTTTAATTCTGAGTGACACTAACTGAGGTTTCCATATACGGTTTTCTGTGAGATATGTACTCATTAAACATGCAGCTTTATAACAGACAGTCTGTGCCCATGGTGGAGTACATCATTGTGACAGAGGGTAAAATAACATTTGCAATGACATAGGTAAGAAATAAAGATAATCAAGGGATACAAAAGATGCTCTTTATGTTTTTTTATCTTCGTGGGTTTTACAATGGACAGCAAGATATGACTTGCGCGTAAAACATTTTCTGCATTCACTACATGAAAAGGGTTTTTCACCTGTGTGGATTCGCTTGTGTATCCCAAGATAAGATTTTTTTCGAAACCGTTTACCACATTCGGAACAGGCAAACGGCTTCTCTCCTGTGTGAGTGAGCAGATGCTTAGCAACATCCGATTTCTGCCTAAAACATCTCCCACATTCAGAGCAAGCAAAAGGTTTCTCCCCGGTGTGAATCCTCTGATGTACAACAAGATCTGATTTATGGCTAAAACACTTCCTGCAGTCCAAGCATTCAAATGGTTTCTCCCCTGTGTGAGTTCTCTGATGCTTAACAAGGTCTGATTTCTGTCTGAAACATTTTCCACAATGAGGACAGTCAAAGGGCTTCTCTCCTGTGTGAATTCTCTGGTGTAGGACCAGGTTGGATTTCTGCCTAAAACCTTTTCCACACTCAAAACACAGATATGGCTTCTCCCCAGTGTGACTTTTCTGATGTGCAGCAAGATCAGATTTTCTCTTACAACATTTGCCGCAGTCAGAACATTCAAACGGTTTGTCGGACGTGTGCACTTTCCGATGGTGTGTCAGCTGTGATTTAAACAGGAAATGTTTCCCGCATTCAGAGCATGTAAATGGTGTGGATCCTGCGTGGATTTTGGAGTGAGCGTTGAGGTCAGTGTTCCTACTAAATTGCTCCCCACACTGAGCACATGTAAACATTTTGTCTTTTCTGTGTGTGAGCTGATGTTTAATAAGATCTTTGTTACTAAAAAACGATTTCTCACATTCTGAACATATAAATGAGCTTTCTAAAAAATCCACTCCGTGCTCGTGAGAGTGATCCGTCAATACAGAACTAAACTGAATCACATTTTGGGTGTTATTAGGTTTGTCTTTCATTTCACAATCTGTAGGGCAAAAGAAAACAAAAAGGATATATGAGAAGTGCTTTAAATGTTTTATTTTTTTACACCTGGTAAAAAAACAGTACTATCGATTACAAAAACAAATAAAAAAAACACTCAAGGACAAAAAGATAGTCAGGCTATACAATGTGTTACATTCAAATCAAAAAGATGCTGCAATTAAAGCATTTAAGGTTACATACAACCTCCGTTACTCACAACCTCAAGAAATTGAGGATTATATATTTAACAAAATAATTGAATAATATCATGATATTTCATATAGTCTCACTAAACATTTATCCAATACCAACATCACACTACATACCCCTTTTAAACCCCAACTTATATCAGTAATCATTTAACGAACAACATTAGGAATTAAAGAGACTCAATTTGGGTGGATGCAGCCCATGTGGAGTTGATATTTATGGTTTCCTACCCACCTACAGGAGGAGCTCACTTACCTGACCCCAAAACAGGAGACGCAGAAGTATCGTTCTCTTTCATTTCTCCTCCAGTACAGGATTCCGACATTCTCCCTTGGTTTCCTGTTGGCATAATTGATGTTGTAATTATCACAGAAGTGGACTAACGACCTGAAGATGAGCACCCCAATCTTTAATAACATAGGCTAGAAGAGTCAGAAATTGGGAGTCAGTAATAAGACACTAGAAGGGTAAAGCGGTTTATGGCGGGTTCAGATGCATGGAATTGCAGGCACCAAAGATGCAAATATTATCTGCTTCATTTTTTGGTTGCACATTTGTTTATTCTTTAATACCTTATGTGTAGAGAATTACATTTTACTGTACGAGTCCCCAACACATCAGATTAAAGTACATGTTTACAGTGTAAAAAAAAAAGCATCTCTGTAAATTGAATGACATTCTGCCCTGAACATTAAAAGATAAACCCGATTTCAAAATGTTTTGTGAAGGGTAAGATGTATAGCGTTGCCTTCCCTTGAAGGTCTAAGCAGCTCTGGTTCTTTGACAGCGTGTCCCATGGTTTTAAAGACATGGGCCACTCAATAAATAAGTTAACCGCTCAGTTCAAAATATATATATATATATATTATATGCTTGAACATTTTTTTTTTATATATATTTCTAAATAGTAATATATAGCAAAGCATATTCGTATTGTAGCAGGATTTTCTTTCTTTGCCACCCAGTCTGTAGGAGGAAGAGGAAAAGAGGGACGTTCTTCCTGCAGTTTATTGCGGTTTCCTTCTCACAGTCAGTAACCAGCTGTTACTGACCGCTCACTGGTGTTACCTTACCACCAGACACTTGCCGACTGTGAATGCCAACCGTGAAATAATTGTAGGAGAATTTGGCTGCCACCACTGGGCTCCTTTGCATCACCCAGAACTGCTTACTTCTGGGGTAGCTGCTATAGCTGCTGTAATGCCTTTTTGCCGTGGACTAACTGGTACTACCTGACAACGTACTATGGATCAGGACTGCTGGGTAGTGGGCAGAGCGATGACACAGAGACGCTAGGTTCAACACAGGAGACACGGGGAACGGATTAGAACTCTTTTTTATCTGTTGGTCACAGGATACAGCAGGTAATAGTCACAGGCAGAATCTTCAAGCAGTGATGGTTTATTGCTCAAGAGTCCTGACTTTTACACACCAGTTTGAGGTACTGGTGATTCTCCAGAAGTTACAGATGGAATGATAAATTACATGGTAAAACATAACTCTTTATATACAGTTTTGCAGCCATAGCCTGGCAGGAGGTAACCTAGCCACTGTCCTAGCTAGCACCGCAACATTTGATATATAAAATTCAATAATTAGCATCAGGATGCAATATATTCTATAATCTTCCATTTAACACAATTTAACTTACACATTTCACATCAATCTGTAGTCTCCGAATTCACTTGCAGTTTACATTATTTATATAGGTTGTATATCTTTCTAACAAGACAGGACACAGGTAACTACCCTCTGCTGTGTATTCAATTGCTGGTCACTCACAGACGAAAAAAGGGCTTATTAGCCTAATTGGGATTTCCTCTAGAAAGGTTACACAAAAAAAAGCTTCCTCCAACAAATGACTATTGCATCAGAAATCAATACATGAATATGAAAATAAATACATTTATACTCACAGCGTTGGGACTTGGCCCTTTCTTACCAACAATTATATATAATACAGGAGCCCTTTTTACAAAGTAGGTGGACTTATCCTTTAATGCGTGTACTGCATTTGACAATCTTTTATTTTGTAGCTACACTATGTATTATAAAAAGAATTATGACTATAATCAGATGTAACAGTGAGTTAGAACACAACCCATATAGGCATTTGCAGGAGCTTAACATCATGAAACAGTATTGTAGAATTTTGATTTTCGGAACTGGCCCTTTCCAGTAACTAGTTATCATTACTCACCGGTACAGATAGATGCAGGAACATCCTCCTCCTTACACTGTTGCCAATATGTCTCTTCTGCACTGTCAATCTCTGAGACAATAACAAGTCTCACATCATCCAGCTTATCTGCCTAAATGTCAGAAAATGTCATAAATGTAACATTGATCCATAATCCATAAAAGATCCCCGGCACATCCACTCCTGCAGCTTAGATCTTCTGAGAGCCACGGGACACCTGGCTCACAAGTCAATGGAGATTGTGTGCCATCCCACTGGATCACTCAGTAGACACATGGGAATTATCAGAAAAGTTTCCCACCTATTTATGTGCTGGGACACTGGCATGAAACCAGCTGGGCCAGCAAACACAGGGTGGAATAATTATCTTGGGAGCTAATCTTTACTACATAAAATACCATATGGCTACTTAGCACAGAATAAGATGCTATTCTCCGAGGTTTTTGCAGACGTCACATATAAAATGATATAACAATATAATAAAGAATCAGGGACATAACACATAAATAACACCAACATACATATATATATATATATATATATATATATATATATATATATATATATATATAAAAACTCCAATCTGGATCCTCATAGCAAGGTATTGTTGCAGGGAATATGATGGCTAACGTCTCCTAATTACCTCATTTGCGGTTCCATTTGGATATGGAAACAGGAAAGGATACAATCTCACCCGCTATGTGATCCTCCAAAGTCTCAATATCAATATGTGGGTGTTCTTAGTACAATGTAGAAGAGCTGATTCCGCACATTGATTTAATTGTGCCACAGGTAATTGGTCCATGGTTTACAGATTACTGCTGTCCAGTCTGTGTAATAAGCTACTAACAGGCTCTAGCGCTTAAGCCCAATGGATCTCTGTGCCAGCGACAGATAAGGGTGGTGGAAAGGTCATCCAAAATTTGGATGACTACCTATTAGAAGCCAAACGGCTGCTAACAGATAAAAGTTTTATAAAACTATACCTGCAGACCCTACTGAGCAATATCAAAAAGATCTTGCTGATTTATTAGATAAAGGAATTATTAACAAAGAAGTTAAAGGTTTTCTTTATCCAAAATATTGAGTTACCTTAACCTACCACCATCTCCCAAAACTGTATAACTCCCTCACTTACCCCCCTGGACGGCCCATCGTCTCTGGCATTGGTTACCTCACCTTTTATGTCGACTCATTTCTCCAAACTTTAGCCACCTTCCTTTCCACTCGCATCAGAGACACCTCACAATTCTTACAACTTATTCGATACATTCACATTTTTTGTTTTTTTTATGTGTGATGCAGTCACTTTACCCTAATATCCCACCTGATAAAGGCACAGTGGCGGTTAAATATTACTTAGATCAATATAATAGTACCTCAATTGATCATTTGAATGTTCTTGTGTTATCCATAGTTTATTATGACACATAATTATTTTATTTTTGACCGTAAATTTTATTTACAAACACAAGGCACGGCGATGGGGACCAGGTTCGCCTCCGAGCTTCGCCAATCTCTATATAGGTCACTTTTACAAGGATATCAGATGCTTCCGCTTATTTTTTTTAGACATAACACTGCAATTTGAAAATAATTATATACAAACCTGTACTTGTCAGAAAGAAGTGTCTACGAGCAACTTTATACATTTTCACAGCAAACATCAAATAAAGTGGCTTTAAGTTATACCACCAACTTAAAAGACTACAGAGAAATTGTTCCACTGATAACAAGTTTGTGGAATAAGCATCAAACTTGATTGACTCCTTTAACAACAAACCTTAAAACATGTTTCCCAATAAATAAATTCTATTAAATTCTATTAAAAGCCATAATAATTAATAATGAAGATACAGAGTCTGGTTTTAACAGTACCCCTTGTTTATGTTTTAAGATTTAACAACTGTCCGAACAAAATAAAAAGGATCATTAATCATAATTGTGATATTCTACACTTAAATCCTTTGTTGAAATCTGATTTGGGACGAAGAACAAAAGTGTTTTTTTTTTTAAAAAGCTAAAAACCTTGGCAATTTCTTGGCCCCAAGTAATTTCAAAGAAAAAGCTATTTCTCTTCAGTGTAATAAGATCCATAATTGGTTTATAAAACCAACAAACCTGATAGGATGCTATAAATGTTGGGGTAAGAAATGCATAACATGTAGTTATAAACAACAGGATCATTTTGAGTCTTTTACTAACAAGAGACATTTTTCTATTCAATCCCTCATTAACTGGAATACAAATTACATTATTTATATACTACAGTGTCCTTGTGGCTTTCAATATATTGGACGAACCACTAGGAAATTAAGGATTCGCTTTTTAGAATAGAGGACAAGATATTTAAATGTAAGAAGACTAACTGTAGAGAAACACAACAGTGACCCTAAGGGAATTAAATTGATAGGACTTGAAACAATCACCCCCACTAATAGAGGGGCTGATGGATACAACAGATTAAGAATTAGATAATCTTATTGGATTTATCATGTTAACACATTATAACCTGATGGTTTAAAAGAATGCTTAGACTTGGATTCTGTCTAGTTTGTATATACCAACAGGCAGGCCCTAAATAAATTTGAGGCCATATGATATAGATGGCTTGGGTCCTCATACACACTTGATTCCCCGAGACAGTGGATCTGGAATACCTAAGTTTACAGATCCCCAGGTCAAATGTTAAACGTTTAATGTGAATTGTCACATACATGGTAACATGCATGGTCTCCCAAACTACGCCACTATGGCTCATGGGGTTAAACGTGTGCCCTCATCTTATATCCGGGTGGTCATTCATTTGTTTGATTCATAATCCTGAACGAGTTTAGCACATATGATGTAATTTGTATTCTAGTTATATGGATAATTCTACTGATTTTGACTGAGTTATACTTTCTTTGTATGTTTTTTTTATTTTGCATGTTTGTTTATTCCTCTTTTTTGAAGAGAAAAAACCCCCCAACAAAACAATAAAAATATTTCATTAAAAAACAAAAATATCTGTCTAGATGTTATACACAGAAGGCTGAAATAAATTAAATTATGCCGAGATATATAAATTATAACTTTTTAGATTACAATCTTTGTATTATATATATGCTTTATTATATTGTTTACTTGGAATAGGATTGATTTATGAGTATATGTATGTTTTGAATATATATATATATATATATATATATATATATATATATATATATATAGACATTTATTTAATGCAATCTCTTATCTTAATGCAATCACATATTTTATAACAAACAATATATATATTTATTTATTGTTATAAAATATGTGATTGCATTAAGATAAGAGATTGCATTAAATAAATGTCAATATCCTTCTAAATATTTTATGTAACAAAATGGTATTATAGATGGGTATTGTAAAATCAATTGAACAATAGGGATCACCTTATATGAACTTTATTTTAGCTATAGTAAAAGTAAATACATTGATGCTAATAGATAGATACAACAAAAAATGTTTTTCTGTATACTGTCGCTTCTCCTTTTACTTTGTTTGTAATCTAATGTTTGATTTGAGAAACACATTTGTGCTCATTAAGGAAATACCTGCCTGGTCTATGCGTACTTAAACACATAGATGTCTATACTGTATACCAGTGCTTCACAAGCCTCTCTCATCCTCGGCACACCTAAACCCCTTCCCAGAATTCCAGGGCACACCATAAGCAAAATTATACAAAAAGAGCAGGAATTACAAAGTGCATACAGAGATAGGTAACATGGCTGCACATCAAGAGAGTACTGTAGCAAATTGTGTATGTATTTTAGCAAGTATTATGTTGAAACACTCCTTAATGCTCCAGCAGGCTAGGCAGCATTCTTTTATTGACCTTTCAAATATCTTCCTATTGTCACGTCACACATTCCTTAAGCTGGGTACACACTACACGGTTTTCGTCCAATAATCTGCTCAATCAGCCGACATACGATCGCTCGTTCAAAAGTCGGGTCAGTGTGTGCAGTGACACGATGGTGGAAAGTCTGCCCAAATGGACGATTGTCGCCTCAATTGGTTGGTCGTACCGTTTAATATTTTTGTTCCAATCTCGTTTCCGCTGTGTAGTGTGTATAAACTTCCGACCGATCCACAACAGTGAGTATGAAATTACAGTCATTGCTCACAACAACATGGCTGTAAAAAGTCGCTAAAGGGACGTCCGCTCTTCCCTTTATCATCCTAAACAAGGCTAGTGTGTATGCAGTCCATGGACCGAGCGATCGGAACATCGATCGCATGTAAAATCACTCGGCATAAAAAGTTTGTTGAAATTTCTGTAGTGTGTACCCAGCTTTAGTGTGATACTCGTTTTTTTCGTGGCATTGAAAAGTGCTGTGTGCACGATAATTTATTTAAACATTTGACATACCTTGATAGGTCAGGAAGAAACCCCTGACAGATTGGATGCGATTGGTTTTCCTGTATGATTGCTACACACATCAAATCCTGTTGGAAGCTCGGCTGCAGCCAAAGCCCCATCTGATGTTGCACGTGTTACACCTCGTACAAGTAGATTGTGTGTGGACTCTACGGGACACAGGGGGTACGGGCGACTTTCAGATTCAAAATGTCTCAGGAACAGTTTGTAACACTGATCCTGCAATCAGAGGAAGGAGGCATCCCACTTAGTGCACACTGCCGGGAGCAGGGGAAAGAGGTAAAGAGAGGCGGTGGGGAGTGGGAAGGGCAGGGATGAATCAGCCCAGGGCTGATCCCGCAGGAATTGGCTAATCCACCCCTGGGCCCTTTTCTCCACGTGGCCCTGTGCATTGCACCGGCCGCAGAGCCGGTAGTTCCGCCACTGTCACCATGGCACACTTAGCAACATCTCATGGCACACCGCTTACGGAGCACTGCCGTAGACTTTTCCGTTGATAAAAGTGCAGTATTGCGCGCGTCGAGGTGTTGCGAAAGTCTCTGTTTTAAAACTACTACAAAGTGGTGCATAATATGCTTAAAATAACGCACTAGAAACCATTTATATAGTCTCAATAAAGACTAATGAAACAATGGATGAAAGTCTACCAAACTGCCTCTTGACGGCAGAACTCATATTGGAAAGCAACAACTGTTTGGGCGGCTGAATGAATACAACACAGAAATTCATCAGGCTTAAGCGCTAGAGCCTGCTAGCGGCTGGTTACACACAGACTGGACAGCAGTAATCTATAAAAAACATGGAGCAATTACCTGTAGAACAACTGAATCAATGTGCGGATGCAGCGCTTCTACATTGTACTAAGAAAACCCCTGTATTGATATCGAGCCTGTGGAGGATCACATAGCGGGTGATGTTTTCCCCTTTCCATATTCAAACGGAACCGCACATGAAGTAATTAGGAGACATTATACATCTTATTCCCGGCAACAATACTTTGTGATGAGGATCCAGATTGAACACTGAAAATCTGATCATTACAATATATTAAGATCAGAAATTATTATAGTTATATTCAGAGACGGACACAATATGTGAATTGCAATTATATTACAGTTTTTTTTATATATATATATATATATATATATATATATATATATATATATATATATATAGTGTTATTTATGTATTATATATCATATTGCGATAAATAAATGTATTATTTTACTTTGTAAGGATTTGTGCTACGAATCTAATTTTGAAGAGAGTTGGTGCTTATCTTACATTATTTAGCGCAGTCCCTGATTTCTTCTTACATGGGGAATATATCTCATAGCTGCTCTCCCCATGCATCATAACTAGAAAACAAGATCATATCTGTCATACTGCTCCTAGTGGTAGAAAAACGTGTGACATCCAAATCTATGTTATTGCATGTTATCTCTAACTGCTAGAAGCTCCAGAATAAAACAAGGAGTTATCTTGTTATCCCATGGGTTAAATTTCAAGTATCTAAGAGAAGAATTAAGGAAAAGCAAGGTTTTCTCTGTATACTGCCCATAAATTAACAATCTATTTACTTTAATATGGCACCAACAGAAGCCCTATCTACTCCAATAAAAACAACATGTAAAAGTCGCTTGGTTAGTGTATAAAAAAAAAAAAATTTTTCCCCAGGAAAGCGATACAGAGAGAAAAAGCAAAAAAAATAAATGGTGTGGCCCCCTGAAGTACAAATGTGGCTCTCATCCTTGTCTGTGAAATGGTGACCGCTGTTTATAACATAACAACCCAGCTACTACACAGACTTCATTAGTATCCTTCTACCTGACAATCCTGTGGGACATGGTGATCTTCCTCTGTACAATGTTGTGTATAAAGAGGACTGGGACATCTCTCTGGTGTATTTATCTTACTGGATCCATCTGTAGGAAACACACACAGTGACATCATAATTTGTATACACAGGTTCTATCAGAGGATGTGTGTATAAGTGACCTGCAAAGGCATCTGCAGAGACTCTATTCTCATTATTCATCCTCTTACCAGGAGGTCTGGAGGGCCGGTGACTCTTCATCATGACGTCCTTGTACAGATCCTTGTGTCCCTCTAAATACTCCCACTCCTCCATGGAGAAATAGACAGTGACATCCTCACACCTTACAGGAACCTGACACACACAATGATACAGTCATCACCCAGACACATCCCCTGGTGTTACTGTATAATGTCCCATTCCCAGCAGTCACCTCTCCAGTCAGCAGCTGAATGATCTTGTTGGTGAGTTCTAGAATCCTCTGGTCATTGTTTCTCTCATGAATCAGTGAGTGAGGTGGAGGTTCCATGATGGGGCTCTGGGTCCTGCTCCGTCCTCCTGACACATGGGAGCTGATGCTGGATGACACACGCTCACTGACGTTTTTTCTCACTGCAGTGTAATCCTGTGTAATGTGAGACATGAGAAAAATCACTGTGTTTTGTGTCCAATTAAAAAATATGTTAAACTCATTTTGTTTTCCATGTCGGTATAAACGGACATTAGATGGTTTGATAAATGTAGTATATATCCTGCAAAAATATATTTACTGACACTAAAACCTTGCTTTTATCACTTTGTACTAACTGTATAAATGAATGAATGTCTGTGTTTTCAATAAAACCAAACATATCTACCTCCCACTACGTCTTAATATAACTAAATACATTCCTTCTATCTGAATGGAGGCTGGACAACAGTCAGTTACTTAACTAATGGTCAGTAAACATTTTGGAAACCTATCAGTAATAAAATAGTGGTCAGTAAAAATATTTGTGATACTATACTACAAATAGATGTACACCACACCAGTGTTAGACTGTGTAAGGTTAATTATTGGCATAACATAATAATGTTAGTGTAAAGGTTGCTACTCGTCAGTAAATTTCTATATGGATACAAATATTTTGAATGTCTGCCTGTACCATTTCTAGCAACAACTACCCTTGGGTATTATCTGAACCACATAATGCAGGTTCGTGAATAAGATAGTATTGAGGTCACTGTGTCACTCCCAGAATCCCTCACCTCTCCAGTCAGCAGAGAGATGATCTCCAGGGTGAGATTTAATATCATCTCAGTCATGTGATTCCTGTCCTTGTCCATCGTAGTCATCAGAGAATATATCTATAAAAACAATATTATACTATAATAATAATATTACAATCTATCTCCTGGGTGACTGTCCTGGAAGTGACCTTTGTGTATATATAATGTAGCACAGACCTACTTTTATTAAGTGGTGCATACTGTATGCATGTAGGAAGACAAGGAAGGGTTAAAAATTTTTTTTATATGCAGTCTATATTAGGGGCCATGGCTGCTAAATTTTAAAATAAAAAGAGGCTGAGCTGGTGACACTAGAACAGGGAAACCAACAGCATTTGGTCCCCCAATCACGTCATCCAGGTCTAGCCTGTTGGTGTTGAATCATGGGATTGAAATCCGTAGGGGAAGCGGGCCTGCAAAAACAAATAAAAAAATTAGATTGCCCTCCCTAGAAGAAAACAGCCTCTAAGGCTGGGTACACACTATATACAGAATTTCTCCCGATCCAGTATCCTTAACGATTTTACCTGCACTTTAAAAAAAAATAAAAAAGTCCTGATCAGCATGGCGATTCATGTGTACATACTATACACGATTTGCCTTCAGATCTGTGCTCTTCATCTGTTATAATCATTGGCTGAAAAGATCCTGACTCTGCCCACTCCATATAGATCTATGGACACTTCCGGTTGTGAGTGCAGACACACTGCACAATTGGAACAAAATCATTCCATTGTTGCAAGACATTTTAGTCCACTTTAAAAATCAAATCAAACGATAAGATTTTATCGTTTGTGCTTTGGAACAGTATTCGTTCATCACTGCAGCGTACACACTAATGCAATGTTAGGCCACATGGTTGTTTATCGTTTGATTGGCCCGATAATCACCTGAAAACCATGTAATGTGTACCCAGCCTTACTGAAAGCACTAGGGCTCTTCCCCTGCGGCATTACGTATGGAATAATGAAGCCTAAATCATTAAATCTGTATATTTTGCTGGTACACTCGTGATTCCACAGAGCCATGCCAATCTTAAAGTGTATAGGTATGATCCACTTGTAGAACTACAAGTGCCAGCATACCCATGTATGCCAAGGCATGCTGTTTAAAGCTTTTATTATTTTAGTTGAGTGATCCAGTCACACTGTGCTACTTATACATATAATATTATCAGGCCTATTTATTAAAAAGCAGCAATAAGGCTGATTTTCTATCACTGCTTATTATGGTGACAGAAAAGTTGTTATTGACCAAATTTATCAATAAAGCATTGCTAGGAGCGGTGAGCCTTAACGTACTGCTTTGCCGAGCCAGTATAGGGGTATATGCGCATGTGTGACCCAGCTAGCCCGCTCAGGAAAGTACACTTGGACTTTCAATTCTACTAATAAGAACAAAATTAAATAGTAAAAAAAAAAATTATTTTAATAACTATTGAAATAATAATGAATTTTGTAATCACCATCCTGAGATGGAGGATTGTGACAGTCCATGTTAAATGGCCATACCCATAATTTACATTGAAACCCAGCATAACTTATCGCTGGCAGGAGCTTTCTTGACCCCTTGATAGATAGGACGAAAACCCCCTGTTTCAATGTAGAGTTATTTACACCCTTTAATAGACAAAGCCCTATATAAGAAAGGAAAACAGACATAAAGGTACAGCCATTCATTTGCATGGCCACACTCTCCAAATGTTGTCCTGTTGTGAAGCATATAAAGCCACACTCACCTCATGTCTACTGTATGCACCGACTTTTCCTTAGTGATAAAGGGGATCTTCCTCTTTTAACATAGTAGCTGAGTACACATCTGAAGGGTGACTGGATGGATTAATCAAACTTTCAAATACATATTCTCTCAGGTTCTTTTCTATAGCAACTGTGTATACATCAATTATAGTCCTCAGAACACGGTCGGTTTTATTATTATCTTTTTATTTATTGACGACATCGAGCAGCGATTATAGTTGTAGCTCTAGTGTTTGGCTAAAGGGAGAACTACATTTCCCGTGTTTCTCTGCGGTCTCTCGGCCACTGTTAGTGACGTCACTATTCAGCCTGCTGCTGGCTTTGTATAGCAAACATTGAGGTATGTAACGTTAATGAGTTAATATGTGTTTTGTAAAGTGACTAGTCGGAAGGAAGTGTTACTGGGGTCATGGCTTGGAAGCTGGATAGGGAGGATTTAGGTAGCGTGCATGGAGTAGTGGTGACAGTACTGGGAGACCAGGCAGAGGGGAGTCAGGTGAGAGTGCAGGGAAGGAGTAGTGGAGACAGTGTTGGGAGACCAGGCAGAGGGGAGTCAGGTGAGAGTGCAGGGAAGGAGTAGTGGAGACAGTGCTGGGAGACCAGGCAGAGGGGAGTCAGGTGAGAGTGCAGGGAAGGAGTAGTGGCGACAGTGCTGGGAGACCAGGCAGAGGGGAGTCAGGTGAGAGTGCAGGGAAGGAGTAGTAGTGACAGTGCTGGTAGACCAGGCAGAGGGGAGTCAGGTGAGGGTGCAGGGAAGGAGTAGTGGTGACAGTGCTGGGAGACCAGGCAGAGGGGAGTCAGGTGAGAGTGCAGGGAAGGAGTAGTGGTGACAGTGCTGGGAGACCAGGCAGAGGGGAGTCAGGTGAGAGTGCAGGGAAGGAGTAGTGGTGACAGTGCTGGGAGACCAGGCAGAGGGGAGTCAGGTGAGAGTGCAGGGAAGGAGTAGTGGAGATAGTGCTGGGAGACCAGGCAGAGGGGAGTCAGGTGAGAGTGCAGGGAAGGAGTAGTGGTGACAGTGCTGGGAGACCAGGCAGAGGGGAGTCAGGTGAGAGTGCAGGGAAGGAGTAGTGGTGACAGTGCTGGGAGACCAGGCAGAGGGGAGTCAGGTGAGGGTGCAGGGAAGGAGTAGAGGTGACAGTGCTGGGAGACCAGGTAGAGGGGAGTCAGGTGAGAGTGCAGGGAAGGAGTAGTGGTGACAGTGCTGGGAGACCAGGCAGAGGGGAGTCAGGTGAGAGTGCAGGGAAGGAGTAGAGGTGACAGTGCTGGGAGACCAGGTAGAGGGGAGTCAGGTGAGAGTGCAGGGAAGGAGTAGAGGTGACAGTGCTGGGAGACCAGGCAGAGGGGAGTCAGGTGAGAGTGCAGGGAAGGAGTAGTGGTGACAGTGCTGGGAGACCAGGCAGAGGGGAGTCAGGTGAGAGTGCAGGGAAGGAGTAGAGGTGACAGTGCTGGGAGACCAGGCAGAGGGGAGTCAGGTGAGAGTGCAGGGAAGGAGTAGTGGAGACAGTGCTGGGAGACCAGGCAGAGGGGAGTCAGGTGAGAGTGCAGGGAAGGAGTAGAGGTGACAGTGCTGGGAGACCAGGTAGAGGGGAGTCAGGTGAGAGTGCAGGGGAGGAGTAGTGGTGACAGTGCTGGGAGACCAGGCAGAGGGGAGTCAGGTGAGAGTGCAGGGAAGGAGTAGTGGAGACAATGCTGGGGGACCAGGCAGAGGGGAGTCAGGTGAGAGTGCAGGGAAGGAGTAGTGGAGACAGTGCTGGGAGACCAGGCAGAGGGGAGTCAGGTGAGAGTGCAGGGAAGGAGTAGTGGTGACAGTGCTGGGAGACCAGGCAGGGGGGACTCAGGTGAGAGTACAGGGAAGGAGTAGTGGTGACAGTGCTGGGAGACCAGGCAGAGGGGAGTCAGGTGAGGGTGCAGGGAAGGAGTAGTGGTGACAGTGCTGGGAGACCAGGCAGGGGGGACTCAGGTGAGAGTGCAGGGAAGGAGTAGTGGTGACAGTGCTGGGAGACCAGGCAGAGGGGAGTCAGGTGAGAGGGCAGGGAAGGAGTAGTGGTCACAGTGCTGGGAGACCAGGCAGAGGGGAGTCAGGTGAGAGTGCAGGTAAGGAGTAGTGGTGACAGTGCTGGGAGACCAGGCAGAGGGGAGTCAGGTGAGAGTGCAGGGAAGGAGTAGCGGTGACAGTGCTGGGAGACCAGGCAGAGGGGAGTCAGGTGAGAGAGCAGGGAAGGAGTAGCGGTGACAGTGCTGGGAGACCAGGCAGAGGGGAGTCAGGTGAGAGTGCAGGGAAGGAGTAGTGGTGACAGTGCTGGGAGACCAGGCAGAGGGGAGTCAGCTGAGAGTGCAGGGAAGGAGTAGTGGTGACAGTGCTGGGAGACCAGGCAGGGGGGACTCAGGTGAGAGTACAGGGAAGGAGTAGTGGTGACAGTGCTGGGAGACCAGGCAGAGGGGAGTCAGCTGAGGGTGCAGGGAAGGAGTAGTGGTGACAGTGCTTGGAGACCAGGCAGAGGGGAGTCAGCTGAGGGTGCAGGGAAGGAGTAGTGGTGACAGTGCTTGGAGACCAGGCAGAGGGGAGTCAGGTGAGGGTGCAGGGAAGGAGTAGTGGTGACAGTGCTGGGAGACCAGGCAGGGGGGACTCAGGTGAGCGTGCAGCGAAGGAGTAGTGGTGACAGTGCTGGGAGACCAGGCAGAGGGGAGTCAGGTGAGAGGGCAGGGAAGGAGTAGTGGTCACATTGCTGGGAGACCAGGCAGAGGGGAGTCAGGTGAGAGTGCAGGTAAGGAGTAGTGGTGACAGTGCTGGGAGACCAGGCAGAGGGGAGTCAGGTGAGAGTGCAGGGAAGGAATAGTGGTGACAGTGCTGGGAGACCAGGCAGAGGGGAGTCAGGTGAGAGAGCAGGGAAGGAGTAGTGGTGACAGTGCTGGGAGACCAGGCAGAGGGGAGTCAGGTAAGAGTGCAGGGAAGGAGTAGTGGTGACAGTGCTGGGAGACCAGGCAGAGGGGAGTCAGGTGAGAGTGCAGGGAAGGAGTAGTGGTGACAGTGCTGGGAGACCAGGCAGAGGGGAGTCAGGTGAGAGTGCAGGGAAGGAGTAGTGGTGACAGTGCTGGGAGACCAGGCAGAGGGGAGTCAGGTGAGAGTGCATGGAGGAGTAGTGGAGACAGTACTGGGAGACCAGGCAGAGGGGAGTCAGGTGAGAGTGCAGGGAAGGAGTAGTGGTGACAGTGCTGGGAGACCAGGCAGAGGGGAGTCAGGTCAGAGTGCATGGAAGGAGTAGTGGAGACAGTGCTGGGAGACCAGGCAGAGGGATGTAGGGTGGATGTGAAAATTCAGGATATCTGTAGTGTTCTCTGTGATCAGCAGACAAATTTTTTTATTGTGTTTTTGTTTTCTGCTGAAAAACAATCCAGAACAATTTTCAGCATTATCATGTTTGGAGTAGTTCTAATTTTATTTGGACAATTGATCCAGTAGTTAATGCATCTTTTACATTTTGCTTAAATTTTCATCTAAACCATACTTGTTTGCCTACTTTTGGGCAACCCCCTTCAATTTGAATCCCTTCTGCAGCAAATAGGGATCTGACTGCGCATACTACCTATGTGTAACCCTTTTAGTGGTAATACACTATATTAATTAGCACTGATTAGATGATTTGCTGAGGTAACTCTCTATTTAAATACTTTAATGTGGTATAGCCATTAAGGAATTATTCTTAACAGTCACATAGGAAGAACCAAGCAGAGTAAGACAAACTGTGATGTGCCAAATGCAGCTAATAGATTACAGTGAGTCTTTCAGAATCTATGTACCCAATAAATGCTGCTGATACTTGTCATTTTGTGGTCAAATACAGCTCGCCAAGGGGATTAGAAAATGTGCCTTGTGCTAACTAACATACAGGAACATCTCCTTTATGTAACCGGAAGCCCCTCATAGCAGCTGTAGAGAGGCTGCTCACACTGTGGGCAGCTCTTTGTCTCTGTACTCACAGCTCTCCTCACAGGTTTAAGACAAGGAACCAGGCCGGTATTGTATAGGGCAGTGTTGACTACACTGTGACACTCCAGGTATTTGTGAAACTACAAGTCCCAGCATGCTTTGCCAATATATAGCAGCTTATTGCTGGAAGGGTATGCTGGGACTTGTAGTTTCACAACACCTGGAATGTCACAGGTTAGCCATCACTGGTCTAGGGAAACAGAAGCTGCTACCAAGGAGCTGGTACATGGGGAATAAAGGCTGTACTGTATTGAGGTCTGGAATGGCAGGAATAATTCACAGGTTCTGAGTAATCCTGGACATCAGCATCTGCTGGTGGAGGGACAGATGCTCTGATGTTAGGTGTAGTGAACAAAGTGTATGCAGCAACCACATCTTTACCATATGTGATTGGGATTTGGGCCTGCTGGGAACCAAGCTATGCTGGGTCAGTACTTGGAATGGACGGTTTCCAGTTGTCTGGAATAGGAGAGGCAAAGAAGTGTAAGAATTTCCTTTGTCACTGAAACTTAGTCTCCAGGCAGCTTAAACTACTTCCTTTGTTAGAAAATCATATGGTATAAGACACTGAAGGAGAGTGTAGACATCTGAATTGTTTTGACCAGGAGAGAGGAAAAACCTTAGATGAGAGGTGGCCAAACAGTAGATCGCAATCTACCAGTAAATCTCAGCCAATTAGCTGGTAGATCACTGCAAGACTGTTGCTAGAGCAGTATATGTAACTGGACCATGTTTGTGATCCTCGATGGTAGAACGCAAAATATTTTTGTTGTTTAGAGTAGATCACTGAGTCCAAAAGCCTGGCCACCCCTGCCTTAGATGGTTATCCAGCTGACTCTGGCATTACCAAGGTCCTCAAGCAGTTGTTGTTTCTGGGTTTGAGAGGCATGTTAGACATTTGTTATACTTATGATAACATATGTCATGATTTAGAATCATCCAATGTACATGAATCAGTATAATATATATGTTTACTTACAGAGGTTACCTAAAGATCAGTGCCTTCTGCTTGGACCTCAGCCATCAGTCAGGATGGAGAAGGCCAGGAGTCACATGACTAAGACGATATTCAGTCTCACCCTAGAGATTATCTACCTGCTGACTGGAGAGGTGAGGGATTCTGGGAATTCCGTTGTTACATCGCTTATGTCTGTTAACAAAACACAGTGAGATCACGCTTATCTCTGTTAGACCGAGACCTGAATGGAAAGGTTTGGTGTTCTGGGAATGTTAAAGTGACATCACTGTTTTTTCTATTAATAAAACAGGAACCTGACTGGAGAGGTGAAGGATTCTGGGAATGTCACCATAGAATCACTATTATCTTAAAGCCAACTATAGATCATTAACTATTTATATATGCAATGTGAGCGGTGCAGTGTTGGGAGGGCATAACACAGAGGCTAGTGATGTTATTTCTTCATTGAATATGTTATTGTTATAGTAGATATGGTGAGGTATAAGTTGAGTCTAGAGTTTTAAAAACTGACGGTCACCCTGGTTTTAATTGCTTCAGTAAGCAATTGGGTGTTGGTCAAGAAACATATTACTTATTTGTATATAGCATAACAAAATGTGTTTCTTGAAATACAGGACTTTATAGTCGTGAAGAAATCTGGTGAACCTGTTGCTCACAGGATCAGTCCCAATGTATCGGAAAGATCTAGAAGGAACCAAGACTGCAGTGCAGTGTCTGACTCCCTGAGGCATGAAAACAACGACAAAAAGATTCTAAAGCTTAGCAATAAAGTAATTCACTTGCTGACTGGAGAGGTGAGCACATGCGGCACATTATACAGTAACACCAGGGGATGTGTCTGGGTGATGACTGTATCATTGTGTGTGTCAGGTTCCTATAAGGTGTCAGGATGTCTATGTCTATTTCTCTCGCAGGTTTGGAAGTTTGTAGGCCACAAAGGTGTTTGCAAAGATGTGATGATCAAAAATGAACAACCAGGTAAGAGCATGGTATTCATTTCTACTATATGATATTTTGTGCAGAAATGCAGTCAATTTATCAATGAATAAAGAGCAATTTAGCACTACAATAAATATATTCAGGTAGAGTGGGGGTCATGTTAGACAAGCATTGGTCCGACACCGATTACTGAGCGCGATGATGTGCCATCTCAGTCTAGCTGCTCGCCATTAAGAATTTGTGAGTCGGCGGGGCCGGTGCAGTGCTCAGTTAAGGTAATTAGTCCCGCACCATGTTATCCTACATGTCTACAAGAACACTGCTCCATCCGAAAGCTGTATTGTTTGCTACAATCGAGTGTGAAGGAAGGAATCTCTGTATGATGGCTTGGAAATGAACCTTGAGCGGCCCTTTTAGCACATTAAATAAAATAAAACCAGCCCACAGTAAATATTTCCTTCAATAATTAGATGTCTGGCATAACAATTCAGATAACAATAATTGGCTATTGGCTCATTGTTGAAGATTGGGCTGAGTAAAGGTCATGTGACTAAATGTCTTGGTTCAGTTGGCTACATGTATTGTTGACATAACAGGAAATATCCGGCCATTTGTCCCCAACCTGTGGGTCTCCACTAGAGCACCCGGACAATGTCTGATATACAACACAACCCCATCAGATTGTGATTGCAATTGGCGGTTGCTTTGTACCCCTAATTTACTGCCAAATGGATGGATAGTTTTAGAAGTCAGGACAAGACCGATAACTGTAAAATTGTCTCTAATATACACATACTCTAATGAACCAGATTATATTCAGTCATTGTGTGTTCCCTGCAGACGGATCCAGTAACAGAAGTACACCAGAGGGATGTTCCCGTCCTCGTTATTCACAGCAATCTCCAAAGGAAGATCAGAGTACCTCACATAACGTTCAGGTACATATAGATAAGATTGGCGGAACGTCCATCCTTAGGTATCAGGCGGTGGTATTAGTTAGCCTACAAGGGAGTATTTATGTTCTTTTCCTGTGCACCATTTAGGCTGAAACCTTAGGGGATGTGAAAGTTATTGTTGTACCACAAACTAAGGAAGAAGCCGACATATATGTGAATATTAAGGAAGAGGAAACTCCGGTAGAGATCAGCGCAGGTGAGTAATAATCACTAAATACAGAGAGGAGTCGCATGTTCTCCTTGTCCAGCCACTACAACAGCCTCTTATCATACACTGTACTCTGCACACTACTGAGGAAACATCTGACCAGTGGTGGAGTCAGGAACCTATTAGACTCCTGTTCTCCTCACCTGTCCTTCCCCTGTAATTATCTGCTCAGTCCTATGTGCAGACACTACTGTCGCTATAACGGGGCCTACCGGGATGATACCTATGTATAGTGTGGCGCCAGTTATTCGGGATGTTTTTGGGCTGACCTCAGCCCCCTGCGTCATTACGTATAGGGTTACTTTACAGTAGGGCAGATATCTCATTGAAATTTATGCAGTTTATTTAGATGAGCTAAATCACTCCAGTGGTTAATATACATTTAACTAGCAATATGACACACAATATGAAACAATCCAGACACATAAGGTTTATACATTACATGAATAAGTGTAAGTCATTGGATGCTTTGATTATTGCACACCTATCTGTTGGTACACTGCTTTCCCCTTGTCAGACATGCCAGCGGTCAGTCCCCAGCATCACCTTGCTTTCGGCGGGCGCATGAAGGAACAATTTTCTTCAAAAACTGCTGGTCAGCTGCCAAGTATCACCAGCCCCAGGGAACCCGACTGCTAGTTCACAAAGTCCTGCACTTCATACTACTGTCCCTGTGCCCGTGTAATGCAGTACAACTCGCAGCTAAGTACAATACTAGATGACCATGGTCTTTCAGAACTGAATATATAACATTATAAATAACATGATGATGATGATGATGAAGATATTACATAGCGCCACTAATTTTGCAGCATGTACATTCAGAACCACAGGTATGTGACATTATAGCTAACATTAGTGATTAACAGCCTTTTTCAGGTATATTTTGACAATAAAACATGAAAATGACATTTGACACATCATGGAGATCACATCTCCCGCTACCGATTAGAGGGTGCCCCGAGCACATAAAGAAACTAGGCACATCCTTGTGCCCTATGCCAGATGAGGTATCTGGTGGACGTGGACATTCTCCATATAGCATTTCATCACATTCCTCATTTGTGTTAGTCACAGGGCATGTACCGTTTATGTCCTTTTCATGTTTTTATAACAAAAATACAATGAAATAGAGTGGAAAGCCCTTGCAGATGGCTCAGTAGGGAAAGAAGATCCCGTTGTTCATCCCGAGTCTGAAATCAGGATTAGATTGGACTGTGCCCATTGGACAATGATTTTCTGCTCCTCTGCATGTAATTTCTCCTCTGGTTGGTCATGAGGACAGACCTTTCCTCTTGCAGACCATGAAACTTGCAACATAGCAATATTGATTGATATTAATGTTTGTCATCGACACATAGCTCAGGGAACAATGGGTTGTCTGTAAATTGTGATTAAATCTAAATTTTAGAGATCTGCAATTCCCAAATAACTGCATAGTTCCTCATTGGGACAGTGTGTTCTACAAGAAAATTCCCTGTTGTTTATTGCTAGGCCTTCAGCTGTAGAATGTGGGTGTTAAAGTGATGCCTCTGAAATACGCTTTAAGTTTACAGCAACAACTGCAGGCATGAAGTTTGTTTTCCACCTCCAGTGAACCGCTACTTTAATTATTTTGGAGTGTTATAGAATCAGTATATATATGATCTAAAATTTGATCTTTTTGGTTATATTTACTTCATTCCAAAGGATTGGGGCTACTTTGGTACACATTTAACCCCCGGGGTCAGTGGTGATTACTCAGGTAAATGTGACTAACGTCATATTTTCTTTTTTCTCTCCAGATTATGAAGAAAATGGTCCAAATGTAATCTCTGTAATTCATAGTCCAGAGATATTGTCTGGTCCCTCCAGCCATGTAACATTCTCTGACAAGGCTGTAGATGCACACCAACAGGATACAATAGAGGGAAAGATGTTTGTATGTTCCTTGTGTGGAAAATGTTTTAGTTACAACTCCAATCTTCTTGTACATCAGGGGACTCGCATAGGAGAAAATATACATTTGTGTTCCGATTGTGACAAATATTTCACGCCTAAACCCCAACTTGTGGTACAACAGGGAATGCACACAGAAGACAAACCGTTTTCATGTTCTAAATGTGGAAAGTGTTTTGCCAGTAAAACCGTTTTCATCGCACATCAGCGTATTCACACAGGAAAGAAATCCTTTTCATGCTTTGAGTGTGGGATGTCTTTTTCCAATAAATCAATTCTTGAAACACATCAGAGCATCCACACAGGAGATAAGCCGTTTTCATGCTCTGAATGTGGGAAATGTTTTGCCATGAAGGCAAATCTTGTTAAACATCTGAAAATTCACAAAGGTGAGAAGCCATTCTCATGCCTTGAATGTGGGAAATGTTTTGGCATGAAGTCAAATCTTGTTAAACATCAACGGATTCACACGGGAGAGAAGCCGTTTTCTTGCGCAGACTGTGGGAAATGTTTCGGCATGAAATCAAACCTTGTCAAACATCAGAGAATTCACACTGGAGAGAAGCCGTTTGCATGTCTCGAATGTGGGAGATGTTTTGCCAGTAGATCCAACCTTGCTACGCACGAGAGAATCCATACGGGAGAAAAACCTTTTTCTTGTTCCTATTGTGAGAAAGGATTTATCACCAGCTCTGACCTCTTCCGGCACCAAAAGACTCACACAGGAGATAAACCGTTTGTCTGCTCAGAATGTGGCAAGTGTTTTATCAGTAAATCAGTTCTTGTTGCGCATCAGAAAACACATACAGGAGCTAAATCACTTTAACTGTTTAAAAAATGGGTATCCTATCCCCTACATAAGAAACAAATTAAAAATCTTGTTTTTTATTCAGGGGAGGGATAACAACTTTTGGCCGGTGGAAGCAGAATTAAGGGTCCACCTACATGTTTACAGTTATGAGAAGCAATGCAGAGATGGCAAGTAGTGGTGCTTGGGCAGCTGTGTTCTCCGGAAGTATATAGTGTATCTCTCGCCATAGATCCTCTGCTTCATTGACTTTAATGATAAACTTGGACCTAGTAGCAAAAAAAGTCAATACAATTATAACACTTTATTTGCTTCTGACTAGTGTTCCCATACTTGATTGAAATTAGCTGCACTTAATATATTGCTTTGCATCCAGAGAGCACCTACATGTTTGAAACATTTACTGGAAAGGAGGGGGTGAGGAAGATTTTCATTTTCATGGTATATGCTGGATCAGCAACTCGAGAAGTGGAAGTAGTACCAGTACCAGTTTCCAATAGAGAAAATCTATTGGAAACTGGTACTGCTTGTTGCCTCCATATCCAGTCCAAATATAATAACTTGGTTAAATAAATTATTTTACTCATAGCAACCAATGACAGCTTTTGTGAGTTGTGATTGGATGCACTGAAGCAGTATTCCATACGTAATTCCATTTTAACTGTGATGGTATGTAGAACAAATAGTTGTGGAATTGCTGGCTTAATTGACAAATGTAGTAAATCCCATGTATTTATTGAAGATCTCTTGTATCCATAGCCAGCAAAACATAGATGGGGCCATTTATCAAAGCTGGTGCACAGGGAAATCAGATTTTTGCTTTCATTTTACTCCAAAAAAGTACTAGTAGGTTAATTGGCTGCTATCAAATTGACTCTTGTCTGTCTGTCTGGGAATTTAGACTGTAAGCTCCAATGGGGCAGGGACTGATGTGAGTGAGTTCTCTGTACAGCGCTGCGGAATTAGTGGCGCTATATAAATAGCTGATGATGATTTTATAAACTGCGCAAAGAAAACAGAAGCAGATTACTTAGGGCATTATTTATCAAGGATCGTTTTATAAAATCTCCGTCGGCAATTTTCAACAAAATTAATCCCTGATGAATAATGCCCGGAGTTACAGCACCATTTTTTTCCTGTGCAGCAACTTCTATAAATATCCTCCCAGAGTCCCTGGTGAGCTTTTGCTTAAAAAAATATTTACAAGTTGTTATCTTCTATGACCCTCTCTAAATTTTCTAGACCTCTATCATACAAATGAAATGTGTATTGCCAAATTTATTTATTTTTTTACTTCTAAAATAACTTTTGTCTTTTTTCTTTTTTGAATGCTGTGAATGTTTTATTCAGTATTAATAATGAGAAATATTACATTGTAAAGTATTAACTGCAGTACATACAGAGGACCTGTCTCACGTTTATTATTTATTTTAAACAAAGCTTAGGGATCTAAAGATATTTGTACAGTGCCCCCCCTTATTAAAGTCAACAGGAAAAGAAAGAAACTTCTCAAAATTGTGTACTGACAACTAAGGTGTGTGTAATATATATATATATAGCACAGGCTATTCTCTTACATTTCCATGTTTTATAATAGTCTTATGAAGTATTTACCTTTTGAAACAAGCCCAAAAAATCTAATTATATAATTTTTTTTTTATTCATAAAGCACTACAGACTCTCCGCAGCGCCATACATGGAATTTATAGTAGTATAAAATACACATACACCAATGGACATCATATAATACATTATTAAACTACACATAATCATACAAAGACCAGACATCTAGTAATAGATTACACACAGATAACTTGGTAATGCAGATCAAGCTACTTATGGGACAGTGAGAGTGATGTTAATGTTCAACATGATGTAGGCCTGAGCTTAGGAAAAGAGGGTTAGGGAAGCAGGTCTAGAGATACACAGGGTAGAAGGAGAAAGAGGGCCCAACGCTCGTGAGAGCTTACATCCTAAGATGAAGGGGAAGACCCAAATAGGTTGGTACCAATTGGGGTAGTGAAGATAGCAGCAGAGGCAAATGAGTTAGAGGGCTGATAGATTTAAATAAAAAAAAATAATTTTAAGGGCATGCTTGAAGAGTAGAGGCTAATCTGATAGGGGGTGAGAGATCAATTTGCAGGTGAGGAGCAGCCAAGGTGAAGTCCTGGAGGCAGGAGTGGAAGAGGTAATCGGTGTGTGAGGAGGTTGTCATTGGCGGAGGAGGGTGGAAGGATGGGGGTAGAGATTTGGAGATGTAAGGCGGGGAGATTGCTTGAGGGTGAGGAGTTATATAATTTGGTAGGACATGGGGATCAGTGTAGCAGAGAGGGAGAGTGTCGTGAGAGAAAAATAAGGTGGGCAGTGATATTGAGGATAGATGGAGGAACAGCAAGGCAGCAGTTGGCTAGGCCAGAGAGGAGGAGGTTACAGAAATCAAGGCGAGAGACTACAAGGGGGTGAGTAAGATTTGCTTGGATATGTTTCAGAGGTGGAAGGGCAAGATTTGGAGAGTGTCTGAAGGTGAGGAGTGAAGGAAGAATCCTAGTCAGTGGACATGAGGGACAGAGGAGAGGGTAGTGTTATCAACAGAAAGAGGAGGGGGTGATGGAGGGGGGGGGCGGGGGGCAATGATTTAAGTCTTAGAAACATTGAGTTTCAGAAAGAGCTGGGACATCCAGGATGAGATTACTGAAGGATGGCAGGAGCCATGAGGGAAGGGTCGTCCTCTGATCTGGGGTGGAAATGTAGACTTGGGAGCCAGCAGCTTACTGATGGTACTAGAGGCCAAAGGAGCTGATGAGGTCACCATGGGATGAAATGTGTGTGTGTGTGTGTGTTTTATGTATATATCTTGGTTGTCACTACTTTCTTTTTTTTATTGACACTTCAGGTTACCGCTTACAATCTTAAGGGAAGACGTAAAACACATAGTGGCGCTATATAAATAAATAGATTATGGTGCAGACAAGAAGAGCTTAAACTATGCTGAATGAAACAGGTGAGGAGTATGGTCAATGAAGTGTAGACAGAGTAAGGCTCTCCATAAAGATGACTGCTTAAAGGTTGTGAAGCTGGGAGGCTGGCTGCGGGGGCCTGGTAGCACACTCTTGAGAAAAGCTACCATAAAAATGTCCTTTAGATGTATGTATGAGGCAGTAACAAGTGAGCAAGAGGTCGCAGGATCAGTGAAGTGAGTGTTAGAGATGAGGTCGTCTATGGAGCATGAAGCGAAGCCTTAGTTGGTGTTGTAGGTTAAGGATTTGAAATTTCCTTTAGTGCTAGAGGGAGACAGAGCAAGGGTTAGCAGAATGGGGCAGCTGAGGTTGGCGAGAGGGGAATAAGCCTTAAAACACTGAACGCTAATTTACATTGTGTATTACTTTAGCCCTGTAGTTCACCTATTTACATCTAGCACTAATAGAATCCCCACCAAGTATTATTAGTACTCAAGTCTTATAGGATAGATCTAGGATTGTTTTAATATAATACCTTTGTCACAAAACTGTATTGACCTTTTAACACTGGTGACAGGTCCGCTTTATTTAGTTTAAAATGCATGTTGTTGAATTTGGCATTGTGTCCTTGAGTGTAATGTGTCTACCTTCTAATAAATGCAGTTTTCTGCTGGTTGTGCTGTTCGATTTTTTTTTTTTCCCACCCAGTAATAAACAGACATTTTAGCCTAGTTACATTAAAGTGTTGTTTAAACAAGTGATAATGCGTCTGGATTTCCTGTACAGAGAAGGCAGAGATCAACACTGGTGTGGGACGACTGTTCCCAGCATGAAACTACCAGGGCGTGCCAAGACTTGTTCTGTTCCACAACAGGAGGAGAGTTTGCACAGTCTGCTGTGTGTTTTGTATCGGCCTGGAATTAAATTACAGGCTGGTCAAAGTGGGATAAGCCTAAAAGAAAGATGAATTGAATGCACCAGGGATTATGACATATTCCCTCAATTTCAGGGACATGAGTAAAGATATTTGTGACTTGTGATGTCACCTAACTAAAATATTTTTAATTTAACAAAACACTGTGTATTTCTTGTGCTGCAATATGAGTACAGGAAAACGTAAAGGCATAAAAGGGAGATATCCCACTAAGCTGCACACTTTGATGTTTATCTGATATTTAACTACTCCCTCACTCTAAACATTTACCCCTCCATGTAGCACTTGTTGGGCGCCTCTCAAACAAGATCCATAGTAAAGGGTCAAGCTATAAAACAGCTTATTGGACAAGGCCCTCCGTACCGCCTCTGATATTCAACTCTCTCTCACCACCTTTTCCCACTCATAAAGACTTCTCTTGTGCTGCTCCCCACCTATGGAATTCCTTCCTCACTCGACAAGACTCTCCCCCAATCTTCAAATGATCCCTCACAACTCACCTCTTCCTGCTTGCTTACCCTAACCCCTCAAATCTATTTGCTCTGCCTCATCTGTTCACCATATTTACTCTTGACCCAGTTGCATCTACTGTATCTCTTTACCCCCTCCCTCTAGAATGTGAGCTCTCATTGGCAGCATCCTTTACTCCTTATGTCTAATGTCATATCTCCCTTGTATAATCTTGAAGACATGTCTTAAGCCAGGCCTGTCCAACCTGCGGTCCTCCAGATGTTGTGAAACTACAAGTCCCAGCATGCCCTTCCAGCTATCAACAGGTTGTCTACTGGCAAAGAATGCTGGGGCTTGTAGTTTCACAACATCTGGAGGGCCGGAGGTTGGACAGGCCTGTCTTAAGCTGAATACTCTGCGAGCCCATGACCAACCCATGGAGGTTTTGTTATACTTGATTGTATTCATTTCACAGTTATTACCTGTGTTTATTATACTCATGTCTGTTATATCTGCAAGAGGCTTGTCCGGCACTTCTTAATCTGTGGTGCCGTATAAATAAGCCATAATGATGATTGGACTGGAGTAGCAACTCTTTTATGACAAGAGAACGTCCGCATTCCAGACACAGTGCACCTGCACCCATTGGGCCTTTGCCTGGCTCAAGCCCTACTGGAGGTTTTACCACTTAAAAGTTCTGCATATCGGGCGAGCCGGTAGCAGTGATGGGACATCCGAAGGTGAACATTTTCTTTCATTTGGCTCCTATGAACTAATCAGAAGTTAGAGCTTACTTGTTAACAATGGGCCTTTTAAAGAATTAAATACTTGTTAATGAGATCTTGTCAATGAGCTTTGATCATTTGGTATGTGTCCTAGTTGATTCTGCTGGTCCCCATGATGTACTAGTATACAGGTTTGATCTGTCAGTCATTTTGTTTTTCATGTATATTTATTGAAAATATTTTTATTATTATAATCAACAAAAACAAAGACACACTTATAAACAAATAACAACAAACAAACCTGAGGTAGCATAATATAAAAACACAGAGCTCCTAAACAATTACAGTGTTGTAAAGTAAAACAATGGATATCTTAGAGTAAGGCTGGGTAGACACTACAGTGTTTTCAGCTGGGTATTAGGTCAATGAAACAATAAATCACTGTTCAGTCTGATAATGTATTAGAGTATACACTCCAGCGATGAACAAGGATCGTTCCAAAGCACAGATCATCGTTTGGTTTGATTGTTCAGCATGTTTATAAATCTTGTTCAGCTATGCAACAATGTGCTTCCAATCCTGCAGTGTGTATGCACTCACAATCAGGATTTCCATACAGTTTACAGAGTCGTGATCTTTTCATCCGCTGGTTATGACAGCTGAAGAGTACAGATGTGAGGGTAAATCTTTTAAAACATGAATAGTATGTACCCATGAATCGGCTGCTGATCATGACATCTTTTTTTCTTTTCTTCAGTAGTTGGTACAATCGTAGATAACACAATGGTCAGAACATTCTGTAGTGTGTACCCAGCCTAAGGCTCATCCAAGCTGACACAATCAGCTATACCACAGAATATTGGAAAGAACAGTGTCATCATCATCATCTATTTATATAGCGCCACTAATTCAGCAGCGCTGTACAGAGAACTCACATCAGTCCCTGCCCCATTGTAGCTTACAGTCTAAATTCCCTAATATACACACAGATCAAGAGAGACTAAGGTCAATTTAATAGCAGCCAGTATGTTTTTGGAGTGGGAGGAAACCGGAGCACCCAGTGGAATCCCACACAAACACGGGGAGAACACACAAACCCACTTGTAAGAGTGCTATGGAGAAACTTAAGTAACCAAATGATATGCCAATCCGAGGTTTACGCCAGAAGTAATTTCTTGTACTGTATGTAGCCTGCTTAGGGCTGGACAACCCAGCTCATCTTGCCAACATTGCAATGCCTATTATTGGACTAATGTGACTCACTGTGGTGTTAACCAAGGCACCTGATTATGAAAACAAGGGTGTTCTCCCTCTAGCCAGGTCCCAGCGATAGCGACCTTGGCCGGCGATAGCAAGTTAAATACATTTTAGTGTGATTCTTGAATAAGCACACCCAAGGTTAAAGTGATGATGATCCAAAACTGGTTGCAGAGGACCGTAAAGTGATATCAATTTTAATTTTGTTTATGTGTATCCATTTATCTCCAAACCCCTTCAAGACATCAAGCCATGGATATAGGAGCTGCCAGCAGTCATTGTTTTGCTGGCTTACTGAATTGGGTTGATGGGATGTGCAGGTCCGCGGGCCCTCGCACAGTAGTCAGATCTTACCTGGTGACTGATAGTCTCAGCTGCAGACATCACAAACACCTTATCTGTAATAATGCAGCCACCAGCTCTTTAACAGCATAGTGAAAAGTGTTAAGCTGCTGAGAGGTGGAGAAAAGCCATAAAGATGACCACTTCAGCTCCAGCACATAGGGACATTTATTTCAAATACAACAATAATGTACAGTAACTTAAAATGGACTTTTCACTTGTTGCAAAGCTAAATAACATAAACTGCACAGCTTTGTAAACTGATACTTTACTCCCTAACACATAAGTTACTGGCCTGTTTGCAGCCAAGTTATCCCACGGCGGTGGCACTATGTTAATATACAATGCTTAAATACATTAGCACACCGTGCCATCATAAAGAACTATTCACATACAGTACCCCATATCACATGTATAGGAAATCCTTGGAGTACAGGTACTCACAGCCCCAGATAGCGCAATGATCACATAGAACAAAGACCAGGGGGTAAATGTGTCAAGCTGAGAGTTTTCCAGCGGGTTTGAAAAACCAATTAGTTTCTAGCTATCATTTATTTAGAACATTCTACAAAAATGACAGCTAGAATCTGATTGGTTGCTATAGGCAACATCTCCAATTTTCAAACCCGCCGGAAAACTCTCAGCTTGATACATTTACCCCCAGACATCTGTGTATAAAACCGTAGGAGTGAGTTCTTCTCTGAATAGAATCCCTCCAGCATGGGTGCGGTATGGTTCTCCTACAGCCATCAGGATCCCTGGAAGATCCAAGGTAAATATTCCATACTTGCCTACTCCCAAAGAGATTGTGAGAGGCCCAAGAATTTTGGGGAATCCTCCTGGATGAGTAGACACCCTCCCAGGTCTCAGTGGGGGTGGGGCTTAATGACACTTCATGCCATTGGACCCCACCCCCTGCTATGCCGTGAAGCATGACATTACATGGCGGGGTGATGCAATGGCATCTCCACACCACCTCCTGCACTCACCACCTGACCTCCCCTCTGGGATCTCCAGGAGGGACACTTATAATAGCTGGCAAGTATGAAATATGCTTTAATTTTGTATATTACCTTCCTCAACTCCACCCTAAACCACATTTTTAATTTTTGGATAGCATTCTTCATTAATGGGAACTTACTTATTAAATTTGGTGTGAAAATATGTTAATTTCAAACATATATATACAGATAACACAGTGGCACACTGCTTACCATTGTTTGAGCCATGGGTTCCATTCCCACCAGGGCACTATCTGTGCGGAGTTTGTATGCTCTCCCTGTGTTCACATGGTTTACCCCCCACAGCCTCAAATGGACACTAGTGTGTGTGTTGTAGAGGATTTAAAGCAGTGTTGGCTAACCAGTGACACTCCAGGTGTTGTGAAACTACAAGTCCCAGCATGTTTTGCCAATATATAGCAGCTTATTTCTGGAAGGGTATGCTGGGACTTGTAGTTTCACAACACCTGGAGTGCCACAGGTTAGCCAGCACTGATTTAGAGCATTGTATAAGCAACAGATATAATGATACTTCAATGTGGTGTGAAATATATTGCTGTAGCAAATATCATAGCAAGAGGTAATCCTGAGATTGCACCCATAGTTTATCAGGAATCCGCAGCCCCTTTTCTGAAATTCTAGACCTAACAATCTCTTATGAGCCCAGACTGAATTATCTACTTTTTAACTCTTTTTTGATCTTCATCTCCAGCTTACTTTAAAAGGTTCCCAGTCAGCTCTCTGGGCCCCTCCCACCTGCCATTACCAGCTCACTAAGCTTTATAACCACAGAGCTAAGTGAAGCTGTTTCTACTTGTCTGGAACCTAAATTCCATGAGCGTCCTCTCCAGGATTCTGCTGCTGCTGAGTGGTGAGTCTTACACTTGTCTCGGCTTGCCCTGTCTGCCTTGCTTTGTAAAGTATACTGCTCTGCCATTCACTAACCTTCTAGTCCATTACCGGTTGCTCGATTCCTCTGAAATAATAATAATAATAAAAAACTGAAATCTAATGAATTGAATGTTACTGCCATCTACACTGGCATAAAAGGCTATATTGCCAGTCAATGACTTAGTTCAGATATCATTAGTAAAATTCCTGGCAAGACTTTTACACAGTAACCAGGTCTTTAGTTCTTTTACACAGAATAAATACTTTGCGATTAATTTTGTAATAAGTGGTATAAAATGTAGTCAAATGTACATTCACGCTAGTACTTTACCAGCTGTCAACAGAGGAGACATAGCAACAGGACAGTCACTAGTGAGGGAGGAGAAATTGCTGTGATACATAATAGTATTACAAAGGAATAAACAGTATGTAAACTCACAGTAAATGACAATACTGTTTTACAGAATGGAAATATCTAAAAAAAAATTGAAATATATTTCGGGTGGATGGCTCCTCCAACAAACATCTAAGTTAAGTGTGTTAAAACATAAACAGATCGTAATTTAGAATGTTACAAAGAAAAAAGTATTGTGATGTAGGATTGTAAAAATATTTTGTCCGTCGTTTAGACGATTGTGATCCTGGCTTAACCCTCGTGTGTATGTGTAGATGAGTGTAGAAGGTGTTTTCTTTACGGCTTTATCTGGCTGGAGGTCCTGGTGTTTGCATGGTAATATATTGTGGATCCCAGCATCACATAGTAAACACCAGTGGGTGAAGGGATAGCCCTTAGTGCAGACAGTTACAGGGGGTGAGAACAGGCAATGTAGAAGAGTACTAGCCCAGGTACATAGGCAGCACGGTGGCTCAGTGGTTAGCACTTCTGCCTCACAGCGCTGGGGTCATGAGTTCAATTCCCGACCATGGCCTTATCTGTGTGGAGTTTGTATGTTCTCCCTGTGTTTGTGTGGGGGTGCTCCGGTTTCCTCCCACACTCCAAAAACATAATGGTAGGTTAATTGGCTGCTAACAAATTGACCCTAGTGTGTGTATGTTAGGGAATTTAGACCATACTTACCTACTTTCTTCAGCTCCCTTCCGGGAGCCAGCCAGTGGAGGGGGGCGTGAAGGGGCGGGGTGGCCGAAATCGCGTCATTTCAGCCCCGCCCCCTGTGACGTCATGACGCAAATTGCGTCATTTGACAGCGGGGGCGGGGCCAAACGCCGCGATTCACCGGGAATCGCGGCGTTTGGGATCTAATTCTGCCCACTTCACTAGGAAGTGGGGCACTTCCTAGTGAAGTGGGCAGAATTCGGGAGATTGCCACACTCGCCCGGGAGTCCGGGAGACTCTCACAAAATGCGGGAGTCTCCCGGACATTCCGGGAGAGTTGGCAAGTATGATTTAGACTGTGAGCTCCAATGGGGCAGGGACTGATGTGAGCGAGTTCAGTGGTGCTATAAATGGTACTAATAATAATAATACATGAAGCCTAGGTGGCACCATGACCCAAATAAGTAGTTATTGTTAATAGGGAGCACTACGCTACGTCTCACACTTTGATGGTGGTATCACCGGTGGTCTTGTGAGGACAGGAAGTCAGGCAGTCTTTGGCTGTTGACATCGCACTACTGCACATGCTCTGGCCGGAAGTTCAGCTTATCCCACCGTTCTGAGACCATTGAGGAGATATGGGAACTGTTGAAGATGTGTCCTATTACATATATAAAAGTGCTCGCGGGGGCACTATATAAAAGCTACCAGACACTTTACTAATATTTATAAAGAGAGTCTGCCCACAAAACTGAACGGATATACAGTGCACCTCATAATGTTTTTAAGCTGTCTGCATAATTGCTGACTGACATTAACATCTGTAAGTACCTGAAATTCTGATCTGTTACAACCATTTAAAGTAAACCAACAGACTTGGTTAAGTTAAAAGTGTTTTGTGGCTTAACGTCCAGCACCAACGTCGCTGATACTTATCACAGATAACAGCACACGTGCTCTGTTAATAGGTAATTCTCACAATAGTTACAGCGAGGTTAGGGGGACGATCTGGGATGATCTTAGGTCAAAGCCATATTTGTAGAAATGAGCCAGTTTCTGTCTGGCTGACTTTATGGGTGTATTGAAAGATGGAGGGGAGATTCCAGAACTAAGGCCAGGGCAGCGTTTCTATAGATTTGCCATCAACACAGTACCAACATGCCACCTGTGGTTGTTGACTAAGGCATCATCATAAAACAATGGCACTATCAGGGTAACCAATAGAAAGTTCCCAGTACTGTGATTGGTCGGAGGGCAAGGGTATTAAACAATGACAGCATTGAGTGCTACCTGTTCGTTACCATGACAGCACCCGGAGGTAGCAGTGATGTTGCATGGTTTGCCATTTAAACTACCAACAATATAGGAATAACTATTGTGTAAATAATGTTTGCTCTACATATGACTATTATTATAGGGATTATTTTTTTTGCACATATACTGAGGTAGGAAGAATGTTGTATTGTACTGTGTGGCATGCAGCTAGTGGCATCTTGTTGCATTGCACCCATGGTTGTATAGATGTTCTACGGCTGCGTAGATAAATGAAATATTTATGTATGGTGCTGGGTTACACTGTTAAAGGAGAATCTCACCATTCAGTGATATTTCCCAAATAATCCTCAAAGCCCCCCCGCCGCCACTAGAAGTACCGCAAGGGTGCCATGCCTAGCGCCTATATGCTTCAAGAATCACACCAGTACCTGGTAAGTCAAGTGCAGTCATTGGGAGGTTGTCTCCACAGTAGGCGTCAATACCGGTCCTAGCTATGAGATGCTCGCGGGCCTGTAGTGAGGGGTAGAGGGTGTGAATAAATATGGCCCTAGGGTGAAATTCTCCTTTGGGCTTTCAACACACAAGTACCTTTTTTGATGCACAGAAAATGCCAAAGTATCACATTTAGCATGAACATACCATGATATAGTATGCATATGTCAGAGCATAAAACCCACAAAAACTAGCAGACATAAAGCAGCAAGGTATAAACACAAACAGACATAGATCCTCTGCACTCACCATGTACAGACTGGGGTGCAAGAGGGGGTAGCTCATATTGTATAGACAAAAAAAACAGGGATACTCTGCACTCTCCAAACACATAATTAATGCTGTACTAAATACTGTTCTCTATTAAAAACAGGGAATGTTAGTTCCACATATTGCAATATATGTTAAACTGACCAACTCACGCCAAAGTCTTCCCAATCTGGTCAGTCCTTACATGATCAAATGCTATGCTATTTTATCTGGGCTTAAGGCTTACCAGAACACAGCTTTTAAAGGCAAGTCTTTCCCAAGCACTAGCAGCCATGGGACACCTGGGACTCACCTGACACAAGTTGGAATTAATTAATGTAAAGAATGGGGTGCAAGAGTCATGGGACTTACATTGTATAGACAAAAACAGACTTCAATCCTCTGCACTCTCCATATACAGACTGGGGTGCAAGAGCAGAAAGGAAGCTAGAAAAACAAAGACATCACATATGTTACTCCTAAATGTTAACGGAAAGACTTTTGCCTTTATTATGAACGTTTACTGATGATCCCACTTGTAGATGGCTTATTATTTACACGCTATCAGTAGGCAGATACATCTAATACACCAGCTCTAGCAGGGTATCCCCAGCAATACACTCCTCACTCTGCGTTCTGAACAGCTGGTCACATCTCCACCCCCCACTCTCCCTGGTCTGCTGTTTTCTGTAGCCCACCTATAGTTATTATTATCATCGAGAAGGAAGACTGGGTCCAGAGCATATTAAACTGTCAGGGAACAGTGCTCGCAATCCATGAGTGTCCAGCTCCGTCCGTGATATTTGGGAGGTATTTTATACAGGCTGAGGGCTATGTAATACGCTGGACACTGTTTGTGTATTTAGGTGTGCAATATTTACCTTTTTTCCCCCATAAATATTTAATATGAATTAAATATTTAGGTTTTTTTTGCAGACTCGCACGCTATGCTTTATACACCCACCGGTGTTAACTTGTGACTCTGAATAAATATGAATAAGCATACTGCATGGCTATTCTGCAGTCAATCATGAATGGCTGGAGATTTTTACTATGTTGATGTGCAGAATGTATGTGAACTAATAGTACAGCAACCGTGCAGTGTCTGGATCATAGGGGTCTGGATATATCCCTACATTTTCAATACATGCAGAAAGGTATTTAAAATTTGATATAAGAATATTTACTTGCTTCATGTATTCAGAGACTTTTGGATACAATGTGAAGTACTGCTTACAACACATCACTGTGTGGAGTTTGTATGTTCTCCTTGTGTTTCATCATCATCATTTATTTATATAGCGCCACTAATTCCGCAGTGCTGTACAGAGAACTCATTCACATCAGTCCCTGCCCCATTGAAGCTTACAGTCTAAATTCCCTAATATAGGCACACACTCACACAGACATAGAGGGAGACAGCCAGACAAGGAGACAGAGAGGGAGAGACTAGGGTCAATTTTGATAACAGCCAATTAACCTACCAATATGTTTTTGGAGTGTGGGAGGAAACCGGAGCACCCGGAGGAAACCCACGCAATCACCGGGAGAACATACAAACTCCACACAGATAAGCCCATGGTTGGGAATCGAACTCATGACCCCAGTGCTGTGAGGCAGAAGTGCTAACCACTAGGCCACTGTGCTGCCCACATGTGTTTGCATGGGTTTCATCTCACAGCCCAAAATTATACAGGTAGATTCATTGGCTTTTGACAGAATTGACCCTAATGTGTGTTTGTGTTATAGAGAATCTAGACTGTGAGCTCCACTGGGTCAGTGACTGATTAAACAATCTCTGCAAAGCACTGTAATATGTTGGCCCTATATAGATAAAGGTTAATAAAAATGATAATTATAAATACAAATACAAAAAAACACATATGGTAATATACAGTACACAACATGGATGTTTTTATAGATTTAGAAGCCAAAGGCAAGAACTACAAAATAAATTGCATGTGACTAGGGATGTATGAAAACTCTGTCATGCTATTTGCACCAATTCAATTGAATTATGAAAACTGGGCAAGGCAAAAAAAACTTCAAAGTGGAGATGTTGCCTATAGCAACCAATCAGGTTCTAGCTGTAATTTTGTAGAATGCACTAAATAAATAACTAGAATCTGATTGGTTGCTATAGGCAACATCTCCACTTTTTCAAACCCGCAGTTTAGTAAATCTAGCCCCAAGTGTTTTTGCTGAGACTGTGCAATCTCCATCACGTAATCTAATTGAAATAATCTCACTCCACGACCTGGAAATGCGTTTAAATACATGTAGACGTCGGATCTCCCTTGCTCAGCACAACTCATCCCAGGCTGGTGTAAATGCCGACATCGTACCCATGTGCTTTGGCATCCTGTTTCCACTGTATAAGGCGCTGGTGACTTCTCACTTTGAATAGGCAGTTATATTTGGGGCACCAATTCACAAAACGGATATCCTGGTGAGGGTGCAGAAATGGGCAACAACATTGCCCTCTGTCTGGTCTCAGTTATGAGCAGAAACTGTCCGATTTTGATTTATTTACACTAGAGAAGATTGCAGAGTATTTGGTCACTGTGTATAAATAACTTAATGGCCCATAAAGAAACACTGTGGTAGCGCGTTCAGTTTAAAGTTCCCAGCTACAGAAAGGATTCTTTACTGTAAAAGCCATGAAACTCTGGAATGCACTCCCAGAAGCATTGGTACTAGTAGACACTAAAAAAAATATAATCGTAGCGTTTGGGACCTAATTCTGCCCACTTCACTAGGAAGTGGGCACTTTCTAGTGAAGTGGGCAGATCCGGGAGATTGCCACACTCTCCTGGGAGTCCGTGAGACTCTTGCAAAATGCGGGAGTCTCCCGGACATTCCGGGAGAATTGGCAAGCATGATTAATAACACATTATAATATGTTGATCCAGGGAATTGTATAATTGCCAGAATAGGGTAAAGAACAATTTGTCCCCTCATAAGTAAAAATTGTACTAAACTTTATAAGGATTATTTGCCTTCACCTGGAGCTAGGGTGTTTGAGGATAAAATGATGAACTTGATAGTCACAGTTTTTGATCCTAAATATTGATGTAACACCAGGCATGTATTACAATGTGATTACTTCCAACACAATCAATCATACCACTAAATCTATTGTTTCCTACTGTTTCGGAATGCCTGGGAGCTTCCAGAATTAGGGTGAGACCTTATGGATAACCTGAGATAGCAGGCAATCTCCTGCAAGGCCTCTGAAGTACCTGCAAGCTGGGCTGGAATTTGCAGAAATGAAGCAAACAGGTTCTTGAAGCCCAGTACTGCTAGAGGAATCTTGGACCGCAGTACAACAACTTTTTAGGGCGTCTTCCATAGCCGCCAAAGGGGCATGACCATTCCAAAGTTGGAGGCTCCTCCAACTACACAGACAGGCCGAAGTACTTCATACCTTCTTCCTCCCCTCTCGCATCACTGTTCCAAGTCCAGCTCACCTCAGTTAACACTTATTAGCATCATCATACACTCTGCCCTGCCCACTTGATGATGCAAATGGCGTCATCAATTCATGCCCACTTCTTCTTTAGATACCGTATTTCCCCAAGTATATGACGCACCCATGAATAAGACGCACCTTCATTTTGGGGCCCAAAATGAAAAAAAAAAAGCTTCCTGACAACTGGGGTCTCCCACTGCTGGCTGGTTTCCCTGCGCCATCTCATGCTCTGAGCATGCTGCCCTCCTGGCGGTTTCCAGATTCCAGGGTGCCCCCGCCTTCTGAGAGTCCCCCCTGGCCCTTGTGGCTTCTAGCTGAGTGCCTTACCTCTACCTCTCGGAGCACCTATCACGGCAATTGTGGCCTGTTTCCGGTGGAGACCAGGGGCTGGAGTTGGAACAGCCCGGCGGACCCGCTACTTCCGGTTACGTGGCGGGACTTCCGGCGGGGACACACAGTTCATACAGCCAGCGGGGACTCCTCTCTCCTCTCACATCCAGGTGCCGACTTCTTCATTGAGGTAAGTAAGACTTGCAGTGTATAAGACGCACCCTTTTTTTTTAGACCCAAAATTTGGGGGAAAAAGGTGCGTCTTATACATGGGGAAATACGGTACCTCCATATTCCCTAATATTGCAGATAGCATAGCCCAAACGGTTTGAAGGTGACAGAAAAAATGTAATCTTACAAATGCAAATTAAGCCAATGGAGCCTAGGTTCCCAAACTATGCATCGCGGCTCCCAGAGGTGCCGCGGCACTGTCACAGGGGTGCTGTGGACAGAAAGAGGATAAAAAGAGACAAAAAAAAAATTACCAATACGGCGGGGGGCACAGAGAGTGTGGATGCAGAGGGGGCACAGATTGTGTGGATGCAGAGGGGGCACAGAGTGTGTGGATGCAGAGGGGGCACAGAGGGTGTGGATGCAGAGGGGGCACAGAGAGTGTGGATGCAGAGGGGGCACAGAGTGTGTGGATGCAGAGGGGGCACAGAGTGTGTGGATGCAGAGGGGGCACAGAGTGTGTGGATGCAGAGGGGGCACAGAGTGTGTGGATGCAGAGGGGGCACAGAGAGTGTGGATGCAGAGGGGGCACAGAGTGTGGAGATGCAGAGGGGGCACAGAGTGAGTTAGCTGTAAATTATTCTTTGACAGAAATATAATTGAAAAAAATATATAAAAATATTATTTTCCCTTGGATTTATGTGTATTTTTGCATACAACTAAATAAGTACTTCTGTCCTGACCTAAATACTTATAACATTTTTTGACCCAGCTACTTATAAAATGGGACTGCTCGGTAATTATTTTGGAGGGGTGCCTTGAAAAAATTATGGAGACTCTAAGGGTGCAGCGAACTGCAAAAGTTTGGGAAACACTGCAATAGAGGGATCATTTGTATGTAAAGCTAACAGGTGATTTAGTAAACAGGAAGGATACTTAGCAGGTATGTTATGGTGTCACACTGTGAAAAGATGTCAGATCTGTCAATAGTTTCAATTTGTGTTAGACTAATCATGATACTGTGTATAACCATCAGGCATGCCAGCTAGTATACTAGTGCATGCTTGAGTAGAATGAATTAAACTTGCAACTGAAATCTGCTCTATATGCCAATAAAGGCTACAACATTAACTCTATTCCCTACATTTATCGATAACTTATAAGAAAACACTTTAGTTGTTGTTACTGAATCAGAGAACCTGCAGCCATTGTCTTCATTGCCAGAGCCATTTTATGTGTCCTTTGTAGTCTCCTTCAGTCCTGGGCTTCAAGAAAATGTCCAACACATTAACCCTTTGTAAAGCAAATACAAGCACTTCCCTCTAGTGTTTGAAACCGCAAAGTGCAGACGAAAACAGTAAAAACTACAATTCCCGTCATCATTCACCTATAGGAAGTGACATCCTAATGTAACCGACTCTTTCCTTCGTGGTTTCCTGACGCACTGCTGGCAGAGAGGGGTGAGGTGTATTCTGTACTCACTGCCAGCGGCTGCGGAGGGATCATCCGGGTGTGCTGGGACCCCAGGTACAGGAGACGCTGCTGGATGGAGACCGTGATGGGAGACCAGGCAGAGGGGAGTCAGGTGAGAGTGCAGGGAAGGAGTAGTGGTGACAGTGCTGGGAGACCAGGCAGAGGGGAGTCAGGTGAGAGTGCAGGGAAGGAGTAGTGGTGACAGTGCTGGGAGACCAGGCAGAGGGGAGTCAGGTGAGAGTGCAGGGAAGGAGTAGTGGAGACAGTGCTGGGAGACCAGGCAGAGAGGAGTCAGGTGAGAGTGCAGGGAAGGAGTAGTGGTGACAGTGCTGGGAGACCAGGCAGAGGGGAGTCAGGTGAGAGTGCAGGGAAGGAGTAGTGGTGACAGTGCTGGGAGACCAGGCAGAGGGGAGTCAGGTGAGAGTGCAGGGAAGGAGTAGTGGAGACAGTGCTGGGAGACCAGGCAGAGGGGAGTCAGGTGAGAGTGCAGGGAAGGAGTAGTGGTGACAGTGCTCGGAGACCAGACAGAGGGGAGTCAGGTGAGAGTGCAGGGAAGGAGTAGTGGTGACAGTGCTGGGAGACCAGGCAGAGGGGAGTCAGGTGAGAGTGCAGGGAAGGAGTAGTGGTGACAGTGCTGGGAGACCAGGCAGAGGGGAGTCAGGTGAGAGTGCAGGGAAGGAGTAGTGGAGACAGTGCTGGGAGACCAGGCAGAGAGGAGTCAGGTGAGAGTGCAGGGAAGGAGTAGTGGTGACAGTGCTGGGAGACCAGGCAGAGGGGAGTCAGGTGAGAGTGCAGGGAAGGAGTAGTGGAGACCAGGCAGAGGGGAGTCAGGTGAGGGTGCAGGGAAGGAGTAGTGGTGACAGTGCTGGGAGACCAGGCAGAGAGGAGTCAGGTGAGGGTGCAGGGAAGGAGTAGTGGTGACAGTGCTGGGAGACCAGGCAGAGGGGAGTCAGGTGAGAGTGCAGGGAAGGAGTAGTGGTGACAGTGCTGGGAGACCAGGCAGAGGGGAGTCAGGTGAGAGTGCAGGGAAGGAGTAGTGGTGACAGTGCTGGAGGACCAGGCAGAGGGGAGTCAGGTGAGAGTGCAGGGAAGGAGTAGTGGTGACAGTGTGGGGAGACCAGGTAGAGGGGAGTCAGGTGAGAGTGCAGGGAAGGAGTAGTGGTGACATTGCTAGGAGACCAGGCAGAGGGGAGTCAGGTGAGAGTGCAGGGATGGAGTAGTGGTGACAGTGCTGGGAGACCAGGCAGAGGGGAGTCAGGTGAGGGTGCAGGGAAGGAGTAGTGGTGACAGTGCTGGGAGACCAGGCAGAGAGGAGTCAGGTGAGAGTGCAGGGAAGGAGTAGTGGTGACAGTGCTGGGAGACCAGCCAGAGGGGAGTCAGGTGAGAGTGCAGGGAAGGAGTAGTGGAGACAGTGCTGGGAGACCAGGCAGAGGGGAGTCAGGTGAGAGAGCAGGGAAGGAGTAGTGGTGACCGTGCTGGGAGACCAGGCAGAGGGGAGTCAGGTGAGAGTGCAGGGAAGGAGTAGTGGTGACAGTGCTGGGAGACCAGGCAGAGGGGAGTCAGGTGAGAGTGCAGGGAAGGAGTAGTGGTGACAGTGCTGGGAGACCAGGCAGAGGGGAGTCAGGTGAGAGTGCAGGGAAGGAGTAGTGGTGACAGTCCTGGGAGACCAGGCAGAGGGGAGTCAGGTGAGAGTGCAGGGAAGGAGTAGTGGTGACAGTCCTGGGAGACCAGGCAGAGGGGAGTCAGGTGAGAGTGCAGGGAAGGAGTAGTGGAGACAGTGCTGGGAGACCAGGCAGAGGGGAGTCAGGTGAGGGTGCAGGGAAGGAGTAATGGAGACCAGGCAGAGGGGAGTCAGGTGAGAGTGCAGGGAAGGAGTAGTGGTGACAGTCCTGGGAGACCAGGCAGAGGGGAGTCAGGTGAGAGTGCAGGGAAGGAGTAGTGGAGACAGTGCTGGGAGACCAGGTAGTGTCAGGTGGTTTTGTACGGAGAGGAGTATTGAAAATAGAGGTTTATAAAATATTATGAAGTGTATGTCTGCAATGATCTTCAGAGAGCACACTGTTTGTTTTCTACCTCTTCTGTATAACCCATACAGAGAACTGTATTATTCCTCTTTGGACTCCTTGGCAACCATAACTAATGGGTAAACCCACCTACTCAATTGAGCGTAGACAGGGAGGTAAACACCTGATGCTATATAATGTGACTCTTCATCTTCATCTGTCTTTTTTTTATCCTCTCAGTCTTGCAGAGTTAGTGTGTCAGTATAAGAATGGTGTTTATTATGTTGTAGTGTGTGGACTTACCTGAAGGGTTTAGGATTGCGCCGCATTCAGTTGCTACCCAGAGCAAGGTGTGGCTCATCTTGGACTATTGTAGTCTCCATTGACCGGGGTGAAGTGGGAGCTTGTGATGCCAGCTATGAAGCCCAAGCTGCAGTTTAGAAGCAATTGACACGCCATGAGAATCATCAGATAACGATTTTTGGTTTAGACACCACAGTAAAGAGGCATCAATTTCAAATCTGCGGCTGCAGTCCATTTCAATGTAACCATAAGGAGGATGGATCAGAAGCCTGCCCCAAAGAAGCTGCAAACCGTGGAGCCTAGGTAAGTCCCATTAGTGTGGACTTTGCAGATTAATCTTTGTAGTAAGCGAGAGTTTAAGGCTGTTTTTTATATATTTTTATAGTACCCGTATGGGTGTAAAAAATATTTTTTATATTAAAGAATATGTATACGTAGTATGCGTAGAAAAGCGAAGTTAAATAAAGGATTAGAGAAGGATGATCTAGACAATTGAAGTACCATTAAATAGAATTAATAAGATAGTGGGAATTCAAGATGTGCAAACTACAGCAACTTTACAGGATGGTTTCCTGGAGGAGAGTCCACATAAACATGGAGTATTTTTTGTACATATGGTTATTACAGATCTTATTAAAAAGGAATGGGAACATCCAGAAAGACATTGAACCTTGAAAGGATGTATCCTTATTCAGATAATGGAGCAGATTTATGATCCAACAAAAACTACCATTCCATTGGAGGATGGAGGTCCCTTAAGGAACTCTGGAGAGGAGGATTGATCAGTGCTTTAAGAGATTGCATATTTCACCAGAAACTGCAATTATGTCTGGGTTACTAGCAGCTTCTCTTTCTAGAGCCTTTAGAGTTTGGATGGAAACCTTGTTTAAAGTATGGAAACTACCTTAGATAGAGTGACATAAAGATTAATCAATTATGGCTAGAAGAGCTCTTTGGTTGTGACCCGGGGTGGCTGATCCATGTTGAAAGAATAAATTGGTCATGCTTCCCTTTGAAGGTTCTTTGTTGTTTGGAGATAAATTAGTTTCGATGATCAAAAAAGGGACAGGAGGTAAATTACTCCATTTACTACAAGACTGATGTGATCTTGCCAAGAATTCAGAAAAGTCACAATGTATCATCTGGGAACTACTGTGCCTAAGCAGTCCTTTTGTTGTTATGAGGGCAGAGAGAGAAGATTTATCCCAATGACTGTATTTACAGAGGTGGACTCCCAACTACCCAGGATCAGTGGGTAAAAGACATTGTTGTCACTGGTTACATAATAGAATTCAGACAGATTTCAAATACAACCATTAATCAGACACGTGTGGGTAAATGTGACTTCACTAGTGGTGGCCAGTTGGAGAAGACTTTTGCGGGTACACAAGCAGTCAAGAAACATCAGGACAGTATTGGACAAATATATTCAAGTAAAGTACTTTTCAATGGAGACCATTATAAAAGCAGTAGAGGTAAGACATTTTCTAACATCCAGAGACTTACAAGATGCCTATCTACATATCCCAGCGAGCACCCCAACACCATCAGTGTCTCAGGTTTTGGTCTCTGTTATCACTCTCAGTAATGCAGGGGATACTGGTCTGGCCCTACCTGGACAACATCTCGTCGTAGGAAGATCAGAAGATATTTCCCAAAGAAGAACAAACAAGGTGATCACTTTTTTTTTGCAGAATCATGGATGGATAATCAGCAAAGTCATCTAATTCCATCACAACAATTACAGTTCCTACTTCTTTATATAGACACAGCTGAAGACAAAGTGACTATTTCAAAGGAGAGAATGGACAAGATAGAACATCTGATTTATTGCATTCTGAATCTACAAGATCCTTCAGTAAGAGATTATCTCTGTCCTCTAAGGATGTTTACATCCACAATAGAATTATACCAAGGTGGCACAGGAGAATCCTACAACTAGAATTACTCAAACGTTGGGATACAGGCAAGAATCTCTAGATCAAGCAATCAAATGAACAGATTCAGTCTTAGAATTTCTCAGACGGTGGATTCATACTATAAAGAGGATCCAAGTGACATCTTTATCAGTCCCAGAATTTCTCATTCTAGCACCGTATTCAGCACAAAGGCTGGGGGGGGGGGCATTTGATCTTGGAGATGGAACATGGCGTCGAGAATAAATAACCTGCAGAATAAATATTCTAGAATCAGAGCAGCGATTATGCATTTTTAACTTCTTTACCATGCACATCTCAAAGTATTCTCAGACAACCGGACAGACAGGGCAGTACCAGAGGTTCAGTTATCATGAAATGGCACCAATCATGATGTGAGCAGAAGACATCATAAGATCCCTTTCTTCATGTAGCCGACAAAACAACATAGTGGCAACATCTCAGCCGTTATCCGATTTGCCCAGGAGAATGAACAAGAAGGTTTTTCAGCTACAGACACAAAGGTTTGGCCCACCACAAATAGATTTGATGGTGCCTGGTCAAAATATTAAACTGAATCTATTTTATTTTTTATTTTATTTTTTTATTTCCACTCGCCTCAAAGATCCCAGAGCAGAGGGGATAGATGCTCCAACAAGACCCTGGAAATTTCATCTAGGCTACAAACTCCGTTTTGTCTCATCCCAAGAATCATGAGACAGATCAAGAAGGAATTAGTACAGGCGATGTCAATTATCCCTTTCTGGCCTCAATGATCATGTTTTGCAATTGCCTGGGAAATGCTTCTAGAGCCACCGTGGTCTCTGCCATTACGTCCAGATCTCCTATCCCGGTGACCAGTGTTACATCTTAAGTCCACTCTTTGATGAAATAGAAATTCAGCGGACGTTGCTCAGGAGCAAAGGTCTCTAAGCAAGTAATAGAAGTCTTCTTTCAAGAGAGAAAAGAAAACCAGTTCCATCAAGCTCTGTTTGTCCAATGACGCCAAGTATTGGATTGTTGACAAGACGACCTGGACAAGGGTTTAGCTCTTAAAACTCTAAAAGTTCAGGTTTCATCACTAAGCTTTCTTTTGGATACAAGGTTACCGTTGGAAGGATTAATAATATGCTCCTTCCAAGCAAAAATAATTCAGCCGTGTATTGCACCTTGGGACCTTATAGCAAGTCCCTCTGAAGCTTTGGAAGAAGCTCCTCTCATGTTGGTCACTTTTGAAGTACTATTCCTGGTGGCGATTACTTCTGCTAGGAGAAATGCATCCATTGGTGTAAGGACCCAATTTTCTTGTGTTTCCAAATAAAGTAATGTTAAAGACAAATCTTTTATGCCTGATGTAATGTCTGATTTTCATACAGATCATGAAATGACATTACAAGCATCTTGCTCACAAGCTGATAATGAAGAGGAGAAACATCTACATACATTAGATGTAGTGAGAGCCATATCCATATATCTGCAGAGAACAAAGAAGCTTATGAAATCTGATCAGCTCCCTGTTTTATCGCCTGACACACGACTGGGGGATGTCCCAGCAAGATACCCTTGCAGGATAGATCTAGTAGATCATCAGACGGGCATAGAAGGGGAAGGGTCTTCAGATTATACATTCAACAAGAACAGTGACAAGTCCTTGAGTTTGAGGGGCATATGTATCGCCTTTCAGTCTCCCACTTAACTCCCTACCTTTTCTGCTGCCTCTCCTCCTTCTTTCCCCTTCCCCGCCCCTGTCCCCCTATTCTCCCTCTCTCCCCTACGTCTCTCTGTCTGTCCACCCCTCCCCTTAGATTGTACGCCCCTCTGAGCAGGGCCATCTCTCCTCCTGTTTCCACCACTTCTAACTCTGCTCTCCAGCTACTTTGCCCTCCTCCTCGAGGACCCTCCCCCCCCCCGTCCCCTCTGGGGGTCTCACTGTCTTCCGCGCCCTCCTTCTTGGGCTCCGTTGTTTGCCGATCCTCCCTCCCCCTTTCCCTGCCCTCTCTAGCTGTGCATTGAGCCTACTGAGTTACTGTGCTTACTGTTTACTGTACTGTGCTGTCTCGCCTTGTATTGTAATTCGTTTTGTCCCTGTACGGCGCCACGGACACCTTGCCCTATAAATAAAAATTAATAATAATAATAATGTGGCACTAGTGAAGGCACTGGATAGTGCACAATCCACACCATTACAAAACATTGTATGGTGGACGTGACACCAGTCACCGAAGCTCAGTTTGGAAGGCGGTTCCTTCAGGCTTGTGAATAATAAATAATTAAATTTTTGCATGGTGTCACTTATTCTTCAACCCACCCAATGTTGTATTGCTTGGGTACATCGCTAGCTATGGCTATGGCTCAAAGATACAGGGGAACACGTAGAGCTACATTATATAGGCTCAGGTGTCTAATCCCCTGTCTGTGCTCAGCTGAGTAGGAGATAACCCATTAGTTGTATCTGCCATGGAGTCCTTGGAGTAAAGAAAATTAGCAGGTAACGGCTTTTGTTTATTTCTCTGCTTTCTTCTTTCATTTATGAAATACTTTTTCTTTTATCTTGCTCACTACAGTGACACATTCTATAATTTATTATGGTTTTCTGTCTGCAGAGGCCACTTGCGGTCAGATACTTGGAGCAGATGCAGCACATTAAGATGGAGGGTGACCAGGAAACACCAGGTAAGTGATCATTAGAACATATCGGATAATGTTCTAGTCTGAATTCTAAGCTTACTAGAGGCCTCAAAGGCCACGGGGCGAGCTGTATTATATAATGACAAGAGGAGCCCCCTTGTTATTGTCTGATGATAATGCCGAGATCTCCCTCATCCTGGCTTCAATCAGCTCTAAGGTGCCCTCATTTAATGTAATATATTGTATAGTTAAAAATGAAATGCCTTGTTGGGCTTGCTGTATTATTAATACACCTTTTATGCATTTAATTCAAGACCGTACCAAAAAAAATATAATTTTAAAGTATTTCTTGGTGGTTAGAAAAACAACAACACATATAAGCAAATGGTATTTTCTGAATATTCAGAGTCCTGTGAAACAAGGGATATAATTTGTGTGCCCGGTGTATATAAGCTGATATTGATGTTTGAATGTGACTGGACCAGAAGACCTTGTAGTCATCTTTACGCTTGTTCCACCGTACACACCGACAGTTTTACCAGCAATCCCGCAGACATAGCCCCAGATTGATTCTCTGGTGGCAGTTCCCATACTCGGGATGTGGGTGTGCATCTGTACGCTTAAGGCAGATAAATATGAGTGATTGTGCATAATGGAAAGCTATTCATTAAGTACTCTGTGTGTTTTCTACAGATGGATCCAGCAACAGAAATACACAAGTGAGATCACCCAGTCCCCATTATTCAGTGGAGTGTAAGGAGGAAGATCAGAGCACCTCACACGATAGTCAGGTAGGTGGAATAGTGTTGCGGCATAACTAGGAATTTCTCACGTGTTACATTGGAGGGGAACAAATGACGGAGGGTAAAAACCATGCCTCAAGCAGGTTGGAGACACAAAATGACAAGCTCTTCCTCCTGCTGGGCACACCCTAGGCACAATTCCAGGATGTCATTTCTTTCCTTTGTATCCTTGGAAGGTGGCTCTAGGCCTAGCCTGTAAATGGCATTTTACACTCCTCACTCAGGTGCCCTGTGCACGTTACCTTCCCTGTCTGATTTGTAGTATTTGGGTTTGGCTGCCCTTCCATGGTTATGTAAATAGGACGTAATGTTGCCATATAGGAGTGTTGGGGTTCCAGCCTCTTAAGCAGTATATGGTTGGTTGTGTAGTAGTTAGTTATACCTTACAACAGACAATTCAATAAGTTCAAATCAATGTTCATTCAATTCAAGTTCTTGGAATGTGTTATTCTAAAAAGAATAACCTCAGATCAAGAAATCCAATCTGATTTATTCCCAGTGGATGGTTTTCTTTGATCTGCCGTTTGACACCCAACTCGGAGAGTGTTCTTTCTGGAGGACAAGAATCTCTCTCTACAGGTATTTGTGAAGTCCCTCTTGGCTCGCAGACTGGTGTCTGTTCACTTCTTAAGGAAAGTGCTTGGCAAGACGGTCTCCAACTTCGACTTGGCGCAGTCTGTAAGGTTCCACTTGAGGAAGTGTTCCATTTCAAAATGAGTTTGATCTGACAAGTCTCATCTTCAACTCTAGTCAGTGCCTTAAACTGTCTCCAAGGATGCGCCAATCGATCCTTTGTTGGTTGAGGAGCAACAAACATAACAGGACTTCATTCGCTATTTTGGTACTAGAGACTAGTGACCATGTATGTCAGCCTTTAAGGCTGTGGGACAGTCACCGTTTAGTACTATTTTCAGGGACTTTGGAGTAGTCAAAGCTCCAGATAAATGTGCTAGAGCTTAAAGCGGTTTTAAGTGCCCTGGGCAGAGCTAGCCCATTCCTGTGAGGAAGTGCCGTAAACATCCGGACCATGCCTGGGTGGAGGCATATCTCAATCATCAGGGAGACACCAAGAGAGAGATCAGCAGAATCATGCATTTGGCAGAGCAAAGCATTCGACTATCACAGTGGTGGTAATTCCGGTGTTAGAGACAGGGAAGCTGACTTCCTCAGCAGAAAGGCCCTTCAAATGGTTACTTCACCCTTGCAGCAGCTGGTGGCCAGGTGCTGTCATCCAGCTATTGACATGATGGCAGCTCATTTAAACCAGAAGATGGAGCGCTATGGCTCCAGGACAAGGGATCCACAGGTGTAGTTGGCATCTGCTTCTAAGACCAGATTTTCTACATCGGGGTCCTTTTCTGCGCCAGAGTTTACCACCGTTGGCTTTAACGGCATGGCTGTTGAAGCTATGATTCTTAAGGTCAAGGATTTCCCAGACTGCATGATTGGACCATACTCAAGGCTAGAAAGCCAGTTCTGCCAACAATTATCGCAGGGCCTGGAAGAGGTACATCGCCTGATGTATATGGAAGGGGTTGAGAAAGAAATAGAATGTCCAGACTTCAAGTAAGCATTGTTAATTTATTGCCATATAGCGTGCAATCAACAAAGATAGCACAGTACAACAGATGTATACCCCTCTGCTTGTTTTCACCTAGTGACCCTATAAGGAGAAAATAATTCACTTTGTAATTTAACACATCTGAAGGAGGGGCTGTAATGCCAAAAACAGATTTATCTCCACCTCAGATGGTTCTGTTGCATATAATAATGAAGATTACATTAACCATCACATAAGTGTGGTTATTGAACCAACAACCCTTTAACTACCTTCTAAAGGTTTCCTACTACTTCTTTTTTTCTTTTTTTTTTCCATTTGTTCCGTTTACTTCTCTTCGAGCAGGAGGGTCTATATGGAAGCTTGAGACTCAGATCCTTGAAGGGACAGGTGCCTATTGGTTTTCTTTCAGAGCACTTTTGCCAGAACTCCAGACGTTCTTACTGCATGTGCAGCCTCCATTCATCACCAACCCCCCCCCCCCCCCCCCCCAGTAGCTCCTTGGCATCTTAACTTTGTGCTAACAGCATTTCAACACCCTCCTTTTCAGCCATTGGCTTCTATGGAGTTAAAGTTCCTTACCTGGAAGACTACGTTAATCTTGTCTATCTCCCTCTCCCAGCTAGCAGTCTTTCAGGGCTATGGGCTCTGTCTTGTGAGTCTCCTTTCCTCATCTTTCATAAAAACATGGCTGTCCTTTTGAACTCTCTTCACTCTTTGAATGTAGTGAGGGCCTCAAAGGCTTCTGTCCATAAGACCCATGAAGTGCGTAGGATTAATGGCTTCTTGGCCCTCTATGAGGTCCACAGGAGCGGCTGGTCGGCCTCTAAGCAGACCATTGCCAGATGGATTACTTTGGTAATTCACCAGGCTTACATTGCTGCTGTGTTGGGAGGCCACCTGGTCTTCATTACACAGTTTCAGTAAATTCTACCGATTCAACATTTTTTACTCCAAAGTTTCCAGTTTTGGACATAAGTTAGTGCGCTCTGCGGGTTCTGAACGTACCCTCCCTTAGTGACAGCTTTGGGATGTCCTCAGTTGTTTCATTGTCCGCCATAAGGAAGGAGGTGCTTTGTTTGTTGAAAAATACTGAAGTTTCCAAAAGGCTTCGAGGGTATAGAGGGGAAGGAGCTTGAGTTTTTTAAGGTAATTTTAAAAGTGCCCAAGTTCGTATCACTGCACTCTATGCCCAGTTGTTCCAATGTCCCCCATTGGACTCCCAATAAAAGGATATAACGTGAATATAAAAGCCCCATTTTTTTCCGACCTTTTCTGTAGAGTCAATTTTTCTCTGTATTTTATTGCTTTTCATTCCATCTTTCTTTCATTATTTTTTCTTCTCTTTCTCATGGTGACACATTCTTTAATGTATTATCATTTGCTATCTGCAGAAACCGCTTAAGATCAAATACTTGGATCATAAGGACATAAAGATAGAGGATCACCAGGATTCACCAGGTAAGAGATGATTTCATCAGATATTGGGTAATGTTTTAGTGTGAATTATAAGCATTACTAGAAGTCACAAAGGTCACAGTCCGAGCTGTATTATAGGAGCATCAGAACTCTTAAGTGACGTGAACAATCTCGGCACCAGGTCACCTAACCATGAGCTGCCACATCTTCAATGTTTTCTGTAGATCTCATTGATTGTATGGATTACTTTGCTGCTTCACGGCTCAAGCTGGCAAACATACAGCACACAAGCATATTATGGGTACACAGTTAGCAATAGCACAAGTATAATGTGGGCTCCTGAGAAGAAAACAAAACGGAGCAGGAGGAATCACAATAAGATGTATTAGTGGACCAGTAATCACCCACTGTCATAAATGACCTACTGCTGTCCCCCTGGCCTGCCATTGTGCCCTGCTGGGAAAATACTGTTACCCCATAGTAAGAGGAGGTCTGTCTAGAGCACGTTAAAATGCCCACCCCTCTCCTGAGCCTGATTCATTAAGGATCTTAACTTAAGAAACTTATTATTTCAGTCTCCTGGACAAAACCATGTTACAATGACAGGGGTGCAAATTAGTATTCTGTTTTGCACATAGGTTAAATACTGACTGTTTTTTCATGTAGCACACAAATACTTGATAGCTTATTTGTACACTGAAATTTAAAGTTGATATTTGTGTGCTACATGAAAAAACAGTCAGTATTTAACTTATGTGTAAAACAGAATACTAATTTGCACCCCTGTCATTGTAACATGGTTTTGTCCAGGAGACTGAAATAATAAGTTTCTTAAGTTAAGATCCTTAATGAATCAAGCCCCTAGTTATTCAACCAGGAGCTGGGTGTCAGCCCAAGCACAGTGCTCCAGGGCTTCTCTGCTTGGTGTAAGGCACATGCTCTCAGCCTGCCACTAAATAGTACACAACTTATATATAGTATCTGTACCAACAGCAAGACCACCATCAGGACTGTAATGTCGGCAGATAAGATATGGCCACATTTTGTGGATATTTGTAAAATAGACCCACACGAACTAATTTAAAATTAAAATGATCTTCCTACCTAAAACCATTGGTTACATACACTCTACTTGAGAATGTATCCATCGTGTACCTGAAATGAAGAAAACCAACCCATCATCATGAGGAGGGGATGCATACAGGTTCCTATGTCAGGTACCTGTAAGATACTCTACTACAGACCTTATATAATCAACAAAAAGTAGAGTCTTGCTTGCAAAATAAACCCAATGGGCCTGATGCAGAGTTGACCGCCGGCCAGGTTGCCTAGTGTAAATTCACACTCTGCAGGTCCACAAAGACATTGGATGCACATGGGTTAATGCAGACTTATCTGGCACTTGGCTGCTTTATGAATGGAGATGAGGGACAGGATGCTCCAACGTAGGCCAAGTACAGTTATATACGCCAGTTACAGGGTGTATCTTTTGCACCTGCTACAGGGGAGGTGCAAATACATGCTGATGATGATGACTGCACATGTGCGGCTGATGCGGGGCTAGAAGCACCTCGAGATGTTTGCCGCTCAACATAAGGGCGTTAATACGCCATTTGTGCGTGCACGTTTTGTTTGAAGTATATATGGCCATTTTTCCACTCTGCCTCAGGCCCTGTTCGTCTGTTAACTATAAGGTGGACACATGCTTAGATCTAATCAATTTTATCCCTGTACTAGACATACTGAGAACTCTATTACCTCTCTCACACTTATATACCCATCAATATAATCAGCTGTATACACCACTTGGCACACATGTCCTACCTATATCAATAAGAAACTTTGTATGGACAGATAAGGAGAGCCAAGAGGAACTGGACAGAAGGAAGTGATTATGAACAGCAGGGTAAGTTGTTAATGGATATGTAGAAGAAATAAGTTATCCAGGAGAACTTATTACTGACACAGAAAATATTTATATTTTTTAAAGATGCTATTGCTTATTGTGTACCCCAGATGCAGGTTTATAGATCAGTTATAGCCATTCGCTTGGCAATTGGTGACTAAAGACACTTGAAGTGCATGAAGCCAATCTGCAGTTGACTTTGCAGATCTGATTATCTTACAAATGAAATATTATTTTAAAAAATAAATAAATCGCACAGGGAACTTCTCATTGTGCTAAAGAACGGATGGAGATGCATGGTCACAGTTAACTACAATGGGCTGTTATTGTATTGGCGGGGTGCAGGGGGTGTGTTTAGGAAACCTTTCTTAAAATCGTCCTTCCTGTGTTCAGGTCCCTGGTAAGACCTATGGCTCTCTTAAAATATTTATATAAACAACATACTCCGTTACTAAGGATCGTTTTCCAAAGTGTAGAATATGCTGCTACTACGGTGCATGTGCAATTTGCGCCTTTTGAGTCATTCAGTCAATTTTAAGCAACAGACACCGATTTCCCCAGTGTATGCAGGCGCTTGCAGAAGTTTGTATGTCTTGATGGGATGAGTTGGATGGATCGGAGCGGTCCTCGCTGGATGCATGAATGTACCTAGATAGGCACCAGGAAGCAAAAACTGCAGATTTATATGATCATGGGCTGAAGAAGGATTATTTAGTGGGACCTTGGGGACACTGGTATTGCTCCCACAGAAAAGGACTTGTACTCTACACATTTTTAATCCCATAATCGGGATTTGGGTCCACAAGGCGGACAAATAGGCGAGTTTGCAAATAATGAAAAGCTATTCCGTTAACTTCTCTGTGTTTTTTCTACAGATGGATCCAGCATCAGAAATACACCAGAACTATCTCCCACACCCCATTATGTACAGGACCGCATTGGGGAAGATCAGCTTATCTCACAGGATGATCAGGTAGATCACATTCTGTTACGGCATAATTAGGAATTTCTCTTATGTTACTTTGGGAGTATGACAAAGCATGGTGGGTATACACCCTGCCTCAAGAGGGTTGGACTCCTCATCCTGCTGGCCGTACCCTAGGCCTGATTCCATGTGTCATTCTTCTCCTTTGTATCCTTAGAACATGACTAGGCCCAGCCTATAATTTTCGTTTTTCACTGCGCATTCCTTACCCATGTGCGCATTACCGTCCCTCTCTGATTTGTAGGATTTGGGTTTTGGCTGCACTTCCCTAGTTATGTGAAGAAAGGACCCATTGTGGCTGTGCCTTGTGTTATACGTCATTACAGATGTGTATCAATATAGTTAGTCATACCTTATAACAGACAATAGAATATGTTCAAATTAATATTCTTACCAGTCTGTTCTTGGGGAGGGGGATATACATCTCCACTCCGACAAGGAAGAAATTCACTCTGTGTTAATCACTTCGACGGAAGCTCCTCTTTCTTAGTTTTTCTGTAAGAGAAAGGGCTAACAGCCTCCTACTCCGACTCAGATTGTGTGCCATAAGTGTCTGGGCAATTAAATGACAGAAGAAGTCCGCTATGGTTTTCCACTAATAACGAGCATGGATATCACTACAGGAGAATGGATGTCTACTGAGAAACAGTCTCCTCGACATGACTCTTTCCTCGCTCCCGTCTCGGTTCCTTACACCAGACTCACGAGATGTTCATAAAATACACCAGCAACATCTGGACCAGGATGGATCTTCAAAGCTACAGCATAGAATTTGTGTCTCTACCACTAGGCAGGTTTTTTCCATCACTTCTTTTGGTCCCTCTGGTATAAGAGCCCCTTGCTACACTTGGGGACTACATGGGGGTTTTCATGACACAGGGGGCGCTTGTCTCCACCATTGACTGTAGATACCTGGGACACTCACTTCCTCATCCCCACCTGTGTCTCACACCAGCCGCTCCTTCGGTTTGCAGCCCAGGACCTGCGCAGTCGGTTTGTGAAGTTCTCACAGGAGCTGTCGTTGTATCAGAATGTTTTACAAAGATGGTGTCCCGGATAAATAGGCTTTCCATGCAGATGTTTGTTCAGCTTACATCCAAGTAAGGAGCCCCTGAGATAGAGTTGATGGTGTCTTCAGACAACCTCAGAGTTTTAGCTTGTTATTGGGATTACTGGTATTTCTCTTCTCTTGTGGCCATGCTTCCAGGAATACTCGAGAGGTGGGCAGTCTTAGGGTATAGTGGTAGCTTCAGGCTGAGATAAAGTGCATGGACCTCAGAGCTCCTGCATCCCAACTTACTGCATGTGACTTAACTCATCCAGCCTGTGCTCTGGATGATAAAAATGTCTGCCTGGGTATACAACTAAAACTATAAGGGAATGTGATTTCCCTATAGCTTCTTCCATTCCACGAGACCTGGACTTCCTGCAGTCAGGGCTGGATTAAGGGCTGAGTCTCCATTCCCTAAAGCTCCAGGTTTAGACAGGCTTAAACCTAGTCCTCATGGCTCTGTAGGACCCTTAATAGATACTTTGATTGATCTTCTGAAGTGGAAATTTATCTTCATTGTAGTGTTTACGAATTGGCAGCGCTTTCATGCAAGGTGCTTGTTTCCAGTTCACGGTGTCTTCCTTCAACATGGACATTGTGCTGTCTTCCTTTTACCACTTTCCCTCCCTTCCTGGAGGAGGTGACTTTTCATTCTTTGGATGTATTACATGATTTGAAGTCTTGTCCCCACTACAGCTTTGATCAGAAGTTTTTACTCTTTTCAATCCTAGACTTTGTCCTGTCGTCTTGATTTCCATGGTGTGTAGGTCATCTCTCAGTCGATACACCAGCATGTTGTATTCTCTCATGGCCAAGGACCCCCCCTCTGGGTCACGTCCCTCTCTGCCACAGTAGTGAGCATGTACTGGACCTTCCAGTATCTGGCCTCTTTTGAACATTTGCAGCAATGTGATCCTCCACACACATCTTTTAAAAGATTATTTGGTGGAATCAGCAAATGTCCACTCAACTTCAGTCCTGGTTTTGTTTTTTGTAACTTTTTCCCACTTTTTTTTTTCCTTTTTTTATTATTATTTTTTAGGTGGACTGCTTTGGGGCATCATAGTGTCCTGTGTCCCATAGTGTAACACATGAGAAACCTGGATTTTTGTACTTGCAATTAAATTTCCATTTCCTGTTGGAGGATGTATGGGAATTTTTCCCACCCGCATATATACTGTGTGTGGGTTGGATGCTTTCTTCTCTAGTCAGTAGGTTGCTCTCTAACTTGTTGGTGTCCTCTGTGTGTTCCTCCGACCTATTCGTTGGTTTGAACTGACTTCTTGGGGCCATACCTTGGAGTACGGCCCTTGGTGTCCAATCTCCTGGAGGCAGGATTTAAAACCATTGTCCATTGTCCTCCCCAATGAACGACAAAATAATTTGACAGTAAATTCAAAAATTCTGTTTTCAAACTTTTATTAACATTCAATCAGTAGAGTTAAATGAATGTGTTTGGTGTGACATTTAGCCAGAATCTTCAGAATGTGGGACAGACGATGCTACAACACAGACGGACGGAACGGAAGAGATCTATGAGGCCACTGACCTGCAGATAAAGGAGGAGGAGATTCCTGTGGATATCGGCACAGGTGTGTACACACAGATTCGTTCTGTCATAGTCCATGTCTACTATAAAACGTAACTGTATTTTCCCACACCAGAGTGCACAAGAATACAAATAGCATTTATATATGGTAGGCAATAACTAACGTAAATGCAGATGATTTGTCTGGCAACCAATTCTTGTATAATTAAAATGCTCTATTTAGCGGCTCAGATAATAGAGCCTGGATTGCATTTACATTTTGAATATTTCCATAATGTCTATAGAAATATTTTAGAAAGAAAACAAAATTGGTTTAATTTGTGGTTTTACCAAAGTCAGATGGATATATGTACATTATTAGATTCCAGCCAAATTCACAGCATGTTTTGACCTTGTGTTATAGCCAAATCCACAAACGCTGCAGACTACTTCTGCGAAGCTAGATAGAGATTTATAGGAAGAAAAAAAAAATGTAGTATTATATGAAGTGAACACAAAAATGACTGATCTGCTTAACACTACATTACACGTTTTCATGTTGAATTTGCAGAAACATGAGTGCCAGTTTTGACTGTTGCTATCTTAAAAATGACTATATAATGATATATAGATAATTTATCTTTATAAATCCAGTGATCTTTATTTTTCAAAATGTTTTTCAACACAAGTAGTTAGAACAGCTAACTAACAAGCGTCACGTAACATATAAGATATAGCCATACTATAGAATAGCATGCACCCATTGGTAACATGACTACAGCGATATGCATGATGCAGGGATACATTTACATATAATAATGATTATATAGGAAGTGAGAAGACTGAGGTCAGGGAAATCAAGGGGTGACCCATTCATGAGAGGGTCTCATGAATGTAAGGCAGAAGGGGAGTCTAGACAGTGCCCCCAAATCTTTTCATTCTTCAAGGGTCATTTCCTACTAGTTTAGACAAATTGTTCATGACCCTCCGTATCATTAAGTAATTGAATCCAATCGCGTACTTGAAGACTAGCAGGAGCCATCCATAATCTGGCTAGGCAGACGTTGGCCAACATAAACTCATTTATTATATATTGTCCTGTCCATCTATTTAACATATCCTCCAACTGCAAGCCAGAAAGTTATGTGCCAGAGGAGTATAACTACCGTCACACCAGGTTTTTTAATGCAGTTAATGACTCGAGATCAAAGCGCTACATCCTAGGGCAGTGCCATCGGAGATACCAGAATGAGCCACAGGGGGGTCCCCACATTTCGGACAGTGAGTAGTCGGGTCACGTCTGAATTTAGCTAATCTACAGGGCGTAAGGTGCACCCTGTGTAGAATGTATATCTGAATTTGCTGGAATTTCAGAGGTGGTCGAGCAATGGGCGCTACTAAGAATTATCCCCATTGTCTATCAGAACTCCCAGTCGGTGATTTTAGTTCCATAAATGTAGTAAGCCCCCAAAGAAGAGCACAGGGATCCACACCTTCACCATGTAGCAGGTCACATACAGCATCTCAAATTTGTACAGCTTGTATGGGGAGGAGGGCCAAAGCCTGGGGCAAACCCCAGACAATAAGATCTGCAGGGAAGTGTGACAGATGCTGCAATAAATTCCAATGCAGATCATTGTAAGCTGGGTCTGACACTCAAAATTTGAAATGAGCCATTTGGGATGCATAATAGTAGAGTTTAAGGTTTGGCAAGGCAAAACCACCGGAATGACTTGATTTACGTGAACCACTTAATTTTATTTTTTCCCATTCCCCGCCACATACCAAGGAAGAAATTAACTGGTCATTTTTATGAAACAGAGGAGGGTAGGAAAACTGGTGCCTGTTGTAAGAGAAGATTTATCCTCGATGGCACTGAAAAAGGTGGTCTCTGCCACATGTAATTTTAGATTTGTGAAAATCAATTTGGCATTGAATGTTCAGTGGCACATGTTCACATACATTATTAGAGACCCATATACCTAAATATTTAAAGCAGGAGGTCAATTTCAGCGCATTAAACAGGGAAGAGACTGAATGACCAAAGCAAATAGGATAGGTGGGAGAATCTGACCTCCAGAAGTGTCTCCAGAAAACATACAATATCAGGATCTTCTTGCCTAACATACCTAAACACCAGTGAGCACTTTATTTTATTATTGAACCCTCTAACATTCCATGATACAACAAGAAGGTCTTAGGTCACAGATCGTTCTGGTACCATTGTGAGTGGTCTAACTAATTAAGTGTGAGCAGAGTGAGCAGTCCCCCTATATGCCCTAGAATAAGAAGGACCCACAAGCACCCAAGAAGCTTACTGATAAAGCAGCATAGAAACAATGCGAGTAGATGTGATGCACTAACGCACATAAAGCTAACAAACATCCCCACCCCCTGCCCTGTACACCCTAACACAACCAGATATGTTAGTATGGAGTTAAAAACATACATTGTGAACACCGTTTGTGACTTCACTCCAAATATGTGCATTCGGGCTACTGATTACAACCTCATTGATGATTTTCTCTTCTCAAAAGAACAAACAAAAACCACCGGGTACAAACTAATAAGAAAAAACTAAATATCAACCATCAAGGGAATTAGGACTTACCAAACCATATTCATCTCCTGCTTCCATTGCTTCCCATCTTCTGAATATTTTCTTGTTCCCAAACACAGGAAAATGTTTTCTTTTAAAGGCGTGTGCATAGGATAAAACTGCGGTGAAGCAGTATATGGAGAAGTATGATTCTCCATTATTACTACTAGTTTTAATACTGTCACCATTGGTTGCACTACATTTTTTTTTTTGCTCTGGAGTAAAAATACTCATCATCATTTTTAAGGTGTTATTTCTATAGAAAGATTAGTATGTCCTTCTACTGGTTATTCAATATAATGGTAAATTAGGGAGATACAAGCCAAAAAACTCACATCAAGGCTTAAAACCCCTTTTAAAGAATGGTTAAAGGAGTGAGTGTTCATCAATTCTTCCTAGTAAATATACAAATATACCGACCAGAAGTTATGCAATACCATTACCATGCCCCCTTTTTTGCAGACAGATTTCCAGGGCCACCGCTAGTGTTTTTGGCAGGGCATTGGCTCCTGCACCTATTACATGTCCACAATGATGTGGAGGAGTGCCAGAAGTCAGGGAGCCCCCTCAGATTGTACAGTACAGCCCATGTCTGGATCAATAAGGATTTGAAAGCATTTAGTGAAATAGGAGGTTACCTCAGAAATAAGTCTCCATGCAGTTCCATAAGAGGAATTCGCCGCCGTAATTAGGGACATCGTAGGGGTAAGGAAGATCATAGCTAGTTGTTATGAACCAGTTCTCAAGCTACATGGAAGGACCAGTATACAATACTGTCTGCTGGAATAGTGTCTATATAAAACTCCACTAGAGTGTTGAAAAATATAGATGAGCAAATGTCATGTCTCCTGGAGCTCTGGTGCACTAGAGCCAATCATGGCTGCTGCAAACCAGATCCTAGGAATTAATATTTTCTAGAAGCATCTCTGACTTTGAACTGCATTCAGATTGGAAGTCGAATAGGATGATTTGTCGCCTAGAGATGTGTCCAGAGAACCCTGTAATTGGCGATGACCATAGAAAAATGTACAGTAATGGGCAATTCATTGTTTTTGACTTCTCAACTGAGTTGCGCTCAGCTAGGGAATGAGCATGGCTCAAACTTGGCACACCATGGACGCTTTGAGTGTACCTTCCTTAAGGCGAAATTTCATAAAAAAGTAGTGTTGAGGATTTCTCCTAAGGCAGGGTCCATGAACATCTGCTAGCTGGGGGAAAGGGAGTTTACACCCCTACATTTTCATGAATGTAAAATACATTGGTCAGTGTTAACCTAACATTTTTTTAACAGAGCTGCAGGGGAATGTCACCACCGCACCCCCATTACAGACAGCTGAAGCTCCCCGCACATCTTTAGGACAGTGTCCTGATCGGATCTACATAGGTCAAATAGCTGACACTGAATTGCTATGAAATCCTTTTTCCTATGTATGATTCAGCCAATTCACACTGTGTATTTCTGCACAGCAAGTCTGAAAACATGTCAGTCAAACTCTGCCTCCTAAGTTAGAGAAGTACCTCCTTCCTAACATGGAAACATGCTGCAGGGGGAGTGAAACCTAGCTTGGTAGACATGGTTAATGATCTACACAGATTACTTATTTCATGTATATTATTCAGTTTAGTAATACACAATTCTGAAATATTGAGCCGGGATGATCCTATAACTCCAGTGTTCTCTTTGCAAAATAACTTTGTGAGGGTGATTTACTTGGCTGACACTGCAAAGAAAACAAGTCTCCCTCCTGGAAACTTTTGGTTCCTGTTTAGTCCCAGGGGAGTTTAACCTGTCATGTGACTGTGGTTGCCAAGGTGACACTTGGCAAGTTTTAATTCAATATTGGTAGCTTAAATCACAACCCTAATGACAATGGAACCACTTAATAGGTTGAATCCAATAAGCTGCCAGGTGCCTCTGGAACGTCTGTGAGACACCTTGCGGTGGAGATTTGACACAAATGTCAGCTAATTTTTCCTTGCACCAAAAGGAGCAGAAATTTCTACATGGCAATGTCCATGTGGGACATCGCTGGCAGTTGAATCTCCCCCTATGTTTATGTTAAAGAAACAGCTCAGTCTAGAGGGGATTACACCTTTTAATATTAAGCAGGGCCGGACTGGGACTAAAATCAGTCCTGGCATTTAAAGTACACAGGCCCACCTTAATTTCAGCAAGAAAGAAACCATGTGCCGCCGCGCAGCGCTGACGCCGTAAAGGGCGTGACCACATTGTGTTGTGGGTGTGGCCAACATGGGGCATTGATACATACATTATAACAAAACATTACATTTATCACGCCCTCCCAGCCACATCACGCCATCCCCCCAGGCACATTATGGCACCCCCAGCCCACTGTACTTATCTATGCTTCTGGTGCTGCTGACATCCATAAGGGTGGGAACTTCCTGTAGAGCAGTGTTTCTCAACTCCTCAGGACCCCTAACAGTGCATGTTTTCCATATCTCCTTGCTTAAGCACAGGTGTATTCATTACTGACTGACACATTGTAACAGATCCACAGGTGGTATAATTATTTCCCTTGTTACCTGGAAAGCAGGCACTGTTAGGGGTCCTGAGGACTGGAGTTGACAAACACTGCTGTAGAGTGAGCAGGGAAGCTCTTAGTCTCACGAGATTACCAAATCTTGTGAGACCTAGAGCTCCTCGGCTTGCTCTGCAAGCTGTGTACTATCCAGGCACTGGGAGCAGCTCCCTCCTGCTAACCAGAGCTGGATTAACGCTCAGGGGGCCCGGGGTATTTAAGACAGGGGGTCCCTATTATGTAACATGGTTATCATTTTAGACATATGTTAGACAAATACACAAGCAATACTGTGTGCAATACATTGGTTGCACACAGCTCTGCCTTCACAAGCAGTACAGTGTGAAGTGGGACATACCTCCCAACTGTCTCTGTAGTCGGACCAAATCTCATTAAACGAGACAGTCACCAAAATTCGGGACAGTTGGCAGACAGTCTTGCTCTCTCCTACCTGTCCTTGTCATTTACACCACCTTTGGCTGCTTGTGTCTTTAGTTGCTGCTTGTCTTGATCCTGGAATGTTGGAGGCCCTATTTAGAAGAAAAAAATGGGTACATGTAATTTATAAAACTCCAACCAGCCCTGGTGTTTAATCAGTACAACCCATGTTTTATAATTAGGCTTCCCTCCAGCCTCAACATTAAAATACTACTATTCACATTTAATAAATAAATCTACTTCTCTGCCTCCAAACAACCCCAGCAATAAATTAAATAGGTATATTTCTTAAACATAAATGCTATTTCCCATAACCATCACTGCCATTATTTATTAAATGTGAATATGAATTATTTAGACATTTTTTTCACCAAACAGCCCAACTTTCAATCAATAGCCCCCAAACCACCCCTGCGTTAAATTAAAGGTCCAATCACCCCTTCTTAAATTGCTAGGCCCCCATATTAAATTAAAGTGACCCACATCACCCCACAAATAAAATGGCACTAATTAAATAATTAGCCCCCACCTAAACTCCAGCATTAAATTAATAGCCTACCTCCCACATTATATTAACACTCTCCCACTTCCCTCGTGCCTGAGTACGTGCCCCCAATTGATATTAAGCCAGCAGAGCCCACAAATCATATTATGCCATACAGTTGTGCCCCTAGATCATATTATGCCACAATAGTGCCCCCAAATCATATTATGCCACAGAGTGAACATATTAACACCACTAAATTCTACTTGTATAAACTGTGAGTTTATATAAATATTCATTAGGAACAATTATGGACTATACAGCATTCCCCCCCTGTTTTTCTGTGTGGCAGACTTTCAAGGTCCGCACTTTACCCTTAATCTCAGCAATAATGTACAAACATTTAATCAAAGAAAGAGACACCTTTCAAGCATTTTAAACCGGTTGTACAAGATCTAACAAACCGGTCTGACAATAAAACAGCTGGGGACGTGAAGACTTGCAGGCTCTCTTGTTGCCCACCACTGTTCTAGAATGTATTAAAATGTACTAGTTATAAATCTACACCCAAGAATGTGTTTGGGGAGGAATGTCTGTGGTTTAAGACATATGTATTGCACAGTACATATTTATTTTCTCCTTTCTTCTCCTAGTGAAGATATATTTTACTTTTTTTATTGTTTGTTTTACATTTTCTGCGTAAAAGATACTACATATGTATATAATTGCTACCTAAGTGTATAACACTGAGAGAATACTGGAGTTTATACACTAAGGCAAATATGGAGGAGCAGCACATTTCAACTCTTTACCTCTTGGCTGCATTAAAGGCCGTCCAGCGTGCGGTGCGCACAGACAGAGCGATGGCGCGCACGGTAAAATCCAGTTGTCTATTCTCAGCCCAGGTATATGTCATAACTCAATATTATATTTTGTGTTCAGCTCCAGCACTGGGGCTTTATCTGCATTAATACATAGATTCCACTGAATCTACAGCTGCTTCATTACTGGGTTGGTGAAGGACATTAACGTCAATTATTTGCTATGTGCTGATCCGCATGTTTTTTATGCAAAAATAAAAACCCACTCCCTGAAGGGAAATCTCAATTTGATTCCAACATCAAGTGTGCCACAGAGTGCACATTTACCCCTCTCCAGCCTCATCTATGAAGCGATTGATCATGAATTAAACTTGATATGCCACCTAGCAATATATCACTAGTATGTCTGATCTATTAATGAGTGTAAGCAGACCAGCTCTCCCCTATCTGACATGGCTGCCATCGGCCTGCAAAAAGTTTGCGTCTACCCCTAGGGGAATCCAAGGGCTGAGATGCTCCTAGGTTCTGAAACCTGCACAGTGGACAATATCAGAAGTTCTGCTGCGTCTATACCGCATCTGTGCCTTGTATCCCTAATTTGGAATATGCGTTTAGAAATGTTCACAGTGGTCCATTAAAGATTGAAAAGGTTCCTGTCTGTGTACGTAAAATTATTTCTGGAGCATGCTTTATCGTGTACATACACAGATCTACATGTACAAGATATATGGTGCTAACACAAAATAAACAATTACTGTACCAGTGGTAACACAATAACACACTAATGTTTTCCCTTTCTCTCTCCAGGTTATGAAGTAAACGATTTCAGCCAAAATGTATTTCTTTCAGCAACAACGTCCACAGTCCGCAGCTGCGAGATAGACGAATACGGGCAGATTGTGACGGCAGAAAAACAATTTATCTGCACCGAGTGTGGAAAAGGTTTTAGCCTTTACTCTTCTCTCACAAAGCATCAGAGATCTCACTCAGGGGAGAAACCATATACGTGCACAGTATGTGGGAAATGTTTTGCCTACAAACCAAGTCTTGTTACTCATCACAGGGTTCACACAGGGGAGAAACCGTTTTCCTGCTCTGAATGTGGGAAACTGTTTGTCAGTAAATTTAATCTCAAAGCACATGAGAAAGTTCATACCGGAGAGAAACCAGTAGAATGTCCAGCATGTGGGAGATGTTTTAGCAATAACCCAGCTCTTGTTAAACATCTGAGAATCCACACAGGAGAGAAACCTTTTTCATGTACCGATTGTGGGAAAGTATTTGCTAGTAGGTCCTGTCTTAACGCGCACCAGGTAATTCACACGGGAGAGAGACCATATATGTGTGTTGAATGTGGAAAATCCTTTGCTAATCAATCCAATCTTATTTCACACAGAATAATTCACACAGGACAGAAGCCCTACGTATGCCCTGAATGTGGGAAGGGTTTTGCTAACCAATCTAATCTTGCTAAACACAAATTAACTCACACAGAATATAAACCGTTTGTATGCATTGAATGTGGTAATGTTTTCTCCAGAAAGGATGGTCTTGCAAAACATTATGAAAGAATTCATAAAAAAAAATTAGAATTTTGAAAATATTATTACTTATAAGTTTTACTACAGAATCAAATTCAGAGAAACACTCTGATCATTAGGAAACAACTTATTAATACATCACTGATCATGTGGGGGAAAAAATTACAAATATTAGTTGGGGGGATTTTAGATTTTGCATATCAACATTTGAAATAGCTGAAATTATACTAATGTACGTTTTGGTATGGAGTTCCTCCATATCGAAGGGTATATAAGCATGTTTGTAACTATAAAAAAATTAATTAAGTAAAGCATCATTTCTGCCTATTATTTTTACAAACATAAAGGATTTTTGCAACAATATTCATCAGTTTATGATAACCTAAACCCTACAGTACCCAATGAAATCTAGTGGGGAGTTCAATTTCCGATATACAATATATGTATATATATAAATATATATTTGAGACAATTATAAGTTAAGCAATACCTTTTAGTTATGTAGCAATATTTATAGTCCATATCTGATGTTAATTAAGATTGAAAGGAAAGTGGTCTTATCCATGAACTTGTAGTTGACTGCTGTGGTGGGTTTGAAGTCTGATGCTAACCATCATACCTAGAAAATGTGTTTTTCTTTATTGTGCTTTTATTTGTATTATGCAATGTGTGTATTTGTGAATAAATGTAAGAGTATTGCAAGACAAGTGCATTCTAAATGTTTTACGTCCAGCATTTGGGCAGGAACTTGCCTGACTCAAGATGTTATGTGATCCTCTGATATAAGACCGCAGCCATGGTCCAGGAATCTAGGTATTGAGTGGTAATGATTGCAGAACATAAATACAGTTATTTTTGAAAGTATACAAACATACAAACATTAAATGACCAAGGGAGAAAATATTATAACTTCCTGATCTTGTCCTTACCTTGGAGCGGATTGGTTCACCCCCCCCCCCTTTCTTTCTCTGATTATTATTATTGACATTTGTTAGGCACCACAAGATTTCCGCGGCGCCGTACAAACAGTAGACTATACAGGGTGAAACAGTACAGAACAATAAACAAAAAATACTAATACTTCAGAAACTCCAGGCAGGCTAATGCAACAAAGACGGAGCAGAAGAACAGGTATGGAGACAAGAGGGCCCTGCTCATGCGAGCTTACATCCTAAGGGAGGGTAAACAGAACAAGCACAAGGGAAGCCAGTTGTAGCATGGGCATGGGGGGGGGGGGGGGAGAGTTGAGAATGAGTAGAGAAGATGAGGGGGTTAGGTGGAAGGTTGGTAGGTTTTGAGGAACAGGTGAGTTTTAAGTGCACAGATTAGGAGAGAGATAGATAGAGCGAGGGAGGGAGGGAGGTCATTCCAGTGCGGGGGGGCTGCACGGGAGAAGTCTTTAATTCTGGAGTGGGAAGAGGTGATAAGAGTGGAGGAGAGGCGGCGGTCATTGGCCGAGCGCAGGGAGCAGGCAGGAGTGTGAGTAGAGAGGAGGTTAGAGATATAACGGGCAGTAGACTGGGAGAGAGCCTTGTACGTGGTGGTCAGGAGTTTGTTGGGACTACATGTGATCAATATTAGTGTAAATATATATATATATATATATATATATATATATATATAATTAAACCAGCCAGAAAAGCACCCCAGCCTCTAGGGGATAAGAGATACAGCTCTTTTATATAGCAGAAGCAAGTAACACAGACTTTTTGGAGGGAGACACTGTCAGAGCTGTATTACTAATTATAGCTGAAAAGAAGAAAATGGACCATACACCCTGGGATACCCGGAGTATCTGTGACATTGTCATATGAGAATCCCACCCCCCATACTTACTGTCATTGTCAGCCTGACTAAACAGACCTGGCTGCAAGTCTGTGCTCATGTGAATTAATGATCCAGTGGTACTGAGTGCAATGAATGGCTCTCTGAGGCTGCCTTGTATAATACAGAGCTGGATGTGTCCTGCTCCTCAGGACATAGCAACAGAACATATTCTGTTACATTGTGGAGAAATAATCCTGGGCTGCAAGTGGCTCTGCACCACTGCAAGATAAGGCGCATCCCTGAGGGCAGTCATCCTGGTAGGCATTAGGCAGGTATTGTATTTACCATACCTCCCACCACTGAGGCATCCAGATTAGCTGCCCCCACCCCTGATCCAACCAAACCTTCAAAACCACCTCCGCACATGGCATGAAACAGATTCCTACTTTTCAGTAGGAACATTATTTTCAAGCCCCTGCACATTACTATGCAATATATAACCCTTCTATACATTCTATCAAGATGATCTGTATATGGGATACATATCATTATATATGCAGTGGTTGAAGTGGAAATATAGAAGTAGCAATAGGAAAAAAAATCAGATGGAAGGGGGTCCTTAGGTTACTTGCTTTCTGGACCTGAATCCCGGTCTTATGTTAGTTGTAGAAGTTCTAGAAGCACCATAGACATGTGTCTGTACCCTGGTAGTGAGGATGGAGGGAGGAGAGGGATGCAGGGGACGGATATATACAGTTCATACATCTGTGAAACCATATTATGCGTCCTTGTCATTCTCCTTTAATAAAATGCCGGTCGCCTTTAGACACCTCTGTATAAGGAATTGTTGTTACATTTTCCTCTAGTGTTGAAACTATAAAACAGAACAAACTACGTTTCCCATAATCCTTTACTCATAGTAAGCCATTGATGACATCATAATGAAGCCGACAGACTCTTTAGCAGAGTAAGCGGAGATAGTGGTCACTCCTGGCAGAGGAGGGTGAGATGTCACTTGTATCAGCTGTGTGTGCATGGGGGGACCAGTGCAGTACTAGTGGTGGCCCAGATACATGGTGGGAGTGCAGGGAAGGAGTAGTGGAGACAGTGCTGGGAGACCAGGCAGAGGGGAGTCAGGTGAGAGTGCAGGGAAGGAGTAGTGGTGACAGTGCTGGGAGACCAGGCAGAGGGGAGTCAGGTGAGAGTGCAGGGAAGGAGTAGTGGAGACAGTGCTGGGAGACCAGGTAGAGGGGAGTCAGGTGAGAGTGCAGGGAAGGAGTAGTGGTGACAGTGCTGGGAGACCAGGCAGAGGGGAGTCAGGTGAGAGTGCAGGGAAGGAGTAGTGGTGACAGTGCTGGGAGACCAGGCAGAGGGGAGTCAGGTGAGAGTGCAGGGAAGGAGTAGTAGTGACAGTGCTGGGAAACCAGGCAGAGGGGAGTCAGGTGAGAGTGCAGGGAAGGAGTAGTGGTGACAGTGCTGGGAGACCAGGCAGAGGGGAGTCAGGTGAGAGTGCAGGGAAGGAGTAGTGGAGACAGTGCTGGGAGACCAGGTAGAGGGGAGTCAGGTGAGAGTGCAGGGAAGGAGTAGTGGTGACAGTGCTGGGAGACCAGGCAGAGGGGAGTCAGGTGAGGGTGCAGGGAAGGAGTAGTGGTGACAGTGCTGGGAGACCAGGCAGAGGGGAGTCAGGTGAGAGTGCAGGGAAGGAGTAGTGATGACAGTGCTGAGAGACCAGTCAGAGGGGAGTCAGGTGTCAGTCCAGGGAAGAAGTAGTGGAGACAGTGCTGAGAGATCAGGCAGAGGGGAGTCAGGTGTCAGTCCAGGGAAGAAGTAGTGGAGACAGGGAAGTCTCTAACACATATAAGTACAACTTTCTTGATCATTTTATGTAGACATTGTCATGCAGGATGACTGATGCTAATGGTTACCTGCAGGTGACCATTAGCACAGGTGAGTGTGCAATGCAAATGACGCTAGTCCTGCTCCCTGCATCTTCCACCCTCCTCTGTTTTAGAGATCTGAAAGGGGCAGACATTACAGTGCTATATTGCTGAATCAAGCTGTTCATGTCTCCCTAGTTAGCGATGCAGAATGATGTTTCATTAGTCTGCTTGGGACAAGGAGAATGTGTCTCTGTTTTTGTCTTGGATTGATGGTGAGGTAATAGTAACTTACTATTGTGGTTACTCTTAGCGATTTATCATTATAATAAAGTACCCTGATATCCGTTATAAAGTGTCCATATCTGTATTTGCTCTAAAGATTGAATATGGTAATAAAGATTGCTATTCTTCCATAGAGAAAGTGAATATGTTATGGTTTGCTATAATGTTTACAATTGGTTTGCATGTTTTTAGTTGATTGTCAGCTGACAATTGATCTTTATATGGGACAATTTTGTTATTTGGCATATAAGTCTATTACCTTTTATATATTTTTGAATTGGTCCATAATCTAAATAGAGGTAATAAACTTTGATGTAATGTTACAATCGGTTTGTGTTTTGCTTTTCGTGTTGCTGATAATTAAGTAATTAGTATACATACCCCAGAAGGTGTGTCAGATTTATAGTGAAACGGGTCAGGTGATTTTATACTGATGGACACTTCTGCTGACCTCTAGGGTAGATTCATGTACATCTATTAACCAGGAAGCTTCATCTATGACTGTGCTATTCGGAATCTGCGAAGTAGGGGTGAGACAGTGTAGTGGCCACTGGCTGTTAATATGAGTTGTGAGTTTCAGATATCCTATTCTATGTCCAGTGTATATCTACTGGATATTGGACAGAGAATATTAGTACTAGTGGGCCCCTAATCACTTAACTTGCTTGTTGGTTCTTAAGCGGATTTTTGGTCCTATTACATCTGGGGGTAAATGTATCAAGCTGAGAGTTTTCCGGCGGGTTTGAAAAGTGGAGATGTTGCCTATAGCAACCAATCACATTCTAGCTGTCATTTTGTAGAATGTACTAAATAAATGATAGCTAGAATCTGATTGGTTTTTCAAACCTGCCGGAAAACTCTCAGCTTGATACATTTACCCCCTGGTTGGACTTCCAGTGTTTCAAGTGGCTGATATATAAAGCTGGCGCCTATGTGGTATACGGACTCTTTACAAAGTGTTCTTTCTGCTTCACGGACAAAATGATCACGTTATTATTTCTTTATATGGACTGTAAACCATACACCGATGAGCTACATTTATTACACAGAACATCGTATTTCTCTGCTTATCACCAATACGTTGTAGAGTTAGGGAAACACATTCGAATCTTTGTCACCTAGCAGCATTGTGTGTTACTAGAGACATAGGACGCTGCTGTTTTTTCATTTCTGTTTCATGCACATTATTGAGTTTTACTTTTTTTTCTCACATTACGGTGATACGCTTCTCACTATATATTATTTTCTTCTGCTATGTGCAGAGATTCCTCCAGCACTGAGACAACGATGATGGAAGACCACCAGGAATCACTGGGTAAGGGGGTATCCTCAGCACACAGTTGTTGGTAATGTACCAATGTGAATCATACGAATAACAGAAGTAAAACATCCGTGTCATTTGGAAACATGAAATTGTTCACTCAGTTGTTGATATTTATCTTGTGTGAAAACTCTAGGTCCTTACAAACACCATTGGGGTAGAGAATTATTAGTAACACCTTATAAATGTCCTTGCTAATAAACCATTGTAGATGACGTATTATTTCCAGCCTAGGTTGGATTTCTATGTGAAATGTAAGTGTACAATGCTAGTTCCAGTATAGCAAGCATAGCCACTGTGTTATGTGAGAGACTCTGCCAGAAATAAGGCCTATAAACCACCAGATGGCAGCAAGTGAGAGACTTGTTGTTACTTTTGTCGTAAACAGAAAGTACACAACAAAACTGATTTAGGTTGGAGAGTCTGTTTAATTAACAATATATACCACTTTACATCACACTTGCCTACTCTCCCAGAATCCCCGGAAGGCTCCCGAATTTCTGGGAGTCCTCCCGAAAGAGTAGGCAAACCTTCCAGATTCGCCAAAATTCACGGCATTGAATGGCGTGGGCAGGGCTTTATCGCATCATTAAGCCCCGCCCCCGCTATACAATGCCTTGAATTTCAGCATTTTATAGTGGGGGCGGGGCTTCTCATTTGACAGGGGGAGTTGGCATGTATATTTTATAAATGTTATGAACTCATAGAGACTGAACCAGAGAAAGTGGTTATGAACAGCAGGTTAAGTTGTAAATTGATAGAAATAATGTATCCACAAGAGGCCATTACTCTTCAGGTGCTATTGCTACACTAATAGGGTCTGAATCATTAAGGGACGTAAACAGTGATTTTGTGCTTACAATCCCCAAAGTCAATCTGCGCGTGCGCAGAACTGAGCCCTACACCACAGAATGCCGTAATGTCTAATTCACCTTCACGCACAAAGGACATTTATTACAGCCAATGGTTTCAGGGAGGGAACGAGGTGGGGATTGGTGGTCGTAGTCAGTACAGAAAGGCGTGGCTATCTGCAGCGCATACAGCGTAGTCCGATTCAAGCTCTGGGTATCTCATAATGACTTGTTTCTCAGCCGTATCTCTTGCTCCAGCTCCAGGTCTAAATGCCGGTTACTAGTGATGCCGGCCCAGTGTGCATACTAAAATTTATTTTATTTTTTTATATACAGTAGATATTCATAACATCATAAAAATGTATTTCATGGAAAAAACAAAACTTCTCTTTATATTTTAATATTTTGGCATTAACATAGAACATTAATTGAATAGATTTTTCTTTGAGTTTTTTGTGCACTCTTTTGAGAGTTTCTAGTACACATATATATTGGACAAGTTAACCCGTGCATGATACTCATGCATTCTAGTCAAATCAAGCTACTTAAGGTGTTAAAAAGGTTCTTGTCATGCATTTGGGCCTAGCCCAGGCCTCCTCAGGGGAAGAGCGTTACTTCCAGACGCAAGCGCCCTTTTTTAACGTGGTTTAGTCCACATGTCACCACCTCATCATTTTTCTCCATCACCTCATCCTTCATCTTCATCGCCACATCCTTCATCAAGCTACTTAAGGTGTTAAAAACTCCCCACTGTCACCCCCGGCAACCACCAACCACTCCCAACTGTCACTTCTCCTTCAAGAAATATATAGGTCAGTTTATAACTCTGCCCAGCAGGTGGCACTGCAGCTTGGTTTTTTTTTTTTCACACACGCCACTAGGCATTTATATAGTAGATATATTCTGCAGTGTCTTGCCTAGTAGAGCACAGCAGACCTACACACGTATTCATCACCACACATCATCATCATTTATTTATATGGCGCCACTAATTCCGCAGCGCTGTACAGAGAACTCGCTCACATCAGTCCCTGCCCCATTGGAGCTTACAGCCTAAATTCCCTAACAGACACATAGACAGAGACTAGGGTCAATTTGAAAGCAACCAATTAACCTACTAGTATGTTTTTGGAGTGTGGGAGGAAATGGGAGCGCCTCACATCTGCTTCTTGTTGAATTCGGGCGTACATTTACCCGACTTTCGCACGTTTTAAAGCAAGCGCACGTTGCGCTCAGTATGCGTCTCTTAAATGAATGAACCCCATAGTGTTTTTATGGGTGTATAATTTTGGGTTTATGATTTTCGCACAATATAATTATCACTAATGTATTGCACAGTTTCATGTTAGTGCTAATAAAGTGAATTACACTGATCATTTGTCTTTCAATACGTCAGTATCGCACGTTACTTTTGCATTGAATGTACTGTAATTATTAGGGGATAAAAGATTTATGGGGAAGAGGTAACAGATTAACACTGCAGCGTTGTAAGTCCTATAACAAGAATATGTTATACACTCTTCTCTTAATATTTATTTGAGCAAATACAAAGGGAAATAATACAACACTATAGGATTAGAGTTCCTTCAATTTAGGCAGAATTGTATGGTTCTGTTTATTTTATATGAGGCTTATTTTCCTCTCTTAGATATGCATGCAGACCTTGAAAGAAAGATGAAGGAGGGAGAGAGTAAATATTGATTGTATGTATGTGTATATATCAAGTGTTTTGTCATTCTAATTTGGATGCATTTATTTTCCAAAGTTTCTTAAATGTTTCATTCTATGGGGGAAAATTGAATTAGTCGCTTTAACAATGCTGAAAGTTCTGACACACTGGAGGCTTAAAAATAAAATTCGAATTGACCGAAAGACAATTTCAATATAAACAGACTTGCTGCAAAACCGACACTACAGATCTCCGATCGCACCAGCATGCGGTCAGCAAATTATTCCGAATGGACAGCTCTCCGGCACTACACTTTCACGTTACTGCGACCTCTGTGAAGGTTAATTTAAATCAGCAATGTCGAGTTAAGTGTTTAAACACTTAACCTGCGGGGTCCCGACAGGTCCCGTGAATGAGTTCTCTGTACAGCGCTGCGGAATTAGTGGCGCTATATAAATAAATGGTGAAGATGATGATGTAATTTGTATGTTTATCTTTAAAGCAACAGAGGCTGGCGTCGTGTGAGGTCTGCCCACGTTGAAAACGACATATTCTCTTTTTAAAAGAGGTTTTGCGTGTCCTACTTTTATGCCATTTTTGTTGTAACTATGAGGCACCATTGAAATTACATTAGACACTGAATGGTCTAATGTTAATGCTGTATTCACAGTTCACAAGTAATGGCTGTTTTAACTCTCGTGTCCTGGCTGTGCTCTGGACCTGTATGACACAATGTGGAGTTCGGTTTTATCCTCGGTGCCAGTTGTGGGGTACTTAGTTTTGGATAAACATTGTGACCGTTTGGATAGATTCGGAACAGCAGCCGCTGAACAGTTTACTTCTGAGCTCATGCACGTAATACAAAGGATGACATTTGGGCACATGATATATGTAGAACACACTCCTAACGTCTCCTTCCAAGAAACTATAAAGGAGTCCACATATAATACAGAAAGACAAGGTGAGGTGCTCTGGCGCAACATTTTATAATCTACGTCAAATGTGGGGAATGATGGTAAAGACATAATCATGTGTTCTTCATGGGTCCAACTGTGCTGTGAGGAACAGGTGTAAATGGCGGTAGAGATCATCATCATCATCATCACCATCACCATTTATTTATATAGCGCCAATAATTCCGCAGCGCTGTACAGAGAACTCACTCACATCAGTCCCTGCCCCATTGGAGCTTACAGTCTAAATTCCCTAACACACACAGACAGAGAGAGAGAAACTAGGGTTAATTTGATAGCAGCCAATTACCCTACCAGTATGTTTTTGGAATGTGGGAGGAAACCGGAGCACCCGGAGGAAACCCGCACAAACACAGGGAGAACATACAAACTCCACACAGATAAGGCCATGGTCAGGAATTGAACTCCTGACCCCAGTGCTGTGAGGCAGAAGTGCTAACCACTTAGCCACCGTGATGCCCAAGAGATGGGAAGAAGGGACATAAGTGGGGTTGAGTTCCTAGTTAAACAAGGGGGATTAGAGCTTCTCTGAAGAGGTCTGAGGTCTCTAGTATAAATCTGTCCCAGTTGCGGAATGTTGATGGACTTTTGCCCAGTGTTTATGTCCTTCTATTGGTAATCCGTGTTTTCTCCATGCTGTTCTTAGCATGTCACTCAATTTTACTTTATGAAAGAGGTACAGTTTATTCATTTAATGTAGATTGGTGCAGATGTCCTATGAACAGTGTTGTACTCTCTTATAGTACTAATAATTGCAATGATATTTCTTCAGTAAATATTTCTGCATATATAAATGCAATAAGGCTGCCCTAGATGGAGCAAGGTGTGAAGCTTGCTACGTTTTACTTTGTGAACCCAAAACAATGACCCTTGTATAGCTCTGGATTCTTTAAGAAAATCCGTTTAGAATGTGGTGGGTGTGAACAGGAAATCCTGATGGTGTAAGTTGTTTTTGGGTGATGTTGTTGATCAGTAGGTAACATAAAGTTACTGGACCCACCGAAGGATGGCATCTGCCCATGTTGGCCACAGATTGGCCTGTTCGGTGGTCAAGCTATAGGGAGAACAGCCCATGCGCACACCTGCACGTTCCTCTGATAAAAGCCTAAGTAAACGATTTTATTATATCCAGAAGCCCAAATGATTACTGTCAATGAGAACCATTCTGTACACACAGTGTCCTGGACAGACTGACGGTGCAACTCCTGCGATAAGGGGCAATTAGAGGAGGTCAAAATGAAGTGTGAGGGATCATGAAGGCGCTAGGGAGAATAGATAAGCGCATGTCATGAATATACACCCAATGTAATAAATACTATATCAACATTGTATGTGTCCTACAGATGGCTCCTGTAACAGAAATACACCAGAGAGATGTTCCCGTCCTCTTTACTCACTGGATGGTCTCCGAAATGATAACAAAATGCATCAGAAATACAATAAGGTGTGCGTGTGTTTTATTTTGTTTTTCTCCTGTTCAGGGTCATATCACATCAAATCAACACAATTTTAGAAAAAATTCTACCTTACATTCTCTAGTTTCAATTAAATTTGGTATAGTAAATGCTGTCATGGGTGTAAAGAAAACCCCCAAATCTAAAGCGGATATGTGCACTGGTTTTTAAGCTATACACCTTTTAATGTTGCACTTTTTTAGCGAAAAACTTGCTTTTAATGTTTTTTAAAATTGCATTTGTAGCTCACCTGATTGAGAGAGATAGAGTTGGGCAAGGTCCCATTTTAAACCTCTCTTTATGGGCTTTCATATGATAGATAACACAGTGGTATGTTTCAATGAAAATTAAAAATCTGACATTTTCAAAATCCAAATTTTGATTTTCTCAAAAAGCCATTTTTTTTTTATTTTTTTTTGAAAAACATATAAAAAATTGATCATATTGTTGTTAATAGATCCCCAAAGTTTAATTTTGGGATTATCTGCTACAAGAGCTTACAGTTTTGAGTGACTCATGAAAATTGTATATATTGAGACACTACACATCTGAGAAAATCCCAAAAAACAATATTTTTCCCAGTTCATTTCATTAGAGGAATGCACGTTCCTCTTCAGGTGTGTTTGGGGACGAAATTGTACAGACAGCGCCTGCTCCCACTTCTGCGCAAGTGTGTAACCTTATGTGGAAAGATACTCTACGTGGAAAGATACTTCAATAGTGTTGAATAGACCTTTTACTAGGACAGGTTAGGTTTAGGTGGGCTTTAATTAGGGCAGAAAAGCCCATTGGTCATTAATTTCAGTCCAACCAAACCTGATCCTGGACCATTTGTGTCACATTTGAAAAAGCAGAGTGTTTAATTACAGTGGAGTATCAGACTGGGAGAATGTGTGCTGGGAGCAGGGAGGAAGAGGTGCCGGGATGGAGAGACCCAGCAGACTGGGAGCAGCACTGTACTCACAAGAAGCCTCAGTCACCCGGCCAGGCAGAGAAGAAAAGGCACAGCCCATGAGGCTGCTGCTGATCTCCACGGTCAGAGGAGCATGTGATGGGCTCCTCCAATCAGTGCTCAGCACATGCTCCTCTCACCCCTCAGCAGAGTCTTATGAGGATTATTTCGCCGACTCCCCGGCAGCCCAGTCTGAGCCTGCTGTGGTGTGGAAATTGGTTTAGAGCAGTTGGTGGCCTTCAGCCAGTTCCAACCCATCAAGTAGCACCATCCATCCAGAGCAGCAGCACCAAATGTTAGATCTGTAGTAAGCTTTCTTATAACATGTGAAAGACATAACATTATCACAAATGTTTTAAATATTTCAGTAATAACATAATGTGTCATTGTACATAATATACATCAAAGGGATTGTTTAAGGAGATAAATTAAAAGTAATGAACAGGCCTAGATAGTCCTCCAAAGTGAACGCTCCTGTAGCAGATGATCCCATCGTGATCCCAAAATAAAACTGGGGATTTATTAACAACAGTATGAACAATTTTTGAGATGTTTGAGATGACGGGGAAATATGTAGGTATGTTTTCCACCAGTCCTATCTTTGACATGGTCTTCACCAGCGGTTCCTGCGCCTCTTATGACAACTGAGAAGTGGCCGGTTTAACAGACGTAATCTGCTCAAGGGGACTGCAGATGACCTCTGGTTCAGCCACTATTGGAATACAAGATGATCCCTCCTTTCAGCAGGGCGCAACTGAATCCCAGCTCTGATAGGTTCAGTGATAAATAGTGTGGCTGGAGTCAGTCCTGACCTTCATCAGAGGCCAGACTTTTCTCTCAGTAGCGGGAGATCTCCATTTAACTGCTTGGACAGTGAGCCACTGTCACTCCTTGCCATCACTGCAGTGAGCGTGATTTATCGGTACAGCTAATTACTACAATCCCACTAAGTGAGTTTTCTGTTTAAATGACCATTGACATTGTCGTGTAGATATCACTAATCTATTATTCATCAGCATTATTATTTAGCGTATACTTATACATTATATGGTATGTGCTCATTTTAATGACTCATTATATGTGTTTTATCTACTTCCAAACGCCATGAGAATATTGCCTTGTTAATTGTCCATTTAATAAATTGCGATGTGATCAAACCATTTGTTTTGTTATGGCCACCATTGAATATCTCTATTAATATAATGTCATTGTTGTGTGGCTTCTAATATTGCAGCAATTGAAGTGATTAGCAATATACATTGATGTCATTGTTGTGCATGATGTTTAGGTTGACAATCTGAGACTTGTGAAGGTTAAAGTGAAATCAGAGTTTCAGGAGGAAGACGCTTGTGAGAGTGAAGAGCTGCAGTATAAGGAGGAGGAAAGAACATTGGATATTAACACAGGTCAGTAATCTCGTAAACTATTATGGGAGAGATATCTGCCCAATAGGTGGTTGATAAGCAGTGGAATGTTGTGGATATTCTGTGTCTGAGTGTTCTATGATCTAACACTCTAAGCTTTTTTGCTGGCCTATAATAGTTGTTGCCACCCTCTATACCAAATGTGGTTTGTTGTTGATTAAGCTTCAGCTTCATGTCTTAGAACATGTGAAAAGACAAGTGTGACCATATAAAATGTCTCCGATCCGCCCAAGCCACGTCTGTAATTCCTGCCCCCTCCAAAAATGTCCCCTTGCCGGTAGGCAACATTCCTTTTTTGGGATTGAAAAGTGGAGACCGTCGTGCTAAAACTGTACTGTTGTGAGGTGTGCTCATATTTAGTTTGCTGCTCACCTGTTTAGTGAATGTGGAATATAACTGACTACTCTCACTTTTCCCTAAAATGCGACCACCTATTCATACCGCCCAACATTCTACTTTTGGGAATGTGTTATGCCCATGCCTTACTGTTGACTGTACCATTTAGTAGCTGGCCAGCCCCGTACAGAGTTTATTTGAGAAGCCTGAGCATTTTAGCTTAAACAAAGGAGAGGTGTTGATCGCTGAATGTGACCGAAATGACCGATGACGGAGGGTCTGGCTACTTATCCAGAGAGATGAATGGGCAGATCTTGTCTGATTGTGCCACCTGTATGAGTGTTGTCAAATTAAACCGTATCTTGGGACTTGACTTTTGAGTTGTGCAACAGGATTCGCCGGGATCTGTCCACCATTTAGTTACAGGGACATTCAGAGGATACAGAAGATAAGCTTTAGTCTGCTGGATCTCCATGAGCCTGTATTTTACCAGGTGGATTACAGTGGACCTGTTGCCTTTTATTTTTCGGGAAATGGCAATGAATCATTAACCAAAATACGTTATGGACATTGTAACACAGATCAATTCTCAAATCAACATGGGTGAAGTTTTAAAAAGAATAAGACTGTTGTGTAAAACATTGTTTCTCCCTCGGACTCCCTGGCAGCCAAATGAAAGGGTTAACTCTTTGATCAGCTGAGCAGAGACTGAAAAAAGAAACACCTTCAGAATGTATATAGCTTGACAACTCCTTCCTTAGCTATCCTTTTTTTGTCTGTCTCTTCAACTCAGGAGGCAGTGATGAAAGTAGAGAGGTTTATTTGTGTTATTATATTTGTTATTTTATTTTGTGGGCTTACCTAGATGATCCTGGAATGGATCTGGGTGGGTCCTGCTGTCACACTGGCAGGAATGGTAACTGGCACAGGGTTAGCTCCCTGGACCTCTAGTTGCTGTCATATGCAGCAAACGTGGGGGTATACAACTCCCTCTCTATGAGACAGAGGATTATAGAGAGAGATGAGATCATTGCGTCATGAGGAGATGGCACACTGCTGTCTGCCATCATTTCCGGGTTAGTTCTAACATTTCCGGGTTAGTTCTAAACATGGGTCGGCATGGAGCCATACAGCTGGTGACTCAGTGCAGCTTCTACATTTGTGCATCGCTGTGAAAATCATTTTCGCCTTCAATTATGGATCTGGAGCCTGCCCTGAAAAAGCTAATGGGCACCTGTCCTAGGTAAGCCCCTTCTAGAATAGTTACCTCTTTTCTCTTTAGTACACTTCAGAACCTGTAAAAGAAAGGAGGCAACAAAACACATAATCGGGTTTGTAGAGCTTGTGATAAAGAACCTAACTGTTGAATATGAAGGGGTATTTGTGTGGACTGTATTCCTCAAACCAGGGAGGAACCTATTAAACTTACTGCACAATTCAAATGATTATTGAACTGGATGGTGAAGTCTTTGGTTACAAAAAAATACACATGTGCTAAAGCAAGGAGATATGGAAACCATGCACTGAGGACCAGGTTTAAGAAACACTTGTCTAGGGTATATATTTCCTCCTTTTCCTCTGATCCCACATACTATGAGGAAAACCAGGAGAGAAACAGGAGAGTTAATAGCCGTTCTTCCTTCTTGGCTTCATTGCCCATGGTTTGCACTAGCGTGGGAGAGGCTTCTGGAACAGAGAGCAGTTTTTCACCCAAATCCTCTCCTTGATAGAATTGAAATTGAGCCAAAAAAAGGAAAATTTATAGATAATTATTACAGAATTTGGAAAAAGTTCATCCTTTGGTGGAAACATAAATCTGTAAATCGAGTCTCTAGCATGCCACAAGTACTTAATTTTCTTTGGAAGGCTTGGAGAAGGGGCTTCTTCTCTGAAGGTTCAATTTCGGCACTCATGACCCCAGTGCTGTGGGGCAGAAGTGCTAACCACGAGGCCACTGTGCTGCCCAGTCTGTGACAGTGAAAATCCTGAGATGATCAGGAGGAGTGAGAGACTGTCAGGGCTTAATGTGAGTGACCATGAGGACACCGAATAAGAGAAAGTCCATGTAGAAACCTGTGCAGGTCATCATTATACACATTCTCTGATTAGTCCTATATAAATAATGTATTCAGTCACCCTGTGTGTGTGTGTTGTGTTTCCTACAGGTGGATCCAGTAACAGAAATACCCCAGAGAGATGTCCCAGTAATAGTTATTCACAGGATGGTACAGAGGAAGTTCTCCATGTCTCACCAGATTACCAGGTAGATGGAATGGAGTCTTAGCCTGAAATACCAGTGTGCAGCTACACTATATGAACGTAGTTCACCAAGTCCAAACTACTAAAAAAGTGTTTTGTTTTATTAATTGGTTTCTGGGCTGTTAAGGTTGGAAACCTGATCGATATTAAAGTTGAATATGTGGAGAAAGAGGCGATGAGCAGGTTGGGTGAGCAACAGTGTACGGAGGAGATTCCTACAGATACCAGCACAGGTGAGTAATAAACACTAAATACAGAAGAGAGTCCCATATACTTCCAGGCCGGTCACTGTCCTTTCAGAGTCGCTGTACACACCCAGTGTAAATACTAAGGTAATAGTGAGGACCAGGAGCAGGGAACACTCGTGAAAGGGGGATACCGGCAGCTCACTGATATAAATCCTGTGTAACAGTGTATTCAGTCAGTGTGTGTCTCCTACAGATGGCTCCAGACATTCACCAGAGAGATGTCAGAGTCCCCTTTATTCAGATTGTTCTGAAGAAGATTACAGACACAATGACCAGGTAGACGGATGGACTTACTAGGCAATCTCTAATATGGTTGTTAAACACTATTGGGACATAGTAACGCTATTATTCTGTGTGACATCTAGGTGGAATGTCTGATAGTGGGGACAGATGATACTACGTCACAGACAGAGGGTGAGGATACCATGCATATGACTGCTGAACATGAGGTAAAGGAGGAGGAAATCGACATTGGTGAGTTCACCACATGGTTTCCTGGTCTGTATTTATTACCAAGAATAAGTGTGACAGTATCTTTCCTCTTGGAGTGTAATATAAATATTAAATAGGTCACCTCTAAGGCAACTTTTTCCCCAAAATAAACAAACCTAGTTGTTCTAATCTCTCTTTACAATTTGACCTATCCAGTCCCCTTAGAAATGAGGTTCACAACCTCTGAACACTCTTTACCCCATATTCAATATGTGACCTAGTCAATGTAGGCATCAGAGGAAGATGGTACCAGCTGGTATATGAGATTGGTGTTTTTATAGAGTGCCCGTAGCTTTCCTACACTGAGCCATCTAGAGCTGGGTACACACTACAGGTTTTTCACGCGATAAGCGACTGTTAGGTCCGATATTAGTGTATACGCTCCCACCATCATGTTTTATTGTATCGTTTGATTTGATAAACCAACTAACAATCACTATGAACAATGGAACAATGGTGTTCCAATTCTGCACAGCGTGTACAGAGTCACGATCTTCTCAGCAGATGGTTATGACAGATGAAGAGCACCGATCTGAAGGTAAATCATGTAAGTGTGTACACATGAATCCGCATGCTCATCGGGACTTTGTTATTGGTAAAATCGTTAAAGATATGGAATCGGGAGAAACTTTCGGTAGTGTGTACCCAACTTTAGTAGCGGCAATCAAGGTCCAAGAACATAGAAAAGAGCAACTAATGTTAATACAATGTAGCGTGACCAGTTTGAGTACCTGTTACTTTAAACAAGGTCACTAAATAGAGACCTTTAAAACCAGGAATAGAACAATTAAGGTGTATGGTGAATATCTGGAGCTTACACAAAGAAACCATTTCACCTCAAAATAAAGCCAGTGACTCGCTAGATTTATTAGTGACCATTTAAAATGATGGCTTCGGTCTAATATTTGTTTTTAACGGTAATCATGCAGGATAATATTTGACTTTTTTCTTTCTCCAGGTTATGAAGTGAATTTTAATAGAGGTAGAAAAGTTCGTTCGGCAACGACATCCAGAGCCATAAGCCATGGAACAGACTGCAACAAGATCTCCGAAGAATATGATCAGCTTATAGGAGAAAAAGAGTTTATCTGTACTGAATGTGGAAAAAGTTTTAGCCTCTACTCCTATCTCACAAAGCATCAGAGATCTCACTCAGGGGAGAAACCATATACGTGCACAGTATGTGGGAAATGTTTCACCTACAAACCAAGTCTTGTTAGTCATCAAAGGGTTCACACAGGTGAGAAGCCTTTTTCCTGCTCTGAATGTGGGAAACTGTTTGCCAGTAAATTCAATCTGAAAACGCATGAGAAAATTCACTCGGGAGATAAGCCAGTCGTATGTCCAGCTTGTGGGAAATGTTTTAGCAATAATCCAGCTCTTGTTAAGCATCTGAGAATCCATACAGGAGAGAAGCCTTTTTCATGTTCCGATTGCGGGAAGTTTTTCTCTAGCAAGTCTGGTCTTAATGCACATTTAATACTTCACACAGGAGAGAAACCGTTTATGTGTGCCGAATGTGGAAAATCATTTGCCAACCAATCCAATCTTATATCGCATAAAATAATTCACACAGGAGAGAAACCCTACATATGCTCTGAATGTGGGAAGGGTTTTGCCAACCAATCTAATCTCGCTAAACACAAAGTAATTCACACAGAAGAGAAACCGTTTCTATGTATGGAGTGTGGCAAGTTCTTCACCAGAAAAGGAAGTCTTGATAAACATCGTGAAAGGATTCATGAAAAAGGGAAAATGTTAATATAGTTGTTGCCTGAATTTTCACAGATTGCCATTCAGAAAGATATCCTTTTTGTAGCAAAACAATGTATTAACCAATCACTGTTGATATCCGAAAAGGACACTTCTAATAGGTTGAATAGATAAAATATACTATTATGAATTTTAGTAAATGATCCCTTTTATATAGCACATTATAAAATTATTTTTTGGAACAAATAATTTTAAGCTAGGGCCCTAGCTATGTCCGTGTGCCATAGTTCTGGGACCTAAAAAGTGGCAGTTAACAATACGAAATATTGTATGTCTGACAATCGGGGGACCCCAAAAACAGATTATGGGAGTCTCGTATATTACGCACGTTCATCCACAATTCCCTCTGACTAGAAAATAAATACAGAGTTGGGTACTATTATTTTAGATGTATATAGAAAAGACAATTATCATTTTAAAGTGTCATCTGTAAAGTGAAACTGATAGAGTAGCAGCTCGGTGCTAATTTTCATACCTAAAATAATGTATACATTTGTGTAAAATGTACTTTTTAGCAAAAATGATACAGGTTCGCCATTGCTTTTTGTTTTTGTTGTACTATGACTGAGAGACAATATGATGCCACAGGGGTTACCATTGCAGCTTCACAGCGCTGGGGTCAAGGGTTCAATTCTGATCATGGCTTCTGACAAAAGGACCCCAGTGTGTGTATGTATTTAGATTATATGCTCCATTGAGACTGATGCGAATGATTACATATCCTCTGTACAGTGCTGTGTAATATGATCGGTGCTATATAAACAATAATAAATTATAAAATGACAGTCTGGGGGCATGGTCGGTATATTATGTTGTTTATGGAGAGCAAGATTCCTCCTCACCTGCTAGAGTGCTGCATACTGAAACACTGTGGGCCTGATTTCAAATCATAACACTACTTGCACGCATTTTGCGGTGTAAAAGAGACCACAGAACATGCGCGTAGTTATGACCATATTCAAATCCAAGCGGATCTCCAGATACGTTCAGGTATGAATCTGGATTATAAAGTTAAAAGTTTCTCATTTTTTTTTTTTCTCTTCTTTCCTTAATGAATCAGGCCCAGTGTGTACTATACATACATGCCTGTTTCTAGTTTATCTTACTTGCATACACATGTCCTGTGCTTTTAGTGGCACACGTACATGTACTTTTGCAAACTTTGTCACGGCATACTCTTTGTTTGGAAGTCATCGCTATCGCTCAGCACTTACATCTGCCCTGTAGCTGGTGCAAATGATATGTCTGAAACCAAGCGTACTTAAGAGACACCCAGGACTTGAATCGGCCGGGCTGCGTTGACAATCCCTCCGCACGCCCTTACTGTACTTAGCCTATGACTTGAAAGTCGGACAGAAGTGTCATTTGCATTCGGATATGAATTGCATGCAGTGCCGTAAGGTATTTATTTCATGCACGATACAGCTCGCAAACAAACTTGCGTCCGAACATGAATTGGGCTCTGTATGTTTCTAATGTGGAGTGCGCAACACTTCTGCATTAGAGAGAGGAATCCTGTAACGTCACATTGTGATGTCATTAGGACATCTTACTAGTGTTTTGCAGGTTATAAAAATGCAATAGAGAGCTCAATCAGGTCTTCCCTGCCAGCTGGTATCAATAGATACAGCCACACTGGATCTAATAGGAGCTTGCTTGCCAATTACTATTGGATACAGTTTACATTGGATCTAAATATATACACACACACCAATCAGCCACACCACTAAAACCAATGACAAGTGAAGTAAATAACATTGATTATCTTGTTACAATGGAACCTGTCAAGGGGTGGGGTGGGATTTATTAGGCAGCAAGGGAAGAGTCAGTTCTAGAAGTTGATGTGTTGGAAGCAGGAAAAATGGGCAAGCGTAAGGATCATCATCATTTATTTATATAGCGCCAGCAAATTCCGTAACGCTTTACAAAGGATCAGACTAACTTTGACAAGGGCCAAATTGTGATGGCTAGACAACTGAGTCAGAGCATCTCCAAAACGGCAGGTATTATGGGGCGTTCCGTATGCAGTGGTTAGTACCTACCAAATGTAGGGACAAGGACAACCGGTGAACCGGCAGCAGGGTTATGGATGCCCAAGGGTCATTGATGCGGGAGTGAAGGCTAGCCCTTCTGTTCCAATCTCACAGAAGTCCTTCTGTAGCACAAACTGCTGAAAAAGTCAGTGCTGGCTATGATAGAAAAGTGTGATCCCAGCTTGCTGCATATGGGGAAACACACAGTGCCCATGCTGACCCCTGTCTACCTCCGAAGGCCACCTATCATCATCATCACCATTTATTTATATATCGCCACTAATTCCGCAGCGCTGTACAGAGAACTCATTCACATCAGTCCCTCCCCCATTGGAGCTTACGGTCTAAATTCCTTAACACACAAACACACAGACAGAGATGGGTCAATTTTGTTAGCAGCCAATTAACCTATCAGTATGTTTTTGGAGTATGGGAGGAAACCGGAGCACCCGGAGGAAACCCACGCAAACACGGGGAGAACATACAAACTCCTCACAGATAAGGCCATGGTCGGGAATTGAACTCGCCTACCGTTGTTGCAGACCAAGCACTCCCCATTCATGGCAATGGTATTCCCTGATGGCAGTGGCCTCCTTCAGTAAGATAATGTGTCATGCTACACGGCATAAACTGTTCACGAATGGTTTGAGGAACATGACAAAGAGTTGAAGGTGTTGATTTGTCCTCCAAATTCCCCAGATCTCAATCTAATTGAGTATCTGTCGGATATGCTGAAAAAACAAGTCTGAGCCATGGAGGCCCCACCTCGCAACTTACAGGACTTAAAGGATTTGCTGCTAACATTTTGGTGTCTGATACCACAGGACACCTTCAGAGGTCCGAACCTCGATGGGTGAGAGCTGTTTTGGCACCACAAGGGAGGCCTACACGATATTAGGCAGGTGGTTTTAATGTTGTGGCTGATCTGCAGCCTATGTTCCTGAACTTGTACGTTGCAGTGAAACAAAAATTCTATTGATTTCAATATGATACTAAAACAGAGTGTGTCCTGAACAAAAATCATGAAATTTGCTCTTGGATAGAGAAAATGTTATTCCCTGTGAACCCACCGCATGTCAACTGCATGGAAATAGATTGAAGGACAAAATACACCCAGTCATTAAGGGGTTAATAGTAATTTTATTTCTGTTTTTCATTTGTTTTATGTATTCTGTGTATTTGTGAATAAATGCTTAAAGTTAGCAATGTGCGTCCTCTTTCTTTATATACAGTGGGTATGTACTTGTGTTGTCCGAGCCATTACCCAATATTGCATCCTCTTCGGATAATTTGGGTGTATGGGGAAAATAGGTGAGGTTGCTGAATTTATCTAGGAGGTTGGTGCTTGGATAAGGTCATAGTTTTTATTAAAGCCCAAAAGTATTAGGCTTTTCAGTATACCAGGGCTTGACTGTAGGTTAATTATCGATGCTAACAGATGGATTGTGTACCTGGGGACAACCCCACACCAAATCTGCAATTATGGGCTGTGCTTCATCGTTGTTTATGGACCAAGTAATGCTCAGTCCATTGAAGTATTTCATACCCAGGCAAATATGTTGGTAAAAAAATACTGTTTTTATTTGACATTTATGACAAGATTTATAGCACTTTTAACAGATTAATTGAACTATAATATTGGAATCTAATAACAATGGGTGAAACATCACAACAAATTACATGCTGAACAAGCCAACCCAGCCATACTGGAATCTGGTAGTCTGATGGTTCTCCGCTCGATCATCCTTATACTGCCAGCAAGGCAGCGATCCAGCCTAGGTGTCACTCTGCTTTAGACGGGCGCACATCAATGTAAAGCCCTATAGAGTTCTTGCAATAGAACTGAGAGCAACACAACACACTTGCTCCTTCTTGCTTTCATGTCCTCGACAATCCAGCAGGAACCTTGCTCCCCAGCAGTCCTGCATCCAGCTCCCTCTTGATCTGTCCCTTCAGTTCCCATGCTGGTGTGCTCTGGGTATAGATGGTGGCTAGCGACCCAGATTGGTTTCCTTGTTTTCATGTGTTTGATTAAGGGCTGAGTCTCTCTTACTGGACCCCATGTTGGTTGGGGCTCAGTGAAGTGGGGACAAAATGGACACAAACAGTGGTTCTTAACCAAGAAGAGCAAAGTGGCGGATTGTGGTTTCCTCCAGGAATCAACTCACTGCTATCTTTTTCTGGCTTCTGGTTAAGACTAACCGCTCAGCTTAAACTTGTGGGCTGATTACTAGTGGGTCTGATGTAAACTTGCGCCCAGTACAGTTATTGCAGAATGGGACCACACAGGTTAGATTAGGCTGTTTTGGGAACAAATATACAATGCAACCACAATTGAGAATATTAACAAAGCATCAACATTACATAATTTAAGAAACAAAGTTGAAGTGCAACCAGTGTTCTTTTTGACAAGAGGGATGAGCTTAATCTTTGTTTACTTTTAATACAAATGTCATTATATAATAAAGGTCCAATACCTGTACTCCAGGCTCAATGAAGGTCGGGCACTTAGTGACTCACTGGGTAAGCACAGTGAATCTGTAGCAGCCTTTTTATTGTGCAGTTAATTATGAGGGAGGGATTGATTTATAATTATTGATGTTTTTATGAGCAAACTTTCACCCCAGGGATTAGGTGAGCCCTTCCAGTGAATGGCTGTGAATATAGTGGGCCCTTACTAATCCTATTCGGACATGGAAGAGATACAGCCTGAGGAGAAGCAGAGCATGGATATGGTGTAGGTCTTGGAGGGTTAACCATCACAATTTACCAGCAAGCCTGGGTGCAATTATCTAGTGGTCCACCATGCTGACACAGGGGAGGCTCAGCCCATTTATAAACCTGCACATCAGATGAGCCCAGAGGTCCTTATCATGGTCAAGAAGCAGAGGGATTAGATACTGGAAATGTTGGTAATTGTGCCGTCATGCAGCCCCTGGGCAGCGAGCATGGTGCTGGTGTCCAAGAAGGAACACACCACCCATTTCTGTATGGACTACCATCAGCTTAGCAAGTTGTCCATGACAGATGCTTATCCCTACCTATGTTGATGAGCTACTACACCAGGGGTGGCCAACCAGTCATGGACCAAGAGCCAAAATGTATAGGTACAAAATAGTCAACTTTACCTTTTATATGTGTGTACATATATATATATATATATATATATATATATATATATATATATATATATATACACCCAGTATAAACATGCACATACATACTATACACACACATTGAAAATGTAACATCATTTACAATATCTTGCTAAGCAAAACATAAAATATCCAAAATGTTCAGAATAATCATCATATCAGCACAGCTCTGCACTGCTCTTACCTCGCTACTGTGTCCAGCAGAGGAGGGTTTAAAGGGCTAATAATAGTCTCTTCATAGTAACTTACGCTGCTATTGCATCCACAATCACTCAGAACTCTTAAAATGCCCCTCTGACCTCTTTACATTCCCATCAGATCTCCCCACATGCCCCTTACATGCACATCTTTCTTCCCTCATGTCATCAGACCTCTCAACATGCCCCAGAAACGTCCATCAGATATTCCCACATGCCTATCGGCCTCCCCACATGCCATCAGATCTACCAACATTCTTCATACATTCCATCAGACCAACACATATGCCCATTACATGCCATTAGACCGCGCCACATGCACCTTGCAAGCCATCAGATGTCCCCACATGTCCCTTACATGATCATCAGCCTTCCACATGCCACCAAATCTCACCACGTGCCCCTTAAATGCCATTAGACCTCACCAGATGCTCCTTACCTGCCCATCAACCTCCCCACATGCCACTCCGCTGGCAGTTCATTGTGTAAACTGATGCATCAGGTTGTGGGTTAGGGTCAGTGCTGAGTCAGGTAGGGCAGTATGGACGGGAGCACCCAGTGGCTTGTCTCTCAGAAATTGGTGGACTGAGAGCTGGCATTTGCCTTCATCAAGAAGGAGTGTCTTGTCATAGTATGGACACTAAAAGAGATTTTTCAGTGGTGACCGACCATAATCCCCCTCAGCTCACTGCATAGGGCTACAGGAGACAATATGGTTGATAAGGTGGAGCCTGGCTTTACAAGATTACAACTTTGTCATCTTCCACAAAGTGGACTGAGATCATGGGAAAGCTGATGAACTTTTACAGGAATAGACAGATCTCCCTCCACGCACTCCACCAGGCCAGGACGTCACTGCTTGCCCAACTGCAGGACAACTAGACTCTGACTGGGTTTAAGGAGGGGGAGGAATGTGGTGAGAGCAGTGTGTCACACATCATAAATAATGGTTCATCCTGCTTGGCATCTGCTCTCTCACCTGTATTGCATTAATTAATATGTATATCAGCAGTGGGAATCCAGTGGACCCTCAGCTGGCTGCTCCCAATCTAATCAGAACGGGGGCAGCCCACTTCCACGTCATGTGACCTCCCTTGTACTGTACTCTCTCTCCTTTCCTATGTGCACCCCCCTTGAAGGCTGGAAGCCAAGCATGCAGTTTATTACTCGTTGGTCCTCATTGGTGTATATAATTAGATATATTAATTGCTATGTATTGTAGGACTGTGTGTGTGTGTGTGTGTGTGTGTGTGTTGCTGGGAAGCAGGGTGTTCTACTTGTTCTTAAATGTCTTTACTTGTCCTTAGTTACTGCTAGATTCCCTATCTTTTTCCCTTAAGAAAACCATTTTCACTTGATGTTATCAGGTCACTTGGAGCACATTAGTGAGCTGTCAGCCATGTTGTGCTGGTCAGCTATTGGACCACTTTTGGTCATGAAGACACTCAACGGTTAACTGAGGGTTGGGATAGACACCTTATCCAGTTCATATTAATATTTGCCTGACAAATAGGCGCCCTTTGTTCTCCACTGAATTAAGCTAGACTACCTGGAGACCATGTCCGCAGGGTGCCACCAGCAACCCGAGGCGGAAGCAGAGTGGACTCCCTATATGCAGTGACCTAATCCAGCAGGAAAGCCTTATTTGAAACCAACCACATCAAGGCCACCCCACAATGGGGACCAGTGCAGGCTAAAGCTGGGTACACACTACAGAAATTTTGACCAACTTTTTATGCCGAGCGATTTTACATGCGATCGATGTTCCGATCGCTCGGTCCATGGACTGCATACACACTAGCCTTGTTTAGGACGATAAAGGGAAGAGCGGACGTCCCTTTAGCGACTTTTTACAGCCATGTTGTCGTGAGCAATGACTGTAATTTCGTACTCACTGTTGTGGATCGGTCAGAAGTTTATACACACTACACAGCGGAATCGAGATTGGAACGAAAATATTAAACGGTACGACCAACCAAATGAGGCGACAATCGTCCATTTGGGCAGACTTTCGACCATCGTGTAACTGTACACACTGACCCGACTTTTGAACGAGCGGTCGTATGTCGGCTGATTGAGCCGATTATTGGAGGAAAACAGTGTAGTGTGTACCCAGCTTAAGAGATAGAGAGAGAAGGTCAGTTGTTCAGTTGGGTTTTGTGTTCTACTACGGGAAAGGCTGATTAGGGGTTACGACTTCTGTTAGACTGTTCCAAGATCATGCCAATGTTAACCCAAGTTAATCTTTCTTTGAACATGTCAGTACCCACTTCTCTGTGAACTTGGGGTTCTGGGGAACATAAAGGGGTACAAGGTATAGTGGCAATAATCCGTTATCTTTGTGAAACAAGACACCTAATTAGAGGCCAGTGCTAACTCTTCTTTTCATCACACATAGCTTATAGGTAATTGACAAATTGCACATTGTCCACCCTGACAAGAAAGAGCAACCATTTATCTCGGCATCACATTTCCTACAGTAGGATTCACTAATTTAGTCCTATGCCATACAGAACCTGTCAACAGCATGTATTCGACAAATGCTCTGGTCACATCATGACCCTGTTCATCGTGGACAGCTCACCCGAGCCTATGGACGTTTATTATCAGACCAAACCTGAAAATCCCAAATCACACAAACAATTGTAGATTTTTATTTTAAATCTTTTCTGGCGAGTTGTCACCCATGTGGCAGGCCGGATATCTGCCACATGTAAGGACTAAGTCCTCATGGAGTCTGATGGCTTAACTCCTTCCTCACATAACTGGTCAGGGCTATGTTCTTTATAAGGCATAATAGTCCAGTCTGAAATTGATCTATCAGAAGGAAAGAGTGTTCCTGTTTTGAAGCTCTGTAAAACCTCTGCCTAAGTCTAATGCTGCTAAATAAGCCTGAGCTCCCATACTCATATATTCACCTAATGGTTAGCACTTATAATGAATAATAAATTAATTGTATGTATCTGAGTCAGGGGCAGTCTGATGGATCCTAGGTCTATCATACATATACTGCCAACAAGGCAGTGGTCCTGCCCAGATGTCATCTCACTTTTGGTGGGCGCACACACCAGCTAAAGGACTAATAGCGCTTTTGCAGTAGAGCTTAGAGCTACCTGACACACTTGTCTCTTTTTCTTGCTTCTAGATTCAGCAGAAACAGTAATCCCTAGCGAGTCCTGCCTCCAAGTCCCTCTGTTGAACCCCATGCTCCTGTTATACCAGTTCCTGTACCCATGTGGTGAGCTATCCCAATTGGATGCCCCTATTTCCATGTCTCTGCCCACCTGTCTCTGAACTCCCAGTTGGTAGTAGCTCAGCAAATTTGAAGATAAGGGGCGCACACAATGGTTCTGAACTAAGAGTAATAAAGGGGCATAATCACATGAAGTTCTGTCAATTTGTGGCTCCTTCCTGGATTTACCTGTTGTTGTCATGTCACCTGTTCAATGGCTGGGAGTTGACTGGCACTTCAGGTGTCACCCTTGTACTTTCAAAGGGAAGGACTGGTAACTAGCGCATCTTAGACAAAGGTGCGCCCAAGGTAGTTATTGTAGAATGGGACAGATTGGATTAGTCTCTTATGGCTATATATACAGTATTTATACTGGTATAATAATAATTCATCAGGCACATGGAATAATTCAAGAAATATATGGAATTTTTGCTTTTTTTGATGAGAAAGGGTCCCAGACGGGCTTAACATTTATTATGAAATTCCTGGTACCCAACTCTCACGGCAGTATTGCATGAGCTACGTGATATCAGCAGAATAGCGTCCAGTGATAATTTAATACCTACTACACACATATATATAGACTCCATGCTCACTTTATTAGGTACACTTTCAAAACAGCCTGAATTCTGTGGCATGAATCCAAGAAGGTACTGGAAATAGTCCTTAGAGATTCTGGTCCATGTTGGCATGATAGCATCACACAGTTGATGCAGATTGATTCCAGCAGTGAATCTCCTGTTCCACTACATCCCAAAGGTGCTCTATTGGACTGAGAACAGGTGACTGTGGAGCCTGTGCTGTACTTAAACCACCCCATCTGACACCAATAATCACTCCACCATCAGTCACTTATATCAAATTTCTTCCCCATTCTGGTGTTCAGTCTGAGAGAACACGAGAGAGAGGTATCTCCACTGACACATTTCCATTCTCCTTTAAACACACACTTATCTCACCAAAAGAAACCATCTCTCGACCCAGCCTCTTTCTCCAGCTACAGCCCTGTTTCTATCCTACCTGTCATGTCCAAGTTAATTTCTAGGCATACAAAACTGCAAATATGTGAGCTCTCCAGCACTTTTTAAAACCGTAGTGCAACTAAGAAATTGTTCACTTTTAGGGAGTCAAAACTTGATCCCCAAACATACATGTGTTTTATAAATTCTGTGTTTATCCTTTTTATTGTACAAGAAACCATTGCATTATACCTTTCTATGTAATTTGATTGTTTTATCTTAAGCATTGTGGATGTATTTTCCATATTAAATTACACTTAATAAGTTCAAGTGTCTGTGTTCGTATGAATTCATGCAAGTTTGGTCATAACGCGACATAGTTGAAAAAGGGGAGAACATTGTGGGTTATAGCAACTCTGATTAAAGTCAATTGTGATAGATTTGTTTTAAGGCAGGACCAAAGGTTTCCTGAGTAAGAGTGTCAGCTCTTCACAAAAAACTTTGGTGTTGGCATAATTGGTATGGCAAAGCTAGTGTGCAGCATACATCGGGAAGGATTTAATAATTTTATACAGACCAGGTGCTTGTTTTTGATTAAACCTTTGTCACACACACGTCACGCAGGCTTCAGGTGAGTGCCCGTCATGACACTACCCTTTGCCTCCAAACTATTTGAGCAACCTGTGTACAACTGCCTCTCTCACTCCCCTCTCAGCTCTGCAATTGGGCTTCCACCCCCAACATTCCACTGAGGAGGGCACAGTGGCCTAGTGGTTAGCACTTCTGCCTCACAGCACTGGGGTCATGAGTTCGATTCCTGACCATGGCCTTATCTGTGTGGAGTTTGTATGTTCTCCCCGTGTTTGCGTGGGTTTCCTCCGGGTACTCCGGTTTCCTCCCACACTCCAAAAACATACTGGTAGGTTAATTGGCAGCTATCAAAATAGACCCTAGTCTCTCTGTCTGTCTGTCTGTGTGTGAGTGTGTGTCTATATTAGGGAATTTAGACTGTAAGCTCCAATGGGGCAGGGACTGATGTGAATGAGTTCTCTGTACAGCGCTGCGGAATCAGTGGCGCTATATAAATAAATGAAGATGATGATGATGATGATGATGATGATGAGACTGCCTTCTCAATAGTGATCAATGATCTACTTACAGCAAAGTCTGATCATCACTTCTTTATACTCATCCTCCTGGATCTCTCTGCTGCTTTCAAAATTGTTGGTCAAACTCTTCTCCTGCACACCATTTTAAGTCTTTTGCATTGCCGGCTGTTTTGCCAAAATCAGCCTGGCACCCTAAGTGGGAATGGAATTACCTAGGTAAACACAAGACATGATTATAGCAATTTACATGAACAAATAACAGTGGGTCACTGCACCAAACCTAGCATACAACCCTATCTAAAAGGAGCTATAGTCGCTGTTTATTGGTCGTACTGGACAGCTGCACATGTGGCAGGTCCACAACGTGACAAAGTCCACGGATACTTCCACAAGTGGAATATCAAGCGTGACCCTCCAATCGGCCCAACAGGCGACTTCTCCTGGTGGCGCACGGCCCGTTGCTAGGCAATGGGATGCAACTTTTAAAGGATATATTGTGGTCAGTGTGATGTCACTGACCACCAGAAATACCTTAGTACAGCCTATTTGAGGCAATGATCCAGTGCCAGAGTATTGGGTCACTCCTTGGTCTTTTCCTCCTTCCTGACGGTGCCTGCAACTCCGATTCCTTTATATTGGAATTCCTGTTGCTGACTTGCTTGTTCCTGACCATTCTTTGTCTCACAATCTAGTTTTGTTTGGACTTCTGACTTGACCTCAGCTACCCCGACAATTCTTCTGCTTCACGTCTCTGGCTTCATTAGGATCACCTGGTACCGACCCGGCTAGTCCACTATGCTTTATCTGTAATTCCAGCTAGCTCGCTAGCGACCAACTCCTGAGGGCCGCGACCTGCACAACGCATACAGCTAAGACCAAAACTCCTTGTGGAGGTCCCTGGTGGACACTGGGCGTGTGTTAGACTCCACGCCTCTATGACCTGATGCGCCAACTGCTAGCAGGCATATCGGGTTGTAGAGTGTAGAAATCGAGAAGACTGATAGCCATAGGCATTATCTCAGAGGAAAATACCTCTCTCGGAAGAAGCCTGCCAATGTAGTCTCAAGGCTACACAAGTCTCTGCCAGATGCTGTAATTATTACTCCTCCGGCAGCAGTTTATACAGGAACTACAAGGTCTGATTTACTCATGTATCTCTTAGGAACAGATTCAGCCACCATTTGTTCCATTCACAATAGTATGAACAACAGTCCCCATTGCTACAAATGTGTTTATTATCAATGGTCCGTGGCAAACCTACCAACACAGTCGTTATATTTTTACTTTACTTATATCTATGAGACTGTATTAACTATTGTGGAATGCTACCAGCACTGTTAAATCTATCCATTGAGTACATTCCCTGGACGTACATGGTATAAGCCATGATTATGAAATAACTTACCCATATTGCTTTTTTTTGTAATTTCATTTACCAGCATATTTTGAACAGAAAACTTATTTTTGTGTATCAACAACCAGCAATTTATCAGCTCCTACAAATAAACAGCCAGACCATTTAAGTTTTGATACACATACGGTTTCATGTCATTCCTATTTTAAGTACTCTCCCTAACCTAGAATAAAAGCTCTCTTTTAGATACTTGGAAGTTTTGAATTTCCTTACCATATATTCTCCCTGATCCATGTGACATTGTATTAATTAATTTTGATTCATTAATGCTGGTTATTCAGCCAAGTACTTGTATGAAGAATCACATGGCTCCACTTTCCTATATCCAATTAGCTATCTTCACAGACATTATTTGACACTACTGAATACCTTTTCCAATATTTTTTATATTTCGCACATAAGTGAACTGCAAATATTATTTTAATAGGTTCAAATAAAGGTGTTTCCATGTGTGTATGGGAGAGATGAATAACTTTATCAACACAAACATAAAGGAAACATAAAACATAAACATAACTTTATCATAAACAAACATAGCTGCCTGGGAGACAGTTGTATATCAAGGTGAGGTTCCCCTTTAGTGTTCAGCTCTAGCAACCACTTACCCATCAGAGAGAAATCTGGGAATTGAAGTCACGTGAATTCCACATGCTGCAGTGCAAGGAAAATACTATTTGTAATTCTATGCTCCAAATTCAGATGCCTTCTGAACCAATCTTCCAGACCAGAGTGCATGGGACTGGTACAATGAATCCATCTATGTTTTCTTATTTCGTTTAGTTTCCTTGGGCCTGATTCATTAAAGATCTTAACTTGAGAAACTTCTTATTTCAGTCTTCTGGACAAAACCATGTTACAATGCAAGGGGTGCAAATTAGCATTCTGTTTTGCACATAAGTTAAATACTGACTGCTTTTTTCATGTAGCACACAAATACTTGATAGCTTATTTGTACAATGAAATTGAAAGTTGATATTTATGTGCTACATGAAAAAACTGTCAGTATTTAACTTATGTGCAAAACAGAATACTAATTTGCACCCCTTGCATTGTAACATGGTTTTGTCCAGGAGACTGAAATAAGAAGTTTCTCAAGTTAAGATCCTTAAGGAATCAGGCCCCTTGTCACTATGGTCAAAAGAGGTAGTTTCAGCCTCCAATGCTCAGACAGAGGGTCACTTAATCAGATTGCCCATACAGTAATGTAGCAGCAGATTAAAAACAATTTCAAAATGTTTCTCGGGGAATCTATAGAGCTTTATTGACAACACTAAGTAATCATGAATGGAGATGTCCATGTTTTTTTTATTTTTACCATTCATGACCTCCAATTGGCTTACTGAGACGACTATAGTTTTCACTCACTAGAGAAATCTCGGCTGAATCCCCAGCTCACAAACACAGGTTACAAACAAACTTTAATATATTTAATTTTTCCCAGAAACAAAAAAGCAGCACTTGAAAATAATTTGTGAATCATCCGATCTGCAAATGGAGGGTAATAACTAAAAAGGGGATTTCACACTATCAAGTATTTATTTCTACTATAGAAAAAAAAGGTTTCTTGCTTGAATATATTATGCAATATAGGTTTATTATTAAGAAACATTTGTTTAATTATATAAATAGAACTTACAGGAATTTTTATTAAAGGTGACAATACATAAAAAAGGCAGAGGTATGATCAGGTACACATCACAAACCAATCTCAGTCTGTATCCCGATTTATTTTCTTTGTGCAAAAGTCCATTTCATAGGATACATTATGAGATTTCATGAGTACGAGAATACAAACAAGGGCAAACTGAGGCAATTTTTTTTTTCAGGCGATGCAAAATCAATTGAAAGGAAACTAATCAAAAGGTTATAACAGTCATACCGCACATAACAGTATCAATAGCTTTAATTTGTAGTGTACTTTTAATACAAATTGTATGTTGACTGATAATGGCAGCATTTTGTAGCACTCTTAGGCAGCAGAATATCTGAGCGCATCCCAGAATATGAAAAACAGACGTAAAGAATTGTTTATATTCAGAACATCAACAGGGCTTTTCGACTGTGTGAGTTCTCTGATGTCTGGCAAGATTTGCGTTAGTAGTAAAACTTTTACCGCATTCATTGCATGAATACGGTTTCTCACCTGTGTGAACTCTTTGATGTCGAACAAAGTCTAATTTCACTCTAAAGCTTTTCCCACAATCAATACATGAAAATGGTTTCTCTCCTGTGTGTATTCTCATATGTGCCACAAAGTCTGATTTCATTATAAAACATTTCCCACATTCAGAGCATGAAAATGGTTTTTCTCCTGTGTGAATTTTCTGGTGTCTAATGAGATGTGCGTTTATAGTAAAACATTTCCCACATTCAGAACATGCAAACTCTCTCTCTCCTGAATGAATCCGCTTATGTGCGATAAGACTTGCTCTCTGTGTAAAACATTTTCCACATTCAGTACATGAAAATGGTTTTTCACCTGTGTGAGTTCTTTGATGCAGAACTAGATTGGATTTCAATCGAAAACATTTCCCACATTCAGAACAGGAAAATGGCTTTTCACCTGTGTGGATTCTCTGATGTATATCAAATTCTGATTTCATTCTGAAACATTTTCCACATTCATCACATGAAAAAGGTTTTTCTCCTGTATGAATTTTGTGATGTACAAGTACATTTGCTTTACGGACAAAACATTTCCCACAGTCAGGACAAGAATACGGTTTTTCTCCTGTGTGACTTCTTTGGTGCAAAATAAAGTCTTTTTTCACTCTGTAACTTTTACCACATTTATCACATGAAAATGGTTTCTCTCCTGTGTGCATTCTCTGATGTAGAAGAAGATTTGTTTTCCGTGTAAAACCTTTTCCACAATCAGAACACGCAAACTGTTTTTCTCCGGTGTGGACTCGCTCATGTGTAAGAAGATTTGCTTTCTGGCTAAAACATTTCCCACAGTGAGAACATGAAAATGGTTTCTCTCCTGTGTGAATTCTCTCATGTACAATGAGCTCTGCTTTTAATCTAAAACATTTATCACACTGGGTACATGAGAACAGTTTCTCTCCTGTATGAATTGTCTGATGTATCTGAAGATTATATCTGCATGTAAAAGATTTCCCACAATCAGAACATGAAAATAGTTTCTCTTTTGTGTGGACTTGTTGATGTGCAATAAGATCTGAGCTCTTGGTAAAACATCTTCCACATTCAGAACATAACCAGTGTTTTTCACCTTTGTCATTTTTTTGATAAGCCCCAGGATCAGATGACATATCTGCCTTGGAAACATTTGTTTGGACATTTTCCTTAAAGCCTGGAAAGCAAGAAGAAATAAGATGTGTCAGTGAAGAGGTTTTTTCTATGTACAGGTAAAATATAGATAGTTTCTTCAAATCTTATTGGGGGCTCAGACAATGTACACAGTATATGTCCTTCTGACCCTTTTAACATTTAAATACATTGCTTTATATCTCTTAGGCGGAGTACACACTACAGAAGTTTTCTCCCGATTTGTTAGATTGGTCAGATCTCTTGTCTGGTAACACACAGTGATATGATGTGAGGAGGAGAACAGGAGTCTAATAGGGGCTGATGTCTCCTGATGTAGGAGAAACACCAGAGAGTGTGTGGAGGAGACTGGTCAGATCTCTTGTCTGGTAACACACAGTGACATGATGTGAGGAGGAGAACAGGAATCTAATAGGGGCTGATGTCTCCTGATGTATGAGAAACACCAGAGAGTGTGTGGAGGAGACTGGTCAGATCTCTTGTCTGGTAACACAGTGACATGATGTGAGGAGGAGAACAGGGGTCTAATAGGGGCTGATGTCTCCTGATGTATGAGATACACCAGAGAGTGTGTGGAGGAGACTGGTCAGATCTCTTGTCTGGTAACACACAGTGATATGATGTGAGGAGGAGAACATGAGTCTAATAGGGGCTGATGTCTCCTGATGTATGAGAAACACCAGAGAGTGTGTGGAGGAGACTGGTCAGATCTCTTGTCTGGTAACACACAGTGATATGATGTGAGGAGGAGAACAGGAGTCTAATAGGGGCTGATGTCTCCTGATGTATGAGAAACACCAGAGAGTGTGTGGGGGAGACTGATCAGATCTCTTGTCTGGTTACACACAGTGACATGATGTGAGGAGGAGAACAGGAGTCTAATAGGGGCTGATGTCTCCTGATATATGAGATACACCAGAGAGTGTGTGGAGGAGACTGGTCAGATCTCTTGTCTGGTAACACACAGTGACATGATGTGAGGAGGAGAACAGGGGTCTAATAGGAGCTGATGTCTCCTGATGTATGAGAAACACCAGAGAGTGTGTGGAGAAGACTGGTCAGATCTCTTGTCTGGTTACACACAGTGACATGATGTGAGGAGGAGAACAGGGGTCTAATAGGGGCTGATGTCTCCTGATGTATGAGAAACACCAGAGTGTGTGGAGAAGACTGGTCAGATCTCTTGTCTGGTAACACAGTGATATGATGTGAGGAGGAGAACAGGAGTCTAATAGGGGCTGATGTCTCCTGATGTATGAGAAACACCAGAGTGTGTGGAGGAGACTGGTCAGATCTCTTGTCTGGTAACACACAGTGACATGATGTGAGGAGGAGAACAGGAGTCTAATAGGGGCTGATGGCTCCTGATGTATGAGAAACACCAGAGAGTGTGTGGAGGAGACTGGTCAGATCTCTTGTCTGGTAACACAGTGATATGATGTGAGGAGGAGAACAGGAGTCTAATAGGGGCTGATGGCTCCTGATGTATGAGAAACACCAGAGAGTGTGTGGAGGAGACTGGTCAGATCTCTTGTCTGGTAACACACAGTGACATGATGTGAGGAGGAGAACAGGAGTCTAATAGGGGCTGATGGCTCCTGATGTATGAGAAACACCAGAGAGTGTGTGGAGGAGACTGGTCAGATCTCTTGTCTGGTAACACAGTGATATGATGTGAGGAGGAGAACAGGAGTCTAATGGCTCCTGACTTCCCCACTGGGCACTTTCCACGCACAGATGAGAGTGTAGAATAAGACATTGTAACTGAACAAGTGAATGTTATTTTCTGTATTTCGTGTTTATTTCTCACCGGTGTTGATATCTACAGGAACTTCCTCCTCCTTAACCTTCACATACATCTCTTCTTCCTCCTCACTCTCTGGATCGATATCAACTATCACAATATTCAAACCTTCTTCCTAAAAAACAAACAAACTCATTCTTGAAGGCAGTGTAGGAATGACAGACAGTAGGCCAAAGATCAGTCAGGGAAAGGTCATCCCTGCGAAGTTAGGGACATTCTTTATGGCTTAAAAAGCGCTAAAGCTAGGGCGAGTGGGACCATAGCTACATAGAATAATGCTCCCTATACTACCAGACTATGAAGGGTAATTAGTGGTTATACTCCTCACTAATTTAATCTCAGACAGATCTATTGGTTTACAAATTGGTGACACTCAAACATTGAAAGACCCCAGAGCAGTAGAGCGGGTGCAAATAAATATAGGGTTTGTTACCTGGCTATCAGAAGTATCAAAGGGTTATGCACTATAGATATTTAAATGCTATCATTTATTGTAAAATCAACAGCAGTGTTTTGGTGGGTTGTCCAAACATCCTCAGGCCAAATACTGGCAATCATTTTATTAGATGACCATGTGTCAGATTTAATATTGGAGCTTGCTATTGAACATTGTTGTATCACAGGCAGGTGTCATAATGCAGTGTCCCATTTCACCTTTTGCTTATATGATTCTCTCACCCCATTAATCCCCCCTTCCCCCAATTCCAATCCCATTTATGATTTAAGGATCTGTACTACCAATTGCTTCAACACACTTTACCCTTAAATGTATAAAAACCAAATCAAATATAGAAAGTTAGGGGTACAAAAGTGATCTATTCCATATATACCTTAATGTGCTTGTCTGGTTTGAAATCTTCCTCTGTACAATGCTGTGAATTAAGAGGACTGGGACATCTCTCTGGTGTATTTCTGTCACTGGATCCATCTATAGGAGACACACACAAAGTGACTGAATACCTTGTTTATTTAGGATTTATCAGAAGATTTTATTAGTGACCTGCTGGTATTAGCACAGAATGTTCTCATAAGTGACCTCATCACCTAATTCTCAGATCTTCGTTCTAACCAACATAAACATTTGCTAAGAAAAATATATTACAATATATATTTGTGATGGTTACAGGCTAAGTTATCGGAGTTTACAACTGATCCCTCAGCCTGTGCGTCAGCTCACCCAGAAACCGCTCGAAATGGGGGTCAGGCAGCTCACTAAGGAGAAGGCCCAGTGTGAGGCTGTTGTCTGTCCTACAGGAGTTGTGAGACAGATGAATAAATGACGGGTGAGCGTCCTGTCCCTGGAGAGACAGAGTGATCACAATGACCAGTGAGCAGGAAGGTCACTTACCACCTTCTTCATTAGTGGCTGAATACACACTACATGTTCCTTGTAACGCAGATGTTCCCTCTTCAGCCAGTCAGAGGGGCCAAACAATGAGGCATTGCCCTAAATAGCAGCCAAGTTTTTTTTGGGGAAACAATGTTTCCTCTGGTGCTAACATTACTCAACCTCTTTAATCAGAGCCGTAACTTAAAATTTTAGCGACTGGAGCAAGAAAAGAAAAATGTCGGAAATATTGAGACTCTAAGTAAACTTGTCGAGGGGATGAAAGTCTTCGATAGCAGCTACATGTAGAACAAGGAAACCTGCACTTGTAGAAAATCATTAGAGAGAAATGAAGGTTTAAAATAAGAGTAAAATTAAGATGGAAAGACTGCAGACAATCACAGGAAAACTGACTAAACAGCACATGAGACTGGATGAGGAGCTGTGTAATATTACACTGGGAAAGGAGGAACTAAAGAAGAGTAAATATGAAGTTGCTGAATGGAAAAAAATAAAAAATAAAATCACAGCTAAAAAGCCATCTACAAATCAGCAAAACGCAATCATTGGAGCCACAGGGCCTAAGTGATGAGCTACAAAAAGAGGAAAAATTTGAGGCAGGAAAAAAAATTATAAAAGCAAGTATTAAGAGGACAAAAAATTGGCAGCCCTGAACTTTTCTCAAGTAGCCTAACTCCCAATGTCCTCTAAACATAAGGTGGAAACTTTCTAAGAACATTACATATGGTGAAAACAGGAACATCAAGAACGCTGGAGATTGATTTGTAACCTTGGTGTTGTCCATGTATGGCTACAACCTTCTGTCTGATCTCCTCAGACAGTTCTCTGGCTATCCTGTCTTCATGATCATTGCAGTACACACAGCGACGCTATGGGAGTTCTTTTCTCTATTCATGCTCCTTTAATGGTTGATGTATATATTGCAGGCATCTATCTGCTACTCACCACAGAGTTGAGTTTCAAAGTGAAGGAGAATCTCCTGCTTGAATTCTAATTACTTCTAACTATTTCTAAAAGTTATTAATACTTTTTCTTCAGCCCATTTAATTTAGTCTGTGTGGAATAAGTTACATTTTTATGCATTTTAATCTCTTATTCTACTACAAACGAATATCTATCTATATCTATCTGATAAACACTTTTTTTCCCTTCAACAATTTTCTGTAAGAAATGGTGCATTATGGGAGGACAATATTTTTGGCCATGTCCGTAGTAAGATACCAGAATCCAGTATCAACTGTTTCAGCTCTACCCACCACAAACTGAACTATGGACACATGACTACTTCTAGTCCAGCTTTTCACCAACTGCTAAACCTACAATAACCAGACCCTTGTACACTAGAGGTCAGTTACCACTTCCCAGAAATGACGACCAGTCAGGGGACGTCACCAGCTCCAAAAGTACCCAACGGTTCCATCAAGGAGGGGACTCGTCTATCGGGAGTGATTAAGGCTCCTTTGTAAAACAGATTGGAGAAAAGCGACTCATTCTGAGCGAGAAAATGAGCAAATAGGGCTCTAGGAAAAGTCAGACATACAAAATTTCAAAAGGTAAAGGAGTGAAAGGAAGATGGAAGACCAGACCACCAGACGGAAGAGGGACTTCAGTATAGGTAGCCTCGGCCAAGAGAAGCTCCCCTTGAGGTTGCGACTTGGGAAGGGGATGTGCGATCGCTGAAGGCATCACCTTTGAAGCCAATCCCATCACATAAATATAGAAAACAAGTGATACAAACTTCCTCTTACCAGGAGGTCTGGACGGCCGGTGATTCTCCATCATGACGTCCTTGTACAGATCCTTGTGTCCCTCTAAATACTCCCACTCCTCCATGGAGAAATAGACAGTGACATCCTGACACCTTATAGGAACCTGACACACACAATGATACAGTCATCACCCAGACACATCCCCTGGTGTTACTGTATAATGTCCCATTCCCAGCAGTCACCTCTCCAGTCAGCAGCTGAATGATCTTGTTGGTGAGTTCTAGAATCCTCTGGTCATTGTTTCTCTCATGTACCAGTGAGTGGGGTGGAGGTTCTGTGATGGGGCTCTGGGTCCTGCTCCGTCCTTCGGACACATGGTGGCTGCAGCTGGGTGTCACATGCTCCCTGGACTCTTTTATCACAATTGTGTAATTCTGTGCATGGAGAAGGCCAATACTGTAAAGAGCTGTTGCTCTAGTGAGTTAAGTAAAATAAGACACTCCCAGAATCCCTCACCTCTCCAGTCAGCAGGTAGATGATCTCCAGGGTGAGATTTAATATCCTCTCAGCCATGAGACTCCTGTCCTTGTCCATCCTACAGATGTTACAAATGAACTCCGATTCTTGTGGGATGACTGGATGACAGAAGGACCCTACAGATAAAAATATATTGTACTGAGGAATATGGAACCATAATGTAGATATATTCTATATAAATAAGAAACAGAGCGGCTCACTACATTCTATCGCTAAACTACTTAATCGTTCTATTGCTCATCTTAAACAATTACTTTGAGTCCTCAGCAGTAAGGAGAAAAAAAACAAACAAACTCACAGCTTAACAAGACAAGCAAAAGCAAAGTGTATGCCGCTTAGGCCATTAACCCCCAACATACTTACTTTGATAAATTATCATCATCAGCTATTTATATAGCGCTACTAATTCCGCAGCGCTGTACAGAGAACTCATTCACATCAGTCCCTGCCCCATTGGAGTTTACAGTCTAAATTCCCTAACACACACACACACACTAGGGTGACTTTGATAGCAGCCAATTAACCTACTAGTATGTTTTTGGAATGTGGGAGGAAACCGGAGCACCCGGAGGAAACCCACGCAAGCACGGGGAGAACATACAAACTCCACACAGATAAGGCCATGGTCGGGAATCGAACTCATGACCCCAGTGCTGTGAGGCAGAAGTGCTAACCACTGAGCCACCGTGCTAAATAGTTCGCTTTATTTCACTAATTTAACAAAGGGAGGTATTCAGAATTTATTTTAGCATATACTTATTAAAAAAAATCCCTTACCACTGCAATTTTTTCTTTTGGATGGGGGAAGGTAGTTATAAAGTTAATTAACATATTAATAACGTAACTCCCATGAAAATCATCTGAACGGAATACTTCTCTCATTACCAAAATAGCCAACTAAGAAAAAAATATATATAAAAACAAGATGAATGTAAATAATTTCTTGCAGGTATAATGTGGATGTAATGTGAATGACAAAAATGAAATAATCTCTGCTCCATATATTGTGAATGATGAGGAAAAAAAACTCTGATGAGAATAAAATAACCTCTTACCTATATATTATGGTTTAATCTGAAGGATTCAAATAAAATCAGCTCTGCACAGTATAATGTGGCTTTAGATCTACGATAAATTAATCTCTACACTGTGGATTTAATGTGAGTGAAGGGAACAAAACCATCTCTTCTCTGTAGAACATGGATTTATTTTGAATTACATGAATAAGAATCTCTATTTTGCACAATATTGACTGAACGACAGGAATCAAAGGGGCATATTCAATAACGTTTCCGGTCCGCGTTAACACGCGTTACCGCGGAACATGCGCAGTATTGGCAGTAATACGGTACTGCAATAATGCGGATTTTCGTACACATCCCTATGGGGTGCGAACAAAAATCCACGTTATTGCGGTACCGTGGATTAATTTTGCGGCCCGTTCCGGCGCGATCCCGCGGACCGGAAACGTTATTGAATATGCCCCAAATAATTTATACTGGGTATAATGTAGATTTAATCATACTGGCCAACTTTTTACACATCCCCTCCGGTAGATCAAGGAGGGAGAGTTGAAGTGTGAGGATGGAGCGAAACCAATTGCGTCATTCTGGCCATCGTCATTTTCTGCCAGGATGGGCCCAAAATAACAGGATTCACATCATGGAGGCCCCTATCCTCCCCACACTTCACAGGCAGTGGGCAGGGTGTGAGAGAATGCCCTGCCCTTCCGGTAGTCCGGCAGACCTACCCAGAATACGGGAGTCTCTCAGACATCCCAGGAGAGTGGGCAAGTATGGATTTAATACGACCATTCTACAAATACCAGCATGGCCGAGCAGTCAGTGGCTGCCAGGGCTTGTTAGGGTCTGTAGTTCCACAACAGTACTTAATAAGAAGTGCCAGGGGGTAGGTGTGCGACCAATTCTTCTACAGAATTTGGCCCTGTGCTGTCCAGGTAGAAGTGGGTTTTATATTATGACAGGACAACCACACACTGTGGGTCTGCCCGCTATAGTGTGACCCGCCCAGCCTGGCAAAGCCGCTTTTACAGGGGCAACCCATGTTCGTTCTATCCCAGCTTTGGCGCTGAAAAATGTATTTTGGTGGTGGAGGAGGACCAATGTATTTTTTTTTTATTTTTTTTTTAAATATCTTAACTATTTAAAAAAAGAGATGGGTTAAGTACATGTGCCGATGTTGTCAAAGGCTTAGGAAGCCAATGATACACCGCCTAAGAAATGTATCTGGAGAAGTATAACTAGCCTGCATCTCAAGTGGGTGTCCTGCACTTACTTGTGCATGCCCTACATGGCCGTCTTTCCGACTGGGCACGATGGGCAGGTGCCCGGTGACCCAGGGGAAAAGGGGGCCCAAGGCAATGAAAAAAAAAAAAATCCTGTAGAAAAAAAAAAAACAAACAAAAAAAACTTACCTTTTGCGGTCACCTGGTGACGATCCGGCTCCCTCCCTGGTCCCCTCTTCCGTGTTGTGCTCGCACTGAATGTTGCCCGACATTCACTGCGAGCACAACACGGAGGTGTTAAGATGGCCCTGATGCCAAACTTTACTACACACACACAAATCAGATCCTTAATGTGAATGGTATAATGTGGATTTATCGTATGTAATGTGTGTGTCACTTTGTGCAGTAGCGTTATGTTCTGCAGAGTGTTCCAACGTGGTGATTATATTGTAACGGCTATTCAATATCATCCTCCTAATCGTATTATTTTATGGCACCATACAATTCGCAGCGCTGCGCAATTAACAAAAAATAAACAGCACAAAATACAGATAAGTAAGGAGCAAGAGAAATAATAGAATCGGTAAAAAGCAATATAAGAGATAAAACTACATAAGAAGACACAACTAGAACACAGGAAACCTTACAAAGAGGAGGAGGAGATCACGGGAGGAGAGGGCCAAACTTGTGAGAGTTAACATTCAAGAGTAAAGAAGTAAATGGATAGAGGCGGAGAGAAGGAAGGGGTAGGTGGAGAAAGAGGGAGTTGTTTAGAATGGGGTGGGATAGAAAAATGGAGATAATGGGAGTGGGGGGAAAGAAGAAGAAGGGGCAGGTGGAGTGTGAGGAAGGAATTATCTTATGATGGGATGGGGTAGCTAAGTGGGAATAGGTGAGTTTTGAGGGAGCTTTGCAAAATTTCGAGGTTGTGGACAAGACTGGTCGAATGGAGCATTGACTTCCAAATGTGGGGAGCAGCACAGGAAATGTCCTGAAGGCAGGATAGTCATGTGATGCTACATCACAGAACATAGTGGGTGAGTAGGGGGGAGTATTTCTTGACAAGTTCAGAGATGTAGGATGGTGAGACGTTAAAAAGGGTTTTATAGGTGAGGGTTATTGTTAAATAAAATATTGTGCCTATCTGTATGGGGTTCCTGTGTTATTCAGTGTTTGTGTGGTTTCCTCCCACAGTCCAATAACATACTGCTGACAATCTATGGACTTGAGTGTATGTTTATTTGCGAATTTAGACTGTAATATACAATTAGACAACGACTAATGTGAATAATTAAATAATATGATGGTGCTATATAAATGATGGGAATAAAATCACCCACCCTCTCTATAATGTGAGTTATTAGGATACAGTAATCTCTGTGTATAATGCGAGTAAGTGGGATACAACAAACATTGAATGAGTGATGGGGATACAATAATCTGAGCATAATGTTAATGATGGGGAGACCACAATCTCTGAGAATAATGTGAGTGTTGGAATACAACAATCTCAGTATAATGTTAGTGTTGAGGATAGGATATGTAAACAATAAGAATGAAGGGGATGCAATAATAATGCAATATATTTCAAATAAGTATAATATACTTATATATTGTGGGGGAGGGGGTGATCTCATATCTCACCTGCATGGGGAAGGATTAGTGTTGATCATAGGGCTATACCCAGCACAGAACGGGAGAGCTACAGACCGGATATCGAGGAGTGAAACCATTGTCCACATTCTATATTCGGTGTCACATCCGGGACCTGCGTTCCATGCTGTGTTTCCTCATACTAGGTTCAGGTTCCGTGTCATGTTACTTACGGTTGGTGCAGTATTGTCCCCCAGGTATCGGTCGGCTTCTTGTTACTGTGTAAGATAACAAAATCGGGACTCATAGTGCAGGTGACTTCTTATTACACCGGCGTCTCCGATCATTGGCTACTGAGACGTTCACACCAACTGGGGACACAGTAATTCGGATTATAATTAGGGGGTGGGATCGTATTTATTATGTTCTACTTACCAAATCACATGTACTAACAATCTCCAGCTTGTGGAGATTTTAATTCTATTGAAATTATCTAAAATAGTCATAGTGCAAATATAGGATTAGTATTGTGGTTGATCATCAGAAAGCTATTCATAATTTTGAATAGGAATTATGGATCCATTCGTCTTCTACCTCCATTTACATCTACAGGATCTATCCTTTTTGTTTTTGGAGGTACTGCCCCTAATTTTGAACCAAATCCCCTTATCCTGCTTTCCTTCCAAACAATCTGTATTGCTGATGGTATGGAGGGGAGGGGGTGGATTAAGATATGTGTTGTGGTCATTTGTATTTGAAAACATGTATGCTTATATTTACCTGTCTATGGAGTTATTTTATACAACTAAACATAGGGAATTAATGTAGTATACTTGCTGTTTACTATACTTAACCTGTATTATTTTCATGCTTTCCGCACTTTTTCTTATGTTAGTTACACTGCGTCTTTCCAGATTTTTTTTATCGCTCCAATAATATCCAACCCTGGGATAAAAGGTGTTACCTAGACAATGTTAATAAAGGTCACGACTGCCTAGCACTCCCTTTCTCACAAGGTTAATACAATACCCAGTTACGCATACAAAAGAGCATGACCACCTTGGTATCTGGTCATTTTGAGCCATGCGTTTATTTAACCCACTACAGACTTTACAGGTGATTATATGCTCAGGAATGGCCAATTGCTAATGGAGGAAGACCCGCATAGTCTTAAACCAGTGGTCCGCACCACCTGTACCTCTATTCGGCTGGGTACCCCAATGACCCTCAGTTGGATTAGCTCAAGTGACAGATTCTAGCAGTGTCTAAGCAACCCACTCAGACACCTTTAAAACCAGCGTTGTTACAATCATATAGCAATATCCAATGCCAATATGTACAGTTTCTGGAGAGAGAAGTTGCCAATCACACCCACAGGCTATTTACCCAGGCCAGCAGTCGGAGAGTGTATTCGGGGTGAGAAATGTTATTTTGCTAAGCTGACGCCATATTGTTGCCTTATTGCCATTTTGTTCTGTTATAGCTTGAAGACAATTAGATGCACCTGTTTTGTAGGAGTAATTCATTATTTGCAAGGCTATGCTTATAACCTTGGACATAGCCGACAGGAGATAAGCCAACCCCCGCTGGGGAGTTTTCCTGTGTGATAATGAGAGAATGTATTAACATCTGTGTAAAGGGAGCATGAGTGGTTAAAACCTTTTGGGGGCGTAGTTTTCTGTAATACGTGATTTTTGCTATATAGATAGGGACTTGCAACTAATAAAGCAGAGTTTATTGTACACTCAAACCATGCAGTTTATTTCATTCTCTCCAGCTGATGAGCTCATAACTGATAGACTGACACTTACAGGTGAACGATCTGAAATAGATTCAACAGGGGTTATCGGCAAAGAGTCCTGAACCAAATCAGCCAGGCTCCATTCAGCCTATCACTTGCAGTCCTTTACTGTAGCCTCCGATTCTACAGTCAGTCTAGTGGAAGCCGTAACCCCCTCACTAGTCCTGACATCCGGCTTCATAATCACCAAGTCTGTCTCCATTCTCCAGAAACCACTTTTTACCTGGTCTCTGGTTTCCTTCTTTCAGACCTGGTCTGTCAGGGGTGAATCATCCTTCCCCAGGTTACCTTATTATTGGCTCTTATGTTGCAGGCACTAGAGCATACCTAAGGTACTGCCCATGTCTCTTTCAGACCCCCTGAAGCAGCCCGCCCTGCTGTCAGAAGATACCAGATTACACAATGGATTTCCTGAGAAGACCTAATCACTGGAGATGAGATTAACAAGGTTATGGTCTTGTGGATGCCTAGTCAGGCTTCCAGCTGGGGCACAAGCTGGCTATTAGGACACCTATGTAATAGGCTGCACTTGTCTTGATTGTGGCAGAATTCAATTTACTCAGGGGGTATATTTACTAAACTGGGGGTTTGAAAAAGTGGAGATGTTTGCCTATAGCAACCAATCAGATTCTAGTTATCATTTATTTAGTGCATTCTACAAAATGACAGCTAGAATCTGCTTGGTTGCTATAGGCAACATCTCCACTTTTTCAAACCCGCAGTTTAGTAACTATACCCCAGGGTGTGTGTGGTTTTTTTTTGAAAGCTCCTGTCTCAATACTGTACTCACACATATGCTGGTTATAAATAACCCACAATCACAATGCAGATTGTGTGTGTGTATATATATATATATATATATATATATATATATAACATCCAACACAACAGACAACACCTTCCCATTAACTCTACTCTTACTTGTGTGTTTGTTTTACTTTATGTTATGTCCTTTCCTCTTTCTTCTTTATCTTCTCTGTCTATGTATGTTAATCAGCTTTTCATCTCATTGTACAGCAAGGTAGAATATCCAGATAATATATAACAAGTATACCAGGATAGTATCTTAAATTTCCATAGAGGTGCAAGTGCAAACACAGAGAAAGCAGGGGTCTTTCATCGCCCAAAGGCCAATCAGAAAGAGTTAGCAGAGCGCTGGACTTGGGCTTATAAAGTCCAACCTAACACTCCCAGAATGCTTTGCACCCATGTGTACGCGAGTGGCTCACCGCACACATGGTCCATCTCTGCCTATTGGATAATCCCTTTTAAATATATGAAGGTGGAAATTCATTTGAATGCATTTTGGCTGTGTTTTGTAAGAGGCGGAGTGCAAGTACATCAATAAGCAATCCAGCCTGTTGGCATAACGTCACTGTGACAGGATAGAACTCCTATGCCACCCTGGCTGTTGTGTTGCTGTGGACCATTTGGGCTTGCCTTACCACCGTCCCCTTTTTTTATCCCAAATTGCGCCCCTCCAACCACAGTAGAAGGGGCCTGCTGTCACCACTAGGTGTCTGTGTCGGCACCTTGAACCGGTTCCTTCTGGGTAACTTTTGCTGCTAGTGTACCCCCCACGCTGGGCACCTAGGCTAGCACCCCTGACCTCTTGGCTTCAGATGAGGGTTGCTGTGGATGGTTCCCCCTGACCTATCCCACTTGCCTGAGCTGCAAGGCAGCAGGCAGAGCGTTGGTACTGGAATTTTGGGTCCCAACCTTAGAACAGACGGATAACGAGTTAGATTGGGCTAATCTGTAGGTCACAGGAATTGACGCAGGTAAGTAGGCGTCTAAACAGGATCTTGAAGCAGTGATGTTTTATTATTATTATTATTATTCATTTTTATTTATAGGGCGCCACAAAGTATCCGTAGCGCCGTACAGGGACAAACAATGGCACAGTACAAGGTGAAACAGCACAGTACAAGTAACAGTAAGCACTATAACTCTGGGGGCTCAGGCACAGCATGAAAGAGAGGGAGGGAGGGGAAAAGTGAGTATAGGCAGGTAACTATGGCCCAAGAGGGTAGGCACAGATGACAGGTTGAGAGTCACTGAGGGGAGCGGAGAGAAGCGAGAGGAGACAGAGGGCAGAGGGACCGAGAGGAGGTGAGCAGAGTAGCTGGAGAGCGCAGTTAAAAGTGATGGAAACAGGAGGTAGGAGAGCCCCGCTAAAAGGAGCGAACAATCTAAAGGGAGGGGAAGACAGACAGACACATGGATGAGACGGAGAGATGGGAGAAACGGAGAAGGAGTCGAGGAAGGGGGAGAAGGGAAGAAGGGATGAGAAAGAGAGGTAGCCAACCGGTGGGAGTTTAGGCATGAGACTAGAAGGCATTAAGGAAAAGGTGGGTTTTTAATGTTCGTTTGAAAGAGGACAGATTAGGGAAAGTTCTGATGGAGCGGGGGAGCTTGTTCCAATGGAGGGGAGCGGCGCAGGAGAAGTCTTGGATACGTGCGTGAGAGGAGGTAATCAGAGGGGAAGAGAGGCGACGATCATTGGACGATCGCAGTGGGCGGGAGGGAGTGTGAATAGAGATAAGGCTAGAGATGTAGGAAGCAGTGGAGTTGGCGAGGGCCTTGTAAGTCAGAGTGAGGAGCTTGAAAAGGATTCTGTAGGGGAAGGGGAGCCAGTGAAGGGCTTGGTAGAGGGGGGAGACAGAGGTGGAACTGCGAGAGAGGAAAATAAGCCTAGCAGCGGCGTTAAGTACAGATCTAAGGGGAGCGAGATTAGAGAGGGGGAGGCCGATAAGGAGAAGGTTGCAGTAGTCCAAGCGGGAGATGATCAGAGAGTGGACGAGAGATTTGGTGGCATCCTGGGAGAGAAAGGGCCGAATGCGGGCAATGTTGCGAAGCTGGAAACGGCAGGATTTGGCGAGAGAGTGAATGTGAGGGGCAAAGGAGAGAGAGGAGTCGAGGATGACACCTAGGCAGCGGAGTTGGGGAGATAGATGAGTTGTCAACATTGATAGAGAGGTCAGAGGGGAAGGAGGTACGAGAGGGAGGAAAGACAATGAGTTCAGTTTTAGCAAGATTGAGTTTAAGAAATCTAGAGGACATTCAGGAGGAGATGGCAGAGAGGCATGCGGATACCCTGGAGAGAAGGGAGGGAGAGAGATCAGGAGAGGAAAGGTAGAGTTGAGTGTCATCAGCATAAAGGTGGTACTTGAGGCCGAAGGAGCTGATGAGTGCACCCAGAGAAGAGGTGTATAGTGAGAATAGTAAGGGTCCAAGGACAGAGCCCTGAGGGACCCCGACTGGAGATGGGGAGAGAGAACCAGACGTGGAAACAAAGAAGGAACGGTCGGCAAGGTAAGAGGTGAACCAGGAGAGGACGGTACCGGAGAGGCCAATGGACTGAAGGGTGTGAAGCAGGAGGGGGTGGTCAACGGTGTCAAAGGCCCCTGAGAGGTTGAGGAAAATCAGGAGGGAGTAGTGGCCCAGGGCTTTAGCCGAGAGGAGATTGTTCATAACTTGAGCCAGGGCAGTTTCAGTGGAATGGAGGGGGCGGAAGCCTGATTGGAGAGGGTCAAGGAGGGAGTGTTCAGAGAGGTAGGTGGAGAGACGGTTGCAGACAAGTCTCTCGTGTATTTTGGAGGCAAATGGGAGAAGGGAAATGGGGCGATAATTAGAGAGTGAGGTGGGGTCAAGGTTGGGTTTATTGAGAATGGGTGAGACGAGAGCATGTTTAAAGGCGGAGGGGAAGATGCCGGTGGAGAAGGACAGATTAAAGAGGTGAGCGAGGTGGGAGCAGGTGGAGGCGGAAAGGGAGCGAAGAAGGTGAGAAGGGAAGGGGTCCTGGGGGCAGGTAGAAGGAGGGGGGGGGGAGAAGAAATGAGAGAGTGGACTTCCTCACCCGAGGTGGGGGGTAAGGAGTTGGTGGCTGGGGGGAGAGGGGGGGAGAGTGGAGGGGGGAGGAAGGGCGAGAGGGGGGGTGGCGGAAGAGTGGGTGGAGGAGGAGATTTCAAGTCTGATGGCCGCGATTTTAGAGGAGAAAAAGGTGGTGAAGTCAGTGGCAGATAAGGAGGAAGGGAGGGGGGGAGACAGGAGAGTGTTAAAGGTAGCGAAGAGGCGGCAGGGGTTGGAGGACTGGGAGGAGATGAGGGATTTAAAGAAGGATTTCTTAGCGAGCGAGAGGGCAGAGCTTTAGGAGAGGATAAACTTGAAGTGGAGGAAATCAGCCAGGGAGCGAGATTTTCTCCAGTGGCGTTCGGCAGTACGAGAGCATTTTTGGAGGAAGCGGGTAAGTTTGGAGTGCCAGGGTTGGGGATTGGAGCAGCGAAGGCGAATGGGCTGGGCAGGGGCGACCGCATCAAGGGCGGAGGAGAGGGTTTGGTTATAGAGGGAGGCCACCTGATTAGGGCAGGACAGGGTGGAAAGGGGAGAGAGGAGAGTTTCGAGAGAAGAGGATAGAATAGCAGGATCAAGGGTGTCGAGATTGCGCCTGGACTGGGTAGATTTGGGTGGGGGGAGGGGTTCAGGAGTAGAGGAGAGAGAGAATGAGAGGAGATGGTGGTCCGAGAGTGGAAAGGGGGAGATAGAGAAGTCGGACAGACTGCAATGGTGGGAGAAGACAAGGTCAAGGGAGTGACCAAGGCAGTGGGTAGAAGAAGAGGTCCATTGGGAGAGGCCAAGTGAGGAAGAAAGGGCGAGGAGTTTGACGGAAGCAGGGTCGGTGGGGTTGTCAATAGGGATATTGAAGTCGCCGAGGATAATGGAGGGGATGTCAGAGGAGAGGTGGTGTGGGAGCCAGGCAGCAAAGTTGTCAAGGAAAAGGGAGGAGGGCCCAGGGGGACGGTATATGACAGAGACGCGGAGATGGATGGGGTAGAAGAGACGGATAGAGTGGAATTCAAAAGAGGAGAAGGAGAGGGAGGGTTCAGGAGGAATGAATCTGAAAGTACAGGTGGAGGATAGGAGAATGCCCACTCCACCACCTGGGCGGTCTCCAGGTCTGGCGGAGTGGGTGAAGGAGAGGCCGCCATAGGAGAGAGCGGCAGGGGAGTCCGTGTCGGAATCAGTGAGCCAGGTTTCGGTAATGGCAAGAAGGTTAAGAGAGTTAGATAAGAAGAGGTCATGGATAGAGGGGAGTTTGTTGCGGATGGATCTAGCATTCCAGAGGGCACAGGAGAAAGGGAGGGAGGGGAGATGGGGATAAGGTTGGCAAGGTTAGCGGTGCGCGGGGGAGTGCGGGGACAGGAGCGTGAAGTTGGGCAAGGTGAGAGTATGGGTATGACAAGTGAACAGGGAGGCATAGTTATTAGCTTAAGTGTCCTAATAAGGACCGTTACATACACTAGTTTAAGGTACTAGTGCTCTCCAGCAGTACAGATAGTATAGTGATACATGGACAAACGGTGCTGGCTTTTTATAAAGTTTTGGACTCAGCCTGACAGGGGGTAAAACAGCCCCCGTTTCCGACCACGGCTCAAAAAGTCAAATGTTTATTTCAAAGATCAACAGCAGAATGTGAAATGTTCTTTAAACTTGGATTTTAAATGCAATTTATACTTAACAAAATGTACACTGATCTGTGATATCCTAAAACACATTGTTCAGACATTTCCTCTCACTTTACAAAGGGAGAATAACAGGTAACTACTCCCTGCTGTGCTTTCAGGCTAAAAAAGACATGTTGGCCACTTTACATGAAAATAATTAAATTAGCATGAGGCTTCCTTTAGAAAAGTTACACAAATCCAATTTCGTCCCCTGGCACTGTCTCAGAAATAAATACATTTCTTATACCAAAATACACCACCATATTAAAAAAAAAAATCAGTACATTTGCAATTACATAAATTGGCGCCCTGCGCCATTAATTTAAATAAATTTATACAATAATTTATAAGTGATCCAGCTACAGTCACTTCTTTTTAAAGTAATAATGATTGAATTGTGAAAGGCACAACGATGCGTTATGACAGGACAAATCACAGCATATTAGGTATAATAATAAACTATATTTAACCAAGTTTCATAAAAAAAAAAAGCTTTTATTTGTCACATTATTACGTAATGCAAAATTTATCTTAAATAACACAGCAATGCAAACTGAACCTAATATATGTCATGTCTAGTATTTTAAAGGAATATACTTATAAGAATCATGCTTAAACTGATATAGGTTGATATTCTATTCTATGCATTTGTAGGGTGTAGAAATGAAATTATTGGTAAACTGCCTTGTAAGTCTGACTTGCATAAGCAGAGTTCTGTCCTTTACACCAAACTTATTTTGCTGTAAATACTCATGAAATATTGAAGGCTAAGCTGATATCCAGCACAGTTACACTGCTGGTTTCCATGGTAATGGGGAGCCCTTCATCTCACTGGTTCTGTGCCAGACCGCAGTATCAATCAGCACGTTTAATTTGTGTTCTACTACTAGGAATTGAACAAAATAACACTTTAACACACGAGAGGGGGCTCTATTCAAGGCAGGAATTGCAAAAACTTGCTAAACAAGGAGGATAACTAAACTCCAAAAAAGGACAGCTCATATTTATTTTTAATTTTTAGATTTGTCTATATACTTTGTGACATTTATTAGAGGCACACTAAGCCCATTTTAAAATGGTTTCCATATGATATAGCTAATGGATTTATAAAGAAATACATCTGTAAAGACATTAAGGGGTATATTTACTAAACTGTGGGTGTGAAAAAGTGGAGATGTTGCCTATAGCAACCAATCATCATTATTTATAAAGCGCCACTAATTCCGCAGCACTGTACAGAGAATTTGCATCAGTCCCTGCCCCATTGGGGCTTACAGTCTAAATTCCCTAACACACACACACACACGTAAATTTGTTATACTAGTAGGTTATTTGACTGCTGTTTTTGGATTGTGGGAAGAAACCGGAGCGCCCGGAGGAAACCCACGCAAACACGGGGAGAACATACAAACTCCTCACAGATAAGGCCATGGTCAGGAATTGAACTTATGAACCCAGTGCTATGAGGCAGAAGTGCTAACCACTAAGCCACCATGCCGCCTGCTCTTATCATTTATTAGTGCATTCTACAAAATGACAGCTAGTATCTGATTGGTTGCTAATGGGAACATTCCATTTTTTCAAACCCGCAGTTTAGTAAATACACCTAAAATTCATTAAGGAACGTAAATGCATATACGTGCCGTATTTTTTATAAAATCGCTCCGTTCATCGCCAGAACCGCAGCAAGATCCAACTAATCTTCTAGCACAAAGGACCCGTTCTATAGCCTACGATTTCATGGGCGGTAGTCAATAACGGCGTGCCAAGCACACGCAGCAGTGTTCGATTCCAGCTTTGGGCATCTCAAAAGTATGTGTTTTTCTTTAAGTGCTGATAGCTAGTGATGCTGGTCACATATACATGCTAGGATATCCGCTTTCAATCAGGAGCAACTGCAAAAATGCATTTTATGTATAGTAGACATTCATAACATCATATGGTATATTATGGAGGAAAAAATTTGGAAAACAATCCTCCAAAAATTATTTTTAGGTTTTGTCATTAATAACTATTATTTTTCTTTGTGTGTTCTTTTGGAACTTTATATTCCACATATGTATTGGACGTATCCTGCAGTGTATTGTCTGTTAGAGCAGCGCACACCTAGACCTGTATTCCACAGATGTATCCGTACATCCGCTCCTTGTTGAATACAGACATGCGTATGGCCAGTTTACGTGCATTTAAAAAAAAAAAACGAAAAAACAAAAACAGCACTATATGTTCGTTTTGCGTTCCTTAATGAATCGAGCCCTATGTGGCAGTGTCTGTAGTTAAGCCTAAGCACCACCGTAGTTCTTGTCTGTCCAGATAAGATCTTCTGACGTGCAAAGGATTCCACCACTACCCTTTGCACCTGCAGATAGACGTAATTAATTTTCTTACTAGACAATTGTTTAGAGGGGAGGAGGATGAGAGGGGAGAAGGGAAGGGATTTCTTACGGCTGCCTAGTTTGTAAAGAAACGGTCTCCCACAGAACTGAAAAGACTATATATAAAAAAAAAAAAGACGATTTTCAAATTTACAGTCCTGAGCAACTCAAATAAGAAAGAATGTTTGCGGCTAGTGGCCCTTTAATATAGTTACATGGGTAACTAAAGAAAATGGGGTGTTACACATGGCAAATAAGCATTTGATTTAATGTTCTTTACTGTACTAGAAAAATTACAGCAAGAACCTGATTGGTTGATATTGACAACGCCTTCTTTTCTACATAGCTACCTGTAGAACAATGTTCATCAATGTATTTCAAGCCAGCTAATCCTATACAATATTTAGAGTAACATCATTTGATACTTCTTGCTGAGTAAAACAGTAATATTCCTTTCCCTGTTATGTGTTATTATACTGGTATTACTTGGCAAAGTCAAGCAAGTATTTTACCAATAAAAGCCCTGCGTCATTGTCGCCTGTGTAGTTAAATTCGGTAGCAAAAATTTCTGTTGAAGGAAGGTAAATATACAGATACATCTATGCAGGGTAGTTTATGGCAATACATTTGGATAAAGTTGTAGAAAAATAAAGAAAATGTAAACACTGCTTAAATATGGGGTCCATTTCCCCTTTAAAGATTTGGGGCCTGATTCATTAAGGATCTTAACTTGAGAAACTTCTTATTTCAGTCTCCTGGGCAAAACCATGTTACAACGTAAGGGGTCAAATTAGTATTCTGTTTTGCACATAAGTTAAATACTGACTGTTTTTTCATGTAGCACACAAATACTAGATAGCTTATTTCTACACTGAAATTGAAAGTTGATATGTGTGTGCTACATGAAAAAACAGTCAGTATTTAACTTATGTGCAAAACAGAATACTAATTTGCATCCCTTGCATTGTAACATGGTTTTGTCCAGGAGACTGAAATAAGAAACTTCTTAATTTAAGTTCCTTAATGAATCAGGCCCTCAGTTTTTATTTGGAGATGAGTTCTGTCATACATATCTCAAGGGTTTGGGTTCTAGTATTCTTAAAATAAAACGGATGTTGCACACAAAGGTTTCCACACTATATAGTAAAAGCACCAACATGGCCCGGCTTAACTTGTACCCTCTGAGCAGGTGAACCCTTGTGTAGACGGTCCAAGAGAGCGATGGGCACCCCAAGCCTTCACCTTTGATCCCCATGGCCTTCCTTCAATCACTGGTCCAGGATGTAACAAGCCTTCTGTTCTATTGGATAGTATGGAGAGCTATGAATTTCACAAAGAATTTTTTTCGTGCAAAATTAAATGTTATTCAGTGTGAAGTCTCTGATGTACCACAAGACCCGAGTTACTGCTAAAACATTTCCCACAGTACAAGCAAGAAAATGGCTTCTCTCCTGTGTGAGTTCTTTGATGTAGTAAAAGATTGGCCTTCCGATTAAACACTTTGCCACACTCAAAACAGGCAAAGGGTTTCTCTCCGGTGTGAATTCTCTTGTGTCTTATGAAATTCGACTTGTCGTTGAAGCTTTTCCCGCATTCAGCACAAACAAATGGTTTCTCTCCTTTGTGAATCCGCTCATGCGTCACTAGTAGGGAGTTATTGGCAAAACATTTCCCACACTCCGAACATGAATATAGTTTCTCACCTTTGTGGATCATCTGATGTATAATGAGACTCGACTTGTCATTAAATTTTTCCTCGCACTCAGAACAGGCAAACTGCTTCCCTCCTGTGTGAAAAACCTTATGTCTGACAAGTTCCGCTTTGCTGGTGTAGCACTTCCCGCATTCAGTACACGAAAAAGGCTTTTCTCCAGTGTGAGTTCTCTCATGTATTAATAGATTCGCTTTGCGGTTAAAACCTTTCCCACACTCGTTGCACATAAAGGGTTTTTCACCGGTATGAATTCGCTTGTGCCTGCCAAAATTCGACTTGTCATTAAAGCTTTTCCCGCACTCTGAACAGATGAATGGCTTCTCCCCTCTGTGGATTCTCTGATGTGTCACAAGATGAGAATTACTTTTGAAACTTTTTCCACATTCTAAGCAGGCAAAAGGTTTCTCTCCCGCGTGAAGTCTCAGGTGTATTAAAAGATGGGAATTACTGGTAAAACATTTCCCACATATAGAGCAGACAAACGGAATCTTTCCTTGATGCGATCTCTTATGTATAACAAGATCAGAGTTTCGCGTAAAACACTTCCCACATTCTGTGCATATGTGCCGTTTACCTTCCGTGTACGTCTGCACTTTTGGTCCGGGGCCTGTGTCTCTAAAATATTTCCCATATTTTATGTGGTAGTTATTAAAATCGATGTTTTGATCAAATGAGTCCACATCGGAGTTAAAATTACTAGTTGTATGACAACTCTGGTAAATGTCATTGTGTTTCACTTGATAATCTGAAGATAAAGTAGGAAAATGGTGGATTCCAGATGAATGTCCATTGTTTTCAACATCTGTGGAAATAAATTACTCCATATGTTAAAATAACTATGACTTGAGGGGAAAATTACCTAAGAACATCTATTACTGGAATAAAGATAGTCATGTTGTGATGAAACAAGATATGAAAATCCCCTCAACCAGTCTGCACCTCTTTTCTCACAAATTGTGAACTATACAAACATATACTTTTTCTAGCCCTCTAGTTTCCTATATTTATCAATCATATTTAAATGTGTGCTCAATACTTATTTCACCCGCTGTATACAGCAACATTTTTCTCAGTAAATATATATTTAATGTGGCTATTGTAATGAAATTTACACCAAATGCCAGCAACAACCCTTGCAATCCACACATGCAAAGAAATCAATTAATAGATGTCCATAATTTAAGTTTTGTGTAATAATGTGAAATGACACAGGGAAAAAGTATTGAACACGCTTCCTGAAATTTATTTAATACTTTGTACAAAAGACTTTGTTGGTAATAACAGCTTCAAGATGCCTCCTGTATGGAGAAACTAGTCGCATACATTGCTCAGGTGTGATTTTGCCCCATTCTTCAACGCAAATAGTCTTCAAATCTTGAAGGTTCTGTGGGCTTCATCTATGAACTCTGATCTTTAGTTATTTCCATAGATTGTCAATTGGATTCAAGCCAGGTGATTGGCTGGGCTATTCGAACAACTTTATTTACTTTCTCTGAAACCAACTGAGTGTCCTTGGCTGTGTGTTTAGGATCATTGTCTTGCGGACATGTCACCCTCATTTCATCTTTAGCATCCTGGTAGATGGCAGCAGATTTTTATCAAGAATATCTCTGTACATTTTTCCATTCATCCTTCCTTCAATCATATGCAGTCTGCCAGTACCGTGTGCAAAAAAACAGCCCCACACCATGATGTTGCTACCTCCAAACTTCACTGTTGGTATGATGTTTTTGGGGTGATGTGCAGCGCCATTTCTCCTCCAAACATGGTGTGTGTTATGGCATCCAAAGAGTTTAATTTTGCTCTCATCTGACCACACTACATTCTCCCAGTGTTTCACAGACTTGTCCAAATGTTGTGCAGCAAACTTTAAACGAGCTTCAACATGTTTTTTCTTCAGCAAAGGAGTTTAGCGTGGTGAGCGTGTATACAGGCCGTGGCGGTTGAGTGCATTACTTATTGTTTTCTTTGAAACAATTGTCCAAGGACCACTTGTTGAGAGCTTCAGAAAGATCTGGAATTGACAACTCTTCTGATAATATTTTTTTAACTCTTCTGTCAGAAATCTCGCAAGATGCACCTGGTCGTGGCCGGATTATGGTGGAATTATGTTCTTTCCACTTCGGGATTATGGCCCCAACAGTGCTCACTGGAACATTCAGCGTTTTAGAGATCCTTCAGTAACCAATGGCATCAGTATGTTTTGCAACAATAAGGTAGCGAAGGTCTTGAGAGAGCTCTTTGCTTTTACCCATCATGAGATGTTTCTTGTGTGACACCTTCGTAATGAGACACCTTTTTATAGGCCATTAGTTCTGGCTGACCCAGCTGGCAGGATTGCTTTCTAATTACTGAAAGATTTCAGCTGGTGTCTTGGCTTTCCATGCCTTTTTGCACCTCCCTTTCTTCATGTGTTCAATACGTTTTCCCTGAGTCATTTCACATTATTACACAAAACTTAATTTATGGACATCTCCGGTTAGATTTCTTTGCATGTGTGGATTGCGAGGGTTGTTGCTGACATTTGGTGTAAATAGTAATAGCCACATTAAATACATATTTACTGAGAAAAATGTTGATGTGTTCAATACTTATTTCACCCACTGTATATTCTATTCGTAAGTAGTTAAAATGACTGGCAGCATGGTTTTCTTATCTTGCAGACTAGTCCATTGTTTCATCATAGGCAAAAGGATTATTGTCCACCACTTCTGTATAAATTCAGTACATCACACCAGGGGATCTTGTGTGTTAAGATAGGGAAAAAGTCCACAGATAGAGCTCTATGTTTAATTACAGAATACTACATTGTGTAGTTAAATGTAATGTGTTTGGATTGTGATCTCTCCTGTTTAAACACTCTGCTGTGTAGCCATAGAACAATACCTGTCCCTAATTGTATCAAGAGAAAATCATCTGCTATCTGTGAAAAAGGACCAATTAGGCAGGTCCTGAAAATCCCGAGGTCATTTCTGCCTGTTCTCTGGAGCTCCAGAGAACAGCAAATTGGCCTTCACTACCGAGTGATAGTTGAAGTCAGGCTGGCGTTGATCTAGATCTCTGCCCCTGACAGGAAAGGAACAGTCCCTGGAGTACTGCCTTTGCCCTGATCTACCTCTCCAGGTCTTGGGGAGCTGTGTGTCCTCCAAAAGGGAGCGACAGTGACTCAGGACCACTGCCTTGCTGGCAGCCTCAAAGGAGAGGGAGGATGGATAGACAGCAGTCCCTGAGAGTGACTAGGATACTGGAGGTGTTTTATACCATATATGGTGTCCAAGCCAGAATGTAGTGTTATGTGTTGCAGGTTATTATTTAAACATGTTCATTGCTGTTTGGTGCTACAATTTTGTTAAATAAACCTATTTATTATATTTTGGATATTTGCCTGGGTGATTTTGAGCCTTGGATAGGTACCAGGTAGGCCAGCAATGCGGCACAGTGGGTTACATTAAACCCGGGTACCGTCACACATGTCTATGATAAAGTCCATCACATTCGAGTCACTTTCTTTACTCACATGTAAACTGCCCTGTTAGCATCTTCACTATATACTCCCATAGCATGTTTTTGTTGTTGTCAGCAAATGCTGCATAATGCTACTGTGAAAACATCCTAAGCAACAAACTCTAAGATTACAGAAAGGAAAGTTGTAGAGTACAACTAGTTTTTCACCATCAATGTACAAAACGAGGAATCTAACATATGAATCGTCTATATTTAGTGTCTATTACCCACCTGTGCGGATAGCTTTGTGAACTGCCTCCACCTTACACTGCTGACTACTCCTCATGTAGGTTTCATCTTCCTCCTCAATATCAATTATGACAATGTTCAGATTTTCCTCCTAAATAACACATAAAATCAGAATTTCTTTAGCATCAAAAAGGAGTTTTAAAATATTTTACTTAAAAGTATATGAAACATGGTTTCTAGAACTCCTCACTGGGGTCTGGTGTCAGTGAAGCTCTAGATAAGGAAAGCCAACCAGGAAGCCAGGCTATTTGAAAAAATACAGATCCGCCAGGCATCCCCCACGTCAGTAGTTCAGCGGAAATTTTATTGTGATTAAAATGCATGTAAAATCTCATGATGATTACACAGTTCTTAAAATGTCTTTAGGTGGGTTTTTTAAGCACCGATAGATTCCCAAACATGTTCTTTATAGGAACTATAGGTAACGGGTGGAGGCCAGGTGACAGCCCCTCTGAGCATGTGCAGGTGATCTGGTAAATGATCATTATCTAAACCCATGCCCTGCTGAAACCATACCACAGTGGGAACCAGACCAGGGATTAAAATACGGAATTGCCCTGCCATTAGGAGTCTTCTACTCGGGGCAGTGCTGCCTAGGGGTTAGGGGTCCTGTCACACCAGTTGTGGATCATCCCTTGGATCGTTGGATATAAACCTTTTTGGACTTTGTCTCTATGCATGTGCAGAAGGCAGGACAAAATTGGATGGTCCCTACCTCATTGGTAGAGGAACAGAAAGTTTTTCTCAACGCCCAGGTCATCACTGTGTGCACTGACAGGGAGTATAGTTCCTTCTAGAATACAGTTGTTTAGAGGTTACTTTGTGCAGTGAACCCCCTGGTAATTGTTTCATAGAGGAGCAGTAACTTCTGAGTGTGTGCTTTACAATAAAGCATGTTTGTGCTTTAAGGCGTCAAAGTGATTCAGAACCCAATAAAGGTACTGTGTATGCCAGACTGACATATGGCTGCCACCGGGCAAACCAGCCAGATGGCAAGATAGAAGAGCTTAACATTGACCCGATATCCTCACACTCATATGCTCAGAACCAAAAAACTCCCAGGTCTGAGCGACAGATTCACTATCCAATTGGACATGACCCAGTCCAATGCTGTACCATCTTGTTACCATAAACTGAACGAGACGTTTGCACTCTTCAGTCTATAATTGTGGACCCTCACACAGAGACATATTTGGAATGTTCATTCTTCTTGTCTTGCTTCCTGGTGTGCAGACAACCATATCTTTGACACTTGGAGGTAGAAGAAATCTTATTCCTAATCGATCCATTTTAGACTCTGTCCACTTTAGTTTCACATACCTGAAGTACAAGAACGTGTCTTCTAAGTATGTGTAAATGTTTGACAAGGTAACTGGGATTCTATCAGCTTGAATTCACTGGGGTATACTTAACTAACCAGATCTTAAACACCGATAGACTAAATATTAAGATACGTCAATTCTGAAAACACTTAGGATGCTGCTCATCTAGCCCAATGACGGCTAACTCAGTCTTACAGGAAAAAAAAAGAAAAAACTTGAGAAAATGGTTTGTTTTTATTTCATGTGAGCAGGAACCAAACTGTGAAATGCTAGCCTTCAGTTCTATTGTCAGTGACAAAGTGGCCTTGGTTTATTAATAATTCCCTGATGATCAATACACTTTCCTAAATATAATTAATGGAATTCCCAAAACTATTGTGTTTCTACGGATTGGTTTAACAATATTTCTTTAAGCAAGGAATCCACAAACAATAAACATACGTCCGACATGAAAGTAGGTTTAGAAACATACCGCTTACTTGTGGGGTGGCCAAATTAGTTCAATTTAACAAATATCTTTTTGTAAATGGTAAGTTAAAATGATCACTTTTATGTTCATATTGGGGTAAATGTTCTAGAATACTTATCTTGGACTATAATGTTTGAAACGATAGACCAGTGCCCGTATGATGGATTACGGAATCTACATACAAAATCTATATATTGAGGAGCATACTACGATTGCTGTTGCGTTTTTTTTATTTGGTCACTACTAAATTAATGAAGAAGCGAATGATGATGAGTGGCACATTGGTCTCAAGTTCTATTCTAACCAGGCTGCTAGCCGCATAGAGATTGAATGCTCTTCCTTTATACATGTGGGATTTTTCCAGGTGCTCCAGTTTTCTCCCCCAGTCCAAACGGAATGTTGCCTACGACTTCAAAATCAGGTGTTTACACATAACATTCCAAACATCACCACCTACTCCTATCTGCTATCCCATCCAGCATCTTGTTTACATAAAATTGATTGTGTCACCTTTAATTGAAACTCAGAAACTGAGCTAAAAAGAAATTGCTAATGACCTCTTTGTCCTCCTGGATCTCTCTTCCACACGGTTGATCATTACACTGGCATCCATGATACCACCCTCCCCCTAGTGGTTCTCAACCCACTATTGTTCTCTGTTTCAGGAATCATTTCCGCAGAAGGAATGTGTTGCAATCGTTCAGCTTGGACAAGATGCAGAGATTGCAGTAAGGAATCCAGGCTCCTTTGATTAACCCGGAACAGGGCAGGAGATAGCATCCAGTAGCCCTCGAAAGGTCAAATAAAAAAAAAACAAAAACATTTCTGCACTCTGGATATCTGCATTAATAATCAGTAAATAAACTGTTTGGAGGTAAGGCCAAACTGGATATAAAATACTCCTGAATGATGAAGGAGAGTAATAAGTGGTCAGACACATAAGGCAAAAGAAAAGAGTTGCTGAACAGGAGGAGATAAGTCCCAACCACTCCCCTGGTGTTTAGACTGTTCCAGAGTGGGACTGATGGTCACTCCCCATGGCTCCTGAGTGAGGATCCCTGCTCCGCTCCCTGGAACTTGCAACAAGATGTGAGAGCTTCGAAAATAGCCAGGGCCAAAGATTTTGCCCAGGCTGGTTCTACCATATCATTAGGGCCCCCACAGAAGAGTGTGGCCTCTGGTCCTCTGCTTCACATGCAGTGCATAGGGCATCTGCCCTAGACTGGGCAAAAAGGTAAGATGGCTTGGCATATGGAACAAGTAAAAACTTTTGCCACAGCTCCCCCCTTCCCAGACATAGTGTGGATGAGGAAAGAAACAGAGAGAAATAGCTGCAGTGTACAACCCAATGGGGGATGTGGATCTGCAAGACACAGGTCAGGAAAAGGGAAAAATACAGGCAGAAACAGCAGGAGCTGCTGCTTGATTTTTGGAGTGGGAAGCCAACAAAGGAGGAGGTGCTCTGATGGCACCTCTCCAGAGGAGGCTACCGTCTATAGAGACTCCCCTCTGAATCCCTATGCTAAGTGTGGGGCTACCATGGGCGGAAGTCACTATCAGTTCTCTCCCTCTGTCCATCCCCAGCTTCCCCTGTGGCATTCGGAAGGCACTGCTCCCATATAGGCCCCTGCTGGGCCGACCATCGCTGGGGATCCGCACCACTTATCTCACTGGTGCAGGGTGTAGTTTCGCTCCCAGGGCGCAATGGCACTTTCTGGCACGGGGGACCCATTCTAGACCTACAGCAATTCCAGTCAGAGTTACTGTCCATGGTACCTCTTCTGCCCAAACTGTGTGCCAGCGCTGGAGAATAGCCCTCACTGGATTATTGAAAGTAAAAAATGCAATAAATAAACAAACGGTTGGAAGTAGAAGCGCCCTGCTCCTGCAGGCACTCTAGAAAATCTGAAGCAACACTAGCAGTCAATCGGGTATAAAGGGGTAGGATGTTGAGTTTTTAGGGGGGGGGGGGGATTTCAAAAGAGCCCACTTGCCTCACATTCTATACTGCAGTGTCCCCATGGGATAGAGAAAAAAAACAAAACTAACATTACTGGCCTTTCCCTCGCAGAAAAATAACTCAACAGTGCAGAAGTATCCTTTAAACAAGTCCCTTTCGATGCCCAAGGACTGGCTACCGGGTTTTAAATACAAAGCATGTAAGGATACCAGGTTTATGTTTACTCTTTTACTATACCAACTAGTAAGAAGTGACTGAGCACAGTCTCCTAGGCAAGTTTTCAGTAAATACACAATTATTGTAACACAACAGTACAACACACTGTAAAAGACTAGCACTTTCATGGATCAAGGCTAGGGGTGTTCACCGGCCAGTGCATACCTATCGCTAAAGAGCTATATCCACTTCTACTGTAGTGCTGACCCTCGGCACCTTCACTCCTTTGCCAGCAAGGCAGTGACAAAGAGTGATATCACCCCACTTTTGTTAGGCACACAAGAGAGACAAAGAGAGCTTTGAAGTCACATCCAAGTGTTCTTTCCAACGAACATAACCAGCATAACAGGAGCAATAACTCTTAGCCTGTGCAGTCAGAGCAAGATACTTTTTTTTACGGGTACAGGCCCTTTTTATAGCTAGTACGTTTATGATTTGTGTTACCTAGTATACCTGTGATAATCAGTAGCAGCTATTTATATTGTGCTGTACAGAGAACTCATATCAGTCTCTGACCCATTGGAGCTTACAGACTAAATTCCCTAACATACACACAGACATCCACCGAATTAGCAATCACTTACTGGAGGGGCTGTCTCCAGTCCTCCCTTGACCCTCATATAGATGCAGGGTGACCCCAGTGCTTGGCTATGGGAAGTCTGAATGCCAACATCAAACAATGAGGTCCCAACAAAGGAGCACGGTCATCTTGGTACTGGGGTATCTAAAGCCACCTCCTGATTTAACTCCTTACAATCTTTGTGGACAAAATCATGCTCTGAACAGACCGTCACCTTCTGCTAAATATGGCCAACCGTAACTAGAGAAAGTTCTGCAAAGACAGTGCCGGCGATCGGCTAGGTCCACATTGAACCCAAGAGACAGTAGCTCTTTTAGTGGGCCTGCTGCAAAGGCTGCCCTGAGCGCCGAACCAGCGGTGGAAAAAAGGTTGTTTTTTTTAAAAGACCTTTAAACAATTTTGAGAGGCTGCTTGAAGGATAACACATCTAGAAGAGGGAATAGTGGTATTCCTTTACAGTCAAGAAAATACAGTATAAGGTATATAGCTAGAGAGGATGCCCAGAACACCAAATCACCTTGAAAAAAATGTAAATGACTCCAAAATGTCATATAACATGAAAGTCTGTGCCTGGATCTGCTCATTTCATTAACATTATAGTATTGAAGAGCTGGTGTGAGGGAACAACAGCTAGGTGATAGGATCGCTTTCTAAAGGGAGAGTGGGAATTGACCATGTCTGGTAACACTGTCGACAGATTCATTTACAAGAATGAACCACTAAGATTCCGGAGGGGTTGCTGTATTGTCTAGGGCCCCATGCTTATCTTTTCCCAAATTTTGCATCCCTCTATGAAGAGTGGAAAACTGACCCCTTGCCTTCCCACAGGGACTAAAGGAGAGAAACGAAGGGTCCTTAGGCCCAAGATAATCAACAGGAGAAAATAACAGTTTTCCCCTGTGGCCTGGAAAATTATTATTATTATTATCTAGTTTGGGATCCAACAGTATGACTCCAGGGTTCTCAGCCTCCCATGATTGGCGAGACTGCCAATGGTGACTCCCCCTAGATATTCCAAAGCCTCATGGTTATCTCCACAATATCAGCAAATCTGGTGTTTGTTCTTTCAGATTGCAGACTCCCCTCCAATTGCTCCAACCACTTCTCCACTGTTTTAATCCAAGCAGAAGCTAAGCTATGTCTAAGGGAAGCCCTTGTCACCATGTAAATGTATTTAAGTGTGGCCTATCTGTGCTATCTCATAATGTAGCAGTGACTGGAATCAGAATTGTGGTGAGTTTAGAGCATTAGGTGGGGATTGCCATTTTTCTGTATCCTCGCTAGGGAGATATGGCAAGATATGTAACCTGAAATCTACAGTGAGGTCTAGCTCACACTTTGCTAAGCAGGTCCTCCAACTGAGCAGATGAGGGAAAGGAAACTCAACATTTTTCATCTTGTACAGTGAATGGTCTAGAATCTCAAATTGTTCGCTGTCCTTAATCTCTAGTGTCTACCTGAGGGCACACACTAAATCATTCACTTCCTGCTTTTGGTAGGTAACCTTGTTAGGACACAAGAAAACCTCAGCATCAGAGCCTTCCACCACTTCTCCTGCCTCCTAGGAAGAAATCCTTGACTCAGACCCTTCCAAAGTCCGGAGACCAGCATTGACCTTGCCATGCCCTAAGCCCAAGCCTGCTCAGTCAGGCATTGTAAGGGCAAACCCCAAAAGGTCTGGGGAGAGTGGCTAAAGTGAGGATATTACGCCCCTGAGACTGTTGTGGGAGGGGCAGAGGAGGGAACATCTCTGGTCTGCTCCCTAGGGTGTGCGGCGAGCTATAGCTGCACTGAAATAGTCTGGGAAAGAGACTTAACCCAGGCTGGCTCCACCACCATGGTGGGCACACTCACAGGCGGCATGGGATGGGCTACTAGTCCTCCACCTGACATGCCCCGCACAGGGCATCCACCCAAGATGGTTGCAACGCACTTTTGAATTACAGTCAAAAATCTGTCCCTACTGCCCCCCCTTCAGGCTTGGTCCTGGATGTACCCCCCTTCCCAGACAGAGTATTAAAAAAAAAAGAAAGAGGACTGTTACACAGTCCAGGAGGATGTGGAGTTGTAAAAGATACAGGAAAAGCCCATAGAAAACCAGTAATTTAATAAATTCACCACTCAGGTGATAAGATGGATGTGGAGGAGATGCTGCATCTGGTTGCTCCCTAGATGGTCGCTGTGTCCTTTCTGGTGACTGTGACTAATTGGGAAGTCACACCAGGGAGGTGGTGCCGATATCACCTCACCCCAAGGGACCCAGCACCTAGGGATGGCTGCTATCCAAAGGAAAGCCCCCTTGGCCTTCCTTTGCCTACTGTGACATTTACCGTCCTTCCTTCCAGGACAGGACAAGATCTTCCAAGGTAATTGGAGCTCACGCTAAGTACATTTATCAGGAGTTACGAAAGGTTCGATCCGTTGCTCCCTGGAATGGAAAATTACAGACTGTACCGCTTTGAATGTGGAGATCATCTTGCCTAACACCTCATTGCAGATGTGCACAGACATCAGTCTCCACATTTTTATCGGGAGCTTCGACTCCTCTAGAGTCCAAAGGCCCTGAAAATGGTACTGAAGTGTGACAGCCCCCAGCCTGGAAGGCTGGTGTCTGTGGTTACCAATAGTCAGTCCCAAATGGCGAATGGGTGACCTCTGTTGAAGATGCCACCCATCAATTACCGAAGTAGCGAAGGCACACCTTTGGAGAACGTCTTAGATCTGGCTGCCAGAGAACAGAAATGTGCCCAGCTCAGGTAGACCCTACAAAAAAAGCTAAAGTACACAGAGTATAGAGGGGTAGGAGCTTTAGCCAATAAATTTAAAGTGCCCAATCCCTGTCACTGCACTCCATACCCCAGTGTCCCCCATAGGTTGAATTATCCCAGTGTCCAAATTATATTCTCTTTTGGTTGGTGTGAAAAAACATCCTCAAAAAGAGAACGGGATGTACCAGCTTAGATATTTTTGTAGCTGATTATACAACTGTGTGATTCCAAAGTTTAGGTCATCTTCTGGACATGAAATTGCTAATGCTGGGACTGTATAACAAATCTGAGGAGGCACTGGTGTCCCTCCCAGATTGGAACATGTTGAGGATGGGTCTGAAGAACCCATCTGGCTTCTGTACCAAGAAAAGATAGCAGTAAAATACCAAACCCATATGGCCTTCTGGAACTAGGAACCTTATGCCAGAGTAGAGCAGGGCTTGAATGGTTTCCTGTTATTAAAGTAATTTTATCGTTTTCCAATAAGCATTGTCTAAGAGATTTCTTGTGTTTCCAAAGCACAAACAATTTATTTAGCAGATGCAAAAGTTTTAGCAATTCAATACATAATTATAATACAGTACAGCCGATACCAAAGATACATACATACCGCCGCGCATTCGCTGCGCTCAGCTGGTACCAGCTACAGTACTTCAGTCCAGAAGACTGTGGTCAGAGATTACTGGGCTAGCTGGTCCCAGGGATCTTGTATATATACACCCAGTGCTACAGAGAAAACAATACAGATGACGTGGCTTCTATAGGTCCAGGCTTCAGGAGGGTCCAGTGTAAACAGGTCATAGGCCAGTTCAAACAACCCCCTCCAAGGGTGAGGGTCAACATTCCAGATGATTCTCCCGCCCAGAAACTAGTTTAAGCTAATCTATTCACAATACACAGTCAGTAACATGTTAAACATTTATTCCCTAACATCGCTAACTAGAGTATGCAATGTGCGATCCCTTCGGTGAATGAACCGGACAACTGCGAATGAACCTTAAATATCACTAAAGTGTACATATAACCTCAATATATATAACTATAAACTAAATACCATCTGCTCACACTCACTGTGGAATGGAACCATTATAAATATGAAATATATAAATAACTGAATGTGAGAGTGCGAGTGTATGCGTGCGTATTTTATCGTGTGATCGCGCCGTGCCGCGTGTTACGTGGTGTACTGATCGCAATCGCACGATAAAACAATATCAATTGACTTTCGTTCATCCAATTATACGACTTCGACACCGTAGAGCCCAATGTCTTGGTCTACAGGTAGGCCAGTGGCCAGAGGGAGCTGAAAGCTGCACTCTAAATACACTTGTGAATCGACAGCAGCAGTGAAAAACAGAACAGTCTACAGTAAACAACTGGATGCTGCTGCAGATCTACTAAATTGCATTTTGTATTACATTTTATTAATTTGCTTTAGTTGACTGGGCGGAAGCACTAAACATGGAAATGCCTCTTTTCAGACATGACTCGAGATGTTTTTGACTAGGATTATAAATAATTAGGTAACAATTGATTGAAAGTCACATAAACCAATTCAAACATGGGATAGGATTGGAGGTCTAGAAGGTTTTATCCATGGCTGAGTATTGCACCACTACAACTATTCCATTTTGCTCATGACATATGTAAATAGTGACACAAAACACCAAAAATCCTTACTTGGAAATACAAGAAAATAATGGACATACATTACTGACTGATGTTGTGAGGATACATTACCTCATTATGTCTTTTGTAGGATTTTTCCTTCAATGTATAAGCATCTGCATAAAGAGGACTGGGGCATTTCTCTGGTGTGCCATCGATACTGGATTCATCTGTAGAAAACACACACTGTGACTGAATACAGCACTATGCAGGCTCAATGTTTTAAAATGTAAAGACGATGGCCAAAATAAATTAGCTGGAGTTAATTCTTAAATTACTATGTACGTGCATATGCAATAGTGTGACATACAGACGTGTTCTCACTAACAAAAAAACACACAAATCGGGAAGTTAGACTTCAACAAATTCATTGTTGTGACAATCTGGTGGGCTGTAGGTAGTTCTGTTCTCCATACAGTTCAAAACTGGGGAAACAGGTGCTGCGAGCAGACTGAACACACAAGAAAGTACTCTACAGCTAAATGTTATAGAGTGCACATCAGCATCTTGTCACCGCTGCCTGAGTTATTAACCAACAAACTTGCAGATCAGACCTATTTCCACCTTAGAGTAGATTTATGAGCTTGACCAAATAGTGATAATGGAAGAATTGTTCCCGAACAAAACAAAAAAAAAAAGTCTTTAAAAATATACAGACCAATTAGATCAGTCTCATGAACATTTGTTTTTAATCCCAGTGCCTGTTAAATGATCACTTAACCACAAATTGATATTTAAGTTATGAACTATGGGGAGAGCTGGGAAATAAAGTTTAAACCGCCTGACATCCATTCTCAGAAAGTAATGTAAAGTTGGCTATATATCATTGTATGATGATGGTGTATTGTTATATATGTGGCTTTACTTGTTGTTAAAATATTCCTAGGTGGGTTTTTTAGGTACCACTAGATTCTCTAACATGCCCACTAAAAGCCATTTTCACCTGGGGTATTTATAGTGCTTTTTTTTTTTGACTAAGACGGAAACGGCTTTTGGCTCTATATAAAAAAACACATGTTTTTCCATCAGTAGCTATCTATCTGTATGTGTTTCATCACTACCTATTAGTGATCTGTAACAGTTCTTTTAAGAGCTACTGTTGCACAATAAACACTACAGATCCTGCTCTATTTCTGTAAGATTGATAATAACTGCTGAAATCCTGTGACCTACAGATAAGAGTTTTCACTGATTTGTCCCCCAGCATTCCCGTGTCGAATGCAGCAACCTGAGTCAACCTTCTGCCTGCTACCCTGCATTCCTGATCCAAAGAAAGAGATCAGGAGGAACCAGCCACAGTCACCAGAAAAGAGATTCCAAAGCAGCTACACACCACCCAGAAGCAAGTGTGATGGTGGCAGTGACTACTCTCCTACAACTGGTGAACAGTTGCATTTGTTTGCAGATACTTTTACCGCATTACTTTGTAGTGACAGAAGACGGTGTATGATAAGAGATTGGTGCAGTCCCTCAACAACGACAATGTATCTAGTCATTATTACTCACCTGTGCTTATATCTATTGGAGCTTCCATATCCAGACACTGCTGTTTACTCATCACGTAGGTCCCTTCTCCTTTGACTAGAGGCATAATATCAGATGGCCAAATATTTAACTCTTCATCCTAAGTGTCACACATAACAATACGGATCAGTAACTCCTGACCTTTACAGAATTAATTTAAAGGTTGAGTTACTGCAAAATATAACAAGTGTATATATCACACACAGCATATCTGCTTCTACATTAGAATGCTTAGACACAGTCATTCAATACACACATATGCATGTATAACTGTATGAATGCAATATCTTAGAGAGAAAATGTGTATGAAAAGAATTATGTTTATTTTACTGTTACTGTTCAGAGCCTTATTCTTCTGTATATTTGAAATCATTTAATGACCAATAAATCTAAAATAAAAGTTGCCTTCTAGAAGTTAACTTGACAAACACATATATCGTCCGGAGTTTCGTCAGAATATCATGAGCACTGCAGGCAAATAGCGGGACAACGGTGTATGCAATAGTATTTCAAGAGGCCAAAATGTCAAAAGGTAGATTACTAATGAAAACTGAGGTTAAACACTAATCACAATGTATACATAATACCTCAGCATGTTTCTTGTTGTAGGATTGGTGATGTTCCTCATTACAATCTTGTAGGATATTGTGATCTTCCTCTGTGAAATCCATTGAATAAAGAGGACTGGGACATCTCTCTGGTTTATTTTGCTTACTGGATCTAACTGTAGGAAGCACACACGGTCACTTAATACATTTTTATATAGAATTTATAAGAACATGTGTGTATCGAACTGGCCTCAATACCCCTCTCTCCTTTATAACTGATTAATGTTTACTCTTACCCAGTGATATGACAGGTTGCTGTTTCTCCACTGCAACATCCTTGTAGAGATCCTTGTGTCCTTCTACATACTCCCACTCCTCCATGGAGAAATAGACAGTGACATCCTGACACCTTATAGGAACCTGACACACACAATGATACAGTCATCACCCAGACACATCCCCTGGTGTTACTGTATAATGTCCCATTCCCAGCAGTCACCTCTCCAGTCAGCAGCTGAATGATCTTGTTGGTGAGTTCTAGAATCCTCTGGTCATTGTTTCTCTCATGAATCAGTGAGTGAGGTGGAGGTTCTGTGATGGGGCTCTGGGTCCTGCTCAATCCTCCTGATACATGGGGACGGCTGCTGGGTGTCACATGTTCACCGGACTTCTTCCCCACTACTGTGTAATCCTGTGTAATGAGAGAGAAACTAAGGAATATCACTACAAAGCGAGAGACATGACAAGTACAATGAATTTTGTTGCGACATTCCCAGAACCCCTCACCTCTCCAGTCAGCAGGTAGATGATCTCCAGGGTGATATTTAATATCTGCTTACTCATGTGACTCCTGTCCTTGTCCATCTTGAGACCGAGCTATGGTCCTGGTGGAATGAACAGCTTCTGAGATCACCTGCATAAAAGGATGTGTAAACAGTCAGAGGTGGTGTTGTTCAAGAGAGAATCTTTATGATTAATAAGCAGTACCAAAAGTAAAAAATAAAGTTTCTAAAGTATGTATGTCCTCTAGAGAACTACTACTGTCTTGCTTTATGGTAAAGCTTATCACTGCCTGTGCAGGAAGAATAGTTCACCACATTGTGGTGAAAAGTGACTGGTTAGTGTATAAATACTATACATTGCCTTCTAAACTGGTGAGCTGAGCTGTGAACTAGGCCTTGACAACAACCTAAAGCCACCAATGAGGTGATGGGTTCCCAGTGTGTTGGTGTGTATATACTGTATATCATCATCATCATCATCATCATTTATTTATATAGCGCCACTAATTCCGCTGCGGAATTAGTGGCGCTATATAAATAAATGATAGAGATACAATTGTACAGAGAACTCAATCACATCAGTCCCTGCCCCATTGGAGCTTACAGTCTAAATTCCCTAACATACACACACAGACAGAGAGAGAGGCACACACAGACTAGGGTCAATTTGTTAGCAGCCAATTAACCTACCAGTTTGTTTTTTGGAGTGTGGGAGGAAACCGGAGCACCCGGAGGAAACCCACGCAAACACGGGGAGAACATACAAACTCCTCACAGATAAGGCCATGGTCGGGAATTGAACTCATGACCCCAGTGCTGTGAGGCAGAAGTGCTAACCACTATGCCACCGTGCTGCCCCACGTATATAAAATAAGGTGATTCCGAAACAGAGAGCTTGGTGTCAACATTTACTAGATTGTAATGATTTGTGTCCTGGAAATGTCTTTATTGTTTTGTATTTATCAAATAAACAGTACAATTCCCCTAATTCTGATTACTGGATGCAATTCTTTCTATTTTTCTAAATAAAATTCTTATTATGTATTTAAATAAAAAACAAAGAATGCCATGATAACCACAATCAGTGGGATTATATAGCTAAACTCTATATAAGAGGCTCACTTCTAATCCCTTGTAGTGCACTGGCTTTTTTCCTTTAGCCTCCATAGGAATACTTGTGAAGGTCAATATAAGATGAGAATTGAGAGTTACACTATAGGTCCAGCAAAGAGTGTGGTCTAGTTGCTTTGTAGAGTGTGGGAGGAGTGACCAGTGTCTGAGTAGCTTGCACACAGACTAGTTTCTACATAGTAAAGGTCAGTGCACACATCACTGAGAGAGGATAGCATGTTGAGTCATTTGGGACTCTGAGACTGTAGAAACGTGAAATGTTATTTTTAGTATACTTGTGGTCACATATGTTTACAAGTTGCACAAAATACTACCTACATAAAATATGACATATTACACATGCACTGGCAGCAGGGTGGCTCAGTGGTTAGCACTTCTGCCTCACAGCACTGGGGTCATGAGTTCAATTCCCGATCATGGCCATCAGTGTGGAGTTTGCATGTTCTCCCTGTGTTTCTGTGGGTTTCCTTCGGGTGCTCCGGTTTCCTCCCACACTCCAACAACATACTGGTAGGTTAATTGGCTGCTAACAAATTGACCCTAGTCTGAGTGTCTATCTGTCTGTCTGTGTTAGTGAATTTAGACTGTAAGCCCAAATGTGGCAGCGACTGAAGTGAGCGAGTTCTCTGTACAGCGCTGCAGAATTAGTGGCGCTATATAAATAAATGGTAATAATGCAGTGTTTGTATTTGCACAAACCAATAGAGTTATGTTCAGGAATTGTTACCAATAGAATAACACTTGCATTTATTAACTATATCTAAAGGATTGGAAGTATTGCCATGCCATTTAGACCTTAACTCAGTATAGCATTATCATTGGCAGATTGGACATCTGTGTCAGAACTATCCCTTAACAAATGTTTCATCATGTCTCAGCTGTGTGCGCTGAATACGGACTAACCGGGGAACAGAAGGTGAAGGGTGTTGCTATGCCTCATATGCTGTGTAATATTTATTACTTTACTATCATTTATTTATATAGCGCCGATCATATTACACAGCGCTGTACAGAAAATATATAACCATCCACGTCAGACCCTGCCCCACTGGAGCTTACAATCTAAATTCCCTAACACATAGACACACAGGTCCATTTTATCAGAAGCCCATTAATCTACCAGTATGTTTTTGGAGAACATACAAACACTACACAGAGGGAGTTAGTGGCGGTGGTGATATGACTGTGCAATGCTAGCCACTTTGCTACCATAGTTCTTTTCTTGTACATTTGAACTTTTATTTATAATCATAAACAAGCTGTTAACTACAAATCTCTGTCTGTCTGACTGGCTGTGGAGCCAAAAGTCCTAAAAACCCTTAAAAGAACCTTGAATGTGTACAGATATCCTGTCACACTATTACAATAAGGGAGTATTTTTAGAATACAGAAGTTATGGCAATATATGCATACACGTCTAAATAATATCAGTATAATCAGTGAGTTCTGATACTTTGCAATGTGGGGATCATCAGGCCACATATAAAGGATCTACAATTGTTTTCATTCAGTGGTTTTGTTTTTCCTGGGGCTGCATTTGGCAGCCTATGAATTAGACGTATATGGGAAAACGTACATAGCCATGCCTAAATGTAAAAACAATAAATACTGTATAGGGCAGCACGCCAAGTGGTTAGCACTTCTGCCTCACAGCACTGGGGTCATGAGTTCAATTCCCGACCATGGCCTTATCTGTGAGGAGTTTGTATGTTCTCCCCGTGTTTGCGTGGGTTTCCTCCCACATTTCAAAAACATACTAGTAGGTTAATTGGCTGCTAACAAATTGACCCTAGTGTCCTAGTGTGTGTGTGTGTGTGTGTGTGTGTGTGTATGTGTGTGTGTCTGTCTATGTCAGGGAATTTAGACTGTAAGCCCCAATGGGGCAGGGACTGATGTGAGCGAGTTCTCTGTACAGCGCTGCGGAATCAGTGGCGCTATATAAATAAACGATGATGATGATTTTGCTGTGCACATTCTGTGTGGTCCAGTGTGCAAGTGTGTGCCACACTGTGTCCCCACGTCATTGAGTATTGTAGGTGCATAGCGCTGCGGAATCAGTGGCGCTACATAAATAAATGGTGATAATGATGATAGTCATAGTAGCTGGCAGTTAGTGATGGCTGCACTTTAGCACTTACCGCCATACATAGGGAACACGTGTATTTCCGGCAATGAGTATAAAGCGAAAGAAAAACACACCGGGCTACACACAGATACTCAGAGCCGGCAGAAAGTGCCTTCTTTTAGACCCAAAAGAGGAAGAGATAAACAGTGAAGGGCAATCATGAGTGTCTTGACATTTCTACAGTGACTGGTTCATCTTTCATGTCTCCACCTTCCTCTGTATCTCCTCATTCCAGCAGTACCACACCACTGATTTCTGCCCAGAAATGTCAGTCGTCACTGGCTGCTGTCATATTGGTGGCTGACAATGCTTCTGCCTTACAATAACCACACACCTTTCCCCAGCACCTCCAATTATAATTCTGCTACCTCAGGTATCAATTGTTCCCCACTCATCATAGATTGTAAGCACTGTATGATATATGTTGTCACTTTATAAGTAAAGAATAATATATTTAACCTTTTTACTTAAATTATAACCTAGTATGGACATAAGTAATCTGGGTGAAATAAGGTATCTGACATTTTGCTGTGGGGATAACATTATCTCTACGGAGTATAATGTGCATATGGTGTGCAATAATGTGTGTGGGATTAACTCTGTTCTTTGTATAAAGGATTTAATATGAATGATAGGACAACAAATAATATTTCTCTTACATAGCCTGCAAACAGTTCCCTATGTCCTGTATAATGTGTATTTAACATGAACAGCATATTAAATTAACACTTACCGTGAAAACCTCTTGTTTCTATCACCTAAATCCTTACACACCGGAATAGGAAGCTATTTTAATCAATTTAGTTCCTGGTTTTGCGGTCCACTAAGCTTAATGCTTCATTATTGCACTTACATCCGGGTTAAAAGTAACGTTGGACTTTCCGGGTCGTGCGTTTCACCCATCTGGCTTGTGTTCCATTTGACTGTGCGTTCCACCTGGCGTGAGTTCCATCCGACTTCCTAGCTGTGTGTTCCACCCGACTTTGCAAACTGTGCGTTCCACAGAGCTACCTAGTCTGTGTTCCACATGACTTCCAGCCTGTGCGTTCCATCGCGTCTTAGAGTATGGTGTGTGTGTAATTCATTCCAGGTTACAGTTACTCTCACATAACGGCTAAACGTGGTTGGGGTTCTATTATTAGGTCAATTTATTCAAAGGAACCAGACCTAAAATTCTCTCTTGGCATATGATAATATTTTATTTCTGCTACTCAAATATTTGGGGTAACAATACTAGTCCTATTAAATAATTAAGTATGTCAGGACCACGCATTTGGCAATTTTTTGCTCACAGGAAAAGCCAGTATTTTCTTTATTAAAGCAGCAATCCCACATAGAAGATATTTTTTTCGTTAAAATGCAACAGCAATCCCTTGAAAAAACATAAATCACCAGGGCAGGCTATAAGAAGAATGTTGATAATTACAATGTTTGTTTGCTATTTTTCCTTCAGTCTGCTAGTAATAATTCATAATTCTGTGTAGTGTATTGGTTACCAGACAACCACAGTCAAATGGTACATTATGTAATGAGCAGAGAGGCTTTGGAATACCACTCTGACCTCTATTTGAACTATGCACTGTGAGATCTTCTCCCCCTCTGCTATCATATGATGTGTTGACAGTCTGAGCCTGTGTAGCAAACTGACTGTATCTGTGTTTGGCAGCCAATGTGTTTTGTGTCTGTCTGTGCACTGTGACATCTTCCTCCTACTTCTCCTCCTTTGCTTTCACATGACTTGCTTTGAGCTTTGACCCTGTGGCATCCATACTACAATGACCTGTAGTTGAATAGCTGAGACAATGACAATCCGATACTCAGGGCCGCCGAGAGGGGGGGGGAGCGGGTACAGTTTACCCGGGCCCGGCCATGCCAGGGGGCCCGGGCCGGGCCCCCGCTGCTAATTAATTTTTTTTTTTTTAATTTTTCTGTCTTGCGCTTTTTTTTAAACTTTTTTTTTTTTTTTCCCGCGGGGGGGGGGGGGGGGTCTTGGGAGCTGGGAGGAAGAATAAATTAAAAAAAATAAAATAAAATAAATACTCACGTGATCGCGCGGCGCCGTGTCCCTCCTCTCCTCCATTCACACTGACTGCCGGGCGTGACGTCATCAAGTCACGCCTGTCAGTCAGTGAGGAGCGCCGCAGCCAGCAGGAAGAAAGAAGACAGAAGGGGAGACAGAAGAGCAGAAAAGAAAAGAAAGAAGTTGACAAAAGGTAAGTAAAGAAACGGAGAGGCAAGGGGAGGAAAACAGGGAGGGACAGTACTATAAAGAAAGGGGACAGAGAAACAGAGGAGGAAAAAAAGGAGAGAGCCACAGAGGAATAAAAAAAAAATTGGGGAAAGAGGAACAGAGGAGGGGAAAAAAAGTGGGAGAGAGGAACAGAGGAGGGAAAAAAAGGAGAGAGCCACAGGGGAATAAAAAAAAAAGTGGGAGAGAGGAACAGAGGAGGAAAAAAAGGAGAGAGCCACAGAGGAATAAAAAAAAAATTGGGGAAAGAGGAACAGAGGAGGGGAAAAAAAGTGGGAGAGAGGAACAGAGGAGGGAAAAAAAGGAGAGAGCCACAGGGGAATAAAAAAAAAATTGGGGAAAGAGGAACAGAGGAGGGGAAAAAAAGTGGGAGAAAGGAACAGAGGAGGAAAAAAAGTGGGAGAGAGGCACAAAGTAAAAAAGAAGGGGGAAAAGCAGCATGGAGGTCGCAGTGTGAGCATAAGGGGGTACAGTGTAGTTGTGATGAAGGGGCACAGTATTGTGTGTGTAATGGCACAGGGGGCTTGTTGCAATGTAGTGTGTGTGAGGTAGGTGGCAGCTAATTAATGGGCGCTATTTTGTTTGTAGGGTGATGGTGAGGCAATTTAATAGTAGGGACTATTAATTTAAGATGGGGTGGTTTGGGGGCTATTGAATCTTGGGGTGAGTTTAGGGAGAATGAGGTCTATTTATTAAATGTGACTATGAATTATTTAATGGCAGTGATGGTTGCGGGAAATAGGTATTGCTGGGGCTGTTTGCAGGAAGGGATATAGGTTTATTTATTAAATGTGAATAGTATTATTTTAATGTTGGGGCTAATTATTAATCGTGGGTGCTATTGATTTAACGCTGGGGCTGGCTGTAATTTTCTAAATGTAGCCATTTTTTTTTCAAAATAGGTCCTTCAACATTTCTGGATCCGGACAAGCCACAACTAAAGAAAGCAGCAGCCACAGGTGGAGAAAGTGAGAAGAACAGGTAGGAGAGAGCAGCACAGTGTGTGAAATGTTGTGATTCTAGTAGGGACAATACCAATTTTTGGTGAATGTTGTGTCCAATGTAAGGTGTAGGCCAAGACTGAACTGTTTGTGTACACACTGCATTGTTTGTATACTACCCTGTGGTGGTAGATGTCCTGAAAGTCAGGAGTGCTTGAACATATGTGACGCTCCGGCGAATTGAGAGCCTAGTGGTTTTTATGTTAGCCACGCCCCAATGGCACGTTTGCCACGCCCCCAAATGCATGACCACACCTCCCAAAAATTTTGCACTGCCGTTTGGCTAGCCACGCCCCTGAATATATGACCATATACCTAATTTTTTTTGCGCCGCCGTAAGGCGGCGCAAAAAAATTTTGGGGCTTACTTCACTATGAGGGGGGCCCCATGAATTTGTTGTACCCGGGCCCTGAATTCTTCTTGGCAGCCCTGCCGATACTCAACATCTCCAAATCCGAGCTCATTATCTTTCCCCCTGACAACATTCTTATCCCTCCCAGTTGATAACATCCCGACCTTCATGCCTACTGCCTTGCAGTCAGCTCTTCTCATTTGCAGTCCTTTACTATAGCCTGCCGCCTCCTCCTCCGTAACAATACTAAAATCCATCCCTTCCTCTCTCAGGAAGTATCCAAAACCTTGGTCCATTCACTCATCATATTTTGTGTTTACTACTGCAATCTCTTATTCTATGGCCTTCCTGACTCCCATCCCCCCGTTGATCCATCCAGAATGCTGCGGGTAGGATCATCTTCTCCTTTCGTCGCTCCTCTTCTGCTGATTCTCTCTATGAATCCCTTCACTGACTCACTATTTGTTCCAGCATTAAGTTCAAGCTCCTCTACCACACAGTATCCTCACCAACACATCTCCATACATCTCTGACCTTGTTTTTAGGTACACCTGGTTACTACACTATGCCTTGATCCCACGCCTGTCCTCCACTCTCATTACTTCCTCACACTCCCACCTCCTAGACTTCTCCCATTCTGTCCCCCACCATTGGATCTCCTTAGCTCATCCCACCCATTCTTCCTCAATCTACAATCCTTAAACTGCTCCCTCAAAACTCACCTCTTCATTTTTGCCTATCTAACCTCCTCTTCCTTTATCCGCCATATCAAATTTATTCCAGCTGCCCCTACTGTCCCCTACTGTCTCTCACCTCCGCTCCTTCTAGAATGTAAGCTCTCAGGGGCAGGATCCTCTCTCCCTATTGTCTCATGTCTGTCTACTGTCCATCTTCCTCATATGTCCTTGTCATGTCTTTTGCTACATTCTGTGTAAGTCCCTACGTTTTTTTTTTTTACTCACATTTATGCTCCTTGGGTGTAACTGTTTTCATGTGTTTGTGATCTTGTAGAATTAGGGTGACACAATTTTCAATGATTGATGATTAATATAATAGATTATATCCGTATTCTCAGTATCAATGGTACAAAGTCCACCTGTGCTATTCCATAGGTGAGACAAGTCCACAACTCTTCATGTTCATTCCTGATTAGTTTACCTCCACACAGAAGTGTAATACGAAGGGAATGTCAAAGAAGAGATACAAGCTCAATTTGATCAAATGAGTTTTAATGATCAAAAGTTTTAAAAGTTATAATATTGCATTCACACAATATCCGTAGTATGTGGCATCAATATACAATTGTACATCCTCCCCTTAGGAAGAAAGAGGGAGGCTCCAGGTATGCAGGAACAGCACTGTCCCCAGCAACGTGTTGCAGTAGGGATCACTATCTTCCACAGATAAAAGGGAACTCGTGTATAGGAAGAGGAAAGAACTTTTGTGTAGAGTTTTCTGGCACCTTTTATATAAATGTTGATGATGACTAAAAAGTATATTTAGGAAAACTGCACAGGTAATAGATGATGTTATCCATAACTAACAATCCAACATGTACCTTCCAAAATTACAGAATCTAATTGGTTACTTTCATTGATTAATTATACTTTATCGGTTACTGTATTTATTTTTGTGCACCTGTATACCAGTTTTCAAAAATGTCTCCAGTTTATATAAGAAGCATTAGCTTGAATACATCACCCACGCTGGCATTATCTGGTTACTCATGCTTGTAAAACAGTGTTGGTCTCATTCCGATGTGTTATTACTGTATATCATAATCTTGCTGGGCATATACGTTCCAGACAGGACAAACAAAACTAAAGGCTACATTCTGTAGGTGGAAGAGTCAGGGTAATGCTCCAGGGTCGGATTGTCCTGCCCCCAGAGGTGAGGGAACATATCTCCGGTTGTCTGCACCAACATAGGTCAGATCAAAGTAAAGTAGCCTATGGAGCAGAGGAACAGATGGTTTGGTGGGGTGTGATTTTGTTACACATACTGGGTCCCGTGATACAAATAGAGGATGTTTTAAAGGCCACATTATTGCAAATCAGGCAGATCATTACCCATGGCAAGAAAATGCTCAATAAAACGAGCCCACGTGCATGAAATTGATTCAGTTGTAGGGATCTCCCCAGATCTCAAACCAATCAAGTATTTGTGGGATGAGATAGAGCAAGGTATTTGGAGCTCCTCCACTAGATAATCTACCAGAAGTATTGGGCACAAGTTCATCAAGGTCCATCGTATCTCTGCTGCACTTTCAATATCTTGTTAAAATTGCACTACCATCCATAGGAGACTTTTAAAAACAAATGGGGGTGCTCTCGTTATCCCTTCTCCCATATGAATGCAAACTGCCATGCATAAACATGGCTAGTGGCAACACAAATAGTGGATGTGCTCAAGCACCTACAGAGCTGGCTCCTATGCTCCATCTTCTAAATACACTTTACTAGTAGAGAGGCCACCTCCTGTACACGTTATAGGAAGGTACAGCTGTATATACTACACAGAGTATATTATTCTCCACATATTGCTACAGATAGGTACCAGACTTGTGCTGAATGTCTGTAATGTGGGTGTGACTCTGCTACATCTGGCACCTGGCTCTGGAGCTGCCCTGTAGTTGGAGATTGCTGTTCACTGGTGGCGGCAGGTATACAGGATACAGGTATTGAAGTTCCAGTGATGTCCCCCAAGACATGTGTGTTTGGTCTGGGAGTTGATATGCTGCCGGGCAGGATTGCAACCAGATATGTCCTTAACCTCCCTGCTTTAGCTAAAGTTGTTATTGCCAGAGCTTGGATGGCCCAGGAGGGGCCTAGATTTAGCGTCTGGGTGGCCCAGTTTAATGAAGATGTGGGACATGAACGATTTATGTATCAATCTAGAAATGCTGAAATATTTTAAAGTGTGGTCCAGGTGGGCAAAATTGAAGTTTGCAGTGCAGTCACTGGCTGCTGATTTTGATCCTGGCTGAATGCCCCCTCCCCATAACACCACTGTTCATAGACTGAGTGACTTAACCTGCTGTTAGCTGTGCCTTTGGACTAATATTGATACAGCAAGTAAGTTTTAAGGACTTTCTGTCTTTGGGTTTAACATTGTTCAGTTTCTTTACTGTTAATTAACCATACCCTGTGAGCTGAGCTTTAACTTGCCATCCTGGTTAAGGTTACAATATCCTACTAGAGCCGGCTGGCTCATTTGCACAATATTTATGTGTATTTATTGCTTACCTACCGTTATAATAGAGTGATCACGCTTGTATATTTTGTATATGTACCATCTGTACATTATACTTTTTACAATAAGTCTCTACTTTCTATATTTATCCCATCCCACCGCCCTGGGGGACCCTCCTTCTTTAGCTATAAGGGGTTTGGGACCATTCCCCTCCACATTTTCCCCCTGGCTGCATATATACTTGTACTGGGAAGCGCAGATCTCCCACTTTTCTTGCCATATTTATACACGTACATATAAAAGCAACACATACTGCAACTGATACCCAATGGTGTATGTGCTAGCTAGCTGACCGATTATTGAATGAATGTGCGCAGTTTCACCGTGCTTGTGTGGTGGTATCTTCAGCCTTCTCCTTATCAAATTAACTTTTATTTAGTGTGTCACAGTGATAATCTACTAGACCAGGCCTGTCCAACCTGCGACCCTCCAGGTGTTGTGAAACTACAAGTCCCAGCATGCCCTTCCAGCTATCAACTGGTTGTCTATTGGCAAGGCATGCTGGGGCTTGTAGTTTCACAACATCTGGAGGGCCGCAGGTTGGACAGGCCTGTACTAGACTGACTGTTCATTCTCACCTCTACACACAACTCAAACACAAATTGCTTTATACAAAAGTGCTATTAACATTCACAAATGTGTCTGAACATAAAGTTACTTACATGGAGACTTGCTCTACCTAAAAGGGCTAGTTACACCCAACTTTAGAGGGGATGTCCCAATTTTCAGATATAATGCCAGTGTGTCCATGTGTAATTGTGGTTGTATACATATGGTTGGTTTTGGGTTGCCTCCGTTTGAGGCTGTTTTGCCCAAAACTGCTTTTGACTGCTGTATAACCAGCTTCCATCGCTTACTAAGAGTGTGCAGAATAAAGAGATAGTGTAGACTTCAGGAGAGATTAGGATGCCAATTCCACCACCCTGTCCGTTACCAGGTCTGGGAGGGTGGCTGAGGGAGATCCTCTATAGATGTAGAGCCAGGTTTCTGTACAGGAGGTTGAGAGATGGATTTGAGTTTCTGGGCCAATTCAGCCTTTGGAACATGTTGCGGTGCGGAATGATTATTGAACATTTCGACAAAATGAAGAGAAACCAAACTTGGATATTTCATAGGTTTATTTCACCCATATAATATTATTACGTTATCTGTTTGGTTTTTTTCTAACAACTTACATATTTTAAATACAGAAATTGTTTATCTTATTATTTTCATCACTGGTTCATGAAATCTTCTACCAATTAGAAACAAGAAATTATTTCCCTGCAAGTGAAACATTTAAAAGCTGCATTACCAACGACAGAAACGCGTCCCTCCCCCTAGGCGGAGCTCTGGGGGTTGCTAAATGCCATTTAACTGTGTTCCTCTTACAGCTCTACAGGAAAGGTGGGCAGCACCGGTGGCTCAGTGGTTAGCACTGCTGCCTCACAGCTCTGGAGTCATGAGTTTGATTCCTGACCATGGCCTTATCTGAGTGGAGTTTGCATGTTCTCTCTGTGTTTTTGTGGGTTTCCTCTCAGACTAACAATTAACACTAGTATGTATGTTAAGGAATTTAGACTGTAAGCTCCAATGGGAGAGGGACTGACGCGAATGAGGAATATTCTCTGTACAGCGCTGTGGAATTGGTGGCGCTATATAAATAAATGGTGACGATGATGAAAGCTGTGGGAATGGTAGGGAGGAGGTGGGTGAAAAGTCCATCCCAGAATACTGATTTCAGCAGTGTCTCCTCATTAGCCAGGTTCAGAAGGCACCTGTCCAATATGGAGTATACGTCCAACTACCAGGACACTTACTCCTCTTCTGCTCTCTCATATCAGGGTATTATACATACCGGATAACATTAAATTAATTGGTCGTTTTTTGACATTTCATGAGTCTCATCAGATACTGAATAATCAGTTCATAGCACAACTGTGCAGTGTCTGTAAAGATAACATACCAAATATAATTGCACAGTTTAAAGCATTTCCAAATTTAGAGTGCTGAAAGGATTCTCTCCGAATATAAATAAATAAATAAATAAATATACATCCTCTGTCCATTGCTGCCTGGAAAGTTCACATTTTTTGCAACTAAAGAAAAATAGGGGTCCACGCCATTCTGCCAAATAAGCTAGAGGGGGAATTATACACTGAAAGTATAATGCAGATGTTAGCACCATATTTTCTCACTACGTTGAACTCTGGTTGTAGCGCCAGACAGGAACCCTACTCAGTAAGGGGCTGTAATGACAACTATGGCGTGGAGACAGCCGTCATGTGACATGTTAGCTGGACAGCGAAAGGTTGGCTCTTTCTTTTAATACAGAACAAGTCTAGAGTTCTGGCCACAACATACAGAACAGGCCAAATTACCTATTATTTCTATTATGAATTACCTGGTGCTTAATAACATTTTCTTTCCGTTTGAATTTTTTCCCGCATTCAGAACATGAAAATGGCTTTTCTCCTGTGTGTCTTCGCTGATGTCTAATAAGAGACGACTTGCCAGGGAAACATTTACCACACTCGGAACATGAGAATAGTTTATCATCTGCGTGAATCGTCTGATGTGCAACAAGATCCGATTTCTGTGTGTAACCTTTCCCACACTCCGAACATGTGAACGGTCTCTCATTTAAATGAGTCCACTGGTGCGAAACAAGATTCGCCCTTCGTATGAAACTTTTCCCACAATCCGAACATGCAAATGGCTTGTCTCCTGTGTGAATTTTCTCGTGTCTGAGGAAATCACTTTTGTGAAAGAACCCAACGCCACATTCAGAGCACACGTATGGTTTCTCTCCTTTGTGAATCTTCTGATGTTTATCGCGGTTTGATTTCTGGGTAAAACATTTCCCACAGTCAGAGCAAGAAAATGGCTTCTCTCCTGTGTGACTCCTCTGATGTGTCACAAGAGCAGATTTGTGTATGAAACACTTGCCACACTCTGAGCACACAAAGGGCTTTTCTCCATTGTGAACTCTTTCGTGTATGTCACGATTAGATTTTTGGATAAAACACTTCCCACATTGAGAACAGGCGTATGGCTTCTCACCTGTGTGAACTCCCTGATGTTTCAAAAGAGCAGAGTTATTGGGGAAATGTTTCCCACATTCAGAGCAGATGTATAGTTTTGATCCACTTGAAGTGTTTTTATCAACTTCGCAATCTGAGTTTTTTGATTGTCCAGACTCAGAGCAACTGGATGATTTATATTTACTAGGAGTGCCAGAGCGTATACTTGAGGTAATTTTGTTGTTGATGTGGTTAGTCTGGTTGATGTCATTATCCATTCCATCATAATCTAGAGCCACCAAAAAATAAAAATACAAAATAAAATTAATTTTCCAAGGAACTATAGCTGTTGTCACCATCTATAAAAAATACATTCCGATTAAGGGAATTATATAGTGCAGGATGCAATTTAAGCTTAAAATATAAGAGTAAATTTCGTTCTATTCAAATACGTGGTTTATTCTGTATTCAGAACCATGCTCTCAGGTCAGGGATTGGAAAATCACTGGTTATAAATATAACGGCATTATCGCTAAGAGCTCATTTGCAGCAGTAGCTCTTAACTCCATAAAATAAATAAAATATAATGGAATGAAGACCAGGATTTTCACAAGAAGGTGCTAGCCCAGACCTAGGTGAGGAAATAAAGAGAGTTAAAGATGGTTTTGTGGTGGTTTTATTTTCAATTAAATTAATTAAAAAAATATATATATATCAGTGTGTGTGTGCTGTGTTTAGATTTGACTTCACTTAATACACCTAGAGGTGTATCTGTGGTTGCTTCCTACTCTACATTGTACCCAAGGTGCGGAAACATTTCCTTGTTGTATTGGGGCTACACTTGCCTTCTCCAGTTACACCCCTCCCTCCCCTCCCTAGTTCCGCCTCTTCCCATGTCTAGAGTCATAACGCGGAGCTAAGCAACTGTCTGCTCACAGACCGAGATGTAATCTTGTCTACTCCACGTGCGCAGTAAGGAAAAGTGCATTTTACGCTTCTGCATTGGACTTATGTCCAACTCTACACAAGCCCCTAAACGTCCAATCATTACAATTAGGGATGTCCAGATACAAGCCTCGAGGGCCAGGTTTAGTCTTGGAAAACTTGGCCATTGTCCACTATAGGCAAGCTGTTGAGAGAGAATGTAACAGTTGTTTGTAACGTATAAAAACAAACGTATCTAACACTTCTATTAAAGCATTGGACGATCGTGACCACAAAACACAGAATCTGAATCCACAGTATGGAATGTTGACATAAGTATTGTGATTCTTGTTGGTTTGGCAACTGAAATACTGTTAGTTTAGTTTCCATGACTAGCGACTGCCAGCCTAAAAAACACCATTTACAGCTACAAATGTCTAATGGACAGGGCTACTAGTCCTAGGAACATCGTAGGTGCATTGAGGATCCTTTTTCACAGTGTAATATAGTGTTGACTGATTGAAAACTTTTACCCACTCTATTTGCCTCCCATCAGAGGTGGTTGAGGTTAATACAGTAGAATAATTTGAACCTACCTGAGATAGACATAAGGATATTCTTACAAAGAACTAAGGATCAAATAGGATTTGAGGTTACCGTAGATAAAAAAAAAAAAGGGCAGCCTAGATGGGCCCAGTGGCTCTTATCTGCCGTCAAATTCTATGCCTCTACGTAAATAACCGAGGACGATCAAGTAGCATTAATAAGGATCGCTCATCTATTTCTGGCGATATGTGTTAACAGAGATCATTATTGCTTAAAAAAAAAAAAAAAATTTCTAGCATAAATGAAACAGTTGGGAATGTTGAGGTATGTGTTATAGACTGAAGTAATGTTTACAGTTACCATGACTACTTAAAATACTATTTATAGCCCCCCATGCCTGTTTCAACTATCTTCTGTGTTCCGTCCTGCGTGTGCAATTTTATTCCTTGCTAACAATTTCCTTATAGCTGCTTAGTAACAGAAGTAGTCACAATTCAACAATGATCAGGTAGATATTTTATTTTAAATAACTAACTGAAGATTAATTATAGAGGATCGATAAACTATAACATTTATAACTATCTACAAATGCGATTGCATCTTCAATCTTGCTCAAAATATTAAAACAGTGTACAGGATAGATTCGCTGAGTCTTGATCTAATATACAGTCATTTCTGTCCTCAGCTGCTTCTTTAAACACTTGTCCTTTTTGAAGCACTATATAAGGGATAAACTATTGGACATGCATATGCATCTCTCTTAATAAAGAGACAAGTTATTTCGAAAAGCAGTATCAGCATGTATAATTACTATGTCTGTCAGTCATGATTACATGCCTCCTAGAAATACGAGACACTTCTCACTCCCTCCCCACTTACCTCAGGAAGCAGACAGAGATCTGGGAAACGTGTTGTATCTGATGAGTGGAGGAGAAGTATTTCATCTATCACCGATTTTAATAATCTTGGTTTTTTATCATAACTTTTTATTATTTTAATTAATTATTTTTTTAGTATAAAAAAAAAATGTCCAAAATGCAAATTTCTCTTCCTACAGGTGTGTGCACCAGTATTATACTGTGCACTGCCTCACCACAGTGTACATTATTGGTGTTCTTCCGGCGGCCGGAGCAACAATTGAATACCCCCCTAAGAATGTTCAAAGTGCCATATATCACCAATAATCAGTCAGGTTTTTTTTTTGTTTTGTTTGGGCTGGGTCACTGGGGCACTTGAATGTTTTTATCCCTTAAAGTAGGCTGCCGAGTTGAGTCTTGCCCCCCTGGCTAATATTATGCCAGCCTGGTGCAACCTATTGGTTTTATATTGTTTCAGTTTGTAACAAAGATGTTACACTAGTACACTGCCCTTGTGCACAGCTTCCTGTGCTTAGTGGTTATTACTCACCTGTACTGATGGCTACAGGAATTTTCTCCTCCTTGCATCGCGCTTTATATTTCTCTTCTCCCTCCTCAATGTGGGATATAACAACCACCTTAACATCAGTCAGGGATTTAGCCTAAAACGTCACAGATTTAAGATCGTTAACACACCCTGATAATATAAGTAGTGTAACACTGTTTGTTGGCGTTTATTATTATTATTATTATTATTGTTTATTTGTAAGGCGCCACATGGTTTCCGCAGCGCCGTACACAGTACAAACAGTAGACCATACAGGGCAAAACAGTACAGAACATTAAACATAAAATACCAATACTTCGTAAACTCCGGGCAGGCAAATACAGTAGAGACGGAGTGGAAGAACAGGTATGGAGACAGGAGGAAAGAGGGCCCTGCTCATACGAGCTTACATCCTAAGGGAGGGTGGACAGAATCAGGCACAGAAGGGAGCCAGTGAGGCAAAGGGGAGAACCGAAGAGATGAGAGGTTAAGTGGATGGTTGGTAGGCCTTAGGAAACAGGTGAGTTTTAAGTGCCCGTTTGAAGGAGCACAGGTTGGGTGAGAGACGGATGGGTGGGTGAGAGACGGCGTTTCAGAAGTTTCATCAACTAGTGAATTGAGGGACCTTCACCAGGAGCGAGATGGAAAACAGGTGTTTGGCCAAAATGAATTTGTCAAGTGGGTGACTTGAGGAAGGGCCCAGGGAGATTGGACAGGTAAGTCTATGGGAGGTCATTTTGTTAAATGAGGGGGGAGTCCACAGTAGGTATTTCAACAATGGTCTAGAGGTGGGAATTAGGGCAAGATGCATTTGGAACATAATGATTTTAGAGTTTTCACTTGGTGGTATTTGTTGAGCTAAAGATTTTTAGCGGTGAATATAGTAAATTCTTAAAGGCTTCTCTTATTGTGGCTATTTGAGATTGAAAGGTTGGATTTAAGCAAATTACCTGTCGGCTTAAAAAGTGGGGAATTGGCGTGGTATCATATGGGAGACTGGTATATAGAAATAGCTTAAAGCTCTTTATTAGCCAGTTTGATGGGTAGGAGCTAAACTATAGGGCCTCAGAGGACAAACTGGTGGATGATGATGTTCTTAGCTTCTGAGATCATATAACCCAAGCCGTACTGAGGTCTGTGTAAGCTGTACATGGGGTAGGATGTTTGTTTGCAGCTGATTTACAATTGAAGTAGTCATACAATTTAAAGCAAGAAAAACAAAAGTGATTGAAAGATCCAGGAATGACTGGTTTTGATGGTAAACCTGTCTCTGTGAATACGCACAGATAGATACGATTAGTGTCCTTTGTTGATGATTGGTTATTGGCAAAGATTTGATGGCAGTAAAAACAAGAAAAACTTTCTACAAATGGCTGAAAATCTGAACAGATATAAATCCTCGGTGAAAATTATTATTCCATTAATCTAGAAAAGAGTAAAATATAGTACAAAAATTGCTTTGGCAAGAATCGCTGAAAAGTGAGCTTAGTTTAGTGAGGGGGATGCATTAAGGGGTTCTGGGCAGAGGAAATTGTTCCAACAATTGAACAACTACTGGAAAATGACTAAAGTAGAACAAAAGCCAGTAAAAGATCTATGTTATGTAAAAAATAAAATAAAAAATATGGTGACTGCTTTTGCAGCTGAAAGTAATCTTAGTTGTTCCATTTGATCCTGGGGCAGATTTAAAGTCTTGGGGGTATATTTACTAAACTGCGGGTTTGAAAAAGTGGAGATGTTGCCTATAGCAACCAATCAGATTCTAGCTGTCATTTTGTAGAATGTACTAAATAAATGATAGCTAGAACCTGATTGGTTGCTATAGGCAACACCTCTACTTCCTCAAACCTGCAGTTTAGTAAATATACCCCTTGATCTGAATTGTGATATAGTACTGGGCAGGGCCACCATTTGCCCCCAGGACAGCCTGAATTCTTTAGGCATGGATTCAGTAAGGTGCTGGAAACTTTCTGGTCCAGGTTGACATGATTGCATCCCGTAGTTGCTGCAGCATTGTCGGCTGCACACTCACGCCACAAATTTCCCGTTCCACCCCAAGGATGCTCTATTGGACGGACTGAGATCTGGTGACTGTGGGGGCCATTGAAATACACTGAAGTCATTGTCATGTTTGTAGAACCAGCTTGAGATGATGTGTGCTATGTGACATGGTGCGTTATCCTGCTGGAAGTAGCTATTAGAAGAGCAGGGGACTGTGGCCATAAACGGATGCACATGGTCATCATCTTCTCACATATGATATATTCATCAGTAATAAAGTGTATAGCTTTCAATGCAATGCAGACATGCTCAGTGAGAAGCTTTTTGTGACATTAAACTGTAGTATTGTTAATGAACAAACTGCATATTTACAAGACAAGCCCGTGATTGGCTTTGTATGATCACATGTCCAAATGTTTCAGAAAAATAATCATCACGTCATACAAAATACTGACAGAAACTTTAAGTACTGTTACCTGATAATCCTGTGGGACATTGTGGTCTTCATCTGTACAATCCTGTGAATCAAAAGGACTGGAGCATCTATTTCTGTTACTGGATCCATCTGTAGAAAACACACACCGTGACTGGACAAATTGTTTATATAGGAATTATAACAGGCTGTGTATATGAATGACCTGCACAGATAAATATAATATAATGTATATACACACACACACACACATTATATATATACTGGGGAATAGAAACGAAATTTTATATATATATATATATATATATATATATATATATATATATATATATATATATGTCTCTAATCTCCAGAGTATCCTCCTGATTTCTGCCGCTCGGCTTTGACCGCCATTATCTCACAATTTACACTATCCAGTCTGTTTTAGACAATTTGTCCTTCACATAGAAGTGTAGCTCTACAGTCTTTCCTAATAACTGATAAGATTGTCATACAAAGAGGAAGCCTAGTCTTACCTGGTGAGCTAAGTGACTGCTCGTTCTCCATTAAGACGTCCTTCTGAAGATCATTATCTCTATATAAATACTCCTGTATGAAGAAATAGACAGTGACATCCTGACACCTTATAGGAACCTGACACACACAATGATACAGTCATCACCCAGACACATCCCCTGGTGTTACTGTATAATGTCCCATTCCCAGCAGTCACCTCTCCAGTCAGCAGCTGAATGATCTTGTTGGTGAGTTCTAGAATCCTCTGGTCATTGTTTCTCTCATGTATCAGTGAGTGGGGTGGAGGCTCCATGATGAGGCTCTGGGTCCTGCTCAAATTTCCAGACACATGGGAGCTGTTGCTGGAAGTCACGCTCTCGCCGGACTTCTTCACTATTGTGTAATTCTAAGTACACAGACAAACAATAACACAATTTACCATGTTCGCCATTAAAAAGTCCCTGTCGCAGGGGACAAGATAAGAGTGATGTCCCTGTGACACTCCCAGAATCCCTCACCTCTCCAGTCAGCAGGTAGATAATCTCCAGGGTGAGATTTAATAACCTCTCAGTCATGTGACTTCTGTCCTTGTCCATTCTCAATACTTTAGGAAGGGGATCCCGTCCTGCTGGGACACGCTGGTCTAAAAGTACATCAGGGAGAAAACCAAGTTGTATTCATTGATTTTAGTGCTTTTCATTAAATCAGAAAGCGTAAAAGATAATACTGCTTTGTGGAATTTCTTTTTTATATTTACCAGCCTCAGGTTTGTACTCGCTAAAGGTGAAATTATATTTTTACTTTAAAATGTGATTATATGGGAAGGTTCTACTAAACAATGATCACAGGAGGGTAGAGCACAGTGTCTTATTCACAATCATGAGCCCAAAGTAAATAAATAAATGTCTTTAATTATTTTCTTTTCAATTTGGATGGACCTTGAAAAAAGAACCCCCCCCCCCCTTCAAAAAAAAAGCCCAGCATATTTTAACATCACGTAAATGTCAGTGACAATGAAGCTCACGATGAAGCATGTTCGCAGATGCAGGAGGGTTCAGCAGAAATAAATCATTGTTCGTGTTAATAGACTCACAGACTCTCCCTCTAGCAGGGAGACCCCTGGCAAAGAGAATATTAGGTTTTGCATTGGGAATTTGTTGCCACACTTAACACTGTATCCAACAACAGAACAGCAATTGTCTGAAGCTATTATAGGTTAATGTACTGGAACTAAAAGTGATTGGAGACAGAGCGGGGACGGGCAGGGTAGCACCCACCCAAAAAATACACAAGATGTAGCTTCTAGGATACTATACTGGTAAAGGATTAGTTTGGCAGTACAAACTTCTCACTATCTGCTCGTCACCACATCCATCTTTCATGGTAAAAAACATAAACACAAATAAATAAAACAACAACTCAGGGTCATAACTGGACACTTTATAGCTATGGAAATCAGCTACAATAAGTCAGTAGATTCGTTTTTAGTGACTATTATCCCACGGGTGGACAAAATAATGTAGCGTTTAGGAGGCAGTCAGTCAACTCTAGGAACCAAAACACTATTTTAAGGAGCCAGGGAAGATCTGCATCCAATGACCCCGACAGAAGTTACCTCCAAACACAAGGTGCAGGAGTAATTTTTCAGCCACATTGGCTACCTAGATCCAGGGAACTGTTAGCCCTATCTTGTTGCACTCACCACAGATACAGGAGCTGGATGACATCATATGTAATCATAAAGGACTAATTCTCAATCTTGTTCCAATAAACGGTAACAAAGAACTGATATGTCTAACTTAAATGATTAGGTAATAATGACAATCATGTTTCACTCCAGAACCTAAAGGCAAACAAATAAAAAAAAGTATAACTATATTCAACATATGAATGTGATTGGTCTGTGTATTTTTAGCAATTTTCATTTAACACGTACGGTCCTGCAACTTGCTCATAGCTGTGACAGAACACCTAAGTTTAGAGTTTTATGAGATTTTTGTAAGTGGTTTTAATGTAATTCAGAAATGTTGCTGAAAACAAGTTAATAGATTTAAGTTAATGCTTGATAGACTGACATTATTGCTACAATTTCACAAGAGTGTTCAACCAAGGAAGACACATTTGCTTCAACTAAAAGAAATCTGTGTAATGAAAACAGATCTGTAAATCTACCATCAAGAAAAACAAGAGCATTCAAACTCAATGGGGATTGTAAATGCCAAAGTTTGTGTTATTTCATGGTAAATTGGGCAGTAGGTGGCGCTGTTTAATTAAAGCCTATCATGGATAAATTACCTTAAAAAAGCCACTATGGAATAAGCCACTCAGCAAATGTAATAGAGACCCTCTCTCTCTCATTGTATTGTCTTGTGTGTCCTTCCACTGACAGTGAGTGGTGGGTAAAAAATGAATGCTTGTAGTGTCATGTGAAGAGCTAGTTTACCATTGGTTTAATCAGCATGCTAATAAATAATATGTAATTAAAAAGTTTCCTTGTGACCTTTTGTAAGTGAAATTGCATCAAATGATTGAGGTACAGGAACCATACTATAATAATATGTTTAATCATGCATTTGGGTCTTAAAAGGAAAAGAACAAAGTAGCACTGAGCTATACTCGAATAATATGAATAAGATCAGCTCTCACCTCCAGGGATTCCTCTACTCTGTAACACCGGAAACTGTTCTTACAATGCAGAGGAATCTAGTGGCGTATCTGCTCCATTCTTCTTCCGCTTTTTTGCGTTCCATCACACTTCCGGGTTTGCGTTCCAAGCGTTTCCAGAGTGTTTGCGCGCAACTCCGGTAATGCATTTTGCTCAATGTGGATAAATCCAATTGGGGATTTTATTTTACATGTTATATCCAGTGCCGGTCCTCCACAGTTGTGTGTAATTGGGACATAAATGAGGAAAATATAGCAAGTACACGCTTAGTTGCGGTACAAGATGGCGACGTGTGAACTACAAGTCCCGAGATGCATTGCGGTAGACTTCTGTGTAGCTGCTGTCCTGTAAGCAGTTAAGTCAAGTTAGAGTTGGGTCAATTGGGTGTCATTGCTATTATTGTTACTTTCAATATATTAATATGTTAGATGATTACACATACTATTGATAACAGAACTAATTACATAATTTCCACTACTTGTAAGAAAATACAGTTTAATATTGTCATCTTAGCCGCACTGAAAGTAATTCATGGCTGCAGCATGACTTTATACCATTAACTGCAGGTATGCAGTGTGTATCGCATTTAATTGCAGTGCAGCATGTAAATTTCACATGTTCTGTTTTGGTTGCTTGCACAGGGGTGTTTGACTCTCTTTATCCCTCCACTTTGATGAGTTCCAGGGAAATAAAAGGTAATACTTTAAATCAGCTTTCAAAAATAATGCAGCTCAAAATATCCCAAAGTGCCACTACACAAAGAAATCAAATATTATTAAAATAAAGAACATCGATTAGGCGCCATCCCTGATCAAACATAGTGTTTACTGTAAATGTGCAAAATCCAATAAAGTTATATTGTGGAAAAAAAAATATACAATCTGTCCATCAAAAGTTTTCCCACAAATGAAAAATTAAAATAAAATCAATAAGTATGTGAATAATCAAATCAAATTCTTCAACACTGTGTAATAGTCCAAATCAAATATGCACCTGTCCCATTCACAATATCACTTCCTGTTGTTAATGCACTCACAATTTAATGATTTGTTCAAAGTGTGTAACAGATCTCCTGATAGCCGTAGGATCTGCAAACCAATGAAATAAGGAGGTTTGCTTGAAGTGTGTACTATGGATCCAGAAAATTGTAGCCTGATTTCTTGACTCAAACTGCTTGTGTGAATCACCTTTATCGAATGATTTCCCCTCCCGTGTGGTAAAAAAAGAATGGGGGAAATCTAGTGCAATGCATTTTTTATATTTATTGATTTATGTTTTTATATTCCATGCTAACTCCAGTTTTTAAATATTTTTTTTTTTCATTTGGATGGCCATATATATAATACAAGTTAACCCGTGCATGTATTCATGCATTCTAGTCAAATCAAGCTACTTAAGGTGTTAAAAAGGTTCTTGTCATGCATTTGGGCCTAGCCCAGGCCTCCTCAGGGGAAGAGCGTTCCTTCCCGACGCAAGCGCCCTTTTTTAACGTGGTTTTGTCCACATGTCACCACCTCATCATTTTTCTCCATCACCTCATCCTTCATCTTCATCGCCACATCCTTCATCAAGCTACTTAAGGTTTTAAAAACTCCCCACTGTCACCACCCCCGGCAACCACCAACCACTCCCAACTGTCACTTCTCCTTCAAGAAATATATAGTTCAGTGTATAACTCTGCCCAGCAGGTGGCGCTGCAGCTTGGTTTGTTTTTTTTTCACACACGCCACTAGGCATTTATATAGCAGATAGTAGCGCTAGTCAGTGTGACATGATAGTATAATGGTCAGTGGGACTGTAATATATGTTGGACTGGGGCTGCATTATGAACTAGTTATAAGACTGTGCAATATGTTGATTATAACTTTATGTACATTGGAACAATATTATAAGTTAGGTATTGGGACTGTTGTACAACATGATGTTGGTTAGGGGTGGGAACAGTGACATCGTTGTGTACTTGTCAGTGCATCAAGTGTGTCCACATGTTTGTGATGATGTTGTTGCTCATCACTGACTGCACAGTATGCTTGGAATGCTTGTCTTGCCATTAACACCCCTAGAAAAAAAGCATGGGGCCATAGCATGGGAAAATGGGTAAATGTAACAGTCCCATTCCAGGAGAAGGACGGTAGTTGTGAGGTGGAGTTCTGTTTGCTAGTGTTGGAGCAAGCACTGGTTGTGGTTTACAGTCCCTGCTGCCCTGGACTGCCATGACAGGATTGAGAAAGTGACTATCCTTAGAAGGTACAAGTGGTAACTCTCTTGGAGACGGTCTTTGTTACCCTAAAGCAGTCTGACGCCTGCGTTGGAACGCAGCCATATAGAGCCATAGGACGGTGGATCATTTGGAACTCAAATCAAGACGTGTGCATCCATAATGTCTATTTATTGTTACAGCTTTCTCGGTTTGTCATATGCATTTCCTCTCATGTTTATGCCACGTGTACAGTATTAGTGTTATGTTTTTGCTTAGTGTATTCAATGAGGTGATTATAGAGTAACTGTTATTGATTAATAAAATATTTTTGTAGTTACATTTGGATATCCACGTATGTCCCTGCCCACTGGCAGAGAAGTGAAACTGATGTGGCTCGATGACCAGGACAACATTCCAGAGGAACCAATGATTATAGCCTCTTTAGGGTACGGTAGAGCGGTAGGCTCCCAAAGCTGGGAACCCCTGGCTTTTGCTAATTGTGTTGTCGTGAACATAGAGAACTTACAGTTTTAAGGGTTAACCCATTACATTATTTTGGGGAGTAAGGCCTAAATCGTAACTGCAGTGTAAATATGGTATATCAACTAAATTCATTGATAAATTGAGCTTCTATGGTGTAAAATGCAAAGTCAGAAGGACTGTTGTATGTTTATTTGGTGGTTCTGGACATCCCGGAGTTAGAACATAGCAGTTTCACCTGTACCAGCTTCAAAGGCCCCTGCTGTGAGCTATATCCTGACACAAGCTAGTTTTTTGGACACCTGAATAGACTTCTTGGAGCCGTTCACAGGTTGACATCCTTGCAGACAAAAGCAGCGTTTGAAGACTGCCTATAGGTATATAGAAATATGAACTTCAAATAAAATGTTTTCATATTTCATATTTTGGGAAATCTGTGTGGCACTCCATACTGAGGAGCAGAAATCACACCAGGGTTGTGAATTACAGGTACTAGCAGTATCAGGGAACAGCTGTAGTCACATGTCTTTGGGAAAGGTATGTCACATTGTTATAATTCCATCATGTTTGGTATTTAAATGTGTGGGAGATTATGATCGGTTTATTGAAGGGGGAGTTCTGTCTCTGGGATGTATCTGTGAAGAGTTACCAAAGGTCAAAAGTTTTGGAATATTCTTGAGCAAACTATAGTGACACCCAGGGGACATCCCTACTCCCTATTAGCAGTAACACTGCCCCTATGAAGGCCGTCCCATTTCACTTTGCTTAAAAAACCTGTGTTGTGAGGGGCAAATTGTCAGTCTTTTGTGAAATCCATCATTATTGATAAGCTGTCCATCTTCACTCCAATTTTCTTTGGCTCAGAATATACCACTTATCTTTAAGTTATGCTCTGAATTTAATCCCTTTATTTTAAACTGTTGTGCTTGTTATGTCTGTCATGTCATCTTAGTTTTTAATAACCTGTAAGCATTGTACATTTTGCATATTAAATCTAAAAAATTAATAGGTCATGTCCTTATTGCTCTAAACGAAATCATTGCCTGTGTAGAAGAGACTTATTGCTTGACCATGCTAAAACCTTTCATTGCTGAGGTGTGAATAGTGAATACATTTGTATACCTAGCCTAGTGTGTGCTACATGTACATTTGTGTCATAGAGTAGTTAGGAGAGGTTTTCCTGACATAATAGATGTGATATATTGTCTGACTGTGTAAATACATTATAAGATATTAAATCGGGGAGTAGCCAGAGGGGGTTATTCGTGACACGTGTTGTAAACCTGTGTGATTTGTAAATATATATCACAGTAGCGTGAGATCCTCAACTGCTAGAACCAGTTTGCAAGGTATTCACCTTTAGCAGCCCCCTTTCTGAGGAACTTGTTACATTTCACAGTACTCAGTCGTCCCAGGACTTATGCTCGGGTAAAAAATAAAAGTTTTATATTCCCCTTCGCTACCTCCAATTGCAGCAATATACACCTTAGGTTAACATCCAATTTAACCAATATTACAAAATATCCAATAAATAAAGTGTACTGTGCGCTGTTGGTACATTATACAACAACAATAGAATTTCATTCATTATACTTTAGTCTACAGCACCTGGTATCCCCATGTGGTCTCCCATCCAAATACTAACCCAGCCCAATCCTGCTTAGTGTTCAAGATCAGACAAGATTAGGCTTGATCAGGGTGGTGCAGCTGTAACATATTTTAACACAATGTCCTTTTAAAGTGATGTGTGCTTTCTTCTTAATAGAGGTCTATCACTTCCTCTTTTTCCTTCAGTGTTACATATAAAGAAACAAACAAAAAAAGATCATAGTGCAAACTCTGCTAACTCTTATACCTAAACAACTCCAATCTTTCTTCTGATTTAAACTTCACAGCAAATATATTCCAATTAAATTTCAAACTCATAAATGTTCTCATCCACAAGTATAATATCAATCTCCTTTTCTTTCCTCTCTTAGAGAGGTCGGACTTTATAGGAGTTATTCTCTTTTTGCAGATGAACCAAACATTTCTGTATTTCATTTCACTTATCGCTCCACAGGGTTTATAAACAACTGAAGCAACAATAGTGCGATTTGCTTAAAAAGTAAACAAATATTCTTTATATTTACCAGTATGTAAAAAATATAAAAAAATAAAAACATTCTAATATCCAGTTTTAAAATTTCTCTCTAATCCCTATGAAGGGTCTCTTACCCCATTAAGCACATAACAGGCATGTAAGGAGCACAATCACTGCGAGATGATAGCAGGTGCCGGCCACATTGTCTCACAGTCCTGTACAGTGTCGGACTGGGGCATGAAGGGCCCACAAGGGGAATACAATGGTAGGGGCCCAACAGAGAGGGTGTTGCCAGCCACTAGAGAGGTGTCACCAAACCACTAGAGGGGTTGTGGTAAGCCCACAAAGGACAGCTAGCACCATAGTGTAGTATATAAAGAATGCAGTGTGTATATAAAGAGTACACAGACTTGGCCTGCCCCTTAGATTGGGCAGAACAGTCACCAAAAATCAGGATTGTCCCACTAGAATCAGAACATTTGACAGACTGTCCTGCTCTCTCCTACCTGTTGTTGTCACTTTCACCACCTGTGGCTGCTGGTTTCTTTAGTTGTGGCTTGTCTAGGTCCTGGAATGTTGGGGGCCCTATTTGGAAAACAAAATGGGTACATTTAGATAATTCCAACCAGCCCCGGCGTTAAATCAGTAGCACCCACGATTAATACTTAGGCCTTAAATAAATAAATAGATCTATACCCCTCCCTCCAAACAGCCGCAGAAATAAATTAATAGCATTTACGTATAATAAACATGCCTATTTCCCGCAAGCATCACTTCTATTAAATAATTCAGCGCAGCGGCGATTTTTAAAGGGGGGGGGCGTTTTTTAAAGGGGGGGCGGCAATTTTTAAAGGGGGGGGCGGCGATTTTCACACGGGGGGGGGGGGGGTGCGGCGATTTTCACACTGTGCCTAGGGCGCCAAGGACCCTAGCACCGGCGCTGGTTGAATCTCTTAGAATGTGGGTCTTCATGAGGGTGAAAAGGGGTAGTTTGTTGTTTCCTGACCCCACACACTTTACAGAGGTGTTTGATCAGTTGACTCTCCCTAGATCTGAATAAATGCAGGTTGGCAATCTTTAGTGCACAAATAATTCCTCCTATAGAACTCTGGTGGTGGTGGAGGCCTGCTGGTCTCATGTGGTATCTGCCTGGGCATATGTAGTCATCTGTTCCCTTCTTCTGTCTCCATGGCTAGAAAGTCCATACACACGAGATCCAGAGGACCACTAATTATAATGATGACCAAAGGAGCACATTTGACTGTATGAGCCTTTTGTAATACTTAATGGCCACATGAATTGCAGTACTGCTTAATCTCTGCCTGCATATATGGCCAGTAGAATCTATCTATGACCATGTCTAATGTCTTTTCTGTCCCCAGGTCCACATGCTCATCATGCAGTGTTTGTAGGATGAGCTTGCAGTGTTCAGTAATTAAGACCAGTTACCTATGCATAGACAAACCGAGGGGGGTTTCCTAGTGCATGGAAACCCCCCTCCAAGCCTGGGGCACTGTATAATTGAGGTGGCTGCACCCTGCCCCCACTTCACACGGCTATGCTTGAAAAGGGAGAGCTGCGTGCACCTAACAGTAGTGCACGCGGCATTGCCCATGTATATTATGGGGATAGGAAGAGTTGGAAAGCAGCCAAAGCACTGTTTAAAATTTTAGCCACGCCCCTATGCATGCTTGCCACGCCCACTGGCGGCATGGTGTGGAAACCCCCCTCTACAAATCCTGCGTTTGCCCCTGCTATGGATCTCCTCACCCTTTCAGAGGGTCTTCCAGTCCTCTCCTCACCACCAAAACCTTTAGTTCTGTGTGTTTTTGTTTCTATAGTCATATATAAAATAATTGTAGTGCCGTGTGTCATGATACCTGGGCACCCACAGGCTATTTGGCTGCACCGGTTGTAAATATTGGAAAGCTCTCCGCACTAGTAGAATTCCAAAACGTATATAAATGAAATATAAAAGACCAACTGGATATTGATTGAATTTTTTTTTATTTATTAGTTATCAATTTTTAAACATAATAACTCTATATAGTGTCAGATAATAAATAAGGATGCTCTCTCCCACTAGTACATGATTCAACATATGCAAATAAAAGAGAAAAAGGAAATACTATCTGGTGGAGGCACACCTTAACAAGTAATGAAAATGCCACCTAAAACAATAAAGGTGAAAAATAAAAAGTCTGTAACTTATAACTGCGCCCGAGGTCTGAAAAATAAATAATAAACACACATAGAAAAATTAACTTTGATTAATATTCATGTAAAATCCTAAAAAACGAAATATAAACCATAAAAGAAAATGTGAAAGCTTAGGATATGTCACTGTCAATAATAATAATAATAATTATGGGCTTAATATCGTTGTGCAAAATAAATAGTAATAAATAAACCCTAATTATACAACATTGCTTCTTGTAAGTACAAAGGGCTCTTCAGTATAAAACGTAGCAGAATTGTAACAGAGTGGATACAACAGTAGTGCATATGTATCACTACTATGTAACATTTATACTGCCAAGTATGGGAGTTCTATGATAAGTGCTGATAGCAGCTATTCACCACTCACTGCAGATTCCTATTATTAGTATAAATAGATGAACTGCGATCTAGAATCTGATCCCATTTATGTGATGTCCTTTGGATAAAATATATTTCTGACTGCAGCTTAGTTAATTGTAAATTCTATGGGCTTGACTCATTAAGGATCTTAACTTAAGAAACTTCTTATTTCAGTCTCCTGGACAAAACCATGTTACAATGCAAGGGGTGCAAATTAGTTTTCTGTTTTGCACATAAGTTAAATACTGACTGTTCTGCCATTGTGTCTTCCTGTGACTTAGTCTACGTCCTCCTCTGACTCCGCCCACCCACAATGCGCAACTTCATTGGAGGAATTCGCTGCACAACCCGCCCACAAAACGAAAAAACTGAATGCACCAATCACAAAATGGTAACAGGGGAGAAAAAACAAAAAAAACGATTATGCAGCCTGAAGACTTGGAGAACGTGTTCAAGCCCAAAAACAAGCTACCCGCGGTAGTGGAAAAAAAAACGCAACTTCACAAAAAAAGAAGCCCAATTCCGCTTGTTATAAGCGGAATTGGCAACTATGGTTCTGATTAGGGGTGTGCACCGGCCACTTTTGGGGTTTTGTGTTCTGATTAGCTCGAGGTTTTGGGTTCTGATTTGTTTTGCCAAAACACCCCACTAAAGGTTTTGGTTCTGATTTTGGGTTTTGGGTTCTGATTTTTTTTTAAAAAAGCATAAAAAGTGCTAAAATCCATATTTTTTTTTTTTTCACTCCTACACTATTATTAACCTCAATAACATTAATTTTCACTAATTTCCAGTCTATTCTGAACACTTCACACCTCACAATATTGTTTTTAGTCCAAAAGGTTGCACCGAGGTAGCTGGATGTCTAAGCTAAGCGACACAAGTGGTCGGCACAAACACGTGGCCCATCTAGGAGTGGCACTGCAGTGGCAGACAGAATGGCAGTTTGCAAGAGTTTGCTAGAGGTGCAAGATGGAATTGTCCTTGGGCCCTCCCACCCACCCTGATGTTGTTGAAATAGGACATTCGCACTTTAACAAACCAATCAGGAACAGTGAACGTAGTTTAATCCCTGGTACTAATATTTCTGGACTGCAGCAACAGTGAACGTAGTTTGAAATAGCAGTACCTAATTTTTGGTACAGCAGCAACAGTGAACGTAGTTTGAAATAGCAGTACCTAATTTTTGGTATAGCAGCAACAGTTAACGTAGTTTTATATATTGCAGTACTAATATTTCTTGACTGCAGGAACAGTGAACCTATTCATATATTGCAGTAGAAATTTTTATAGACTTTTTTTTATAGTTTTTTGTATATTTTTTTTAAAATTATTTTTGTATATTTTTTTATAATTATTTTTTTTATTATTTTTTAACTTTTTAATCATTTTTAAATAACAATGACCTTAGCAGAACAGACCACAGCACCACTGGACTCAGCAGGACAGAGCACTGGACAAAGCACCACTAAACTGATCAGCAGGACAGAGCACAGGATCTCCCAAATAACCACTGAAAATAACTAAGCAGGACAGGGGCTCCCAAACAACCTCCCTCTTCAGTGATCGCAGGCAGAATGAAGATGGCGGCCGCGAGTGGCAGGGGCGCATGCAGGGGGGTTTCTGAGTCTCCAGAACCCCCCCCCCCCCCCACTCCGCGGATCGTAGTCGGGCAAAAGCATGTTTTTAAAAATGCAAAAGATTTTTTCTATTACAGCACCGCCGCGACGCTTCTGTCACAGCGCCGCGGCTGCTGTATAACTCACAATCGGCGAGAAGGAGCTGCTGCGCATGCGCGAGCGCAGCAGCTCCTCCCTTGAATACCCAGCATCACCCATCCTGGCTTCCCTGGGGCACGGTAGGGCTTGATATTTCAAGCAATATGTAAATAAATATATAGTTAAATATCGTCAGATACTGGCCACAATCAATCTGATTTAGTGTTTTATTAAAAGACCAAAGACTCAATTTCTGGGCAGCCTGCAGGGTATGCAGAGCTGTGTTGTTGTATATAAATATTGTATTATAGGATTAAAAAAGTAGAGGATTCCTCTACTTTTTTAATCCTATAATACAATATTTATATATACTCACACAGCTCTGAATAACCTGCAGGCTGCCCAGAAATAGAGTCTTTGTTCTATTAATAAAAAAAACTACATCAGATTGATTGTGGCCAGTATCTGATTACACCCTGTAACCCAATAACAAATCTATATAAATATATATATAAATATAAATATATATATATATATATATATATATATATATATATATATATATATATATATAATATATGTCCAAACTTGTGTCATGTTATAAATGTTTGTTTTTTTTGTTTGTTTTTTTCATGTACATCATACTTGCCAACTCTCCCGGAATGTCCGGGAGACTCCCGCATTTTGTGAGAGTCTCCCGGACTCCCGGGCGAGTGTGGCAATCTCCCGAATTCTGCCCACTTCACTAGGAAGTGCCCCACTTCCTAGTGAAGTGGGCAGAATTAGATCCCAAACGCCGCGATTCCCGGTGAATCGCGGCGTTTGGCCCCGCCCCCGCTGTCAAATGACGCAATTTGCGTCATGACGTCACAGGGGGCGGGGCCGAAATGACGCGATTTCGGCCACCCCGCCCCTTCACGCCCCCCTCCACTGGCTGGCTCCCGGAAGGGAGCTGAAGAAAGTAGGTAAGTATGATGTACATTAGCAATGTTAGTTTTAATGTGTGTTATCAATGCTATTTTAATGTGGAGTATCATTGCTAGTTTTAATGTGTGTTATCAATGCTATTATCTTATTGTGGCGCTTTATTTTTTAAGTTGTATTTTTGCTTTGTTCAGAATTCAACTATTTGGAAACCCCCCCTTAAAAATCCTGCGTTTGCCCCTGAGTGGGGAATTTATGACATCCGAGTCTCGCGAGATCCGACGCGAGACTTGGATGTCATAGCCTCGTTTTGGATTGTTTTGGCGGCCGGAAGTACCCAAACAGTGCTCGGATCCCGTCGGATCCGCACTGTTCGGGTGGGCTCGGATTACCGAAATCCGAGCCCGCTCATCTTTAGTTCTGATCCCCTCAGCTTATACCAGCCTGATGTTGCTAAGCAACATCCCAGTGTGTCTCCTCTGGGTCCTAGTGCTAACCCACACACTCAGTCACTGGGAGGTGTGAACACCACTAGAGGGGGTGTTACATATAATAAATCATAATTTGTATTTTCGATTTCAATAGTCAATAAAATAATATAACTTTACCTCCCAACTGTCCTGTTTTCATCAGGATAGTCCCTGAAATCTGGGCTATCTGGATCAGCATGGGAGACAGTTGTAATGTATTTTCCACTCTTCACTTTACATACATGTTAGTGTTCATGTAGGGGAAGATGGGAGGGAGATATAGGTGGTTGGAGGGAGACGCTAGCTATGCCCTCCATGGTGCTGGCCACTTCCACCCACACCTACTCCAGCAGCACAGCGCTATTCACAGTAGGCCCTTGATAGTTTTGAGCTCCAGGCCCATGTTGCCCATAATCTGGCCCTGGGGGCAGATATAAAGTAGCAGGCCATGCCTTTGCTGGAGGACGTGTTTTATTGTTTGTTTGTTTTTCATCCAGTGTAGTGGGGGGTCTGCTTGTGAGTCGTGACCCAGACTTTGCAATCCATGGCAGACACATACTTGCCCACTCTCCCGGAATTTTTGGGAGATACCCAAAATCTTGGTAGGTGTCCCGGACTCCTGCCCACTTCCTAGTAAAGTGAGCAGAATGGGAGCCTTAATGACGCAATCTGCAGTGAATCGCTGCATTTTGGCTCTGCCCCTTGCAACAAAATGACGCCCCAAAGAGATGCAGTATGTTCACGCCCCAACAAGATGTATCCACGCCCTCAAGGCACCTACAACACTCCACAGTGGCGGAACTACTTCTACAGGGCCCAGAATTGAGTAGGGTCCTGCAACGCTTGCTATAATGCCCGGCGATGCTGTATTCCCCAAAGTAGGTGTGACACTGTGACCCACATTTCACTATAATGAGTGCAACAGAACAAGTAATGTAGGTGTTTGTAATGCCAGGACCACATCTGTTCATTGATAGAAAAAAAAATTAACTGCATTCTGGGAGTGGTAGTGCCCCCACCTAAAAACACATTATACCACTCTGAACAGTCTTCAGAGCACTCAGTCCACACAGGCGTCTCAACCACAAGGATTGGAGCGCTAGGATATACTATACATCGTACACCTGTACTCCTAGCCGGAGGATAAGGGCTTGGAATGCACAACACGGAAGTGAGCTGGGAGGATAAACGCTTGGAACACACAACGCGGAAGTGGGCTGGGAGGATAAACGCTTGGAACGCACAACGCGGAAGTGGGCTGGCAGAAGAAACACTTGGAACGCACACCGCGGAAGTGAGCTGGGAGGATAAACGCTTGGAACGCACAACGCGGAAGTGGGCTGGCAGAAGAAACGCTTGGAACGCACACCGCGGAAGTGAGCTGGCAGAAGAAACACTTGGAACGCATACCCCGGAAGAGATCTGGAACGCAAGCCTGGAAGTAAACCGGAAATCGTATCAAGATGCAGCATTAAACATTAATCCGGAAGTAGTGGTGTCTATTACTTATAACCGTGGAGGGTGGTAAAGGAGTAGCTTCTGGAGGTCAGTATTTGTTTTGTATATAGGACTAAAGAATATAAAGGCTCTGATTTTTTTTTCATGCGGCGTGTTATGATTTAATCAGATACAATGTGTTTTTTTTTACATGCAAATGTTCTAGTCGATATTTATGCACGTTACAGAGAAGTATTCACACCCAAAACACCTTTAAACCAAAACCTGCCACAGTCTGAGCTGCTTTACTGTGTGATAATAGTCTGCTCCTCTTTTCCATACTAATTTTTTTTAAATCAAGCATAAAGGGGGCTGCATGATATAAACCAAGCACTTTCATCTCATTTAGGCTAATTACCAAGATGTGGGTACCAGGTTCAGTTTACTAAATGTTAAGCACTCCCCCTTCTCATTGGGAAACATACAGTATGCTTCACTGATCTTCCTAAATTTCTATCAGCTGCAAAATTGCTGTGTTTACAATTCTGATGTGTAAAACTACCCTGATGCACAATACCTCCATGAATCCCAAAAGGGGGCAATCCTAGAGTCACCTCACTCTCCCTGGACTGAGGGAACCCAGGGGTGCTTAAAAGGATTGTGTCACAAACATATCATCGTTCTTATAGTTGACAGGAGTGGTTACAGATAACGGCTTCTGCCTGACAGCAGGGACAGCAAAATACTGTGGACAGTCTGTAACCTATTCTGCCAAAAGGGTCTGATCACTTTCGTAGGCCTGCTGAAAGCAGGGTGACGATTGGGAGAGACCACTGCCCTGTCTGGCAGAAAGAGCAGTAGAGTTTCCCTGGATATCTTGTATAAAGGGAACCTAAGTAACCATTGCTCATGTCTGTTAAGTATTGTAACCCTCTTTTATGTCATTTGGTTGCATACCATGTACTGTCATTATTGTTTAATGCAGGGGTCAGGGAACTTTTTTACCTTTTACCCCCAAATATATTTAGAAATGGCGACGTTACCCCCATGATTAGAAATTAACAAAATATTACTAATATTAATAATAGTAATTAAGGAAATCATATATTATTAATTATTTGACTTCTAACCTGTATGGAATCAGCTTCAGCTTCAAAACTTCAGGTTTTTGAGAAATGATGTTGCTTCATTGTTGATACGAGAGCATCAATATTGGGGCATTTTGATGTCAGAGCAATTTGGATACAGTCTTCAGCGTCCAATCGATTTCTCTGCTTCGTTTTTATGTTTGTTAAAGTTGAAAATCCTTGTTCGCAAAGGTAGGTAGTTGCAAAAGACAGCAACTTTTTGACTGCCTCCTCATGTGCAATTTGGAATGCCTTTGCAGCAGTCGACATCCAAAAATTTGAAAGATCTGTTTTGCTTTCAAATGCAATACGTGCTTCATTATTGCATCGAAGTTCAAGAAGTGCCTCTGCCAACCCTTGAGGTTCTTCTGGTACAACATTAATTTCACATTGAAATGGGTCTACAATCCAACCTACAGCGTGTGAATCAAGATCTGGAAAGTAATCAGAGAACCGCTCTTTGAGTTTGGTAAGATGCCTTATAACTGTATCCTTGATGTCTTCAAAAGTAATATTTTCACAATCTTTCAAGAACAAAGCTAACTTTGAAAAGGTAGCTATCTTTTTCTGTTCAGCTTTCTGTCTCCAATATAACAGCTTTGATCCAAATGCAGAAATCTTTTCTCTGGCTGAAATTATATTTATGTTTTTTCCTTGCAATTCTTTGTTCAATACATTAACATGCTCAAACATATCAGCTAAATATGCGAGATGTGCAACCCACGTGGAGTTTGTAAACTTCTCTGCGAGAACATGCTTTTGATCAACCAAAAAAATTTCAAGTTCAGTTTTGAGAGCCCACACTCGGTTCAGAACATTTCCACGTGAGAGCCACCTCACTTCTGTATGATAAAGTAGGTCTGTATATTCAGCCTCACCATCTTTACATAATTCACGAAATAATCGCGTGTTTAGTGCATGTCCTTTGATAAGATTGACAATCTTGATAACATCATGCATGACGGCTTCCAGTGCAGGTTCCAAATGTTTCACAAGCAGTGCCTGGCGATGGATAATACAGTGGTTTACTTCAACTTTTGGATTTTTCTCTCTCACCAAAGCCGAAAAACCATTAACATGACCCAACATAGCTGGAGCTCCATCAACAGACACAGCAACGCAGTCTTCCCACTGTAAATTGACGCCATTAAAGTATTCATTAACTTTATTGAAGATATCAATCCCACGAGATCGCAAGTCGAGAGGCGAACACAACAACAATTCCTCTTCAATGAGACGTAAACCTTTGTAGCGGACATATACCATCAGCTGCGAATTACTACTAACATCTGTAGTCTCATCAAGCTGAATAGCAAAGTATTTACTCTCTTTTATTGAGGTAATAACTTCTTGCCTCACATTTTCTGCTAAAATAGAAATTCTTCCTTTAATAACTCTTGCAGACAAGGGCACTGAATTTAGTTTCTTGGCTTCATTCTGACCACACATAATCTCTGCCATTTTCAAAGCTGCTGGTTTAACCAATTCTTCACCAATAGTATACGGTTTTTTGTTCCGAGCAATCAACCAGGCCACTTCAAAGCTAGCCTTTGATGCTGAACGTTGATTGAATGTACCTCTCAAGTTGCTGTCCAGTCTTTGTCTTTTGACAGACATTTCCAAATTTGCAAAATATTCCCGCGGTTTTGAACTCAGATGTGGGTGCAAATTATCCAAGTGCTTCTTCAATTGACTCTTTTTGAAAGATTCTGCAGTCAGTACTTTTAAACAAACAACACACTGTGGTTTCATTATTCCTTTGTCGTCAATTTCAGTAAACCCATAATCAAGGAACTCTTCCTGGTATATTCGTTTTCTATTTGATGTCATCTGACGGGTAAAAAAGACAGTGATTGGAAAAGTTGTAACCAATCAGCACACATTTAGAGAGCACAGAAAGGAGGTTCCATAACCACTGAAATTAATTGTAATGCACACTGTACCCCCAGAAATTGATGATATATCCTGCTAGTACGGTACACAGCCTGGCAGCAATTGATGACCATATCATACCACAAAATCTAAAAACGGTTTGGATGAATCTCTTCCAAGAAGTTGTATTTGTAGCTATAATTACGAGGACATTATGTTCCATATATAAAAAATTAAATGAAAATATATTTATTCCAATAAAATTCAAAAATAAGTCAGATTCCCCCAAAACAAGCAGTATGAAATTCTCTTGGACAGACACAAAAAATGATCACACTTGCTGAAAGCTGTACAAAATGAACACATGGAAATTGATTTAAGCACCAATGTAAAACAATCCAAAGAGATAAAACGACACTAAAACACCTCTAATTGAGCACCAGGTGGGGCCTGATTGTTGCGCAGGGCATATAGGGAGAGAAAAAAGAAAACATAAGAGGCACTCCAGTCCCTTATCAGTAAATTCCATATATGAATTAAAACTTGACTTTTATTGTATTCATTAAAAAATGCGAAATATTAAAAAGTGGTAAATTGTGTGCATGTATTGTGTTAAAACAAACAACAGTACAGGAAGAAAAAAATTCCTTGTTAGGGCATCAAGAGAAGATTCCCTTCATTACCTATATTGTAGATTTCTCTGATGAATATATATATAAAGCGCTGTATAGCTTTATCTTGAATGTATCATCACTAGTTGCGCAGGGCTCTAGTCAAGCATCTAATAATAATGCAATTGACTATATATATATATATGCCTCCCTCACCCTATATGCCTCTGTTATTTAACTTACTTTTATATTGACGTTCTCTGTTTTCTTCTGCCGCTGCTCGTCTCTGTTTCTCACTGAAATTGACGTCGGCCGTGATGACATTCAGTGGGAGAGAGCAGGAGAGGGGACTGCTGGGAGCCGTGCGGTCAGGTGATTTATGAAAAAAAACCCGCTTTGGAGCCGCGGCGTATGGTTACCCCCGGAAAAGCCATTTTTACCCCATTTGGGGTAATTTACCCCTGTTCGCCGACCACTGGTTTAATGTGTTATAGCCATTTTGGTGATTTGGGTATTTTGAATACAATACCTTAATCTTTATTATGAGATATTTTCCTGTGTGTCAAAACAAACCCATATCACAATACCATTGGGGTCTGTCAGCGTATCCAATAGGAGACCCGTGTTAACATCAGCCAATCCCTGTATCGGTATCTGTTAGTCCTGATTGTACATGCCGGACTGGTTCAGGGTGAGAATGTGTCTCGGTACTGGTGTTACAGGAACCCAGAGGGAAACTGGGCTTTGTCTTTCCCCTGGCATACCATTCCAGATAAACAGAGCCAATGATCCTGCTTTCTGGGCTAACTCTGCTCTGTACCCAGAGTGCACAAGGGTGGGAACCAGGGGCCTGATTCATTAAGGATCTCAAATAAAGAGGATACTCATTTCAGTCTCCTGGACAAAACCATGTTACAATGGAAGGGGTGCAAATGAGTGTTCTGTTTTACACATAAGTTAAATACTTCCTGTTTTTTCATGTAACACACAAATATTTGATAGCTCATTTGTACACTGAAATTTAAAGTTGATATTTGTGTGTTACATGAAAAAACAGTCAGTATTTAACTTATGTGTAAAACAGAACACTTATTTGCACCCCTTCCATTGTAACATGGTTTTGTCCAGGAGACTGAAATGAGTATCCTCTTTATTTGAGATCCTTAATGAATCAGGCCCCAGGAGAGCAATAAGAATTGGTACCCTGGAGGATGGTGGCATTTGAGAACGTACTAGCCGAGGAATACAGTTCCTACTGGACTGACACTCCCTGGCATGTAGTTACACACCCTTGCGATAGTGTGTGCCTGCCAAAATCAGTGTGATAACTAGGCCGAATTACTGCCACATCAGCTGAAAGATCGCAGCACTTTTCTGGCAATTTTTGAGAACCACAATCATTGTCTTTCCCTTTTCTTTGAAATTGTCTCTTTTGTTGAAACTAATGTATCGATCTGTATATTTGGCTGTGAGAAATAGTTATTTGGGTAAAAAATACAGATGTAGTAGTATCCATACTGTTTATTTTGGCTTTGTACTGTTTGTAACTTGCACCATAAGCTGTGTTTTATTTATATTTGAAGTGTGTGTGTGTGTGTGTGTGTGCGTGCAGGCTTCTGAACACAATAACAATAGTTGTTTTACAGCAAATCTTGGCTGTAGTTCAATATTTGGGCCGTTATGCTCCCCCCAAGAAGAAATAAAAAAATGGAATAGCTGCAGCATAATCTACCCAACTGCTCCCTTCCTGCCCACAGCCCTTTAGCTGTTGTCCGTGTGGGCCAATAAAATAGAATTGTGAAATCTTTTAATGTGGGTTAGCGGCAAGCTTTCAGTAATAGTTCATAAAAGTGCAAATTAGCACCAACATTAATCTGACCCCTTTTTCTTCAGTAATTCTTCCCAATGCAAACCCCCTAATGTTAAAAAACTAATTTTTCATAAGCCTTATACTTAATCCTTTAACCCATCCTGAACTGATCCCCAGTGATTAACTAATATCCCAGTCTGTAATTGAAAACCTGCACCAAGTTCGCGCATTACTGGGCTACCTTGCGGCATTTTAACCTCCTCCAACACTATGAACGTGGGAGCATATTTTTACATCCAGGAAAATACCTGAATAAAAATGCTTAACATTTAGCACAAAATGCATCAACTGCGCTATATAACTTTAAAGGATCTGTTTAAAGAGTCACAACGTAAAACATTGTTACATAAGAATTAGAAAATGAGGGTACAAAGCATCACAGTTACTGGTCTCTACAGCCAATCTCTGAGGTGTCCCTCTCAGGCATAGTGGTAACAAGGCTTTTCTCCCTCTTAGTGCCAGCAAGGCATCAGTCCTGCTTTAATGTTACCCATCTTATCGCACTCACACAAATCCACAAAACACGCAGGGAACAAGGATGAAGGAAGATAACTGGTCCTTGCAATTCCTTCACTGGAAGTTTTATCTCTTGGTCAGTCCAGCAGAAGCCGTAACCTCTAGACGGTCCTGATATCAAACCCCACTGTTTCTATACTGAGATCATCGGTCCTCCCCTCTGGTCTCCAGGTATGGCCTTTTTATCCTGCCTCTGGGAACAGGGAAGGAGCTAACTCTCATGGCAACATGATTGACATCCCTTATTTCCCCTGGCCTTGACATTAACTGACAGCTGCCCATCTCACTAATGGATCATTTTCTGGCATTAGCTCCACATAGTTTAGAGATTACAAGCTTGCGCAATTGTTCTCAACAATCAAAATCTAATTGGGGATTATTAGCTCTGGTAACCCCCATTCTAGTTTTTTAGTGACACCAATAATCCCAGATTTAAAAGCACTTCCTGTGTGTGTTAGCGGAGCCTCTATTACCAGTAGTTGCATGAGGCAGGGATTAGTGCATTTATGGAGCTGTTGCGCTCAGAACAGTTTTTGCAGCTTCACTCCATCCCCAGGGTGGCTACAGCTCCTTTACAGACATAGGATCAACACATATATGGGGACTCAATTTAGCATATTACATTTTAAAATCTACAAAGTAAACAGGAGTTGGAGTATCTGAAGGAGAGCTGGTCCCTGTGGGTTTATCTTTTATTTAAACATGCCAGTATAAACCTCTCTGTGAACCTGGGTATCTGGGCAATATAAATTTGTAGAATGTACATTGACAATAGTCCATTATCTTTGCAAAACTAGGCAGAATTATATTGGGCAAAGATAACCCCTTGTTTCATCACATATAACCCCAATCCCTAGCCGAAACCCTGAGCCTAACCCCAGCCCAAATTTTCTGAAACCCTGAGCCTAAACCTATCCCTAAGTGAACTCTGATCTTTACTTTAACCTCAAAATTAGGGTTCTAGTTTAGTGTCCTAAAATCAAACTCTATCTGAAAATCTCCAGTCCTTAATCGAATCCCTGAATCTAACCCCTACTTCATGAACTAAATTATCTTCTGACCCAAACACATCCCTAATTGAACCCTGATTTTAGCCTTAATCTTGTGGCAATCCTCAACCTAATCCCCAAGCCCAACTGAAATCCTGAGCCTTACCCTAAACCCAGTTCCTAACTAAAACCATATTCTCAAAGCCCAACTGAAAACCTGAGCTTTGTTCCAAAGACTGCGTAACACTGAGACTGACACAAACCCTTAACTAAATCCTTATCTTAATTGAAAGCCTAATCTCAACCTCTAATTGACACCCTGAGACTAACCAAGTCCCTATCTGAAACCCCTCCTCGTATTCTATCTGAATCCTTGAACCTAATCCCAATTAACTGAAATCCAGAGTATAACCTCAACCTCAATTGAGTATATTTCCAACCTCAAAACCTGACTGAAGCCTTTTGTCTATTTTTTCCTCCAATCCCTAGCTGAACCCCAGAACCTAACCCCAATTTTTAACTGAAACCCTAAGCCTAACACTAAAATTTTATTTTTTATGTTCTAGATATGAATTTCAAATCTTAAATTGACATGTCAACATGACCCATTTATCTGTGATACATTTGTCTGGTATTTCCCATTTTAGGGGGCTATTTGGGGGTATATTTACTAAACTGCGGATTTAAAAAAGTGGAGATGTTGCCTATAGCAACCAATCAGATTTTAGCTGTCATTTTGTAGAATGCACTAAATAAACAACTAAAATTTGATTGGCTGCTATAGGCAACATCTCCACTTTTTCAAACTTGCATTTTAGTAAATATAACCCCTGGTGTAATATAACCTTTTTATGCCAAATCTTTGACTCCACGTTTATTCAGTTAAAAAGTAAATATGAAATATTTATATCGGACATCTGTATCACCAATAAAATGGCTGACGTTGACATATTTGTTAAATCCTATGTCAGTGGCAGAGAAAGGGTTCAAGTCCGAACCTGTCCCACACTTAGGAGGCCATCAACGCAAACCTTATTTTACATGACTCTTTCCCTTAATGTTCTGTGGTGTGGCTGTTGGCTGAATTTAAAAAAAAAAAAAAAAATGTTTTTTAAATAGAAGTATCTCCCAAATAAAAATGATGACTTAAGTGCCACATAAATATTCAGTGCTATACATTGTGATTGACCTCTATATGAATCTATTGTATTTTTATTTTTAACTTTTATCTCTATTTATAAAGGTCTCATTGGGGCTTAGTTCCTTCTACCAGGACCAGAGCACATTTTTAGAGTCTTCATGATGGACAAGGACAGGAGTCACATGACTGAGAGCATATTAAAGCTCACCCTAGAGATCATCTGCCTGCTGACTGGAGAGGTGAGGGGATCTGGGAATGTCAAAAAAAAAAACCTTTTTATTTTTTGAAACATACAATGTTCAGATTACAAAGTCATGATACGGTGCAAAACATAAAGTGTTGACACCTGGAGACCACCATTGGAACAGTCCTCTGTTATGCGGTGATTAGTAGGTCTTATGGTATATATTAGGATATCTGGTTTCTATGCAGCTCTTTGCCCACTCAGCTGACTGAGGGTACTACAGTCATTCAGGCAAATGCAGTTAGAAAGGTACAGCAGAACATTTATTGTAGTAAAACATTCACTAGAATATTATACATAGGCAATAAATAAATGCCAGACCAGTTTACCTCATTATCTTACCCTACTGATTTAAGGAGTTACAGTTACATGGATTTCCTGATTTTCTGATCCCTGACACTTGACGTTATAATCTCTCCACTACAAGTGTGGTAGGGGTCAAGCCCTAGGGCTTCCTGCTCCAGCAGGCCCACCAAGTAGCAAGATCCAGGAAGTTTCTCTGAGCTACGGTTGTAACAGCAGAATGCTTAGTCCAACATTAGCTTAGAGTTCAACTGTGGACCACCTCCCAGGATGAAAAACAAAAGTCTCTCAGCATATACTCTGTAGTTTTTGCATGCTCCAGGAACTGTGTCAGGGGTGGCCTAAGAAGGGGCTGATACAGGAGATAAAGGAGCCAGACAAGAGCCCTAGATTTTGACTGGGTTGTCACTGGATAGCCTGTCATCAGAAACAGTGGGTGATGGTACCAAAGCAGAACCACCGATCTCCCCAGAGAACTTGCCTATGAGAAGTCCTCTGTGTTCTGTTTGGGGGTGGGGAGGATCTCTGGAGGGACATACTCGAGTTGGAGAGCCCTCTGGTCTCGGCCCAGTGGAGCAGGAGTAATTATCCTCGGAGTTTGTCCCAAAGCAGTTTCAGGATAGAAGTGGCTCAATGTGGACCACCACCCCACGATCAGTGGAATACTATCCTCTAGCCCTACCTCCAAGTCCAGTACCCCAGAATGGCATCCTGGAGGCCTGCAAAGGGCCAGTCACCCTAGGCTGCTGCAACGAGAACACACACACTACCCCGAAGCATCAGAGGCAAAGGTGTTAGTGCCCACCTTGGATATGTCTTTGGGGGAGGGTCAGGCCTTCCTGGAATATGGAACTACCCAATTGGATGCTGAGGAATTGCTAAGCCCCGGATGGGGTTATTCGTCATATTGGATGGCACGGTTATACCCGTTATTTACCCTATCAAGCAGCCTCTGTCAAAAATTTAATGTGTTTGAGGTGACCCTGGGTCAGTTAGGGTTGTCCCCTGAGCCCTCTTCTGTATGTGATTGTTATTGATCCTTTCATTCGGGAGGTCGATGGTGGCACAGTGGAGGTGTTGATGCTAGGCCATAGATTACCATACCTAACTGAGTAGTCAAAGTCTTCTGATAAAAGTGGTACCGGTACCCAAAGTTTTCTTACCTTTTTTTATATTCCCATTTTCATGTATACTTGCTCTTTATTTATCTATTAAAAATTTACTGCTGAGTGTGAGCCCTCAATGCTGATGGCGTGTGTGAATATTCTTGCTGTACACATGGTTTATGTTTGAGGTGTTTTGTTTTTTTTCTTGTTTGTTTTTTTTTTGTTATTTTTGAGGTTCCACTGTCAAGATCGCCTCCATAAACTTCACCCACTTTTTATATATATATATATATATATTATTGAAAATCTAGTCTATTTAGTTATATTGATGTTTCTCTTAATACACAGGATTACACAGTAATGAGGAAGACGTCCAGTGAGTGTGTGACGCCCAGCACCAGTCCTCTTGTATCGGGAGAATTGAGCAGGACCCAGAGCCCTATCACCTTGCCTCCACCTCACTCACTGATACATGAGAGAAACAATCACCAGAAGATTCTAAGACTCACCAACAAGATCATTCAGCTGCTGACTGGAGAGGTGACTGCTGGGAATGGGACATTATACAGTAACACCAGGGGATGTGTCTGGGTGATGACTGTATCATTGTGTGTGTCAGGTTCCTATAAGGTGTCAGGATGTCACTGTCTATTTCTCCATGGAGGAGTGGGAGTATTTAGAGGGACACAAGGATCTGTACACGGACGTCATGCTGGAGAATCACCGGCCCCTCACATCACTGGGTAAGAGACCTAACTAGATATACATATACTCAGATAATTCCTATGTAAACAATGTGTGACAAAATCAGTCCCAGACACTATAACCACGGATTAAGCCACTGGACCAACACTCCATCTGTCACGGTCTTAGATGCTCAAACACCAAGTGCCCTTATGCCCTCACCAGATGGTATCCATGTACTCTACTTTGGGCTAACTAGTTATTATCTGGGCAAAAATTGATGGATACTGTTCAGTCCTCTGTAAATATTAGCACAACTGAAAAATATGAGTTGGTTGAAGGAATCACAATGCTACTCTAGGTAAAAAGCGGTGATCGGTGGAGCCCCTTAACAGGGCTGCAAGTAGATCCTGAGGAAAGAGATGCAGACTGCAGATGCCTCTGTTGTGTAGGAATTACAAGATGACCGACACATCATGGAGTCTCTTTATTGAATGTATTGATGTACCACTGACTCACTATAACACATAATGTTACCCAGGAGCTGTATTGAGATTCTTTATGCCTAGGTTGTCTGATGTATCCAGCTTTGGTAGTGTGTTTAAGGCCATGCTAGGAGCAGTAGTACACTGAGCCAGGAATGTCTCTCAGGCACTACCTCCCCTCCCTTTTGCTGACAGGGTCTAGTATGGCACTTTTACCTGTGCAAACCAGTGAAGAATGCCTCCGAATTGAAGGCAACCCCAACACTAAGCCAACATTACCTGGTACCCTTGGGTGGGTATGAAATGCACACCTAGGCAAGTATCTTGTAAAAATAAAATTTTTACTTAAGTTCACTAAATGACTATAATACTTTACAAACATACAAGTGGTTTACCGCACCAGACTGCTACACAGCCCCCTCAAAAATGATCTACGTTCACCCCTTCTCCAGATGCCGATTCAGTTGAGTTGCTAGACTATGGTGGCACACCAAGAAGCAGATTCTTCCAGCACAGTCCACTATATGACCAGTCCAGTGGAAATATAACCCCCAGTCTGTACTGTATACTTCAATAAATCTGAGCATTGGGCTGAGTCTCCTTTTATGCCCGGTTCAGTTTAAATGGTGGTATGACCGATGGGGGATGTTTAGAGAACAGTTCTTGTCCAGATTGGCACCTTCTTATCATGTTTGCTTGGCCTCGTTCTCTATATAAGCAGTGACCGCCTGCTGCTGTTCGTTCCTGCTAGTCTAGAAAGGCTTTCCCTTATACAAAGGAGTATAATCACTCTGGTAAGGGCTCTAAGTAGTCTGCCTGCGTATTTGATCCCTTCCAGTCTTTTAAAGCACAGCCAGTGAAGATAAGCTGACTGCTAGGATTTGATGTCCCGATCCATGAAGGGCTCACGGTCAGCGCTGTGAAATCTGTGGCGCCTTACAAATAAACAATGATGATGATCATGAATAGAGGGGGCTAGGAGGTACATGTCAGCTGCTTCAAACTGTGTCATTTCAACTGAAGGAGAGGACAAGTACTGGCAGCAAAGAGGTTAAACTAAAACCAGAAGCAATACTCCCTTGGGGGGTCTAATATGTCCTGCCACATTTCCACCAGGGACCTGGAATGACTTGGTTCAGAGGGAAGCACCCACAGGTATGAGTCGGGGACCTTGGCTAGTGCTTTCATCCTCATAAGGTTGCAGAGGAGAAGATGCACATATGTGTACTCATAACCTAGACTTGTGCCTGCAAAACTGGGTGCGCCCACCAGAGAGAGGGGGACACAGATCTGGTCAGAGGGCAGTGTTTGCAGGAGCATGCAGACCTTCATCAGCAACTTGGAAACAAGGTCTCTATCTCTGTTGAGGCTCTCCCTGTTTTATGATACTGGAATAGCTCAAGCAACCTGTCATGCCCTGTGGAGCACATAAAAATCAGCAGTGATTAGAAAAGTAATAATTCTAAAGATCTTAATAATTATTTAGAACATTAACTGTCCAACCCTCAGTATACACTATCAATCCAGGCAGTATAATTCATAAATAAAAGTGTGTATATGTGTTAACTGACGGGTTATATGAATGATCCAGTCATGATTAGTTTTCTTTTAGGGTATACCTGCCTAGGTGGGCACTTTATTCTATATCCTGTAACAGAAAGGTGAAGCTGTTAATTAGGAGCCTGTAACACAAAGGTCTCCTGGGGTACACCCATGACCCTCACAGATTGTTCACTCAAGGGAAGAGGGAATTCCACCCCGAACCATGTATTCAGTCACTGTCTGTGTGTTCCCTACAGATGGATTCAGTAACGGAAGTACACCAGGGACCCCACAGGATTGTACCAAGGAAGATCACAATAACCCACAGGATTTTCAGGTAGGTTTATCTGAGGTTAAATAACAAACTAAACGTTATTATATTTTTTAGTCTTCACTTTCTCAACCCTCCCCCCTTATATTTGTAAAAAATTTAATAAGAATCCTTTGTGTGTTTTGGTGTGTGTGTATGTATGTGTGTGTGTGTGTGTATATATATATATATATATTATTCATTAAATACAGACAGAAGCACTCCTGAATCTGTCAGAGTTATAACATCAGGATCTCTGATGTACTCTCTATGTTTTGTATGTGCACTCTGTATTCTTCAGGATAAAAAACAGAAAAGTGTGGACATTCTGCCAGAGACTGACAAGGGAGAAGATATGGATGTGGGGTGTGTAAAACACAGTGAGGAGCAGGAAGGTGAGTCTACTTGCTATATTTCCCTAAATACATCCTTCCCTATGCTTATACTGTAGGTATTTTTTTATGCTTCCTTTAGGTTGCCCATGAAAGACATTACAATACTTATTGAAAAGGAAACCAGTTTGTTAGAAACTGTAAAGTATAACTCAGAACATTGCTATTATAATAATAATAATAATAATAATAATAACATTATATTGCTGGCCATTTAGTCACTCACTGACTTGGTGCAAAACAAAGCCAAATTTGATGTTTCTTTAAGAAAAGCGTCAGTTTCACCTCGATTAAGTTCAGTATTGATTAGTATAATTGTGCACTAAATGTGCTTTTACAAAGTGTATTACAGTTATAAAGCCCAGAAACAAAAAGATGTTGGCAGATTCTGGTTCTGTTGGGGTACTGCGCACTGTTCTCAATGCAAAAAAGCATATTGAGCTCACTTTCTGTCTGCTCCCCTCCTGTGCGAATCAGGGGAATGGAGGAATGTTTTGGTTTTTTTTTTAATTCTTAATATTTTTTTATTTTTGCTACTGGCTTTATATTGCTTGCACTTAATCAAAGAGAACTAGTCCATTTCTTGAATTTCCAGCCAGGAAGTTATATATGAACTTCATTTTTACAGGGTATATTTAGTAATTGGTTATTTCATCTGGGGTGAAAGCTCTATAATGTTTCAGGAAGTCCCTCCATACTTAACTATTTTTTACTATGTCTGAATGACATTGCAAATCATCATCATCAGCAGCAGCTATTTATTTATATAGCGCCACTAATTCCACAGTTCTGTACAGAGAACTCACTCGCATCAGTCCCTGCCCCCTTGGAGCTTACAGTCTAAATACCCTAACATACACACAGACCAAGAGAGACTAAGGTCAATTTTATAGCAGCCAATTAAGCTACCAGTATGGTTTTGGAGTGTGGGAGGAGACCCACACAGACATGGTGGGGAACATGCAAACTCCACACAAATAAGGCCATGGTTGGGAATTGAACTCATGACCCCAGTGCTGTGAGACAGAAGTGGTAGCCACTAAGCCAGCGCACTGCCCATATGTCTGAATGGGATTGCAAATGCACATATGCAAATAAGCAACTTACCAAGAGACCTTTCCTGGATGTGAATGCAATTTACATCAAAGCTGTTTCACTGAATACTTTATTCAGTGTAACAAGGGCAAGTGCGGAAACGGGATCCCACCTGTATGCCAGAAAGTTTTTCACTTTTTTGAGCTCATTGTAGTGTAGCTTTGTTGTGTGAACAACATATATCTTCAGTATTAATGGATTTTGCGACTGTCATCATTTTATAGAAGATGAACAACGTTTAAAAATTGCTATGCCATAAATTGCAATTCACTTGTATTTTCTCCTTTAAACCCTTCATTTTTCCCCAAATAAATAAATGTAGGAAAGAACAGGAATTCTTCTGACAGACCAGAATTTGAAGCAGATCATGACATCATCTTTAAGAGTCAAACTAAAGCCAGTATAGACTCTATACAAGCAGAAATTCACAGTGATGACGTACCACCTGATCCTTGTAAAAAAGATGAAACCATTAACAACATCTCACATTTTGAAACGGATATTATAAATTCCACAGAAAAAAAGAAACTTGTATGTTCTGAATGTGGGAAATGTTTTTCTTGCAATTCACACCTTGTTTTACATCAAAGAATTCACACTGGAGAGAAACCATTTTCTTGTGAAGAATGTGGTAAACGTTTCATCAGCAAACCCCGCCTTAACGCACATCAGAGAATCCACACTGGAGAGAAACCATTTCCTTGTTCTGAGTGCGGAAAAGGTTTTTATAGTAATTCTCATCTGATCGTCCATCAGCGAATTCACAAAGGAGAGAAACCATTTTGTTGCTCTGAGTGTGGTAAAACTTTTAATGACCGATCAAATTACATCAGACATCAGAAAGTCCACACAGGAGAGAGGCGTTTTTCTTGTTCTGACTGCGGAAAAAGTTTTGCACAAAATGGCCACCTGCTCATACATCAAAAAAGACACACGGGAGACAAATACTTTTCATGCTCTAAATGCAGAAGCTTTTTTCCTACAGAATTGGCTCTCCTCTTCCATCAGAGAACTCACATTGATAAATTGTTCTCTTGTTCAGTATGTGGGAAAACATTTATTAATGTAGTCAGCTTTGCTAGACACCAGAGGATGCACACTGGTGAAAAATTATTGCCATGTCCTGAGTGTGGAAAATGTTTCATAAATAAATCTCATCTTGCAACACACAAACGAATCCACACAGGAGAGAAACCCTTTGTGTGTTCTGAATGTGGGAAGAGTTTTAGTGACAAATCAGGTTTCACTAGGCATCGTAGAACTCACCTGGGCGAAACACCGTTTAAATGCTCTCAATGTGGGAAAAGTTTTAAGAGGAAAATAAGTCTTTTTGCACATGAGAGAATTCACACGGGAATAAAACTGTTTTCATGTTGTAAATGTAGAAGAGCCTTTACCACTCAGTCAGATATGGAGATACACCAGAAAAGTCATACAGAAGAGAAAACCTTAGCTTGTTCAGTGTGTGGAAAAAGGTATGCTAGTAAATTGCACCTGCTTGCACATGAAAGGCGGCATACTAAGCGATTTTCATGTTCAGAATGTGGAAAATGTTTCAATGAAAAATCAAGTTTTGTCAAACATCAGAGAATTCACACAGGAGAGAAACCATTTGCGTGCTCGGATTGTGGGAAAACGTTTTCTGTTAAGTCAAATATGATCAGACACAAGAGAATCCACACAGGAGAGAGACCTTTCATATGTTCTGTGTGTGGGAAAGCATTTGGTGTGAAGTTGCGTCTCATCAACCACCAGAAAATTCATACAAATTCTTTTCCATGTTCTGAATGTGAGGAAACCTTTAGTGATAGATCAAGTTGGTTTAGACACCGAGGCACTCACAAAGGCGACAAACTGTTTACATGCACTAAATGTGGGAAGAGTTTTACTCGGCACAGTCGACTGACACGACACCAGAGGACTCACACACAAATAAAATCATTTCACTGTTCTACATGTGAAAAGAGTTTTAAAACTAAATCGCGTTTAATAAAACACTTGAAAAATCACAATGAAAAGAAATAGACCTTTGAAATGACGGGCCTCATACAGCAAGGCACATATCTGCCGATTTAGAGCGTACCGTACGCAACATCATACTGCGCATGCCAGAACAGGGAGATAGTTGTGATCGCACTCCTGTTCCGTGCGCCAACGCACGTAAAGGACACTTACTACAGCCTAAGTTTTTGGGGAGTGAACTGCGCGAGGAAGGGACGTTATGCCGTAATGAAAATAACGTAGGGGAATGCCAAACTCCGGTACTGGCAGCTTCGTCCGTACATAGGCGAATCCAGACCTATGCATCTGTGGTTTTCTGCTCTATCTCTTGCTCCAGCTAAAGTGCTAGTCTAACGTCAGCCGGTGGGACCCGCAGGCTCTGTACAGCGTTAAAAGATAGAATATATATAAAAAAACAAATAAAAAGTGTGGGGTCACCTAGCCCCCCCACCCCTACATGACATTAACCCTTGTGCTGTCAGCCTAATAGCCTAGTGCTGGTAGTCATAAAATTGGAAGTGGGGAGCATGGGGTCCTTCCGATTTTATGATAACCAGTACAAGGCCTTGGCAGCTGGGGATACTGACACTATACCAGGGGAACCCGCAGGGTGAGGTCCTTTTATAAGCTAGGGGGTTTTCCTGGATTTCTGATTGACAGTGTGGAAACGCCCCCCCAGCATATAAATACACCTTGTGTGTCTTCCATAATTCGTTCTCCAGTGAGTGTTCCTCGTTGTTGTATGGCCGGATCCAGAGGATCATTTCAGGTTCATCAAGATTCAAAATAAAAATATTTTTTTTTTCAACTAACTGTGGAATATTTTTTTGTTTTATGGACATCTACAAGACCGAGGATGCAATTTTTTTGGGGACAGCTACAGGACCTGGAATAGTTTTGATTATGGACACAAGCCTATTGGATTAAAACCTTACAAGATTGGATCCCTTATAGCCCAAAAACACAGATGTTGGTAAGTATTACTGTTTTTTGTTTTTGATAATATTTTTAACAAAATAATATGGTATGAATGAGGTGTGTGTTTGATTTAAATTTTAGTTTGTGGCACTACAATGCTCAGAGGGCCCTGGGTATCAGGGCATGCTGACACTTGTTGTTCTCCAAGTGCCAGCATGCCTTGGATGCCATGAGGTATGCTGGTGCTTGTAGTTGCACAAGCATGTCTCAAACTAAAATTGTAAAGCGCTACGGAATTTGCTGGCGCAATATAAATAAATGTTGATGATGAAACTAAAATAGTGTGTACTCTATTATTAACCACTTTATTACCCCACACCCACCTCCCGGGGCTGTGGATAGAATCCTAGTGCTTTCAGCACGAGGCTGAGCATCCCTGGGTCGGGGGCACACATTCTTTTTACAGGCCCCAACTTCCTAGGGAATCCAGCCCCATGCTGAACAGCCTGGGGCTGGTCTGTCATTATGGCAGGGGGACACCATGCTGCTAGTTCCCTTGTTTTAGTGCGAGCAGCCCCAGCTGGTTTGCCAAGTGATGGTTGTCGTAAAATCGTGGGAACCCTACGTTCTTTGCTTGCTTTTAAATTCTATCTTTTAACACTGTATAGAGCCTGCGGGTCCGGCAGCTGACGGGCACGACTCCTGCAGTGTCCTGTGTAGTAGAGCAAAGCAGCCCTACACCTGTATTCTTGAGATTCGGGCCTTGCTGAATTTGGAATTACGCTTAAACTAAATACGTGCGTATAATACCAAACACGAGTTGCGCTCAGAATGCGTTGCCTTGATGAATCAGGCCCCAAATGCGGATGTTTTAGAAGTACAGTCTTCATGTCATTTTAACTATTTTTAAGAGGCCCTATTACTTAAATTGGGACCTATGACCTCTGAGACAGGTTCTCATTTCTTAACTAGAGGCTATTCATAGTTTAAAGAGATCACCCCCCCCTTCCCTACCCCAACAGCACACACGCATTCACTTTGAATCATCCAAGAGAGGGATGGCTGAAAAGTGCGCTCAGGATGTCAATTACTTTCTTGGTGTGCATTGTTCTTCTCCCATAAGTTCCCTTGTTCACATGAACGCTTCTCACCGATCTAGGGCAGTGATGTAGAAGAGGAAGCTTTCTTTCTATTTGAAGCATTTTGGTGGAAATTAATTGAAATCGGATAAAATATGTTTATACTACTTTATATCATCATCATCTACTTATTTTGCGCCACTAATTCCGCAGCACTGTACAGAGAACTTTCACATCAGTCTCAGCCCCATTGGAACTTACAGTCTAAATCCCCTAACTTACACACACACCGAGCAACTAAGAGCAATAGCAGCCAATTAACCTACCAGTATGTTTTTGGAGTGTGGGAGGAAACCGGAGCACCCGGCGGAAACCCACGCAAACACGGGGAGAACATACAAACTCCACACAGATAAGGCCATGGTCAGGAATCGAACTTATGACCCCAGTGCTGTGAGGCAGAAGTGCTAATCACTGAGCCATCGTGCTGCCCTAATATTTTTTTATGCATTACCTGGAAAGGACTAAAAGATCTTAGTATATATAGCTTGGAGCAGATAAGGGAAAGGGGGGACATGATAGAAACTTTCAAATATATTGCGTTTGAAGAATGTTTCTCTCCTGTACCTTGTTCAAAGGAAGAGAAGTATTAGAACATGAGGACATGCACTGACATTTGAGAAAAGTAGGTTGAGAGAAAAGGGCAGTGGATAAGTGGAATAGCCTCCCATCAGAGGTGGTAGAGGCCAATACAGTGGAACCGTTTAAACATGCTTGGGATAGATGTAAGAAAATCCTTATAAAGGATCAAATAGGGTTTGAGGTTACCATAGGTTAATTAAACGGGGCAGACTAGATGGGCCAAGTGGTTCTCATCTGCCGTCAAATTCTATATTTCTATGTATTTAAATATGTGTGATCTAAAGGTATTTGGGTATTGGTAGCTGTGCTGGAGGGGGCCTCCTCCTTCTCTAGCCAATCTTATTAGATGGGATGTACCCTTGTTTTCGCTGCAGTTCTCCTTGGTCTGTGTTATCAGTTTCCAAGGGTTACTTTAGTTCCACTGTACCTTGTGTCCTTTTTTCTAATCAGATTCTGATAATTACATGTAAAATTTAAATTTTGATCTTGAAAAGTAGATGATGACAACCCTAACGCAGTTCTTTGCCAGCATACAGATTCCTCAGTTCGTGTAAGGTTTGGATACAGTCTGTCCTTTTTGTAAAATATAAGTGAAGATTTTATTATAAAAATCTATGTCTAGAATCTCAAAGTAGTTTTTGGTGGTGTTTAGTGAACTAAAAGCAAATGCATGCATTTTTTTTTTCTAAACAAACAAAGCTAACATGGTGAAACCTGCAATTAGCAGAACATGATTCACAGAAAGGACACCAGGTACTGATAGCACAGGCCAAGGAGCACTGGTCAAGAAACAAGGGTTACACCTTCCCCAAGACAGACTAGTGAAGGAGGAACACATCACACAGTCAACTCTGGGTCCCACCATTTAGTTTTCATTGTTTTTCTTTTTTTCTTTATTTTTTCAACCTAATTTTATCTATTTGAATTTATTTCTACTGACACGTTTTCAAAATAGAGAAACCAACAGTCTCTACAGAGCCAACAGAGGACATTCCTGCAGGAAGTCTTTGTGAGACACGAGAAATGAGAGAAACAGCTCTAGCTTTAACAATGGGTGTAGTAACCGTCAGGGCCGCCATCAGGGGGGTAAGGCCGGTGCGTTTGTTGGGGGCCCGGACAGACCCCTCCATTTGTCCAGGCCCACAGTCTGACCGCCTGACCCCTATCCCTCTGCAACGCGGTAACTCCCAGTCACTGATAGATCACTGTGCAGTGCGCTCCTGGTCAATCACTGACGGGGAGTGAAGCACGTACTGTGATTTAAGGAGGTGGGGGAAGCATGTACTTTGATGAGAAGGGGGGGCATATACAGCAAAGAGGGAGGGGGCTGCCAGATTGTTTAGTGCTGGGCCCCACAGTTTCTGATGGCAGCCCTGGTAACCGTAAAACATTCTGCTTATTTTCTACTCTTCATAATATCTCATGTGCAACTGCAACATTAAGCGAGATTGGCGTTGCTGCTGCTTCTCTTGTCTTGCCTAATGGAGGATGGTGGGTGTCTGCTTGCAGCGTGCTCCCCGCTTGGATACACACTAACTGCTATGGGCTATTTTGTGATTAGCATGCAAGTTAAGCTGTTTGATTAGCATTCTAATCACCCAACTTACCTAGGGTAAGCAAAGGAACAGGAAACGCTGACCCCCCCCCCCCTTCCTCTCCCCCTTACCATTAAGGCTTTGAAATGCTTCTAGTTAAAAGGAGACCTGTCTCATAACTGACAGCTCTACATTAAAAGACCACCTAGAATACCAGTCACATGACATAAAACCGTTAGTAACATTCAGAGATATATATTTAGCTAAAGCTTTAGTTGTATGAAAGGGTTCAGGCCACCCAAAGCCGAGAGAGTGCTGACTCTGTGATGGGTTGGTCAGAGCTTGTTCAGAGTATACATGGGAACAGATCTACCTCTGTGCGTTGTTTGTGTTGGAAAAGCTGAAAAACACGGGTGGCATCTGAGTCCAGATATTAGTTGTAGGAATATTTATTATTGGCAGAAGTTGGCTACACAATGGGTATATGAGGGACAGATATCATTGTTTTATGGTGTAATCTACATGGAATTTCTGGCAGGAACTTATAATAATAATATTACCATGTATTTTATACAGGCAGATTGTAGACACATTTCAATACTTGCGAAAGATCTAAGTGGAGGATGTCTCATTTTTGCATGTATATAGAAGGGTCAATCTTTTGCATTTTTAGAATTCATCTTGTTGCTTTTAAGTTTGTGAAAATGTTACCTTTTTATCAGCATATAAGTAGATATCACCTTTCAGTTCCATGACCTCTGCACGTGCGCTCAGTTTGCAGCATCTGCCTATGTGACTTATTAGGCATTAGTGTCGCTAATATATGTATAAAGTCCTGTAAATAGAGTGTATAACTCTTGTGCGTCATTGCTTATTATTGGTGACTTTTGATGACCTCAACCCTCAGCTACTGTTCCTCAGTCTGCGCTTCTTCCTTTGTCACATTGCACTTTCAGCGGCGTTCCCCCCGTGTGCTTGGTGTAATGTTCTCCTACCTCACCTCTGCTCTCCTCTTATTAGTCATAGTACTTGAAGTGCAACAGTATATCTGGTTTGCGCCTGCTTGGTTTAAATGTTTGTGCAGTGCACAGTACTTACCATCCTATGGGGCATATTTATTCAAAAGCGCATTTTTAACACAATCCCTTTCAATCCTTTTCGCAAAGGTAAGGATTGAAATATCGGGATTGATATTGTGTGTATTTATTAAAAAAACGTCAACAGGAACAGCAGTGACGAAAAATTGCTGTTACTGTGAAGATCCCTCTCCTATCTTTTCTGTGGTCACTATTGCAAAGTGCACTGTTTAATAAATGTGCATATTACTTAAATATGCATTGGTCCCCTGAAAACGGTCGTTTTTGGAGGAATTTAATGGAAAAAAAGCTATAATAACTAGGCCCCTGTGTAGATTTGGGTTGGCATTCTCATTTGGACTTGTACACATGGCAATTTGCAGCTAATTGGTCATTAAACTGACCTTCCCTTACCGTACCCATACAGTCTGTGATTTGGAAGTCCTGGCAGATGGTCTAGCTTTAGGGCCTGATTCATTAAGGATCTTAACTTAAGAAACTTCTTATTTCAGTTTCCTGGACAAAACCATGTTATGTGCAAAATAGAATACTAATTTGCACCCCTTGCATTGTAACATGGTTTTGTCCAGGAGACTGAAATAAGAAGTTTAGGTTCCTTAATGAATCAGGCCCATAATCTCTAATTAGGTCTGTAAGTAAAAATCTTGATCAGGATGTCATGTATGCAATATGTGGGGAATATTTCCTCTTCAAATGATTGCTCTTTGAAATGTTCCATTAGGGAAAAGATCTGGGGGTGAATGTATCATACTCCGGTTTCTTCAAGTCGCCGGAAACTTCCCTTTACAAGGCAGCGCCGCTTTAAATTTTAGCTGTCATCTCGCCGATTTCCGGCAACTTGAAGAAACCGGAGTATGATACATTTACCCCCTGAACTTATTTTAAGGTGACATTGTAGATATTTTTGTTCAGGGTGTTCCTGAAAACATTTGCAGCTGTGATTTTAATTTATTGTTTTTTGTACAAGTGTTTTTGTAATGCTGTTTGTAACTATACTTGGTGATATTCTGTAATGACAGTATAACAACCTACCTCCGGGATGCAATTTATTAAGGGGGAAGAACACTTTTGGTGACCTGAAGTTGTGAAGCAGCTCACAAGGTGGTGGCATGTTTAATGCAATAAAGATGTAAAAGCACTTGTGGTTTTGTGTGGATTTTCTCATTTACATTTCTTACATGTTACCTCTCTGATATTTTTCTCTCTTCTGTCACATTATGACACTGCCTCTGTCACAGTCCTGTCCTCACTAACATAATGATCATTACACCCAGCTGCTACTGTGCACAGTCTGATGATCTGATTGGCTAAATAGAAATCTATGAACATTCCAGACGAGAAGACGATGAAGATTGATTATAAGGTGCTCAGACCCTAGTCCCACACACTCTCTCTAAGCTGGTAATCCTAATCCCCTGATCTAGACAGGTTCTTAGATGGTAATGCTTATATAACTAACAGAAAGAAACTATTTCATCTTTAGTTCTAGTTCAATTAGTAGCTCGAATGCAAAAAACCCCAAAAATAACTGAACTACTTTGGTGATTCGGGAATTGGCTCAATAAACGCTTCCATATTTCTATGAAAGTCTGCCCCACAATCAAAGTTGTTGCCAATAGCTATGTATGATGTAGCAATGCTTTTTATCCTCATTTACTTGTTTGCATCACATCAAGTTTTTTAAAAAAATAAACACTTAAAACAAAGTATTTCAATTGTACTATGCACATTTCTTACTGTGATCACTATTACCTAAATGTCTATTTACTTGTATACTAGATATTGGTTAGTGCTCCCCCTCTAAAAGGTAGTAAGTAGTCTTTTAAAAATGTGCATCTTATGTCAGAGAAAAGTATATATCTGGGTAGTTAGTCCCCATAAATAGAACTATAACACATATACCTTCCTGACAGGAGTTCCCTTCGGAAGCCCGTTCGCACCAGCTTGGTTGAGGCCCAGATTACTCCCCTGGACACATACATCACAATTTTTGCGATACCCCAGGACATGGAAAATGACCCCCTTCCTCTCCAGATCTTTCTGGTGGCCTACTCTCACGAAAGATGGGCACAATGGTCACAAGTAGAAACACAGTCCTGCCAACACAAGATTCTCAGGATGAAGCCCCAAGGGCCCCTGCGCCCCCTCCCCATCCCAAGTCAACCTTGGTACAGTATTTGCATGGGTTTTATTACTGCACTGCATCTAAAGGATATAACGCAATCTGGGTTGTAGTGGACCAGTTCACTAAGGTGACCCACTTTGTATCCGTCAAGGACATACCATCTGCCACAGAATTGTCACAAGTCTTCATTCGTGACTAATTCTGACTCCATAGCTTCCACAAGGCATTACATCAGGTAGGGACACCAAGATCATATCCCAGTTGTGGAGGCCTTTTGCTGACAGGTGGGCATAGAACTGAACCTTTCCTTTGCATGTCACCCTCATTCTAATGACCAGACGGAGTGGGCAAACCTGGACCTCAAAACAAAGCATGTACATCTAGGGCAACAAGGAGGACAGGGTGGACTTCCTCCCATGGGTATAATTTGCCCACAACCTACACTATCACTAGAGTACAGACTCCACACCATTCTTTGCATTCCAGGGGGTAAATGTATTAACCTCCGGATTGTTGAACTCCCGCGAGTTTGCCGTCTTCAGCGCTTAAATTTAAAGCGGCGCTGCCTTGTAAAGGGAAACTATGCATGTGTCTACGTGAAAAAGCACATAGACTGATACTGATTAACCTGTTATTGGTTATTTTATGGAACATGTCTCAAAATTACATAAAAGGATAGAGTGTTACACATGATATGATGTTAGACAAGAATATATGGGTGTTTAGGGTATCATCTGCTGCTAAGACCCTCTGAAAAATAATAAATTTATATCTATATTTATTATTATTTTTACTACTTTGTTTTTATTAAAATATTAAGATGAAAATAAAGGAAAATGGGGAGAGAGGGCAGAAAACTTGCTCTGACCCTTATTTTCATATATATATATGTAACAATACACATATGAACAACAGTCACTGACTAAGGATAAACGTTTCACAGGCGAACAGGGAAACTCCACGGATTCCTGCCACACTTGGCAGCTGCCTGACCAATCATCAGCCTGCTTTTAGTGGGAACATCTTTCTACACCATAGGACAGCAGTGTTGGCTTCAACACTCCTCTTTTCCCTGTACAGTAATTAGGATAATGTAGCAGAACCATATCCTCCAGCCAGCTCTGTCACAAAATGTTCAACCCTTTCTGTTGTTTACACCATCATTTTATACCCCCCCCCCCCCCCCCCCCCTCAATTTCCAAGGTCCCTGGGGCGGTTAATTATTGGAGAAACATCCCCTTGTCAGGTCTGTATCTGTATGGGGAGACACTTATATTTCGGGAAGTTACTAGAGAAGAGGGAGTATTCTGTTTAGTTCTATACACCCTTCTGTTCTTGCTCGTGAGGATCTTGTTTGGAACTTAAGGAGATAATAGAGTGATCACTTGTCAGACAATAGGAATTAAAATGGCATGCTGAAGTTATTATAGTTCATAAGTTAACCCGAGTGTCATTTAGTGACTGCTGCCTCAGGCTTCTGGCTTGGGATGGACAACACAGATATGGTGCTAGTGTCCTGTGGTACATCTCTTCTTAACCAGAACTTCACATGTAACACCAATAAGTTACTACATCCACATGTTCCTGACGTGACCAAATGGCAACATTTAAAAATGGTTTTACTTACAGATTCCGGGACATTTTTACCAATGAGAGGGGGTCCACAGCAGCACAATCTTTTATTTGACTTTGCTCCCGTCATAGCCCCCTTTAAATCTTCAGATGGCATCAGGCACCCTGTGAAAATCGAAATAAAGACAGTGCTGGATCTGATCAATAATAAACACACAATGCTGAAAAGTAAAATACAAATATAACAATTTATGTAATGCACACAATATAGATAATTCAGTGTAGATTCTTCAGTTATATCTCATGACAATAAAAATACGAAACTTAACAAATAAAATCAGCACAAAACACCATGAGCCTTAATCAGATAGTTGTTATTATATCAACCAAATCAGCTATTATCAGTAATATTAAGAGCTCATTAGAAAGTCACTGCACAGAACGATGGTAATAGAAGCCCAAAGATAGCAGCACCGTTGTGCCAAAAGTTCAAATACCGGGTTCTGGAGCATAAGATGATAATCATATAATTGGAACAAACTTATAGTTCTTAATGTAAAGGAAACAGCTATGGTCACATATTGATCTGACACGGGATTAACCCGTTGAACTGTTCATGGATTTAGTAACCCCCACTGTGATTGAGACTCCTGCGGAAACTTGACCAGAAGCTCCGAGCTGGGACACCGTGATATATGAGGGGATCCAATCCAGAGATATATCGTAGTCTGTCCACTAGCGTAGGTCACTATGTGAACAATTGCCACTGATTTTCCTCCAATCTGCGTAGTCCTAATGCGTTTCTTTGCTGTCACAGCAATTTCTTCAGAGGAAATCTATATCATATAGTCATATAGCTCTTGATAATGTAAAAAAAAAACCAAAGGGGCATATTCAATTAGCTTTCCGGTTTGCGGTAACGCGCGTTACCGTGAAACCTGAGAAGTATTGCCGGTAATACGGTACCGCAATAACGCGGATTTTCGTACGCAGCCCTATGGGGCGCGAACGAAAATCCACGTTATTGCGGTACCGTGGATTGACTTTGCGGGTCGTTCCGGCACGATCCCGCGAACCGGAAAGCTAATTGAATATGCCCCAAAGTGTCCTTTGATACTTAAAGCTGATTACAAGCAAGTACAGCTGTGTGCATGAAATTGCATATAAGAAAATAGACGTCGGGACGTCACTTCCGGTGCCTTCGTCCCGTTTTTTTGCTCCTGGCACGCTTGAGATTCCCTGTCGCCGCGCACCACCCGTGCTCGGTCCGGTCAGCAGATCTCTGGCCTGTCCCTACTCCGTGTATTACCTCCAGGACCTGTACGCTGCCGTGTGAACATAAACTTGTACTGCACTGACTGTAAGACCTGGGGGCATCCGAGTACCTGTGAGCATAACCAGTCTCTACGGGAAAGACACTGCTAGCCATAACAGACTGCCAGTCCTATTATTTCTATTTCAGCCATGACAATTAGCAATGGAGCAATGGAGCTCTCCTCTTTGTGTGTTACCTATATAACACAGTACAATGTGACTGCAGATTTAGAAGACCAAGTCTGCCAGCCCTAGTATTTGCATTTCAGCAATGACAATGAGCAATAGAGCTCTCCTCTTTGCGTGTTAGCTATATAACACTGTACATTATGGGACTGCAGATTTAGAAGACCAAGCCTGCCAGACCTATTAATTCTTTCTATTTCATAAATGAAAATTAGCAATGGAGCTCTCTAGAAGTTCACTGTAGACTTTGAAGAACACTTCTACCCCCTCCCCTTTCTATTCTACCTATGACGCTGCCAAAGTGCTCTACAGACTGGCAAGAACTGTGCTACGAATTCTGTGTCCCTCTGTGAAATGGCGCTGGATCGCTGTGGAGGGCAGTACTTATACAATCCAAAACTCGCGAGATCCGACAACATAACAATGACGTTTTGCCTTGTTTTCAATTCCGATGGCGTGTTAAAGTACCGAAGCGGCTCGGCTCGGTACTCGGATCTGCTAAGTTTGGGAGTGTTCGGTTCTCGGGGAACCGAGCCTGAGCATCTATAATTATTACAATATAAGCCCTATCACACTAGCTTAGATCATTACAGATGCAGAGCTCTAGATTTACAGCTGGGAGAATGGTTAGACACAACATACAGCTGCCTCAGGTACAGCAGGGCTTGGGAGTGTAAGACAGAGATAGTGTGCTAGCAGGAGGTGTTGTGTACCTGAATCTGGACATAAAGATGAAACACACCCAGGAGTGGGTTACACTGGGGTGAAGCAGAAGTGTCCCACAATACTATAAGTTTACAATAAAGTGCTTTCATAGGTAATAATATAGACAAATGGGGGTTTGATCGGTGCAGAAAGACATATTTAGAGCTGGTGCAACCTTAGGCATTGTAAGGGAATATATCCTAAATGTGTAATTATGCTCCCCACATGCTCATCATCAACACCACCTCCTCCAGCACTTATACTGGAAATAACAAGTGTTTGGAAATTGCCAAATACATAGAAATTGTGCGATTTTGGACTCCTGAAAGTACAACTAGGAAACCAATATTCTCCTTCTCTGAAAGGGAGAATGTGGGCGGTGACAAGCAATCAGCCAATCGAATGGAAGACGTCACTTGTCCTCGCAACCTATCAGATCACAGCTGGGATTCTATATAAGAATCAGAGTGACGATGATAAGGATTCATCTGTTCTAGATGTTTAGTTCTAGAGTCTAGTTCCCGCCGCCCTGTACGATGTCTGAGACTGCTCCAGCCGCAGCTCCTGCGCCCTCAGCGGATCCCGCTGCTAAAAAGAAGAAGCAGCCCAAGAAGCCGGCAGCGAGCGGAGCCAAGAAGAGCAGCAAAGCCTCTGGTCCCAGCGTGTCCGAGCTGATCGTGAAAGAAGTGTCCGCTTCCAAGGAGCGCAGCGGGGTTTCTCTGGCCGCCCTGAAGAAGGCTCTGGCTGCCGGCGGGTACGATGTGGAGAAGAATAACACCCGCCTGAAGGTGGCGCTGAAGGGTTTGGTGACCAAGGAAACCCTCATCCAGGTGAAAGGCAGCGGCGCCTCTGGCTCCTTCAAGCTGAACAAGAAACAGGCGGAGAGCAAGCAGAAGGCGGCTAAGAAGAAGCCAGCGGCTGCGGCCAAGCCCAAGAAACCGGCGGCCAAGAAAGTGGTCAAGTCCCCCAAGAAGGCCCCGGCTAAGTCCAAGAGCCCAAAGAAGGCCCAGAAGCCGGCGGCAGCCGCCAAGAAGGCAGCGAAAAGTCCCAAAAAGCCAAAGGCTGCTCCTAAGCCGAAGAAGGCAGCCAAGAGCCCCGCGAAGAAAGTGACCAAGAGTCCGGCTAAGAAGGCGGCCAAGCCTGCGAGAAGCCCCGCTAGAAAGGCCGCTAAACCGAGGAAGGCTGCTCCCAAGAAGTAACCGGGATCCGCACTTCCCCCTACCCCACAAAGGCTCTTTTCAGAGCCACCACCTTCTCCCGACAGAGCTACATGTCCGTTGTACAAGGGGGGTCTCATAAGCCGCAGCGTAAGATGAGCGCACGTTTTGCCTCCTATAAAGGCAGCGCATCCACATAGCTGACACAGTAATATCACTTCATACAACCTCCCGGGAGAGAGGGGCAGATTATCCCGACTGACAGGGGCACATGTACACAGTGTAACGCTGGGGGGACGTGGGAGTATTATATATAACAGACCGCTCTAGTAATACATTACACTACAATAGATGTGGGAGACATTATGCTCCCTCTGAGTGGGGAGGACGGGGACACAGTATAAAGTACGGGGGGGGAGGAGCAATTTTGGAATATAGCAAACACTGCCGTTCTCATAATAGAGTAGACACAAAGCTACAGAGCCATTGGTGGACCTTTGACCGACGTGATGGACCAATGGTAGGGAGGGGGCGTCTCTTACTGCAGCCAATGAGGGTGAGACTCATTCGCTATATAAGTCCGATTTCGGCATCGATTCCCTATTCTTCTATAGACAGCTTATTTGTAGAGATGGCGAGAACCAAGCAGACAGCGCGTAAATCTACCGGCGGGAAGGCTCCCCGCAAGCAGCTGGCCACCAAAGCTGCCCGGAAGAGCGCTCCAGCTACCGGCGGTGTGAAGAAGCCTCACCGTTACCGGCCCGGAACCGTCGCTCTGAGGGAGATCCGCCGCTACCAGAAGTCCACCGAGCTGCTGATCCGCAAGCTGCCCTTCCAGCGCCTGGTCCGAGAGATCGCCCAGGACTTCAAGACCGACCTGCGCTTCCAGAGCTCGGCCGTCATGGCCCTGCAAGAGGCCAGCGAGGCTTATCTGGTGGGGCTCTTCGAGGACACCAACCTGTGCGCCATCCATGCCAAGAGGGTGACTATCATGCCCAAAGACATCCAGCTGGCCCGCAGGATCCGAGGGGAGAGGGCGTAAATCTGTTACCATCAAAAACACAACGGCTCTTTTAAGAGCCACCAACATTCTCGTTTTAAAAGAGCTGTAATTTGATCTCGTATCCACACTTATGGTCATCATTAGATGAGCCCACAACTACTTGTTACAAAGCAGACTAAGCCTCGATGTTCTCAGGTTATTTCCAGGCTTACACTAGTCCTTGATTCCGGACAGATCGTGTATATAGTTGTACAGTAGACGGTGAAGTGTTTAACCGAGCAGATGACCTGGGGAAGCGAATCCTCGCTCTGCTCAACGGAAGGTGTTTATCTCGGTACTTTCACATGTATTTTGCAACTGACCCAGGGGTGTAACTGGTCTAAGGAAAGAAAGGCGGGCGGGCTTACTATGATAATAATGGGTCTGAGTAGTAGGACAATATGACGGCAGTATTACTACTGTGTTACACAGCGGGAGGGGGCAGACGAGGAAGATGTCCTGTAATAAGTAGTTGGGTCTCCATTGGATGAAGAGGGTTTCTGCCTCCCGCTGATTGGCTGAGCGCACAGCCGTTAGTGATTTTAAAACTCCCGCCCAATAACCGGCAGTTGTGCAGCTTATGACTTAATCCTCCATCTCCATGTGCGGCGCCTCATCCTTCAGTTACACCGGGTCCTACACTCCGCTGCTCAGGAAAATATCTTTAACCAAAATCCGTTACTGGGAAGTATTGAGATGAGTTCAGAGCTATTACTGCTGCCGAGCAGAGAGCGAGCGACAGCATCGCTGCTTCCCCCGCTATACACTTATATGTGACGTGGGTAATGGCGGGAGCGGACTCCTGAGGGAATGTGAGATACCAGAATACAAGTAGCCGTTAATGGACATCCAGCGGGTCCGCAGTATCCGAGGCGAGAGGTAACATCCATAACATACAAAACACAAGGGCACTTTAGTGGTCACCAACATTATCTCTCATAAGAGTTATTAGCTATGAGATCCGGGCTGTGGTAGAGAACTTCCAGACTCCCAGTAGCTCTCTGGGTTGTGGACAACTGGTGCCTATAGATTTGCCCGGGGCTCTGGGGGAAACTGACTTATTACATACACAAAGGGTTTACGAAACAGATAAATTCTTGGGACAATAACACTACTGTAGTAACAGTGTATGAGGCTCTTCAGGGACAATGTGGGGGCTCTTAAAAGAGCCTTTGTGTTTGGGGAGATTCTCAGGCTGCAGCTCACTTGCTCTTAGCTGCCTTGTGGCTCTCGGTCTTCTTGGGCAGCAGCACGGCCTGGATGTTGGGCAGGACGCCTCCCTGGGCGATCGTCACCCCACCCAGCAGCTTGTTCAGCTCCTCGTCGTTGCGCACTGCCAGCTGGAGGTGGCGGGGGATGATGCGGGTCTTCTTGTTGTCGCGGGCGGCGTTCCCGGCCAGCTCCAGAATCTCAGCCGTCAGATACTCCAGCACCGCGGCCAGATACACCGGGGCTCCGGCTCCCACACGCTGCGCGTAGTTCCCCTTCCTGAGGAGCCGATGTACACGGCCGACCGGGAACTGGAGTCCAGCCCGGGATGAGCGGGTCTTGGCCTTAGCCCGAGTCTTACCGCCCTGTTTACCGCGTCCTGACATAATCACTTCTATATCTCACAAAGAATAAAAGTTAGACTCTCCGCCCCCTCAGTCTTGTATTTATACCCTGTAGGGACAGACTCCAGTATAAGTTATTGGTCCGCTTTCAGACCAGCCAATGCCGTTCATGTTCAGACATTCACCAATCGGTTTTCTGCGGTGGGAGCATGACGTCACTACACATCACATGACACAACTCTCCAATAGCGCACAGAGCAGGTTGTAAGACTCATTTACATGGGCTGCCTATAAATAGAGCGGTTGTGGGTGTTGTGCTTATTAGATTCTGCGTAGTCTACACTGATAATGCCTGAACTAGCTAAGTCTGCACCAGCGGCCAAAAAGGGCTCCAAGAAAGCCGTGACCAAGACCCAGAAGAAAGATGGGAAGAAGCGTAGAAAGAGCAGGAAGGAGAGTTACGCCATCTACGTGTACAAGGTGCTCAAGCAGGTTCACCCCGATACCGGCATCTCCTCCAAGGCCATGGGCATCATGAACTCCTTTGTGAATGACATCTTTGAGCGCATCGCAGGGGAAGCCTCCCGCCTGGCTCACTACAACAAGCGCTCCACCATCACCTCCAGGGAGATCCAGACCGCCGTGCGCCTCCTGTTACCGGGAGAGCTGGCCAAGCACGCCGTGTCCGAGGGCACCAAGGCCGTCACCAAGTACACCAGCGCCAAGTAACCTGCTCCTGTCCTGAGATAACACAAAGGCTCTTCTAAGAGCCACCCACATTCTCCTTAATCGAGCTGTAATTATTGTGGTTTCTCTGCTCATAAACTGGACCCATAACCAGTAAGTTAAATTATTATTTACGCTAATAACAGATTAAACAGCAGACGAGACTTGTTATATGAAGTTATTGGGGCTGTATAGATGTTTCATTCTGAAAAGCGGATGTGAGCACTGAATGTGTCCGAGGGCGCCGAGTAATCTGCTCCTGTCCTGAGAGAACACAAAGGCTCTTCTAGGAGCCGCCCACATTCTCCCTGCCTGGGCTAGAACAACCTGTACATATGTGTCCCACTAAGGCTCTGTCCTCCCACATGCTGTCTGGCGGTCTCCGTGCTTCCATAAGTAACGTCCAATCGCTACAATACACCGAGACACTAAATTATCAGATAATAGAAGTGTAGGAGGAGAAGCTGCGTTACAGCCCCGGCTCTTACTCTCCTCACGGATCTCATTCTCCAGGAAACCGCGGGATAAGCTCAGAGAGGCGGGGAACGTACAACAGCAACTGATCTATCCTCACTTATTCACTAAGCCGCTTACACTATAATCTCCTGGCTTAGTGTATGATCATATAACAACATACGCTTAAATAGTTACGTTAAGTTGCTTTCTATGGGAGAACAAGCCGTCGACGGCAATACCGTATAATCATTTAGTCAGTACGAATAAGACACCTTTGTAGCATATTGTTACCCCCTTACATACTAGTAGCAGCAGAGTACAGCTCTTTATAAGACATGGTGGCGGCTCTTAGAAGAGCCTTTGTGTTGTGTAGCGGGACAGACAGGAAAGGGAATCAGCCTCCGAAGCCATACAGGGTGCGGCCCTGACGTTTCAGGGCATACACCACATCCATAGCGGTGACCGTCTTCCTCTTAGCGTGCTCGGTGTAGGTGACGGCATCACGGATCACATTCTCCAAGAACACCTTAAGGACCCCGCGGGTCTCCTCGTAGATGAGCCCAGAGATGCGCTTCACACCTCCCCTGCGAGCTAGACGGCGGATGGCCGGCTTGGTGATTCCCTGGATGTTATCACGGAGCACCTTCCTGTGCCTCTTAGCGCCGCCTTTCCCGAGTCCCTTCCCTCCTTTACCACGACCTGACATGATCGAACAGATTACAGAAAACTACTAACAAAGACATCGCGCGGCATCCTACTTATATACAGCTGGAGCGGACCTAAAAGGGGACAGAGGTAGGGGGCGTGTCCTGTGACGAGGCGACAGCTTCAGTTCAGAGTGAATGTGGGCTTATTCTCTTTGCCGCTGATTGGCTGATCGAACAGCCGTTAGTGATTTTAAAATTCCCGCTTCTAGTCTTAGCAGTGTACTGCTTACGATCTAATTTCATTTCAGTTCTCATCTCCTTCTTACTAATACAGTGTGTGACTAAGCTGCATGCTGCTGAAAAATTACCATAGCCTTGGTGTTAAGAGACAGTGATTATAAAGTACTATTTAATACCACAGTGGTTGTTTTTAAATTCTATACTAGAAATCCATGAAATTGAATTTAGGATAAATCCTAAATCCAAATGCAGTGAATCAATAAAAGTCCATTTTCAGAAACATAAGGCGATATCACTAAAACACCAACTTTTCATTTATACAGTGGAAACTAACCTTCTTGTTTTGTGGAAATGTTCCTTTTAGCGATTAAGATCGCTGTATACCAACAATGTCGAAAATATGCATCATGATTCCTCCTGGCACTTTGCATTAATAAGATATTCGACCAATTGTGAGATTGTCGCTTCTCCAACATTGTTTTGCAAACAGATCAAAATAAGAAAATAAGCACAATAATATACTGTTACATTTCTAACAGTGCACTAAGTAATATGTGTGGATCCTAGGGAAAAACATACACACCAATAACCCTGCTTCCAAGCAGTGACAATACACCATGACAAATCTCTTGTGCTTGCACTGACTTCATCATAAGCATAAACCTTTCATGTACCCCAGGATGCCGTCACCATCCGCTGGAATGGTACCTCGGGCATTTTTCATCTCAAAGGACATCATTTGTACAGCCTAAATGGAGTGATAAAGATTGATTAAGGGAATTTACAAAGAACCTTTACTCAAAGTCAAGGTATACACATAACCGGCACCTGTCGGCTAATTTAGAAATATGTCAAGAGATTGTCCAGTTAAAGATAGTTAAAAGTGGTGTTCTGGTCCTTTTTACTCCAAGTGTCAGCGTCTCCTCAACCCTTTATTTTTAAATTATTTTAACAATTTTGGGGGCTTCCCAATACGCCGTCTGCCAGATAGGCTTAGTGTCATGTCGCTGTGTCTTAAAACTCTCTTTGTACCTGTATCGACCTAGCAGGATATACCTGGAGCCCTCTGTAATCAATACACAGTACGATTGGCCTTGAATGTGAATTTCATTGAGCTCATTGGCGGCCCTCAGTGGTATCGTACCCTGGGTACTTTCACACTTAGACATTTTGGCAATTCTTGATCCTAGGTTTAAGAGCTATGTCTTTCCTTTCTTTCCAACTGACCCAGATCTCAAGAGATGCAATGAGCTCCTGGTCAGCAAACTGACAGCTCAAGTGGTACATGACACAGTGACGTCTCCTCCTTCAGTTTCTCTGGAAATTGCTGCTAGGAAAAAACTAATTCTTGCCCAAGACACCCAGTGGTGCTACAGATGAGTCTGTACAACATTTTGACATTTGGCCTGGTCTAAATGAATTGCCTAAAAATCGTGACAGCTCTTCCGTAAAATGAACTACAAATTCCATGAGGAAGGCCATTAACGGCAATTACATCAAAGTACACAGACTTCTGTGATGGTGGATTTCATCGGCGATTAATTAGTATCGTTTGAAGATGATGTACACACTGATGAGGGTGAATATGATGACAGTGTAGATTGCAGGTGCTGAGATCTAGCTGAGGGAAGGGAGCTAGCTGATGCTGGTATGCTTGGTAATATTTTGTGTAGAATGGCATGTTGGCAATTTTATGTTTTTCTACAGTAAACTTTCACCTTTATTAGAGAGGTGTTTTTCTCTTTACAAAGATATAAGCTTTTATCTTCATTTTAGTTTCCCTGACTTAAAACCACTATGCACTTGAATATAGGCTTTAGCACATGAGGTAGAGGGATTAGTATCATCATGTCTGAGACTGAAGAGTGAAAGAACAATGCCACCCCTCATGTTTCTGTATGAGCTATGGCACAGTAGAGTGTCACTGGAGACTTTTAAGAACACTGACAGCCCTATTATTACAATTTCTGTTTCAGCACTGAAACCTTTCATCTCTCTTGTTTCTGAGTGAGCTATGGTACAGTAAAATGTAACTGCAGATTTAGACTAAGACTGCCAGCCCTATTATTTCTATTTCAGCAATGACAATTAGCAATGTAGCAATGGAGCTCTCCTCTTTGTGTGTTACCTATATAACACTATGGGAATGCAGATTTAGAAGGATCAGCCTGCCAAACCTATTAATTATTTCTATTTCAGCAATGACAATTAGCAATGGAGCAATGGAGCTCTCCTGAATTTCACTGTAGACTTTGAAGAACACTTCTACCCCCTCCTCTTTCTATTCTACCTATGACGCTGCCAAAGTGCTCTACAGACTGGCAAGAACTGTGCTACGAATTCTGTGTCCCTCTGTGAAATGGCGCTGGATCGCCGTGGAGGGCAGTACTTACACAATCCAAAACTTGCGAGATCTGACAACGTAACAATGACGTTTTGCCTTGTTTTCAATTCCGATGGCGTGTGAAAGTACTGAAGCGGCTCGGCTCGGTACTCGGATCTGATAAGTTTGGGAGTGTTCGGTTCTCGGGGAACCGAGCCTGAGCATCTATAATTATTACAATATAAGCCCTATCACACTAGCTTAGATCATTACAGATGCAGAGCTCTAGATTTACAGCTGGGAGAATGGTTAGACACAACATACAGCTGCCTCAGGTACAGCAGGGCTTGGGAGTGTAAGACAGAGATAGTGTGCTAGCAGGATGTGTTGTGTCCCTGAATTTGGACATAAAGATGAAACACACCCAGGAGTGGGTTACACTGGGGTGAAGCAGAAGTGACCCACAATACTAGAAGTTTACAATAAAGTGCTTTCATAGGTAATAATATAGACAAATGGGGGTTTGATTGGTGCAGAGAGACATATTTAGAGCTGGTGCTACCTTAGGTATTGAGAGGGAATATATTTTAAATGTGTAATAATGCTCCCCACATGCTCATCATCAACACCACCTCCTCCAGCACTTATACTGGAAATAACAAGTGTTTGGAAATTGCCAAATACATAGAAATTATGCGATTTTGGATTCCTGGAAGTACAACTAGGAAACCAATATTCTCCTTCTCTGAAAGGGAGAATGTGGGCGGTGACAAGCAATCAGCCAATCGAATGGAAGACGTCACTTGTCCTCGCAACCTATCAGATCACAGCTGGGATTCTATATAAGAATCAGAGTGACGATGATAAGGATTCATCTGTTCTAGATGTTTAGTTCTAGAATCTAGTTCCCGCCGCCCTGTACGATGTCTGAGACTGTTCCAGCCGCAGCTCCTGCGCCCTCAGCGGATCCCGCTGCTAAAAAGAAGAAGCAGCCCAAGAAGCCGGCAGCGAGCGGGGCCAAGAAGAGCAGCAAAGCCTCTGGTCCCAGCGTGTCCGAGCTGATCGTGAAAGAAGTGTCCGCTTCCAAGGAGCGCAGCGGGGTTTCTCTGGCCGCCCTGAAGAAGGCTCTGGCTGCCGGCGGGTACGATGTGGAGAAGAATAACACCCGCCTGAAGGTGGCGCTGAAGGGTTTGGTGACCAAGGAAACCCTCATCCAGGTGAAAGGCAGCGGCGCCTCCGGCTCCTTCAAGCTGAACAAGAAACAGGCGGAGAGCAAGCAGAAGGCGGCTAAGAAGAAGCCAGCGGCTGCGGCCAAGCCCAAGAAACCGGCGGCCAAGAAAGTGGTCAAGTCCCCCAAGAAGGCCCCGGCTAAGTCCAAGAGCCCAAAGAAGGCCCAGAAGCCGGCGGCGGCCGCCAAGAAGGCAGCGAAAAGTCCCAAAAAGCCAAAGGCTGCTCCTAAGCCGAAGAAGGCAGCCAAGAGCCCCGCGAAGAAAGTGACCAAGAGTCCGGCTAAGAAGGCGGCCAAGCCTGCGAGAAGCCCCGCTAGAAAGGCCGCTAAACCGAGGAAGGCTGCTCCCAAGAAGTAACCGGGATCCGCACTTCCCCCTACACCACAAAGGCTCTTTTCAGAGCCACCACCTTCTCCCGACAGAGCTACATGTCCGTTGTACAAGGGGGTCTCATAAGCCGCAGCGTAAGATGAGCGCACGTTTTGCCTCCTATAAAGGCAGCGCATCCACATAGCTGACACAGTAATATCACTTCATACAACCTCCCGGGAGAGAGGGACAGATTATCCCGACTGACAGGGGCACATGTACACAGTGTAACGCTGGGGGGACGTGGGAGTATTATATATAACAGACCGCTCTAGTAATACATTACACTACAATAGATGTGGAGACATTATGCTCCCTCTGAGTGGGGAGGACGGGACACAGTATAAAGTACGGGGGGGGAGGAGCAATTTTGGTATATAGCAAACACTGCCGTTCTCATAATAGAGTAGACACAAAGCTACAGAGCCATTGGTGGACCTTTGACCGACGTGATGGACCAATGGTAGGGAGGGGGCGTCTCTTACTGCAGCCAATGAGGGTGAGACTCATTCGCTATTTAAGTCCGATTTCGGCATCAATTCCCTATTCTTCTATAGACAGCTTATTTGTAGAGATGGCGAGAACCAAGCAGACAGCGCGTAAATCTACCGGCGGGAAGGCTCCCCGCAAGCAGCTCGCCACCAAAGCTGCCCGGAAGAGCGCTCCAGCTACCGGCGGTGTGAAGAAGCCTCACCGTTACCGGCCCGGAACCGTCGCTCTGAGGGAGATCCGCCGCTACCAGAAGTCCACCGAGCTGCTGATCCGCAAGCTGCCCTTCCAGCGCCTGGTCCGAGAGATCGCCCAGGACTTCAAGACCGACCTGCGCTTCCAGAGCTCGGCCGTCATGGCCCTGCAAGAGGCCAGCGAGGCTTATCTGGTGGGGCTCTTCGAGGACACCAACCTGTGCGCCATCCATGCCAAGAGGGTGACCATCATGCCCAAAGACATCCAGCTGGCCCGCAGGATCCGGGGGGAGAGGGCTTAAGTCTGTTACCATCATAAACACAACGGCTCTTTTAAGAGCCACCAACATTCTCTTTTAAAAAGAGCTGTAATGTGATCTCGTATCCACACTTATGGTCATCATTAGATGAGCCCACAACTACTTGTTACAAAGCAGACTAAGCCTCGATGTTCTCAGGTTATTTCCAGGCTCACACTAGCCCTTGATTCCGGACAGCTCGTGTCTATAGTTTTTCCCTAGACGGTGAAGTGTTTAACCGAGCAGATGACCGGGGGGGAAGCGAATCCTCGCTCTGCTCAACGGAAGGTGTTTATCTCGGTACTTTCAGATGTCTTTTGCAACTGACCCAGGGGTTTAACTGGTCTAAGAAAGGCGGGCGGGCTTACTATGATAATAATGGGTTTGAGTAGTAGGACAATATCACGGCAGTATTACTACTGTGTTACACAGCGGGAGGGGGCAGACGGGGAATAAGTCCTGTAATAAGTAGTTGGGTCTCCATTGGATGAAGAGGGTTTCTGCCTCCCGCTGATTGGCTGAGCGCACAGCCGTTAGTGATTTTAAAACTCCCGCCCAATAACCGGCAGTTGTACAGTTTATGACTTAATCCTCCATCTCCATGTGCGGCGCCTCATCCTTCAGTTACACCGGGTCCTACACTCCGCTGCTTAGGGAAATATCTTTAAACAAAATCCGTTACTGGGAAGCATTGAGATGAGTTCAGAGCTATTACCGGTGCCGAGCAGAGAACGAGCGACAGCATCGCTGCTTCCCCCGCTATACACTTATATGTGACGTGGGTAATGGCGGGAGCGGACTCCTGAGGGAATGTGAGATACCAGAATACAAGTAGCCGTTAATGGACATCCAGCGGGTCCGCAGTATCCGAGGCGAGAGGTAACATCCATAACATACAAAACACAAGGGCACTTTAGTGGTCACCAACATTATCTTTCATAAGAGTTATTAGATATGAGATCCGGGCTGTGGTAGAGAACTTCCAGACTCCCAGTAGCTCTCTGGGGTGTGGACAACTGGTGCCTATAGATTTGCCCGGGGCTCTGGGGGAAAGAAATCAGCGGATACACAAAGGGTTTACGAAACAGCTGATGACTTAGGACAATAACACTACTGTAGTAACAGTGTATGAGGCTCTTCAGGGACAATGTGGGGGCTCTTAAAAGAGCCTTTGTGTTTGGGGAGATTCTCAGGCTGCAGCTCACTTGCTCTTAGCCGCCTTGTGGCTCTCGGTCTTCTTGGGCAGCAGCACGGCCTGGATGTTGGGCAGGACGCCTCCCTGGGCGATCGTCACCCCACCCAGCAGCTTGTTCAGCTCCTCGTCGTTGCGCACTGCCAGCTGGAGGTGGCGGGGGATGATGCGGGTCTTCTTGTTGTCGCGGGCGGCGTTCCCGGCCAGCTCCAGAATCTCAGCCGTCAGATACTCCAGCACCGCGGCCAGATACACCGGGGCTCCGGCTCCCACACGCTGCGCGTAGTTCCCCTTCCTGAGGAGCCGATGTACACGGCCGACCGGGAACTGGAGTCCAGCCCGGGATGAGCGGGTCTTGGCCTTAGCCCGAGTCTTACCGCCCTGTTTACCGCGTCCTGACATTCTCACCTCTAGTTATCACAAAGAATAAAAGTTAGACTCTCCGCCCCTCAGTCTTGTATTCATACCCTGTAGGGACAGACTCCAGTATAAGTTATTGGTCCACTTTCAGACCAGCCAATGCCGTTCATGTTCAGACATTCACCAATCGGTTTTCTGCGGTGGGAGCATGACGTCACTACACATCACATGACACAACTCTCCAATAGCGCACAGAGCAGGTTGTAAGACTCATTTACATGGGCTGCCTATAAATAGAGCGGTTGTGGGTGTTGTGCTTATTAGATTCTGCGTAGTCTACACTGAAAATGCCTGAACCAGCTAAGTCTGCACCAGCGGCCAAAAAGGGCTCCAAGAAAGCCGTGACCAAGACCCAGAAGAAAGATGGGAAGAAGCGTAGAAAGAGCAGGAAGGAGAGTTACGCCATCTACGTGTACAAGGTGCTCAAGCAGGTCCACCCCGATACCGGCATCTCCTCCAAGGCCATGGGCATCATGAACTCCTTTGTGAATGACATCTTTGAGCGCATCGCAGGGGAAGCCTCCCGCCTGGCTCACTACAACAAGCGCTCCACCATCACCTCCAGGGAGATCCAGACCGCCGTGCGCCTCCTGTTACCGGGAGAGCTGGCCAAGCACGCCGTGTCCGAGGGCACCAAGGCCGTCACCAAGTACACCAGCGCCAAGTAATCTGCTCCTGTCCTGAGATAACACAAAGGCTCTTCTAAGAGCCACCCACATTCTCCTTAATCGAGCTGTAATTATTGTGGTTTCTCTGCTCGTAAACTGGACCCATAACCGATATCTTAGACTATTCTGTACACTAAATAAATAATTTAAAAAGCTAACGAGACTTTATATGACGTTACTAGGGCTCATATATATATTGTTTCGGTCTGAAAAGCGGATGTGAGCACTGAATTTAGACTAAAATATAATTTCCGAACTTTTAATAACAATAAATCGGTCTTATGTGCTGGTGAAAATACACTAAAAAAGCTACAGTTAAGAAAACACTATTAAAATGAGCAATAGACCACTAGTATCACGTGGGGTTATGTTTAGGGTTTGAACAGGAAGAAACATTGTGGATTTTTGGCTCTCGTATATGGAACACACCACTCATCTATGCAGCAACAGTGACATCATGTGGTCACTATGGGAAATGTTTATTTTAGACTCTTCACGAGTCTATACAGAAAAAAAATATGGAAGCGCCATGTCAAACACTTTGTAATTGAATTTATTTTTACCATTCCACTGTAAATATTTTGCACTTGTTATTATGCACAATGATTATGGCTATAAACAACCCCAGGATACATAAAAATATAAATAAAAACATACAGTAAATAGATACATGAAATAACCTTAAATAACAGAAAACTTCTCATTCATGGGTAATCAATAAAAAAAACACTGAAATATATATATATATATATAAGTTAACCCGTGCATGAGTATCATGCATTCTAGTCAAATCAAGATACTTAAGGTCTTAAAAAGGTTCTTGTCATGCATTTGGGCCTAGCCCAGGCCTCCTCAGGGGAAGATCGTTACTTCCCGACGCAAGCGCCCTTTTTAATGTGTGTTCATGAGGTAAAATTACCTCACGAAAATGAGTTTGAGCCCTACCAAATTTCAGCCCTTTTTGATTTTTTTTTCCCACACACACTAAGAATTTAGTAGGTCAGTGTATAACTCTGCCCAGCAGGTGGCGCTGCAACTTGGTTTTTTTCACACACACAGACGCCACTAAGCATTTATATATAATATATATATATATATATATATATATATATATATATATATATATATATATATATATATATATATATATATATATATATATATATATATATATATATATATATATATATATATATATATATATATATATATATATATATATATATATATATACACACTAGGCAGCACAGTGGTCTAGTGGTTAGCACGTCTGCCTCACATTACTGGGGTCATGAGTTCGATTCCCGACCATGGCCTTATCTGTGTGGAGTTTGTATGTTCTCCCTGTGTTCGCGTGGGTTTCCTCCGGGTGCTCCGGTTTCCCCCCATACTCCAAAAACATACTAGTAGGTTAATTGGCTGCTATCAAAATTGATCCTAGTCTCTCCCTCTCTGTGTGAGTGTGTCTATAGTAGGGAATTTAGATTGTAAGCTCCAATGGGGCAGGGACTGATGTGAATGAGTTCTCTGTACAGCGCTGCAAAATTGGTGGCGCTATATAAATAAATGATGATATATATATCATTGCCAGAGCAATTGCATCTCCTATGTTTAATGTGTAAACATATATAAAGTTTAGATGACTTGTAAATTGAAGAACAATATCGATCTGTAGAGGACAATTGAATATGCCCCTTAGAATCAAAATACATCCAGGGATAAACACAGTAGGGTCAAAATATTATAAAGTTACGTTTAGGGTTTGATCTCAACAAGAAACATTCTGGATTTTTGGCTCTCGCATATGGAACACACTACTCATCTATGCAGCAACAGTGACATCATGTGGTCACTGTGGGAAATGTTCATTCATTTATTTTAGAATCTTCACAAGTCTAATCCTGATTATTCCACAGTAAGAATAAATACTCAAATTAACAAATACATATACTGGTCTACAAAATAAGCAATGTAAATATTCTCAATGTTATTTCTGAATTTTGTAGTAGCTGAGTGTTTTGCTTCTATACAGAACGTGGAAGCACATGACCATATATAGTTTAAGTTCAAACGGACTCTTGTTTGTCGGGATCAATGCCAGAGATACCTTCTCTAGGTATTCTTAGACTGCATCATATATATATATATATATATATATATATATATATAATTTTATTTTAAATTTGTGCTGTCAAAACAGCTCTGACCCATAGACCATGGACGTCTGAAGCTGCAGTGCTTCATTAAATAGAAAAAAAAAAGATACTTTATTATCGTTGTCTACACCCTTGAGTCATGAGAATTTCCTACTTTTTTAAGGTGTGTGACTATGGTCTGAGCACCTTATTGTGTTCTATAGTCATCTCCTGCGTGTTCGTGTGTACTCAGGTTATCAGCCAATCAGATCATGGAAATGTTTACAGCACTTCAGCAATTGTGATCTTGGGGCAGGTAGTGACCTGTGTGAATAAATTAGTGAGGACAGGGCTGTACGTGACAAGGGGAAGAATAATGATTTGCGATGGGGTATAGCGGCAAGAGTCTGAGAAATAATGGAAAGAGCACAGTATAGTAAAGTCAGGATCCATTCAACTCTGATGCAGAAACATTTTGGTGTCAATTGCAACCCTCTATAAAGAAGAGTTCCAGCTAGTAAGACTTTCCTCTAGTCTTCAAACCTTCAAGCGTTCTCTGAAAACCCACCTCTTCAGGCAAGGTTATGATATTCCTCAACCACCATCTTAATCTCCCTAGTTTACCCTATTACCATCCTCTACACAACAACCCTCTGACCAACATTCCTACACACACAGCCCACTCAATACTTTTACCTTTGCAGTCTAGCTGGTCCATTGTGCAATATGATGTAGCACATGCCCTTGTGTTTCAAACTCCCATTATCCCATAGATTGTAAGCTTGCGAGCAGGGTTCTCTTACCTCTCTGTCTGTATGTATTACCCAGTATTGTTTTAATATAATAATGTTTGTTCCCAATTGTAAAGCGCTACGGAATTTGCTGGCGCTATATAAATAAATGTTGATGATGATGATGATGATTCACATATGAACTTCCGATTCAGATAAAAAAAAAAAAAAAATATATATATATATATATATATATATATATATATATATATATATATATATACACACACACATATATACATATACATAGAAAACAACAACTACATTATGTGTATTCTATTCTAAGTAATATTTTATTGTGGAATAAAATAAAAAGTATATCCACTATTATCATAAACAATATGCAAAGTGGAGAGGAAAAAAAAAACAAGGTTTATTGTTACAAAATACGAAGTACAAGGTATGACAATCCTGAAGACAGGTTAAGGAAAAACCAGAAATCTTGGAAGTAGATGCATCGGCAACAACTTAAGCAACTGGTCACAAACTATGAAACAAATGCGTGTGGATACCATTACCACCGAGATCTGGATAGTCCTCTCGTATGAGACACATGGGCATTAATATTCAACGCAACTTCAAAATCTTTATACAGCACCGTGTGCAAGTTTTTGGTGCGCCGAGAGACTTGAGTTCTGGGTAAATCTTTTACCACATTCAGAACATGAAAAGGGCTTTTCTCCAGTGTGAAACCGGTGGTGTCGACGGAGACCTGACCTATCGCGATAGCATTTCCCACATTCAGAGCATGAAAAGGGCTTCTCTCCCGTGTGACATCTCTGATGGACCACAAGACAAGCATTTCTATAAAACGCTTTTCCACACAGCGAGCACTGGAACGGTCTATGCCACTTGTGTTTCCTCCGGTGATTAAGAAGATCGATATTGCTATCAAAATAATTAAATGCTCTCCTGTTGGTATGGCCGCCAAGGGACACAATGAACTGTACACTCTGGGTCATATCTGACTCTTGGTGGAATTCCTCCATTTTGCAGTCTGTGGAGTGATGTCTACCGGACACATTCTTCTTCAAGCAAATATCTGTTGAATAAAAACATGTAATACTGAGTACATCTGATTGTAAATAGGATCCACCCATACTTGTTTATCCCCTTTTCAAAATCTCTCTGGGGGCAATGATTTGTAGGAGAAAAACTAAAAAAAAATTAGCCTTTTTTCTTTAAATCGCAAATAAAGTACCTATTAAGCATGAACATATAACTAAGTAGTATTGCTGCATTAAAAAGGGGGTACCAAAATCAGGTTTTGAAAAAAAAAAAAAAAGAATAAAATAGGTTTGTTTTTTTTTAAGTTACCAGAATACCAATTAAACACATCTCCTACAACTTTAGTGGTGATGAAAACACATGATCCTTCCCGATACAGGAGTCTAATAGGGGCTGATGTCTCCTGATGTATGAGAAACACCAGAGAGTTTGTTACCAGACAAGAGATCTGACCAGTCTCCTCCACACACTCTCTGGTCAGATGTCTTGTCTGGTAACACACAGTGACATAATGTGAGGAGTCTAATAGGGGCTGATGTCTTCTGATTCCCCTACTGGACAGATACTTTTCCTCACTGCCTTTTAGTGACAGTGGAGGTTGTAGAATAAGAGATGTAGGAACATGTATGAATATTTTCTATACTATCACTATCACTCACCTGTGCTGATGTCTGTAGTGATTTCCTCCTCCACGCACCACTGATCTGTAATAAATGTCTCTTCACCATCAAACTGTGATATAACCTCAACTTTCACCTCTCTCAGCTCTTCACCCTAAATGACACACAACATAATAAGAGGTTTTATTTAATAAAATGATCTATTATATGTCATAATTGTCTTCCAATGCACAAGCGATGTTAATATATGTAAATAATCTCTCTATGAACAGAGAGTTCTGGTGTCAATACCTCAGTGCTTATTAGTAAAATATATTATAAGGAATAAAGCAGACTTTCAGCTTTAATTTGAGGGTATTTACATCCAAATCAGGTGACCAGTGTAGGAATTACAACGGTTTCTATATGTGCCTCACATTTTTTAAGGGACCAAAAGTAATGGGACAAACTAAACAATCCTACATCAAACTTTCACTTTTTAATACTTTGTGTTCCAGACTTCAGGCTGTAATTGACTGCAAAGGATTTGCAACATAGACATCACCAGACGCTGGGTTTCATCCCTGGTGATGCTCTGCCAGGCATCTACTGCAAATGTCTTCAGTTCCTGCTTGTTCTTGGGGCATTTTCCCCTCAGTTTTGTCTTCATCAAGTGAAATGTATGCTCAATCGGATTCAGGTCAGGTGATTGACTTGGCCATTGCATAACATTCCACTTGTTAGCCTTAAAAAACTCTTTGGTTGCTTTTGCAGTATGCTTCGGGTCATTGTCCATCTGCACTGTGAATGAGTTTTGATGAGTTTTGAAGCATTTGACTGAATTTGAGCAGATAATATTGTCAGCAGTCACATCATCAATAAATACAAGGGAACCCGTTCCATTGGCAGCCATACATGCCCACGCCATGACACTACCACCACCATGCTTCACTGATGAGGTGGTATGTTTTGGATCATGAGCAGTTCCTTTCCTTCTCCATACTCTTCTCTTCCCATCTCTCTGGTACAAGTTGATCTTTGTCTCATCTGTCCATAGGATGTTGTTCCAGAACTGTAATGGCTTTTTTAGATGTTGTTTGTCAAACTCTAATCCGGTCTTCCTGTTTTTGTGGCTCACCAATGGTTTACATCTTGTGATGAACCCTCTATATTCACTCTTGTGCAGTCTTCTCTTGATTGTTGACTTTGACACATATACACCTACCTCCTGGAGAGTGTTCTTGATTTGGCCAACTGTTGTGAAGGGGTTTTTCTTCACCAGGGAAAAAATTCTTCTGTCATCCACCACAGTTGTCTTCTGTGGTTTTCCGGGTCTTTTGGTGTTGCTGAGCTCTCCGGTGCGTTCTTTCTTTTTAAGAATGTTCCAAACAGTTGATTTGGCCACACCTAATGTTTTTGCTATCTCTCTGATGGTTTGTTTTGATTTTTTAGCCTAATGATGGCTTGCTTCACTGATAGTGACAGCTCTTTGGATCTCATATTGAGAGTCGACAGCAACAGATTCCGAATGCAAATGTCACACCTAGAATCAACTCCAGACCTTTTACCTGCTTAATTGATCAAATAACGAGGGAATAGCCCACCCATGTCCATGAAATAGCTTTTGAGTCAATTGTCCCATTACTTTTGGTCCCTTAAAAAGTGGGAGGCAACATATAGAAACCGTTGTAATTCCTACACCGTTCACCTGATTTGGATGTAAATTCCCTCAAATTAAAGCTGAAAGTCTGCAGTTAAAGCACATCATGTTAGTTTCATTTCAAATCCATTGTGGTGGTGTATAGAGCGCAAAATATGAGAATTGTGTCGATGTCCCAATATTTATGGATTTGACTGTATATAAAAGCAGTCAGTCAGCCTTTCAAACTGTCAGAGAACTCGTCAGTGACTTCTATAATTTATAGTAGGGAGCACATTACACCACATATCCCATTTACCTGACAGTCCTTTGGGAGACAATGATCTTCCTCTGCACCATCCTCTGAATAAAGATCACCGGATGTGTCTGGAGTATTTCTGTTACTGGATCCATCTGTAGGTAACACACAGTGACCATATTGGTTATATACAGGTTTATCCCTTCAGCAGCTTTTGCTCCAAGGGGAGCGGTCTCAGCACAGGTTAGTTCCTGCTGGCCAGCTCCTTTAGTTCTGGGTTAGTCCTAATAATCTAGCCCAGAACCTATAAGGCTCTTGTGCACATAGTTAATAAAGGGAGGTAGACTCCAACTCTAACAGATTTGCTGCATTACCCATCCATGTAATTTCCAGAGTGCTCTTTTCAAACTAGGTATATAGGGGATCATTTAGCGGTAGACAAATTTACGCTCTAAACTCACAAGTCTATTAAATCGGAAGCATCACAAGAGGTGCCCATCTCAAAGACAGTAATATTTGCGGCAGATAAACATCAGGGGTAACAAGTGTGTATATTTATCACCCACAATAGTGCAGTGATATGGCCTGACAGTGGTAGTAGTAATTGCTCTGAGAAGAAACAGAGTGCTTGTGGCTGTGGGTGATAGGGGCTGTAGGAGGCAGGGAGTAACTGAAGAAAAGAAGATTATGTTCAGAGAGAAAAGTTATGGTGACTTTATGTATCATTGAAGCATAACATACTATTCATTTTAGGTAAGGGATAAAAATAACAGAAAAAAAAAAATACATATGCAAGGGTTTTCATAAACATGTATTACGTGATGAATTCCTTTGATCGATCATAATTTCAAATATCCATATAGCTTGAATTTTGTTTGACCCGTACAGTTTTTTCTGGTATGGGGGAATTTTACTTTTTTAGTCTAAAGCTTAGATGGGTAATAAGAATAATAGGTTCATTATGCCTCTGCCAATAGCAGAGCAACCCCGAGTAATGTCAGTCATTGATTACATTATCATATATCTAGAATACTAAAATAAAGTCTCTTCTTACCCAGAGACCTCGTGGCCTGACAATCTTCCATCATGCCGTCCTTCTGGAGATTCTTGTGTCGTTCTACATTCTCCCACTTCTCCATGGAGAAATAGACAGTGACATCCTGACACCTTATAGGAACCTGACACACACAATGATACAGTCATCACCCAGACACATCCCCTGGTGTTACTGTATAATGTCCCATTCCCAGCAGTCACCTCTCCAGTCAGCAGCTGAATGATCTTGTTGGTGAGTTCTAGAATCCTCTGGTCATTGGTACTCTCATGTATCAGTGAGGGAGTTGTCAGGATCTAGTAGATAAAACAGAGGCATCAGACAAGAACATCAGTAACAGCAGTGGGTAAATTTTGCAATTTTGAAGGAGAAACGAAAGGCAAATAATGGAAGCATTGCAGAAGGAGGATGATAGTGTAACACAATGCCTCACTTCTGTTTGCACTAATAGTTGTTTAATGAATTATGTACATCACAATACAATCCCAAACTTAAATAAACACATGCAGTCAGATTTGACAGTGCAATGTTACACAGATTATTATATGATCGTCCACCACAAAGTCAAACTTTGCATATGTTTCAACCACTAAATCTGGAAGCCCATTAGGAGCAGCAATTGGCACCCTGGAGGCTTGGCGCTACCAGCAGGAGTCAGTACAGCTGCTGGATCCTGCTGCCGCCGTTGCCCTTGTTGTGCTATAAACAACATTTTCCGTGGGACCAATGCGCTCAACATCACCCTCATCTTTGGCTCTAACCTAAACTTTTGTCCCGAGTACCAGATAGTGGCTGTCAAATAAATAAATCACATATCAAAAATAAATAAAAAAAAAAGGTCTTGTTTTCTTTGTCCCCGACTGGCAGAAGAAAAAGAAACGGCAAGTGTGTGTGTGTGTGTGTGTGTGTGTGTGTTTGTGTACAATGGGTTCGACCAACAACTCTCTTGGACTGGTGTGGCAATGGCATCTTGACTTTGGCAGTTGGCACTGCAGGGACTAGTGGTTGTTGGCACTAGCTGTTCTGCCCTCCTAGACTGGTCCACTCTCCACAATCTGCTGGTACAGAATGGTTTCAACACAGTAGAGCAAACAGTGAACAACAACCGAGCACAACAATCTGCACTTTTCATCTCTGTGCCTTGGATACTGTAATGTGCTGAATATACGCCTTTGTTTATTCGCTTTAGTGCTTCACTAAAGAGCCTCACTCTATCCTTCAAAACCTGCTTGTGGAAGACCAACAATCTCCCATGGACTGATCTTACTGCCTACGGTGAGGGGACTGCAGGCTGATCCCATCGCCATGGAAGATCCCCCTAAGGTAGGGTCAGTGCTGTGTATATCCACAGACTGGTCACGGGGTGGTCGGGCAGAACCCATCAATGAAGGAGATAGACAAATCGTATTGCCAACAGTGAGGAGACTCCAGGCCAGCTGATCTATAGACCCAAACCAACCCCCTTCCCAGGATTAACGGCAGTACAGTTGCACTGATAGGGTTCCATTGGAGGCTTCTTTGAGCTGGGCCTGCTGGATGACTTCCTAAAGCCTGGGCCATGACAACCCAAGATTGCAGAGCTGCAACTCAGGCACCAAGAGGTACAAAGGAAGCCTGGAGACTCTCCACTCCATCTCCAGGGATTCTGCGGACTCCGAGCGGTAATGGCAGTGGTTATATCTGGTACCTTCCCCCTGAAGTGGGCATCCACACGCCTGGGCCCTCCCCCCCCCCCTGAAGTGGGCACCCGCCGCTATATAAATAAATGTTAATAATAATAATATTATTATTATTATTATTATTATTGAAACATAGAGGCTATTCAAGAGTGTAATACTGGGTAGAAGTCCAAAAGTGGACATCACCTTTAAGAAAGCACCTCATATATAAATGGCACAGCTCTATTATATGATATAAATACAAGCAGTGGTACATTTATGCTTTGTAGATCTCCTGCTCGAGGTAACAATCTGCCCAACTTTAACCAGTCAGAATAGAAAGCAGAGGGCATTATTTTGCGTTATCTAGACTGTGAGTTATATAAATAAGCCTTTAATGATGCCCATAGTGCTGGAATAAGATAGGACTACAATAATAAAAAGTGCGACAATTACAAGGTGGTAGAGACATTTGGGAGGATAAAATAAGAGATATGACCAGTATACACCATGGGAATACACTCACCAGTGATAGTATATCTCCAATGGGCCACAGGAACACAGGAGCCCACCCTCAGTTCTCTTCCTCTTCCTGAACCTAGTACGTCCCGTTCTGCTTCCGTATCACTATGGTAGGGGTGAGGCCTGGAGCTCTGCCCACATTAATCATGGCCTCCAATCACAGTTCCTGCAGTGACACCGCCCTTTCGTTTCTATGACAACGGTTATACGCTGCGCAGGCGCAGACTACATTGGGCGGCCATGCGGCATCTCCGGGCATGCGTCATAGAAAATTCTTGATAGCTGACCTCTGACCATGGAGGAGTCTGAAGGGAGGAGCGCATAGCTTTACACTGAACTGTAATCCTCCTGTATTCTGTAGGGACTAAAGAGTATAAAAGGATTACAGTTCAGCAAAAACAGTGGTCCATGTCATTTTGGAGAGGGCGGTGTTTATGTGGGATGATGCCCAGAGGGATGATGCCCAGAGCTGGGGACAGGGGGATGTGGGATGATGTGCAGAGCTGGGGACAGGGGATGTGGGATGATGCCCAGAGCTGGGGACAGGGAATGTGGGATGATGCGCAGAGCTGGGGACAGGGGGATGTGGGATGATGTGCAGAGCTGGGGACAGGGGATGTGGGATGATGTGCAGAGCTGGGGACAGGGGATGTGGGATGATGCCCAGAGCTGGGGACAGGGGATGTGGGATGTTCTGCAGAGCTGGAGACAGGGGATGTGGGATGATGCGCAGAGTTGGGGACAGGGGATGTGGGATGATGTGCAGAGCTGGGGACAGGGGATGTGGGATGATGCGCAGAGCTGGGGACAGGGGATGTGGGATGATGCCCAGAGCTGGGGACAGGGGATGTGGGATGATGCCCAGAGCTGGGGACAGGGGATGTGGGATGTTCTGCAGAGCTGGAGACAGGGGATGTGGGATGATGCGCAGAGTTGGGGACAGGGGATGTGGGATGATGTGCAGAGCTGGGGACAGGGGATGTGGGATGATGCCCAGAGCTGGGGACAGGGGATGTGGGATGATGCCCAGAGCTGGGGACAGGGGATGTGGGATGATCTGCAGAGCTGGAGACAGGGGATGTGGGATGATGCGCAGAGTTGGGGACAGGGGATGTGGGATGATGTGCAGAGCTGGGGACAGGGGATGTGGGATGATGCCCAGAGCTGGGGACAGGGGATGTGGGATGATGCCCAGAGCTGGGGACAGGGGATGTGGGATGATGTGCAGAGCTGGGGACAGGGGATGTGGGATGATGCCCAGAGCTGGGGACAGGGGATGTGGGATGATGCCCAGAGCTGGGGACAGGGGATGTGGGATGATCTGCAGAGCTGGAGACAGGGGATGTGGGATGATGTGCAGAGCTGGGGACAGGGAGATGTGGGATGATGCGCAGAGCTGGGGACAGGGGATGTAGGATGATGTGCAGAGCTGGGGACAGGGGATGTAGGATGATGTGCAGAGCTGGGGACAGGGGATGTGTGATGATGCCCAGAGCTGGGGATGTGGGATGATGTGTAGAGTTGGGGACAGGGGATGTGGGATGATGCACAGAGCTGAGGACAGGGAATGTGGGATGATGCGCAGAGTTGGGGACAGGGGATGTCGGATGATGCGCAGATCTGGGGACAGGGGGATGTGGGATGATGTGTAGAGCTGGGGACAGGGGATGTGGGATGATGCACAGAGCTGGGGACAGGGGGATGTGGGATGATGTGCAGATCTGGGGACAGGGGATGTGGGATGTTGTGCAGATCTGGGGACAGGGGGATGTGGGATGATGTGCAGATCTGGGGACAGGGGGATGTGGGATGATGCACAGAGCTGGGGACAGGGAATGTGGGATGATGTGCAGAGCTGGGGACAGGGGATGTGGGATGATGTGCAGAGCTGGGGACAGGAGATGTGGGATGATGCGCAGAGCTGGGGACATGGGATGTGGGATGATGGGCAGAGTTGGGGACAGGGGATGTGGGATGATGCGCAGATCTGGGGACAGGGGGATGTGGGATGATGTGTAGAGCTGGGGACAGGGGATGTGGGTCGGATGATGAGCAGATCTGTGGACAGGGGGATGTGGGATGATGCACAGAGCTGGGGACGGGGATGTGGGGTGATGTGCAGATCTGGGGACGGGGATGTGGGATGATGCACAGAGCTGGGGACAGGGAATGTGGGATGATGCGCAGAGCTGGGGACAGGGGATGTGGGATGATGTGCAGAGCTGGGGACAGGAGATGTGGGATGATGCGCAGAGCTGAGGACAGGGAGATGTGGGATGATGAGCAGAGCTGAGGACAGGGGGATGTGGGATGATGCGCAGAGCTGGGGACAGGGGATGTGGGATGATGCGCAGATCTGGGGACAGGGGGATGTGAGATGATGTGTAGAGCTAGGGACAGGGGATGTGGGATGATGAGCAGATCTGTGGACAGGGGGATGTGGGATGATGCACAGAGCTGGGGACAGGGGATGTGGGATGATGTGCAGAGCTGGGGACAGGGGATGTGGGATGATGTGCAGATCTGGGGACAGGGGATGTGGGATGATGTGCAGATCTGGGGACAGGGGGATGTGGGATGATGTGCAGATCTGGGGACAGGAGATGTGGGATGATGAGCAGAGCTGGGGACAGGGGATGTGGAATGATGCACAGAGCTGAGGACAGGGGGATGTGGGATGATGGGCAGAGCTGGGGACAGGGGATGTGGGATTATGCACAGAGCTGGGGACAGGGGATGTGGGATGATGCACAGAGCTGGGGACAGGGGATGTGGGATGATGCGCAGAGCTGGGGACAGGGGATGTGGGATGATGCACAAAGCTGGGGACAGGGAGATGTGGGATGATGTGCAGAGCTGGGGACAGGGGATGTGGAATGATGTGCAGAGCTGGGGACAGGGAGATGTGGGATGATGTGGTCTGCTATCAAAATTGACCCTAGTCTCTCTCTGTGTTTGTATGTTAGGGAATTTAGACTGTAAGCTCCAATGGGGCAGGGACTGATGTGAGTGAGTTCTCTGTACAGTGCTGCAGAGTTAGTAGTGCTATATAAATAGCTGATGATGTTGATAGCCTTTATAGTTTGTTATTATTGTAGAGTAACTACGCATAGAACTGGCATGAAATAAAAGAAAAGACTGGACTGCACAGAGGCCAAGTGGTTAGCACTTCTGCCTCACAGCACTGGGGTCATGAGTTCAATTCCCGACCATGGCCTTATCTGTGAGGGGTTTGTATGTTCTCCCTGTGTTTGCATGGGTTTCCTCCGGGTGCTCTGGTTTCCTCCCACACTCCAAAAACATACTAGTAGGTTAATTGGCTGCTATCAAAATTGATCCTAGTCTCTCTCTCTCTGTGTGTGTTTATGTTAGGGAAAAGCGCCGCGGAATCAGTGGTGCTATATAAATAGATGATGACTGCCGATGAACGTAGGCCACAATGAAGAACTTGTGAGAACCAGAGATCTTCTTCCTTCATTCTTGTTCTCTGGGGCCCTTGTGTAAGTGTGTGCCCGGCTGCCCACGTTAAGCAGATGCCGGCATTACGACAGAGAGCAGCTTTGTTACCACCACTTATCCTGGGGCCCCAGGGCTTGGCTATACAGAGATCAGTAATTGTAATGCATGGTTTCAGTTTATGTTGTATTGCAGTTTTACAGTGTGTTTAACTCTTTCATGAAAGTTCTGTCGCTCGGTTGGTGAATTGTGTTACAAAAACGTAATACTTATTTATTTAGATATTATCTTTCCCACACATCCACAGTACTGGGGCCAGTGATAGGCTAGAAGGAATCCAGGTAACTGCACATTCAGTGCCATTGCTGATTAACTGTGCCCAGGTCAGTGGGGGGCAAATAGACTAAGGTGCCCCAGGATCATAACACTGTTGTTCCAAGCTCAGACATATACCACCTAGAAATGGCTCTTCCTTGATGTCCCCATACTTTGGTAACAGCTGGATGCAACACATTTCTTCTTCTTTTCTGTACTGGGGATATTCTATAAGTGTTAAGTTTGCATTTATTTGTCTTTAGCATTGTCCAACTGTGTACTTCATATTCAGAACCCTGGATCACCATTTGTTTCTGCCAAATCCATCTTTTGTTATGGTAACGAGAAAAAAAAAGACGCCACAATAAAATATCACTCTTATAGTATAGATGTTTAGTAGTTTTTTATGTATTTTTACCCACAGGAAAGCACTGCACATTAAAAAAAAAAGTAATAAATTATCCCGTCCGAAGAGAAAGTATTTGTTTGCGCTTACTTTTGAAAATAGACATTTTTATAATTGTTCTTTATTAAGGACTAAAAACAACTTTAATAGAATATGGTGTAGAAATGTACAGTCCTTCCATCAATAATATTTTTACCAGCACTTTCAGATTCCTCCACATCCATATGATATCAACTGGATCTGTACTCCAGGGTACGTGTAATATGCTGCATTAGGCTCTATGGACATAGAATTTAATTCCGTTCCGCTTTTGATAGCCAACGGAAGGAAATAAGTGTTTTAGGAGAAATAGAAACATTTAAATTAACAAAGGAGGTGGAGCTAGACTGGAAGTATTTGGGACACTGAAAGTGAGGTTTCTACTCTTCCCACCAAGTAATTGTATAGTAAGGTGGATCTGCAAATCCACAATAGTAGGCAATTCCTAAAGCTGGGTACACACTACACTGTTTTCGTCCAATAAGCGGCTCAAACAGCCGACATACGACCGCTCGTTTAAAAGTCGGGTCAGTGTGTGCAGTGACACGATGGTCGAAAGTCTGCCCAAATGGACGATTGTCGCCTCATTTGGTTGGTCGTACCGTTTAATATTTTCGGTCCAATCTCGTTTCCGCTGTGTAGTGTGTATAAACTTCCGACCGATCCACAACAGTGAGTACGAAATTACAGTCATTGTTCACCACAACATGGCTGTAAAGAGTCGCTATAGGGACGTCCGCTCTTCCCTTTATCGTCCTAAACAAGGCCAGTGTGTATGCAGTCCATGGACCGAGCGATGGGACCATCGGGCGCATGTAAAATCACTCGACATAAAAAGTTGGTAGAAATTTCTGTAGTGTGTACCCAGCTTTAATGAAAAAAAAAGCACAAAACATTTAACACCCATACAAAGGTTAACAAATGTTGTGATTATTTTATTCTTCTTTTGTATAAAGCAATAAAAAAATATTTTCTGAAAATTAAAAAAATTAAAAAAAAACATTAGAAAAAACAAGCTTTAGATGCAGATGTGTTTTTCTCCATCTATTATACTATAAAACTCTGTGTTTTTCTATTAATTTTGAATTGGTGCTCATCTTGTCAAACTAGTTTTGTATTTTATTGTCACTTTTATGCTGCGAACTGATCAGTTTTGCTACGAAGCATGTTGGACTGTTATATTCATGTACCATTTTTTATCTTCACTTTATTCACCCTCATACCTTCCAACATTCTAGATTGGAAAACCATTTCTACGGGGGTCATGACATCTCCCAACAGGAATTCTGGGATTCTTTTCTTCGCCAAAGTTTTTTCTTTTTTAGGTATTGAGCAGTCGCGGGCAAAATAGATTTTTGAAAGTAATAGGTAAATGTCGCTATCATGTACCTATTAAACAGGTTAACATCTTGATTAACAATTTAATTCACACCACATGTATTTATTCCTTGTATGACACAATGTAAGCATCCATGGTGCTTAAATAATGTTCCATTTATCATCTTTATCTAAAAGCAAAGATTTTTGTACTTACTGATAACTAAAGCTTCTCAATTTTAGCAGGCACACATTACATACAGTGGAAGCGACCGTCTCCTTGGGTAGTGGTGTAAGCTTCAGGAGCATCTAGACATCTGCCATGGCGCATGACGTTTGCGGGTGTGCTCAGCAGAAGTTTCCATTGAGTGCTACAGTTGGGCACAGCGGGTGCATTCCTTGCCAAGTAGCATAGAGTTGGCACACCAGTGTGCAGCGCCAATACTTCATTTTGCTTATTTCTTAGGCTGAGGTTATTTAGATGAGATAAAGTGATGGGGAATTTTTTGTGTCATGCCTTCCTTTGGGGAAAGGCACACTGACATTTACCCTCCACAAAATACTTAAATGTTGTGCCAGCTCTGTGCAGGCAGACATTGTCCTATACATTTAATGGGATGCATTTGGCATCTGTTGCACTGTTGTGGAGACTTTACCCAAAGGTAAAAAAAAAAAATGTAAAAATTCCAAACTGCGGGTTTGAAAAAGTGTAGACGTTGCCTATAGCAACCAATCAGATTCTAGCTGTCATTTAGTAGAATGTACTAAATGAATAACTAGAATCTGATTGCTTGCTACAGGCAATATCTCCACTTTTTCAAACCCCCAGTTTAGTAAATATACCCCTAAGATGTTTTACAGTGCACTTAGTAACTTAAGTCCACCGTGTGTAGGCACCTACACTCGGTGAAGGCAGCCATTGTAAAGGCTAAACCAATATGAGATGAATGCATTCAATTCACTAGGAACAAGTCACATGACTAATGCTGCTTTGTCCCTTATGCCGTAGTGAGGACACTAGTTGTTCTTAGTGAATTGTGGTTCAGCTTATAAAAATGTGTTTAGTCCACAGCAACCCAGCTGAGGAAAATGGGTTCTAAAATGTGTCCGTTCTAAAATAGGTTATATAAGGGATTGTAGTGCAGGCACTCCCCAGCCGGAGCACCAAGAAACACAGTTGTGTGTAGAAGCCCCTGAAATACAAATACAGCAAAATAATCCCACTCGCCACTTTAAAATGGTTAAAGCGAGGGTGGGGCGAGTGGGAAATCCAATCCAAAGCCGCAATCTCTCTCCTCTCCCTCAGGATAGGCTGTAAGATTGATGGGGGAACCCCTGGAAACATGACTGCCTCAGGACCCCTAGCTTTTACGAGGTGGTAATACAGCCTTAAAGCCAGGAATCAGTATTTTGATATTGTGATTTCTGAGATAAAACGTCATCAATAAAGACAGAGTGGAATTCAAACACGGCTCTTTCGTTTAAGCTCTAAAATTTCTTATCAATATGATATTCTCAGCTATTTACACTGTTCTGTTAAATAAACATTATTCCCGCTGAAATGATTAACAGCTAACTTATATCACTGGAAATTAGTCAGTAGATATAAAAATAAATAAACTTTCAAAGAACGATCAGTTATTCACAAGATGATTTGTGCAATGTGGCATAATTTTTGTCATGCCCAATTTTGTCAAGCGAGATCCAAAACAGACTTTTATAATGGCAAAACATCTGCTAATTGTTTGTGAATTGTTAAAACACATAAAAAAAGCCTAATCCCGCTTTTTTGTGAATTTAGTAGGAACATTGGATCAATTTCTCTGAAGTAAAGAAAATGGCAAAACAAATGCACTATTTTCTGCTTCCAAAGGGGATCTGAAGTAAAAGAAATTATAAATTGTAAAATAAAACATGTTTCCATATTTTAAGGTTTTACTTGTTAATTTTACCTGGTTTCCGTTGCTAGTGACTCTAGCTTGAGATATAAAGTTACCTAATTGTTGGATGCCATCTGCTGTCTGTCCCAGTAGGGGTCTTACTACATTTGTCTTTCCTCATGGTCACTGACTCCATGTATCGCTCCATTTATAACGCAAATTAGCCTCTGTGTAAGGCAAAACTGAAGGCGTATTTGCCTATTAACCCTAGAAAGCAACTTGGAAAAAGAAATTCACCCATAACTACTTCAATTCCACCCAAAAATAAAAGTTTAGTTAAGATAAAAAAAACCTTTACAATTATACTAGCAGTGCATCTGCCATTTGACAGGTACCCGATAGCAATAAATCCCCCCCACATCACCGTCTTCTCATAAACTATAAGTACACAGGGCAGGTTCATTGACAACCATCTGTCCGGTTTCAAATAAGGTAGAGTAGAGTGGCATGGGCAAGTAAGATTTTGGTGAAGTTATCCTTTCTAAAATATTTCATTTTTTAGGTGAATCTTTGGAATACTTCACATGCTGCACGGAGGCTAAGTGGTTAGCACTTCTGCCTCACAGCACTGGGGTCATGAGTTCAATCCCTGACCATGGCTTTATCTGTGTGGAGTTTGTATGTTCTCCTCGTGTTTGCGTGGGTTTCCTCCGGGTGCTCCGGTTTCCTCCCACACTCCAAAAACATACTGGTAGGTTAATTGGCTGCTATCAAATTTGACGTGTGTGTGTGTGTCTATATTAGGGTATTTAGACTGTAAGCTCCAATGGGGCAGGGACTGATGTGAATGAGTTCTCTGTACAGCGCTGCGGAATCAGTGGCACTATATATATGAATGATGATGATGCTGCTGACCCTAATATACTATCCCACAATGAGACCCAACAAAGACAAAACACGTCAGGTTGACGATCGATCGACGTCTGAACATGGGAGTTCGCGCTCTACAAATCAGAAGGTTAATGAATTGGCTCCAACAGTGGCTATATTAATGGCATTACCCAGAAGTATAATATCCTACATAGGAGTGTATTACTTGTATAGTGTCCCTAGCTTAGTGTCTACAACTATTCCCATTGTTCCAGTAATGCCAATTATACAGCACAAAGAGTCAGATATAAAAAAAAAAGAGAGGACACGACAGAGCCCACTGTTACCTCTAATATGACCTGATTCCGCCATATTGAAGATGGTGGAGATATGCCCAAGTTACACAGACAGTAAAAACATTATGTGAAAGAAAAGAAGGAAATGTAATTGCCATAAAGGAGTCCACTTACTTTAAAACGCTTTTTGAGTAGACAGAAGTAACATCTAACTGTTCCTGTCCTTTTACAATTTTCCAGGACATAACAATAGACAAAAGGTTAACAGTTCAAAATTGCTTTTTTTTCCTTTTGCAGATTATTTTATCTTTTATTTCTTACTTCATTGTTGACAATATGAGTCTATGAACAGTTTGATAGATTGAAAAAAAAAAGTAACTTCTCATATTGGCACTATACATGTGGCTTTTCACCAATGTGCATTCTCTGATGTTTAACAAGATACGAGTTAGTGGAGAAAGATTTCCCACAATCTGAACATGAAAACGGCTTCTCTCCTCTGTGACATGTTTGGTGCAGGAGAAGGTAAGACCTCTGTGAGAAGCATTTCCCGCAATCAGAACACGAATACGGTTTCTCTCCTGTGTGAATTCTCTGGTGCATGCAGAGACTGGCATTACGAGCAAAACACTTCCCACAATCAGAGCAGGAAAATGGCTTCTCTCCAGTGTGACATCTCTCGTGCAGGACAAGATAGGATTTCTGAGTAAAACATTTTCCGCAGTCCTCGCATGAATATGGCTTCTCTCCTGTGTGAATGATCTGATGTCTTGTGAGATGCGAGTTGTAAGCAAAACATTTCCCACAGTCAGAGCAGACATATTGTTTTTTGCCTGTGTGGATTTTCTGATGAGAGACTAAGTGCGATTTACAGGTAAAACTATCCCCACATTCAGAACAGATATATATTTGCTCTCCAATATGACCTATGCTATTGGTGACAATATCTGAAGGATTAGGAAAATAATCTCCGTGTCTAGAGAGAGAAAATGATAAATCGGAGTTACGGAACACTGGGTGTCTGGTTGGGGTAATGGGATTTTCTCCTTCAGTATCTCTCATGTTCTCTTCCATTTCAGAATCTGGAGAAGAAATGGGATGTCCCTCTGAGATATTCCTGTAAATACCTGCAGAAAAAAATAACAGCAGTGTAAAAAAGTATTCTAGAACAACCACAGAATCAAATAACACGTGCATGTACAGATTTATTCAAGTTGGATTTTGCCTATGGGCCTCCTCTTCTCTATTGCTCTTTATATAACGTAGTTAGCTACAGAAAGTTCATATTAACACACTAGATTAGGAACAGCAACTTGGCAAAAATGTAGTGGAAGACACAAAGCCAAGATAATAAGTGCGGCAGTACACATTATGGACACTCTGCTTCAGGGGGGAAAACGGTACATTAAAATAAAATAAATAAATAAATGTCATGTCCTTCTTCTACAAGAATATGGACATACCAAAAACAATGTGTTAAAAGAAGCCTTGGAAGCTCTGGAACATCAATTGTTTGCCACATTTAAATTTACTCAATTTAAGATCAATCAGCAGAGGAGGAAGCCAAGATAAAAAAACAAAACAAAATTAAAACATCCACAAATTAAAAAGGGCAAAGGCTCAAACGGAGAAGGTTACAAGACCTTCAAAACTGATGTCTGAAGGATGAGCTGTTGAACTAGAGCATAATACGAGTCTGTAACACAGTCTTCACAACAAATTTAGAAGGCCAAAAAGAAGATTCAGCCAAAAAGGTGCAAATACTAAAGCAACATCTAACAATCATCAGTTCTATATTCAACAGCCAGCAAAGCTATCTAGGGACACAATAATGACTCAAACATGTGACCTGGTGGTTCGAGACAAGAGGACGGACAGACAACACATAAGGCAACAAAGACCATAGTGAAAAGACTTCACCTTGATCCTGGTTTTTCACACCTGGGTTGTGTACACAGAACTACCATAACATGTTTAATTAAATGCATTATTGTTGTGTCTCTTCCATGGCCGAACCAGCTTTTTGTTCTGCTCTTGAAATTAAGATACATTACCATTAGGTACAGTGTTGGCTTGGTGAAACGCGTCCATCTCTAAAATACCATAATAAAAGTCTTCAAAAAACCAACAACACTAAACTAAGTGATTCTAGAACAAAGCTTCTGAGGTTGGAAACGTGACCATTTAACACTTGGAGAATCAAAAAATGATTTTCCCCAGCAAGAAATTGGATGGGACTTGTTGAATATCCAATTTAAATTTAGTTTACCCCTTGAATAAATCTGTTTGAAGCACCTGAAGTCAATCATCCTGCAAGACGGAACCATAGATTAAAGTAAGGAGCTGGATCTAAAGATGAAGGGCTTGAATTATGACCACTAGAAGTAATATTGGTCACTGCAGTAATGTGAAGAACAGACCTCCAATTGTCACCATTGTATCCTGAGGGAAGGACAAATTTAGGTAGTTTGTGATCCCTCTTTAGCACCCCAAGTGCATAAACAAACAATTGTATTGATAACAATGTCTCACATAAACAAAACCACCCTACACCAACTGAGCAAGCTATCATCCAAATAATGCAAAAGTAACAAAGCAGGTAAACTTCTTGCTTCGTAATAGAGATGTCAAATACATTCCTGATGGGTTCAGGAATTGGTTTTATAAAACCTTCTTGACCCATCATGTAATGTAACTATTCAATGTCTGCTCAACACAGAACTTATAATTTTGTCAACCTAACCTCAAATCTCCCTCACTGTGACCAACACCACAGTTTCCTCAGTCTCACAAGCCCTCTGCCTGTCACACTTGACACCAGTCTACACTTATCGCCTCCACCATCAAAATATTGCCAGAATACTCCTTTTCTTACCCAAGATACAACTTAAACGTTTATCCATTAACTTACCCATCTATCCCCACTTCTATCAGTCTTAAATGCCGTGTGAAGACCAACCTTCCTCTCTTACAGCTCCACGCTGCAGATCCCTAAACTGGCTCCCTGTGTCCTCCAGAACATAATTCAATTTACTCAGTGTGACCTACAAAGCCCTCAGCACCACCCCATTATACATTTCAAAACATTCTCCCTCACATCCTCTTAGATCTACATCTGACCAGCGTCTCACCTAGTCTCTGATAATCACTCCTCTCTCCCATTTACTTCTCCAGTGCTGCTACCCCCTTACGGAATTCCCTACCACCCCCCTTCAGACTCTCCCACAGCATTCAAATCTTTAAACGCTCTTTGAAAATCCATTTCTCTATATTAGAGCTTACGGTATTCCTACCTATACTATTCACGCCCTCATAACTGTTGCAATCTCCACTCTAAGCCACACCTGCTCCTCTTGTCTGAGCAATGCCCTCTTCCAATTAGAATGTAAGCTCTCATGAACAAGTCCCTCTATATCCTTAGTTTTCATGGCTGCTTAATTTTATCTACCTATTATGTGCCCATTTTTTAATGAAATTATTTGTAAGACTCCACACAGTGCAGGTAAAGCCACGCCAATAATTATTATCTACAAAAACACGTAGTTCTCAAGCCTGTGACGTTTGTCTAAATTGTAGAACCATTCCCTTTAAAACAAAACGGCCTTAACACCATTTTCCTAGCTTGACAAATGGGTTTTATTAGACCTAGAGAAACTCAGAATAAAACTAGACTTAGCCAGAAGAGAAGATGACAAACTGAGCAGAACACCTTACTTAGGGGTCTATTTATGACCCTTCGTTTTTTTCACTTGATACTTTTCAATCCTTATCTCCTTGATAAGGATTGAAAAGTAACGGCTATGTATTAAAAAACTTCTCAGGGACAGCAGTGCCGATAGACTGCTGTCCCTGAGAAGTGACTCACCTGATCATCGCAGTCTTTTCTCAAGTTTAAAGGCTGCGATGATCTTCTCTTCTTTTTTTTTTCTTTTTTGTTAGTGCGCATGCACCTACCGAAAAGTTGGTGCATGCGCACTAGCATCCTGGACGGCAAACTGTAGGATGAGTGACAGGGAGGGATCACATGATCCCTCCACACATGCGCTGTCCAGCTCTGCTCTTCAGAGCAGAGCTGGACAGCGCGAAAGTTTTCAGATATGTTAATGTACGCCAGCTTCAGATGGAGTACATTAACATGTAGAAAAAGAGAAAATTTTCTCTAGTTAGACTTTAATACATAGCGGTTCTGAGCACTTCCCATAGACTGTTATGGGGAGTGCTCAGAAAAACTATAGCAAAGCAGCAGATATTTGAGATATCTGCCGCGATGCTTCAATAATACATAGCAATTTCACGGTAAACACCCGAAAACTGTTGTTTTCGGGTGTTTAACACAGGAAAAATTCTTGATAAATAGACCCCTTAATCTAAATTCCATAATAGCCATCTAATCAAAGTACTCTTTAGCATCATATTATAAATTGAAGACTTCAGAGACTGTGCTTCAATATCCCAAGGGATATCTTGGTCTCCCTTCACAAATCATATAATTAAATATTTAGGTCTCCTTCTACTCTTGCCAAGGTTTGAGAGTTATTTTTTTTTCTTTTAGCTCAGTCCAAACAACTGGAAAATGTTATGGCTGGATATAATTGTTATCCTTAAAATGGAAATCCTTCCTAAAAATCGGATACCCTTTCGGCATCATCTCCTTTCAGGTGCCAAATAATTACCTTAGCTACTAACAAAGCAATGTTAAAATAAATATTGCAAAATAAATAAGAATCTAAAGTATTATTTCAAAACATCTAATGCTAGAATAAATAAACAGTAAGGGCCTAAGTCATTAAGGCAAAAAAGGAGTAAATGTTCTCTGGGACAAACCATGTTACAATGAAAGGGGTGCAAATCAGTTTATTATTTTGCACATAAGTTAAATACTGACTGTTTTTTCATCTAGCACACAAATACTTGATAGCTTTATTATTACACTGAAATTTAAAGTTGATCTAGGACATGTCTTACCCCAACTATGAATCTGTCCCCACATTTTAAATTGACCTCCCCCTCCAATGTAACATGGTTTTGCCCAGGTGTAAATGTTACTCCTTTTTTATACTTTGCTCTCCTTAATGACTCAGGCCCTAAGTGTTCGTCATATATCGGTTAATTTCCATCCCTCTTGTATTCTATTACTTAAGATAGATCAATAAATCAGGCTTAGAGAGATAAATTCTACATACACTAGATGGCATAGAGCCAGTTTAGTTGAGGAACGTGATGACAGTGATCACCAAATTATAGGCCAACTCCACAATTCTCTAGCTTCCAGTACTGTATTCCCAACAATTCTTCTAACAGACTGTTCTTCTGACCTCCCTCCTCTATCCAGTAACAGGTAGCTGTAACAACCCAATCTGTCTGCAAGCTGTGTGGTGGTGATCATGGCCGTACAGCCTGGTACTAACTCCATCACTCCTTGTCATAGCTGAACTCAGGGAATTCAGCTACTCGCACTGAAGATATGAAGACCCCTTCCCTGCATTCACCTGACATCAGGGAAAATGTGGGTTAGGGCGCCCCAGCCATATACTGTTCCTGTGTCCAAGGGTTCCTGGTCAGTCATGACAACTAGCAATACATTTCATAGGAGCATAGACTGTTGCAAGTATAACTGGTCAAAAATAATGTCAGGAGATGGAGGGAGAGATCGAGGAAGAGATCGGGAGGTTCTGCAAGGATCATTCTTTTTCAGGTTACAGAAGTACCACACTAAAAGGTATACTTGCTACAAGACTTAAAGGCTGCTGGCAGTTTTTCAATGTCGGTCAGAATATAACTGTTACTATTGTAAATCTGTAGGACGTTCCTTTTCCATACATGCAGATCTCTTGCCCTGCCATCTGCTTTCCATCTAGAATACATGCACAACTAGCTGTGGATAGACCCCAAGTCTGAACAAAGATAGAGTTGAGGACTCAAATAACAAAATAGGTATCGGTCATTGGAAAAAAATTCTCCAACTTGGGAAGAGAAGGTCAAATACAAAGTTTGAGCAAAAACTTTTGGTAGAAGGAACAAGTGTTCAGTCTTGCCTGACTCTTCTACACTTACTAGGGATATACTTAATTTGCCAGAAACATTTTCACTTATTAAGTTTGTAGTGACAGAGGAGGGTGTAGAACAAGACATAGATGTAGAGACAGAGGAGGGTGTAGAACAAGACATAGATGTAGTGACAGAGGAAGGAGTAGAATAAGACATAGATGTAGAGACAGAGGAGGGTGTAGAACAAGACATAGATGTAGTGACAGAGGAGGGTGTAGAACAAGACATAGATGTAGTGACAGAGGAGGGTGTAGAACAAGACATAGATGTAGTGACAGAGGAGGGTGTAGAACAAGACATAGATGTAGTGACAGAGGAGGGTGTAGAACAAGACATAGATGTAGTGACAGAGGAGGGTGTAGAACAAGACATAGATGTAGTGACAGAGGAGGGTGTAGAACAAGACGTAGATGTAGTGACAGAGGAGGGTGTAGAACAAGACGTAGATGTAGTGACAGAGGAGGGTGTAGAACAAGACGTAGATGTAGTGACAGAGGAGGGTGTAGAACAAGACGTAGATGTAGTGACAGAGGAGGGTGTAGAACAAGACGTAGATGTAGTGACAGAGGAGGGTGTAGAACAAGACATAGATGTAGTGACAGAGGAGGGTGTAGAACAAGACATAGATGTAGTGACAGAGGAGGGTGTAGAACAAGACATAGATGTAGAGACAGAGGAGGGTGTAGAGCAAGACATAGATGTAGTGACAGAGGAGGGTGTAGAGCAAGACATAGATGTAGTGACAGAGGAGGGTGTAGAACAAGACATAGATGTAGTGACAGAGGGTGTAGAACAAGACATAGATGTAGTGACAGAGGAGGGTGTAGAACAAGACATAGATGTAGTGACAGAGGAGGGTGTAGAACAAGACATAGATGTAGTGACAGAGGAGGGTGTAGAACAAGACATAGATGTAGTGACAGAGGAGGGAGTAGAACAAGACATAGATGTAGTGACAGAGGAGGGAGTAGAACAAGACATAGATGTAGTGACAGAGGAGGGTGTAGAGCAAGACATAGATGTAGTGACAGAGGAGGGTGTAGAACAAGACATAGATGTAGTGACAGAGGAGGGTGTAGAACAAGACATAGATGTAGAGACAGAGGAGGGTGTAGAACAAGACATAGATGTAGTGACAGAGGAGGGTGTAGAACAAGACATAGATGTAGTGACAGAGGAGGGTGTAGAACAAGACATAGATGTAGTGACAGAGGAGGGTGTAGAACAAGACATAGATGTAGTGACAGAGGAGGGTGTAGAACAAGACATAGATGTAGTGACAGAGGAGGGTGTAGAACAAGACATAGATGTAGTGACAGAGGAGGGTGTAGAACAAGACGTAGATGTAGTGACAGAGGAGGGTGTAGAACAAGACGTAGATGTAGTGACAGAGGAGGGTGTAGAACAAGACGTAGATGTAGTGACAGAGGAGGGTGTAGAACAAGACGTAGATGTAGTGACAGAGGAGGGTGTAGAACAAGACATAGATGTAGAGACAGAGGAGGTGTAGAACAAGACATAGATGTAGTGACAGAGGAGGGTGTAGAACAAGACATAGATGTAGTGACAGAGGAGGGTGTAGAACAAGACATAGATGTAGTGACAGAGGAGGGTGTAGAACAAGACATAGATGTAGTGACAGAGGAGGGTGTAGAGCAAGACATAGATGTAGTGACAGAGGAGGGTGTAGAACAAGACATAGATGTAGTGACAGAGGGTGTAGAACAAGACATAGATGTAGTGACAGAGGAGGGAGTAGAACAAGACATAGATGTAGTGACAGAGGAGGGTGTAGAACAAGACATAGATGTAGTGACAGAGGAGGGTGTAGAACAAGACATAGATGTAGAGACAGAGGAGGGTGTAGAACAAGACATAGATGTAGTGACAGAGGAGGGTGTAGAACAAGACATAGATGTAGTGACAGAGGAGGGTGTAGAACAAGACATAGATGTAGTGACAGAGGAGGGTGTAGAACAAGACATAGATGTAGTGACAGAGGAGGGTGTAGAACAAGACATAGATGTAGTGACAGAGGAGGGTGTAGAACAAGACATAGATGTAGTGACAGAGGAGGGTGTAGAACAAGACATAGATGTAGTGACAGAGGAGGGTGTAGAACAAGACATAGATGTAGTGACAGAGGAGGGTGTAGAACAAGACATAGATGTAGTGACAGAGGAGGGTGTAGAACAAGACATAGATGTAGTGACAGAGGAGGGTGTAGAACAGGACATAGATGTAGTGACAGAGGAGGGTGTAGAACAAGACATAGATGTAGTGACAGAGGAGGGTGTAGAACAAGACATAGATGTAGTGACAGAGGAGGGTGTAGAACAAGACATAGATGTAGTGACAGAGGAGGGTGTAGAACAAGACGTAGATGTAGTGACAGAGGAGGGTGTAGAACAAGACGTAGATGTAGTGACAGAGGAGGGTGTAGAACAAGACGTAGATGTAGTGACAGAGGGTGTAGAACAAGACATAGATGTAGTGACAGAGGAGGGTGTAGAACAAGACATAGATGTAGTGACAGAGGAGGGTGTAGAACAAGACATAGATGTAGTGACAGAGGAGGGTGTAGAACAAGACATAGATGTAGTGACAGAGGAGGGTGTAGAACAAGACATAGATGTAGAGACAGAGGAGGGTGTAGAGCAAGACATAGATGTAGTGACAGAGGAGGGTGTAGAGCAAGACATAGATGTAGTGACAGAGGAGGGTGTAGAACAAGACATAAATGTAGTGACAGAGGAGGGTGTAGAACAAGACATAGATGTAGTGACAGAGGAGGGTGTAGAACAAGACGTAGATGTAGTGACAGAGGAGGGTGTAGAACAAGACATAGATGTAGAGACAGAGGAGGGTGTAGAACAAGACATAGATGTAGAGACAGAGGAGGGTGTAGAACAAGACATAGATGTAGAGACAGAGGAGGGTGTAGAACAAGACATAGATGTAGAGACAGAGGAGGGTGTAGAACAAGACATAGATGTAGTGACAGAGGAGGGTGTAGAGCAAGACATAGATGTAGTGACAGAGGAGGGTGTAGAGCAAGACATAGATGTAGAGACAGAGGAGGGTGTAGAGCAAGACATAGATGTAGAGACAGAGGAGGGTGTAGAACAAGACATAGATGTAGAGACAGAGGAGGGTGTAGAGCAAGACATAGATGTAGAGACAGAGGAGGGTGTAGAACAAGACATAGATGTAGTGACAGAGGAGGGTGTAGAACAAGACATAGATGTAGTGACAGAGGGGGGTGTAGAACAAGACATAGATGTAGTGACAGAGGAGGGTGTAGAACAAGACATAGATGTAGTGACAGAGGAGGGTGTAGAACAAGACATAGATGTAGTGACAGAGGAGGGTGTAGAACAAGACATAGATGTAGTGACAGAGGAGGGTGTAGAACAAGACATAGATGTAGTGACAGAGGAGGGTGTAGAACAAGACATAGATGTAGTGACAGAGGAGGGTGTAGAACAAGACATAGATGTAGTGACAGAGGAGGGTGTAGAACAAGACATAGATGTAGAGACAGAGGAGGGTGTAGAACAAGACATAGATGTAGAGACAGAGGAGGGTGTGGAGCAAGACATAGATGTAGTGACAGAGGAGGGTGTAGAACAAGACATAGATGTAGTGACAGAGGAGGGTGTAGAACAAGACATATATGTAGTGACAGAGGAGGGTGTAGAGCAAGACATAGATGTAGTGACAGAGGAGGGTGTAGAACAAGACATAGATGTAGTGACAGAGGAGGGTGTAGAACAAGACAGATGTAGAGACAGAGGAGGGTGTAGAACAAGACATAGATGTAGAGACAGAGGAGGGTGTAGAACAAGACATAGATGTAGAGACAGAGGAGGGTGTAGAACAAGACATAGATGTAGAGACAGAGGAGGGTGTAGAACAAGACATAGATGTAGAGACAGAGGAGGGTGTAGAACAAGACATATATGTAGTGACAGAGGAGGGTGTAGAACAAGACATAGATGTAGTGACAGAGGGTGTAGAACAAGACATAGATGTAGAGAGAGAGGAGGGTGTAGAACAAGACATAGATGTAGTGACAGAGGAGGGTGTAGAACAAGACATAGATGTAGAGACAGAGGAGGGTGTAGAACCAGACATAGATGTAGAGACAGAGGAGGGTGTAGAACAAGACATAGATGTAGTGACAGAGGAGGGTGTAGAACAAGACATAGATGTAGTGACAGAGGAGGGTGTAGAACAAGACATAGATGTAGTGACAGAGGAGGGTGTAGAACAAGACATAGATGTAGTGACAGAGGAGGGTGTAGAACAAGACATAGATGTAGTGACAGAGGAGGGTGTAGAACAAGACATAGATGTAGAGACAGAGGAGGGTGTAGAACAAGACATAGATGTAGTGACAGAGGAGGGTGTAGAACAAGACATAGATGTAGTGACAGAGGAGGGTGTAGAACAAGACATAGATGTAGAGACAGAGGAGGGTGTAGAACAAGACATAGATGTAGTGACAGAGGAGGGTGTAGAACAAGACATAGATGTAGTGACAGAGGAGGGTGTAGAACAAGACATAGATGTAGTGACAGAGGAGGGTGTAGAACAAGACATAGATGTAGAGACAGAGGAGGGTGTAGAACAAGACATAGATGTAGTGACAGAGGAGGGTGTAGAACAAGACATAGATGTAGTGACAGAGGAGGGTGTAGAACAAGACATAGATGTAGAGACAGAGGAGGGTGTAGAACCAGACATAGATGTAGAGACAGAGGAGGGTGTAGAACAAGACATAGATGTAGTGACAGAGGAGGGTGTAGAACAAGACATAGATGTAGTGACAGAGGAGGGTGTAGAACAAGACATAGATGTAGTGACAGAGGAGGGTGTAGAACAAGACATAGATGTAGAGACAGAGGAGGGTGTAGAACAAGACATAGATGTAGAGACAGAGGAGGGTGTAGAACAAGACATAGATGTAGTGACAGAGGAGGGTGTAGAACAAGACATAGATGTAGTGACAGAGGAGGGTGTAGAACAAGACATAGATGTAGTGACAGAGGAGGGTGTAGAACAAGACATAGATGTAGTGACAGAGGAGGGTGTAGAACAAGACATAGATGTAGAGACAGAGGAGGGTGTAGAACAAGACATAGATGTAGAGAGAGAGGAGGGTGTAGAACAAGACATAGATGTAGTGACAGAGGAGGGTGTAGAACAAGACGTAGATGTAGAGACAGAGGAGGGTGTAGAACAAGACATAGATGTAGTGACAGAGGGTGTAGAACAAGACATAGATGTAGTGACAGAGGAGGGTGTAGAACAAGACATAGATGTAGTGACAGAGGAGGGTGTAGAACAAGACATAGATGTAGTGACAGAGGAGGGTGTAGAACAAGACATAGATGTAGAGACAGAGGAGGGTGTAGAACAAGACATAGATGTAGTGACAGAGGAGGGTGTAGAACAAGACATAGATGTAGTGACAGTTTTGTGATCGTCACACACCTGTACTGATATCTGTAGGAATTTCCTCCTCCTTACATCGCTGATCACCTGCCATATATGTCTTTTCTCCATCATCAATGTGTGATATAAGCACAACTTTCACATCTCCCAGGTCTTGACTCTAAAAAAGAAACAAAAAAAAAACAAATCAGGTGAATGGAGGGGAGACAAATGCTCTCTTAAATGTCATTGGGATCAATGAGGAGAGAAGTAGTATGAGGAACATATAACAGAGTAGACAATAGGACAGATAAAAAAATAATAATACATGCCCTACTTTTCCCTGTCTCATCATTCACCTATCAACCAAAGTGAACATGCTTCTCTTTACGGAGGTCAATGATTTCTGTGTATCTGTCTCATCAAAAAAGGAACAGGAGGAAAACTGGATTTTGTCAGCTATAGGCCCATCTCCAGGACCCAGAGTAAGAACAGGACAACTCTTACTCCTGTGGCCAATACCCCCAGACATGACAATAGCTAAACCAGTTTGACCCAAAGCAGACCTAGAAGAACACCGCCACCACAAGCAGAAGGCAACCAGTTGACCACAGAAGAGTATTTGAAAGGGGTAGAAAACTGATGGTCGTATTGCAACATGCATAGGGGACTGGATCAATGCACTGCCTATAAATGGCTGAGTCCTACAAGAATATTTCTCGACCATGAGGAGACATTCAGTGAGAGATGGGGTTCAGAGCTTTTGGACAAAGCTGTGACTTAAAGGCAAGTATTTAGTGCACACAACACATCATAAGAGTGCAATGCCACCTCCAATGGATGTGAGGGAGAGAAGCAAAAGGATGCAAGCAATGTCTTTATTCAAGTGGAGGGAGAATACCACCTTTAGAAGAAACCTGGGAAACGGCTGCAGCAGACTAATCTTGGTAGAAAACAGGAAACACCCTCTTAGCTGATTGAAGTTGATCTTCCACATTATAAGGGGCTGCATGGTGGCTAAGTGGTTAGCACTTCTACCTTACAGCCCTGGGGTCATGAGTTCAATTCCCGACCAAGGCCTTATCTGTGAGGAGTTTGTATGTTCTCCCTGTGTTCGCGTGGGTTTCCTCCGGGTGCTCCGGTTTCCTCCTACACTCCAAAAAACATACTGGTAGGTTAATTGGCTGCTAACAAATTGACCCTAGTCTGTCTGTCTGTCTATGTGTGTATGTTAGGGAATTTAGACTGTAAGCCCTAATGGGGCAGGGACTGATGTGAGTGAGTTCTCTGTACAGCGCCGCGGAATTAATGGCGCTATATAAATAGATGTTGATGATGATGATGATTATAAGTCCTAGTGGAATATCTAATAATGGTTCTGACTATCCTGTAACACTCCAAGCACCAGGTTCAGGTCCTCTGGTTGTGCTGGAGAATGGTAAAAGAGGCCACAAAAGGCACAACCACGGCACCCACTAGAAACTAAACCAAGGCCTTTAAGTTGCTATGGATCAGTCCTAAGTAAAGATACGAATAAAACACTCCAAAAAGCAGGAGGGAAAAACTGGTTAGGATTTCAGTTCACACAACAACAAAAAAGGAACATCAAACACTCTGTCATGTGCAAGCGGATGATTAGATACTGGGCTCAGTGTTCCCTTAGACCGCCGCCTCAGCCATGAGTAGTAGATTGGGATGCAGTACTGGTCTCCCTGATAACGCTTTTTTTAAGATACGGAAAACTCCTGGGGTCATCAATCCAAAGGGTGACAACATCTTAATTAGAGGTAAATATCAAAGACAGTTAAGCAGTCTTATTCTGTAGTAAAATACAATAACAAAAATTCCTAAACTAACATGGTAAAAGTGAACGTTTCAATATCATAAAACTAGATAAAACATTTAATAAATAAGACAAGCATTGTAAAGAAGATGATCACTCACACAGGGGAGGGCTGGCAAATTTTAGCTGGGGGGGGCAAGATTTGACTCAGCATCCTAAGTAGGAACATTTTATAGAAAAAAAAAATGCAGGTGGCCCAGTGACCCAGCCAAAGCCCACTATGGGACCGGCCTCCCAGCCTAGCCTGCCCCTGCACTCACATATCTAGCATTCAGTTTTGGAACCTTTACCTCTACCTCTAGTAGGCAACTTACCTGCTTATTGCAAGGATTCTTCGGCTATTATAGTCTTGATAAGATGACGTACTATAGATGTCCCATTCTTAGTAACAATGGATATAGAGGTGTCATATACCACAGGCTATGTTATTAAGATACATGGATCAACAATGGTTCTGGATAACTTCACCTTTTCATCCCAATACTTGTTTCCATTATGGTCTCAAATTAGTTTAGAATAATTAGATTATTTCTGCCAGTCTAAAGGTGTATTGATAAGTGCATCTATGGTATCCAAAATAACATTCAGTTACTGGACATTTATAGGAAGACGCAATTAGTCAGAGGAGCAGCGGCTCTGAACTAATAAACAGGCCTGTGTCTATATATATCCCAGATGCCACTGAGAAACCACAAGAACCTAGTGAAAGAACTGGTACAAAATCCACCCAGATTGAAGCTCTTAAATATTCAGAAACAGAAGGAGATTCCACTGCTGGAGAATGGACCACTGTAAGATGGTCCCACATCTATGGTCACCCCCAAGCCGAGTCATGTTTTTTAACCCAAAGTCTGAAGACTTGGCCCTTGGTCTGCCTAGCAGACTTGGGTTTCGTGAAAAACACAGTCTGACTTATGCTGGAGGAAGGGGGGCAGGTTTCCTTTTTGATTTTGACTGTGTAACTGCTTAGTAGAAGAATGAAAGGCACCTGAACATCGAGTATGACTATTTTCCCATGACGTATTCTGGGGAAGAAGGGTGCCATTCACCCACTATAGCCTATGTGATTTTACTGAGCTGGGAAGAGGTCCCTCAGATATGAATGCTAGACAAGAAAAGCTGGGTAACGGGATCACAGTGTAATGGAGAGACACAGCATAAAGAGACCTTCATGCAGATAACCTAGCAGGCTCCTGTTCCACCTTGCAAATGCAGATGGTTAGTTTCCACAATTTGGAAAACTAATTCAGAAAAAAAATGTCTTTAACGGATAACTGATAAGCCAAGGCAGTCCAAACTAGTCTGCTGTAAGAGAGGGGGTGACACATGGACGTTGCAAATAACAAAAAATATACTTAACAGAAAGCTTCTTTACTAATGTCAACTTTAAAAGTTAGTGGTGTTCATAGAAAACAGACTGCAGGCTCCCAATTAACTAAAACTATGTTGCCAAATACTTTATTAGAAAGAAAGACTATTGTGGGATTACTTCTGTCACTCAAAGTGACCCTGTCTTTACCAGGTGAAGACAACTTGTTTGCCTTGACCAGGCAATCGATTAACTCCACAAAACTGATGTTTAGATCAGACTATGAGGCCAGTTCTGATCATGACATCCAAAGGAGACTCGTTTCAGAGTCTGTATCCAATCCTGATGAGGAAGGGGTAGCAGAGGGGCGTTGATTGTCTTTTGCAGAATGACTGGGAAGGGGGAGGGGGGAAATGACCTTTGAGTGAGTCAGTGGTACTTCAAGTTCCAAGTAATTTAACAATATGCTGGTGAGGAAATCTGCTAGCTCGGAAAGGCCATTAGGCCACCACCATTCAGCTCCAGGACCCTTAAGGAACCAGAGCCCAAAAAGAGATAAACAGGAGCCCAAGAGGAAGTTTGTCCACAGAAGGAGAGGATGCAGAGACTCTCCACCAACCCTGTAGCATTGAGCCGAGGGGCGGGAGGAGGTGGCCGTGTGGTCTTATACTCCTTTACCCATCCACTGGTTATTCTCAGAGATGCCAAAAGAACCCAGAAGACGGGGGGAGGGGGTTACAGAACCAAAACCTGGATTGTGCACAAGCCTTCATTGAAACCTGGGTATAGTTGGAGACAAATCAGATCCATCCCCTGTTCCCAGGGTATGAGAAGTAGACATTAGAATATGAAGATAAAATAAGAAATATACATTAAATTAAAATTGCTACAGGCAAAGAGGACTGGGCCTAGATCTACCCAAAACTGATTAGCAAGTGGCTCTAGAGAAAATAGCCTGCAAAAGGGCAGTACAGGCCTCAAAAACAACCAAAGCTGGCACACATGAAAAAAAGCTTTAGGGTTTAGAGATAAACAATTAGAAACAGACTCTCAAATTAGGCAACTGAATGATTGCTAAAAATGGCAGACCGGCTTAGGAAATGTGTATTGTTGAGAATATCGTTTTGTGTATGGTGTGATTAGCCGTTCGTGGCTGAACAATCTCACCACTAACCAAACAATTTGTTCAGAATTTGTCCCATGTGTGATAAATGTGGTCACAGATCTGATCTGACAGCAACAAACGGAGCTGCCAGAAATGAACAAGTTGCAGCAATGTTTTGTCAGCCAAAGGTCTTCATGTCAACGTACCTTACATTCTTGTGGGGAATCTTCTTCTTCTTCTGTGCAGTCCTGTGAATACAGAGGACTGGGGCACCTCTCTGGTGTATTTCCGTTACTAGATCCATCTGTAGGAAACACACTCACAGTGACTGATTACAATTACCTGTATGGGTTATTGAAGGCAGAGTAACAGTATGAATATATTCACAAGAGACATATATACAGTATACAAACACATACAAACATATACATATTTCCTCCTTGATGTGAAAAGGAGAAGCTGATTGTTATACCTCTGTTAAATCCTCTTCTCTTTTAACTTTTTATATATAACATCAGATAATAACAATACAGGTCAATGAGCACATTTAAGTATTAATGGCATTATAGTTATGGAAGAATAAATACAACCTTAACAATGTGGTATAATCCATAAAATAGCTATGAACTAAAGGTCTAGTGAACGCAGACAGTAGTGAGGCCCAGGCCACCACTGTGGAGAGACCATGTAAGGTTGGGGATATAGGAAGATTGGAAAAGACTGCTGCATTTTTTGATTTTTTAGGTGAATAAAAGGAAAGGGAGTGGGGGGGGGGGGGGGGGAAGGGGTGTCTTCAATGTGAATGAGCGACCCTGCACAGAGCCCCTGCGTATCCAGATATAAGGAATATAAGGAGGAAGAGAGAGGTAGGCAAGAAGGGGAGGAGGGGGGGGGGGGTGGGGGAGGAGTCCCGGAGGTGGATAGAAGTGAGATTTGAAAAATAAAAGCAAAAGGTACAGACCAAGAGGGAAAGAACAGAGGGCTTAGAGAAAGGCAGGGACTGTATCATGGAGGAGACTTGTCACATATTCCATGGAGGCAGTGTGCCAGGTTCTATTTACAACAGCTTCTCTACAGGATGGCAAAGCTTTCTTCCAATCACTGGCTATCTGAGGTTTAGCTGCGTTATATTTGTGGCGAATAAGTTTATCCAATGATTTGGAGGTCCCTTTGATAGGCTGATACAGGATCACAGATAACGGGTCCTTAGGCACATTAATTGAAGTAACCTGTTTAATCAGGAGCAAGACATTATCCCAGAATTTAGATACTAGAGGGCTTTCCCACCATATGTGGAGGAAAGTTTCCACCGAACCACAATTACGGCAACAAAGATCAGACGTATGGGGGTAAATAGAGTGCAATCTCGTAGGAACCATGTACAATCTAGTGTAAATCTTGTAGGTGTTTTCTTGAATGGCTGACTTTCTGAATGGCTGATTTTCTCTAATGGAAGACTTGGATATCCTTTTCCAGAATTTCTCCAAGATCCTGCTCCCATGCCCTTTCAACCGGTTCCGTGGGGGGGAAGGGTGAGGAGGACACGCGAGAACTGTCCAGGATTGATATATAGCTACGACGGCCCATGCTATAAATGCAGTGACGTTCAAAGGGCGTTGGAGGACGAAGCTTAGATGACTGTGTCTGGGCTTGTATAAAACTTTTCACTTGCATATAGTGGAAGTATAGGTTACTGGGAAGATCATATTTCTCATGTAAATCCGTAAAGGAACGTGGTGCATGCTCAACCATCAAGTGAAAGAAACAGTCTAGTCCCACCTTTCTCCGTGGGTAAGCAAAAGCCCTAATGCAACCCAGTGGGAATCGAGAGTGTCTCCATAGTGGAGTAAGTGGCGAGGGGTAGGGGACCAGTGCGTATTGCTTGCTCAGTTTGTCCCATATCTCCAAAGTAAAGTGAATGGAGGGGATGGCTTAGGCTGAGGCTGGTCTGATACGCCTAGGGATCCAGGGTAAATAGCTTACTCCCATGTCTGTGGACAACATTTCTTCGATGTCTACCCATTTTTGTTAAATCCTCTTCTCTGACACTGGACCATGTATAGAGTATAGAGCCTCCTTTAGCCAATTGGCACTTTAAATAATTCTATAAATCAAATGTTCCTCCGTCTTATACCTCCCCATACTGCAGGCAACTCAGCACCACTGGACAGAATCATGAAAAAAACAAATACAAAGAGATAGAAACAACTTCATCCCTGAGAAAGAAAACACCTTTTTTTTTTCACAGGAGAATTAGAGCATAATTGGGTGGGCGCATAGTGGCCCCCATGGATTCAGAGAAAAGGATTTAATGGAAGTATAAAAAGTCAGTTTTTTTTTCTACTATCTTCCACTGGGGAACACCGGACCATGGGGAAGTACCAAAGCTACCACCTTCAGCTGAGTATGCTCACAGAGTTTTAGTGAGCAACACCTGTACTTTATCTGGTCCTCAGAGAGACCGGTAGCATGTAGGTAGAAGATCGATGATGTATCTCCGATCTAGAATGCTCCTCACCCAGCAAACTGAAGGAAGACTCACAGCTTCTGATAGTCTGTCATATAGCCTGTTTGAGGGCTTGGCTGACAGCTTCTTAGTGGACTAAACCTGTTTAACTTTCTGCTGTCCTCTACGAGGAGCTGAGAACTACAGACTCGATGCCTGACCTCTGCAAAAACAATTGCAACATATAGACCCGCGATCTTGGCTAATTGACCGGTAGGGAAAAAAAAAAACGCTTTCCACCTGTTGCGTAGCTAATAATCTTATCAAACTCAGGCCCGAATAAGACATTCCCAAAAAAAGCAAAGGACTCCAGAGTTTATTATGACTGTGTCTGACTACCAAGCATAGAGCAAGAGTTCTTAGTAAGCAGCGTCCATCAAAGATGACATTCTGCTCCAATCTGACCAGCATCCAGAGCTGCGTCCCGCAGATATTCAGACACCTCCTGAATTCTGAAATGGCTTTCAGTGAAGCACCAGCCGCTACAGAATTAGATTTACGAATGGTCTCATCCTGCCATTCCATCCTTAAAGGCTGTAAAGATTAGGCAAGATAAGAATAGAGGTGGCCTAAGACAATCATACTATAGGGGCATCCACCCCTACCAACCCATTCTCTTAAAGAGTGCTAGCTTTGCAGCTATATAATAACCTCTTAAATTGGGGAGAGCGAAGCCTCCTGTATCTCTGGATCTACAAAGCATACAAAGCTTGATCTGTGTCCATTTTTTCCCCCCAGACCAGAGAGGAAAGATTTTGGTTAACTTCAGGAAAATCTGTCCAAGAATGTAAATACATTGTTATAGTGGATACAGGAATTTGGGCCACATGATCAAGTTAACCCTGACAGACATAGATGGAGGGAATCTCCTCCAAGACTGACTTTTATCTTTAAGGTAATTATTAACTGGGTCTATATTAAGGGGAACATAATCTGCCCTTTCATCTTGGGATATCGCACTATGGATACTCTCCGGCAGACCAACAAATATTATATTATTCCTGTGGAGCCTCCCCTCTAAATCTGAAAGCTTCTGCTTGAAGATGTTGAATGGAGAGACACAATTTGAGATTTCACCTTTCATAGGTGATGTCTACCAGAGGAGGGCTTCTGTTTCTCTGCCTACCCCACTATCTCTCTGTCTTTTTTTGAAGATCTTGCTGGATTAAAGATCCAATTGGACTTCCCCAATTCTCTATCACATATTTCCAGAAGCAGAGAGGGACAAAACTGGTTGAAAGGATGGCTCACTCCACAGTTCTGGGTTATGAGAGTCTGCAGAAGCAGAAGCCTGCCGAGATGAGCTGGGGCTGTCCCCCAAATCATTGGCATACACAGTGCAAAATAGTAGAAGGCAGCACCCGCTATCCAGAGTCTAGCGTTAGAATTCAGACACAGACGACCCACCCAGGCCAGATACCTCAACTGTTGGGTTCAGAAGTTTCCCCTAAAAGTAGTGGAGAAGTAGGGTAGCCTGTGACACTGTTTATACAGATACTCTCAGGTCACTGCCCTCCACTTTTTTTCAAACAATATGGACGGTAGCAAGACTGCGCCTGAGTCCCTGGAGCGTATTGATATTAGGAAATGTAGAAAAGAGGGACACACAAAGACCAAAAATATATGTACTGCAGCAGAAAGTTCAAATACACTTCTTCACAAGATGTAAAACAGACTTTGCATAATCCCTTCAAATTGGGAATAATTGTATTACGGGTTCCTGAAACATTGAATCCTGTCTCTAGATCCAGGATAGATAGGACGTCCAACACTAATTAATACTTAGTCCCTGAAAAAGAATTTTAAAGGTAGGGTTCTAGAATGGTAAACCAAATCCTCTGAGTACTATAGCTAGGGTCTGCCAAATAGTTATGGGAACTATTAGTTACATGAACCAGGCACTCTCCCCGTCCACCCAGAAAGGCGCGATGACTCATTTTACGTGCTGGATGCGCCTTGTGAGAAAGGCTCGCTGTGCAGTTGTCTGCCGCTGCCATTCTCCTGTCCTAACCCCAGGGACGGACACAGATGCCAGCACTACAGCAGGCACAGGTATGGATGACAGGCTTGCAAGCAAGGGAGAGGCCCGACCCTGCTGCCAGATATGGAGTCTGGTGAAGGTTCACTGAAAAAGGTGCTCCTGGTGTCCAGGGAGGTGTATAGGGACCAGCTGGCCACTCTGATACAAGTTGCAGCTCGTTTTCTGGAAAAACGGAATAAATAACCAGGAAGTAAAGCAGGAGAGCCAGCGAGATGCAGCCACTCCGTGCTCAGCCAAGCCATGGCCATCAACATAGCCTCATATTTTACACAAGTATGAAAAGTTACAGATGAAGCCCAGCCAGTCCCAGACCTCCCTTTATCTGATTTAACAGGAGAGGAAGAGAAACAAAGACATATACAGAGTACATAATATGGAAAAGGGAACCAGGTATCAAAAGATACAAATAAATTCAGTAGAAATTGTGCAGAAATACAACACACAATCTACAATGCAATCCCATCACAGCTAGAAGTAATTACCTGCTGCTGGGGCGACAAATTACAGCAGGGCTGCTCGCACAGTGTCTGATCTAGACTGATTTTTCAGTACATCAGTAAATGGAGGCCGGGCATGCAAATTATGCTGCCTGAGCCCTCCCCCAACACACCAGCAACGCCATCCTGTGGATGGCAGCTTGAGCTGTCTGAGCCACTCCCCCAACATATCAACAACGCCATCCTGTGGATGGCACCTTGTGCTGTCTGAGCCCCTCCCCCAACACATCAGCAACGACATCCTGTGGACGGCACCTTGTGCTGCCTGAGCCCCTCCCCAACGCGTCAGCAGCCACCATCATGTGGATGGCAACTTGTCCTGCCTGAGCCCCTCCCCCAACACATCAACTACCATCATCCTGTGGACAGCACCTTGTGCTTTGACTGTGCCTAGTGTGGGTCTGCCTTTGGCAAGGCTGTCCTCAACTAACCTGGCTTCCCAAACAGAGCCCCAGGCTCTTCAGCGGCCCCCGTGCCTGGCAGACTCCAGGCTCCCCCGGAAGCTGACCGCATCTTTAACACCCCTTTCACCACCAGTGCCCGGAAGGAGGACTTACCTCGCTGCTATCTCGAATCGGACTGGTGCTGCTACATCCGCACAATGGTACAGTGGTATCAAAGGGCCCCTGGTCCATACCTGCATCGTCAGTGGTACTGGTCACGGTACTTCATCAGCCCACTCCAGAGGCTGTCTGCTCCAGGTGACCACTTCTGAGGTAAATTCAACTCCAAAATAAAATATACAGGCTGTCAAGGCAGCAAAGCAAAAACAAAAATATATGTACCCCACCCTGTCCTGAGGGAGGAGCATTTAATTGATATAATTATTTAAAGTGCCAATGTCCTAAAGGAGGTTCTATACCCCCATGGTTTAGTGTGAGTATAATTGAGAAAGCACCTGATACCAAGGCTTATTTATAAAACTTTGACCTGCTTACTATGTGGGTGTGTCTAAAGCTGTGTTTAGCATATGAAGTGTAACTACAGCTAATTAACCACAAGGCAACCTGTAAACCGAGCCTCCCAATCCTTCTCCTTCTCCACTGCAGTTTAAAAAAATAGAAGCATTTATTTAGGCAGAGTGTTGCTGCTGTTGCCTTTGGACAGGAAAATACTACATAAAATGGTTATCCTAATATGCTTATCCCAATATATGTGGTGTTCTTGCCACCTACAAACATGCTCATAATTTAATTACATGCACGGTATATCTACACTTAAAAGAACCCGTCCATCTTTGGACAATCTCTGTTTAGGGACAAAGTCTACAGGAAATGATATCAAGACTGAGGACATGTTGCCAAAGTACCCCTTCAGTAAGGGCTGCAACCTGCCCCAAACATACCCCTTGCCTCCCCCGAACAGTCATCTGGAAGAGAAGACAGTGAAAAGTTGACAGAACAGTCAATCATCCACTAACATGTACCCTTATTTGTGTGGCTTGTAAGGCAACGCCATGCTTGCGTTGGTTTCCTCCGGGAAAACATACTTGTGGGTTAAGAATATGTGTGTGTTTGGGAATTTAGATTGGGCAGGGATTAATGTGAGTCATTACATTTTCTATGTGCAGCGCTAAACAATATGATTGGCCCTATATAAACGATAATAATATACTGTAGTTAATGTGGATAAACTAAACAGCTAACCTTTTTGATAAGAAAGGAATTGAAATTATTTTTAAGTCCATTTAGTAAATTTGCTATCAGCACCTCCTTCAATATGAAGTTTCACAGCCTGTCGGAAACGCTTTTCTATGTTGAGTGAGAAAATGTTCTTCAGGCAATTATGGAGGACGCCCCATTCATTAGGTCCCTGCGGGAGACCTTAGTCCTCATGTTCAAGTAATGGTCAAAACATTTCGTAAACTGACCACAACAGTAAAATATTTTTTGATCCCAGCCAAATGTTTCCTTACCTACTGATTTTGGTGGCCGGTAAGTCTCCGCCTTAACTTCCTTGTAGAAATCGCTCTGTTCTTCCAAATATTCCATATCCTGTGCGGAGAAAGAAAAAGACAGTAACACCCAGACACCTTATAGGAACCTGACACACACAATGATACAGTCATCACCCAGACACATCCCCTGGTGTTACTGTATAATGTCCCATTCCCAGCAGTCACCTCTCCAGTCAGCAGCTGAATGATCTTGTTGGTGAGTTCTAGAATCCTCTGGTCATTGTTTCTCTCATGTATCAGTGAGTGAGGTGGAGGTTCCATGATGGGGCTCTGGGTCCTGCTCAACCCTTCTGATAAACAAGGACTGTTGCTGTCGAGTGTCACACGCTCACCGGACTTCTTCAATGGTATATAATCCTATTGAATATTGAAAGACAAGAATAAACATTTTACTGAACACTGTGCTACTGAAAAAAAAAATAAGCCAAAACACACAGTATAGGGGGCTGCATCTGGAAATCAGCTAAACAACACACAGTTGAACAACATCTGAGGACTGCAAGCAATATTCTTCAGACGCTACATCAGAAGCTGTATTCATCATTTCACTGTCCTGGACAATGTTATTTACTGCTTTGATTTCTCCCTACTTTGTTTTGTTTATTTGCCTTTGTCCCATGACACTCATATTCAAACTCCTATTAAATCCCACAATATTTAAGAGACTCTCTTACTATCCCTCTTCACCTTTACATTTATATTCTGAAATATCTCTCATCTTCAGTGATTGTAACATCCCAACAGAAAAGTCATCTCCTCCTTCTGCCTGAAATTCACTCTCTCTAAGCTCCCGCTCTCAGTGGACGGTCTCCTCTGCTCATTGTGATGTTCAGTGCCTTAATCTCATTTCCTCCAGACTTTGTCACTTCTTTCCCTCTCTCAGGCCATAACCTGATCACTTGCAATTTCTCCACTTCTACTTTAACATCGCTGCGCTCTAAATCAACCAAACCTCCTCCTCCAGCAGAAATCTCAGTTCTATTTTACTTCAACTACTTTCCTCCTCTCGACAAATATTCTACCAAATTCCTACATTCTAATGGCAGCGCCATATCTTAATCACACCCTAACTATCCTTAATCGAGTGACTCCAGATAGTATTTCTCCTCAGCGTAGATCACAATCTCAGCCACACTACAGAAATGTGCCTTCAAAAACTCACTAGCAAAAGTAGGACAGCATTGGCAACGTTTCTGGACTCAAATAAACGCCCCTTTACCACTCCTAAAGTATCCGTACACTGCCATCCAAATATACTTCCAATCTCTCATCTCTGCTCAAGCCATCCCCGAATCCCTTTAATGCATTTAAGTCTATAGTCAACCTCCACCCACACTAACCGCTCCAGCTGCCATTACTGCCCAAGATCTTGCTTCCTGCTTCAATGACAACATTGACAAAACCAGATACAAATGGATATTCTCTTTCCCAAGCAAAGAGTTGCTCAATTCTTTTTCTGCCCCCTCTGACACCTTCTCATGTTCCTCTAGAGCTGCTCCGCTCTGCCAGTTCCTACACTGGTTGCCTGTCCAATATAAAATACGGTTACTAAAATACAAAGTGTTAACTAATTGCACCTTCTTACATCTCTTCACTTGACTCAAAAATATCTCCCAACTCAACCCCTCTGCTCTGCCCAAGGTCTGCTCCTCTCCTCAATACTCATTACTTGCTACCATTCCCGATTACAGAACTTTTACTCTCTGTAGTATCCCCTCCCCCAGATAACAAGACTGTCCGCTAGCCTTAAAACCTTCCAGCGTTCTTTGAAAACCCACCTCTTAATGAAGCTTCTCAAACTCCTGAACACTCTGTTAACCTTTGCAGTATTTCTATTACTGGCGCAGTGCGCCAATGTAAGTATATTGATTTTCATACTGTACATGTATTGATTTTTGAGGTAGTATGTCATTTTGGAGGCAACTTGCTTCTGTAACATTTTGAAAAAAGGAAACCCCATGTTAATGGAGCATTTGATCTAAAAGTGACCAACATCTTTTTAACCTAATGCACAGCAGGGTGTTGCTATCCTTTATATAATGTGTGTTATCGAAATAGGGAAACTATCTGAATTAGGAAACAAGTTATTTGGGACATCTCAGATTGTGTTAAATTTAAATTTTGTTAAATCCATATTTTGAGAATATATTGCATCCCGTCATTAAATGTGATATCTCAGAATTGGTGGTGCCAAGTATGGGCAGAGGGCTGGACTACCTCCTGCCAACAGGTGTGTCAGACATTGTATAAAAAGAGCTGTATTTTGAATTCCATCTGTTCTTCTGGAAGATCACCAGTACCTTTAACTGGTGTGTAACGGTCCTTATAAGATTCTGCCTAATGCCTATTGTCTGACTCACAGGTAAGAGCTTACACTCTAATGCGTTCCCTGGCTGTCTTATGTTGAACTCAGTGTCTCTATGTCAACACTCTGCCCACTACCCAGCAGTCCTGATCCGTTGTAAGCGATGAGGAACCAGCCACAGTCCTGATCCAAAAATAGGTGGTCAGGAGGAACAGTCACTGAGGCGCTGCAACAGTTATCCCAACTACCCAGAAGAAAGCGGTCCCGGGTTCCATTGACGGAGCCTGGTGGTGGAAGAACTATCCTCCTACAACAAGGGTGCAGTTGGCATTCGCAGCCAGTGAGCAGTACTGACAGAAACCCAGATAAACTGTACAAGACCCTTGAAAGGAGACCAAAGAGATAGGGTGGTAGACTAAGACCATCCAGTCACCATTTATAATTGGTGGCACCAGGGGGAATAAAAGGACAGAATTGCAGAGTAAGCCCATCTTGTACACTACCAATTTACACAGTTCACGCACATGTTTTATTCTCTTTCTATACTCAAACAACCCACTGATACCCAAACCCCAATATAGCCCCTCTAAGCTCTTTTACTCATTGCAATATGGTGGAATCAATATGCAATTGGTGCCATTTAAGCTCATGGATCAAACTCTAACTTTCCTATAGATTGCAATCTTGCAAGCAAGGGCCTTCAGTATGAGTCCACAGCTGGAGTGAATAATTTGCCAAGCCGCGTCCCAATGCATTCCATCACAGGACTTCATCAGAAGGATGGCCATAAGCACCAAGTTTAAATTGTGAGTGCTCCAATCAAATAAAAGAGGTGTGCTACTACAATCAGATCAAACTCCCCTGGCAGCCAATCATTTGTGCATCAGCATTAAAACTCATCCCTGAGGAGAGGATCACCTGAATAAGAACCCTCCTTTCAGTTTTAGCCTGTTTTATAAGGTATTGTTAAACATGGAGCACTATTTGTGCCCACCTGATATTACACTTACTGTAATGTGACTTGCTATATGTAGGTCCTGGTGCTTTACTTTGTTTTATACTTTCATGGAAATTAGCTATCCAAGAGGTTATAGAATGTTGATTGATCAGAGATTCCTTTATTAAAAGCAGAGTACAGATGAAGCCATCAGAGAGCACTCTGACAAAAAAAAGCACCTGCTGTTTAAGATAGCTCCTCCCTCCCTGTAAAAAAAGCCAATTTTTATATACCTTTAAAAGAGAGATTTGACATGCATTACATAATTAAACTTTAGCTTGCACAGCGAATACGAAGAAACTTTCCTGATAGAAAAGAAAGACATAACATATTGAAGACAAAACAATAGGATTTTCTCCACTTCCCCCATATTAACGACACTTGGCATAACATTTTGTATAGAAAACATCTACATCCATGAAATCAAAGCTTAAACTTAAATAATACTGTCAGATACATTCGTGCACCCATAGTTTCTAAAGCAGGTCAGTCAATACCCCCTGTCACTTGTCTGCCCCATCTCTTAACTTTGCTTGTCCTTGTTTTGTTTCTGTGTATGATTTGCTTTTTGAATAATTTGTTATACTGTCTGTATGGATACTCCTCTGCTATTCTCTATCTACACCACTTCTCTTGAAAAACTAATAAGCTCCTTTGGATTTCAGTATCATCTCTATGCGGATGATACACAAATCTATCTATCCTCTCCTGATCTTTCACCCTCTGTGTTTTCTCGCGTTACTGACTGTCTTTCTGCCATTTTATCTTGGATGTCTTCTTGCCAACTCAAACTCAATCTTTCAAAAACTGAATTAATAATATTCCCACCCAAAAACAGAAGCTTCCTGTCTGACATTTCTATTTCTGTTGATAACATGACCATAAATTCCACCCCGCAAGTTGGCGCTACATAAATAAATGTTGATGATGATGATGATGATGATGATGATGATGATGATATTTCTTTAGTGTTGTATTAAGCCTTACAGTACTGATGTCTATAGTTTCAATACTAGTAAAAGCTACAGAGTATCTGCATTATAAAATATTCAGCTGTGGTTTGCCATCTTGTTCACCAGCTTTCCACTGTATCACAATTCCGCTAGGGTCCGTGCTCATCTGTAGGCATGTGTGCACCCATCTAGTAGCAGTTTCTCTGCTCCCATTAGGACTCGTCGGTTGCACATTTTGGAGCAATAACTTTGACATTGTTCAGACTTCCTAAATTCTGCCTCTATCATTTGGTTTGCACCTTAGCATCAAGTAATGCTTCTGTGCAAAACAGCCATGACAATCTTGTTTGCTTCTCTGGTTTTAGCTAGGCTACAGCTCCTAAATCTGCCTTTTATCTGCCTCACACAACTGTGGCCACCTATTTATTCAGAGAAATAACATGAAAAACAAAAAAAACCACACTGTGATGGATAACTTTTAATTTTGAAACTTAATCACAGATCACAATAACACTGCAGACCCATGTCTAATATTCAAGATCAATATTTGGAAGGTGCCCGTTACCAGATCCCCTCACCTCTCCAGTCAGCAGGTAGATGATCTCCAGGGTGAGCTTTAATATCCGCTCAGTCATGTGACTCCTGTCCTTGTCCATATCGAAGATCTCGAGAATGAGCTCTGGTCCTGGTCGGAGGGACTATCCTTAGGTGATCTACGGAGATAGATAGATTTTATATATATATATATATATATATATATATATATATATATATATATATATAAAGTCTTGCATTTTCAGAGTGTTTATCAAGTGTTTATCAGAGTGTTTATAATATCCCTATTAAACAGTAAATAATGAAATTTAAATTTAGGCCTATATATGTTTTTATGAGCTACAAATACCAATCAGAACTTTTTATGGTAAAGTAGAAGATTACACTGCCAGTGAAAGAGGAGAAAGCAATGTCCGCAGTTTAGAAGACAAAGGTTCATTACATTCTCCTGCTATTATTGTCACTATACACATGAAGTGGATGGACAATCATGGTAGCAGACTGGTTTCATTACAGACAATAAATGGAAAACCTATGTGGATTTTTCACCTATATAATAGGGTGAAAATTTAACCTGGAAAAACCTTTATCTTGTTGGGGGCAAAAGGAAACAAACAAAAGGAAACTGCGAGGGGAGTGGACCCTCATAAAACACAACTAGGACTGTAGCAAGCAAGATCACTGCTCATTATAATTACAGACACTCCAACTTTGCATCTTGTACACAATACTTTGATCCCGAACCTCCACTTGACTGGAAGCTACCTGTGAGCTAATGACATGGTGTTTGAATAACACACTTCAGATTATTTAATTTGGCAGCAGTTTAGATAAGCTCTGTGCTCTACCTCCCATGTAATCATTTTCTCATCAAAGGGGATTTTTGTACTTAAGTGAAACACATTTCTCTAAACCCATCGCGGGGACACTGCTTCACCATGGGGATATAGAGTCAACGCTGGAGCTGGACACTTAAGAGTTAAATTTATAAACATTAAGGCTCCTCTTCTCTATATACCTCACAGAACGATACTACAGTTTATAACTAATAAAACCCAAATAATAGGGCCAAGAAGGAACAAGAGAAAAGAGAAACATAACATAAAATAACATTAGAAACAATATAACTGAACCAATGAACATAAAGAACCAATGAACATAAAGAGAGGGAGTAGAGTGTCCCCTAGCTTCAAACAGAGAAATGGATTTAACATAAGTACAAAAATCCTCATTTTTCTTTCATCGATGCTGGGGGACATTGCAACCATGGGGACGTTCCAAAGCTGTCCCTAGGGGAGTGTACGCTCAAGCACAGCTGTGCGCAAAACCTTTCATCTAACACTAGCACCCTTAAATAATCTGTATGGTGGCATTTTGTAAAGATATGGATGGAAGACCAGGAGGCTGTCCATCATAACGGCTCAGTCGAGGCTCTATGCCGTGCCGCCCAAGTGCTTAGCGATCTGGTAGAGTGAGCAGAGATATTTTCACCGCTTTACCTGAACTAATGTAAGCTTGATGGATAATTGTTTTGATCCACCTGGCAACTGTTTGCCTAGTCACTGGCCAACTCCTCCTGCGCTCATTGTAAAAGGCTAGAGGAGAATACCTATTCCGTAAATTTGAAGTCTTCAAAAAGTAGATGCTTAATGAACTTACCACATCAAGCAAGAAAAGCATATCCTGGGCATCCGAAAATCCAGCCTGACATAAAGAAGGGATGCAGATCTCCTGGTTAGGATGGAGTTCTGACACCAGGTTATGTTGGAATGATGGTGACTCATAAGAAAGAGCCCCCAACTCTGAGACCCTATTGATTGAAGACATTGGAAGAAGAAAAATAGTCTTCCAAGTAAGAAATCTAATGAATCCACTGGCTCAAAGGATAAAAGCTGTAGAGCCGAAAGGACCAAGTTGAGGTCCAATGATGCTACAGAAGGAACAGAAGGATCCTCTAAACAGAGACCCGGTTCGCTTACCTCCATGCCAGCGTCCTTGCAGCGCCGAGGACGTCCGCCATCTTAGGTACGGGTCTGCGCATGCTCAGACTCGAATGCTTCTCAAAGCCTCCCCTCCCTAAATAGGCAGCCTCCCCTCTGCCTATTTAAGGCACCCTCTCCTTACCCCCAGTGTCTGTTCTCAGACCTCACTCTTCTAGAACAAGCTGTGGCTCAACATCTCCTAGTTCTAGTCCGCAGAACATCTCCACCATTCCAGTGGTAATAACCTGCAGCCCACAAACCATTGCAGCATTTCCTAGTTCTCTCTCCTGCTATCCGTAGAACATCTCCACCATTCCAGTGGTAATAACCTGCAGTCCGCAGACCATCGCTTTACCTTCCAGCTCTCTGTCCTGCAGACCGCACACCATCTTCCCTGTGTACCTGAACTTCCGTTAATTCTACCATACTCTCCCGAGGGCCGCGACCTGCGTAGCGAAAGCTGCTAAAACCATACCCTCTTGCGGGGGTCCCTGGAGAAGACCAGTTGCTGCATTAGACTCTGCACCTCTGGTGAGTAACAGCTATTGGGAGGATCAGGGTTTGAGATTCCTAGTTATCCGTGACAGAACATAAGTTGGCTGAACTCTGAGAACTCCTTATAAAAATGTCTGTTCTTCTGGAATGAGGGAAAGTTTCCTCTGAAAGTAAACAAACAGGTCAGGACCTGGGCTTTAAGGAACAATCTCAGACCACTGTCTAGATTATCCCATAGAAAGGAAAGGAGGTGAGACAGCCTGAATGCAGAAGTATGGCACCCTCTGAGCTGACACCAGAGTATATAGGACTTCCAAACTCTATGATAGCTTTTTGTTGAAAGAGGTTTCCTGGCCTGTATCTGAACCACTGCTAGCTTTCAAAACCCTGGACTGAACAGCCATGCCGAAATCACAAGGTTCTACAGAGGAGTGAAATCACACCAATGACAAGTTCGCAGACTGACTCTTACTTCAGCTGCTGGACCCAGATGCTGCTACAACTTCTGCAAACATAGGGAACTTGTGTCCTGGCTCTGTTCCCAGCAGAAAGCATGATGCCAAAGAAATAAAACACACAGCTACTCCAAACTGACAGACCATCACAAGAGTGACCATGCAGCATAAAAATCAAAGTTTTCTCCAGAAGATGAAGGCGGCTCAGTGAAGAGAAGTAGTAAAGGATGGTCACAGTAACCAGCAGCTATCTTAAGATTTCTACAATGACTGATTCATTTTTTTATTCAGTTCTCTTCATTCTAACCATACAACACCACTGGTAGTTGCACAGAAATATCAGTCACCAATGACTGCTTTAATGTTGGTGTTTGATAATGCTCTGCCTTCCAGTACCCGCACACACTTTCCGCACCAACTGAAATTCTACTACTTCCTGCACCAATTATCCCCACACCTCGTAGATTGCAAGCTCATTATGGCATGTCCATCCTTACCTTGTTTCATGTCATGGTGTGTCATTTACTTGTACCATGATCCCCTTAATGTACAGCTCTGCGTAACATGCTGTCACTTATATGTAAAGCATAATAATAAGTCCAGCACAGGTAACTGCAATAGTAAACTCAATGTGAGGTTCAGGACCAATGCATTCTGTATCTGTACCAGGATGAAGTGTCTGCAGTTATAATGAGTTCATTACTTTAAAATACAATGGGTCTTGTCGACTGTTAAGTTAAATGTCTATGTTTCCTCAAAGACAACACAAATTACACAAATAAATGACTCCATATAACGATGCTTAATATATACTGATGACATTACTATACAAGGAGTCTCATCCACTGAGAAGGGGACTCTCATCATACATCCCCAACAATATCAGTACATGCACATAATGAATGGAGGATCTCTGATTATATAATGGGTCTCATCTACCCCCCACATAACAGTAACCACAGACATAACACGAGTATACACAGTAAAACATCATTAATACCGGTCTCCCTCTGTCGGTGTCTGGGCCTGGTCTCCACTACTCCTTCTCCCCACTCTCAGCTGGGTGACAAAGGCAGAGCAGACAGCGCTCGGTGTCCGCACATGCGCAGACCGCTAGATCCCCGCATCCAGAGGACCTTCTGACGTCACAGGGTCATGTGACGGCGGGAGTCACGTGGTACACAGGGGAAGCTGCTGCTGCTGCTGCTGCAAAGGTTCCTGGGCAGCTGCTGAATGTAATGGGGGATCAGCTGAGAAGATGTGGTAACGTGGAACACACTGGTGGAAGGGGGGCATGTGGGGAATGGTCTGATGATTAAGGGACATGTGAGAGAGAAGCTGGCTGCAGAGGAGCGTGTAAGAGAAAAGGTGGGGTGCAGAGGGGTATTTGAGAGAAAAGGTGGGGTGCAGAGGGGTATGTAAGAGAAAAGCTGCAGTGTAGAGGGGTATGTAAGAGAAAAGGTGGGGTGCAGAGGGGTATGTAAGAGAAAAGCTGGCGTGCAGGGGGGCATGTGAGAGAAAAGCTGCAGTGTAGAGGGGTATGTAAGAGAAAAGGTGGGGTGCAGAGGGGTATGTAAGAGAAAAGGTGGGGTGCAGAGGGGTATCTGAGAGAAAAGCTGGTGTGCAGAGGGGTATTTGAGAGAAAAGCTGGCGTGCAGGGGGGCATGTGAGAGAAAAGCTGCAGTGTAGAGGGGTATGTAAGAGAAAAGGTGGGGTGCAGAGGGGTATGTAAGAGAAAAGGTGGGGTGCAGAGGGGTATCTGAGAGAAAAGCTGGTGTGCAGAGGGGTATTTGAGAGAAAAGCCGGCGTGCAGAGGGGTATCTGAGAGAAAAGCTGCCGTGTAGAGGGGTATGTAAGAGAAAAGCTGGCGTGCAGAGGGGTATTTGAGAGAAAAGACGGCGTGCAGAGGGGTATCTGAGAGAAAAGCTGGCGTGCAGAGGTGTATGTAAGACAAAAACTGGCGTGCAGGTTAGAGAAAAGCTCAGGTGTTTTTCCCCCCTCACATGCCCCCTCTTCCCACTATTCTCACATGCCACGCCTGCACACTTCCCTGCAGCTTATTCCCCAGCATCCCCCTGAGTTCAGTGCTCACCACCTTCACCAAATGCCCCTGTTTTCAGTTGCATTTGTCACTTTGTATTGGTGCCTCATACCATTATCAATGCCCAGGAAAACTGCTGCAGTCTCCAGCTTGGTGCACTGAAAATGTCCCATACAATCTTTTCAGAATTGCTGCTACAAGAATAACCTCTCTCCTCTTGATCATTATCAAACTACGTGATCAACTAGTCTACAACTGTATAAACACACTCTCAACATTCACTCTCTCCTTGGAACATTATAATCTGGCTTCTGTTCTCTCCACTCCATTAAGACTGTCCTTAGGTGACTACTCTTGGCTAGTTAGGTGACTACTCTTGGCTAAGTCAAAGGTATCATCATTCCCCTTCATATGCAAGACATGAAGAATTAGGAGGGCAAAAAGGTCCTTTCGGCGAACGGGAACTAGTGAGCTCAGTACAGTCAGGCTGGTTCCCCTTCTCCGAAAACTGCTTAGCTGGCTAGTTCTCCTTCATATGTAGGACCTGACCACTAGGGGGCAAAAGGGCACAGGAAATGAGTCAGCAGCCATGATTGTTTGGGGCGAAGTAGCTATAAAACATTAATTCTGAATAAGGGCAGGATAGTGGTAAAATTATATGGCGCAGAGATTTTTCTACAGCACGGAAGGTAGTAATGGAGACAGTGATAGGAGATACTGGTACTATGTGGGTGAGGGATAGAAGAATGGAGATAGTACTGGCAGATGCTGTTAGTGAGTGCAGAGAAGAGAGTATTGGAGACAGTGCTGAGAGGGGGACCTGCAGAGTATTGAGAGATGATTAGGGTACACCCGTGTAACCTGTTTATCTAAGGCCATGTACATATGTACCGCAAATGTTGTTTCTGGTCCATTGTAGGATCCTACTTCAACTGATCGTGCTAATTTTGGTGCATAAGGAGTGTGAATGATGGGAAAATAAGCATTGCAAATTAAACATTTCTACTGAAAAAAAAACAGGACTGTCCTTGGCAAATGTGAACACATCGGAGCACCGGCTAAGTGTCAGAAGGATGGAGCAGGACCCAGAGCCCCATCGTGGAACCTCCACCTCACTCACTGATACATGAGAGAAACAATGACCACAAGATTCTAGAACTCGCCAACAAGTGAATCTTGCAGTCAATTGATCTGCAGCGCTTTGCCTGTTTTGCTGTATACATTAATTTAAACTTGTATATAATAAGATCCTGGAGTAGTTCGCTTCCACGCACTCCTGATCATGGTTTTTCCCTCAGAGTTCCATGCTGACATTATCTTGGACAAGGTTGCTTGTGAAACTTGTTTTCGTTTTGATAGAATTTTAATGTACGATCAATCTCGAGTACATGTATTATTGGAATTTTTTAGACACGGTCAATTACTATTTTTGTGCAAATTGTCTGCTTCCCTCGTGTCTCCCCACTCTACTTGGATCAGCTAATAATCTGCTCATCACTTAAACACAGTATTCATGCATAGATACAATTGGTTGCTGCGGAAACATTTTTCATCTAATTAGTTCCTTATTGGTGCGTGTAGAGTCAAGAAGCCATCCAGTGCAGACCACACAATAATGTGCATGAGTGTACGTGCTAGCTGTGCCCACTCACCTAATCTCTTAGGCTGGTGCATGGCCTACAGCATAAAACTTGCCCGGAAAGACTAAAAGATCTTAATGTGTATAATTTGGAGCAGAGAAGGGAAAGGGAAACATGATAGGAACTTTCAAATATATCAAGGGTTTGGACAAGGTACAGAAGGGAAACATTCTTCAAATCTGCTGTCAAATTCTATGTTTCTGGGTACACACTACTGAAAACTTCTCCCAATGCAAAATCTATAACGATTTTACCAACGACTGAAAAAAAACCTCCCGATCAGCATGCTGATTCATGTGTACCTACTATATGCGTTTTACATGATTTACCTTCAGATCTGTTCTTTTTAGCTGTCATAACCATCGGCCGAAAAGATTGTGACTCTGCACACTCCATAGGGATCTATGGACACTACAAGTCATGAGTGCATACACACTGCAGAATTGGAATAACATTGTTCCATCGTTGAACTAGATTTTTATTTCGGTTTAAAAATCGAATGAAACGACACAATGTGCTTTGGAGCGATAATTGTACATCGTTGGATTATACACACTAATGTGGTATTGAGCCAAACGGTCATTTATCGTGTGATAATTGGCTGAAAACCATTTAGTGTGTGCCCAGACTTAGACGCTATTAGTCTAAAAGCACAGCCCTTCAGCTGAATATAGTACTATAAGTTGGTCTAAGTACCATGTTGAGCTAAATAGTACAATAACATGATATCCAAACTAGCAAATGTTATGTACTGTCCTATTGCGAAAATAAAACTTATGAGCCTCGACTCCTGGTTCATATAAGACATTGATGCCTGTATTCTCTTTTTTTTCTCAATCTATAGACAAATAAATGTGAGTGCCTGCTTTGTACACTTGATATGCAAAAATTGTTGATTCATACATAGGAGCAGGGCCAGTGATGCCATAGCTGCCCAAATGACTGCAGTCTCAGCTTTTTGACCTGTATATGATCCTATCCAGAAACTTGAAGATTTGAAAGGTGTTTAAGGTGTCTGGAATGGAGTTGGAGATAATACTTCCTAATACAGCCGCAGTCATATGTCAGGTTAAAACTGAACAACAGTCATCTATAAATGTGTAAAAGCTATTGTGATGCACCAATTTTTGCACAAAGACATCAATTGTTATGCGTAAACCCATGAATTTGTTGGCCACAATGTCTGTCTCAATGGGGTTGTTAAAGTTTGCACTTACCAATATGAGGTGGGTGGATCAGGGCCGTTTGGTGTACAAATGCAGCTTATTTTTCAATGAAGCTGGAAAAATAAGGCTGTTGTGTGGGGATTATTTAAGTGAGCCATACAGGGGGGTGGAAAAGGTGGATTTAGGGAGGCATTCCCCGTTTTAGGGGTGATCATCATTATCACAACTAATTCCGCATCGCTGTACAGAGAACTCACTCACATCAGTTCCTGCCCCATTGGGGCTTACAGTCTAAATTCCCTAACATACACACAGCCTTTTTCTCCCTGCAAAAGGACTTGATTTCTCCAGCTGGTCCAAAGTGCAGGAAACCAAACCTTATCCTGTATTTTTAATGTGATGCATTTTGCGCTTTAGTTGGGGATAAGCACATTATTACGTATACATGTAATAAAGACAGTCTCTTATATCCCCTCACTTCCAGGATAAGGACATAAGCAAGGCTAGACCAAGCAGAAAAACTGTACATTTTAATTTGATAATAAAGGGTATGGTTGAATTCGTGTTGTATTCTATTATGTTTCTGCTGTACCCACCATTTGCACTTTCCCATGTGACCTTTTTGTAATTAAACTTAATCTCCAGCTCATCTGCATTGACCCAGTTTTCAAGTGGGTGTGGCTAGCACAGCCTCTGGCCAATAGAATCATCAGAATGCTAGGGGCAGCATAGAGTATTTCAGGAGATGAGTGTGCTGATCTTGTGGGATGAAATGACCTGTCTACTGATGTCAGCGAGAATAGGGCTCCATGTGACAAGGGGCAGTGTTCGGATGTGGGTAGGAGAATGGAGGCAAAAAGGAGGCCACACACACACAGAATTTGTTAGTGGAAGGATTACAGTTCTCCTGCAGTACAGTAGTAATGTCAGCCTCCTGAGAAAGTGGTGCAGGAAAATTATGGTGTATGGTGACATAATTAAAGTTCATATGTCACACATAGTGTAAAGTATTGGGGGTACCAGTGTTTTAGTGTTATTAAGGATGGATAGAAAAGCTTTTCTGGTATAGAGCACAAAGAACATGGCAGAACAGCGGTGTTTCTCGCAGACGATACTGATTTATTGTTAGAAATGTTAAGCAGTACAAGTGTCTCAAAAAAACACACGTATTGGCACAGGGTGATTAAAATCCACGCACACTCTCGGTTAGCTGTACAGGAAGTCTGTATCTTTCTTAGCAATAAAAATCTGACAATGAAGAAAAGTACAGTGCAGGCAAATCGCTAACCAAGTGTGCATATGCAATCAAATGTCAGTGGAAAAATATAATAATATAAAATTAAAATCAACCTTTATTTTATTTATTTTTTTTTAAAAATCACACATATCCATATAAAATATATATATATACAAGTTAACCCGTGCATGATACTCATGCATTCTAGTCAAATCAAGCTACTTAAGGTGTTAAAAAGGTTCTTGTCATGCATTTGAGCCTAGCCCAGGCCTCCTCAGGGGAATAGCGTTACTTCCCGACGTAAGCGCCCTTTTTGAACGTGGTTTTGTCCACATGTCACCACCTCATCATTTTTCTCCATCACCTCATCCTTCATCTTCATCGCCACATCCTTCATCAAGCTACTTAAGGTGTTAAAAACTCCCCACTGTCACCCCCGGCAACCACTCCCAACTGTCGCTTCTCCTTCCAGAAATATATAGGTCAGTGTATAACTCTGCCCAGCAGGTGGCGATGCAGCTTGTTTTTTTTTTGTTTTTTTTCACACACGCCACTAGGCATTTATATAGTAGATTCTGTCACAAAAAAAGTAAATTCCATCAAAGTGCATACATAATGTCTCAGACCTAAATCCTGGGAACTGTGCTGTAGACCACCAAGAATAATAGCAGTTTCTCTTATAGCATCACTGCTTATTACAAATTCATAATCATTCCAATGACAGAAAATAAATCACGAACATTAGCAAGTACTTGCAAATAATGTATTAGGAGGCAATCACACTCAGCCACTGTAATAACAGATGAATAGAGTGCTCTGCAATGACAATTCCACCTACTGTGGTTATTACTACATGATCACATCCCAAAATAATAGTTGTAAGGTCTTTTTTTTTTTCCATGACAGAATCCTTTTAGTCTATTTGCTCATCATGTTAGCATTATTTGACACTGTAAAGAGGCCAATGTGTTTCTTATACAGCAAAACAGATAGTATAATAATAATCATAGGTATAAAAGTTTTGCTAATAACATTAGCCGATTCAATTATAACTTTAAATCTTTAGCCCTGTACTATGGTTAACCGGCAACTTATTGCGCATGCGCTAAAAACACACTACTCGCTGCGATCAGTATCTGCAGTTGGACTCCGCCCCTATGTTAAAAAAAACAAAACGAAAAAAAACACTAGGGAGAAAATATATTTTATACAAGTGTCCTCATTTTAGAAGCCATTTTGAAGAAGTCATGCTCATTGTCATGCAGTCCCTCAGTCTTCAATATGTCCGATGCTTCAGGGTTTGGTAAACGGGGCTTGAGGACATTTGCGTTAAAAGGATTTGTGAATAAGCTCTCTCTAGTGTTTGGTGGGCCTGGTTATTAATTAGTAATACAATCAGAGGAAAAAGGAATTACGAACGAGTTCTATCCTGCTAAAGGTGGTGGATCAGGTTACATGAGGAGATCATCTGTTGCAGCAGGTACAATGATCAGCGTGTCACTGATTGTGTATATATATATATATATATATATATATATATATATAGCCACTACATGAACTGCACTGAAAGCCTTTATATTTATGCTTCCATGGATTTATTTTTTATTGAATGCTTAGAATTGCACACAGTAATCTTTGTGCAATACAGTAATTTGTTGTGTCTGGGACAGAGGGAGACAGTGCCTTGTCCAAGGTCCTGACAGTGGGGCTGTCTGATTTATCCTATACAGAAAGCTGACATATTTTGAATAACACTGTTTAGCAGAGTGGTCCTTTTACCTGGTATGATTAATTTGTATCTGTACTATCTGACAGTTGTGGGTGGCTATAGCTCTTTATGATGAAGGGTTGGAAAATCCTTAGTAAAATTTTCAATGTAAAAAAAATGCTGTGGAATAACCAGTTAGCACAAAATAATGTTCCCCTTTCAAGCCGAATGTTGAATTTTGGTTTACTTGTTCTTTTAAACATATCAGTACAGACAGCAAGCATAAACCTTTCCCATTTACCTGCCAGTATCTGAAAACATTTGTCGCCAGAAGGTAGAGCATATCCGGACACAGCGCCATTCTGTTAAATGGGAACACAAGTCCTCTATGCATATTTTTTATTGTGAATGATATTCTTGAAGTAAACTTAAAATGTGTCACAGGTCCATAATTAATTAAGATACAAGTGAACACATGTATGTCACATGTCTGTCATTTATTATCCTCCCTATGTACACATCTTTCTAATACCCTCAAGATCTTTGTGGCAGTCAGTCAATAGTTGCTGGAGACATAGATAAACCAATGCAATGTATATTCCTTATATAGTACATTTAATTACTTCCCCTGTTACCAGTCAAGGGGTTTAAAGGACTAAAATTTTTTGGTTTTCCACTACACATTTGTTAAAGAGAAGCTGTCAACTGTTCCTATGATATTCGTTTTATTCTCTACCACATGAGATAAACCAGAAATTTTAAAAAGACAGATAACCGCTGCTGTTGGTTCAAAATGTCATACACAAACCTAATGACCACGCATTGTCTTCCACTTTCACTGTAAGGAGCACTGCTAAACACCTTAATGAGGCGGAGAATACTGGGAGCGATATGTGGAAAGACAATTTTTAAATGTACCCAGTGGTCACTTTATTAGGTACACCTGTATGTTTGCTCATTAATGCAAATATCTAAGCCAGCACCAACTCATTGCATATAAGCATGCAGACATGGCCAAGAGGTTCAGTTGTTGATCAGACCAAACTCTAGAAGGGGGAAGAAATATGATCTAAGTGACTTTGACCGTAGGATGATTGTTGCTGCCAGACAGGGTGGTTTGTGTATCTCAGAAACTGGTGATCTCCTGGGATTTTCACTCAAACAGTCTCTAGAATTTGGTGCGTAAAACAATAAACATCCAGTGAGCGGCAGCTCTGTGGGTGAAAATTCCTTGTTAATGAGAGAGGTCAGAAAAGAATGACCAGACGTGTCCAAGCTGACAGGAAGGTGACAATAACTTAACAGTGGTATGCAGAAGAGCATCACTAAACATACAACATGTCGCACCCTGAAGTGGATGGAATACACCAGCAGAAGTCCACACCATGTTCCTCTCCTATCCGCTAAGGACAGAAAACTGAGGCTACAGTGGGCACAGGCTCACCAAAACTCGACAGTTCGAGATTTGAAAATTGAGACCTGGTCTGATGAAACTCAATATCTGCTGCAACATGAAGATGATAGGGTCAGGATTTGGAATAAACCACATGAATCCATCCTGCATTGTGTCAACGGTGAAGGCTGGTGGTGGTGTTGGTGTAATGGTGTGGGGAATGTTTTTTGGCACACATTAAACCCCTTATTACCAATTGAGCATTGTTTAAATGTCACAGCCCCCCTAATTATTGTTGCTGACCTGTGTATGCTTTTATGGCCACAGTCTACCCATCACACATCACGTCACATAGCACACATCATCTCAAGCTACTTCCACGAACATGACAATGAGTTCAGTATCCTCCAATGGCCCCTACAGTCACCAGATCTCAGTCATATAGAGCACCTTTGCGATGTGATGTAACTGCGCGATGGCATCATGTTGACATTGACCAGAATCATTAACAAATTTTTCCAGCACCTTGTTGATTCCATGTCATGAACAATTCAGACTGTTCTGGGGGCATAAGGGAGTCCTTCGCAGTACTGGAATGGTGTACCTAATAATGTGGCCACTGAGTGTGCATTAATGCAGTATATTCTATTCATGCATCATACTGTAGGCATGGTGCTCCAAATGAAGGAAAAACCTCTTATCCAAAAAAGAATATATATATATATATATTTATTATACATACGTTTGTGTGTTAATCTGCAAATCTGGTCTACTTTACTGAATGCTGATGAAAAAATTCAGTCTCACTTTTGATACGTGGGGATACATTTTTTTAGTATGTTACATATTTCTATCTACAGAGGTCATTTTGGGGTCAAAGACCCGAGCCCATTGTCAGAGCTTTCAGGATGGACAAGGAGAGGAGTCACATGACTGAAAGGATAATAAATCTCACCCTGGAGATCCTATACCTGCTGACTGGAGAGGTGAGGGGTTCTGGGAATGTCACAGTGACATAATTAATTTACTTTATCTGTAAACTACTTAACATTATGATGTAGTGAACCATGTTTGTGTAGGTTATTAGGTTATGTCTCATTAAATAGGATTATATGCCTGTTAAGAAGGAGTCCACTGATAGCCTGACACCCATCAACAGCCCCCTTGTGTCAGAAGGATGGAGCAGGACCCAGAGCCCCATCATGGAACCTCCACCTCACTCACTGATACATGAGAGAAACAATGACCAGAGGATTCTAGAACTCACCAACAAGATCATTCAGCTGCTGACTGGAGAGGTGACTGCTGGGAATGGGACATTATACAGTAACACCAGGGGATGTGTCTGGGTGATGACTGTATCATTGTGTGTGTCAGGTTCATATAAGGTGTCAGGATGTCACTGTCTATTTCTCCATGGAGGAGTGGGAGTATTTAGAGGGACACAAGGATCTGTACAAGGACGTCATGATGGAGAATCACCGGCCCCTCACATCACTGGGTAAGAGACCTAACTAGATATACACATCCTCTGATATATCCTATATAAACCATGTGGTCATCCCTGTGTGTGTTTCCTACAGATGGATCCAGTAAGAGAACTACACCGGATAGATGTCCCAGTCCTCTGTATTCACACTGTAAAGAAGAAAATGAAAGCTTTCTGTATTATGAGGTACAGGTTAACGAGGAATCTTTGCTTGAGCTGACAGAACAAACTATTATTTAGAACAACATGGCTTGTGGTAATGGGTATTACCCATGTGGTGTAGTTGTTCAGTCCTCAGGAAGACAGTTGCCATTTTATAAGTAAATGTTTTATATTTCATTTAAAGATGTAAGTTTCATAAAACATACCTGGTAAGGATATGGACATCCCATCAGATCCTATCCAAGAACAAACATCAAAAAACTCTGCCTTGATAACATAAAGGTACTGAATAAAGCAAAACAAACATAATTTAGCCAGAAAGCGAAAGCAACGTATCTAGTAAAAGTTGCGGGAAGGTATGTATGTAAAGCTGTGTCATGATACCCAGTGGAGAGGGCTATCCCAGGATCAAGTTGCCACCTCCTTCAATTTGCCAATGAAGCACCTTTTGCTTTACAAGACCCTAGGTAGCAGGGTACATGATATCCTTGAGGTGCAGGAATAATTGCTTACACTGACACCGATGAGCAATTAACCCGATTTTTTAGAATCTACTTGGAGGTTCCTAGACAGAGTCACATCTAATGCACTACATAACCATATGTCACACTAACATTGGGGAAATATTGATATATACAGACTTCCAAGTAGCATTGCAGGCCCTTGTGTATTCGTCCTGAGGATGGATCTTGGTCCCTGTAGCACACTAGTATTTTGGCTCTAGTTACATATCCTTGTGTTCCCTCTTTCGTCACTAAGCGCAGATAGATACCAGGCCAGGGAATCTACCTGTTTTCCACAGGCTCACTCTGGACAATATACTGCCTCTTGGCTGTTATTTCCCATTTGTGAATAAAGTGTTTTTCAGGACAGATAAGTCTTTGCTGGTTAATTTTTATTTTCTGGGAATAATAGGGAAATGAGCAAAAGTACAAAATATTTAAATTTCCATGAATCTTCACATAGTTTCATATATTAACAAAAAATCCAAAATATTCAACCGAAAATTGAAGCAACCAGCTCTCTCTGGTATGGGGATACCAAATACATGTACATTATACTAGGTTTGTCAAAAGGCCTGGTACCAAGGATGTATAATTTGGTATATAGTATGGCACCACTGCAAATGCATTTAACATTTAATGCTTTTCTTTTTTTCGAATTCAGAACACTGTGGTAACTTGCATTAATTCACATCAATTCCCACCCCCTCAGCGACCACTTTACAGTTGAGGGTCCAAATTGGCTCTGTATGACTCCTGTATTACAAAACAAGGTCCTGGTTTCTGTTTGGGAAAAATAAATGCTGAGTAGAAAGAGAACTTGGGAGGAATGTTGTATAAGTAAACACAATAGGGTGTGGTATTGGGAGATTAATAATTGAAAACATAGGCACCGGCACCAAGTCATCTCCACTGGATCCTCCCAAGCATAGGAATATCATCTCGTGTGTAAACAAAACTGCCATAAGTATAGCATTTTTTACATTAACATGCTATTAATTTAAATGTTATGTATCCTATTTTAGGATGAGGACCTGAGAGAGGTAAAAGTAGAGGTTATTTCACAGATTGGGGATGAGGAAGATGCATTTGAGCAAGGTGATCCGCAGTGTAAGGAGGAGGAAATCCTAACAGATATCAGTCCAGGTGAGTAATAAGCACTAAATACAATAAAGATGCCTGTCTGTCTCTGGTTTATCTCTGGTGGTACGATATTGGGCTCTACCTGATTCCTCCACCTTACTCTGGTGGTTAGCACCTGGCTCTTCAAGGGGGAGCCTTGATGCCATTCTATTGGCTGTCCTACTACTCCCCAGAAGGACATCATTGGCTACTTCTCTCAGGCGTGCACTTTTCCTACACACCACATACTGTGGTTTTATGATTGCTGTGAGTTACTTCACACATTTCTCAGATGTACCTTCCCCCGGTGGTGACATTTTGGAATACGCAGATGATTCTTGGGAAGTAATGTCCGTCCTACTTTGAAGCTATTTTGTTGGAGCCTCCTACACACACACTTTCAGATTCCCTCTTTCATGAGTCCGTATCCAGTACAGACTTCTATCTCAAGAGGAGAGACGAAGTCTGTTCTGGATATCGGGAGAGGACAAGATAGACTACGGATTTGGGTTATAAATCCTTCAAAATACTTTTCAGAGCAGTTGAGGCCAGTTTTAAGTAATTATAGTAAATAAAACTGAAATCATAAATAGTATGAGTACATATAAAATCCAAGGCAAATCTTAGAATAATTTCACAGTTAATTAAAAGAGACTTCATATATTGCTCAGCAGTTTATATGAAATTCTTATATTGCAATCTAAATTGTTGCGACACATTAAGCCTGATATTGTTCTCATGCACAGGTTGGGAATCTCTGCTCACGTGTCTGTGGAGGAGAAGGCATGAACTAGCTCCTTAGTGTGGGCAGGGCTTAGTCCCCAAGGCATACTTGCCTAATTTTTTGGACTGCCCATCGGGTCCAGGAGGCAAGATACAAATCACTACATCATGCCCCACCCATTGCTGCCAGATTGCGCAAATCGCGTACTTGCACACCAGAGACGGGGCCTGAATAAGCGGGATTCAGAAGGGTGGTAATAGTTATTGTTGTGAACGGAAATTTTACAGAACTCTCATTTTTAATAGACGGATTCAACACCAGGATTGTCTCGGACGAAAATCCAATTTTCTACACAAACCGCAAAATGGAAGATCACATCACACAACATTCTCAAACTGAAAGTCTCATTACCCCAATGATATCACCTGATCTCTCCGATGACATGAACTATTACACAGGCAACTCAGAAATGATGGATGAAGCTGAAGCTTTTGTGTGTACTGAATGTGGGGAGAATTTTACCTGTCAGTCAAGACTTAGTTCACATCAGAAAACCCACTCTGGGAAAAAGCTATTTACATGTGCAGAATGTGGGAAGAGTTTAACCCGAAAAGAAAATCTTATTTCACATCAGAGAATTCATACCGGGGAGAAACCATTTTCATGTTCTGAATGTGGGAAATGTTTTAAGAAAACCTCTCATCTTTGTAAACACCAACAGATCCATACAGGAAAGAAACCATATTCTTGTTCTGAATGTGGGAAAAACTTTGCATGGAAAGGAGATCTTGTTGTACATGAAAGGATTCACACAGGAGAAAAACCGTATGTATGTTCTGAGTGTGGAAAATGCTTTTCTATTAAGTCATATCTTGTAAAACATCACAGAATTCATACAGGAGAGAAACCATATTCATGTCCTGAATGTGGGAAATGTTTTACCTCTAGCTCAAATCTTCTCTTACATCGGAAGATTCACACGGGGCAGAAGCCATATTCTTGTTCAGAATGTGAAAAGTGTTTTGCTTGGAAATCAGATCTTGTTACTCATGAGAGGATTCACACGGGTGAGAAGCCGTATGTATGTACTGAGTGTGGGAAATCATTTTCCAGTAAGTCATATTTTATTAAACATCGGAGAATCCACACAGGAGAAAAACCATATCCTTGTTCTGAATGTGGCAAATGTTTCTACTCCAGCTCAAACCTTGTCATACATCAGAAGATTCACACAGGAGAAAAACCATTTTCATGTTCAGAATGCAATAGAACCTTTGCATGGAAAACAGATTTTGTAAAGCATCAGAGATTTCACACAGGAGAAAAGCCTTTTGAATGTTCTGAATGTCAGAAATGTTTTAGCACTAAGCCAGAACTTAATGATCATAAAAAAATTCACACAGGAGAAAAACCATTTTCATGCTCTGAATGTGGGAAGGGTTTTATTCAGAAAGCTCGTCTTCTCAAACACGAACTGAAACACACAAAAACGGACACATAGGGATCTTGATTCCTCCATCAGTTCAGCAGAGTCCTGATACTTACAATAACCTGGGAATCCGTTGGCAAACCTTGGTGGTCATTTCTGAGTGCCTAATAATCTAACATGGGACTGAAAATGATACTAGTCTTCTATTTGGTTGGCATTGGTGATCTTCCAGTCAGGAGCTAATATTTGTAGTTCTGTGTCCCATCCCTCTTTGCTTCGCAAGATGAAGGAGGTTTGTCAGCAGAGGTCCTTAATCCTTGTACGTATCAGGATTTATTACTGAATAGAGCAAAGGGCAGAAGTTTCAGAGGAGGTACCCCCATCAAAAGACGTTTCACTTGAGCCTTCTTTATAATTAATATTTCCTACAGTACCTGATTATAAAATGGTTCTAAAACACTGTTATTCACTTTTTTGTGACTTTATATTTAAAGAACCACATTTACGTTTTTAAGATAAGCTTATTTTACCTCCAGAACGCATAGCAAAAAAATATTAACAATAGTGTGGAATTCCCTTTTTAAAAGTAGGTTGAATTAATAACTATAGATGTTTATTCCTCTGGCTTAAAGGGTAACTGTACTAAAAATTGGCTTTCCCTAATTAAAATAATTATGTAGGTTACCACAAGTTGCTGGAATAACTCCTAATACTTGAAATAGTACCTGTGACTGAAATCATCACATTCTATCTCGGGAACACAATGTTGTTTGACTTGGGACAACTTCTTAAGGACTTTAACTGCTTATCAGTCATAAAAATAATCACTGGAGTCTATAGTTTATTTCTATGGTTACAGAGTTAGGTTAGGGAGTCTCGGGGGGGGGGGTCAATTCAGCCGTGTTCAACGCGTCGTTAACTATATTACCATTAATACGGTAATTTTTACCCTGATTTCTGCTTGCGGTTCCCTGAGCCGGAAGCAGAAACCAGTGTTAAAGATTACCGTACTGACAGTAAATATGCACACTATTACCGTAGTAATGTTAATCGCGCGCAGTCCGCGTTAGTCTCGGCAGTAACGCGGCCAATTGAATTCCCCCTCAGTCTCTAAAGTTGTAATCACACATAAATGTATTTTGTTTGTTTTGTAAAAGCAATTTTTGTTACTTTGTAACACGGAAGTTCTAATTTTCCAGAATGTCCTCCGATTACTCAGACTTCCCTTTGTAAAATCACACGATGGAGGAGACTGGTATGGCTGTCACTGCAAGAAAGTTTGCCTAAAATCTCCTTCAGAGCCATTCAGACATAATGCTTCTTAATGGTGACGTAATGGCAAAGTAAAAAGGGTGTAAGGGGGGATTGTGCTGTGAACATGTAGGCTGAGTATAGGTGCTTTCCAAAGCTTTTCTGCTCACTGCATCATATGTCATGTGACTGTAGTGACACCTAATAAGATCATTAATAGCAGTCTGAAGATTAACACTATGGGAGAAATTAACAAGTCAGTATATCCTCTTACAGGCAATCAGTGATTTAGGTAAAAAAAAACAAAACATCATTTTATATAGGATTGCAGTAATGACTGAAGTTCCTTTAAAGCTATGCTACCATGGAAACAAACTGCAGACTGCACTAATTATTTATATGCTGCAAGAGGTTGTTAAGGAGCTTCAGCCCTCAAGACGCTGTCTGTCAAATGGCAGCAACAACGCTGTTCTGAGTTTGAAGCTGGCAATTTCAGGCATAAGTCCTATTTCAAGCATCAGGAGTTATTCTAGCATAATTCTTAAGTAGGCCACCTTCAGTTGAGCTACCCTTTAATCGGATAACGGGAGATTGTGAATAATTGTTGGAAAATAAACTAAAACTGTTACAGGAAGTCTGTATTATATGAAAGAACAACTAATCACGCTTTATATATAAAACATTTCAGCTTCGATTATCGCATTCCCATTACACCCATACAAATTGTTAGTGCGCTATGTCGGCATCTCTGGCCTGCCCCTGTTCATCAATCCACCAATCCGCACCATGTACAGAGCATTTCAAGCCAATCACACAAACTCTGACTCTACACCAGAATGATGCAAGTGATAAATCGCTACCACTGAGCACCGTCTGCATTCTGTAATGTATAACTAGCAGATTTAATTTATAACAGAAGTTATATCACATATACTATTTATCTCAGAAATACACTGACTTTGATGTATATTCATTTCCATAAGTGGCGTTACATGCAGTTTAAAGAATAAAAGAAAAATGCATGTGGCATAAAATATATTATTTTACATTAATTAACATTAATTTAACTGACCTTTATGTTCATCAAGCATGTAAGCAGTAACATACTGAGATGAAATGTTATTTGTTTTAAATCCTAATGCAGTAATGTCCAGGTAATGTCACGGTGCCAGCTCATGCGAGCATTGGGCGTGGGAGGTGGGAGCAAGCTGCCAGTGTCTCATAATATATAGGGGCTTGTGCAAAGTTGGACATACATCAGGGGTTTTTTTGCGTATAATTCACATTTCTTACTGCACATCCGCACAAAATGTTTTACACTTATGTCGATATGCAAATTTTATCACCTTACACTTACGACTCCTTACATTTGAAGAGATGGGACGTTGGAGGTAAGGGGCGGGCACACTTTTAATTGACTACATATTGTGGCTCATTTAGGGCACAAGGTCTATTTTAAGCATGAAATACGCTTTTTTGATCACGTGAAAAATACTGGTGATGACGATCAGTAACACTAGCTGATTGTAGAGTGACCTCCACTTCCCACCCATTGAGTACTTCATTCATAGGAAGGTTTTCATTTGATTTTTAAAGGGGAAAACGAGATGTTTTAATTTAACTGAATTTGTTTTTAATCACTTTTTATGATATTGTCATTGTGACTTTCACATTTATTAATAACTCTGTGGTGTATGACACTAGATAACATTATATTGTGTACAAATAGGGTAATACAACTTTTTTATTTAATACTGTCAATTCACATTTCGTGTATAGACACTTGTGATTCCTACCCTAGACGTGGCACATCTGCTAGGGATGTACATGCCCATAAATGCACTTTTTCATGCCTATTTCTTTTCCTGCGTCCAACATGTGTTTATAAAATACACACACAGCTTTTCTGTAAAGTATTGCAGTTCGCTACGTAGAAAGCCGTGAAGTGATTCTTTTCTTTTTTTTATACTCTTGAAATGTGTGATTGTTAATACCCTTCACCCATAGGTGCAAAAATAAATTCATCAGCTATGGATCATCTCTTTTGTCTCATTGTTTGTTTTTTTTCAATTGATATTTAGTACAATTAAGCACAAAAATTTGGCATGAAGTAAGTGGGGCAAGATCACGTTTAATTAGAAAGAACCTAACACTCCAGGGGGTATATTCACTAAACTAAACTACAGGTTTGAAAAAGTGGAGATGTTACCTATAGCAACCAATCAGATTCTAGCTGTCATTTATTTACTACATTCTACAAAATGACAGCTAGAATCTGATTGGATGCTAATGACACTGTATATAACATACTTGCATACTTTCGGCAAGTATAGTCCGGGAGAGGGGCGTGACTAGAGGAAGGGGGCGGGCCGTGGGCAAAAGCATCATTTTGGCCCCGCCCCCGCAACGGAAATGCCGCTTGTCACGGGGGTGGGGCCAAAATGACGCGATTCACCACGAATCGTGTAATTTAGGCTAGGCAGTTACGGGATGCGGGAGACTTGCCTGCTCTCCCAGGAGTCCGTGAGACCGACCCGAATTTTGGGAGTCTCCCGGACATTTCGGGAGAGTTGGCAAATATGGTATATAATTCATATGCAGCTTCTTGCACAATTTCTGCTGTATGTAAATACTTAATTTATATCTTGGGTGAAAATAGAAGCGATTTTCAGATATTCTGATAACTACTGTATATGAATCTATTTGTTGTGTTTTTCTGTAAGAGTAACTGTCACTACTTGCAAACAGGTAAATACATCTGACGATTCATTCACTGTCTCATCCTCTTCTGTTATCTCTTTCAATCTATCAATTTCTGTTTATAATGCTATCTTTCTCACACTTTTTAATCATACTTACCAACTCTCCCGTAATGTCTGGGAGACTCCCGAATTCCGGGTAGGTCTCCCGGGAGAGTAGGTAATCGCCCCATATATGCCCACTTCCTAGTGAAATTGGCAGAATTAGAGCCGCAATTCTCAGGGAATCACTTAATTTTGGCCCCGCCCCAGCTGTGAAATGAAGCGTATGATTCATTACATCATGCGGGCGGGGTCATGCTCCACCCCTCCGCCCATACCCCCCTCCGGGAACTCCCGGCGGAACAATATAAAAAGTTGTCAAATGTTTTTAATGTCAGATTTCCTTCCCATTGTGTTTCACCACCTCTATTTCCTGATGCTCCTCCATTCCTCTATCAGTTCTCCTGCTAACTGCTGCTCCTCTGTCCCTCTATCAGTTCTCCTGCTCACTGCTGCTCCTCTGTCCCTCTATCAGTTCTCCTGCTCACTGCTGCTACTCTGTCCCTCCATCAGTTCTCCTGCTCCTCTGTCCCCCCATCAGTTCTCCTGCCCATTGCTGCTCCTCTGTCCCTCTCTATCAGTTCTCCTGCTCACTGCTGCTCCTCTGTCCCTCTATCACTTCTCCTGCTCACTGCTGCTCCTCTGTCCCTCTATCAGTTCTCCTGGTCACTGCTGCTCCTCTGTCCCTCTATCAGTTATCCTGCTCACTGCTGCTCCTCTGTCCCTCTATCAGTTTTCCTGGTCACTGCTGCTCCTCTGTCCCTCTATCAGTTATCCTGCTCACTGCTGCTCCTCTGTCCCTCTATCAGTTTTCCTGCTCACTGCTGCTCCTCTGTCCCTCTATCACTTCTCCTGCTCACTGCTGCTCCTCTGTCCCTCTATCACTTCTCCTGCTCACTGCTGCTCCTCTGTCCCTCTATCCCTTCTCCTGCTCACTGCTGCTCCTCTGTCCCTCTATCACTTCTCCTGCTCACTGCTGCTCCTCTGTCCCTCTATCAGTTCTCCTGGTCACTGCTGCTCCTCTGTCCCTCTATCAGTTTTCCTGGTCACTGCTGCTGTCACTCCAGTTCGTTAGCTGTCTTTTTCTGTTTTCCTCTATTTTCTCCACCAGTGTCTCCTCAGTGCACAGACAACAGTATTTCTCTCAGAGGGGCAGATTCAATTGGTCGCGATATTCTTCAGAACATCGCGGCCGTGCATTTTACCTTTACTACGGTAAAAAAAATAATGCTCATTTTTTCTTGCACCTCCATTTGTACCGCGGTAATGGTAAAAATGCACAGCCGCACTGAGGAACACTACAGGTAATAGAATTCTGCCCTATGAGGCTACTGTGTAGTAAGCTATACGGAGGCATTATATGAGGCTATGTGGTGGAATTATTGTTATACAGATACCTAGCGCATAGATTTTAGAGATAACTGACATATATTACGTTAAATAAATGTGTGAGCTGTCTCCTCTCCTAATATAGTTAAGAGTAAATGATAAGTGTATATGCAATTAAGAACATAGATCCTGGTAAAGTGCCTAGATATATATTGGCATTATGAAGTTATATAGGGGGAAATGAGGATTTATAGTGATATATAATGAAGCTATAGGTAAGCATTATAGAGCTATATGAACTAAAATGGTGCATATGGTGACATAAGAGCCTACCATGGCAGAGGACTAGGTTATAGCGTGGTATTATATAAGGCTAAGTGGTTGTATTCCTATTTTATAAAGCAGTGAAGGGCAAACTTTTTCAGGAGCTGGCCAAATAAAAAAGAAAAACTTTAGGCGGGCCAATATAATTTATTAAAAAACTCAAATATCGAAATATATAATACAAATTTTTTTAATGGGACGGGAGGGTGTTATATAGCAGTGTTACCTCTATAAGTGCAGCGATCGTACAGACACAGCAGTTATTTCAGCAGAATGTTGCAGATCCGTCTTTCTGATGAGCCACTAACTGACAACACAGCAGCCAATCGAAATCCGCCTTAGTATATGGCCCAGCCCATCATCATCATCATTTATTTATATAGCGCCACTAATTCCGCAGCGCTGTTCAGAGAACTCACATCAGTCCCTGCCCCACTGGAGCTTACAGTCTAAATTCCCTAATATAGGCACACACTCACACAGACACAGACAGACAAACAGGGAGATAGAAAGACAGAGACTAGGGTCAATTTTTGATAGCAGCCAATTAACTTAGCAGTATGTTTTTGGAGTGTGGGAGGAAACCGGAGCACCCGGAGGAAACCCACGCAAACACAGAGAGAACATACACACTCCACACTCCAACTCCATCTCTTCTCACATGACTTTCAGCCATTAGGGGGCGGGCAAATGTTTGAGTGATTGACATACGAAGTTTCTTTTTAGGAAGGAGGATGAAGTGTAATGGAGGAAATAGCTGGGAAGGCATAAAAATGAAGGTTCTGACACACAGGGTCGGCCCTAATAATTTTATGCAGATTTTAATGACATTTTTTAAAATATTGGCGGGCCGAATAGAACCTCTAAGTGGGCCGGATCTGGCCCGCGGGCTGTAGTTTGCCCATCACTGTTATAAAGTGTTAGATGTGGTTACTATGGTAATTCTGTGACTTTTCTCAGAACAGATTTCCTGCTACATTGGTCACAGGAATCAAACATCAGAATATTTTCATGTTGGCCGGTCTAATAATATGTAAAACCTGGGGCAGTCACCAGCTCACACATATACTTTATATAAATAAATATGCTGCCCTCTTACAATGCAGTAGTCGCCACACAGAAACTAACCATTTTATACACAGTATCAATACAGCTCTGAGTAACACCTACATGTAATTGACAGTGGAGAAGTTAAACCCCAGTACAACAATAGATAGAGTGATAGTACAGCGGTGACTCCTATTCTGGCCCGCACAAAACCCCAATTTTCACATTTACATAATATTAACAGGTCTCATGATAATATACAATGGCACGTTTCCCTCACTAAACATGGCCGCCGAGAGCACTACTGATAGGTCACATGTTACATGTCACATTAGTCATATACAATCGCAAACAAAATAAGACAATCTACGGTGCAAACTGTATAAGGATGTATGCATGGCCCCACTGATATCCTCCTCAAGTACATGTCCGCCGCTAGGGAACCCATTGTATTTACAAAAAAAAAACAAACGATAAAATTTTAGCTCTAGTGCTTATCTGCTGGGCAACTCAATTTACCCATGATTCTTTTACACTTTCCGGATACTGATAGTGACGTCATAATTTGACCATCTTTTTGCTTCATATAACAGAGAGAGAGAGAGAGGTATGTTATAGGAGTGTGATGTCTGTTTCAGTGCTGGGAGACCAGGCAGAGGGGAGTCAGGTGAGAGTGCAGGGAAGGAGTAGTGGTGACAGTGCTGGGAGACCAGGCAGAGGGGAGTCAGGTGAGGGTACAGGGAAGGTGTAGTGGTGACAGTGTGGGGAGACCAGGTAGAGGGGAGTCAGGTGAGAGTGCAGGGAAGGAGTAGTGGTGACAGTGCTGGGAGACCAGGCAGAGGGGAGTCAGGTGAGAGTGCAGGGAAGGAGTAGTGGTGACAGTGCTGTGAGACCAGGCAGAGGGGAGTCAGGTGAGAGTGCAGGGAAGGAGTAGTGGTGACAGTGCTGGGAGACCAGGCAGAGGGGAGTCAGGTGAGAGTGCAGGGAAGGAGTAGTGGAGACAGTGCTGGGAGACCAGGCAGAGGGGAGTCAGGTGAGAGTGCAGGGAAGGTGTAGTGGTGACAGTGCTGGGAGACCAGGCAGAGGGGAGTCAGGTGAGAGTGCAGGGAAGGAGTAGTGGTGACAGTGCTGGGAGACCAGGCAGAGGGGAGTCAGGTGAGAGTGCAGGGAAGGAGTAGTGGTGACAGTGCTGGGAGACCAGGCAGAGGGGAGTCAGGTGAGAGTGCAGGGAAGGTGTAGTGACAGTGCTGGGAGACCAGGCAGAGGGGAGTCAGGTGAGAGTGCAGGGAAGGAGTAGTGGAGACAGTGCTGGGAGACCAGGCAGAAGGGAGTCAGGTGAGAGTGCAGGGAAGGAGTAGTGGAGACAGTGCTGGGAGACCAGGCAGTGGGGAGTCAGATGAGAGTGCAGGGAAGGAGTAGTGGTGACAATGCTGGGAGACCAGGCAGAGGGGAGTCAGGTGAGAGTGCAGGGAAGGAGTAGTGGAGACAGTGCTGGGAGACCAGGCAGAGGGGAGTCAGGTTATAGTGCAGGGAAGGTGTAGTGACAGTGCTGGGAGACCAGGCAGAGGAGAGTCAGGTGAGAGTGCAGGGAAGGAGTAGTGGTGACAGTGCTGGGAGACCAGGCAGAGGGGAGTCAGGTGAGAGTGCAGGGAAGGAGTAGTGGAGACAGTGCTGGGAGACCAGGCAGAGGAGAGTCAGGTGAGAGTGCAGGGAAGGAGTAGTGGTGACAGTGCTGGGAGACCAGACAGAGAGGAGTCATGTGAGAGTGCAGTGAAGGAGTAGTGGTGACAGTGCTGGGAGACCAGGGAGAGGGGAGTCAGGTGGGAGTGCAGGGAAGGAGTAGTGGAGACAGTGCTGGGAGACCAGGCAGAGGGGAGTCAGGTGAGAGTGCAGGGAAGGAGTAGTGGTGACAGTGCTGGGAGACCAGGCAGAGGGGAGTCAGGTGAGAGTGCAGGGAAGGTGTAGTGACAGTGCTGGGAGACCAGGCAGAGGGGAGTCAGGTGAGAGTGCAGGGAAGGAGTAGTGGAGACAGTGCTGGGAGACCAGGCAGAAGGGAGTCAGGTGAGAGTGCAGGGAAGGAGTAGTGGAGACAGTGCTGGGAGACCAGGCAGTGGGGAGTCAGATGAGAGTGCAGGGAAGGAGTAGTGGTGACAGTGCTGGGAGACCAGGCAGAGGGGAGTCAGGTGAGAGTGCAGGGAAGGAGTAGTGGAGACAGTGCTGGGAGACCAGTCAGAGGGGAGTCAGGTTATAGTGCAGGGAAGGTGTAGTGACAGTGCTGGGAGACCAGGCAGAGGAGAGTCAGGTGAGAGTGCAGGGAAGGAGTAGTGGTGACAGTGCTGGGAGACCAGGCAGAGGGGAGTCAGGTGAGAGTGCAGGGAAGGAGTAGTGGAGACAGTGCTGGGAGACCAGGCAGAGGAGAGTCAGGTGAGAGTGCAGGGAAGGAGTAGTGGTGACAGTGCTGGGAGACCAGACAGAGAGGAGTCATGTGAGAGTGCAGTGAAGGAGTAGTGGTGACAGTGCTGGGAGACCAGGGAGAGGGGAGTCAGGTGGGAGTGCAGGGAAGGAGTAGTGGAGACAGTGCTGGGAGACCAGGCAGAGGGGAGTCAGGTGAGAGTGCAGGGAAGGAGTAGTGGACACAGTGCTGGGAGACCAGGCAGAGTGGTCACATTACTTGAAAAAAATAAATACTAAAATCGTATTCTGGTAAATAAAATAAAAAAAATCCTTTACTCCCCAGTGGATCCACATATACCCAACTTCATGTCACAGTAATTCCTAATTTTTTCCTACCTTAGAAATCCACTATCATCTTCCATGCCCATCCCACTTTAAGCACACACAATTTCACACTACAAATACATAATTATTTGAGATTCTATAACTGATGTGAATAATTTGATACTAAGGAAAACATCCATTTGCTATTTAAATTTTTTTACATTTTTAGATTCAGTAAATCTTTCATGACCTTTCATGTGATTCGCCAGGTATGAGATCTGTACACTGTACACTTAGTATCTGTACAGAACAGGAGACATTTAGGAAAGTGGTGCACAGGTGGTGCTGCCAAGAGAAATCAGTCAACTTTTATTGTTTTTGTAGTGCAGTTTAGAAAATAAAAACAAACATCTGATTGCAATGAGAAACACCACCTTTTCCTATGCACCAGTTTTCATAAATGTCCTCAATTACATCTCTGCCAGTCATTGCTGGAAGAAAAATGTATGAATTGCAATGTGACCCCGGTACAATGTGATTTATTGCATAGTCGCAGTGTGACATGTCTGTGCCAATAGTGTCTAGAGAATAACAATGTATTAATGATAATTGTCTTGTCAAGTAAAAATCGGACAATCAGATTATTGGTCAGGACCATTAGTCCTTATGATCTCATAGACCTGTGTTTCCATTCATCACTTGACCAGAAACTGTACAACATCTAATTTAATGCAATAGATGTGTTGCAGTATTTTCATTACCTATCCAGAATTCCACACTACCAGGATAAAGGACAGTTACATTAACACCAGTTTCCATTTACAGATATCTCCTCAAGGTCAGCACCTCCCACCAGGACTAGTGTCCATTCTGTCATCAAGATGGACAGAGACATGAGGTCCATCACTGAGAAGATATTAAATCTCTCCCTGGAGATTATCTACCTGCTGACTGGAGAGGTGAGGGATTCTGGGAATGTCTCAGTGACATCAGTATTATCTTATTCACTAATTCCAACCTACAAGGTGTTAATTGTTACTGCCTCTCTCGTTCCACAGGATTATATTGTTTTGAAGAAGGAGTCTAACAAATGTGTGATATCCAGCATCAGCTCCCATGTGTCAGGAGGATGGAGCAGGACCCAGAGCCCCATCATGGAACCTCCACCTCACTCACTGATACATGAGAGAAACAATGACCAGAGGATTCTAGAACTCACCAACAAGATCATTCAGCTGCTTACTGGAGAGGTGACTGCTGGGAATGGGACATTATACAGTAACACCAGGGGATGTGTCTGGGTGATGACTGTATCATTGTGTGTGTCAGGTTCCTATAAGGTGTCAGGATGTCACTGTCTATTTCTCCATGGAGGAGTGGGAGTATTTAGAGGGACACAAGGATCTGTACAAGGACGTCATGATGGAGAATCACCGGCCTCTCACATCACTGGGTAAGAGACCTCATTAGATGGACACATCCTCTGATAAATCCTATACAACAATGTATTCAGAGAATGTATGTGTTCCTTACAGATGGATCCAATAAGAGAAATAGACCAGAGAGATGTCCCAGTCCTCTGTATGTGCAACAATGTACAGAGATAGATCACAATATCCCACAGGATTATCAGGTAGATGGAATTGACTGTACTAATAACAACAACACTGATATCTAGATCTCAATTGCTAAAAGTCTGGGTAACAATATTCTCATTGGCTCTTCCACAATTAGGCCAGAACGACTATGTCCACACTATTTAGAAGAGATATTCACTTTCCTAGATACACTATCCAATCCCCTTGCTTGATAGTTCATTGGTGTTGTGCGCTATATCCGATTACCTTCATCATATCTCCCCTATGTTCCTCGCGCTTCCAGCCACACAAACACACATACCTGTTTTATTATTCATGTTTTGTTTACCCACACCACTATAATCACATATATTTGTACTATACACCTTTATAAATTACTAAAGTACAGCTCATTAACATCATCATCAACATGTATTTATATAGCGCTAGCAAATTCCATAGCGCTTTACAGTTGGAAACAAACACAGTAATAAAGCAATATAGGGTAATATACGCAGAGGTAAGAAAGGCCCTGCTCGCAAGCTTACAATCTATTGGACAATGGGAGTTTGATACATGAGGTTAAGTTCTACATATTGCATATTGGTCCAGCCAGAATGCAAAGGTAAAAGGTGTTGGTAATAGGGTTGTTCTCTTGTGTGAACTGTATAAAGGGTGAAAATAGCTTAACCTAGGGAAGTTAAGATGGTGGTTGAGGAATATTATAAGCTGCTTGAAGAGGTGGGTTTTCAGAGAATTCTTGAAGACCAGAGGAAAGTCTTATTGTGCAAGGGAGGGAATTTCACAAAGATCTGATGCCACTTACTGTAATATTTTAGTTACATGCTCTTCCTCCTAGCCAGAGCCCTCTGGGGTAGCTGTTTTGTCTGGAGCATTTGCCAGTTTTACAGAACCATCAAATTAGTTTCTTTTGCCAGTCAGTTAAAAAGGGCAGTTTATGGATGTGTGCGAGTGAGGAGGACCGTTTAGAAGCCGCAATATCTTCGTTCTCTCGCTCACATGCCCCTTATTTCATGCATGCTGGTAGCAGCCGCTGAGGCTCCAGCTAAGGAGAGTAGCATGTCAGTATAATTTTACAGCAGGTCATAGTGCAGTTTTAAAATAGACTACATTAGATAGATAAGTGTGTTTCAAAAGTGGTGTGCCATAAACGTTAAGCCCACCTGGGATCCTTACTTGTAAAACTTTTCCTCTGGATTTCTTTAATGGGCCATGTGTATGTAATGTTAATGTTTTAATTAATTTATTGTAATCACTGTTGCAACAGTGTTTATAGAAGCGCTAGGTCCACTGTTGTGGGCCTCCCGTTCTAAAAGTCTTCTTTGACGCACATCTGATCCATTAGCGCTAAGTACTGACCCTCTTATCTCAGGACTCCATGCTAAGGTGAGCTGTCTTCCCCTCCTGAAATCACTGGTCGGTTTGAAGCCTTATAATGGCTAAATAACTGTAAAGGGTTACAAGTCTTCTGATGGGTCCAAGATTTAATTGTTAGGGCAGCTATATAAACCAGGGTCTGGGTGTGGAAGGGGGGGTCTGGAGATAGGACTGGCTGGGGATGATGGTTCCTGCTGGATTGTTGCTGCATAAAAGAGATCGGAAGACGTTAGAATGTACCTGGTTATGGTTTTCAGACCTATGAGGACCTTCCCATTCCCTGCACTGATGTGTGCCCACTGAGACCGGAGTGAAGTCTGGGCTGGACCGCTGCCTGGCCAGCTCTAGATGGAAGAAGGATTCAAGACTTTCAGTACTGTTTTTGATTCATGCTCCCTAGTTGTCATGGTTATTGGTATTGGCATAAAGTCGTTCTCTGTAGTCTCCGGGGACACTCACCACCATGTAATAGCCTGGGTTAACCCCAGGTATTCAGACGATATATCACTGTGTTTATAAATGTAGGCAATATGAAAATGTGATACATATAAATTAATCTGTGTCCTCTTTAGAATAAAAAATTGAGAAATGTTCCCATTTATATATTTCAGTTTGATGGTAGAAAAAATATATGTGTGAAGATTAAGGAGGAAGAAGTTCCTACATTTATTAGCACAGGTAAGTAAAAATCACTTAATACAGAAAATTTACATAGTCTCCTCTACCTCCTATTTTACACCTTCCTCTGTTAGTTTTTCCTCATTAGTTTTTCCTCATTAGTTTTGTAGTATCTGCCCTGTGGGGGAGTCAGGAGCCGTCAGCCCCTATTAGACTCCTGTTCTCGCATCATGTCACTGTTTGTTACCAGACAAGAGATCTGACCAGTCTCCTCCACACACTCTCTGGTGTTTCTCATACATCAGGAGACATCAGCCCCTATTAGACCCCTGTTCTCCTCCTCACATCATATCACTGTGTGTTACCAGACAAGAGATCTGACCAGTCTCCTCCACACACTCTCTGGTGTATCTCATACATCAGGAGACATCAGCTCCTATTAGACTCCTGTTCTCCTCCTCACATCATATCACTGTGTGTTACCAGACAAGAGATCTGACCAGTCTCCTCCACACACTCTCTGGTGTTTCTCATACATCAGGAGACATCAGCCCCTATTAGACTCCTGTTCTCCTCCTCACATCATGTCACTGTGTTACCAGACAAGAGGTCTGACCAGTCTCCTCCACACACTCTCTGGTGTTTCTCATACATCAGGAGACATCAGCCCCTATTAGACTCCTGTTCTCCTCCTCACATCATGTCACTGTGTTACCAGACAAGAGGTCTGACCAGTCTCCTCCACACACTCTCTGGTGTTTCTCATACATCAGGAGTCATCAGCCCCTATTAGACTCCTGTTCTCCTTCTCACATCATATCACTGTGTGTTACCAGACAAGAGATCTGATCAGTCTCCTCCACACACACTCTGGTGTTTCTCATACATCAGGAGACATCAGCCCCTATTAGACTCCTGTTCTCCCCCTCACATCATATCACTGTGTGTTACCAGACAAGAGATCTGACCAGTCTCCTCCCACACACTCTCTGGTGTTTCTCATACATCAGGAGACATCAGCCCCTATTAGACTCCTGTTCTCCTCCTCACATCATATCACTGTATGTTACCAGACAAGAGATCTGACCAGTCTCCTCCACACACTCTCTGGTGTTTCTCATACATCAGGAGACATCAGCCCCTATTAGACTCCTGTTCTCCTCCTCACATCATGTCACTGTGTGTTACCAGACAAGAGATCTGACCAGTCTCCTCCACACACTCTCTGGTGTTTCTCATACATCAGGAGACATCAGCCCCTATTAGACTCCTGTTCTCCTCCTCACATCATGTCACTGTGTGTTACCAGACAAGAGGTCTGACCAGTCTCCTCCACACACTCTCTGGTGTTTCTCATACATCAGGAGCCATCAGCCCCTATTAGACTCCTGTTCTCCTCCTCACATCATGTCACTGTGTGTTACCAGACAAGAGATCTGACCAGTCTCCTTCCACACACACTAACGAGCCATCAGCCCCTACTAGACCCCTGATCTCCTCACATCATGTCATTAGGTGCTACCAGACGGGAGATCTGACCAGTCTCCCCGCCACCATGACCACCATGCACACACAATCTGGTATATAACAACTGTGGATATGATTCTCTGTATCGATTACATTCTCTTGATTTAGCGTTAATAAAGCTGTATATTAATGCCAGAGCCGTAACTAGACATTTTAGTGCCCTGGACGAAACAGAACACACAATGTACCTTTATGGGAGTAGATGCTGGCTCTCAGCTGTTAAGCATCGCCGCTGTCTTCCGCCTGCTGGTGTCTTATGCTCCGTTGCTGCTTAGACGGATCCAGGAATATTGGGAAATGTTTGGAAAAGAGATTGTTATTACTCACCTCCTGGAAAGTTGAGCAGTGAGTGAAGAATCTAGGTCACCCTCCCCATAACCAGACAGACATTAAATCGGTATCTTTTTATGTTTAAAAACATGCCACCTTCCACCCAATCAGCTCCACAATCTAATTAATAGCATTTACAGTTAATTATTATTATTATTATTATTATTATTATTATTCATTTTTATTTATAGGGCGCCACAAAGTATCCCTAGCGCCGTACAAGGACAAACAATGGTACAGTACAAGGTGAAACAGCACAGTACAAGTAACAGTATGCACTATAACTCTGAGGGCTCAAGGCACAGCTAGAAAGAGAGGGAGGGGAAAAGTCAGTACAGGCTGGTAACTTGAGCCCAAGAGGGTGGGCACGGATGACAGGTTAAGAGTCACTGAGGGGAGCGGAGAGAAGCGAGAGGAGACAGAGGGCCCGAAAGGAGGTGAGCTGAGTAGCTGGAGAGCGCAGTTAAAAGTGATGGAAACAGGAAGCAGGAGAGCCCTCCTCAAAGGAGCGTACAATCTAAAGGGAGGGCAAGACAGACAGACACATGGATGAGACGGGAGAAACGGAGTCGAGGAAGGGGGAGAAGGAAAGAGAGAGAGAGGTAGCCGACCGGTTGGAGGTTAGGCATGAGACTGGAAGGCAATTAATGTGTATTTCCCTCCATATAGCCCCAACATCAAATTACTAGCACCCACGTTTAATAAATAAGCCTCCCCCAACGAGTGCTGTTATTAAATTAACAACACTCCATTTAATGAACAGACATACCCCACGCATCAGCCCATACATTAAATTAGTAGCATTCCCATCTAATTAATAGACCTACTTCACCCCTCACCAGCTGCCACCATTAAATTAATAGCATCCCCATTTAACAAAACCACATTATTCCTCACTTTACCCCATTATTCCTCACTATACCCAACATTAAATTAAAATATGGAGATATTTAACAAACAGACTCTCACCAGCCTCAACATAAAATTATTACCATTTCCATTTAATACGAAGGCCTATTTCCCCCACCAGCCCCAAAATCAAATTATGGCTTACAAATTTCCCAATACTTAATAGTAATTATTATATAATTATTTACTCTCTTCTCTCCAGACCCCCCCATTCACTCCAGACACCCTCTTCACCAGACCCCTCACTCCTCCTCACCAGACCCCTCACTCCTCTCCAGACCCCCCCATTCCCTCCAGACACCCTCCTCACCAGACCCCTCACTCCTCTCCAGACCCCACATTCACTCCAGACACCCTCTTGACCAGACCCCTCACTCCTCCTCACCAGACCCCTCACTCATTATCTCCAGACCCCCTCCCCCATTCACTCCAGACACCTTCCTCTCCAGCCCTCGCTCCTGTCCTCTCCAGCCCCCTCTTCTCACCAGCACTGCAGTATTTTGCTTACCTGAGCTTCTTTTCTTCTGTCATCTTCTTCCTTCTGTGCCGGCTCCTCGTCGCATGTGTTCTGACTACGTCCTGACGTCATTATTTGTACATCAGGGCGCTACAGGTGCTGGAAGCCGGCACCCTCCTCCTTGCGCTGGCTGTCTACAATGGGCAAAGTAGTCCTGTGGTGCTGCCACCGCAGGACTAGATTGCCACTTCACTGGTGATATGTAACGGGCGGGTGTTGCGCACGTTACGGCTCTGATTAACGCTGTAATTCCCTACATAATTACATTTATAATGTATTACTAAAATGCCAGTTATTCTTGTTTAAACAGTTTTGTGGCATTCACAATCTTACATGTACATTTATCATTGCTATCAACTGCTAATAAAATGTATATTGAAACATCTTTAATGTTTTTGTTTTATACTATGTCCTTGTTTGTAAAAATTACATGTGTGCTTTATTTCCATCAGATGGACACAATATTGGGAATACCTCTGAACAACATCCCATTTTATCTCCAGATTGTGAAATAGAAGCTAATAACACCACACAAAACTTCCAAGGGAAAAACTTTGTTACCCAAAATCTACATCTAGTACTTCACAGTGCAAACATAATGTCTGATCCTTCTAAACATGAGGGAAGTTTGTCTTATAACTCAGGTATTGTTACACATCGTTCAGTTCATGGAGGTGATAGAAGGTTTGCATGTTCTGAATGTGGGAAATGTTTTTCACAGAAAACAAAACTTGTTATACATCAGCGAATTCACACAGGTGAGAAGCCATTCACATGTTCTGAATGTGGTAAAAGTTTTACACAGAAGTCAAGTCTGGTTAAACATCTGATAATTCATAAAGGTGAGAAGCCATTTAAATGTACTGATTGTGGGCAGTGTTTCACACAGAAATCAAATCTTGTTAAACATCAGAGAACTCACAGAGGCGAGAAGCCATTTACATGTACTGATTGTGGGCAATGTTTCACACAGAAATCAAATCTTCTTAAACATCATAGAATTCACAAAGGTCAAAAGCCATTTGAATGCTCTGATTGTAGAAAATGTTTTACAAATAAATCACATCTTGTTGAGCATCTAAAAACTCATACAGGTGAAAAACTATTTCCATGTTCTGAGTGTGGGAAATGTTTTGCACGTAAATCACATCTTATAAGACATCAAATGCTTCACACAGGTGAGAAACCATTTGAATGTTCTAATTGTAGGAAAGGTTTTACAAATAAATCACATCTTGTTAATCATCAGAGAATTCACACAGGTGACAAGTCATTTCTATGTCCTGAATGTGGGCAATGTTTTGTATGCAAATCAAATCTTATACAACATCAGAGAACTCACACAGGCGAGAAACCATTTCCCTGTACTGAATGTGGAAAGTGTTTTACACAGAAACAAAATCTCGTTGATCATCAGACCATTCATACAGGTGAAAAGCCATTCCTATGTTCTGACTGTGGGAAATGTTTTGCATGTAAAACCACCCTTCTTAGACACCAGAAAATTCATAAGGGTGATAAGCCATTTCCATGTTGTCAATGTGGGAAATGTTTTGCACGCAAATCAAATCTTGTAAAACATCAGAAACTTCACACACAGTTACACAAGTGAAAATCTGTTACTATATTTTTTATATGGAAATATTGTATACAAGTATTTATTAAACAGAATTTTGGCATTGGTTTATTATTCCGTTTTTGTTGGTTTACTTTTAAGTATTCATATTGCAAGATAATACTGCTTTCTTGACCATTAACTTTACTGATGCTTTACTTTATTGTATCAATTTATGTATTATTACATATCCAAAGGCATAACTATTCAGATTACATTGTACATGTAAACTGTAAAACTACAGAAAGCAGAACTATTGAAAGCTGAAAGAATAAATCTAAGGATATAGCATTGCCCTGGGGACTGTTACTTCTCTTTCCCCATGAAACAAAGTCACTTACAGTACAGTACAGTACAGACCAGCTGTCCGGATCAGAGTTAGGGTGTATAGGGGTAGAACATGCTTCACGTGTACTATTTAATAGAAATAGAAACTCAAGAAGTTCCTCTTGAAAAGAAAGGGTATTGATAAGTCAATTTATATCTAAAGAAAAGAGTCTTAAATGTGTAATCAATAAAGAGATTTACGGATAAGGTTCAGCACAAAACGTTGTATCAAATCTAAATCCAAAGGGTTAGTATATAAAAAATACAAACATTTTGTACTATTAAAACCTGTATGGCAAATAAAATATGGTCAGGCCAGTTGCTGCATTACATCTCCAGCACAATGCAGGTACACTTAAAGTATAACCTGATCAAGATTTTCAATTTGCATCTTCACCCCCAAGACATTGAGGGCCTCATTTAGAGTCTGAAGCAGTTTACACTGCAATCCTAAGTGTAGATTGCATCCCGTATCTTTAGATCCATGCGACTTAGAATACTGTGCAAATGGCATAAACACGACTTTATCTGCCTTATGGTCCAGCGTGCACGTGTATCATGCACAGCGCCCTGTAAAGCAGATAATTAAATAAAAGAAAAGAAATGTAAAAAAATAAATAAAAATTGTTCTTTTTCCACCCCAAACAGCATAAGGGTTGTTTATGCTGTTTGGAAGGGGGTGCACGCCTTTTTTATTTATTTATTTATTTTTTTACTTTGTTTTTTTAATACATCAAGGTCTCTTGCACCAGCTGAAAGCACCCGCAAAAGATACGTTTCCGAGAGACCGATTTGCAGATGCTTTCAACTCAAAATAGCATGTAAAGAGCGTGAAAGCCTTTACATTGCTAGGCTCGCCCACTACCTCCCCCGTTCCACCTCTTGAAGCGCGGAAAGGTGCAACGGGGAGATCCGTCTCAGTCAGAGCGCAAACTGAGACAGATCTTTGGCCAAAAGTGCTTTTTGTGCTGAATAAAGCGACTTGCGTCCGACTCTAAATCAGGCACTGACTGCGCAAAAGTGCTTTATCTGGAAGATTTTAGGACAGTCATCTTCTATGGCTCAAGAAATGTCTCTCTTCCACACCTTCACAAACAAAGGAGTGGAAATGGAACATGTCATCATGTATCTTATACAGTATCAAGATAACATTTTTGTAGTTAAACTAGAGGTGCACAGTGTCTCAAATGGTGAACACTCTCCCAAATTTTATTAAGCAGTCAGATCGGTTACAGAAAGTGTCCGATCTGTAAAAATGCCCATAGTTTGCAGGGAGGAAAGAAGAATTTCTCTTTGAATTAGTGAAAGGAGCAGATTTCCCCCCAGCTCATCATCTGGCCAACAGGGCACCATAGACCAGGCGTTCAGAGAACTGGACTGGAGCCACGGGGGAAGTCCTGGTTATGGGTGAGAGGAGTGAGGGTAGAAATTTGGCAGAGTGAAAGACGTCTCCGAAAATCTAGAGTGGGCTCCATAATAGGGTGCAAAATTTTAGGGATCTATGGAAGCCATGGTAAAACATTCACTTGCATAAGAATAAAGAAGGCCTATTTATACCTAGGTATCTTAACCTCCCCCACAAAATCACATACCACTTTTTAAAGCTCACAGTGGAAGCTGAGGGGCACAAGTGCCTGTAGAACATACAAAATCTTAGGGAGAGTTTAAATTTCTATTATATTAAATCTCCCAAAATAATTTCAGTAATCCAACCTTTTAGGTCTCTTCGTAAATTAGACAAGAGGGAAGCAAAGTTTGGATTAAATAATGCATTCGCTGTAGAGTGTGATACCTAAATAATGGCTCTGTGAGTGGTGTCAAGTAAAAGCATTCTGGAGGCCTTTAGCCACATTTTGCATTGCTCCATCAAATTCAGTAGCATTGTAACATGGTTGGTAATTGTAACCAGCATGCCACTGGCAAATAAAGCCATCTTGAATTCTCTTGATACTTAGCCTCAGACCACTAATGGCCAAGTTAACGCAGATCTCCCTGGCCAAGGACTCCATGCGGACTCCATGCAAAGCACGAAGATTAATGGGGATCCCTGTCTGGAGCCATTAGTTATATTAACCAGAACTGATAGCATATCAGTAATTCTGATCTTGTCTGTGGGGTGTACATATAAAGCCGAGTTTTATACAGAAAAGAACCATTCCCATATGCTCCAGAACTTCTGCCATAAATTACCAGTCCACCCTGTCAAAAGCCTTTTCAGCATCTGTTGAGAGCAGTAGGGTTTGTAGTCTGCTCTGAGATATGGCAGATGAGGTCTATGACCTTCACGGTGTCACCGTGAGCCTCCCACCCAGAATAAATCCCACTTGATCATTATGAATAAGATCGGGCAGCAAACACTAAGAGATTTGCAATGCGTTTCACAAGTAATTTGACATCTTTCTATAGCAGGTATATGGGTTTGCATTTGGGACACAGGGTTGCATCCTTCCACTCTTTGCGAAGTACTGTGATGTGGGCCTCCAATGTCTGTCTAGAAAAAGAAGTTTGAAACCTCATTGAATGTCTGCAGGAAGAGAGGCAATAATTTATCCTTAAAGGTTTTATGATATGTGGAGAACCCATCTGGACCAGGACTCTTACCATAAGGAGAAGATTGTATGGCCTCTTGTAACTTTGCTTCAGCTCCACCTAACCTCATGCCCTTCCCCCTGCACTCAAATCCACACGTACACAATTACACCTAAGTACTCTTAACCCAATCTACTTCTCTTTTTCACTAAAACAACTATTGTCTCATACTGCATTGTCCTGCCCCAATCAGGCTGCCTCTTTCTACATCATAACACTCACTTCAGCCCTAGACAATGCAGCTACAGCTACCACATACAGTCTTCGATGATCCAAACCTCAACTATGGCACATCAAACAGACCCACTACCTGCAAAAGTGATCCCGCACAGCAAAGCGCCACTAAAGGAAGTCTCGTTCCAATCCCGATTTCCTCCACTATAAATTCATCCTTTCATCTTACAGCACTGCCCTTTCTATTGCCAAACATTCTTCAAATCTCTAATATGCACCCAGTCTTCTAACCCACGTTGCCTCTTTGCCACCTTCAACTCACTTCTCTGCCCACCTGCACCTCCTCCCCCTTCCTCCCTCACAGCCCATAATTTTGCCACCTACTTCAAAGACAAAATAGACACCATTAGACAAGATGCTACCTCATGCCAAATTCCACACACTCCACCCACCTTTACCTACATTCCCCAATCCACCCTTAATTCATGCTCTCCAGTAACTGAAGATGAAGTTGCTGCACTCATCATCATCATCTCACCCTATAACCTGTCCCCTCAACCCTAGTCTATTCCAAGTTCTCCACTCCCTCTCCTCCACTGCATGCCCAGCTCTAACTCACTTCTACAACCTGTCTCTCTCCACTGACACATTTCTATCCTTTAAACATACGCTCATCTCATCAATTCTAAAGAAACCATCAATCCTCTCTCCAACTACCGCCTTATTTATCTACTTCCCTTTGCCTCAAAAGATTAGTGTACAACGCATGTCTCACTTTCCCTCCTCTCATTCCATTCTCGACTCTGCAATCAGGCTTCTGTCCCCCACATTCCACTGAAAGTGCTCTCACAAAGGTGATCAATGTTCTATTTACTGGAAAGTCTAATGGTCATTTCTCCATTCTCATTCTCCTGGACCATTCTGCTGCTTTTGACACTGTTCATCACCCTCTTCTCCTACACACCCTTCACTCCATTGGCCTTCGTGACACAGTTTTTTCCTGGTTCACTTCCTACCTATCAAACTGCTTCTTTAGTGTTTCTACCCCTGGCAAATCCTCCAGTCCACTCCTATTATCTGTTGGAGTCCCACAAGATTCTGTACTTCACCCTTTACATTTTTCATTGTACAACTTGTCTCTTGGGGCACTAATTCGCTCATTTGGCCTCCACTATCACCTCTATTCTGATGACACCCAAATCTAGATCTCTTCCCCTGACCTCCCCTCTTTTGTACTATCTTATGTCTTTCTGCTATGTTTACGTGGATGTCCCAACACTGCCTAAAGCTCAACATGTCCAAAACAGAACTTACTATCTTCCCTTCTGCCAGAGTCACCACCTGCCCTCAAATCTCCCTCACTGTCAATGATACCATAAATTCCTCGGTCTCCCAAGCTTGCTGCCTTGATGTCACAGTTGCTTCCGTCCTCTGCTTTATTCCTCAAATTCCTCTCTACCAGTCCTGTCGATTCCATCTTAAAAACATGGCCTTTTCTTAATCAACATGCTACCAAAACTCTTATCTCCTGTTGTGACTACTGCAACCTACTGCTATCTGGCATTCCAGACACCCATATATCCACACTTTAGTTCATCCTAAATGCTGCTGCAAGACTATTCTTCCTCTCTCACCACTCCACAAATCTCTATTCTGGTCTGTGTCCTCTAGAATCCAATTCAGATTACTCACTCTTACCTACAAAGCCCTCAACCACAGCAACTCTTCATATATCTCAAATTTCATATCAAAATACTCACCCTCTTAGATCTACCTCTGACCTGCGCCTTGTCTCTCTATGATAACCACCTCATACTTCCGCCTGCAAGACTTCTCCTGAGCTGCTCCTCACTTATGGAATTCCCTACCACTCCCAATCAGACTTTCCCACGGCCTTCAAATCGTCAGACACTCTCTGAAAACCCATCTCCTTTTCAGAGCTTACCATATAATCCTTCCCTATAATACTATTCATGCTAATGCACCCTCACAACTTTCCCAATCTCCACTCTAAGGGGTATATTTACTATACTGCGGGTTTGAAAAAGTGGAGATGTTACCTATAGCAACCAATCAGATTCTAGCTATCATTTTGTACAGCACACTAAATAAATGACAGCTAGAATCTGATTGGTTGCTATTGGCAACATCTCCACTTTTTCAAACCCACAGTTTAGTAAATATGCCCCATAGCCACATTTACTCCTCTCGCTTCAGCTGTGCCCTCTTCCACTTAGAATGTAAGCTCTCTAATGAGCAGGGTCCTTCACACCCTTTGTTTTCATGTCTGCATTTATTTTGTCTACCTTGCACATCCCTGTTTTATGTATGTCCTGTTTCCCCTACTGTAGAGCACTGCATATATATACACTATATATTCTGCGTTCTATGTTCTATTGCTGCCTCAGCAGCTGATTTTTCTAAATCCTATGTAAGAAGGTTGCTGTATAATCCCCACATTCACACGCACTTACACAACCCATAGCACAAGGCACCGGCAATGCTAACACGTGTTTCTCTGAGGCACATCTATATCAAGGCAAGCACCTGCAGGAGACAGACCCTGGTAAAACGAACAGCGATACATAATACAACTCTGACCTCTATTCTGAATTTAATAAAAAACCCAATGTTTCAATTTCCATCACATTACCAGGTTTCTTCTGGGTGATAAATGGAACATTCCCTTACTAATCATGGCCGCCGAGAACACATCGGATAGGTCACATGTTACAGTGTGGATACACGACACGTGACTATCTATACTCTAAGGAGCCATGTGTATATGCAACCACTAATACCGTCCTTAAGAACATGTCCGCCGCCAGGGAACTGGCAGTATTTACTGAATAAAATATTAGTTACAGTTTTAGCTCTAGTGCTTATCTGCTTGGACATACAAATTACCCATGATCCTAATTCACCTTCCGGACTCTGCTAGTGACGTCATAATGTGTCCTGCTTTTGGCTTCATACAACAGAGAGAATAAGAGGTTTGTTATTTCAATGTAATGTCTGTGTATAGTTACTATCATTGGATGTAAGGAGTAGTGGTGACAGTGCTGGGAGACCAGACAGAGGGGAGTCAGGTGAGAGTGCAGGGAAGGAGTAGTGGTGACAGTGCTGGGAGACCAGGCAGAGAGGAGTCAGGTGAGAGTGCAGGGAAGGAGTAATGGTGACAGTGCTGGGAGACCAGGCAGAGGGGAGTCAGGTGAGAGTGCAGGGAAGGAGTAGTGGAGACAGTGCTGGGAGACCAGTGAGAGTGCAGGGAAGGAGTAGTGGAGACAGTGCTGGGAGACCGGTGAGAGTGCAGGGAAGGAGTAGTGGAGACAGTGCTGGGAGACCAGGCAAAGGGGAGTCGGGTATGCTCAGATTAGTTTAAAAAATAAAGTAAACATTTTATTACTTCCTAATGGATCCACATATACCCCACTTCATGTGACAGTATAATTTAAGTAGAAAGATTAATATAGAAAATCTCAAACACATGGCCCTTATTTTCCTAACTATCTTACATATGATATCCCCTTCAATCCTCCATAAGTCAGCCATATCTCTGGGTACATTACCTATTCAGCTTAGGTAGAGGCAGGTTGCAAAACAATACTCAGCCCATAATTTAGGGGTACTGCATTATGTATGATGGTGTTAGGATGTAACTTTAGGTCTCTTCAATACTCTTGTAGAACCTGTGGAGAAGAAAGGCAGCAAGATTCATACAATTTGGAACACTTTGGCAAGCCTTTAAGTGAATAACGTTGAAGAAGTTCTTTCACAATATGCAGCTAACAGCCCAAGGGTAAAACTCAGCCCCCACAGCAGTATAAGGAACTTATAGTTTTGATGAAAGAGGATTTTGTGTATAAAGAATATTTTTCAGGCATCCATTGGGGGACATCGGGAAACATTGGTTTAGAGTGTAGGATTCAGGCGTGTGGGCACTTTAAGACTCTTTTTAGTTGTCCATAGCTCCTCCCCCTCTATACCCCTTTCTTGTAAGGTCATCCATTTAGTTTAAGTGCCCACAGCGTAGCAGGGCCCGATTTTTTTTTTTTATTTTTTTTTTATTTTATTTTTATTTTTTTATTTTTTTTTTTTTCTTTCTTTTATTTTTAGCTTTATTTTCAATAATTTCATTTATTTCACTGACTCTGGAGTCTGCCTCTGTCAGTTTTGTAGCACACAGCGGATGGCTGTGCGTGCTCGGAATAGGTGTGATCGGAGGTACTGGGGAGAGGGGATTGACTCTGCTGCCGGCCCTCCCTTCGAACACTGGACACCTCCAGAGGAGCCAGCCGCAGTCGCCGCAAACTGTCAGGCATTCCTAGGCAGCAGCTGCAGGAGAGCAACCGTCACCTGTGCATCGGAGGAGTGGCAGATAGTGAGTTTAACCCTCTACTAGCACAGTGCTTAGAAAGTCATGTTGGATCCCAGATATGTCTGCCTCTGTTAGAAGGAACAGTTGTTAGATTCATTAGGGGGCTTCATTAGGGGTTACAGCAGCATTGTAAGCGCCCTGCTAAGCACTGGATTGCTGGGAGGAGGCTGTCCTTAGGTAATACTACCAATTAAGCTCTTGGCCCAGGACAAAGTTTTCCTGTGTCGGTCACTAGCAAATTCTATGGCTGAGATTGCTCATCTAGTCTGTACCCAAACAGAGGGCGGTTTCTCCCAGGTTCTCTCCGGCTCTTCGTAGTCTGGCGGAATCGGTGCTTGTTATGCCTGTCCAAGGTCCTGTGGATCCTGTTGCGGCGGTTTTTAGAGGAACTGGCTTGGGCCAAGTGTTTAGCGTCTTCATTACAAGGCCTGTTTACGATTTCCTCCTCTTTAGAGATGATGTTGGAATCTGTTACGCTGTCTTCTCTCATAAGTGCAGGAAGACTATGGCTCCACAAACAGGGAATGTTCTTCCCAGGAGGAGGACAAGTGCTTGATGGGTGACATGTGGGGGACTCCTCTGGGGAGGAAGTCACCTCTGACTGTCGGGTGGAGGAGCTGATGTGGGCTGTGCACCAGGTGTTAGACATCCCTGAGATGGTAGTCCCTGAAACTGGAGCCTTCTCTGTTTTAGTGGAGATCAAAAAGCATGCTTTCTTTTCCCTATTCCTCCCAGTTGGCTGATTTCTTGGGTGGGGTTTGAAACTTGCTAGACCAAGAAGTTCCAGGTATCGTAGACTACAGTCCTTTTACCCTCATCCCTCTCAGGATATTAGTAAATGGGAAATGCCCCCTAAGGTGGACGCACATCTTGTGTGCTTGCCTAAGTCAACCACCATTCCCAATGCAGCCATACTCAAGGATGGCACAGACCGTAAGGTCGTTTGGAGGATCCATGTATTGTGGAGACAAATTGGACACTTATACAGGAGGCCTCTGGGGCTAGAGATAAGTGCCTGTCACAAGATAGGCATCGTAAGTATTATTCCTTGGCTCATCAACACTTCAGAGAGAGAAGGAGACAGCAAGGCAGACAAAATATGCCTTTCACTTTTAAAAAGTCCTTTTGGGCTTTTAGACCCACAGAAGGGAGGTCATATCAGAAGACTCCACTTACTATTGTCAGGATTAACCCCCCCCCCCCCATTATCACCAGTAAGGGACAGAATTATACAGTATGCAGACATATGGGCGCACTCTATCACAGATCAGTAGGTGTAGGATATTGCTGCTGAAGTCATCTTCAGGGACAACTGACATGACAATTGGCCACGGAACAAGCAAGGTCTTCATGTAAGTATCTTGGAAATGAAAAGCAATTCAGCACTTTCATTTTTTAATCTGAAAATGAAAGTCTCAGGGATGTACCAGATGCTGGACCTTGAGGATGGAAGCAGTGAAGTTCATGTTCTGGGCAGAGAGAAAACTGAAAAGAGAATTTGTTTATAAATGGCCTCAGTCGAGCATAGATTCACCCATGAGAATAGTCCATCTGGAGGTATTCCAGCTGCTGCTAGGAGGATTCAGGCTTTTTCATGTGGACATCATGGCAAAAATGCAACAGTTCCCAGTTTCTTATCTTGCCGCTGGACTCTAGAGTGTCACGATCTGCCTCAGTATCTCCTCTCTAGAGGCTGCACTGGCCTTGTGTGTATCTCCCTGCAAGGGGATAAATCTTCATCATTACTCCTGGAGCCTAATCACCTATGACTGGCTTTTAAGAGACTGCCTTTCCCAGCAATCTGAGCCTGTTCATCAATTGTCTTTGCTGCTGCTGGTCTGTCTGAAACTCCTGTTTGTATCCTGACCTCTCCCTGGCATTTGACACCTGCTTTGTTCCCAGGTTTTGCACCTCCTTTTGTGACCCAGACCCCCGTTTTGTTTGACCTTGCTCTTGCTTACTCCAAAGTATATTGTGGATCACTCACCTTCTGACCACTGGCTTACCTGACTCTCCTTTTGCCTGATTCTACCAAGACTCATCCAGTATTTATTGCCCAACCTGGTAATTCAGTCTGTCACGCCTTAGGTTCTGTCTATACCCAGACTGGGTTGTGTCTCTGGAGCTGGACTGGTGACTACGTGGACAAAGCTGGGTGGCCTGATAATGTTCCTCTGCATGTAGTGAATGGACTGGTGCACATGGTGATTACACTAGCAAAGAAGAGCAAACAGGAACTGGATTGCTGGACCAGACTGGAAACGGAATGCTGAAAGAGGATTGCTGTATCCAGAATGCTGGAAGAGGATTGCTGTAACCAGAGTGGAAAAGGAATGCTGTGAACAGAATGGAACCAGATTGCTGGAATCGGACTGGAGCCAGAATGCAGACTGCACTCTCAGAGCTAGATAAATAGCAAGACTGTAGCGAGATAGATAGCAAGACTGCAAACTGCTGGGAACCAGGTTGACGTCTGAAATACAACGTTGCACTGGCAACAGATGAGGGCTCCAGGAGGTCCTTTTTATAGTTGTTGTTGATTCCTAATTGGAGACTGCAATCACCTGGGCAGAAGCAGCACTCTGAGTTGCTGAGATGGATCAGGTGACTATATCCAAAATGGCAGCTTCCATGGACTGGTTTTGGAGGGAAGAGGTAAGTGACAGAACCTGAGAGCCTGGTGTGTGACAGTACCCCCCCCCCCCTTCCCTTTTGACGGTGGATCCTGGACACCTCTTGAGCTTCAAAGGGAATTTTGCATGGAAGATACGGACCAAAAGTTTCTAAATCCTGATTCACTCTTTCAGTTTGGCCATTTGTTTGGGGGTGATAGGCAGATGAAAACTTGTGTTCAGCTCTTCAAGCGAAGCTCAAAGACCGCCAGAACTTGACCACGAACTGGACCTCACGATCGGTGATTATTTCTGAAGGCAAGCCATGAAGCCTGAAATCTCCTCAATAAACATTTGAGCCAGCTTTGGAGGGGAGGGTAGTCCAGTGAGAGGGACAAAATGGGCCATCTTGGAGAACCTGTCAACTACAACCCAGAGAGTTTAGAACCCATTAGAAACTGGTAGATCAGTAATGAATTCCATAGACAGATAAGTCCAGGGTTGGTGAGGAATTGACAATGGTTGAAGTTGGCCGGCAGGAGTCTGACGAGATATTTAATGTTGGAACAGGAAGCAATAAATTCTTGGATGTCCTGCTTGAGAGTAGGCCACCAATAGGATCTTTGAAGAAATTTGAAAGTCTTCTGAACTCCAGAATGTCTGGAAAATCGGGAAGCATGAGCCCATTGAAGCAATTTCTTGCAAAGTACTGGCGCTACGAAAAAATTTTCCAGAGGTGGGGAAGGAATAATATTGGTGGTCGAAAAGCACACCGGCTTTATGATAGGACTTTTTTGGGTGAGGCAAAGATCCTCATCTTCAAACATGGAACGAGAGAGCATCGGCCTTCCAATTCTGGGATCCTGGCCGGTAGGTTTCTTTGAAGTCAAACTTGGAAAAAAAACAAGGCCCATTTAGCTCGTCTTGGATTGAGCCACTGAGCTGACTTTGGGTACAGAAGGTTTTTATGATCTGTGATGAAAGAGATGGGATGTTTGGCACCTTCCAACAAATGTCTCTATTCTTCCAAAGCCAACTTAATGGCTAATAACTCTTGATCTCTGTAGGGTAGTTTTTCTCTTCTGGCAGAAAATAGCCACAGGAATGAAGATATCCATCTTCAAAACGTTGAGATAAAACAGCACGTACTGCAGAGGCATCCACTTCCAGGATGAAAGGTGGTGAAAAATAAGACTGGCGAACAACTGGAGCGTAAAGGAAGGGTTGTTTAACGCAATTAAATGTCGCTTTAGCTTCTTCAGACCAATTGGAGGGATCAGACCCCTTTTTGGTAAGAGCTGTGATAGGAGCCGCATGAGTGGAGACATTTTTTTATGAATTTTCTGTAATATTTTGCGAAACCCAGAAAGCGTTGAACCTCCTTGAGAGTGGTTGGAAGAGGCCAGTTGAGAATCGCATTGAGCTTCTCGGAGTCCATCTGTAAGTCAGTATCAGAAATAATCTAACCTAAGAAGGAGATGGGTGGACCTTCAAAGGTGCATTTCTCCAATTTACAAAAGAGCTGGTTGGTACAGAGTCGTGAAAGAATCTCTTTGACATGGGCACAATGTGATTCCAGATTATTGGAGAAGAAAAGGATGTTGTCCATGTAGACAACTGTTTTGTAGAGAAGGTCACAGAAAATTTTATTGACAGAATGCTGGAATATCGCTGTGGCATTACTCAATTCGAATGGCATGACTAAGTACTCGTAGTGCCCATTACAAGTGTTAAAAGCGGTCTTTCATTCGTCCCCTGCACAAATTCAAATTAAATTGTAAGGCCCTCTTAAATCTAATTTGGTGACGATGGTGGCTCCTCTGACACGATCAAACAATTTCGTGATTAGGGACAGAGGATAATGATTTCTGATGGTAATATCGTTCAAACCTCTATAGTCAATGCAGGTGCGGAGACAGCCATCTTTTCTTCACAAAAAAGAAACCTGCTCCGGCAGGTAAGGAAGATGGACGGATAAACCCCTTCTCAAGGTTTTCCTGGATGTATTCAGACATTGATTTTGTCTCACGGAGAGAGAGTAGGTAGGTACGCCCCCTAGGGGGTGTCTTCCCTGGCATCATATCGTTTGGACATTCCCACTCTCTATGTGGTGGCAAAGAGTCAGCACCAGCTTTACTGAAGACATCAGAGAAGTCCCTGTAAGGTAAAGGTGGAAGGTCTTGACCAGAGGAGACTGTGGTCTGATGAGGTACGACACGCTGGAGGCAGGAGTCCTTACAAGATATACCCCAGGGGGTTTTGTAACTAGAACCAAGATAAACCTAGAACTAAGGAATGTGAAGCTTTGGGGATGGTAAGAAGCTTAAGCCATTCTGAGTGCAGAACCCCCACTCTAATCCTCAGAGGATGAGTCTTGTGGGTGATGATACTAATTGAGATGCGACTTCCATCCACTGCCGTGATGTAGAAAGGTTGAGGTAACGACTCCGTGGGTAAACGCAACTCTTGAACCACTGTGGCAGTAATGAAGTTTCCAGCAGCACCAGAATCAAGAAGAGCTGAGAGGGAGGTTCTTGGTTCGCTGAGCATGTTCAAGAGTGATTGTTAGTGCACAATCAGATTTTTATGGAGAAGAATAGACTACTCCTAACCTAGCTTCTCCATCACCGGTTAGGAGTTGGAGTTTCCCGGACACTTGGGGCAGGAATCAAGTAAGTGCCCTGAAGCTGCACAGTAAAGGCATAAGTTCGCCAGTTGGCGTCTCTTTGGTTAAGCGAGAGCAGTTCACCTGCATGTGCTCATCGTTTGGCGTTGAGGACTTCCAGGACCGAAGTTGGTGATGCAGCTTAACCCTTTCACCCCTTCCTTTCTCCAGGGCAAGTTCCCAAAAGCGTAAATCAATTTTAGTACACAGGGAAATTAGTTCATCAAGTGTAGAAGGCAGATCACGAGTAGATAGCTCATCCTTAATTTTATCGGACAAGCCACTCCAGAAGGCTGCAATCAGACCCTCATCATTCCAATTCAACTTAGAAGCTAATATTTGGAACTGAACCAGGTATTGGCCTACAGAACGAGAGCCTTGTTGAAGGCGTGGAATTTATATCAATGCTGATGTGGGTCTGCTAGGCTCGTCAAAGATCCGACGGAAGGCTGCTCTGAATCCAGAACAAGAGGAAAGCAGGGGATCTGCTCTTTCCCACAATGGAGATGCCCAGGCTAATGCTTGTACCGATAGGAGAGAGATAATGTATGCAAATGTTGCCTTCTTCGTGGGGATATTGCTGGGCAGTAGCTCAAAATGGATCTCCCATTAATTCAGGAACCCCCTGCACAGTTTTGGATCACCATCAAACTTGGCAGAAGTTGGCAGATGAAGATGAGAAGCCATGGCAGGAACTTGAACAGGTGAAGTTTGTACAGAAACAGAAGAGTCACTTGAACTGAGAGTAGTTTGAATGCTATCCAGGCGGGAGGACAATTCTTAAAGGAACTGCATGATTTGTCCCTGTGCGTTTTCCTGGTTCACAAGTCGATTCACCACGCTTTGTGTTGAGCCCGCTCCATGGGGCAGATCACCAAAAGGATTCATTAAGCCATTGCAAACTGTCACGCTTGAGGATCTGTCTGTACCCAGACTGGGTTGTGTCTCCGGAGCTGGACTGGTGACTACGTGGACAAAGCTGGGTGGCCTGATGTATTTCTGCATGTAGTGAATGGACTGGTGCAGATGGTGATTACACTAGCAAGGAGAGCATACAGGAACTGGATTGTTGTGACCGGAATGCTGGAAGAGGATTGCTGTTAACGTAATGGAACCAGATTGCTGGAATCGGGCTGGAGCCAGAATGCAGACTGCACTGTCAGCTAGATAGATAGCAAAACTGGGAACCAGGTTGGCGTCTGAAATACAACATTGCGCAGGCAACAGGTAAGGGCTCCAGGAAGTCCTTTTATAGTTGTTGTTGTTGATTCCTGATTGGAGACTGCAATCAGCTAGGAAGAAGCAGCACTCTGAGTTGCTGAGATGGATCAGGTGACTATATCCAAGATGGCAGCTCTCATGGACTGGTTTTGGAGGGAATCTGAAATGGAGGCTGTTATCACCTGATTGGCTGAGAGGAATCAGGTGACCGAATCCAAGATGGCCGCGCCCATATTCTGATTCTGGAGGGATCTCTGGAGTGGAGACAGACTGGACAGCATCTTACAAGGAGGTCTGAAAACAGCAGATCCTGAGGACCGCAGGGACAACTTGGAAAGGCAGCGAAGAGGTAAGTATCTACCGGTGGAAGTCATTTCAACGATAATGGAAATGCCGACATAATTTAGCACGACAAATAAAGGGCAATTAACATAACCCTGACAATGTGACTATCTAGTTAGCATATAGTAGACACTCAGATTTTGCCAGTTCTATTTACCTACAGATGTCAGATCTGACTTGAAGAAATCTCTACAGTAAGAAATGACGTTGCTTCTCATCGCTACACTGAAAACTGCGCTTTTTAAGTGGCAATGGACGGACCCATCGCCTGTATTACATTAATCAGACGATGGGTTCGGCCATTTGCCACTTTAAAAACACAGTTTTCAGAGTAGCGATGAGAAGTGACGTAATTTCTTACTGTAGAGATTTCTTCAAGTCGGATCTGACATTTGTAGGTAAATAGAACTGGCGGAATGAATGACTCTGTATTATATGCTAAGTATATATTGTCACATTGTCGGGATTATGCTAATCGCTCTTTTTTTTTTTTTTTTTTTTTTTTTTTTTTTTTTTTCCCCGTGCTAAACTATGTCGGCATTTACATTGCTGTTTAATTATACCACACCCATCTGGACACTGGTCTTACCTGCTGCAGTTTCCAAGCTATACCTGGTACCTGCTGTTTCTATAGACTATACATACTGTTAACCATTGGCTGCACCTATTTATTATCTGTGTTCATAATAAAGACATTCTGTTTTTACTACCACAACTCTCTGTAGTATTCTTACTGGGAATCCTCACACAGTCAGAGCAAATAAATGCTCTGACGGTTCCATGGATATTCCTCCTGTGGTATGTCTTCTTTCTTTTATCACTCATGCTAAAAAAGATGCAAAAAAAAAGGGCAGAAATGATAGCAATTCTTCCATTTGACTCGCTGTACGTGGTTTCCTGTGGCCTGGGAGATGCTCAAAGAACAGACTTGGCCTCTGCCTCTTTTTTCATATCTACTAAAGCAATGTCAAGTTCTTCATCCAAATCTAGAGGCTAGCTTTGAGGACATGGGGATTGAGTGGATACTGCTCAGGTAAAAGGAAGTCTCAGACCAGGTAATCAACATACTATTAGAGAAAAGTGATAGATATCTGATCTCTATCACAGGCTGTGGCTATAAACTCAATCCAGCAGCAGAAACCATTTCGCAGATCTTTTAATTCCTCCAGGATGATTTCAGCCAAGGTCTTGCTTTGTATACACTCTTGGTACATGTGTCCGTGTTGAGTGTATTTTTAGATACCAAGTTAACGGCAGAAGATTTGATTATTTGCTTCCAAGCGGTGAAGATAATTCATCCCTACATCAGACCCTTTGTGGCTCTGTGGGATCGTAATTTAGTTCTAAACTCGCTGATGTCTGACCCTTTTGAGTTACTACAAAAAGTGTTATTGAGATAGATGACACTGAAGTTGATTTTTCCTGTAGCAATTAAATTTGCTCGCAGAGTTGGAGAATGCAGGCACTCTGGTGCAAGGAGCCTTTTCCCAAGGTCTATAAGGATAAACTGGTGCTTGGAGCCAGTCTGTGTCTGTGAATCAGGAGGTCGTAGTGACACAGCCAAAGGGTGAAGAAGAATCAAAGCTGCGTTCACTGGACTTTGTTTCCGAAACCCTCTGTCCTGGACAGATGTATGAAATTGCTCTTACAGAGAGCAACTCTTAATGATTCTGGCTGTGCCTAGCAAATGATATGCTTCATCTAAACAAGCCGTCTTAAGATGGATCATATGGGTATAAGTTGCCACTCTTCAACATAAGCAATGGCAACTACTTGGGCAAGCTAGACTTAAGCTTCCTCAGTGGAGCTTGGTAAAGGAAGTGGATGTTCTTCGATTCATACTTTTTCTAGTCATTATCATCTGGATATCTTATCAGTCTCGGATTCTCAGTTTGGGAGACGTTCTCAGTTCAAACACAAAGCAAAATTTCTAATTTGCAGCATATATAGCTGGCTGTTTTTCTCTTGGGGCCTTCCCTACTGTTTTGCTTTGGTACATCCCAGATTTATGGCTCCCATTATGGATTGAAGAGTTTAGAGCAGAGTATGCCTACCGATAATTCCTTTTTCTTGAAACACTTCATGGCAGCCCAATTTCCCACCCATGCTTGTAAAGTTTTGTTAACATTTTTCCGAAGAAAGCTTAGAAAGTCACTCAAAAACTGTACATACCATCTGGTGTGTTTTTAACCTGTCTCTACTTAAACTGGAAAGGGAACCTTTGAGTATTGTAGTATTTCTGATGCATTATATTTAACGTTATACAGGATTCTGCACTACCAAGATAAATGACTGTTGAATTAACACCACAGTTTCTCTCCACAGAGATATTTTCTTGATCAACCCCTTATACCAGGACCAGAGCCCATTCTCTGAATTTCAGGATGGACAAGGACAGGAGTCACATGACTGAGAGGATATTAAATCTTACTCTGGAGATCATTTACCTGCTGACTGGAGAGGTGAGGGATTCTGGGAACGTCCAAGTGATATTACTATGATCATGTTCACTGCTACCAATCTGCAGAGTGATGATACTACTGTGTCTCTTATCATACAGGATTACATAGTTGTGAAGGAGGAGTCAGGTGAGCGTGTAACACCAAGCATCAGAGGCCCCTGTGTATTGGGAGGTTTGATTGAGTCCCAGAGTCCCATCAGGGGACCTCCACCTCACTCACTGATACATCATAGAAACAGTGACCAGAGGATTCTAGAACTCACCAACAAGATCATTCAGCTGCTGACTGGAGAGGTGACTGCTGGGAATGGGACATTATACAGTAACACCTGGGGATGTGTCTGGGTGATGACTGTATCATTGTGTGTGTGTCAGGTTCCTATAAGGTGTCAGGATGTGACTGTCTATTTCTCCATGGAGGAGTGGGAGTATTTAGAAGGACACAAAGATCTCTACAAAGACACCACCATGATGGAAACTCACTGTCCTCTCACATCACTGGGTAAGAGCAAACTATTTGTGCACTTGTGACGTTATGGGGGTTTAGGGACTCTGAAACTAGGGGTTTAGCTTGCTGTACACCCCTGTTCATCCAAACCTGTATTTAACATTGCTTTTATTGAACTCTATTGCATGTACTGGATATATTGTTTAATCTGTGTAATAAGATGCTGCTTTTACATATTCTTAAGTGCTGCCAGGGCCACAGCTATAAAGGTACCCCTAATATACTGAATACAGGGAAATACATGGTAATTAGTTGTCTGGAGACTGGATTGGAGTCCAAAGGCAAGGAGAGAGGGCCACTAAAGGTTTGTTAATATTGAAATAGTAAAAGACAGCCTGGTTCAGTATACAGAGATTCAAATAAGACAAAGGATTCAGGCAGAGACAATCCGAGTTTGGTATAGAAATAATGGATAACTGGAAGCAGAATGCAGCAATTCCAGCAGGAACTAGATTACTGGCAGGAGCACAATAATTTGGCAAGGAGGACGGAAACAGGCAAGGCTTATATAGGAAGTCAGAGGATGGAGCTACAACACGCTGGAACAGTAAGAGAACAGTTAAACTGAACTAGAGTAAAGGCAGGGGTTTGACAAAAGGTCCAAATTGACACGGTCAGAGCAGATGATTCTTTTGGGTCTTCTCTTGGGTGGGAAGGGTGTACTCACTATCGGACAAGATTGTGGCATTGAAGAGTATAGTAAAGTCTCTGACTGACAAACAGACTTCTGTACATTTCTGCATGAGAGTACTGGACATGATGGTCTCAACATTTGAGGTAGTCCAGTTTGCTCACTTTCATGCAAGAGTGTTCCAGATAGAACTCCCTCTGGAGGTGGAACAAATATTACCTTTGCCTATTCAGTCAGTTGATAATCTTTTCCAGAAGGTTATGTCACTCGCTCCTTTGGTGGCTGCAGAGGTAGAACCTCAGCAAGGCACGATGGTTCTCTATTTGGCAGTGGACTCTGGTGACTACAGACGACAGCCTTCAGGCTTGGGGGCCTGTTACTCTCACGACTACTTTCATGGTCTTTGTTCCCAAGCTGAGTCAAGACTCCCGATTAATGTGTTAGAATCGTACTAGTCAGCCAAGAACATTTGTTATGTGGAAGGGCAGTGAAGATACAGTCGAATTAATGCCACGAACATGGCATATCTTAACCACTAGGAAGGCACATGCAAGAGACCAGCAAGATCTTGCATTAAGCAGAACTAAATGTTCAGGCCATCCTGGCATTCTTCATCCCTGACGTAGAGAACAGGGAGACAGGCAGACTGTTCACAAAAAGGAATGTTCTCTTCACCCAGATGATTTACTAAGTCCAGGCCCATTTCTGCACCAATGTTTAGAGGAGCTAGCTTTAATGACGTGGCTGCTGAAGCTATGATAGTTTAGAGATAAAGGTTTACCTGACTATGGGGCAAACCATGCTTAGGGCAAGGAATCCAGTTGCGGCTAAGAATTACCACAGGATGTGGAGGACATATATTTCTTTGGTGTGAGGGGAAGGTGTTTCTCCTTTTTTTTTTTTTTTTGTTTCCTCGGTTTCTTATGTTCTTACAGGATGGGCTAGACACCTGGTTGATAGCTCCCTGAAAGTTCAGGTTTCAGCTCTCTCCTTCTTTGAAAGAATATTGGCTCTGCTGCTGGACGTTAAGACGTTTTTGCAGGGTGTCTTCTATATACAACCTCCTTACGCTTTTCGGGTGACTCAACCATTCCTTGGATTCAGTAGAGTGAAAATTTCTGACTTTCAAAACTGTTTTCTCCTTTTAGCTATTTTGACTGCTGGAAGACTTTCAGAGCTGGCAGTTTTTCCCTACAACTCTCCTCTTTTATTCAATAAGTAGAGGGAGGGTCGGACTGAGCCTTCCTCTCAGTCTATATTGGTTTACAGTTTGCACCTTAACCAAGGTATAGTGATACTGGCCTTGGTCTCCAGAGAAAGAGGGCTCTCTTCAGTCTCTGAATGTTGACAGAACTTTGACCTATGCTCATTGGACTTACGACATTCACAAGACAGGGAACCTTCTGGTCCACCTTGAGGCCTATAAGTGGGGTTGGCTGACTTCCAAGGCATCCATTGTTAGGTGGATGACATCAGTAATTGGTCAGGCTTAAAGTGCATGTGAAAAACTTGTTCCATAAATTTGCAGATCTCACTCCAGCAGGACAGTGGATGTCTCATGGTCTGCACGGCACATGGCTTCAGCTGAGCAGCTGTGTTGGTCTGCTTACTAATCCTTCATGCTCAAATTTAACAATTCAGTACATTTAATGTTTTTTTATCTAGGGATGCTAGTTTTGGAAGGAAGGTGCTTTGCACCTTTTCTACTGAGCGAACAACTAGCTTTGCCCCCATTATTCTACAACTGGACGCAGGAGAAAAGAGGATTTTTGTACTTGCATTAAACCCTTTTCTCTTAGCCCAATGGGGGACACTGGACACAGGCCATTTACACTCTAGTTCTCTTATTCTGGTTGGAATTTTTTGGGGGAGGACATAGTTGTTCTCTCCTTGATTATGTGTTTTTCCTACTCTGGTCTGTGGGGCTTGGTTAAAAGGTAACTGAAGCTCCAGCAGACTCAGTGTATAAAGGCAGAGGAGCTACAGAGTTCAAGTATAAATAAGTGCCTGTGCTCTTAGCCGCACCTCTATACCCCAATGTCTCCAGTATCTCCTTAAGGACGAAGAGAAAACAATTTGTTAAATTGCTGAACTCACCTACTGCACATAGTGTGTTGTATATTGATTGATGAGAGATAAAGCACTGCCCCTAAGGTCAGAGCTAGCAACCACTAGTAAATATTAAGTAATAACTCTTTATTATACACTCTCATGTGTCTTGAAGAAAATGCATATGCGCTGCATATTCTTACCAGTGATGTATTCGATGACCCAGCCATATCCCGTTCAGATTGGTTAGCTCTGGCATACTACTACTTTTGGCTGATTTGGCTATTCCTTGTTGCACACCCATGAGTCTTGGTGCAGATTTCAAGTACTTCTTTGAATTTATGGTAGAGGTGAGTCATATTGCGGTGTTCTCTCTTTCATTGTCAGTGCTGATGCAGGGTTACAGCTCCAATTGAGCTGGTCACAATGCAACAAAAGTTTGTCCGCAAGCGGATTGGAAATTTTCTGTAGACTTTTTCTAGTTTGTGTACCCGCAAAAAAGCAGGAAGACATTAAGCTTAGTCCCTGCCTCGAAGGTAGACCAGTGAAGATGGACATGGGTGTTGTGAACCCACTGATATTGTCACATTTTTGCTATCATTGTGTACTCTTGTTTTTTTAATACATAATAAACAGATGCGTCAGGTTGAGGTACCATTACCCCAGTATCTTTATAACATGTCAGAACACATTCGCAGGTGATTCCTATTAACATAATTGTCATCATACCAGGGCAACTTACCAGGTGCTTTTTTTGCCCTGACGACCAGTGGAAAGTATGTCTGAGGATAGGTATCTATGACTCCCGCATCATGTCAGCGTTTACAGGGCTACCTTGCGCCTACTGTCCTCCCCCTTGTCCTTTGGATGTGGGAAAACAATTCACCCAGGCAAATATCTATTAAACTCAATGGATTTATTAATAAAAATGGGTACTACTAGTGGAGAGGGTAATATTGGGGAAGAATGTCAACTACAAGTACAGCAATCGTAGCAGTCTTAAGCAACGATTAACTGGAACACACTACGGCATTTGTAATAGCACATAAGACACGCATGAACAGCACTGTACTAGTGACTACCCCATGGCATCTGATCCGGGTTTGTATCCGCTCTGTGTAGTCTTCTCCCCTTGGGCTGCCGTGTAGGAGGCAGCAGTCCTGCTTCAGTGTCATTCTGCTTTTGGTGGACACACAAATCAACAAGACCCACAGGGGTTCCAGATAGTCATTGATCCTCGCAGTCCTGCTGAAGTGCTCCAAACTTCAGTCACTTCAGTGGGAGCCGTATTCGCACGCCTGCCCTTACACTCTGTTTCTCCAGGTTGCAGAGAGTCCCAGATGCAGCAGCATGTCCTCTTTAAATAGGCTGGTCCCCAAGCTAGTCTCCAGCAGTGGCTCCACACTGTCTCAAGATATCAGGTTTCAAATGGGTCTCTCAAGAGAAGCTGAATGAAATTAGCACAAGGATTTCCTGGATCTCAAATAAGAGAGGTTAATCACAGAGTATGTAATTAACTCTGACATTCTCCCTGGATCTTCACTGTGTTTTAGACCTGGTACTAGTAAAAACATGAATTATAGTTAGTAACATAATTAAAATAAATGTAATAAATGCCTGAGTTTAAAACATACATTGGAATATATATAACTGAGGCAGATCCTAAAAAGTATAGCAAGTAAAATTCATGCCCTGTGAGAAACAATATACAATACTAGCGCTGGTCAAGGTGCCCTTTGTTTTGTCACAACAAAGTGTTCTGTCATTGTGTGTATTTCCTACAGATGGATCCAGTATGAAAAATACACCAGAGAGATGTCAAAGTCCTCTGCATACACAGGATGGTACAGAGGAGGATCACAATATCCCACGAGACCATCAGGTAGATGGATTTGGATGGTCCTAATAGAACATATGTTTATATATTAGTTTAGATGGTATTCTACAGAAGCAGACTTTGTTCTTGTTTTTACACAGTGTTAGCAGGCAGATGCAATTGGAGTTGCCGAACAAACTGATTTATTACATCAGAAAATATTAAAATAAGCTATAAATAATAATAGTATTTTAGGATGGACACCTAAGAAATGATACCATTAATATATTACAGATTAATGGTAGCCAAAAGATGTGTGCAAAGGAAGAGGAAATTCTTTCAGATAGAAGCACAGGTGAGTGGTAATCACTAAATACAGATATATTTACATATTCTCCTTGTTCAGGTACAACAGTCTCTCATTCTACACCCTCCTCCATCACTACAATGAGTAGAATGCATTCATGAATGGAGATAAGTGCTCCTCACACAGTAGCCTAGTGTCTCGAACAAGCTGTTGGAATCAAGAGTATCCCGAAGAACTCTTAGTAACAGTACGTAGAAGAAAGGTTATTCTAGGCTCACAGTAGAAGAAGTGTATTGCAAATGGTAACTCAGAGTAGTATCAGGAGTTCCAGAATGTTGTACACGTTTTTCTGTTTACTATGTGGCTGGTGAGCTACTACTTGGTTATATGCCTTCACACAGTAAGGCATGTTACATGTATGAACTATAGGTCTGTATGCACCAAGGATATAACCGGTTGGGTACGCTTTACCTATTATCACTATTCCGCAATGGAGAAGCCCTACAAAAAAAATCCGAAATTATGAAAAAACGATTTGAAAATAAACAGACTTACCTTCAACCTGACGCTGGAGACCTCTGATGAAAGCACCATGCTGATAGCAAGCGATTCCGATTGAACAAGTTTTCGGCAGTGCAGGCTGACATCATCGCGTCAATAGAAATTTAAAGCGGCAATGTGGGGACCCCTAAGTTAAGTGTTTAAACACTTAACCCAACATTGGCGCTTTAAATTTCGATTGACGCGATGACGTCAGCCTGCACTGCCGAAAACTTGTTCAATCGGAATCACTTGCTATCAGCATGGTGCTGTCATCAGAGATCTCCAGCGTCAGGTTGAAGGTAAGTCTGTTTATTTTCAAATCGTTTTTTTATAATTTCAGATTTTTTTTGTAGGGATATAACTATATAAGTAGCAGCTGACCAGTAAACAGACAGGCTTGTCAACCGTGTCCAATATTCTGGAACTCCAGATACTATTCAGAGCTACTATTTGCAACAACATAAACTATATAGGAATGTATATTAATTTTAAATAGACACTTCTCTTACTGTGCGCTTGGAATTACCTTCCATCTACGTAATGTGTGGAACTTAACTGTATTTCATATAATGCTTAATTGTATGGAAAAGTATTTTATGTTAAATAAGTGCAAGAAATTCGATAACTTGCTAAAATGTAGAGTAATTCTAACCCTTACCTATACTAGAATGAAAGTGGAGCAGTGCAAATAGGATATTATTAGCAAAACCAAGTGGATTCACCGCACAGATAGCTTACTAGAATACCCTACCCTAAAGATGATCTAATCACTGTTCCGATGGAGCTCTTTCCTGGCTACCGAGCCACACCATTCCCTCCTCTGCCTGCAAGGAAGGGACCAAGCCCAATATCTTCCTGCTTTTGGTAGGTGCACAAAGTAGGTATCTGCGGCACGTTTCTAAATCGGTCCAACAGGAGCCGTAGCCCATAGTCAGCCTGTCCAAATTAGGATGTAGAACAGGGCCCAAATGCTTGGCCTCCCTCTTTTAAGCATGGTCTGGTTCCCACCATGGTGTGGCCTCTTTAAGGCTGATAATATATAACAATTTCCCACTGGCTTGGCTACCTGCATAACGCGGGGCAGTTACTGAGTCATGAGTGTCTTTTTGGACAAACGTGCTTTTACAGCTCTATTGGCACACATGACTATCTTGTTTAGGTGACTGGGTGTCCTCATAAAATCTAGTGAAGATAAATCTTTTAAGGGACCCTTTGGAGACTCTAGTGGTACTTATTGAACCCATCCTGCAATATTTAAAAATATAAGTACACCATACATTAAAAATCCATACATTAAATGGCATGTAGTATAAAACTGGTCAAGAAGGAATGCCAGGCAGGCTTTACCTTTATTTTCAATATGCTTGGCACCCTGATCACCTCACACTCCTCACATCATATCACTGTGTATTATCAGGAAAGACATTTAACTAGTTTCCCCCCATTCACTCCTGTGTTTTTTTTAAGCATCAGGAGCCATCAGCCCCTATTAGACTCCTGTTCTCCTCCTCACATCATGCCATTGTTTGTAACCACAAATTACACAGTGAACACACAGCAACAAGTTACATAGTTAAGCAAAACCACTACAAATGACGCAATGAACAATCTGCATATTTTTCTTTATACAATGAACAAACAGTAACGTGTTGCATAGTACAGAGGGGAGTTCAGAGCAGGGATGGGATCATACCAGCAAGACTGTGCCAGGAGAATGGACCCAACAAACATGGGCCATAAACGATGTAGGGAGAGACTAAGAGAACAGGCAGAAAGTGTCTGACATGGTGGAGCGGATAGTGGAATATTCTCCTCATATTCTGTTCAGTTAAACAATCTCTTCTATTCTACACCATCCTTTGTCTCTACAAACTCATGAGGAAAAAGTATCTGCTCTGTGGGGAAATCAGGGTTAGTATAACAAACAGACATAATCACAGGCACAATCTACAGAACAAAACACAACTACATCTTTCCTGTGCTAACCCCACTGCATTCATACTGGTATGAAAGAAAAAAAAGAAAAAGCTTTAAAGCCTCAGGGCTTGTTTGTGTCAGGCAGGGCCCTCTTAACAACATTATGGGCCCCCGGGCAAAGCAGTGCATCGGGGCCCGTATAATATATATATATATATATATATATATATATATATATATCACTTTTTTTTATGCACTGGTCAGCCGTCAGCGTCCCTTGAAATAATTTAAAAAAAAAAACCCTTAACTTACCTTTTAATCAGCTTATTCTCCAATGCGATCCTCTTTACTTTTCTTCCGAGTCACTGCTGCTGCCTGCTGATTAAAGTTGTTTTTGTGCGAGGGACTCCTCCGTGCTGCGCTCCGCAATGGATGTCAGGCAGGCATGATGACGTCACACCCGACATGCACTGCGAGCGTTGCACGGAGGAGGAGACCAGGGAGGGAGCCGGATCGCCAGCTGACCGCAAGGTAAGTACTTTTTTTAATTTTTTTTTTGCAGGATTTATTTTTAGCGCTGCCTCTGAGGGGCCCCTTGGCTCGCAGGGCCCCTGGGCACCTGCCCATTGTGCCCAATGGAAGAGACGGCCTTCGTCTCAGGCTATCCTGGCCTATGTCACGTGCAGTTCCTCCCAGTAAGCAGTCACTATGGAGTATCGCTCCTTGAATTTCTCCAGTTAAGTGCTCCGTTAGTGATCAGGGCCGCAGGAAAGAAAAGGAACACCGAGAGTCACTAATTGCTTTCCGGCAGAAGTCTGTTGCAGAGATAAAAGTTAGTGAACATTTCTGAGTGAGTTGTGTTGCATTTATTATTGTAATAAAGTGTTTAGAACTGCATTAAAATTGCATCAAAATGATTGGGTAGGAATTTATGGATACTGCAAGATGCTCTGGTTGTAAAGACAAAAGTTTGGTACAAATCATGTTTTTATCACATTTAATGTATATTTTATTAACAGATGGAGATGACACAAACAATTTCTCAGAGAATCATTGCGTTTTTTTTACAAATTGTGTGACGGAAGATGATGACATGAAACGAGGTCTTGAAGGAGGGAAACCCTTAATCATAAAAAAATTTGCATGTTGCAAATGTGATAAACATTTTAAACGAATATATTCACTTCTTAGACATGAGAAAATTCATACTGGTGAAAAAGCATTTTCTTGTTCCAAATGTGGAAAACATTTTATACAGAAATCGGACCTTCATAAGCATGAACAAATTCACACTGATAAGAAGCCATTTTCCTGTTCAGAGTGTGATAAACATTTTAGATATAAATCAAATCTTGTTGAACATCAGAGAATTCACACTGGCATAAAGCCCTTCTTGTGTTTGGATTGCGGCAAATGTTTTACACACAAAACAACTTTTGTTGAACACCAGAGAATTCACACAGGTGAAAAGCCTTTTCCCTGTTCAGACTGTGGGAAGTGTTTTGCAACCAAATCCATTCTTGTAAAACATCAGAAAGCTCACAGTGGTAAGAAGCCATTTACATGCTCTGAATGTGGGAAATGTTTTGCACATAAATCACACCTTGTTGAACATCAGAGAATTCACACAGGGGAGAAGCCGTTTTCATGCTCTGATTGCGGAAGAAGTTTTACACAGCAATCCCATCTTGTTACACATCAAAGAATTCATACTGGAGAAAAGCCATTTATATGTTTTGTATGTGGCAAATGTTTTACCCAGAAAACAAGTTTTGATAGACATCAGAGCATTCACACATCTTTATGGAAGTGAAAATGTGTTGGTATATTTGTAAGTTAAAAATATTTTTTTTCTATAGAACAAATGTTATTAAACATGAATTATCTCTTCCTCCTTATATGTGCACTGCATTTTTCTATGTGATGTTGTATTTGTTCTATTTTTGTAGGTTTCTTTGTATGTATACATTTTGCAGTATAATACTGTTTTCTTTGTCATTCACTTTACCTATGTCCCATTTTTTATGTAACATTGGAAAAAGAAACAATGTTACGTATTATCATCAATATATTAACTGTTAATTTACATCATTCCACACCAGGTAAAAATGAAAAGTCTGTTGCTGGAAATGGCTAAATAATATTCCCAACTATATATTACATATGTCACTTTTTTTTTTTATTAAATTTGTGACTCATCAGATTACCTCACTGAGTAACTATGGGGAAGTTGTAGAGATCCTATTTAAATCTATATATTTTACAAAGATAAAATTAAAAAACAAGCGCTCAAAAATTGCTATATTATTAGATCTAGACATCTGCCCATCATTGCCTTAGTCACTTCCATGATCCAGTAAGCAGCACATTGGAATATGTGGCAGTCAGAAGTTGCACATCTAATAAAATATAAATTATAAACCTTCCCTCTTTTATTGAGTGGCTTGTAACGTTCTACTGTGTGCCCTTGTGTGAATGGTAAGATGGACTATGAATGTGGCCAACTGGTTGTGAGATCAAGCTGAGAGTTTTCCGGCGGGTTTGAAAAGTGGAGATGTTGCCTATAGCAACCAATCAGATTCTAGCTGTCATTTTGTAGAATGTGCTACATAAATGATAGCTAGAATCTGATTGTTTTTTCAAACCCGCTGGAAAACTCTCAGCTCGATACATTTACCTCCAGGTCTCCAACTTACTGATAGGAATTCACAAGGAAATCATTACCAAAGATATGGTTCATACTGTGCCGTAATTGAACGCAAGTGTAAGCGTAATTTGCACTTGTAAAAAGTGCATGTAAGTGACCGGGTGTGTACGCAGGAGTTGAAGATGCATCTGTTTGAGAACTGAACCACTGCTGAGACACTTATGACTACATTACAAATGTGTACAAAAGTCTTTTATTTCACGTTAAGAATGTAATTGCTAGGAAGTATCATTTAAACTTGAATAACCTAGTTCAGTGATGGGCAAACTTTTTCAGCAGCGGGCCGAATAAAAATGAAAAACTTTTTAGGTGGGCCAAATGAATTTATTAACAAACTCAAATATCGAAATATATAATACAATACAATCACATTAGCTTTATATAATACAAATTATTATAAAACTAATGTGATGAATGAAGCTGTGACTGCATTTCTATAAGTTCCTCGTAATCTGGTTCGAAGCGGGATGTACTGATTCTGAGAAGTGAAGTTAAATGCTCATCTGTCAGTCAGTCTGTTTCTAATTGAACTCTTTCTAAGTTTCATTGTAGAAAACACCTGTTCACATATATAAGATGAAGCAAACATAGCACTTACTTTCTGAGCGTGAGATATCAGATTTGGGAAACTGGATTTCGACAAAGACTTGTAGAACTCTAATTTTGGGACATTGAGAAACAACTGTTTGAGGTGATTGGAAGATTGCAATTCAATTAATTCAAGTTGCAAGTCCGGTTTCATTTTTTCACAGTTTTCATTAAAAGGCATGCTGAAAACATCCAAGTCTTTTTCAATGGCATTGAAGTCTTCAAATCTTCGTTCAAATTCAAGATGGAGTTTTCTAAGACTGTCTTCGGAGCTCTTTAGTTTGTCTTTCTTCACTGGGGCTATTGAATTTAACCTCAGGAAGTGAGACAAGTCGTTCTTAGCTAGCTGATTAGCAAACCGAGCAAGTTGTCGTTTAAAACTTCTGAGATGGCCCCAGATATCGTCGATTAAATTGATTTTTCCCTTGCATCTTAACATTCAACTTGTTCATGTGACAGAGATAATCTGTGAAAAATGCAAAGTCAGAAAGCCATGTTGTATCTTCCAACATTTCACAGTCCACAGACCACTGTTTCTCATGGAAGAATGACACTATCTCATCATTCAGCTGCCAAACTCGCTCGAAGACGCGTCCTGCACTAAGCCATCTTATTTTTGTGTAGTACAGCACATCAGAGTATTCAGATTGCATGGAGTCAAGAAAGTCTCGAAATTGGCTGTAAGTGCACGAGATCAAATAGTATTTACAAGTTTCACAATTACATCAAGCACAGGTTTCATATTCAAGGCAGATTTACACAAGGCGTCTTGGTGAATGACGCAATGTAGAAAGACAACGTTCTCTGGATATTTTTGATTAAAGTTACCAACAAATCCAGATTTTTTTCCGATCATGCTTGGTGCTCCATCCGTCGTAATATTGCATATGCTTGTTATAGGTACTTTCAAAGTTGATAGGCCTTCCAGAAATGCAAGAAAAATATCTGACCCTGTTGTTGTTCCCTTTAAGGACTGCATGCGTGCTAATTCCTCTGTAATAGAAAAGTTTTCATCAACACCTCTTATAAATAATAGCAACTGAGCAATATCATTTATGTCCGTGCTTTCATCCATAGTAATGGAGCAGAATTTAAATTTACTTATCTTTGACATCAACTGTGATGTCAGATTTTTATTTATTCCTTCGTCTCTAGACGTCACAGTTTTTCTAGATAAGCTTACAGTCTCAAAATCCTTTATCTTGTCAGGACATAAAACATCACAAACTTGGAGCATACAGTGTTTAACAAACTCCCCATCACAAAGAGCTTTATTGCTTTTAGCAATATTGTATGCTACAATATAACTTGCATGTCTAGCTGCTTTCTGAGAACTATTTATTTTCATAAAAAAAACTTGCTGACCTGATAATTTCTTGCGAAGATCTTCTGCTTTTTGTTTCCTTTCAGATTCAATCATGGCTTCATAATTGGCATTTTGATGCTTAGAAATGAAGTGGCGGGAAATGTTGTGTTCTTTGTAGACTGCTACGGTTTCAGTACAGATGAGGCACACTGGTTTATCCTTGCAAACTGTGAAAAAGTATTTATAGGTCCATTCATCTTTGAAAACACAGCACTCGGAATCCACTTTCCTTTTCCTATTAGACATTTTGGGGTTGGAATGTTCTGCACAGCACAGCAGAACCTTCACACTTTGCGCACATTCCATAACAGACTAACTTACGTTACAGCGTCAGTAACCAACAAAGCATGCAGCGTGATCTTCACGTGATCAACCACAATCTGTGTTCTTATTGGTTCAGCGTAAAATAGAGAAGCATCGCATGTCTCGCACAGGGATGTATTTAGTTTCTGTATTTATATTTGAATTATTCACAGCATAATAACGGGCCGGATAGAAGTGCAAAGTGGGCCGGATCTGGCCCGCGGGCCGTAGTTTGCCCATCACTGACCTAGTTAATAAAGTAGGAACAACTTCCTGACATACGTATAATAAAAAAATTTTTTTTTTTCATTCCTCCTAGGTGTTAGGCAAATCCTAATATATGGCCAAGCGACTACTAAAGTCTGCAAATCATTTGCTTAAAAGCAGTTTGCTAGTTTCGTGGGCGTTCATCATCATAATGTGCTACATGCAGCTGCCCCTGACCACTCGCAAACAAAACTTCTTTTTTATCCGTATGTGCGACTACGTTCTAGTCTCCGTATGCAATTGTTTGAACACTCCCTTACTGTATAAGAATTCACACAGTACAGAAGCCATGTTTATGTTCCGTGTGAGCGAAATGTTTTATACAGAAATTATAGTAATTAAAGTATTTCTCCACTCCTGGCATAGGGACCATATTTCTCTTTTCCAAGTTTTTTTTTCAGATATTAAAGCTGTTGTAGTTGTTATAATAATTTTTTTTTATTTTAATATTCATTTTGTAAGAAATATTGTTTACTCAGTCATTTAATTTCTTCTATAGATGACTACAAAATATAGGCTGTTTGATGTTGTGTTTCCTAACATACATTTTACTGACTTTATCTTTTAGAATAACAAGATACATATATAAATGAAGTGAACTAAACATCATTTCATTAAAAAAAAAAACTATTTTCCTTTTCCTTCTCCATGACAGCCCTCATAATGGGTTAATACCCTTCGCAGCTGAGTGTAGAAAGGAAAACTATTCCCACCTGGAGGGTATATAAGGTGGCTCCTCCTCCATAATAGTGTCTTTCTTTTCCTGTCTCAGCATGAGTAAGGCAGTGTAGTGTAGTGTTTCTTGTTCTATAGGCTTACCTGCAACTAGGTTTGGCTTTTCCTGGCTACAACAGGGTAGCACCAGTGGGTCCTGTGCAGGGCCGGAGTCTGAGGGCAAGTCTCCCCTCTGGATCCTGGAACTTGGCAAGGAGCCAGCTTAGAGTTAAAGGTAAGTGAGCCATTGAAGACACAGGTTCTAAATGTAAAAAACTGAGGCCTCTATGCTGCTGAATCATCGGCAATGTCGTTTCCGGAAGTATACTCCCGTGCGGGCGTATGCGCAGTATGCAGCGGAGGACACCAGAATTTTTTCTTTAAAAAAAAAAAAGAGAAACCTGTCCAAAGGCAAGCATTTAAGGGTGTGTTTTTGATTATTTTTTTTACACCAAATGACTTACTGAATTTTGACACACAAAGATGATGTCACTGCAGGCACCCTTCATAAGCAGCTAATGCCCATAGTGTGGGGCTCATTTTTTGCTTAAGGTGCATGTATGCCTCAGGACTCCAGCATCCAGTCTGATACCTGCACAGATGGACCAGGAGTCCCAAAAAAGATGGACACACCAAGGAAAGTGCTAAGTATGGGACAAGAAATTGTCATCAGGGGCTACTCTATAGAATTTCACACTTGGCCACAGGGTCACAGAGTCCAACATCCCTAGAACAACAAGCTCTAGAAGACAGTCTCAGGAATCTGGTGGAAATAGAAGCTCTTATTTCCATCATGGCAAGCCAGGAAGGCATGGGGTTCTACTCGAAACTGTTCCTGGTCTGAAAGGCATCAGGAGCCTTCAGGACCGTGCTGGATTTATGAGCCCTTAATTGTTTTGTACAAGACAAACACTTCCGAATGGGGTCAGTCCGCTCCATCCTCAAGGCAGTAGAGTGAGGAGACTTCTTAACTGCATTAGATCTACAAGTCTCATATTTTCATATCCCTATCACAACCCAGCACCAGCAGTTTCTAAGGTTCTGTGTCCCAGGATGTCACTTTCTGTTTACTTGCCTTCCGTTCGGCCTCTCCACATCTCAAAGAACCTTTACCAAGGTCCTGGTAGTTCTCATAGCAGCACTCAGGAAGCGGGGCATAGCTGTGTGGCCGTATCTAGATGACATCCTGGTCACAGCAAGTCAGAAAAGATGGCCCAAGATGTTACAGCTCAAGTGGTCTACTTTCTGCATTAACATGGTTTGCTGATCAACATATCAAAGAGTCATCTGGTACCCTCACATCGACTCCTGTTTCTAGGGGTCCAAATAGACACAGAAAAAGACAAGGAATGGTTCTCAAAAGAAAGACTAATCAAGATTCAGTCTCTGCCACAGCAAGTCCAAACTCAAGCAGGAGTTTCAGCATTAAGCTGTCTCCGCCTCCAAGGAATGTTTTCATTAACTATAGGCATCCTTCTGTGGGAAAGATAGCACATGAGGGACCTTCAGTCAAGTCTGTTTGTGAAATGGGACCATACAGTGGGGTCTCTAGACTACGCTCAACCTTCCAAGCATGGCAAGACAATCTCACAGTTTGTATCAGCATTCAAACCTAAGGAATCAAGATTATTACGATGGATGCCAGTTCTGTGGGCTTGGGTACTCATATGCATACAATGATAATACAAGGTTCCTGGCTGGAAGAAGAGACCTCTCCAGGGAAACATTCTGGAAATGAAAGCTATCCTGCATGCAGTTCAACACTTTCAGTCCTGTCTACCGTCCAAACACCTAAAAATATTCTCCGACAACAAAACCGTAGTGGCTTTTATAAACAAGCATGGTTTCACCAAATGCAGAGCAATGATGGCAGAGGTGACCACTCTAATGGTGTGGGCGGAGAAGAATCTGAAGCCACTTTCAGCCCTCCATGTGGCAGGCAATGACAATGTCGTGGCTGACTAAGCAGGCGCCAATTACATGAAGAGGTCTTTCAGGTAATAGGCCAGAAATACGAGATTCCCGAGACAGACCTTATGGTGACATGGAGAATACTAAGGTACCCCAGTTTTTCTCCCGTCACAGAGATAACAAGGCCCCTGGGAAAGACGTCCTAACAGTACCTTGGAACTTGAAGCTAGGGTATTGTTCTTGCCTTTTCCAGTCCTCTCTCAGGTACTGAGGAAAGTAAGGAAGGAAGCAGCAGAAGTAATAGCAATCCTCCCATGTTTGCCTCATCGCCCTTGGTTTGCGGTAGCAGGGAGAATGCTTCAGGAGCAACTGTGGCAGTTGCCAAACAGGCCAGATCTCCTACATCAAGGTCCAGTTCTGCATCTGAGCCTGGACTCCCTCTCTTTGATGGCCTGGAGACTGAGCGGTCGCTATTGAAACTCAAAGGTATCTCTGATGAAGTAGTAGATATCCTAATTCAAGCAAGAAAAAATAATTCCTCTGATTTATTACAGAGTTTGATAAAGGTTCATTTTCTGGGTAAGGGACAGGACAAGTGATGTCTGCCAATGTTACGGTTATTTAGAGTTCCTTAAAGATGACTTTGTTAAGGAGGAGGAGGAGTCTCCTTATATACCCTCCAGGTGGGGAGATTTTTTTCCTGTCTACACTCAGCACCCAAACAGTGCATGCAGCAGCTCCATGGTCCAGACGTTTCCCACAATCAGGGTAATGCTTCTACTACTTCTGAATGAGAGTAGATGAGTCAGTGCATAGCAGTTGAGAGAGTGAGAACCAGAAAGTTGTCAAAGAATTGGAAGGCTGGGCTTTTAGGTCGGTAGATGTCAACTATATGGAGGTGAGTGAAGAAAGAGAAGACTTATAGACTTCAAATGGAGGAGAAGTAGATAAAGAGTTCCAGGGGCATTATTTAGAAGGTGCAGCCAGGGGAGAGTAGAAAGCTTTCTCCAGCACCCTGGTTCAAACAATGTGGCTGAAGGAAAGACCACGGTAGGAGACAGCTGCATGGGAAATAGTGGAAGAGACGAGTTTCATATAATCATAATAATAGCAACGGGGATTGGAAAATACAGAGGATTAGTTTATGGATCAATGTGAGCCTGTTGCATGGTGGGGATTTCATGGGGCCTGGATTTGGTAAATGCTACTAGCAGCCAGAAATAGGTGTTGGTTAAATGCCCCCCAGCACAGCCAGCCCCTGCCTCCAGCTGACACCCATTTTTTTTAAAGATTTTATTTTTGTAAAGCTCAATAGTAAGTATTATTATGTGACGCAATGTGTAGCAAACAGCAAATAAATATACATGCAATAAAACACAGCGTCTTACTAGAAAAGATACAGGGTACATCTGTTGACCTGATTTTTCAATAGAGAAAGAAGAAGTTAGGCATGAAAGAGTGGGGTAGAATATGAAAAAGTGAGGGGAAAAGATGGGAAGGCTGAGATTGAGGGCTGAAGGAAGGATCTAGATGGAGCGATGCTGTAGAGTCACGTGACAAAAGGAGTTTGGATTTAGAAGTATGAGGTCCACGGTTCCCATACTATAGTAAATGATTTAGAGGTATTGCAGATGATACGTCATATATTCCATTTGATACGTGTACCATATTCTGCTGATAATGGTCTGCAGTGTTGGTGTGAGGGGCTGCTTCCAATCAGTGGCTATTTGGCACAGGGCAGCAGAGACTATGTGACAAAACATCTTCATGTGATGTTTGGTAGCAAATGGAATCCCTAGAAGGAGGAGGATAAACCTGGGAGAGTAGGGGATGTCAAGTTGCAGTAGCTGTGAAGCAAAGTTCTAAAATTCCGTCCAGAACAGGGCGAGTTTGTAGCATTGCCACCAAATATGGAGGAAGGATCCTTCATGATCATCATCACCAGTTATTTATATAGCGCCACTAATTCCGCAGCGCTGTACAGAGAACTCACATCAGCCCCTGCCCCATTGGAGCTTACAGTCTAAATTCCCTAACATACACACACAGACCGAGACAGACTAGGATAAATTTGATAGCAACCAATTAACCTGGATCCTTCTGTCCTGCAACCCCTCCAGCATGTGCTGGATGAGTCTGGGGAGATTTTATATGGGGAGATGGGGAGTAGAGACCGTAGTCTTCCCTACTACAAACACTGTGGTCTGTCAAGTGGCGGATCACATCCCAAGAGGGTGGTCCACATCCCATGGCAAGTTCCGCACACCGTAGTGTTGTCCACAATCACCATGACTAGGGGGAACATACCTTCCAACCTACGCACGCTGAGATGATGGGAATATGGGAATAGAAAAACTAGCAGAATGCAGAAACAATAAGATGGGGAGATGGCTTGTCAGGTTACGGCGGGTGTATCTGATATGACTTTGCATGTCATTTTATTGGCAGGGACAAGTATGTTGCTCTGAGACCCCCACAAACCTTAATCCTGTATATAGTGATTATTATGAGACTACTTTGGGAAAGTATTAGGTTACATGGTGGTAAATGAGGCTATGTGGTTGTAGTTTTAAACAGTGCTGTGATATGGTTAGATGTGGTTCCCATGGTAACCCCATCACTTTTTCATAAGAACTTTACTACTATATTGGTCACAAGGAATCACACTGTCAAAATGTTTTTGGTTTTTTTTGAAAACCTGTCACACTCTTTAGAAAGTAGAGACAGCTACCAGATATGTTACTTCATATAATATATATGTATGAGCTGTCTGCTCCAATACTGTACTGCTGCCACCTAACAGTCACAGTTGTAATAAAGCGCAGGGTAAATGATAAGTGTACAGGGCTTGGAGAACATAGATCCTGACAAAATGACCAGAGAGCTGGTGCCATCTATTCTGAATTGTATAAACCCTAATATTCCATTACCATCTTATTGCCAGGTTAATGTTAAATAGAGCTTGTCCCTTATTAAACATGGCCGCCGAGAACTCCACGGCCAGGTCACATGTTGTAGTGTGGATGCACGACACGTGACTGTCTATACTCTAAGGCACATTCATGTGTATGACTTCTTATCATCTCCAAGAACACATCCGCTGCTAGGGAACTCTGACTCTGTCCTCTATTGTAACGGGCGACACATATTACCCGTGATCCTCTATTTCCTTCCCCTTTTTCCTTCCGTTTTCTTGTCATCATTTGTCCTGCTCCTGGCTTCACATACAGAGAGAAAGAGAGAGGTATGTTATATAAGTGTATTGTATGTTTATACTGTATCCAGTGCTGGGAGACCAGGCAGAGGGGAGTCAGGTGAGAGTGCAGGGAAGGAGTAGTGGTGACAGTGCTGGGAGACCAGGCAGAGGGGAGTCAGGTGAGAGTGCAGGGAGGAGTAGTGGAGACAGTGCTGGGAGACCAGGCAGAGGGGAGTCAGGTGAGAGTGCAGGGAAGGAGTAGTGGTGACAGTGCTGGGAGACCAGGCAGAGGGGAGTCAGGTGAGAGTGCAGGGAAGGAGTAGTGGTGACAGTGCTGGGAGACCAGGCAGAGGGGGGTCAGGTAATAGTGCAGGGAAGGAGTAGTAGTGACAGTGCTGGTAGACCAGGCAGATGGGAGTCAGGTGAGAGTGCAGGGAAGGAGTAGTGGTGACAGTGCTGGGAGACCAGGCAGAGGGGAGTCAGGTGAGAGTGCAGGGAAGGAGTAGTGGTGACAGTGCTGGGAGACCAGGCAGAGGGGAGTCAGGTGAGAGTGCAGGGAAGGAGTAGTGGTGACAGTGCTGGGAGACCAGGCAGAGGGGAGTCAGGTGAGAGTGCAGGGAAGGAGTAGTGGAGACAGTGCTGGGAGACCAGGCAGAGGGGAGTCAGGTGAGAGTGCAGGGAAGGAGTAGTGTAGACAGTGCTGGGAGACCAGGCAGATGGGAGTCAGGTGAGAGTGCAGGGAAGGAGTAGTGGAGACAGTGCTGGGAGACCAGGCAGAGGGGAGTCAGGTGAGAGTGCAGGGAAGGAGTAGTGGAGACAGTGCTGGGAGACCAGGCAGATGGGAGTCAGGTGAGAGTGCAGGGAAGGAGTAGTGTAGACAGTGCTGGGAGACCAGGCAGAGGGGAGTCAGGTGAGAGTGCAGGGAAGGAGTAGTGGAGACAGTGCTGGGAGACCAGGCAGATGGGAGTCAGGTGAGAGTGCAGGGAAGGAGTAGTGTAGACAGTGCTGGGAGACCAGGCAGAGGGGAGTCAGGTGAGAGTGCAGGGAAGGAGTAGTGGTGACAGTGCTGGGAGACCAGGCAGATGGGAGTCAGGTGAGAGTGCAGGGAAGGAGTAGTGGTGACAGTGCTGGGAGACCAGGCAGATGGGAGTCAGGTGAGAGTGCAGGGAAGGAGTAGTGGTGACAGTGCTGGGAGACCAGGCAGAGGGGAGTCAGGTGAGAGTGCAGGGAAGGAGTAGTGGAGACAGTGCTGGGAGACCAGGCAGATGGGAGTCAGGTGAGAGTGCAGGGAAGGAGTAGTGTAGACAGTGCTGGGAGACCAGGCAGAGGGGAGTCAGGTGAGAGTGCAGGGAAGGAGTAGTGGTGACAGTGCTGGGAGACCAGGCAGAGGGGAGTCAGGTGAGAGTGCTGGGAAGGAGTAGTGGTGACAGTGCTGGGAGACCAGGCAGATGGGAGTCAGGTGAGAGTGCAGGGAAGGAGTAGTGGAGACAGTGCTGGGAGACCAGGCAGATGGGAGTCAGGTGAGAGTGCAGGGAAGGAGTAGTGGAGACAGTGCTGGGAGACCAGGCAGAGGGGAGTCAGGTGGGAGTGCAGGGAAGGAGTAGTGGTGACAGTGCTGGGAGACCAGACAGAGGGGAGTCAGGTGGGAGTGCAGGGAAGGAGTAGTGGTGACAGTGCTGGGAGACCAGACAGAGGGGAGTCAGGTGAGAGTGCTGGGAAGGAGTAGTGGAGACAGGGCTGGGAGACCAGGAAGAGGGGAGTCAGGTGAGAGTGCAGGGAAGGAGTAGTGGTGACAGTGCTGGGAGACCAGACAGAGGGAAGTCAGGTGAGAGTGCTGGGAAGGAGTAGTGGAGACAGGGCTGGGAGACCAGGCAGAGGGGAGTCAGGTGAGAGTGCAGGGAAGGAGTAGTGGTGACAGTGCTGGGAGACCAGGCAGAGGGGAGTCAGGTGAGAGTGCAGGGAAGGAGTAGTGGTGACAGTGCTGGGAGACCAGGCAGAGGGGAGTCAGGTGAGAGTGCAGGGAAGGAGTAGTGGTGACAGTGCTGGGAGACCAGGCAGAGGGGAGTCAGGTGAGAGTGCAGGGAAGGAGTAGTGGAGACAGTGCTGGGAGACATGGCAGAGGGGAGTCAGGTGAGGGTGCAGGGAAGGAGTAGTGGAGACAGTGCTGGGAGACCAGGCAGAGGGGAGTCAGGTGAAGGTGCAGGGAAGGAGTAGTGGAGACAGTGCTGGGAGACCAGGCAGAGGGGAGTCAGGTGAGAGTGCAGGGAAGGAGTAGTGGAGGTAGAGAGCCCAAGGAGGAGGTGTGCAGTGTTGCTGGCGAGCAAAAGTGATTGGTAAGGAGAGCAGTAGGGAAGAGGGCCCTGCTCACTAAAGCTTACAATCTAAATGTAAATGGGCAGGAAAACGGTTAACATTTTTTTAAATATATTTTTTAGAGCATATGTGTTTAAAATTGAGATATATTGTGTGAAAAATGGCATTAAATAAATCCATTTGCTGTTTAATAGTATTCGGCATATTTAGATTGTCTACAGTTATGTGGTTTGATACTTACGCTTAGTATCTATACATAATAGGACACATTTGTCAATACTGGTGCACAGGTAAAAGTTGGTGTTGCCCATGGAAACCAATAATATTCTGTAAATTTTCTAAGGCAGTTTAGAAAATGAAAGCACAAAATCTGTTTAATTGATACAGGCAACACCACTTTTTTCCTGTGCATCTGTTTTCATAAATGTCATCAAGTCATGTCTCTGTCAGCCGTTGGCAGTAAAATGTATGAATTGCAGTGTGACCATGATACCAGGTGACTCACTGTACAATGACATCAATGGTATCTATAGAATAATATGTAATATTGATGGAAAGTAAATCATTTTCAGAGCTTGTTCGAACTTTTGTGTTTTTCATCCTCATGTCATCATTGGTTGCTATTGGCAACATCTCCACTTTTTCAAACCCGCAGTTTAGTAAATATACCCCCCAGTCTTTATCCAGAATTCCATACTACCAGGATAACGTTACATTAACACCACAGTTTCCTTTTCTAGAGATGCCCTCAAGGACAGCACCTACCACCAGGACCAGAGCCCATTCTCAGAGGATGGACAAGGACGGGAGTCGCATGACTGAGAGGATATTAAATCTCACCCTGGAGATCATCTATCTGCTGACTGGAGAGGTGAGGTTAGGCTTTGTAGGAATGTCACAGTGACATCATGTAAGGGGTTACACAGGATTTCCATAAGCAGCTGATATTTCTTGAATGGAATCCATTTGTCTACCTCCTTAACATATGCACATCACAGCCCTGCTTCCCTCTGATCATCCATGTACCTTCCTACTGTGTGCTTTCTGATGAGTTTAACTTTATTACTTCCCACTGGGCTAACTGGCCAAACTCCTAAAACTAATTTGTTTGTGCAAGAATCATTTATTGACGGCCATATCTTTTATTTTAAGGTTTAATTTTTATTTGGAAAGTGACAATCACTATTCATACTTACTGTCACTCACATTACACAGGATTACACTGTAGCTACGGAGTCAGGGGTGCGTGTGACACTCAACCCCCATGTGTCAGGAGGATGGAGCAGGACCCAGAGCCCCATCATGGAACCTCCACCTCACTCACTGATACATGAGAGAAACAATGACCTGAGGATTCTAGAACTCACCAACAAGATCATTCAGCTGCTGACTGGAGAGGTGACTGCTGGGAATGGGACATTATACAGTAGCACCAGGGGATGTGTCTGGGTGATGACTGTATCATTGTGTGTGTCAGGTTCCTATAAGGTGTGAGGACGTCACTGTCTATTTCTCCATGGAGGAGTGGGAGTATTTAGAGGGACACAAGGATCTGTACAAGGACGTCATGATGGAGAATCACCGGCCCCTCACATCACTGGGTATGAGTCCTAACTAGTTATAAATATCGGTGGTAAGAGCAGGGTGCCAGGCTACTTGAAAATAAAGGTTTAGCCCACTTGGCATCTCCTCTTGCCAGTAACTGTTATATTGAATGCATTTATTATCAATATGTTATTGTTAAGTGAAGCACTATTCTTATGTCACTAGGTGGGTTCTCTATGCACCAATATACTCTTTACCAAAGGAGCAATTTAGGGGGATGCCCCGGATGCCAGGTTACTAAGGTGATCATGATACTTTGGTTGGTTAAGTGGGTACCCATTGTTGCCAGGTGAAAGAACAGGAGCCTAGCACCTATGTGCCATGTGTGTATATAAGGCTGCACCTGAGCAAACAAACTAGTTGGTGCAGCAAAATAGTTAAACATTAACCCGGTATCCTCACAACATTCTTTGATAAATCCTATATAAGTAATGTATGGAGTCATTGTGTATTTCCTATAGATGGTTCCAATAACAGAAACACACCAGAGAGATGTCCCAGTCCTCTTTATCCAGAACAATGTTTAGAGAGAGACCACAATGTCCCACAGGATTATCAGGTAGGTGGAATTGACTTATCAACTGTACTAATAACAACATCATCAATGTCATTATCTCAAATACTAAAAGTCTTGGAAAATATATTTTCATTAAATATTCCACTAAAAGGGCGGTAATGTGTGACTGAGTCCACACGTTTTTAAATAGACATTCACTCTCCTAGATACACCATGTAATCCCCTTGCTTGTTGTCCTCTACCCTCTCCATCCCACGTTGTCATTCCTAGTTTTAACATCTTGCTCTCTGGTCTCTTGTTGACCGTTCTTCATTCAACCTTCTGCTGTTCGCAATCACTCCTATTCCTTACAACAACAAGACAAAACCTTATGTAGCGACGAAGACTTGCTGACGTCAGACTGTGGGGAAGCTGCATTGCGATAAAGAGAAGTGAAAGGCATTTCTCGAGTCATGCTCGTTGCAGCTCCTATGGGAGCAAGTTTTCGTCACTACATACGGGTTTTTTGTTTTAACATTGGATTACCAAGCAGGGAGCAAGAAGAGGACCCTCTCCCCAGGAATTAGCTGAGCAATAAATTGATGAAAGATCATGGAGGAGTGATTTTTTTTTTAATAAAATGTTTTTAGGATAGTGCGTGTGTTTTTTGTTTGTTTTATTTTGCAACATTTTTCTGTGATGCACTATATGTCCCAGTTCTAAGTGTCACAATGTTTATAGCTATGCTGACACATGTAGTACTATAATTGACAGCATACCCAAGCAGTTTAAGGGTGCCAGGCCTTGGTGGGACCTATTATTCATCATGCAGAAATGCTTGCACAGTATCTCCAGTCTCAATCGTAATCACCAATCAAGTCCATTACAACTAAGAGAATGTAATATGTTAATGTAACACCTTCTGCACCTACCTGATGTTTAATGGGTTTAGCTGGTTATCTTCTCCGGTATTCTTAGTAACTTTAGCTGGTCACAAGTTCATTATGGAGCTGAGAGTTTCAAACCATACCATTGTCCTTACGCGTTTCTCCACTCCTATATCATAGAGGTTTAATACATTTGCTCTCACACCACCGTAATCACACTTGCATTCATAGTTATCTTTTCTTCCTACAGTTATGAGTCACACAAGCAACAAATGCGTCAAATGCTGTTAAAATAATCAACATTATCTGTAGAGGAAATATACGGATGTGTTATAAACCAATGTTCTTATATTTAATGACACTTCATCTAGTAAAGCATGCATTATCAAAATGTGATATTCTAGTTGTGTGTGTTTGTGATAACATTTTTAGAAATGTTCCCATTGAAATATTACAGATTGAGATTAGAGAAAAAATAGATGTGAAGATTGAGGAGGAAGAAATTCCTTCGGATATCAGAACAGGTGAGTAAGAATCACTAAAAACAGAAGATTTACATATTCTTATTGTTCAGTTACAACAATTTCTTATCTTATAATACCCAGTGGACTATAATATCATAGGAAAAGGCAAATAGTGTTGTTGCTTTTGACCAGCTGTGGATCACTGGTAATGGAAAACAGAATGAACATGTGTTCCTGTGTGTGGGAACTCTTGTCTGTACAATTGTCAATGTTATACACCAGTCCTAGTATGTCCATCTGGCTGGACCAAAATTAAAATGTTTCACTTATGTGAAAAATTGCTGATCCAGGATAGTATTTAAAGACAAAATTCCCTTGATTAAAGTGCATCAGTTCTTTGGTATCAAAACATATTCTCCAATAGAGAGTGAGCGATAGTACGAAGTCTGGAATTTTTGCCAAATTGTGCAGTTGTTTTCCGTTTTTTAATGGAGTACAGCGGTAGGAAGTATCATGGTGTGCAGAAATTGTAATATTTACTGCTCACAACACAATAGCCCCGTCCTGATGAGCTGATGTGAAATGTATTGTCAAGAGATCACTGCAAATACAGACTTTTCTGTCCCAATGCTACTGGTGCATTGGAGAATCTTCCGATGTGAAGCTTTTTGTGTCACCGATAAATAATGTGGAGTTGGTGAAATTTCTGGTTAAACAGAGCTCCTGGCTGACTATCCCTCCTCACTCCAGATCACAGCAGAAGTTGTGGTCAGGAGAGTCCAACGATAGGGGAGATTGCAAGGTGGGAAGTCGTAGTTCACCAGGCGCACCTCAGCACAAGAGAAGGTGCCTGATCAGGCTGATGTTCATCCCACCAGAGCCAGAGATAGGAGTGGCACAGAACAGGTCTTTGCCCTGCTTGTCCCTCCATGGCATAACGTGGCTTAGGTGTATATCCCTATGAAGAACTGTCCCTGCATTACTGCTTGCAATTAGTTATGAGTTGCAGTGCAGGTGTCCCTTCCCCTGTGAGTTTTTTGGAACACATCACTATTTAAACCCTGACTGGCCATGCACTCATAGCCAGGGATAGCGATTGATACACCTGCTCTTGGCTCCTGTATCCTGACCTGTTTGTTACAGTCACTGCACCGATTCCTGTTTTAACATTAATTGTATCCTGATTTCTGGACTGCACCATACAATTTTGCTGGTTCTGGTATTGCTCATTTCTGGCACCTGAAACCTGGTTGCTTCATTCAGTTTTCTTTTCCTGGCATTGTTTCTGTTGTCTCCTGGCTTCAGTTCTGCAGCCACTTAGAATCCCCAGACACGGACTGCGGTAATTATTCTTGTTCTCCAGTAGGGTTATTTTTTGGACTCTGTGTACTCTCTTTGCACCAGCTTTGTCACAAGAGACATTAGTTACTACCTTGCACCAGAAATATCTTCAGTGTTCTACTTAATATTTTGCATTGCTTCAGAATGTCATATTTCTGAATGATGCCTAACTAACCTTGTGCTTTATCATCATACCAGCATGTCTTCAAAGGTTGTGTTTACTTCCTCTCTGCTTTTGAACTCTTCACCAACGTCCACATTGTTTGTAACCACAGCATACCTAGTTACTTCTCTGATTTCCTAACAGGGGACTTCAGACTGATCTTTATTCATAGACCCTGAAAGACAATGTGATTATACTTATCATTTATATTCTCCTAACCCTGTAATTCCCTACCCAATTAAAAGTTAAAGTATTGCTTGTTATCGCTAAAAACATTTTGGGGAGGATTTCAATGTACATTTGTCATTGTTATTTAGTGAGATAATAAAAATATATATTGAAACATCTTCAGCTTGAAATTTTGGACTTTGAAGTACCCACTTCATCGTAAAAATTACCTTAATTTATTTTATTTCCAGCAGATGGACACAATAGCAGGAATATCCCAGAGAAACATCCAATTTTCTCTCTAGATTGTGGAATAGAAAATAACGGCATCACACAAGATTCTCCAGGAGAAAACCCCATTACCCCAAATCTACATTCAGTACTTCACAGTGTACATATGTCATCTAAACATGGGGGATATTTACTTTCTAACGCAGATATGGTTACACACAGTTCAATTCATGGAGTAGATAAAAGGTTTGCATGTTCAGAATGTGGGAAATGTTTTAGACATAAATCAAATCTAATTTTACATAAGAAATTTCACACAGGTGAGAAACCATTTTCTTGTTCTGAGTGTGGGAAATGTTTTGCATGTAATACTACCCTTATTAATCACTACAAAATTCATACAGGTGAGAAGCCATTTCCATGTTCTGAATGTGGGAAACGTTTTACACGGAAATATAATCTTATTGAACATCAGACCATTCACACAGGTGAGAAGCCATTCTCATGTCCTCAATGTGGGAAATGTTTTACACAGAAAAAACATCTTGTTAAACATCAGATCATTCACACAGGTGAAAAGCCATTTCCATGTTCTGAATGTGGAAAATGTTTTGCAGGTAAGACCTGCCTTGTTAGACACCAGAGAATTCACACAGGTGAGAAGCCATACTCATGTTCTGATTGTGGGAAATGTTTTGCATGTAAAGCCAACCTTGTTAGACACTATCAAATTCATACTGGTGAGAAGCCATTTCCATGTTTTGATTGTGGGAAATGTTTTGCACGGAAGTCACAGCTTGTCAAACATCAGATAACTCACACACAGTTACTCGAGTGAAAATCTGTTAGTATATTTTATTAAAAGAACAATTATTTTTAAGCATAAATAGTTTCTGCACTCTTGGCAATGTTATCCTTATGGTTTCATTAATTTTCCTTTTAAATTGTCATAATACTATTTATTAACATCTCTCATTTCAGGTGGTTACTAGAAAATAGAGAAAAGAAAAAATGATCTAATGGGGCACTCGTTAATGGAAATGAACATATATATTCACAAGTTAACCCGTGCATGATACTCATGCATTCTAGTCAAATCAAGCTACTTAAGGTGTTAAAAAGGTTCTTGTCATGCATTTGGGCCTAGCCCAGGCCTCCTCAGGGGAAGAGCGTTACTTCCCGACACAAGCGCCCTTTTTAATGTGTGTTCATGAGGTAAAATTACCTCACGAAAATGAGTTTGACCCCTCAACTCGTAAATTTAGCCTTTACTACCCCTCCCACGGAGGGAAGGGGAGATGATGGAAGTTAACTGACTTCACTATTCTAATTTTTTTGTCAAATAATGTCGGTATACCAAATTTCAGGTCAATTGGATGAGCCCTTTCTGACAAAATAGTTTTTTTCCACACACACACTAACACACGCCGCTAGACTTTTACTTTTATAATATTAGATAATGCTAAGAATTTAGTAGGTCAGTGTATAACTCCGCCCAGCAGGTGGCGCTGCAGCTTGTTTTTTTTTGTTTTTTTCACACACAGACTAACACACGCCACTAGGCTTTTATATTATAGATATTATATTCATATGTTAGATATTATTTTAAAATAAATCTTTATTGATACATTGATAAAACCATATGTCTAGTAGCGAAATATTAAAAATTGTAATTGAAATAGACAGATAAATCTGTTAATATAGACAATGATAAACTGTCTAGCCGCGAGGCTACTCTTGTTTGTTAGAACTTAATTGAATGAATCCTATCATAAGTCCACATGTTTACATGGATATAAACTCCTAACCTTAATTATTACACAATATAATTCCTCTATTTTAATAATGAGGTTACACCACTATAATGGGATTATATGGATTGAATCCAGCAGTAAAAAAGTGTAGATTCTAATTGTACATCAAGCACCTCGAAGGCAGGTGTAATACCTATAGAATCAAAATGAAATCCACTTAGAAGCTTAAGGAGTTAAGTGTCCTATAATATTGACCTTAATAGCTCCTCAAACGTCCATATTCTGGCATATTTTAACATAACTACCTTTAGCAATACTGTAGATGGAGACTATAGTGAAATGTATATTATAACCTATAGAACCCTTTATATGGTAACCGTCAAAAATAGACATATGGTTTTATCAATGTATCAATAAAGATTTATTTTAAAATAATATCTAACATATGAATATAATATGAATATATATGTTCACTTCCATTAACGAGTGCCCCATTAGATCATTTTTTCTTTTCTCTCTTTTGTGAATCAAGGTTACTAAACTTTATGATCGGGTGCACCCCTCCATAATAGATATTTACACTATGTTGGTGAATGAGGGATTGATATAATTGGAGGAGGTTTAATGGTATACCTGGTGCAGTCAAAGCCCCTCCCCATTTTGTGTATATTGGAGGTTACTAGAAAATATCAGAAGTGTTTGGTACATATATTTTTGTATGAATTTTTACTTTATATACGTATCCAAATGTATAACTGTTGTGACAATATTGTATCTTGTTTACATCTAGGGGTATAGCAATCTTCTGCCAATATCATGCAGATTTCAGCTTTTCTTTCCCTGAAAAACAGGGTGACTTACCAAGTACCATACATCATACCTAGACCAGCTCTCTGGATCAGTGTTAGGAAATATACATGAAAATATATAGGAAAACGTTTTTCTTAGATAGAGAAGACTGCTATAAGGGCACAATTTAATGATGTGAAGCTGACAAGATGTCTGTTAATAGAAGGGGTATTTCTTATCTGTATCCTTATACTCAATTGCTAAATAGTGTAATTCAAAGATGCTTTGTTTGCTAAGCAAGTTCTATTAAAATATTATTATTATTATTATTATTATTATTCTGTACACCTGCTTCTTCTCTTTGTTCTGCAGAGTTGAAATAAACAGGTGCTGTCCTTGACTCAGCGACTCTGTTATTCTTTAGACCAGGGGTCAGGGAACAGGGGTAAATTACCCCAAATGGCGTAAAAATTTAATTCCTGGGGTTAATGCTGCTGATTCACATGCAGTCAGTTAGATTGTAAACCCCTTTTAATGTGAAATTGCTGTTGTACCAGAAGAGCCTCAAGGGTTGGCAGAGGCACTTCTTGAGCTTCGATGCAATAATGAAGCACGTATTGGATTTGAAAACAAAGCAGATCTGTCATATTTTTGGATGTCAACAGCTGTAAGGCATTCAAAATTGCACATGAGGAGGCAGTCAAAAAGTTGCTGCCTTTTGCAACAACCTGCCTTTGCGAACAAGGATTTTCCACTCTAACGAACATAAAAACAAAGCAGAGAAATCGATTGGACGCTGAAGACTGTATCCAAATTGCTCTGACATCAGAATGCCCCAATATTGATGCTCTCGTATCAAAAATGAAGCAACATCATTTCTCCAAAACCTGAAGTTTTGACGTTGAAGATTATCAAAGAAATTTTGAATAGATTCAATAAAATTTTGAATTCCAATAATTAATAATATATGATTTCCTTCCTTTCAAATCAAGGGGGTAACATCGGCATATCTAAATATATTTTGGGGTAAAAGGTAAAAAAGTTTGTTTACCCCCTGCTTTAGACAGTCCAATTTTAGTGTCATGACTCGCATTACTTATCTCTTGAAACCGGAGGAGACTAACAACTCACACCCATATGACACAGCTAACAAAGTAGAGACCCTATTTTTCACACACTTGTTTGCTGGTTGGGAAGATATATCCCTTTGGTGCATGATTGCAGTTCTGGTTGTACAGCCTTTTATGCTTCTATTAGTATAAAATGTTTGCTTATATAGGTTGTGCTAGTTATTACTATTCTACCACAGATCCCTGTTGATACCAGTTTACACAGTAAGTGTTTTCTTTTTTTCCTCCCCTGCACTCTGACTCATGGTATATTTTACCCATTTATTATTCGTGGTCCACAATACATTTCTTTAGGGAACACAAAGTTCCCCTTACTTCCATCCTTTGAGCTCCCATAATACTCTACCATGACAAGGCTAGGACTTGGCAAACACCAACCATGCACCAAACTCACAGACAGATTAAAATAAAAATTGTGTATATGATTCGCTGTATTCATTATATTCTTTTGATACAGCTTAAATAAAGCTGCATATTAATGATGGGAGTTAACATTTTAATGTCTCTCAAATGTGGTTGCTAATGGCCAGAAGTCAGAGGACACTTTTCATAGTTAGCATGATAAATCCATGTTGATGACAGATAATGTTAAAATAACAGACACATTTCGAGAAAACCCTTGCCAGGTCTGACAACCGTACACTATTAGGACTCTTCTCTATCGTCTCTATCTGGACTTGGTCTCAAGAAGAAACTCCACCACTCTAGAGCCAGTTCACATGGATGTTGACCTATGTCAGGGGTAGGCAACCTGCAGCTCTCCAGGTGTTTGTGAAACTACAAGTCCCAGCATGCTTTGCCAGTAGATAACCAGCAGATAGGTGGCAAGGCATGCTGGGATTTGTAGTTTCACAACACCTGGAGAGCCGCAGGTTGCCTACCCCTGACCTATGTCATTGTTAATGGGCTTGATATAATTTATTATAATTGCAAATATTTTACAAATTTAAAATAGATAATTTTGAATAAGTAGCTGCAATTTTGCAAGGATTAAATCACGCTGGCCCACAAAGGAGAATCAACAAATGGTGGTCATTTACATACAAGCCACTTATATTTTGCCAGGCCCAAAAAGGTTTTGTTAATGATGTTTCAAGACACTAAAAAACATGTTGTCTTCTTTGTGTATATAAAGGACCACTCTTTGTTGATTCCCACTGTCAAATGTGTGGCCCAACGTGATTTAATCCTTGTAAAACTACAGCTACTTATTGAAAATGGCACCTGTGTCCACTTTGCTATCTTGATCTTCCAGTCCCTACCAGCATAGTGGATACTGCTATCTGCAGTGATAAAGACCTTGTTTCGGTGACCACTGCCTTCGGCTCTATGGCGAACAAAAAGAGATCTGGAACTGAACCCCACACAAAGGATCCCTCCCCCACTCTCTGAACTGTATCCCAAAAAGAGGATACCCAAGGAGTAGAGTGGTAATCCATACCTGCCTATCTCACCCTCCGGATTCCACTGTCTTACCCCACCGGAATGTATCATCTTTCCACCTCTGGTGTACTTGGTCAGGTGCCATCTTAGGGCTGCAGGACACAGCCAGTTCTGACCTGGGTTCATGCTGACAGAAGAGCAGTGGGGCATCTAGCATAGCACCCGGTTCAAGCGCTGTCAGTAACAACATGGCAGCCATCTTAAGTCTTCCTTAAGGGAGATCTCCCTTCAGCATTTGCTTGTTGGCTACTGCAGAAGCTTCAGATTGCAGCATTAGTCCTCCTGGTGTTGACCTACGCCCACCTAGTGGTTAAAGACATCAATACTGTATCTGGACGAGAGAACTCCCTCATTTCCATCTTCTGTTAACCACTTCCCTATGAGCTCAGAGTGAATAAAAGCAATTAACAATAACTAGACATAGTTTTCCAGAAGACCCATTTTAAACACTCCCATCCCACCCTCTCATCAAGAGCCTTCTGCCAGTATTTTTAGTTTACCACACCCAATAAGCACAAACTGACCACCACACTGATACACAATAGCACCCTCATTGACACTCTGTTGGCTCCTGAAGGCCGTTACATTATTATAGAAGAACATAAACAGTTACTCTAGAAGGTGGCTCCGGTCTTCATCCTGAATGCTGGACAGGGCTCCTTCTATGAAATATTTTTTGCAAGTGTGGAGAAAGTTGCCCAATTACAAATTATCATTAGGAGTCACTTCAATGCAGTCCTGTGTCTCTCAATTGCACCGTAACTACCTATCAATAAAGCTTTGGGCTTGTGCTTATCCTTATGTACCTCGCCCTCACATCCATGATCTTGTCTATGTAATGAATGAAAAGTGCAGTGCTTGATGTATAATGTAGGATATCATACCGTATGCCATATATCTTTTATGTGCTATAAAGTATGTTTCACGGTCCCGGGACGGATTAACCTGAGGTCTAATTGGGCTACAGCCCAGGGGCATCCTGGGGGCCCTTGACAGTGCTCAGTGGCATTATTGATGCTTCTGAGCCTGTCACTGTAGTCCTTCTGCGGCGCTCAGTAATCTCTTTACTAAGGAGATCTCGTAAAAGAAGCTTACAGCCCGACGCGAAAGGACTATAATGACAGGACAACAGAAAGAGGTAAGCGCTTGAGGTGGTGGGCGGCTCAAGGGGGGGAGGCTCACAAGGGGGGGTCTCACGGGGTAATAGAGGCCCCCTTTACCCAAGGGCCTCCATTCCTTTAATCTGGCCCTGTTCATGGTGCATTGGTGTGCGGCTGTGTTGTAATGCAGCACACTCATACTTGCCTACCATCCCACCATTTCCAGGAGACTCCTGCTGTAAGCATCCTCCGGGATACTGGCGGAGGCTGGGGCTTAATGACGCGATTCGCTATGCAATGTTGTGGTTATCAGCATTTTATATCTCCCTCCTGCACTTGTCACGTTATATTTCCTCCAGGATCTTATGTCTATTTTGTATCTTTATGCAAAATATTAATTTTCCAATCAAAAAACATATCCCTTATTGTCCTATTAATCTCTAAAGTTGTTTTAGATAACGACAACATTTTTAAGCTGATTAGGAGGAACAAATCCAGTGCAAAGACAACGAATTTATAAGGTTAGTTTATAGCACGTTATTTTCCTTAGCTTTCTAAAAATTGTGAAAGTTATGGTAATATTAGAGCTTGAAATTTCCAGGTACCAATCTGTAAAATCCTGTCACTTGGCAACTGTGTTAGGAAAGTAGTACTGCACGGTAGTACACCTGTCACCTCACAGACATGTAGCTCAGTGTAAAATGATCAGTGCATATATAACAGAACCTGGTAAACTGAGCAAAGAGACATACCACAGCTGCCCTTACCAAACATGGCCGCCGAGTACGCCTCCATTAGGTCACATGACCGATCTCACGAGCCGGCTACAGTCTGCGAGTCATGTCTAATGAAACAATGTGACTATTACTTCATAAAGGCTGGTCTCACAGAAAATGGCCGCGCCACAGAGTTAGGTAAATATCCTATTTCTACACATGTCCACAGGTTTAGCTCTAGCGCTTTTATGTTCGTGTATACGCAAAAAACAGTAAACGGTTAATTTTATAGAACAGATACAGAGGTGTGTTTTATCATTGTAATATATTGTATATAGTCACTGTCATTTGTAGTGCAGACAGTACCGGAGGTCAGGTGAGAGTGCAGGGAAGGAGTAGTGGTGACAGTGCTAGGAGACCAGGCAGAGGGGAGTCAGGTGAGAGTGCAGGGAAGGAGTAGTGGTGACAGTGCTGGGAGACCAGGCAGAGGGGAGTCAGGTGAGAGTGCAGGGAAGGAGTAGTGGTGACAGTGCTGGGAGACCAGGCAGAGGGGAGTCAGGTGAGAGTGCAGGGAAGGAGTAGTGGTGACAGTGCTGGGAGACCAAGCAGAGGGGAGTCAGATGAGAGTGCAGGGAAGGAGTAGTGGTGACAGTGCTGGGAGACCAGGCAGAGGGGAGTCAGGTGAGAGTGCAGGGAAGGAGTAGTGGTGACAGTGCTGGGAGACCAGGCAGAGGGGACTCAGATGAGGGTGCAGGGAAGGAGTAGTGGAGACAGTGCTGGGAGACCAGGCAGAGGGGAGTCAGGTGAGAGTGCAGGGAAGGAGTAGTGGAGATAGTGCTGGGAGACCAGGCAGAGGGGAGTCAGGTAGAGGGGAGTCAGGTGAGAGTGCAGGGAAGGAGTAGTGGAGATAGTGCTGGGAGGCCAGGCAGAGGGGAGTCAGGTGAGGGTGCAGGGAAGGAGTACTATAACACACTGTACATTGTACACTGCAGAAGTCCTATCATGTGTAATGCAGCTTAGTGTTGTGGTCTCCTCATGTATTGACTACTGTTATCAATGCACACATTTAGACAGATTGCAGTACCCTTGGGATCGTTAAGCTGATATTTGGGAAACAGGTAATAATCTTTTTGGAGAGTAGTGCTATGCTCATTATTTGTCACTTACTAAGAGTTTGATTATGGTGGGCTTATGAACACTAACAGTAGACAATGTTAGAAAGGCCTGCTGATCCTTAGATTCCACAATGTATTGTATGTCTTGATGTACCTCTGCATGTGCGGAGTAGGGGAATAGGGAGCCCCCACAAATACATATTAAAAAAATGTCTAATGTAAAGAGAAAATAAGAAAGATAAAAATGTCTCCAGTAAGCATTGCTGCTTTCATGTCCACTTGTTTATTGTTTAAAGTGATTAGTTAAGGATGTGGTTTGGACCTTAGTAAAAAATATAGTTGTGTCCAGTGAGCAAATATGCTATAGTATCAATTATAGCTTTCAAAGAAAGGTAAGAATACAGTTTGCCCACTTCTACAACATGTCTTTGGTGGTAGTGGGTGTAGTTCAACTTTATCGGGGTGTTGTATAAACCATCATTTTAGATGCCTGTGGATGATATAGGCTCAGTTTTAAGGATTGATCCAAGGAAGTTTTTTGTTTCACCGACAAAGTTTCTTTATTCTAGTATTAACCAACTGACCAATACCAATTCTTGTGTCCTCTATGCTGGATGGAATGTCCACTATTTGTGATTACTTTTCATGGATGGGCACATCATCATCCGTTTATATAGCGCCACTAATTCTGCAGCGCTGTACAGAGAACTCAACACACACCCAAATACACACGTACATCAATTTTGATAGCAGCCAATTAACCTTCCAGTATGGTTTTGGAGTGTGGGAGGAAACCGGAGCACCTGGAGGAAACCCACGCAAACACAGGGAGAACATACAAACTCCACACAGATAAGGCCAACGCTGGGAATCAAAATCATGACCCCAGTGCTGTGAGGCAGAAGTGCTAGGCTACTGTGCTGCCCAGAGTAATGACAGAGTATAATGTTTCTTGTTTTTTTGTGCTATATGTAATCTTCTTTATCTGTAATTATTTTGTACGTGTGTATGCGTATGTGTATACAGTGGTAATAAGAGCAGTATGGTGAGCAAATCCAGGTTGGCCTCCAAAACATTGGATCTGAAACATACATATATGCAAAAGTTTTGGTAGCCCAGGCCAATTCTAAGTGAAAAGACGTTAACACAACAGCCGCAGGGTAAAAGTTTGCATATGACTTATTTCTGCACAATTACAATTTATTGGCTGAATTTAGCAGATTGGGGGAAATAAAACAGTGAACGTGGTAGGTGCCAAAGTTTGGGCACTTGGTCAGTGTAAACGATCAGATATTTAAGTTTGATGAGACCTTGGATGTATAATCCCAAGTAAGAGACACACTTCAGTTAGCGCAACAAATAGATTTATTTACAATATACTTAGCTACAAGTGTTAATCAATTTATAGGTATATATGTCCAGCACAGCAATCGCATCAGCAGTCCTCAGTCAATCAGTGAGGCTGGAATAGGTTTCAGGCTCCCTGGTGCTTCTGCAGTCCGCATCATTGCAGGGAAAAGGCTACCGAGTCCTCCCCATCTCAGCTTATATAGTGAGCAGAAAATTATTCCAGCCATTGCTCCAGGTGTACATGTCATAAGATCATATGTTACAAGACCAACAGATTTATTAACAGCTAGATCAGGGTTGTCCAACCTTTTAGCTTCCCAGGGCCACATTGGAAGACGACGAGTTGGTTTGGGCCGCACATAAGATACACTAACGATAGCTGATCATCCAAAAAACCATAGAAAACATAGTTAACATATATATATATATATATGAGAAAAAAAGTGAGATATATATATATATATATATATATATATATATATATATAACTTTTTTTTCTAATCCCCCTATACTTACCTTTCAATCGCCCTGTTCAAAAAATCCTCTCTAGTTATTATACTATAATCACTTTTTTTATTGTTTCGATGCAATATCAATAAAGTGCATTTAAGCCAGGCATTGTATATCAGGGTGCCCTGACCAGGCCTGCGGTACCTGACATACATCACTGTGACCCCAAATTGTGACCTGTTTGGATAATACACCACTATGTTAGTTAAGGGATAACAACTTATAATGGGCCAAAGAGAATAATATATGATGCCCCATTAGTATTACAAGTAGAAGTATGTAGCAGGGAGATAAGGTCCATGATGCTCCAGGACCAGGTGACTTTTATTCACTGGTCAGCGTCCCTTGAAATAATAAATAAAATCCCCCTTAACTTACCTTCTAATCGGCTTGTTCTCCTGTCCTCTTCTCTTCTTTTCTCCAATTCTCTGCTGCTGCTGATTGTTCTTCTCGCGCGGGTGACTCCTCTGTGCTGCGCTCCGCAATGGATGTTGGGCGTGATGACATCACACCCGACATTCACTGCAAGCACCGCACGGAGGAGGAGACAAGGGAGGGAGCCGGAGTACCAGCTGACGTGACCGCGTGACCGCAAGGTAAGTATTTTCTTTTCTTTTTTTTGCAGGATTTTTTTCTTCCATTAACAACGCTGCCCCCTTGCCACAACCAAAACTCCTTCTGGGCCACATTTACAGGCGTGCTGGGCCGCATGCGGCCCGCAGGCCATGGGTTGGACAACCCTGAGCTAGTTAAAGTGAATACTGATGTAATACATGAAATTGATGATAAAACAACTAATTTTTCAAACTAAGTAATTACATTCATATATTGCTTATAAACAAACATTACAAAAGTATACTTAATACACAAATACTTATATCTGTCTGTTGGTAAATAACCATTGTGTCTCTGAGTTCTAAATTACATAAAGACCTGAGTTTGCAGGACATAGTCCACTGCACTAGTTTTAGAGAAAACCTGGTCATAAAAGACAAGTAATAAAGTGAAGAAACATCACAGACTTAGGGCTAGATTTACTAAGCTGTGGGTTTGAAAAAGTGGGGCTGTTGCCTATAGCAACCAATCAGATTCTAGCTATCATTTTGTAGAATGTACTAAATAAATGATAGCTAGAATCTGATTGGTTTTTCAAACCCGCCAGAAAACTCTCAGCTTAATACATTTACCCCTTAGTTTGTAGTTGGACAGTGCTTTTGTGATCTTACATGTTGTATATTCTTATTTAGATTGGTTGTAACATAACGTATCTCTTTATAGTCCTTCTTGGAAATAAAATGTATGAATTGCAGTATGACCTGAATACCTCATGTTTCATTCCTGTGACTGAATGCCAGTATGAAATGTTTTTTTGTGTCAGCATTTTTTAAAGTAGAAATGTGATAATGACAATGACTAGGTTTCCATCTACAGAGTCACCTCAAGGTTAATCGCCACCTGCTGGACCAAAACCTTAGTGTTCAGGATGGACAAGGACAGGAGTCACATGACTGAGAGGATATTAAACATCACCCTGGAAATCCTATACCTGCTGACTGGAGAGGTGAGGGGATCTGGGAATGTTACAGTGACATCACTTCCACTGTCCCAGTGGACTATGGGAATAAACTGGAGCACCCACGAACATGGGGAGGGCATGCAAACTCCACACAGATAGTGCCCTAGCTGTAATCGAACCCATGGCTCCAGTGCTGCGATGCTTATTACCCGTATATGAAGTCACCCTGGGTGATATGTGGTTATACAGGGTCTATGGATAAGGAAGCTATTTAGTTTTGTTTTCTTTTACTAAAAACCTACAGATTGCCCTTTATAACGTGCATAAAACAAGTTTACAGTTGTGATGCCTGGTGTGCTCCTTCCCCTGTGATGCCTACTGTTGGCAAGGCACACTGGCTACCTGTTCCAATCCTATGCCACCTTTCATTGTGCACAGTGTGCTGTATCTCTCGGCTCTTCAGCTATGAATCCCACAGGAGCTGTATCTCTCTAATGATAATTACCCCATGGCAGGGATCCTGGCTGTTCTACTGGTCATGGGGAAAGGTTTATGTGAAAACCACTAATGGTGACATCCCCTTAAAAAAAAATCAAACTTAAAATGCTTTTATTTTTTAATTAATTCTATGCTGGTTCCCGTTGCCTGCAATGGTCTCATTCTGCCCTTCCCTAATCATTCATCAGGCGGAGCAGAGGTCAATGTCACATCCCTATGAATGTCATATTCAAGTGTAACCTTGATTTTCATTTTTACTCCACCCGATAATATTTTTATAGTGTTTAGTGGATTTATTCTGTAAGTTTCTTATAAAATCTATCTCTGTACAGGATTACATAGTTGTCAAGAAGGAGTCATGTGAGGATGTGACAATCAGCAGCAGTCTATGTGTGTCAGGGGGATTGAGCAGGACCCAGAATCCCATCATAGAACCTCCAGCTCACTCACTGATACATGAGAGAAACAATGACCAGAGGATTCTAGAACTCACCAACAAGATCATTCAGCTGCTGACTGGAGAGGTGACTGCTGGGAATGGGACATTATACACTAACACCAGGGGATGTGTTTGAATTATTATTTATATTTTATTGGTAAGGTGCCATAGAAGGACCTGCAGAGTACACATTTACAGTAATATGCTAAACATAGACAGCAATGAAAATACATTAATGCATAATTCGTAGTTATGGACGGTCAGTTACAAATGAACAGAATATAAACAAAGAACATAGTTTTGCAGAACAGGTTTGTTAACAAGACAGTGAGTAAAAGTGTGTGGTAGCTTTTCCCGGCTCTGAAAGTCTTGACACAGATTACGGTGACATTAAAATAACGAACAGTATAACAGCGACAAGGATAAAATGTCTACTTACCATTTCACTGACAGGCAGTATTTCCTCCAAGTTCAATGAACGGCTGAACTAAAATGTGACTTTTAAGAATTGTCGACGGGAACAAACGACGTCACTTGTAGAGACCACAGTAAAAATGACGGTTTTAAAGCGCCAGTGTACGGACCCCCAGCTTGTATGCGTACATTCCACAGGTGGGGAGCAGCCTGGGCAAAGCCCTAGGGGAGAGAATTCGAGGAGTTAACCAGTGTGGTAGTGAGGTGGAGGTTGTTTGCGGAGGGAGCAGAAAGGAGCATGGAACAAGATGAGGGTGGAGATGCAGGGGAAAGAAGTGGTTGAGGGCTTTGTAGGTGAGGAGTTTGACCCATGTTCTGTAAGAGACAGGAAGCCAGTGTATTGATTGACAGAGAGGGACAGTGGAGATACGGTGGTGAGAGAGGAAAATAAGGCAAGCAGCGTTGAGGGGAGCCTGAAGAGGGGCGAGGCGGGATTTGGGAAGGCCAGAGAGGAGGTAATCTAGGCAAGAGATTACCAGGGAGTAAATGAGAATGTTGGTTACTTCCAAGGTGCGAAAGGGCCGGATCCTGGACGTATTACGGATGTGGAAGTGGCAGGATTTGCAGAGGGACTGAAAGTGTGCAGTGAAAACAAGGGATGAGTCGAGGATGACCCCTAGGCAGTGGACTTGAGAGTCAGAGGAGTGGGTAGTGTCAGGCCCGGCGCTCCCATTAGGCAAGGTTAGGCACTTGCCTAGGGCGCCGGGCTCTGGAGGGCACCACAGAATGGTAAATGACTTTAAAACTGTGCGGCGACCGCTGACCATACCTGTCACGGCCGCCGCACAGCATTCAGATGCACGGGGAGGGGGGAAGAGGCTATTGCTCACCACCGCCGCCTCTCTGCCCCGCTCCTCCCCTCCACTCACAGGAGACGGAGCAGAGAGGCGGCGGTGGTGAGACAAGGTAAGGAAAGACAGGGTGAGGAGGGAGGAGGGCGCCGATTTTTGTGGGGGGGGGGCGCCGATTTTGTAAAAATGCCTAGGGCGCCATGGACCCTAGCACCGGCCCTGGGTAGTGTCAGCGGAAAGAGAGAGGGAAGAGGTGAGGGAGCCCTGGTGGTGGGGAAGACTGATTTCAGTGTTAGATATATTGAGTTTCAGAAAGGGACATCGAAAATGAGATGGCTAAAAAAAAAGCAGGAGGCATGAAGGAAGGGGAGAGGTTAGGGGCAGATAGATACATTTGGGATGACGATGACTATATCATTGTGTCAGGTAGACCGACGCTATTTATTAATTTGTGCAAATGCGTCTACTTGTCCACCAGACACTTTTCAAGGTGGATGCAAACTATCCAGTCCTTGGAGCTGCCCCCTACAAAATCTGTGAGTTAATGTGCCTGGTCGAGTTCACCCTTCTAACACTTTAGGACCACCCTCTTCATTAATTCCAGTTTTTAATTGCGCAGAATATGACTTTTGCAATTCAGAAATTAGCCTTGTTGTCTCTTATTTCATGTAGGAACAGGAGTACTTAGAAGGACACAAGAAGGACACAAGAAACTCTACAAGGATGTCACAATGGAGAATCACCAGCCCCTTGTTACAGGGTAGGAGGACTCTAATTGGTTTAAAAAGACTAATATGTTTTATAATTCTTTATTTTGTATGGTCAGGCAAGAACAATCACATATCATAACAGAAGCACAATAAGTCCGATATAGCATGACTTAGGTGTTTTAAAGGACCAGCTAGATTAAAAAGTAATCTAATACATCCTGTAGAATCAATGTATTCAGTCACTGTGTGTTTCCTACAGATGGATCCAGCAACAGAAATACACCAGAGAGATGTCCTAGTCCTCTTTATTCTCAGGAGTGTACAGTGCATGATAAAAATATTCCACAGGATTATCAGGTAGGTGGAATTGTGGGTATTAATACCAAATAAAAATGTACATGTTGCAGTAAACTATACTTCCTGTTTATGTACACTATGGGCTAGATTTACTAAGCTGCGGGTTTGAAAAAGTGGGGATGTTGCCTATAGCAACCAGATTTTAGCTGTCATTTTGTAGAAGGTACTAAATAAATGAAAGCTAGAATCTGATTGGTTGCTATAGGCAACATCTCCACTTTTTCAAAACCGCAGCTTAGTAAATCTAGCCCTATGTCTCCATACTAAATATTTTCTCCATCCCAACTAGTAAAACTGCAAAGCTCCCTCTACTGGCACCGCTGGAGTGTGAGAGATTTGGCAGACATGGACCTACTTTGGCTCTAGTGGTTTATATTGGCTAAGCCAAGACATGGGGGTAAATTTATCAAGCTGCGGGTTTGAAAAAGTGGAGATGTGGTCTATAGCAACCAATCAGATTCCAGCTGTCATTTTGTAGAATGTACTAAATAAATGATAACTAGGGGCCTGATTCATTAAGGATCTTAACTTAAGAAACTTCTTATTTAAGTCTCCTGGACAAAACCATGTTACAATGCAAGGGGTGCAAATTAGTATTCTGTTTTGCACATAAGTTAAATACTGACTGTTTTTTCATGTAGCACACAAATATCAACTTTAAATTTCAGTGTACAAATAAGCTATCAAGTATTGGTGCGCTACATGAAAAAACAGTCAGTATTTAACTTATGTGCAAAACAGAATACTAATTTGCACCCCTTGCATTTGTAACATGGTTTTGTCCAGGAGACTGAAATAAGAAGTTTCTTAAGTTAAGATCCTTAATGAATCAGGCCCTAGAATCTGATTGGCTGCTATAGGCAACATCTCCACTTTTTCAAACCTGCAGTTTAGTAAATATACCCCATGGAGTATGATGGACACCCAGGTAGTTTGAGCTCTGCTGTGAGATATCTACACGGATAGGGCATAGCTCCAGACTAACCACACTATGTAGAAGCTGACTAACAGGTGACATAGTTACATAGATGTTTAAGTTAAAAAATGTATATGTCCATCAAGGTCAGCCTTTCATCTTTAAAAGCCCTAGTTTACCCAGAGGTAGGCAAAACTTCCATATAAAGTACAGTCCAATTAAGACAGGATAAATCCCATACTGACAATCTAATAGGTCTCTGCATCAGCATACTTCATTGCCTTATGTAATGTCACAATACCCGCGGGTAGGGGATAGCTCTGTCCCAGGATGATGTCTAATATCTTCTTATATAGATTTGTTTGCCATGGGTGCTCTTTCAGAAATGCTATGCTGGCTGTAGTTGATATTACTTTCTAGATCATATAGCACCTTTAACACCTCCTCGTATAGCTTTCCAAATATAGATGTTAAACTTACTGGTTTATGGATACCAGGCGGGGACCTCAATCCCTTTTAGAATATAGGCACCAAATTTGCTTTTCACCAACCCATTGGCACAATAAAAGTTTGTAAAGGGTCTAAACATTAGAAATAATGGTTTGACAATAACTGAGCCAAGGTCTCTGAGGACACGTTGATGTACGCCATCTGGTCCAGGTACTTCACTCACCTTGATATTGCCCAATTGGGGACAGAGACTTCTGTCAGCCACAGCTTGACAATTGTTATGATGCCGATAACATTATTAACAAATATACCAGCCTGGTTATATTAAATTGGCCTTCTCATTGCCCCTCATGTTCATTATTTTTAAACCATTTTTGGGGGATCAGTGTTGGTTTCCTTAGCAACTTGCTTCTCATTTTTTACTGTAGGCAATCTGATTGACATTTGCAACTCTTGTTTCAGTCTTTGCACCTCACAAATGAAGGTTTTAGATTTATAGTTTTAAATACCTTCTTTTTTGCATCTATTTCTTTTATCTCTTTGATTGCATTGATGATCTCACCATAGGAAGTTGTGTTTCTGTGAAACTGTCACAATAGCCGCAGTGTAAGGACCTGACACCAATGTGATTATCAAGCGTTTCAGGTACAACAGGAAATACAGTCAGAGAGCAAGTTAGTACAAATTAGAACATGATGCAAAAAGAATATTACAGCTTGGGAAAGTCACAAGGAAGTCCAATAATGCAATATGCAGGCCAGACGAGAAGCCAGGAACTAGACCAGAGAATCGTGCATAAGTGTACAGACAAACTAGGCGCAGGACCACAGTAGAACCAAGAGGAACCTCTCTCCAGAAAGGCCGAACATGATGATCTGGCAGTGAGAATAAGAGTTGAAGATGCGTTAAGTCCTGACATGAATGCACACCAAGGTAAATGCCGCAGAGAGTAGCACCGCACCCTGACGAGAGGTGAATGCCACCGAGAGTAGCACCGCACCCTGACGCGAGGTGAATGCCGCCGAGAGGAGCACCGCACCCTGACGAGAGGTGAATGCCGCCGAGAGGAGCACCGCACCCTGACGAGAGGTGAATGCCGCCGAGAGGAGCACCACACCCTGACGCGAGGTGAATGCCGCCGAGAGGAGCACCGCACCCTGACGCGAGGTGAATGCCGCCGAGAGGAGCACCGCACCCTGACGAGAGGTGAATGCCGCCGAGAGGAGCACCGCACCCTGACGAGAGGTGAATGCCGCCGAGAGGAGCACCGCACCCTGACGCGAGGTGAATGCCGCCGAGAGGAGCACCGCACCCTGACGCGAGGTGAATGCCGCCGAGAGGAGCACCGCACCCTGACGCGAGGTGAATGCCGCCGAGAGGAGCACCGCACCCTGACGAGAGGTGAATGCCGCCGAGAGGAGCACCGCACCCTGACGAGAGGTGAATGCCGCCGAGAGGAGCACCGCACCCTGACGCGAGGGGAATGCCGCAGAGAGGAGCACCGCACCCTGACGCGAGGTGAATGCCGCCGAGAGGAGCACCGCACCCTGATGCAAGGTGAATGCCGCCGAGAGGAGCACCGCACCCTGACGCGAGGTGAATGCCGCCGAGAGGAGCACCGCACCCTGACGCGAGGTGAATGCCGCCGAGAGGAGCACCGCACCCTGACGCGAGGTGAATGCTGCCGAGAGGAGCACCGCACCCTGACGCGAGGTGAATGCTGCCGAGAGGAGCACCGCACCCTGACGCGAGGTGAATGCCGCCGAGAGGAGCACCGCACCCTGACGAGAGGTGAATGCCGCCGAGAGGAGCACCGCACCCTGACGTGAGGTGAATGTTGCCGAGAGGAGCACTGCATCCTGACGAGAGGTGAATGCCGCCGAGAGGAGCACCGCACCCTGACGCGAGGTGAATGCCGCCGAGAGAAGCACCGCATCCTGGCGCGAGGGGAATGCCGCAGAGAGGAGCACCGCACCCTGACGCGAGGTGAATGTCGCCGAGAGGAGCACCGCATCCTGGCGCGAGGGGAATGCCGCCGAGAGGAGCACCGCACCCTGACGCGAGGTGAATGCCGCCGAGAGGAGCGCCGCACCCTGACGCGAGGTGAATGCCGCCGAGAGGAGCGCCGCACCCTGATGCGAGGTGAATGCCGCCGAGAGGAGCACCGCACCCTGACGCGAGGTGAATGCCGCCGAGAGGAGCACCGCACCCTGACGCGAGGTGAATGCCGCCTAGAGGAGTACCGCATCCTGACGCGAGGTGAATGCCGCCGAGAGGAGCACCGCATCCTGACTCGAGGTGAATGCCGCCGAGAGGAGCACCGCACCCTGACGCGAGGTGAATGCCGCCAAGAGGAGCACCGCACCCTGACGCAAGGTGAATTCCGCCGAGAGGAGCATCGCATCCTGACGGATTTTAAACAGAGCCAGATTTGAAGGGCAGCAGGCAAGATATCTTTGAAAAAATATCTAGATACCACTGATACCATTGAAAGGCTAAAGATGCAATTTAGTCAAGCTGGAAAGTAGTCCTGCACTAAATTAACGCACTTTAGGGTCATCAGAGTTAAAAGTGTTTCCCATAGGTGCTTTTACTAGTGTACTTTTAAGGAATTCCGAACATGGACTGTAAGTAGAAGGTAAATTGAAGTATTGGAAAAGGGGAGGGGCTGGAATCTGTGTGTATTGAAGGTACTGAAAGTTCTTACAGTCTCTGTAGAGAAAAAAAATTCAGCAGGTGAAAGTGTGTGCATGTGTGTGGGTTTTTTTGTTTTTTTTTCTTTAAATCACATGGATGGATGGAGTGTTTCTTTTGTTGAGGGAAGACTGCCTTTACTCCCAAAGAAGTGAATCTTGGGTATTCTAGTAATAAAGCAAAAGAGAAGACATCGCTGATAGCCAGCAGGGGTCCCTGCAAGGGAGTTTTGGTTTACAGCATGGTACCCATGGGTCTCAGCCCCCAAGCTGTCCCCAGTAAGCATCAGCTGACAGTGCAGATGTATAGAATTAGCTAGGAAGTGGCAGTGCCTCTAGGCAGGTGGCACAGGCCCATAAACTATGCAGACAGGTCAAGGTTAGGACAACTGGAACACCTGCATAGTCAATAGGGAAATCGGCTTCAGTACCAATTACGTAGTCCGAATCAGATTCTTATTGCAAAGAACTAATGAATCTACAAGTGACAAACACAGATGGCTTCAGCACTAATTCACCCAAGGAAATGTGGATGTTGCTGGCATGTGCCCAGTCATGGGCTTAAATAAAAATTGAATAAAGCAGTGCACAAGTGCTTAAGGAGGAGTCTGATGAGTTTGCTGTACATCCACACGGACAGGACGATATGTAACACAATGTTAGTGAAAAGGTTGCCTAGGGAATAGCGTTAATTTCATGACGTGTTCTGTCTTGCCATGCATTCACAAGCTGAAAGAGTCCAGGGGGTATATTTACTAAACTACAGGTTTTAAAAAGTGGAGATGTTGCCTATAGCAACAGATTCTAGTTATCATTTATTTAGTACATTCTACAAAATGACAGAATCTGATTGGTTGCTGTAGGCAACATCTCCACTTTTTCAAACCCGCAGTATAGTAAATATATCCCCAGGAGTGTGCCATAGCACAAGACCTTCACATTAAGGCTTCTAGTTGACGGCCCCATGCCCCCTTATTACTGCTAGTTAAAAGAAGGTCCACACCTAGGCAGGTAAGTCATTTAAACAGTGTTAGTATATTAGTGAGCTACACAAAGGATTGCCCTGTAACATCAAATATAAACACCACTCAAAAAAAGGCAATAAATTAACAAAAGGAACCTATAAAATGAAGGGATTATGAATAGATATGGAATGTGTAGTAAAAATATTCTTGTATGTATAAAAGCCACAGATTTATTTGAAAAAGAAAAATCTAATAAAACTAAATTATAAAATGAGCTTGTAACATAGAGGGAGTCATATACTGCCAGCAATACCCCTCACAAGTTTTTTCAGAAGAAAATTGTAAATAAGAATATATAATAAGGAGGGTTACCATGCATAGTGATTCAAACCATCTTCACCTGAAGCATAACAAAGACCACTCCGACCTGACCTTTTTAGGAAATTCATGGAATACTGAAAAGACTGAGAGTGCCCCCTCCTTCTGTTGAAATCGCACAGTTCACGCACACCCCAGCTTTGTAATCACATGTGAAGAACAGCTCATTTGTTACACACTAGGGGCCTCAGTCATTAAGGAGAGCAAAGCAAAAAAAAAAAAAAAGGAGTAAGTTTGCTCCTGGACAAACCATGTTACGATGCAAGGGTGCAAATTAGTTTAATATTTTGCACATAAGGAAAATACTGGCGGCTTTTTCATGTAGCGCATAAATACTTCTACCCCTACATTTTAAATCTACCTCCCCTGCAATGCAACTTGGTTTTGCTACTGTGCAAATGTACTCCTTTTTTATGCTTTGCTTAATAACCTGGCCCTAGGGGGATATTCAATTGCGCATTATTACGGTAATAGTGCGCGTAATTACCATTATTACGGTAGTTCTAATGCCGGCTTTTTGCTTTCAGCTCCCTGAGCTGCGATCAGAAAGCCGGGTTTAAAACTACCGTAATAATGGTAATAGTTTTAGCGCGGCGGTACTTCGGGGGGAATTGAATTCCCTCCTAGGAGTCTGATATTGACTTACCCCGATAATCGCTCTTTTGCTGGGGTGCATTGTGAAACAGATGCATGTATTAAATCATTAGTTTATTTATTTGTTATTTTGATGTTTCTGTTCTTTTTAGGGTGAAAATCTGATTCAAATTAAAGTTGAAGATCTGAGTGGAGAAGATACATGTCTAACAGGTGGTCTGCAGTGTAAGGAGGAGGAAATCCCTACAGATATCAGCACAGGTGAGCAATGATCTATAAATACAGAAACTATGTGCATATCTCTCCTTCTACACCCTGCTCTGTCTTTACAAACCAATGAAGAAAAAGTATTTTTGTACTTGCAATTACCTTTATAGTCGTTTACTACAATTTGCTATTTAAGTATAAATACCCAACCTATTGGCATCTCCACTAATGTGTGTTTATAATACATTGATTGCTAAATATTTTTCTTCTACATGTAATCAGTGCCTTTACCTTTCATAATTTATAAATACCGATACATTGATTCTTCTCAACTAGTGTATTTTTTCACAACACACTGATTGGTGGAGCAAAAAAAACCAATCATTTTTTCCTGCACTTGTCACTATTAGTAGTCAGTCTGTGCACCCCTGCTAATTGAAGCCATACCATCGTATTAGCTCTTTATTATTTTATAGAAAATGACGACTTGCTCTAAAGAAAAGTAACCACCCAAAACATGTCCAAAGCATTAGTTTTCTAGATAGGAGTCAAACGCATGACATGAAGGACTGGTTAGCCCAGGGTTTCCCAAACCCAATCCTCAGGGCTCCCCAACAGTGCAGGTTTTCCATATCTCCTTGCTGGAGCACAGGTGTATTCATTACTGACTGACACATTGTAACAGATCCACAGGTGGTCCTAATTATGTCACATGTGATCCAGAAAACCTGCACTGTTGGGGAGCCCTGATGACTGGGTTTGGGAAACCCTGCGTTAGCCCATGTTGGCAGTTCAGATGATAAATTTGGGAATCGCTATCAACCACCTAATCAAATCATGACACATAGTTGTCTTTATTTAGTTGTATCTGTGGACAACGTGTCCGCTCCTACCTGGTGAAAACAACTCTGAAATTACAATTGAGAGCTAGTGACTATTCGCAGCGGTTTTAGGATGAGCATGGTTAGACAGTAGTAATGTAACAGTCCTCTTCAGAATGATAATCAGGGTGAACCTTTACTTTTGTCACATGCCCAAAGGAGGTCAGAGGACATGAAAATGTCTAAACAAACGATACACCTAAATCTGGCATGGGCAAAATCTGTCAAATGACCTCAGACAATCCCACATCTCTAAGTATATTTGTAGAAATTACTATATAAACACAAACTTTGTTGTGTAAGAAATGCTCAACAAGAACTTTCCACCTCCGAGTTCCAGTATAGGTGAGCATAGGACACTCAAACGACTGTATAAACAAATGTATTATCCAAACACCGTTACAATCAACAACACACCGATACAAAAAGAGAACAATGAACTAATGCATCCACAAGGGAATCAAACAATCAAAAGAAATAACCACAAAACAGAATTCCTATAGGACACAGTAGACGCATGAACTAACAATTCACAGAAATGTACCTAATCAAAATAAAAGTACTTTAATATACCTATCATACATGAGGCCTGATCTAAACAATATCATAGCATTTTGAAATTAAGATGAACCCTTAATATACATGACAAGGACAAAGTATGTGGACACCCGAACATCACATCCATATGTGCAGGTTAAACATCTTATTTCCAAAACCAAAGGCTTTATTGTGGAACTGGTCCCCTATTTACTGCAATAACAACCTCCATTCTTCTGGAAAGGTTTTTCACTAGATTTTGGAACATGGCTGTGGGGATTTACATCCATTCAGCCACTAAAGCATTAGTGAGGTCGGGTTCTGATGTCTATCGATAAGGCCTGGCTAGCAAGCAGCATCCAATTGTTCCCAAAGGTGTTCAATGGGGTTAAGGTCAGGGCTCTGTGCAGGCCAGTCAGGTTCTTCCAAACCAGGGAAACCAATTATTTTATGGCTTTCACTTTGTGCACTGGAGCATGGTCATGCTGCAACAGGAAAGGGCCTTCCCCAAACTATTGCTGCAATGTTGGAAGCACACAATTCTCTAGAATTTCATTGCCGGCTATAATATTAAGGTTTCCCTTCACTGGAACTAAGGGACCCAAAACCATGAAAAACAGCCGAAAACCCATTATTTCTCCTCCACCAAACTTTATAGGTGTCAGCATGCATTCCCGTAGGTAGTGTTCTACTTGTATCTGCCGAACATTGATTCATCTGCCAGGTGGTGAAGGGTCATTCGTCACTACAGAGAATGTGTTTCCACTGCTCCAGAGTCCAGTAGCGGTGTGCTCTCCATCACTCCAGTCGACGTTTGGCATTGCACACGGTGATCTGAGGCTTGTATGTCACCTCCTCCATTTCCCCCCAGAGGCAGTTTGGAACTCGGTAGTGATTAGGCCAGATACATTTTACATGCTGTGGGCTTCACTCGGAGGTCCCGTTCTGTGAGCTTGTGTGGCCTATTACTTTGTGGCTGAGTTGTTGTTGCTCCCAGATGTTTCCACTTCACAATAACCGCGTTTACATTTAACCTGGAGAACTGTAGCATTGCAGAAATTTGACTTGTTTCAAAGGTGGCATCCTATGTCAGAGCCACGTTGGAAGTCACTGAGCTCCTCTTTTACTGCTAATTTTTGACTATGGAGGTTGCATGGCTGCTTGATTTTATGCACCTGTTAGCAACGGGTGTGGCTGAAATGGCCAAACACACTAATTAGAAGGGACGTCCACATACTTTGGCCATGTAGTGTAATTACCGATCATGGATATAGTCCTGCAAGGCCTGATCACCTTCTGTTTCTGGGAGTTTCATCTCTGACTCCACCTCAACAAATTTCATCCAACTTTTTATAGTAAATTTTAGGGCTGATTTGGGACATGTGGTGATCACAGGATCCCCAGTCATCCCTTTGTCTGTCCTTGGTACTTCTACTTTCTTCTACATCATGTAACATAAAAACAAGATACTGCAATCAAAATATATTTATTTCCTATACCAAGTTTATCCAAGGATATAATAATCTGCTGATCTCCTTTTATCTATTGTTACAATATCCTCTGGGCAATCACTTTACAACAATGCCTTGGTTACTATATATGTTAAAAAAAAAAGGGGGATTATGAGACCACAAGCACATGAATATAAATCCCCGTTAATGATAGAGACAGCTAATTGTACTGTTACATTTTATACAACCTTATCGAACTACATTTCCCTATACAATTTTCTTACACATTGTTTAAGAAACTAAGCACTGCCAGTGATAATGAAGCAAAGGAAAGTAGAGTAGATGCATCCTCATTTAACTTCTTAATTTCAGGAAGTCTCATGAGTGGCAAGCACTTGTCAATTTTGGCAATGCAAAACAATTTGTGTTTGCAGATTGTGGTTGTCACGAATCAATGCAGGAATACAGCTAAGGAGCCACAAATAATGTGAAAAACATTCAATGTTTATTTGCAGAAGAGTATGGACAGAAGATGTAATAATGAGCTTTGCAGTAATTACCAGGTATACAGCAGTTGTAGGTAAACAGGAGGTATGGAAAGATTCCAGGCAGCAAGTGCAGGGAAATGCAGAGGTAAATACCAGGTTCACAGATGATACAGGTAAGCAGAATGCATGTAGAGATCCCAAGCAGCATAAATCCAGGAGCACAGCAGAAGGCAGTAACAACAGAGAATAACTGGATGTGACCACAGAGTGTAACATCAATAACCAGCAATGACTGCTGGGAGAGACAGGTATACATAGGGAACACCCAGGTGCCAGGGATAATTAGTGCAGCAGGGTTAACTCCTAAGGGACTAGAAGCAGGCACAATAGCAGCACCTCTGGTGAATAGAGGTACTGCTGCAACACATAAAAAGAAACACAAATAAAGTCTAATAGTCCTGGAGGCAGGAGCTGCCAATATAAAGCAGCAATCTGCAGGCAGATCGTGACAGTGGTGATATGAAAAAATAAAATCACATTAAACAACTATTTCAGAAATAATTAAGGTTGTTTCAAGTGCCTTAATATGGTCACAGAACTCTTCTAATACCATTTTAATTTACACTAGGGAGTGTATTATCCCATATATAAATGTTTTGTGACATTCAAGATCTTATAAGGTAAGGGTAAGATAAAGTGTTCAAAACGTGCATATTGGTTGTAGCATGGAAATATTTGACCATTGCAATATGCACCTTCATGAGTTGCACACATTTATTTCATTTCCAACAGCTGAACACTGCAGCAGGAATGCTATCCCATTTGATCTCCAGATTGTGAAACTGGAAATGGACGACATCACACAGGATCTTGGAGAAAAAAAAATAATTTTACCAAAGATGCCTCCAGTACTATGCAGTGCAGATAAATCATCTGATCCTTCTAAAGCTGGAGGAAATTTTCCTGAAAACTCAGATATTGTTACACATAATACTGTTCATAGAGCGGATGAAAGATTTGTTCGTTCTGAATATCAGAAATGTGTTACACAGAAAGCAAAAATTCATATGTGTTCTGACTGTGGAAAATGCTTTACTCAAAAAGGAAATCTTGTTCAGCATCAAAGAATTCACACAGGTGAGAAACCATTTTCATGTTCTGATTGTGGGAAATGTTTTACACAGAAAGCAAGTCTTATTGAACATCAAAGAATTCACACTGGTGAAAAGCCATTTTCATGCTCACATTGTGGGAAATGTTTTACACACAAGTCACAGTTTAATAGGCATCAAAGAATTCACACTGGTGAGAAGCCATTTCTTTGTTCTGAATGTGGGAAATGTTTTAAACAGAATACACATCTCGTTGAACATCAGAAAACTCACTCCGGTGAAAAGCATCATCTATGTACTGAATGTGGAAAACGATTTACGCACAGATCAGTTCTTGTTAAACACCAGAGAATTCACACGGCTGAGAAGCCATTTTCATGTACTGAGTGTGGGCGATGTTTTACACAAAAGTTACATCTTGTTAGTCATCAGAAAATTCACACAGGCGAAAAGCCATTTACATGTTCCGAATGTGGCAAATGTTTTACACAGAAATCATACCTTGTTGAACACCAGAAAATTCACTCTGAAAAGGCTTTTCTATGTTTTGACTGTGGAAAATCTTTTACACATAGAACAAATCTTGTTGTACATCAGAGAGGGCACAGAGGTGAAAAGCCATTTCCATGTTCTGAATGTGGGAAATGTTTTGCACATAAGTCAAATCTTGTTGTACATCAGAGAGCTCACAAAAAAAAGCCATTTCAATGTTCTGAGTGTGGGAATGGTTATGCACACAAATCAGAATTGGTTAAACATCAATTATGTCATGTACCTTAAAAGAACCTTAATAGAATATATATGAATCCACTCACCCATCGGTGATGAGAGACCCTTCAAGGACGTTGAGTCAATGTGGCATCTGGTATTTGCTGGAGGTTTATCCAAGAAAGCTAGAGCTCCCAGTTTGTGACCTTTGAGAGAAACTGGCTTGTAAAGTATTAAAAGATTAGATAGAAAAACAGCTCCAAACTAGTTAAGGTGAATGCAGGGGGAAAATTAGCAATATGAAAAATTTTCCAAGGTCAGGGCAATATGTAGGCAGGTGTGGTCTACAAACAGAAGTGAATCAATACCAGGTAAATCCATGGTCAGTCAAGAGGGTAGAAACACTGTGCCCCCTCTCTCAAGAGGGGGGTGGGGAGTTTTACAGCAAAATGTGAAAAAACAGTTTCCTGCACATTCGGGGAAATGAGGGCAGGGAGAAGAGGTATTGGTTAAATAATTCTTAGCTCTCTATTTCTCAACCTCCAACACTGTCACTATCTTGCTCTCTCTTCCCACTTCTTTCCTGATATAGTGGGGTGAACTGACACCTTGGGGTAAATGTATCAAGCTGAGAGTTTTCCAGTGGGTTTAAAAAGTGGAGATGTTGCCTATAGCAACCAATCAGACTCTAGCTGTCGTTTTGTAGAACGTACTAAATAAATGATAACTAGAATCTGATTGGTTTGTCAAACCCGCCGGAAAACTCTCAGCTTGATACATTTACCCCCAGGTGTGCTATTGTTGTAGTCCTTTGTTTTGTCTTATTTAATGACTATCAAATTTGTATGATTGACGGTATGAGAGTTTGTATAATTTTTCATGTATTTCCTACCGGATTATTGTACTGACATAATTTTACTAAAAACATGTTTGAAATAAAACCACATTTACATGTGAAATACTTTTTTTTAAATTGGCTGGAAATACAATAAATAAATATAATTTGGCAATTAGTTTTCTTTGCCCAGATGTTCATGGTGCCAATAGCCATACACTTCGTTCTTCTCCATTAGTGCCTCCAGGAATAAAATGCCTACTAGATGGACCATGCACCTCAATCAACATTTCCACAAATAGTTTAAATGATGGAAGGAAATGGCTCATTATGGAATTGGTGTCGGTTACTGCCGGATTAAGGGCTCAGTGGGTGTGATGTTGAAAATAATGACAGGCCTGTCACGTGTTGCATTAATGGGTGTGGCTTTCTGGCAGTGGGCGTGGTTTTACACACCCAATAAAAGTAATGGCAGATTGCTATTACAATTGAATACAACATTGTGCCATCAGAACAGTAGAATGTAATACAATCCTCTGTGGATACTGGGTAAATCCATGCTTAGCCCCCACCATCTGGTGACCTGTATACTAAAGTTCCTTCAGTGTACTAGGTAGAATCATCTGATGGCCATTGTCCTTTTACAACAAATGTCTGCAATTTTCTATACAGTAAAGTTCATTTTCATCATAGCCAACAAGTTTTAACTCCCATTAATTAGAGGATCATTCCTCATATTTCTAGACCAGGCATATAGGTATATCCCAAGGATAAAAACATTTCTGTATACATAGGCTTGGAATATAGCTATATATGTAGGCTAACAATGTCAGGATTCATCCTCTATTTAAAAGTTTGCAGAAGGCACATCACATTGTCAGCCATATTATTTCACAGAGGTAACATTACCACAAATGCCAGCTACATTACATAGTGATGCCTCAACCGATATTGCATAGAGATCCCCCATTGCCAACCATTGTCATGTATATATATAGCACAGATTTCCCCTATTGTTAGCAAAAACTTGCACAGTATAGGTGAACACTCAAAAGCAGCTGGTGGTGAAATGTGTAGGGGTCACACTGCTACAGCCAACTTGGCCGTAAGCAGGATTTCTAGAGGTTTCCAAATCCTTGACTTCGGAACAAAGCAAAAAAATACTTCCGGTAATAAGTGACTTATGTTTGTCAAGCGGTTTTCCTCCTGTCCCACCCTTCATGCAAGGGAGCCGTGTGATTGGCCGCTGGCAGCCCTTACAGTGTTAAAAGTGGTGGCAAGGCCGGGAACACTGTCGGAGCATGAATGAAGGAATGAGACGTCAGTCTAAGTAGAAATAGGGAAATGGATAAAAGGTGCAAAAAATACATTTTGTGTCCCCTTCCTTTAACCTCTTTATTTTGTTTTGTATAGAATCATTTAGAAAATCTTTTTCTTGTAGATTCAAATCCCTTCATGTTGACAGGTGGTGAAAGTCTGCTTAGGCCCCACAGCTCCAAACTTATGGAATGTTTCACTAGTACAATAAAAATGATCTGCAGAGTATTAGCATACTAGAAAATAAGCAGGGGAGGGCCCAGACCTGCAGGGACCACCGGGGAACGCAGCACTGCTGATCTTATGTCCACAGACCCACCAATCATAAGGTTTGTTTAGAGTGTGAATATCATGCACAAGTTAGTGCACTGTGAATATAAAGGGCTTAAACACTGGATCAAGCATGAAGAAGTTAACATTACCTTATAACAAACATGATGATATGTAATGCAGTGCCCACCTCAAATTAATATGCTAAAGTACTGCTGCATGAGAGATGTAGACTTTCATTTTAAATTAGCATACAGTTAAAGCAAAACTTAATTATGTAGTGTACATGATACAGCAAAAATATATATATTTGATGTTTAGTTTTTATAATTTATATATTGTTTAAATCAGATCATATCCTTATAACAAGATGTAAGTTTACCATTTGTATTGTTATCTATACAAGAATATTACTTTGACATTTTTACATTGCAGAAGCCAGTTTTTTTAACGATCTTTGCTGTTTTGATTTTTTTGATTACTGTGTTCTAATGAGCATTTGAGACGAGCACAACTTTAAAACAATTCATTATATCCACTGATTGCATGCTATGAGCATAAATAGATCTGTTTGGACATTATGGGTCAGAATGGAACGCAATTGAAAAAGTTGCACCCAATTCCATGTGTATGTATGCTGTATTGAGTTGAACATGTGTCCAGGTCTGAATTAGCAGCAGATACGTCCGCTTGGAAACAGAAACACCTCTCGGACATGTCCAACTTGCGAAAACGTTTTATTTTACATGTGACGAATGCAATTGCTTTGAATCCTCATTTAAGCTTGAATAACCTAGCTGGCACAGCAGGAACGACTTACCCTACGTGCACAATGAAAAATAATATATATATATATATATTTTTTTATCTTTGCTACTCCCTGCACTGCAAATCCTAATCAATGGCAGAGCGATTACAAAAGTCTCAATAAGCTTCTGTGAATCATTTGCAAAACTCTAATTATAAGGAGTTCGCTGGTTTGAGTGTTTGTCACTGAGAAATGTGATTTTGCTAAGCTGACGCCATCTTGTTGCCTTATAGCCATTTTGTTCTGTTATAGCTTAAATATAAATTGGAAGCACCTGTTTTGTAGGAGTAATTCATTATTTGCAAGGCTATGCTTATAACCTTGGACATACCAGACAGGAGATAAGCCACCCCCCCCCCTCCTGGGGAGTTTTCTTTTGATAATGAAAGAATATACTAACATCGGTGTGAAGGGAACATGAGTGGTTAAAACCTTTAATTGACGTAGTTTTCTGCAATACGTGATTTTTGCTATGTAGATAGGGCATACTTACCTACTTTCTTCAGCTCCCTTCCGGGAGCCAGCCAGTGGAGGGGGGCGTGAAGGGGCGGGGTGGCCGAAATCGCGTCATTTCGGCCCCGCCCCCTGTGACGTCATGACGCAAATTGCGTCATTTGACAGCGGGGGCGGGGCCAAACGCCGCGATTCACCGGGAATCGCGGCGTTTGGGATCTAATTCTGCCCACTTCACTAGGAAGTGGGGCACTTCCTAGTGAAGTGGGCAGAATTCGGGAGATTGCCACACTCGCCCGGGAGTCCGGGAGACTCTCACAAAATGCGGGAGTCTCCCGGACATTCCGGGAGAGTTGGCAAGTATGAGATAGGGACTTGCAACTAATAAAGCAGAGTTTATTGTACACTCAAACCATGCAGTGTATTTAATTCTCTCCAGCTGATGAGCTCATAACTGATAACCTGACACTTACAGGTGAACAATCTGATTTAGATTCTAAATCACCTTCATCATTCTGCCATTTTACACCTGCCTCTGAACAACCGCAAATAACACTGCTTTTTCAGTTGTATCTGTGACTGTCCCAGCCTAAATCCGTGCGCAAATGCCTGAACATTCCCTTAATGTACACTGCCTATATTAGGACAGATCGTCCCGCTTTAGGCATAAGGAGTCGTAAGTGGCAAAAAGTTGGCTGTCTATATAGCGGCAGTTGCGTATGTTCAGTTCCTTGAGCGTGCGCAGTGCAAAAAATATGCAGATACGCTATGCGAACGGGCGTACGTCTCACTCTGAATCAGGTCCTATCTGTTGAACCTTCTGATAGAACTGTTATACAGCCGAGAAACACTCAAACATCCCTGGATTGGCATTTGCTTGTATTCAGAAGGCAGTAGACATACAGTATGTTGGAAATAAAAGGAATTACTTTTGTGGAGACCTCTTGGAGCCTACAAACATGAGTGGTCATTACAATTGGCAATTATCATTGTGCTTGCCAGCTAATTATGTGGGAGGGGCTCTCCAAGATCCCCTCAGTACTTAATTGCCCCTTAATTATTTCTACTTCTATGAGAGTGGAGCACATAGACTCTGGTACAATTGGCAGAGAGGTATATTACAGCTGTGCCTGTACTGTAAAACTCTAAGCTCTACATTTCCATCACATGACCAGGGCTCATCCTACTTATAAATTGACATTTTTCCAGTACTAATCATGGCCGCCGAGACGCCACGGATAGGTCACATGATACACGACATGTGACTGTCTACAGTCTAAGGAGCATTAATGGATATGACTGCGCGTATACACAACCGCGGACCACGAACTGTATGAAATATCCCTTACTATATTTCCAGCAGAGGGCGACACGAATTACCCATGAACCTCTGCTCCCTTCCGGATCCCGGCAGTGACGTCATAATTTGTTCTGTATTTGGCCTCATAATAGAGGTATGTGACATCAGTGTGTTGTCTGTTTATATTGTTACTGCCACTGGGAGGAAGGAGTAGTGAAGACAGTGCTAGGAGAGGTAGAGGGAAGGAGTAGTAGATACATTGCTGGGAGACCATACAGAGGGGGCTCATGTGGATAAACACACTAATTACACTAAATCCACTTTCCAGACTATTGCACACATTTTATATGATAAGCACCTGTATGTCTGTCAAGCTACATACATTACTCTCTAGATCTAGCAAGTTATTGGGCACACATACAATAAATGCACATCTAGCGATATATATTGCATGAAGAATTAAAAAAATACAGTGGTGTGGAAAAGTAATGGCCCCTTTCCTGATTTATTCTATTATTGCATATATGTAACATGGAATGTTTTCAGGTCTTTAGACAAATTCTAGTATTAGCATTCTGAGAGATCCTTCTTGAATAAATAACATTTTTTTTTTTTTTTCATTTCATTAGGAAAGTTATTCAACGCCAACTGTGAAAAGGTAATTGTTCATCTTTAAATCAATCCAATAAAATAGATAACTAGTCAACTGAACACAGCCCGGCTTGTTTACATCCAGACTTGCTCAATATAAACATCACTTATTTTGACCCTTACCAGCAGAGTCAACTTGCTGGCTCAAAGATTCAACCAGCACATTATGCCACGATCAAAGGATATTCCTGAAGAGATCAGAAAAAAAGTTATTGATATCTACCAGTCTGGAAGGGGTTACAAAGTAATTTCTAAGACTTTGGGACTCCACCGAACCACAGTGAGAGCCATAATCTCCAAATGGAGAACGGTTGGAACGGTAATGAATCTTCCTAGGAGTGGGCGACCGGCCAAAATCCCTCCAACAGCTCCGCATAAAATCACCCAAGAAGTTTCTAAGGATCCTAAAAAAACATCTAAAGATCTGCAGTCTTCTCTCCCATCAGCTAAGGTCAGTGTTCATGCATCCACAATACAAGAGAGACTGGGCAAAAATGGGCTTCATGGTAGAGTAGACAAGAAAAGCATAAATACTTTTTTGCCAAGAAGCATTTGGATGATCCATGAGCATTTTGGGAGAATGTTCTGTGGGTGGATGAGTTATGTATAATCTCATCTAATATAAATATATATATATATTACACTTAGGCTAGTCTTTATGGAAAATAGCTAAAACATAATTATAGTATATTTAATTAAGTGTTAAAAGTTTGAACCCAGATCTATTTTTGCCTTTTTGTACCATTCACTTCTGACACCGCTTATGCTAATCAGTAAAGAAGTGGATGTGGTTTAATTTTGTAATAAATACATTTCATAGAATAAACGTTGCGTTGATTTTACAAATATTTCTTACGATTGAATCACCACATGAAAAGTAGGACAATTTTCACTCTGAAGAGAATAAAGAGTGACTATAATTTTTTTTTTAAGAAAGTACAATTACATTCTTAAGGGTAAAAAAAATAGTATTTATGTAGGGCACTCTGATTAGTTGCTGGGGTACACAGTGGAAGTGATTTACAAATATGCCTGGTCTACAGCAACGCTATTCTACAGAGTATGGGCACATTTCACTTCTACCTGGTTTAAGGTTAACCAAATCTGGACTGCTGCTAAACCGGATTACATACAATAAAACCGAAACTTAAAACATTCAGTAACCATGGATATCCAAAAACCCGCAGGAACTTACTAAAAATTTCATATAGAGCAAGAGAAGTATTACAGTTCAATTGTCCAAACACAGAATCCGTGCGGATACTGACAATTTCCCCATCCTACAGAACAAGTGGTACAGCACAGTTGTCCATAGAGATAAAATTAATAGTAATAATTTCTCCTCCCAAGAAAGTTGGTATTCCTTTGTAAAAATATTGTTGTTGAATTGATCTATAAAAACCCAAAACACAAGTTAATTTTTCAGTTACTATTAACCACTTTTTCCCAATTTTCCTTTTATTTCAACTGTCCCATTCCACCCTCTACCATGACAGCTCTTATCCTTTTACTTAATTCTCTCCTTATCCTTGGCAGCTCTTCTCTTCCTCCTTTTACTTCATTGCACCATTTTCTCTGACAGATCTTCTTTTCCTCCTTATACTTCATTCAACCCTCTTCTCTGACAGATCTTCTCTTCCTCCTTATACTTCATTCAACCCTCTTCTCTGACAGATCTTCTCTTCCTCCTTATACCTCATTCAACCCTCTTCTCTGACAGGTCTTCTCTTCCTCCTTATACTTCATTCAACCCTCTTCTCAGACAGGTCTTCTCTTCCTCCTTATACTTCATTCAACCCTCTTCTCTGACAGGTCTTCTCTTCCTCCTTATACTTCATTCAACCCTCTTCTCTGACAGGTCTTCTCTTCCTCCTTATACTTTATTCAACCCTCTTCTCTGACAAATCTCCTCTTCCTCCTGATACTTCATTCAACCCTCTTCTCTGACAAATCTCCTCTTCCTCCTGATACTTCATTCAACCCTCTTCTCTGACAAATCTGCTCTTGCTCCTTATACTTCATTCAACCCTCTTCTCTGACAGGTCTTCTCTTCCTCCTGATACTTCATTCAACCCTCTTCTCTGACAAATCTCCTCTTCCTCCTTATACTTCATTCAACCCTCTTCTCTGACAGGTCTTCTCTTCCTCCTGATACTTCATTCAACCCTCTTCTCTGACAAATCTCCTCTTGCTCCTTATACTTCATTCAACCCTCTTCTCTGACAGGTCTTCTCTTCCTCCTGATACTTCATTCAACCCTCTTCTCTGACAAATCTTCTCTTGCTCCTTATACTTCATTCAACCCTCTTCTCGGACAGATCTTATCTTCCTCCTTATACTTCATTATTGTCAAGTGTAAACATACCATAGGATCTGTGGTAATATTTTATAAACCAATTACTTCTTGTACTGACAAAACAACTCTATCACCTCCTAAATCCCAGATATGTAACAACCATGATATCAAATTGTCTCCTTGTTTTTGTTGGAGGAGATCTGGCACAGCCTTCCTAACTCCAGCGAGGTCTGAACTATGCCATCCTTTTAATAATCCTTTTCCTTACATTAAACTGAATACTGATGCAGTATGTGCAGGTAATTACCATATTACTCTAAGTAAAACAGCTAAGTTTGCAAACTAAAGCTGGGTACACATTACATAATATTACTGCAGATGCGATTTCTGTAATGATTTTAACAACGACTGAAAGTCGTGATGAGCATACAGATTTACGGGTACACACCTACACAATTTACCTTAAGATCTGTGCTCTTCATCTGTCATAACCATCTGCTGAAAGGATCGGGACTCTGCACACTCCATAGAGATCTATGGACACTGCTAGTCGTGAGTGTATACACGTTTCAATCGATGCAGGGAGTGTATATATTATTATTATTTATTTATAAGGCGCCACAAGGTTTCCGCAGCGCCGAACACAGTACAAACAATAGACAGTACAGGGAATAACAGTACAGAACAATAAACGAGTAATACCAAGACTTCAGAGGCTCCAGGCAAAGCAAATATAATGGAGTTGGAGCAGAAGAGAAGGTAGAGAGACAGGAGGGAGAAGGGCCCTGCTCATAAGAGCTTACATCCTAAAGGGAGAGGAAACACGGCCGGCACAAAGGGAGTCAGAGGAGGGGAGCAAGCACTCCTCTCTTCAGAGGAGGAGCCAGGAGATGAGATCGAGCATGGAGAGATGGTTAGATGGAAAGCTGGTAGACTTTAAGAAAGAGATGAGTTTTGAGTGCCCGTTTGAAGGAGCACAAGTTAGGGGACAAACGGATGGAGCGTGGGAGGTCATTCCAATGCAGAGGGGGCAGCTCGGGAGAAGTCTTGAATTCTGGAGTGGGATGAGGTGATCAGAGTGGACGAGAGGCGACGGCCATTGGCCGAACGCAGGGACCGGGCGGGAGTGTGGATGGAGAGAAGGTTGGAGATATAGGGGGCAGTAGAGTGGGACAGAGACTTGTAAGTGAGGGTAAGAAGTTTGAAAAGGATACGGTAGGGGAAGGGGAGCCAGTGAAGGGCAAGCCAGAGAGGTGAGGCAGAAGAGGAGCGGCGAGAAAGGAAGATGAGCCTTGCAGCTGCATTAAGTATAGAACGAAGGGGGGCGAGGCGGGAGCAGGGGAGGCCGGTGAGGAGAAGGTTGCAGTAGTCCAGCCGGGAGATGATAATCGCGTGGACAATGGTTTTGGTTGCTTCATGAGAAAAGAAGGGTCGGATGCGGGCGATATTACGAAGTTGGAAGTGACAGGATTGGGCAAGGGATTGAATGTGGGGGGCAAAAGAGAGGGAGGAGTCGAGGGTGACGCACAGGCAGCGGAGTTGGGGAACGGAGGAGATGGTGGAGTTGTCAACAGTGATGGAGAGATCCATCACTGTTAACATCACTTAGTTATATACTAAGGCTTGGTACACACCACAGGTTTTTCAGCCAAATATCGGGCCAAACACCCGATAAACGTTCCAACCGCATTACGATCCTGCAATGTGTATGCACTCACGACTGTGTGCCCAGTGGAACCTGTCACTGTGTCTGCGTTGTTAAATGTAGAGAGCGATGTAGGTGGAATAATTCGTCCATTCATTCTGAGACTGGATATTCCGTTTCAGAGTCGCAGAAGCTAACGAAATTTATATTGACATTGTGGAAAGTCAAAGTTTATTTTGTGTGTTAATCAGTGTGACAGGAATGGCCGACTATACACTGCTCTTGAACCAGTGAAAGAGCTCAGATCTAAAGGTGAATTGTGTATAGCGTGTACACATGCATCGACAGACTGATTGAAACTTTTGGTTGAAAGTTTTTTGTAGTGTGTACCCAGCCTAATGCAATATCTGACCGAACAGTAGTTTATCGTGCGATTGGCACGATAATTGGTTGAAAAACATATAGTGTGTACCCAGTTTAGGCAATTACATTTATATATTGCTTATAAACAAACATTACAAAGTATACTTAAAAATCTTTTTCTGTTCTAAAATCAACATTACCTTGAGTTGGTAAATAACCATTGTCTGTCTTGGGGTACAAAGTACAGAAAATTTCTCCTGATGCGATTTCCTTAACGATTTTACCAATGATTTAAAAGAAACAAAAATAATTTGATCAATGTGCCTATTCCTGTGTACACACTAAACACATTTTACACGATTTACCTTCAGATCTGTTCTCTTCATCTGTTACAACCATCGGCTGAAAAGATAATGACTCTGCCCACTCCATAGAGATCTATGGACACTGCCGGTCCTGAGTGCATACACTGCAGAATTGGAATGACATTGTTCCATCGTTGAACAACATTTTTAGTTTCAGTTTAAAAATAAAATGAAAATTAAATGATACAATGTGCTTTGGGAAGATGATTGTTCATCGTTACAGCGTACACACTAGTGATATCTGGCGGAACGCTCGTTTATTGTGTGATTGACTGAAAACACTGTAGCTTTAGCCTGAAATTGCTTAAAGAGCTGAGCTTGCAGGACATAGTCCACTTCACTAGTTTTAGGAAAAACATGGTCATAAAAGATAAGTAAATAATGTGAAGAAACATCACAAACGTATTATCTGTTCATAAAGAGACACAAAATCAATGACGGACTCCATGTTATTTCTTAATAAAATGAATATGTCATTATTACTACAGCCCCTCGCTTTCATGATTAATTTAAGCAATAAATGAGGCGAAACCAAGAAATATTTTAAGAGGGAGAAAAAGTTGAAAAAAACGATCCTGTCACTAACTAATGATCCATTCTTCCCGACGCAGAAATATCATTCACCTTCTGTGGGACACAACTGACTAATCATCTGTATGGTTTGTGTACATGTTTTTTTTACCTAATTTAACTTGTCCCCCAAACAAAGTACTATCTGGATCCAGAATTTAAGGTGTTTTTTTTCTCTTTTGAAGTAGATTCTCAAAGTCTTCAGGATGGACAAAGACAGGAGTCAGATGACTCAGAAGATATTAAATATCACCCTGGAAATCCTCTACCTGCTGACTGGAGAGGTGAGCGATTCTGGGAGTGTTACAGTGACATCTCTGGTATCTCATTCACAATAAGTCGGACCTGGAGACTGTTATGGCGTAGTGAGGCGTGGCAATGTATGGTATGTCTTATATTCTGTCTCATTATTTAGGATTATGTATCTGTGAAGAGGTTCGGTAAGCATGTGACACCCAACAGTTGGCCCCGTGTGTCAGGAGGATGGAGCAGGACCCACAGGCCCATCACGGTGCCTCCACCTCACTCACTGATACATGAGAGAAACAATGAACAGAGGATTCTAGAACTCACCAACAAGATCATTCAGCTGCTGACTGGAGAGGTGACTGCTGGGAATGGGACATTATACAGTAACACCAGGGGATGTGTCTGGGTGATGACTGTATCATTGTGTGTGTCAGGTTCCTATAAGGTGTCAGGATGTCACTGTCTATTTCTCCATGGAGGAGTGGGAGTATTTACAAGGACACAAGGATTTGTACAAGGATGTCATGATGAAGAGTCACTGTCCCTTTACATCGCTGGGTAAGAGACCTAACTAGACACATCCTTTGATAAATCCTATATAAACTGTGTATTCAGTGACTGTGTATGTTTCCTACAGATGGATCCAGTAAGAGATATACACCAGAGAAATGTCCCAGTCCTCTTTATACACAGGATGGTGCACAGGAGGATCACAATATCCCACAAGATTATCAGGTAGATGGAATTGAGTAAAAATCTACTGTGACATCATCAATAAGGTGCTCACAGTGTAATTCAGATAATACAGGCATCAGTATAGCAAACAACATACACAAAAACAGACAACTCGAGCCACGAGCAGTGAAAGATTTTATGCTAAATACAAGTGATAAGTCACTCACTTTTCCACATTCCCTTACTATGCTCTGCTATATATGCAAGTATTTAAAATTATTTTCTCTTTCATCATTCTGGGGGACACTGCTACCAATGGGTTGTAGTTGGGGAGTGAGGGAGTTGGCACTTAACTTGTTACTTGTGACCTGCTGACAGACCCCTCTCTGCAACCCCCCTGTAGCTCCTCAGTGTAGATTAAGTGCCCAAGGAGTTGGGTTTATTTCTTAACTGCTGGTGTAGATTAGTAAGGTTGTTACCTTTTCATATATTTTTTATTTTTTTTTAACTATTTATTTTGAGAAATAGCAATCATGTACAGATAAGAATCAACAAATAATACATTTGCAGGAATAGAAACAAAAACAGAGAACAGTACATATCATGGGTATCTGTCAATGAAGCTGAAAATATTTGAGTAGCAAATATCCAAGACAGCCAGAGGATGTCAATAAACAGACCGGCAAATATACAATTGTTATCCAGAATACACAAGACACTATAACATTTTATAACAATATAATGTGGGGGGGAAGGAGGGGAGGGGGGGGGGGGGTACTGGTCGCCACCGAGAATGAAGGAAAAAGAGAACACACTTCCCTTTATCCACACAGTTCCCTATCCTCGTCTTGTCCTTTTTAAGAATTCATATATTTTTTTCTAGTTTTAAGATAGAATATATCACAGCCTGCTTAGTGTGTGATTAGAATTGGCACACTGTGGGGGGGAAAAAAAAAAAGGCAGAAGGAAGAAAGGCAGCAGTGTAAGAGAGCGTGTATATGGAAAGTGTGACAGGTGGCTTCATTAGCCCTGGTCAAACTTTGTGGTACCTGATGATCGGCGCTACCTTCGGGGATAGAGTGCTGCGATTCGGAGCGATGGTGGTCATCTTTTGGCTATTACCAAGTTCCCCCGGGAAAAGTACACAATATACTCCCCAGCTCCTGCTTCAATGCTGACCTCTCCTGCTGCAGATTTTTACTAGTCTAGGAAGGCTAAGTATTAATATGTATATATATATATATATATATATATATATATATATATACTTACTAATATACATTCTGTTATATATGATATTGCCTTGTTGAATAGCAGCATATTCAAGAGGAAATCGCTGCATCAGAGTTGGCTGGGGCACAATGCAATAGCATACATCATATAGCAAGATACATCTTTTTCACTGATAGTCAGAGATTAGATAGTATCCTTTATAATCTTTGTTTCTTGTGTTGTATAATTGCTAACTGTCTCTGTATATTCTATATCTGTGTTTGTGTCGCTGGCACAGTCAATGGGCACTTTGGTGCAGCCTCTCACCCATCAGGCGGAGACTACAGCGCTGTCTGTAATTTCTCCTTCAACCTCAACGGGGGAGGGGGGGCTACAGTGTCAGCGGTACTCCCAACAACAGGTCAATGACGGGGCAGACTTAGGAACCGCTGGCCCTTCATCCTCTATTGCTTCCCAAAGGGCCCTGTAGGGGAGCCCACTTGGTCCACTTTTTTAGTTAGGGGAATTGATAGACTAAACAAGTTTTTAGACTCCCAGAGATCTTCTCAGTCCAGAGTCAAACGTAAAAGGACTAATCATTCGAACAAGTACCAAGGGTGGACGCTCTGGTAGCACGACTGGCGCGTCACACCACTTTGCCAGTTCCGGGATTAGCCTCCCTTCAGGAAGCTACTGACAGAAAATTTTTAAAATCCATCTATGTAGCTACAGGAGCTTCTTTTAGACCTATGTTATCTTCGGCATGGAGTCTTGGGCTGACCAGCTCGCGGCAGCACTTCAGGATTCCAACCTACTTCCCCTTGCTCTGCACCTTAAGGAGGCATCAGGCTATTAATATAAGGCGACTCAAAATGCAGCGCCAATGTCTTTCGTTGCATCTGGCTCAGCGGTGGCAGCGAGACGGACCCTCTGGCTTAGATTCTGGGAAACCGATGCAGAATCAAAACATTTTCTTGAGGCCCTTCCATATTCGAGATCGGTACTCTTTGGGCCTGAGCTAGATGATATAATTTCTCAGACGACTGGGGGGAAAAGCATGTTCCTTCCATAAATGTACCCAAGTCTCGGGTACCCAGGTTAAGTTCCTTTCGCCAGCCTTTTTGGGGGAACTCATCCAAAAGTGGTCAGGCGAGCAGGGGCAGATCCTTTGTTTCCAGAGGACATTCTCAAAAATTAAGGTCCTCTTCCTCAACAATGGTGTGCTGCTCCCAATCTGCAGGATAAACCTGCAGCCTGACTTGCATCCTCCTCTCCTCGCGGCTGCGGGAGTATCATTATCATCACCATTTATTTATATAGCGCCACTAATTCCGCAGCACTGTACAGAGAACTCACTCACATCAGTCCCTGCCCCATTGGGGCTTACAGTCTAAATTCCCTAACACAGACACACAGACTAGGGAGGGAGGGAGGCCAGTAATACTAGTGGTGCCGAATGGCCGCACGGGGTCTGGTTCGCAGACATTGTGTCCATGGCGGTCGGTCAAGGATTTCGGTTACCTCTTCTCAAAAACCTTCTCCTTCAGGGACCATTTCGTCACCAGGACCTGCCTCGAGTGGCTTTAACGGCATGGCTGTTGAAGCCAGCCTCTGGAAGTCAAAAGGGGTTCTCTTCCAGGGTGGTGAACACTCTCTTGCAGGTCAGGAAACCTTTTTCTGCTCGTATCTACCACAGGATTTGACGAACCTACATTCTGTGTTGTGAGAGTAGAGACCGCCATACTGTGACTTTTAATCTACCTCGTCTTATTCCTTTTCTACAGCATGGTCTTGAAAAGGGCTTCTGGTTGGGTTCTTTGAAGGCTCAAGTGTTGGTCTTATCAGTCTACTTTCAGTTGCGGTTGGCGGACATGCCAGACATAGGGACCTTTCTTCAGTGGGTGTTGCACATTCAGTCTCCCTATGTACCAGCCACTGCTCCATGTCACCTTAATTTGGTACTTTCAATGCTTAAGTCTCCTTCTTTTGTGCCTTTACAGTCAACAGATCTGAAGTTCTTAACATGGAAGGTGATTTTTCTGTTAGCAATTGCCTCAGCTTGTAGAGTGTCGGAACTTGGAGCTCTGTCATGCAGGGAACCATATCTTATTTTCCATGATGATAGGGTGGTACTTCGTACTGTTCAGTTTTTTCAACCTAAGTTTGTATCGGGGTTCCACTTAAACCAAGAAATTGTACTACCAGTTTTTCAGGAACCTTCTACTTCTTCTGGAGATTACCAGACGGAGGTTTCGGATGTGGTCAGTGCATTATGCATATATACTCATCGAACTGCACGCATTAAACGTTCAGATTCTCTATTTCTACTATATGATCCCCATAAACTGGGATGGCCTGCTTCAAGCAGAGCATTTGTAGATGGCTTATATCAACAATTAAGTATGCTTACATCGTTGGGAATCAATCTGTGCCCAGTCGCATTACTAGCCATTCCACCCGGTCAGTGGGAGCTTCTTGGGCCCTCGGTACACACACTTACCAAATTCTACCAGTTCAAAATGTTTGCGTCTTCTGCTAGCTTTGGCCGTAGTGTTTTACATGCCGGGCAATCAGAGCGATCCCTCTCTTAGGGGGGCTGCTTTTGTAAGTCCCCATGGTAGCAGTGTCCCGCAGAAGAATGAAAGAGAAAATGGGATTTACACACGATAAATCCTTTTCTCTGATTCCATCTGGGGCACACTGCGTTCCCTCCCTTCTGCTCTTCTGCTGTTTGGTCTTTGTGTTTCTCCCCTTCCTTGGTGCTTTAGAATTACAGGGGGAATTGCAGATAGGAGGAGTCTGTCACTAGGTCAAAAGTAACTAGTTAAGTGCCAAGTCCCTCACTCCCCAACTACAGCCCCATTCTAGCAGTGTCCCCCAGATAGAATCAGAGAAAAGGATTTATCATGAGTATAAAAATCCCATTTTAGACTTAAATTAGTTAATCAGGTGTTTTATTGTTTTGTGTGCTCTTTAGGGAGAAAACCTGAATGATGTTGGAGAAGATATGAATGTGATGGTTGATCAGTGTAAAGAGAAGGAAATTATATGTGTGAAGATTGAAGAGGAGGAAATCCCTACAGATATTAGCACAGGTAAGTAATGATCACTAAATACAGACACTCTGGTGTTTCTCATACATCAGGAGACATCAGCCCCTATTAGACTCCTGTTCTCCTCCTCACATCATATCACTGTGTGTTACCAGACAAGAGATCTGACCAGTCTCCTCCACACACTCTCTGGTGTTTCTCATACATCAGGAGCCATCAGCCCCTATTAGACCCCTGTTCTCCTCCTCACATCATATCACTGTGTGTTACCAGACAAGAGATCTGACCAGTCTCCTCCACACACTCTCTGGTGTTTCTCATACATCAGGAGCCGTCAGTTCCTATTAGACTCCTGTTCTCCTCCTCACATCATGTCACTGTGTGTTACCAGACAAGAGATCTGACCAGTCTCCTCCACACACTCTCTGGTGTTTCTCATACATCAGGAGCCATCAGCCCCTATTAGACTCCTGTTCTCCTCCTCACATCATGTCACTGTGTGTTACCAGACAAGAGATCTGACCAGTCTCCTCCACACACTCTCTGGTGTTTCTCATACATCAGGAGACATCAGCCCCTATTAGACTCCTGTTCTCCTCCTCACATCATGTCACTGTGTTACCAGACAAGAGATCTGACCAGTCTCCTCCACACACTCTCTGGTGTTTCTCATACATCAGGAGACATCAGCCCCTATTAGACTCCTGTTCTCCTCCTCACATCATGTCACTGTGTTACCAGACAAGAGATCTGACCAGTCTCCTCCACACACTCTCTGGTGTTTCTCATACATCTCCGTCCAGGCTCCTCTTTCTACACACACACCTTTCACTCACCAGTAGAAAAAGATGTATGTCTTAGTGTACAATGAGGATCATGAGTAATGTGAAATAATAGTGCTAAAATATTATTTTCCCGATGTAAACCAAACAATCCTCTAGATGATCACTGTAAATAAACATATTTGCAATTAAGGTATTTGTAATATAGGAGTTATTTTTATATAATATACATTAATGGAAAATATATTTTTCTGTAAATATCTATATAAATGATCATACAATAAAGATTATTTACTTACCTTCTCATTAAGGATCACTCCATGACCTCCCCCACAAGCAGGCCGCCAGTTAAGGGATGGAACCGGAAACAAAAGTTGCATCATCGCGACTTCTTGGTTTCCGCATCCTCTCACTCACTAGTTGTTGTGGCCTTAACCACAGAGTAGCTGACATGGCGACGAACGTAAGAAGAAGCAATGGAGAGAATAAGTTTTGTAAAGCTCTATGTCTGCAAATATCCATCTGTATGTTAGTTTGTGCCAGAGGGGATTTGTGTATTGTTGGAGTTTTTTGTATTACAAATGTACCCCCTACTTTAAATTATTTTGGACATTAATACGTTATCTCAGTGTTCCATGACCTGTTTAAAAGCACTTGGCCTGTGATCTCATGTGGTCACTAGTAACTACTGCTCAACTGTAACTTCTTATATTCTGATAAATCACATTGGGTGTACTCCTATTCTCGCGTGTGTGTGTATATATGTATGTGTGTGTGTGTGTGTGTATATATATATATATATATATATATATATATATATATATATATATATATATATATATATAACATTTTGCAACATTCAAGTCATAAGATAAAGGTAATATAAAATTGTTTATAGATCACATCTTGAATCCACTCATAATAGGGTAATATTTGACCATAGCAATATGCACCTCAATGAATTGTATACATGTACTTTGTTTTCAACAGGTGGACACAGCCTCAGGAACACCATCCCGTTTGATCTTCACATTGTAAAAATGGAAATCACAGAAGATACTGCAAGAGAAAACCCAAATATGCATTCAGTACATCACAGAGCAGATATATCTTCTGATCCCTCTAAACACGGGGAATATATTCCTGATAGCTCACATAGTGTTACACATGATACAGTTCATGGAGATGATGAAAGGTTTGCATATGTTGAATATGAGAAATGTTTTACACAGAAGTCAAAAATTCATACATGTTCTGATTGTGGGAAATGTTTTACTCAAAAAGGAAATCTTGTTCAGCATCAAAGAATCCACACAGGTGAGAGACCATTTTCATGTTCTGATTGTGGGAAATGTTTTACACAGAAAGCAAGTCTTGTTGAACATCAAAGAATTCACACTGGTGAAAAGCCATTTTCATGCTCACATTGTGGGAAATGTTTTACACACAAGTCACAATTTAATAGGCATCAAAGAATTCACACTGGTGAGAAGCCATTTCTTTGTTCTGAATGTGGGAAATGTTTTACACAGAATTCGCATCTTGTTGAACATCAAAAAATTCACACCGGTGAAAAGCAGTATCCTTGTCCTGAATGTGGAAAACGTTTTATACACAGGTCAGTTCTTGTTAAACATCAGCGAATTCATACTGGCGAAAGGCCATTTCCATGTTCTGAATGTGGAAAATGTTTTAAACAGAAATCATATCTTGCTGAACATCAGAAAATTCATGCTCTTGAAAAGCCTTTCCTTTGTTCCGAGTGTGGCAAATCTTTTACACATAAATCAAATCTTGTTGTACATCAGCGCACTCACAGAGGTGAAAAACCATTTTCATGTTCTGAATGTGGCAAGTGTTTTACACAGAAATCATACCTTGTTGAACATCAGAAAATTCATGCTGTTGAGAAGCAGTTTCTGTGCTCTGAGTGTGGGAAATCTTTTACCCATAAATCCAATCTTGTTGTACATCAGCGAGCTCACAGAGGTGAGAAGCCATTTCCTTGTTCTGAATGTGGGAAATGTTTTACACACAAATCAAATCTTGTTGTACATCAGAGAGGGCACAGAGGTGTAAAGCCACTTAAATGTTCTTAATGTGGGAACTGTTATGTACACAACTCAAGTTTGATTAAACTTGGAATTTGTGAATCGATGGCCTATGGATTTCCTAGGAGTATAAGGGGCACATGCTATTTACTAGAGTCTGTGCAAGAGGACTTGTACTCGCAGGTCGTGATGGCCCCTGAATGGAGTTGGTTTGTTAAGTGTAAAAGGTTGGTTGGTTGCAGACTGGTCAAGTTCAGGTTAGAGAGTAAAGAAGCAATGGGAAAAAAACAGTCTGTGGTCAGAGCAACTTGTAGGCTAGTGGGATCTACAAGCCGTAATAAATCAATACCAGATCTAATCGATGAAACCCAGAAATAATGATGGAACAAATACATGGGTGCAAAGCTGCTTGGATTAAGCACTTTTCGCTTATAAATGTACAAATAACAATCTTTTTAAAGGTCCTGTAAAAAAATCTATTTTTTAATTCATACTTTTTTTTTTTAGAAATAATATCCCCCTCCCCGTTGGTAATCCCCTGCCTATATTCTGTACTTGGTATGGAAAGCCAGTAGCTACTTCTTATATCCTGCATGACTCCATCACCTTGCACTCTCTGGAATAGAATTGAGCAGTTAACAGTGAACCAAACATGGGTCAGGCGCTTCGTGAAGAAACTTTTTCCGGCACAGCTAAACTGTTTACTAGGGAACGGTCTGTTATTTTAATAATTCTAATTTCTTCACTTACGATGCGGACAGGCTCTTGCTCTCTGTTAACACTTCTTTTCCTGAAAAGAAGGTTTACAAAATACTCAATATGCTATTGGTTTTTGTTGCTGGTTTTTTTTGTTAATCTAAATTTTATAAGATAATATGCATGATAATTAACGGTACACATGGCAGATGTTTGCTGACCCTGTGTTCTCACAGATTACAATATCCTGTAACAAACCAGTAACAAAAAAAAAAATGTTTTTTTTTATTATTATTATATTTCATGTATGTCTTGTTGGCTTACTGTACTGATAGAATTTTATATGTAATCTGTTTTCATGACTTGTATACTTTAATTTAAAAAAAAACAAAACAAAAACCAAGTGTTTCATACTTTTTAACAGTTGTAATATGAAAAAAGAAGAGTATCGCTTAACATATACATATCACTTAACATCCAACGTGGTGTTACTTTCACCCCAGCACAGGAAGGAATTTGCTTCCTTTGGTTAGATGCCTCTGGTGCCCTCATCCTTAGACTAAGGCTAGCTACACACTACATGTCTTTCACTCTATTATCATGTCAATCACACGATAAACAATCGTTAGGTCCGATATTGCATTAGTGTGTACGCTCCTATGTTTTATCGCACCATTTTTATTTTATAAGTGGGCTAAAAATCTCTGTAAACAATGGAACGATGTCAACAGCGAGTATCTCAACACAAAAGGTATATTTTATGGGATTATTTATTAATTATTATAAATTTATTATAATTTATTACTGTGGTTAGCACTTGTGCCTCACAGCACTGGGGTCATGAGTTTAATTTCCGACCATGGCCTTATCTGTGTGGAGTTTGTATGTTCTCCCTGTGCTTGCGTGGGTTTCCTCAGGGTGCTCCGCTTTCCTTCCATACTCCAAAAAACATACTGATAGGTTAATTGGCTGCTATCAAAATTGACCCTAGTCTCTCCCTATCTGTCTATCTCTCTCTCTGTCTGTGTGAGTGTGTGTCTTTCTATATTAGGGAGTTTAGACTGTAAGCCCCAATGGGGCAGGGAGTGATGTGAGTGAGTTCTCTGTACAGTGCTGCAGAATTAGTGGCGCTATATAAATAAATTATGATGATACTATAGTAAATTTTAGGTCAACCCTGTCACCAAAACTCAGCAGCCTTTTTCAATTCACTCCTGAAGGGAATTTAATTTGGAGGTTGGGAAAGTGTGTAGGAGAAAGATGTGGGGGTGGGGACACGTGGGATCCTCAGAGATTAAATGGAGGAGGTGAAGACATTAAAACTGAAGATTGAAGAGATTTCGGAAAGCGGCGAGCACCAACAAATCCCAAAAATAGAAAATCCATATATAATCAAAGTGGTGTGAAACTCTAGCATTTAATGCTTATCGCAGGAGACATTACATAAAAAATGGTGCAAGGCTCTTTTGCATAAGAAACACTGGAAGTTGGCAGAGAGCAAAGAGAGGTGAGGAACCAGTGTTAACAGATTATAAATACAGCAGCGGCGCATGCAGGGGGGGTTTCTGGATCTCCAGAAACCCCCCCCCCCTCCGCTAACGAAGTGCCCCACATAGCGGCACTGTACTATACAGCAGCCGCGGCCCCTGTACAGCTATCCACTTTGAACTCCAAAAAAAAACAGGCTGTAGAGGTTATGTGCAACTGTGTGAACAGGATCACAGGGTGACTTAAGGGGGGAGGATGTGGCCCCAGCATTGCATTTGCGGTAACATAAAGTTAAATATAAACAAATAACAGTGATGAAGTTCACATAACTTGCAGACTTAAGGGGTGATCAGGTGAGGGGTATTATAATGTGATGTACATGGTTTTCAGTGCCTCCTCCAGAATCACCATTTTCTCTTATGGGGGGAGTTCTTGAGATACACCAGGCGGAGATTCAGGAAACCACCTGCCCAGTACTGACACACCATGACACACCATGGGCTGCAGAAGCCAGCCAGTAGATATACACCCTCACAACGTATACTACAGAAGGGGGCAGCATCGGAATACCCCGGCGGGTCCTGGTGCTTGCTAGCTCCGCCCTCTTCGTTGTGAAGGCGGAGCAGTGAACAGCTGGTGTCGGTGAACTGGTGTAACCTTTTTCTACATACAGAGGGCCCAGAAGTGGCTGTGGCTTTGCACCTGCGCTGTCAGGTGGCATCAGGACTGAACTGCCCATGGAGTAGGAGCTGCATGAAGGACGCAGAAGACATTGTTCAGCAGGTAAGAAAAGCACGCAGGCTGTCATTTCTGTAGAAATGGATGAGGAGAGGAATGAGGCATGACAGGGGGGAGGGGTGAGGCATGAGAAGAGCACTGGATAGGTCACAACTTACTGGGGTATTTTAGTATCGTAAGCTTGCCTGGCTGGCACATGTCATACAGAATACATAACAAGGTGTGGTTTGGTTTATGTTACTATAAAAAAATGCACTACCAGTAGTCAGTGTCGGACTGGGGCATGAAGGGCCCACCGGGGGACTGCAACCCTAGGGGCCCACCAGAGGCGGTGTGGCCAGCCATCAAAGAGGAGACCAGACACTAGAGGCGGAGTGGTCAGCCCACAAAGGACAGCTAGTACCATAGTGTAGTATATAAAGGATGCAGTGTGTATATAAAGAGTACTCAGTCTTGACCTGCCCCTTAGATTGGGCAGAACAGTCACCAAAAATCGGGATTGTCCCACTAGACTCGGAACATTTGACAGACTATCTTACCTGTTCTTATCACCACTTGTGGCTGCTGGTTTCTTTATGTATGACTTGTCTGGATCCTGGAATGTTGGGGGCCCTATTTGGGAAAAAAATGGGTACATTTAAAAAATTCCAACCAGCCCCAGCGTTAAATCAATAGGACCCACAATTAATACTTAGGCCTTCCTCCAGCCCCAACATTAAAGTTATTGTATTCCTATGTAATAAATATACCTATTTCCCCTCCTCCCGACAGCCCCATAAATAAATTAATAGCATTTATGTATAATAAATATACCTATTTCCCGCAACCGTCACTGCTATTAAATAATTCATATTCACATTTAATAAATTGACCTCATGCTCCTCAAACTCAGCCCCACATTCAATTAATAGCCCCAAAACCACCCCATCTTAAATTAATAGTCCCCACTATAATATTAAATTGCCCCATCATCACCCCACAAACAAAATAGCACCCATTAGTTAGCTACCACCTACCACACACACATTACATTGCCACAAGCCCATAGTGCCATCACACACACATTACTTTGCCCCTTCATCACCATGCTGTGCCTCTTTATGATCACACTGCACCCTCCATGCTGCATTTGCTCCCCTCTTCTCCTGGCCCCCCTTCATCACACTATGCCCTGCTGCTTTGGCTGCCCTTCATCACACTATGCCATGCTGCTTTGGCTGCCCTTCATCACACTATGCCATGCTGCTTTGCTTCCCCTTCACACTGTGCCTCATCTCTCATGCCACATTTCTTTCTCTGCCAACTCCAATGTCCTTATTTATCCATATCCCATTCTTAAAATATATTTTTTAAACATGTTTTAACATGTATTGACTCTCAAATAACTATGGCAAAAAGCAGTCACTTAACAAGCTCCTTCCTGGAGGCACTGTAAAGTGTCTATTGTATTACACAATTTGTATTCTCTTATAAAATGAGGCTTATTGGCATAATATTACATTTTTTCCCACTGGTAACAAAATGTGAGAATTTTCACTTCACAGTAATTTTCTGCAATGAAGACTGCTGAGACATTAGAATAATAATAATAATGATGATGACCCATGGCGCTATGTGATAAAGGAAATGACAAATGCTCTCCAAAACAGAAAAAATATTATATGTGTATATAAAGCAAAATAAAAATATATGAATATATAATAAATAAATGAAACCAATCCAATTCAATCTAAAGCAATCCTGAATGGACAATATGAATGGAGGGAAGAAAATATGCACAAACAAAAGAGTAAAAAAAAATGTAATCTTTTATAATAAAAAGATACAATCCAAGTAGAAAAAAATCAAAAAGAATATCCAGTAAAAAGAAACATATAAAAGCATGGAGTGCATCCAAAACAGTAGCGTGTATTGAAAAAAAACCAGTCATATAAAGATGACCTCGTAAATAATGTCCCAAAAGGTATCCCAAGGATCCAGAAGTCCATTAAATGTAATGAGACTGGCACAGAGGACTCCCTTTTTTCAACGGTGGTGCACCGCCAGCCTCAGTTTGTAAACGATAAACTTCTCTGACACTTCCTCTGCCTTGTAACGCAAGCCTGCGTGTCAAAAGCCGAACTACCGGCTAAGAGGCACAGCCGCGTACTCCTGCTGCTGTGTAAAAGTAAAAAGTATAATGCTGTCGCGTTTGGGCTCTCTGCAGCTGGCTTGGCACTCGGAACAACGGATTAGGTGGGGGCGTGGCTTACCACAAGCCCGTAGTGCCATCACACACACATTACTGTGCCCCTTCATCACCATTCTGTGCCCCCTTATGATCACACTGCGCCCTCCATGCTGCATTTGCTCCCCCCTACATCACCCTGTGCCATCCTGCTTTGGCCCCCTTCACACTCTGCCATGCTGCCTTTGCCCCTTCTCACTCTGCCATGCTGATTTGGCCGTTTCTCACTCGCTGCCATGCTGTCTGTGCTCCCCCTTCACTCTTTGCCATGCTGCCTTTACTCCCCCTTGCTTTCGTTCTTGCATTTACCTTTTCTATCGGCTTCTTTCTTCTCTTCTTCTGTCTTCTCTCTTGTTGCCGACTCCTCTCTGCTGCGCTCCTCACTGAACGTCGGGCGTGATGACATTATGCCTGACATTCAGTGCGAACGGAGCAGAGAGGAGTCGGGTAGCGCCACGGTCACGTGAGTATTTTTTTTTTTTTCACATTTTTTTTTTAAAGTTACCCACTCTCCCCACCAAAGAAGAGGGGAGCGATCAGGGTCGGGATCTACTGGGGGATAGGCGGCCCCCCAGTGGCCCAGTCTGACCCTGTCAGTAGCCCCAAAAATGAATATAATGTTAATATGAATTCTGTCACAATTTAAAGAGCACTTCCAGTAACCATAACACTAAATACTGTTAATGGGGTGTGGGGGTTCTGACACAATAAAAAAGCTAACACAGCTACTGCACAAATATTAATAAAAAGAGCCCTACTAGAATAACACTATATATACTGTTATTGGGAGGAGAGGGGTAAACATTATATACACTAGTATTGGGGTGGGGGTGTTCTGCCATAAACCACAGCACAAATCTAAAAAATCTGAAAGTCTTACAACTGAATACTATATATTTTTATTACTAGGGGTGGGGGGTGTTAGTATATATGAGCACTTTGCTCTGTCTCCTGCCGTTATCCCTGATGGTCTAGGAGGAGAACCAGAAGTGGAGCAGGATGTCTATGTCCGATTTGCGCTACTGCTTATGCCCAGACCCTGCAAACCATAAGTTTGGCTCTTCGCACCTTTACTTCCAGTCAGCCTGTATACAGGGACAGTCGCAGCTTGGAGAGCTGCGTGGCCACATTACAAAAGTACCCCAGAAGCCCTCATACTGTGAACCGGAGGCTCCCCATTATATCTATATAAGTAGGAAGATCTGCCCACAATATATATGCTGCACGTCCGTGCAGCATAAGAGTGCACATCTATCTGCGTAAACTGTATTGCCTGTTGCTACTGTTGAATACTGCTTTGAATACTTCAAGCAACTGTGAGTACCCGCATATACTACTGTACTACAAGCAACTGAGTACCCGCATATATCTACTGTTGTTATCATCTTTAATAAACAGAAACCTGTTTAAGTTACAAAAGCATTGTGGCTCAACATCCACATTAACACCGCTGAACACCTTTATTAACATCAGAAGTTATTACCAACAGGGGGTTCTTGGAGGGCCTGATTATCCAATCGGTTGACTAGGATGCAGCCTAGGGTGCTAAATTGTGACAGACGTATAAACTGAAATTCACTTTAAAATATAAGGGAATATTTGTTCTCCAAAGTAAAAAGAAAACATGAAAGAAAAATGTAGTAAGGTTTTAATCTTGACATTCACATGGTAAAGGCTGAAGACAATGAGTCATTCTTGGGTGGACACTTGAGAATAAGCAAGTAGGAGAGATGGCGAGAGGCGCAGGAGTGACAGCCCCCTCACAACAGGGAGCAAACAGTACATGACATACTTGCCAAATTTTACTCGTTGGCCTCCGGGAGATCCACAGGGAGGTGGGGGCGGGGCTAGATGAATCGCATTATTTTTGCCCTGCCCCCTAAGCAAATGTCACCATTTTGGCTAATTACAACACTGGACGGGGCCACGATGACCCAAAAAATCACGTCACTAAGCCCTGCTCCCACTCACTTAACTAATGAAGTGGGCTGGACCTGGGAGGTTGTCCTGCTCTCCCAGGATTCAGGTAGAACTATAATACATGACATAGCAGAACAATACAATATAGGCGATCCTGGCTGCAGGCCTACCAAATCTCTGGTTTCAGCTAGGACTAGAGAGAACCAGAGGGGGCCAAATTAAATACAATTCAGCCTAGTAAGACCAAGTCTGAAATCAAATTTAGCAATTGTAATTGTTATTGAGACATTGCCTCAAGCAGTGCTATGGAGTTGGAAACTGGTGAAGATGTAGAAAAAAAACAACAGTCCACTCGGACACAGCACGAGCATCCAGTAGTGGTCACTGTGGAGTGGTGCAAATCCTGGAGGTCTCAGGAAGCAAATCTGTATAGGATATAAGAATGCAGAAACCAGCAAAGACCCTGAGCTGCAGGTTAGGACTGAGAGGGACGAGTAGTGAAGGAGTCTCTGTCCAGGCTGGGAGGACTTCTGAGCCAAGGGTGGGGTATTCTAACCAAAAACCAGGTAAAGCTTATGGCGGCAGAGGAGAGACTGTTACAGCTATTGGGCCTAATTCATTAAGAAAAGAAAAGTTAAAAAAAAAAAAAAAAGTAACTTTGCACCTTGGCAAAACCATATTGCACTGGAGGGTGGAGATAAACTTAAAATGTGGGGACAGATTTATAGTTGGGGAAGGGCATGTCCTAGATCAACTTTAAATTTCAGTGCAAAAATAAAGCTATCAAGTATTTGTGTGCTACATGACAAAACAGCCAGTATTTAATTCATGTGCAAAATAATAAACTAATTTGCACCCTTTGCACTGTAACATGATTTGTCCAGGAGCAAACTTACTCCTTCCCTTGCCTTACTTTCCTTAATGAATCGGGCCCATTGTATTTAAAGAGACAAGATAGCAAAGTTAGAGAAGAAAATCTTGTTGAAAAGGAGGCAGAGAAACTTGGCTTTCAGCAGAGATCGATATTCGAAAAATCAGATTTCTGAATTAGAGGAAGAAGAAGCAAATAAAGAACAACAAGTGGAATCCCTGAAAAACAAGTTGGTGTATTCCAAGAACATTTCACCACGAGAGCGAGATTCCAGAACCAAGGTAATATTGAGGAGCATAGGAAATTAGAGAGGGTTTACTCCTTAACAAGAATTAACGTAGTAACACAAACTTCCACAAATATTGGTTTTCACACAGTTTGCTGTTTCAGTGTTTTTAGATCTTTTTATCAGATGTTGCTATGGTATACTGAAGTAATATTACAGCATTTCATAAGTGTCAAAGGCTTTTATTGACAATTACTGCGAGTTTCCGATGGGATTGAAAGTGGAGATGTTGCCTATAGCAACCAATCAGAGTCTAGCTATCATTTTGTAGAATGTACTAAATAAATAACTAGAATCGGATTGGTTGCAACATCTCCACTTTTCAAACCCGTCGGAAACTCGCAGCTTGATACAGTTACTCCCTGGGGTCATTGTTAAGAGGTGGGGACTTCGTATTTGGCGTCCCGCAAGCAAAGAAGAGATCGAGTTGTGATCTATCACCCTAAAGCAGGCCTGTCCAACCTGCGGCCCTCCAGATGTTGTGAAACTACAAGTCCCAGCATGTCCTTCCAGCTATCAACTGGTTGTCTACCAGAAAAGCATGCTGGGGCTTGTAGTTTCACAACACCTGGAGGGCCGCAGGTTGGACAGGCCTGCCCTAAAGGATCCCCAAACCTATTAGGTTTTCCACCATTATTGTGGCTCCTGTACTGTCCAAGCATGTTCTTCTATAGTTCTTGCTGACCTTTACAAAGCTAAAAGTGAGTGGAGGAGGGGTAGCTTCTATTGCGGCTGAGCTGTATGTTCGGTTGGTGATCCAGAACAAATGCTCATGAATGGTAATAAGTATATTCAGGAGACCCCACACTTACATAGATGGTTCAGTCTTTCAGTTGCTCCTGCGCTTTCCTCCCTTATTACCATTCATAAGAATTTGTTCTGGATGGTTTATCCTGTCGGAACTATAAACTAGTACGATGTCACTGGACACAGGAGACAACTTGCCTTTATTCAAAGAGGGTATTTGCCATTGAGAAACTATATCTGTGTTACTTACCATATCAGCAAAAAGGACATTTGAATCCATCAGTTTACTGGATTGATTATCCAGAAAACCATTTTTAGTATCTGTGTTTATCCTATACTACATACCTACTTACAGAAGTGACTGTGCAGTGGCACACAGTGTTTATGTTTGCATTTTGTCCTATTTTTCGTGGTTATATAAATCTAGCCTTGCTCTGGCCAGGACAATTACTGGTTTTATCTATAAGCCGATCTGTATGCATAATAAATTGTGATTATGTTAGGAACCCCGCCAGTCGGCACAACACAACCCGGAGTCTACTCCACCAGTCAGGTTTTCACTGGAGCCCCTGATGGTGGGGACAGACTGGGCTGCAGACTGGTAGAGGGTCGTGAAGTGTGTACCGGCTGGGGAGAACCCAGGCAAGCGGAGTGAGATCCAAGCAGAGATCAGGGGCCGGCAGCAGACAACGGTACCAATGAACAAGCTGAGGTCAGGGGTCACGAGCAGACAGGGAGGGCGGTATTCAATCCAGAGGTCAGGGTCACGAGGTTCACAAGCTAAGTCCAAATTCAAGCCAAGGGTCATACACAGGTAAACAACAGCAATTCCAATAGACAGGAACAAGGCAGAGAGCAGGTTCAGCAGACTGGATACAGAAACTATAACCGGCAATGAGGCAGCAGACCTCACTGCCTTAAATACCAGTACCAGCCAATCAGAGGCTGGCACTCAAAATCACATGGACAGGGCTCTAATAATTAAATTACTTATTTAATTAGCCCACAGGCTTGCCTATTCTTGCGCACGCGCCCGGCTGTCCCTAGGCGCCGGGACGCGGCGCTTCTGTAGTTGGTATCCGGCCGTTGCGGTCGGGTGATTCCCGGAAGTGACGTCCCGGTCGTCATAGCGACGGCCGGGACGCCTACAGGAAGGAGGTGAGAGTCGTGGCGGTGCCCGCGGCCGCCGCGCCTACTAACAAATTACACTTTATTTGTACTGTGTAACCTTAGAAAAGAACTTTCCTCAATCCTTTTCTACCACACACCGTACCTACACTTCTTAAGGGCTAAGGAGATCAATATTTCTCTATTCCTGTTTGTGGAGGTATAGGGGATCCCTTTACTACACTCCTTTAGGCAGCTTTACCCCTCAGACTATTCAAAAAAGGGAGCGCAGATAATCACACCACACTTCTATGATTCTTACCAGGGCTGTAGGAAAAGGGTCGACTCTAAGGAAGTGAGCGCTGTTTGATGAGCTGGATGTTCTTCCTGAAACATGGGAGGACATCCTTAGTGGTCTAACCTCTCCTCTGTGAAGGAGCTTATAAGAGACAAGATGAAAAACTTTTTTAGGGAGACCCCATGTTTGGATAGCCTCCATGATTCACTCGATTCCTGCGGCAGTTATATAACGAGTATATGAGATCACGGTGGTCATATATGGTTTGTTTATGAAGAAATCTCTAGGAACCGATGGGTTAACTTCTGAGTTTTATAAGCTCTTTAGTGTCATCTTGGGCTCCCTGCCTCATGGATATTTTGAAAATGTGCCTTGGAGAGAATTAATGTGACCTATACCCAGGGCCGGATTAAGGGAATGGAGGCCCCTGGGCTAAGGGCCCCCCCCCCCCCCCCCCCTGTGATCCGAGCACTAACCTCCTTCTCCGGTGCGCTGTACACTCTTTACTGAGGAGACCTCGTGAGAGTGAGACTCACGAGATCTCCTCAGTAAGGAGAATACAGCGCGCCGGGGAAGTACTGCAGGGAAAGTGCTCAGCAGCACTGATCGGGCTGGGGGCGCCCCCGCCCCCGACCGATCAATACTGCTGCTGAGCACTTTCAAGGGCCCCCTGGATGCCATAGGCCCCTGGGCTGTAGCCCAGTTAGCCCTATACCTTCCGAGCAGACATCACCTGAGTGATAAGGGCTCCCAAAAGCGTGATCGCAAGCCTCTCCTCTCCAACACCCTCCTAACTTCTCCCACCTTCACACACAGTGTCACATAGGCCTGGAGATACTTATGGCATTTAGAAAAACTTTACTGACCTTCCCTCTAACCATGTATCGAGGAATCAAATCCTAAAGCCCTTTACCCACCGAGGGGGATCCTGCAAAAAGAGACTGCCTAGATGAAGTTTAACAAATTCAAGCAAAAAGAATAGTACTAATACTTACAATAGCCAGGCAGAATGGAAGTCACGCTAAACTTAATCAAGTTCAGGCTATTCCCCCAGACAGTGTCGGATTGGGGCATGAAATGCCCACTGGGGAAATGCAATAGTAGGGACCCATTAAATATTGTTTGTCCAGGAGGGGTGTGGCCAGCCACAGGGGTGCGGCCAGCTACTAGAGGGGGGTGTGTGGAAATTGTTAATCATACGGACACCCCTGTAACTCCTCTTCCACTGAGCAGTTTTTTCAAATCCAGCTGCCAACCAGAAGTCAGTGAATCACGTCAGCCAGGCCATGGAAGATTTGAAAACAGCGGCTCAAGTGGAATGCTGGGGAGCTACACTGGCACCCGTATAATTAACAAGTATAAAAATAAAAAATTAATAAATGAAATAAACTGGATTTAAATTAATAAAATGAAAGTTACAATTTTTTTTATAGAAATTATATATTATCTATATTTTAAATAATTTGCACCTGAATCATAATAAAATAAAGCCTATATTTGTAATAGTAATATATAACAATACTGTACATATAGTTATCTAGAGTTAATGTAATCTCTCTTTTCTATCTTTTCTCCAGTGCAGCTATGAAAGTGATTCAGGACGACCATCTTAGAGTCTAGTAGGGGAGAGTGGTGGCATGTGATGAGCCGGCCTTGTCTGGCAAAGGGGAGGAGCAACGTGTTGGTGGGGCTATTGTGGCAGCAGCGAAGGGGGAGTGTGGCAGATGGTGTGTTTTTATTTTGCCAAGGATTGTTTGGATCTATGACAGATGAAGACTCCTGATGTAGGTGAGCAATACATATTATTAATAAGGGATGTTTTGTAGTGTTTTTATTTAATTTAAAGTAATGTTTACAAAGATGGGTGTGTTTTATTTACATGTTTTTTGTAGTGCACCAGGGACAAAATAATTTCTTTTTTTTAATCATTAAAACTATTATTACATCACATCCACTACATCAGAGGTGTGGGAAGAGTCCTAGTGCATTTAGTATGGTGCTGAGTATACCCGGGGCCAGTGGGGGTGGGGGGGGGGGGGGCATCTGTATTTCTTTTTGCAGACCCAATTTTCCAAGGGGATCCAGCCCTGTGCTGACCCACGCTTTTTGTCCCTGATTTTGCTAGTGAAGCCGATTGTCAGATTTTCCAGAAGGAACGCGGTTCTGGATGCCGTTAAGGAGTCCATTGGTGGCAGCATTGTAAGCCCCTCCTACTACGGCGGGGGCGCAATTGGGATAAAGAAAGGTAACAATGGCAAAGTAAGCTCAGCCGGTTCCCAGCAACAACAGACAGGGTGGCATAGGCGGCACATTCTGTTACACTAACACACCCTCACAACTCTCCCAATCTCTACTCTGAAACACATTTATTCCTCTTGTTTCAGCTGTGCCCTCTTCCACTTAGAATTTAAGCTCTCTAATGAGCAGGGTCCTCCATAACCTTTCTTTACATATCTGCGTTTATTTTGTCTACCTTGTATGTCCTGTTTTCCCTACTGTACGGCGCTGCGGAGCACTGTGGCGACTTACAAATCGACGATAATAATATTTGTCGGGGGACAAGCATTAATGCTTTGTTGACATTTTAACCCTATTGACCTAATTAACATGTAGACAATCTGAACGTCAACCTTTTAACTGTCGACATTCTGTCAACTTTTTGGTTTCGGCATTCTGACTACATCCCAGTGGGGTTGGGGTGGTGACCCATACTTTGAGTATAAGAGAACCATTCAATAGGGACCCATTGAAAGAATAACAACAATAAGAATGGAGTGTCGCCTGTACCCAGCAGATATACAATATAAAACAAAACTACCTCAAAACGGCCCTAAAGATGAATGATAATAAGCTGTGATGCCATTCCATTAAACAATATACAAAAGATTCACAGCACTAAAACAAAATGAAATAATCTATAGGAGGGAAAAAAAATCTAACCGAATCAAATCAAATTAATATGGGCTTGCTTTCAAATAATTAGTGTAATCAAAGTATTAATATCTCTAAATCATAAACACATAAATCCATACAAGATAGTACATAGATAAAAACCCAGAGAGAACGCTAATTCCCATACTGTCAGCTTGGGAGCAGGGTCTTCTCACCTCTTTGCAATGAGGGGGTTTGGAGAGGAGGAAAGAACAGAACCCCCAGGTGTGGCCATGCTCCCATCTTGATGTGGCCACGTCCTCTGTCCGATGTCACATCCCCATACCTCCCACCATTTGGGTAGACAATAGTATGGATACAGGTTTGTGCGAGAGCTGTCCAAACACACCAACAATTTTCCAAAGACAATAGGTCATGCCCTTTTTTGGGGTACAAAAATGGTGACTGTCCTGAATATTGGGACACATGCATAAAGAAATAGTGGTACTATATTTTTGACTCATTTACAGTATACATCTCATACACACCGACACACTCAATCTCTCACACACAATTCTCATACAACTAATACACTTTCCCAGCACGCCTCTATGAGGCTGTCTTCTTGTATACAAAGAACAATCTACACCTTCACACAACTAAATAAGTATAAAATAATATAAGTACATTGCAGTCCTACTGTGAGATACAATCTGCTTTGTGCTCAAAAAGTGTCAAGGGGAGGTGGAGACAATGGACAATTCTTGCTCATGGGCGCCTTCCGTCGGTGAGTCTCGAGTGCCTTGGCTATGCCATGCTTTTCAGGGCTTAGTTAGCCTGAGTGAGTTTACTAAGCACCTAAGAGGTGTGGGGTTTTTGAGTTGAGCACCCTTTTCCTAGTTCATGTAGTTGTTAGATACTTCACATGGAATGCAGTGTCAGGTTTCGATCTGTTAGAAGGTCCACCTTAGTAACGTGCTGGTGAGGGATATTCTTCACAAGGTATGGAAAATTCAGGATATAGAAAGGGGAAACATGGATGCTGTCAGCTGGGACGGATTTTGGTGTCTTCTGAAGACCCCCTTAGTTGGGTACTGAAATTTGCAGTCTCTTATCTTTGGCTAAGCTGTCCTGCATCCCCCTGCATATTTTGATTAATTTCAGTTTTTGTATGGTTAAGGATTTACACTGCATCTAAAAGTCTAGTCCTCTCCTCTAATTGTATCAAGAGATGTATGTGTCAAGTCATATATATGTTTTTAAAACTGTGGTTTTATTCCTTATTGTACCTGTTCTTTACTTTGGCAAGTTAACCGATTTAGGTTTCTTCCTTTGTTTGGGACAGTAACCCAAAACATTTGCTTTTCTAAGGACTTGGATTGTATTGTTTATTTTTTTTCAGAGACAGGATCTTATTAAGCACTCTATGGAGGAAGTAGGGGTTTGTAAAGTAAAATTAACACACTTTAGTTGTACTGCTTAAAGTCTATAAATTAAAACAGTTACAGTCGAAATATTCTAACACACACACACTTCCATTTTTGGTCAGCAGCCAATTAACCTACCAGTATGTTTTTGGACTGTGGGAAATAACCGGAGCACCCGGAGGAAACCCACGCAAACACTGGGAGAACATACAAACTCCACACAGAAAGGTTCCTGGTCGTAATCGAACTCATGGCCCCAGAGCTGTGAGGCAGCAATGCTAACCACTGTGCCAAGGTACAACGAAGTTAATTCATCAATAAACAAATACAATAAAAATTAAAATGACAGTAACGTTTTTATTATTTCCCATTTGTCTTCTTTTGAGTTTACGCACAGCCTATACAGATGAGAATATAAAACTATGTCAAGCATATACATTCCCTTGTGCTAGGCACAATCAATGATAAGTCATAGGTTACAATTCCTTTAAATATATATTTAAAGCAATATGTACCAACAGCTGTACATTTTTTGTAAATGTAACGAACTACCAAACTGGTTAAAGTTATGGACCATGTAAACTAGTTCACCTTCTAAGTTCGATGTTCATAGGTAACATTAAATAGTTAAAAAAAAACAACAAGATAATAAGCTGTACTTTAAAAAGTAGTGGAAATAATGGTTCAATTCTAAAAGCTTTGTAGCTAATGTAATCTTCATTTATTTTCCTTTCCCTCTCATTGTTATATAATTAACTCTATAGTCATGATTGAAAACACACCAGTAGACGTTATTCAACCAAATATTTCCCTCACAAATTTACTGACATTCTTTTCATGTTATTTTTCTTGTACTGAAAAGGTAGGTCAATCTATGTTGAAATAATTATCTAAAATGATCCTTTCAGTCTGGATTAGCAACAGTTCACATAGAAAACCATCAAGCTCAAAATCATCTACCAATTTTTGCTTTATGCTAATTGGGCATAAAAAAAATAGTTTTTACAATAAAAATAAACAAACTTTCACAAACTTGGCTTAAAATCTCTAAAAATAGCTTGCAAGGTACTAGCTAAAACATTTCTGTCAGAAGGAAATAGAGAGATCGATGAAATGTCCGTTTGTGGATGGGGTGTAGAAATACTTTGCACATACAAATATAGCAACGGTTTTTCAATGATGTACTTGTGAGTGAATTTTCTGATGCTTAACAAGACTTGCTTTCTGTGTAAAACAGTTCCCACAATCAGAACAGGTAAAGGGCTTCTCACCTGTATGAGTTATCTGATGTTTTATCATATTTGATTTGCGAGTGAAAGCTTTCCCACACACGGAACATGTAAAAGGCCTCTCTCCTGTATGATTTTTCTGATGTTCCACGAGCATTGATTTCTGTGTAAAACATTTACCACAGTCAGAACATGAAAAAGGCTTTTCACCCGAGTGAATTATCTGATGTTTAACAAGAGTTGATTTATAAGTGAAACATCTCCCACATTCAGGACAGGTAAAAGGTTTTTCTCCCGTGTGGATCCTCTGGTGATGAACGAGACTTGATTCCTGCGTAAAACATTTTCCACACTTAGAACATCGAAATGGCTTTTCTCCAGTGTGAACCCTCTGGTGACCAATAACATGCGATTTATGTCTAAAACACTTTCCACACTCTGAACATGTAAATGGCTTTTCACCTGTGTGAATTCTCTGATGTTCAAGGAGATGTGATTTATACGTAAAACATTTCCCACAATCAGAACATGAAAATGGCTTCTCACCTGTGTGAATTCTCAAATGTTTAACAAGTGTTGATTTACATGTAAAATATTTTCCGCATTCAGAACATGAAAATGGTTTCTCACCTTTGTGGATTTTCTGGTGTGCTATAAGATTTGCTTTCTGTGCAAAAGACTTCCCACATTCAGAACATGAAAATGGCTTCTCTCCTGTGTGAATTCTCAAATGTATAACAAATTTGTCTTTCTTGCTAAAACATTTCCCACACACCGAACATGCAAATTTTTCGTCACCTCTATTAGCGGCATTATACTTAATAATATCTGATAAATGTCCCCCATGTTTAAAGGAAGCTGCACTGTGAAGCACTGCAGGTATATTTGGGGTTATAGGTTTTTCTCCTTTAGAATCTTGTGTGATGTTTTTAGCTTTCATTTCACAAACTGGAGATGAAATAGGATGCTCCTTCGAGGTATTCCTGTTGTTGTGTCCACCTGTGGGAAATTAAATAACTGCATATTTGAAAGTCTGCACCAGATCCATGTTTTTCAATGAAGATTGCATTTAAAGGCCGAAATATTCAATAACTTGAGTAAGTTGTGCATATGCAATTAAACAGAAAAGCAATAAAATAAAACATACAAATAGGAACTAGAATGTTGAAAAATATTTATATCAAGATGATGAATTTATGATACATTTAAAAAGTAATTTTGTAGACAGTTGCAGTGTTAGTATGAAGCCAAATCAGGATAACAATCAGTACCAAGCATAGCATACACAGCAGTATTTCTGTTTGCATTCAGGGAGGATCATGAGTAATGTCATATTATGTCTCCTACCAGTGGTCAATGACTGAGTCACTTATGTGTGTCTGGGGTCTGTGAATAGAAAGACAGATCGAAATAAGACCAGAGTGTGTAGTGAGAGGGGGAGACTGGTCAGATCTCTTGTCTGGTAACACACAGTGACATGATGTGAGGAGGAGAACAGGAGTCTAATAGGGGCTGATGTCTCCTGATGTATGAGATACACCAGAGAGTGTGTGGAGGAGACTGGTCAGATCTCTTGTCTGGTAATACACAGTGATATGATGTGAGGAGGAGAACAGGGGTCTAATAGGGGCTGATGTCTCCTGATGTATGAGAAACACCAGAGAGTGTGTGGAGGAGACTGGTCAGATCTCTTGTCTGGTAACACAGTGACATGATGTGAGGAGGAGAACAGGAGTCTAATAGGGGCTGATGTCTCCTGATGTATGAGAAACACCAGAGAGTATGTGGAGGAGACTGGTCAGATCTCTTGTCTGGTAACACACAGTGACATGATGTGAGGAGGAGAACAGGGGTCTAATAGGGGCTGATGGCTCCTGATGTATGAGAAACACCAGAGAGTGTGTAGTGAGAGGGGGAGACTGGTCAGATCTCTTGTCTGGTAACACACAGTGACATGATGTGAGGAGGAGAACAGGAGTCTAATAGGGGCTGATGTCTCCTGATGTATGAGAAACACCAGAGAGTGTGTGGAGGAGACTGGTCAGATCTCTTGTCTGGTAACACACAGTGATATGATGTGAGGAGGAGAACAGGAGTCTAATAGGGGCTGATGTCTCCTGATGTATGAGAAACACCAGAGAGTGTGTGGAGGAGACTGGTCAGATCTCTTGTCTGGTAACACACAGTGACATGATGTGAGGAGGAGAACAGGAGTCTAATAGGGGCTGATGTCTCCTGATGTATGAGAAACACCAGAGAGTGTATGGAGGAGACTGGTCAGATCTCTTGTCTGGTAACACACAGTGATATGATGTGAGGAGGAGAACAGGAGTCTAATAGGAGCTGATGGCTCCTGATGTATGAGAAACACTAGAGAGTGTGTGGAGGAGACTGGTCAGATCTCTTGTCTGGTAACACACAGTGACATGATGTGAGGAGGAGAACAGGAGTCTAATAGGAGCTGATGGCTCCTGATGTATGAGAAACACTAGAGAGTGTGTGGAGGAGACTGGTCAGATCTCTTGTCTGGTAACACACAGTGATATGATGTGAGGAGGAGAACAGGAGTCTAATAGGAGCTGATGGCTCCTGATGTATGAGAAACACTAGAGAGTGTGTGGAGGAGACTGGTCAGATCTCTTGTCTGGTAACACACAGTGATATGATGTGAGGAGGAGAACAGGAGTCTAATAGGAGCTGATGTCTCCTGATGTATGAGAAACACCAGAGAGTGTGTGGAGGAGACTGGTCAGATCTCTTGTCTGGTAACACACAGTGACATGATGTGAGGAGGAGAACAGGAGTCTAATAGGAGCTGATGGCTCCTGATGTATGAGAAACACCAGAGAGTGTGTGGAGGAGACTGGTCAGATCTCTTGTCTGGTAACACACAGTGATATGATGTGAGGAGGAGAACAGGAGTCTAATAGGGGCTGATGTCTCCTGATGTATGAGAAACACCAGAGAGTGTGTGGAGGAGACTGGTCAGATCTCTTGTCTGGTAACACACAGTGACATGATGTGAGGAGGAGAACAGGAGTCTAATAGGGGCTGATGGCTCCTGATGTATGAGAAACACCACAGAGTGTGTGGAGGAGACTGGTCAGATCTCTTGTCTGGTAACACACAGTGATATGATGTGAGGAGGAGAACAGGAGTCTAATAGGGGCTGATGTCTCCTGATGTATGAGAAACACCAGAGAGTGTGTGGAGGAGACTGGTCAGATCTCTTGTCTGGTAACACACAGTGACATGATGTGAGGAGGAGAACAGGAGTCTAATAGGGGCTGATGGCTCCTGATGTATGAGAAACACCACAGAGTGTGTGGAGGAGACTGGTCAGATCTCTTGTCTGGTAACACACAGTGACATGATGTGAGGAGGAGAACAGGAGTCTAATAGGAGCTGATGACTCCTGATGTATGAGAAACACCAGAGAGTGTGTGGAGGAGACTGGTCAGATCTCTTGTCTGGTAACACACAGTGATATGATGTGAGGAGGAGAACAGGAGTCTAATAGGGGCTGATGTCTCCTGATGTATGAGATACACCACAGAGTGTGTGGAGGAGACTGGTCAGATCTCTTGTCTGGTAACACACAGTGACATGATGTGAGGAGGAGATCAGGGGTCTAATAGGGGCTGATGGCTCCTGATGTATGAGAAACACCACAGAGTGTGTGGAGGAGACTGGTCAGATCTCTTGTCTGGTAACACACAGTGATATGATGTGAGGAGGAGATCAGGGGTCTAATAGGGGCTGATGGCTCCTGATGTATGAGAAACACCACAGAGTGTGTGGAGGAGACTGGTCAGATCTCTTGTCTGGTAACACAGTGATATGATGTGAGGAGGAGAACAGGGGTCTAATAGGGGCTGATGGCTCCTGATGTATGAGAAACACCACAGAGTGTGTGGAGGAGACTGGTCAGATCTCTTGTCTGGTAACACAGTGATATGATGTGAGGAGGAGAACAGGGGTCTAATAGGGGCTGATGTCTCCTGATGTATGAGATACACCACAGAGTGTGTGGGAGGAGACTGGTCAGATCTCTTGTCTGGTAACACACAGTGACATGATGTGAGGAGGAGAACAGGGGTCTAATAGGGGCTGATGTATGAGAAACACCAGAGAGTGTGTGGAGGAGACTGGTCAGATCTCATGTCTGGTAACACACAGTGATATGATGTGAGGAGGAGAACAGGAGTCTAATAGGGGCTGATGTCTACTGATGTATGAGAAACACCAGAGAGTGTGTGGAGGAGACTGGTCAGATCTCTTGTCTGGTAACACACAGTGACATGATGTGAGGAGGAGAACAGGAGCCTAATAGGGGCTGATGTCTCCTGATGTATGAGAAACACCAGAGAGTGTGTGAAGGAGACTCTTGTCTCGTAACACAGTGAGAACAGGAGTCCAATAGTCTAATCAGGGCTGATGGTTCCCGACTCCCCCAATAGGCATAAACTTTTTCCTAATCGGTTTGTAGTGACAGAGGAGGGTGTAGATTGAGAGGTAGATCATTGTAGTGTAGGAGAATATGTGACTCTTTTCTGTATTTAGTGTTTATTACTTACCTGTGCTGATATCTACAGGAATTTCCTCCTCCTTAATTTTAACATTTGTCTGTACTTCATCAGTCTCTGGGTCAATGTCAACCAAAACAATATTCAGTTCACCATCCTAAACAGTACATGAAATAATAATACATTTTTAATACTACATAATTTAAAGGACCAGTAAACAAAGTACCAACAACAGCTTGTTTAGAAATGTCATAGCTGTCATATGACACCATGGTACACCTCTTCCTCTCTATATACAGAGTAACAGGCAGGCAATGAAGAACCGAAGATGGAGAGATAGGTTCAGCATGACTCAAATGGGGAAACTGGAAACACTGGGGTATAGAGTGTGATGACACAAGTTTGGGCACTTTAAAAATTATCTCCAAAACTCAAGCTCCTTCTCCTCTATACACTGGAAGCCTGCCTGAAACATCAGTATTATTTCAACAAAGCCTGGAGAACAGAAAGAGAGTACAGAACCTGGAGGGAGACTAGAGAACAACACTCGCAAAGAAAAATAGGAATAAAAACAAAAAAACAAAACAAAAAACAAACACCATGAAATGGAGAACTTTGGAAGAAAAAAAAACCAAGAGTCTAAACGGAGGGCATCCAGTGTCCCATATTAGACTCAAAGAAAGGGAATTAACGCAAGTACAAAAATTCCATGAGGGACACTGAAAGAGCTAGAGATGCCCCAAAGCTGTTCCCAAGGGAGGGTATTTATATTTGCAGCACCTTCCGTCCAAAGCTTGCATCTTTGGAAGCAAATATGTTGCATCGGTAGAATTTAGTGAAAATGTGTACAGAAGACCTGATGGTTGTCCAGGAAGCACCCACAGACCTGGAAGAATGCGCAGTCACATGTTCGGGGTCAGGCTTGGCTGCCATAACGTAAGCCTGGCAAATTATGGAAGCAGTTTCCCTGGTACTGGTCTGCTCAGTGTCTGGCCAGCCTCACTTGTATGCATTATAGAGGATGAAGAGGTCATCCGTCCTGTGCACTTAACAGGTCCTATGGACCTAGGTTAAGAGTACTCTTCATCTGGAGATCTGCCACGACCTAAGGCTGGAATCATGATATCCTGATTCAGATGGAACTTGGAAATCACCCTAGGCTAAAAAGACGGCTTAGTCTGAAGGACAGCCCGATGTTCATGGAAGACAAGGAAAGGTGACTTACATGACAGGGCCCATAGTTCTGAAACCCTCCTACCTGTTGAGATACCCAAGAGGACGGTAGCCATCCAGATAAGGAACTTTAACTCCACAGAATCCAGTGGTTTGAAAGGAGAGTGCTGTAAGGCTGTCAGCACCAGGTTAAGATCTTGAGGAGCTACCTGGGGGGGGGGATGTAGGGAGGCTGCACATGCATCACTCACTGAAAGAAAGTCTGCACTTCTGGTAGAAGACCAACACCACACAAGAAAACAAACTACTGTAGAAAGCCAGTAGAAGGATGCAGGGAGCTGTAGTCATGTTAATTAGAATGCACTGCACACTACAGTACAGATACCAGCTCCAACACATACACAGTACTACAGTCATCTTTATACATTAAACATTCTGCCAGCAGCAATCAATTTTGCTCATGAGAAACTACCCATAGAGTAATGTTAAAAAGGTAGAGAGACAGAAGATTGATACATTTAATAATGTGGGAAGGTGAGGGCAGGGACCGACATCCAATGTGCCATTCAGGACTCCGCCCTACATACACACTTCCACATTTCCAGACACTTTGTCTTTAGACTCATGCACACGAGCGCTTTGTTAATGTGATTTACTGAACCGCTATCAATGGATGCAGGTCTGCGCAAATTAGGTACATTTTCCACCAGATAACAGATAATGCTGCAGGTTACTTGATGGGAAAGCACCACAAACCAGTACAGACCTGTATCCACCTACAACAGGGTTAACACAGTAGATGACTAATAGAGACCAATGATGTTTATTCATCAAAATGTAGTTTTCTACTTACTTCATAATCCTGCGATACATCGTGACCCTCCTCTGTACCATCCAGTGAATGAAGAGGACTGGGACATCTCTCTGGTGTATTTATATTAGTGGATCCGTCTGTAGGAAAAACAAGGACTTAATACATTATTTATTAAGGATGTATCGGAGGATGTGTATCTCATTAGGTCTCTTACCCAGTGATGTGAGGGGCCGGTGATTCTCCATCATGACGTCCTTGTACAGATCCTTGTGTCCCTCTAAATACTCCCACTCCTCCATGGAGAAATAGACAGCGACATCCTGACACCTTATAGGAACCTGACACACACAATGATACAGTCATCACCCAGACACATCCCCTGGTGTTACTGTATAATGTCCCATTCCCAGCAGTCACCTCTCCAGTCAGCAGCTGAATGATCTTGTTGGTGAGTTCTAGAATCCTCTGGTCATTGTTTCTCTCAAGTATCAGTGAGTGAGGTGGAGGTTCCGTGGTGGGGTTCTGGGTCCTGCTCAGTCTCCCTGACATACGGGGGCGGCTGCTGCTAGCTGTCACGCGCTCAGAAAATGCTTTCTTCACAACTGTGTAATCCTACATACGAATAAACTAAATATCAATTCTCTGTAGGTCCCTCTTTTTTGAAAATGACATAGTAATTGTCATGGCAATAGGAGGAAATGTTGGGTTTGAATTCATCAGAATTTGCTTAGTATCGTAGGGAAATGAAATTATTTAAAAAAACAAACAAACACATTTTCCCATTTACTAAAAAAAAAAAATCATTTTTATAACAAGTACAGAAGTGTCTTAGTCGTTAGCATCTCTGTCTCACAGGGTGGAGTCATAAGTAGGTTAATTGACTGCTGACAAATGTAACTCTAGTCTGTGTGTGCGTGTTAGTGAATTTAGACTGTAAGCACCAATGGGGCAGGGACTGACGTGAATGACAAATATTCTCTGTACAGCGCTATGGAATTTGTGGTGCTATATAAATAAATGATGATGAAGTATAAAAGCATAAGTAACAAATCCATATAAAGTAGTACATATGTGTTAAGAAATACATTCTACATTGCTAACAAACATTTTAAAACATCGGAGAGAAACTAAAATAGAATGTGTTTGTACAAAATGCTTTAGGGCGTTAGTCCCATCTTGATCAATTAAGATTACTACACCAAATCACAGACCAAAAAATTATTTTTACATGATGCGGTCACAGAGAACCCCTCACCTCTCCAGTCAGAAGGTAGATGATCTCCAGGGTGAGATTTAATATCATCTTAGTCACATGACTTTCATCCTTGTCCATCCTGAAGTCTCTTAGAGTGGGCTCTGGTCCTGGCGAGAGGAACTAATCTTATGAAGATCTCTGATGCCTATTAATAAAGAGTTTTAATCTACAAATAAATGTATAAAAATATTGCCATCAAACAGCCCTGGCCAACCTGTAGCTCTCCAGGAGTTGTAAAACTACAAGTCCCAGCATACCCTGCCAGCTATTGGTTGTCAATTTACTGGCAAAGCATTCTGGGGCTAGTTGTTTTACAACACCTGGAGAGCCACAGGTTGGCCAGGCCTGCTAAAATAATTTAAAAAAAAGACACCCCTTCACATAACATATATACACACACGCATATTGACATGAAGAAATAAAACTTCCTGTAATTCTTAAATAAAAACACAGACTGTTTGAGACCTAAATCCATTGCCCTGTTGGATGGAATTATATCTAGACTACAATGTAAGATGCCTTCCAAGGGATAAAGAGAACTTAAAAAGTAAGTAAAACAATATATTAATAATGCCAAAACATGTAGTTATTTTATCACGGTTTCTGCTGATATAGACAGATCCATTCAGTCTGCTTCGGCCTCGTCAGGACAGGTTGTTCTTGTCAGCAGTGTGAAAAGTCATGAAAGCATCCTCTCTAGATCAATGGGCAGCAATAGGGAGGATTTCAGGCAAAAAATAGTCAAATATGGTATCTCTGTGGAGGAGGTGGCCTTAAATAAAAGAAAGAAGAGTAGAACAGTGAGGAGAGAGGATGCTATGAAGGAAAAGAAGAGCAGTCAGGTGAGAGGATGGACTAACATAAGAGGAGGAAGAGAAGAGCTGTCAGGGGAGAAGATAGGCTGAAGTAAAAGGAGGAAGGGAGGAACTGTCATGGATAAGGGTAAAATAAAGTAAAAGGAATAAGAGAAGATCTGCCAGGGGAGAGGCTATACTGAAGTAAAATGAGAAAAGAAAAGTTTTTAGGGGAAAGGGTGGAATAAAGTGAATGAAGGAAGAGAACAGCTGTCGGAGGTAAGGGTGGAATGAAGTAAAAGGAGGAAGAGAAGAGCTGTCGGAGGTAAGGGTGGAATGAAGTGAATGATGGAAGAGAAGAGCTGTCGGAGGTAAGGGTGGAATGAAGTGAATGATGGAAGAGAAGAGCTGTCAGAGGTAAGGGTGGAATGAAGTAAAAGGAGGAAGAGAAGAGCTGTCGGAGGTAAGGGTGGAATGAAGTAAAAGGAGGAAGAGAAGAGCTGTCGGAGGTAAGGGTGGAATGAAGTGAATGATGGAAGAGAAGAGCTGTCGGAGGTAAGGGTGGAATGAAGTGAATGAAGGAAGAGAACAGCTGTCAGAGGTAAGAGTGGAATGAAGTAAAAGGAGGAAGAGAAGAGCTGTCAGAGGTAAGAGTGGAATGAAGTAAAAGGAGGAAGACAAGAGCTGTCAGAGGTAAGAGTGGAATGAAGTAAAAGGAGGAAGAGAAGAGCTGTCAGAGGTAAGGGTGGAATAAAGTAAAAGGAGGAAGAGAAGAGCTGTCAGAGGTAAGGGTGGAATGAAGTAAAAGGAGGAAGAGAAGAGCTGTCAGAGGTAAGGGTGGAATGAAGTAAAAGGAGGAAGAGAAGAGCTGTCAGAGGTAAGGGTGGAATGAAGTAAAAGGAGGAAGAGAAGAGCTGTCAGAGGTAAGGGTTGAATGAAGATTTTCCCTTCTTTCTTTACAAGTCACGCGCTGTCTTCTGGTCTCTAGGTTATTCTAATTAAAAGGCTGTTCTCCCAAACCACTTATCTTCCAATACATCAAAGCCATGGATAGTCCATATAAGAGATTGAAGGTATTTTTAAAACTGAAAAGCCTTTATTGAACAGACACATTGTAAGCAGGATTGTCACCCATTTATATATGCTGTAGTGTATTGAACGTAGTGGCAAGTAACTCGCATAATTCCAAAACTAGGGATCTGCTTCTAAAAAGCATCGAGTTTCCAATTTTTACCTGACAAGGATGGGAATTGGGCATTTTTCTTTTTTAAGCGCTGAACTGATAACATAGTATACACTGTGCTAATATATATGTACCGCTCTGGGTGGAGATGACATTGAACCCTCCAGTGGATACTTCCAGAAGTCGATCTATAATTTTCTTAGAACTTTCAAACAGTAATGTATTCTCAAACTGATGGCAAAGGCAGATATATGAGTTCACAAGATAATAGCAACAGGTTTTGACTGTGCTTAGTTATCATTTTTCCTTCAAAATGACCCCCTCCCCCAACATCCACCCGCCATATAGAACAAGAACAATGGTACTGTGTAGTTCATACATGCCCACTTTTAAGATTTCTCCCCCGGGATATCCGGGGGAGAAGTCATGAGACATGGGGTAGCAGGAGGGCATGCTGACATTTCGCGTCACCATAGCCCCGTCCCCACTATAAAAGTAGTGGGGGTGGAGCTTAATGACGGAAATTAAGCCCCACCCCTGCCATGAATTTCGCCAAATTTCTGGAGTTTTGCCTACTTTTCCGGGAGTCAGTGAGAACGCCCCGAAATTCGGGAGCCTTTCGGGAATTCCGGGAGAGCAGGCAGATATGGTGTAGTTAATTAGTACATACAGATATGGGATAATTAATTATGATAATTACAACTAGCAAACAGAACAGAAGTGCATCAAGTAGCAGGGTTGCCAACTGCAAATTTACTGACAATGAAACCATACTGTCATTTTATATCTGACAAAAAGACAAATTGGGGTCAGTAAAATCTTGACACTACTATAACACAAATAATAGAAACTATAAATACTACAGCTGCTACAACTTTCACTTTACCAGAGATGTGGTGTAACATGATAATAGGTAAAAACTATTAACAAAAGTTAGCAACATTGCATGCCGTATGCAGAAGTAGTACTGCGCACTGTAGAAATTATTGTTAATTTACATAGGAAGAATGAACTGTGAGTTGTGTATAACCCCCACTTTTCCAGTACAGCAGTTGCTGTCTCATCATAGAAAGTCAAGATTTTCTATTCCGGAGAGAAATGCTAAGTGTATACTGTGGAGAACAAAGACACTGGTAAAATGACCAGAGATACTATAGCTGATTCCGACTGTTAACGGTGTAAATCCAAACTATTGTCATTTCTATCCTGCTATTGGCTCTCTTACTAATAAGAGGACATTGCCTTATGTGTGTTAATGTTCAGAACAATGTTGGTCTTCAAAAAAATGGCTACCGCGTCAGTGCAGAGTCCTTTTATTATATATAACCAGCTCTCTGTAAAACGCTTAGATCTAGTGTTAATCTGTGGCAAATAGCTGAGAAAAAAGCCGAAAACTACATTGCCCGTGATCTTCTACGCAACTGGTATGACGTGATAATTCAGCTGGCTGCATATAACACTGGAAGAGGGACTAAATCCCCTTTACCGTAGGTACCTGGTACATACACTGCATGGGAAATAGCACACTCGGGGCTAGATTTACTAAGCTGCGGGTTTGAAAAAGTGGGGATTGGTTGCTATAGGCAACATCCCCACTTTTTCAAACCCGCAGCTTAGTAAATCTAGCCTTCAGTGTGAGCCAGCTAAATCCCCTTCACTGAAAGTACCTTTTGGCCCCCTGCTGGCCGGGTCATGAATTTGAAGGGGATTTAGCCAGCTGTACCAGTGTAGGTACCTGGTACATTGACTGTATAGGAAATAGGATTTAGCCAGCTCTTTGCCAGACTTGTACTGTCTTATATTACCGAGGTTGTTTTTGATGATGGTAGTATCAGTACTAAGTAACATGACAATGGATAGTATAATATGTGCATTTTGTCTTGAATTTGTTTCCAAGTCACCCGAAAATATTTATTTAGCCATTTATTTTTTATTGATAAAATATTGGGACAACCTTTTAAGAGTTAATTTCTCTTGTGGTTACTCATTAACGATTCATATGGATGTGTAGAGATCTAAAAACAAGATAATTTTAGAGTGAGAAATAGAAACACTGAAGATACAGGGTCATAAACTGGAAGTAACAACAAGAAATGCAAACTGAAAGGTCAACTCAAAGTAAAGGATAATGTGTAGATATTAGCCCATGATAAAAGTTATTTACAGTTATTATTCTATGCACGCATTAGACATATATAAAGAGCACCCCCCCCCCCCCCTCTTTATTCACAGAACTTGTTTTCACCAGCAGACAATTATAGTTGCCAACTCATTTGTTTGGTGTTACTTAGTGTTCTCTATGTCTGGTGCATGTAGGTTTGCTTATAGGAGTTGACTATTATACTTGTATGCTTTGTAGTGGATGCTTTAGGTTATGTTTTAATCATACTTGCCCACTCTCCCGGGTTGTCCAGGAGACTCCCTGCAACCTCCATCACACATGCCCCCCCCCCCATGCCCTGCAGCTTCCATCACATATGCCCCCCCCCGCAGCTTCCATCACATATGCCCCCCCCCCCCCCCGCAGCTTCCATCACACATGCCCCCCTCGTGCCTTGCAGCTTCAATCACACATGCCCCCCTGTGCCATGCAGCTTCAATCACACATGCCCCCCTGTGCCCTGCAGCTTCAATCACACATACCCCCCTGTGCCCTGCAGCTTCAATCACACATACCCCTCTGTGCCCTGCAGCTTCAATCACACATACCCCTCTGTGCCCTGCAGCTTTAATCACACATGCCCCCTTGTGCCCTGCAGCTTCAATCACACATACCCCTCTGTGCCCTGCAGCTTCAATCACACATACCCCCTGTGCCCTGCAGCTTCAATCACACATGCCCCCCTGTGCCCTGCAGCTTCAATCACACATGCCCCCCTGTGCCCTGCAGCTTCAATCACACATGCCCCCCTGTGCCCTGCAGCTTCAATCACACATGCCCCTCTGTGCCCTGCAGCTTCAATCACACATACCCCTGTGCCCTGCAGCTTCAATCACACATGACCCCCTGTGCCCTGCAGCTTCAATCACACATACCCCTCTGTGCCCTGCAGCTTCAATCACACACACTTGCTCCCCTTCTTCCTCTTACCTTTTTCTACACGAATGCTGCCAGCAACAGAAAAAATTGATGGAGTTCCTGCACAGACTACCATAGAATTCCAGCAGCCGCCTACACTGTGTACCATGTGACCAATGTGACCAATGTGATCACATGACCCTGTGACGTCATATTGACGTGCCAGGGTACCTAAGATGAAGGGGATTTAGCTGCTACCTTTAAATAACAGAGAGAGGTATGTTACATTACTGTAATGTCTGTGTATATAGTAACTATCATTGGATGTAAGGAGTAGTGGAGACAGTGCTGGGAGACCAGGCAGAGGGGAGTCAGGTGAGAGTGCAGGGAAGGAGTAGTGGTGACAGTGCTGGGAGACCAGGCAGAGGGGAGTCAGGTGAGAGTGCAGGGAAGGAGTAGTGGAGACAGTGCTGGGAGGCCAGGCAGAGGGGAGTCAGATGAGAGTGCAGGGAAGGAGTAGTGGAGACAGTGCTGGGAGACCAGGCAGAGGGGAGTCAGGTGAGGGTGCAGGGAAGGAGTAGTGGTGACAGTGCTGGGAGACCAGGCAGAGGGGAGTCAGGGGAGAGTGCAGGGAAGGAGTAGTGGTGACAGTGCTGGGAGACCAGGCAGAGGGGAGTCAGATGAGAGTGCAGGGAAGGAGTAGTGGAGACAGTGCTGGGAGACCAGGCAGAGGGGAGTCAGGTGAGAGTGCAGAGAAGGAGTAGTGGTGACAGTGCTGGGAGACCAGGCAGAGGGGAGTCAGGTGAGAGTGCAGGGAAGGAGTAGAGGTGACAGTGCTGGGAGACCAGGCAGAGGGGAGTCAGGTGAGAGTGCAGGGAAGGAGTAGTGGAGACAGTGCTGGGAGACCAGGCAGAGGGGAGTCAGGTGAGAGTGCAGGGAAGGAGTAGTGGTGACAGTGCTGGGAGACCAGGCAGAGGGGAGTCAGGGGAGAGTGCAGGGAAGGAGTAGTGGTGACAGTGCTGGGAGACCAGGCAGAGGGGAGTCAGGTGAGAGTGCAGGGAAGGAGTAGTGGAGACAGTGCTGGGAGACCAGGCAGAGGGGAGTCAGGTGAGAGTGCAGGGAAGGAGTAGTGGTGACAGTGCTGGGAGACCAGGCAGAGGGGAGTCAGGTGAGAGTGCTGGGAAGGAGTAGTGGTGACAGTGCTGGGAGACCAGGCAGAGGGGAGTCAGGTGAGAGTGCAGGGAAGGAGTAGTGGTGACAGTGCTGGGAGACCAGGCAGAGGGGAGTCAGGTGAGAGTGCAGGGAAGGAGTAGTGGTGACAGTGCTGGGAGACCAGGCAGAGGGGAGTCAGGTGAGAGTGCAGGGAAGGAGTAGTGGTGACAGTGCTGGGAGACCAGGCAGAGGGGAGTCAGGTGAGAGTGCTGGGAAGGAGTAGTGGAGACAGGGCTGGGAGACCAGACAGAGGGGAGTCAGGTGAGAGTGCAGGGAAGGAGTAGTGGTGACAGTGCTGGGAGACCAGGCAGAGGGGAGTCAGGTGAGAGTGCAGGGAAGGAGTAGTGGTGACAGTGCTGGGAGACCAGGCAGAGGGGAGTCAGGTGAGAGTGCAGGGAAGGAGTAGTGGTGACAGTGCTGGGAGACCAGGCAGAGGGGAGTCAGATGAGGGTGCAGGGAAGGAGTAGTGGAGACAGTGCTGGGAGACCAGGCAGAGGGGAGTCAGGTGAGAGTGCAGGGAAGGAGTAGTGGAGACAGTGCTGGGAGACCAGGTAGAGGGGAGTCAGGTGAGTGTGCAGGGAAGGAGTAGTGGTGACAGTGCTGGGAGACCAGGCAGAGGGGAGTCAGGTGAGAGTGCAGGGAAGGAGTAGTGGAGACAGTGCTGGGAGACCAGACAGAGGGGAGTCAGGTGAGAGTGCAGGGAAGGAGTAGTGGAGACAGTGCTGGGAGACCAGGCAGAGGGGAGTCAGGTGAGAGTGCAGGGAAGGAGTAGTGGTGACAGTGCTGGGAGACCAGGCAGAGGGGAGTCAGGTGAGAGTGCAGGGAAGGAGTAGTGGAGACAGTGCTGGGAGACCAGGCAGAGGGGAGTCAGGTGAGGGTGCAGGGAAGGAGTAGTGGTGACAGTGCTGGGAGACCAGGCAGAGGGGAGTCAGGTGAGGGTGCAGGGAAGAAGTACTATAACAGATTGTACATTGTACACTGCAGAAGTCCTATCATATGTAATGTAGCTTAGTGTTGTCAGTCTTCATGTAATGACTACTTTTATCAGATCACAGGTATATAGTAATATTATCAATACCTGGTTATATTCTAGTTTTCAAGTTTGTTCAAAAGTTCTGTATTCTGCAGGTGATCTATGTGAATGTGATGGTATTTTTCTTTGAACCAACATGTATGAACTGTAGTGTGAGCTGATGGAGTGATCTGAACATTCATACTGATGTTACTTTGTGGGTTGATTATATTGATGAAAAATGGATTTAATAGCACCATAGTTTCTACTATCTCAATACAGAATTCCATCCCACCAGGATATTTAAAACAAAGAAATTATATCAGTTTCTCGCTACAGAGCTCACTGCCAAGGTCTGCCCATTCCCAGAGTGTTCATGATGGACAAGGACAAGAGTCACATGACTGAGAGGATATTTAATCTCACCCTGGAGATCATCTCTCTGCTGACTGGAGAGGTGAGGGGATCTGGGAATGTCACACTGAAATCGCTATTATCTCGTGAAATCCTCAGGAAAATTAATATTGAGTATTGTCCAGGGGTAGATGTCATGGAGCTAACAAAGAAAGTGATAGCACCAGATGTACTGTTGTTATTATTTTTTATTAAGTCTTATTATTATTTAGTTATATGGTGCCACCGATTCCGTAGCTCCAGACAATTGTACCAATATAGATAACACATAACTACAGTGAGCAGGATCACAGATACATGGAAACAGTTACACCTAAGGAGCATAAGTGAGTGCGAGTATAAAACTAGGGACAGTACAAGACATGACAAGGACATATGAGGAAGATGGACAGTAGACAGACATGAGACAATAGGGAGAGAGGATCCTGCCCATAAGAGCTTACATTCTAGAAGGAGCGGAGGTGAGATACAGTAGGAGCAACTGGAATAAATTGGAGATGGTGAGCAAAGGAAGACCAGGTGGTGGACAAGATGGTCAAGTGGTGGTTGGATAGGTGAGCATGAAGAGGTGAGTTTTCAAGGAGTATTTAAAGGATTGTAGATTCAGGGAGGTAAAGAGTTACAATGGGGGGGGGAGCAGCACAGGAGAATTGGAGGAGTGTGAGGAGAGACATATGTCCGAGGAAGAGTTAAGTGTCCAGGTGGTGGTGTACCTGAAGACGAGGTCACAGATGTATGGGGAGATGTATTGGTGAGGGCTTTGTAAGTGTGGGTGAGGAGCTTGAATTGAATTCTGGAATGGATAGGGAGCCAGTGAAGGGATTTACATAGAGGAGCAGTGTAAGAGGAGCGACTGGAGATGAAGATGAACCTAGCTGCAGCATTCTAGGTGGATTGAACATGGGCGGGCGGAGGTGAGTCACGAAGGCCAGTGAGAAGGAGGTTGCAATACTCAAGAAAATATATAAGTTAACGGTCTAAGCTTTGGCTACTTCTGAGAGAGGAAGGGTGGATTTTAGTAAGGTTACGGAGGCGGCTGCAGGACTTGATGAAGGACTGGATATGAGGAGTAAAGCTGAGGGCAGGGTCAAGATTGACTCCCAAGGCAACAAAGTTTGCTGAGAGAGGTGATGTAGAGAGAGAAGAGCTCTGCCTTGTTAGACACCAATAAAGTGACAAGGGGAGGGAGAGTCAGAAGTAGAGACACTAAAGGAGTTGCCAGAGGGGTAGGAGGCAAACCAGGAGAGGGCAGTTTCACAAAAACCAAGGGAGTTGGTAGTTTGTCACTTTACCGAAGGGCAGTTTCAGTTGAGTGGGGCTGGAAACCAAACTGGAAATGGTCAAGATGAGAGTAGGAAGAGAGAATGGGGTCAGACTTTAGAAGCAAAGGCCAGCAGAGAAATTGGGCGGTAGTTTGAGAGAGGAGATTGGTCAATGAAGGGTTTCTTGAGAATAGGGGTGATGAGAATATGTTTGAAGGTGGAGGGGAAGACACCTGTGGGGAGAGAAAGGTTAAAGAGGTGAGCAAGGTGAAGACATTGGAGGAGAGGGAGCGGAGAAGTTTGGAGGGAACAGAGTCAAGGGGTCAGGTTGAGGAAGAAGAGGAAGAGAGTAGAGTGAGGATTTCAGACAGTTTCTATCAGACAAGTAATTTTATGATTTTCTTTACTGGATATTATTTTCTTCACCTACATACATGTCTCCTATAGATCATTTCTAGAACAACCCAGATATAGGTCTTCTACCAGTTTCGGACTTTCACTGAACCTCAAGTATAGTGATACTTACTACTGTCTCTCACATTACACAGGATTACACAGTAGTGAGGAAGGAGTCCAGTAATCATGTGTCATCCAGCATCAGCTCCCATGTGTCAGGACGATGGAGCAGGACTCAGAGCCCCATCATGGAACCTCCACCTCACTCACTGATACATGAGAGAAACAATGACCAGAGGATTCTAGAACTCACCAACAAGATCATTCAGCTGCTGACTGGAGAGGTGATTGCTGGGAATGGGACATTATACAGTAACACCAGGGGATGTGTCTGGGTGATGACTGTATCATTGTGTGTGTCAGGTTCCTATAAGGTGTCAGGATGTCACTGTCTATTTCGCCATGGAGGAGTGGGAGTACTTAGAGGGACACAAGGATCTGTACAAGGACGTCATGATGGAGAATCACCGGCCCCTCACATCACTGGGTAAGAGACCTAACTAGATATACACATCCTCTGATTTATCCTATATAAACCATGTGGTCAGTCCCTGTGTGTTCGTCTTCTACAGATGGATCCGATAATGGAAATGTATCAGAGAGATGTCCAAGTCCTCTTTATAGAGCGGAAGAGGGAACTATCCCACATGAATTTCAGGTACATATAATTAGCAGTTCTAATAATAAAACTGATGTCAGGTTCTTATGTTTATTTTGTTTTTGCATTTTATGTGTGCGAAAAGATGAGCAATGTATTTACACCATAACAACCATAACATTAGACACAGATGACACTAATACAAACTTTCACACATGTTAGTACATAGTACTATAGGTCTATCAAAGGGAATTCATGATTCTCTGACAACCAGAGTAAGTGTAAATAAAGGGAGAGAATAAACCAGTTTATGGGCGTTCAAGACATGGGCCGTCCTGACTCTGTCTAAATGGAACAAGTTTACTTGAGATTAATAGGACGCTGTATTGGTGTCACCCAGTCACATAAATTGTGTATGAGCCATTTCTCTCCAGCCCACTCCATCTGTTAGTGACTTTATATTGGTGGGGGACATCCATGTCACAGTGGTCATCAGTCATCTCTAAGAGACATATTTGTGGGATTAACACAAGAGTAAAAGTGATTCATGAATATGGAAACTAATATATCTCTGTAATGTAAAACAATATGATGACCGCTCAGTGTCATGTGAGACATTTTACTGGAGTCTGACTGACACTTCCAACAAAGATCTGTGGGTAAGTGACCAAAGCAGATATATTATATGAGAGGAATAGTTACCCTGTACAGGTACAGTGTCCAAGTGGTATCATTGCTTTATTATATAACATTTTATTAATCAGTATTTAGAGAAGAATAACATTTGTAATTAAATATAGTAACAGTATATTTTAGTATTTCACCATATTTTAGATGATGTTACACCCAAATAAGATTTTTAATAAGAATAAATAAAATATGTTTTAAATGTATGTGATCCGTGCACCATGACAATCCTTCATTTCGTGATTTTGAGACTAATTATTTGCTAGTGGTAGAACCCTCTAAATGATATAAATGGTATAAATATATTTGCCACGACAAGATCTGTAAATTGACTGACATTTTAGTCAAATTAGAGGTGGGGGGAGATGAGAGATACATTTTAATGTTCCTTTCGCATAGGTTTACAAACACAATAAGACAATATTTACATAAATATAACCATGACATTGGCATATAAAGTCAGGGTACTGTTCTCCTTGGGGGCATCAGTCCCAATCTATAAAGGAGTGAACAATGGGGCAGTCAGAAATGATATAATCCACAGCTGGTGAGAAGTATAAGGTAAACACAGCCAAAATGTTTCACTTTAGGAACATGGAAGTCCTATTGTTTAACCGGAGATATAATGAGCTGAACAGGCAGATAACACAACTAGCTCACCGATCCGCTGTGCGGGTGTAACCCTCCGATCTCCAAGATGATCTTGTTATTCCTTAAAGCACCACACTGCAAATGGTGAATGCTAAAGTGATCAGATATCCTAATGTCCTGAGTGTCTGTATAGGAGATGTAGCGGGGTCCTAATCAAAGAGTGTTTAAACTGACGCGTTTCTTCACAATAGCTATTTCATCAGACATCAGTGTCCCCTAGTATCATTTATAGTCATATATTATAATGTGATTTTATTGTGTGTGCTATTTAGGATGAAAACCTGATACATGTTAAGGATGAAGATAGAGAGGAGGGAGAGGGGATTCATGTAACCCACATTGATGGTGGAGAAAAGACGTATGTGAGGGGTGATGAGCTGGGTACGGAGGACATTCCTACAGATACCAGCACAGGTGAGTAATAACCATTATATACAGAACAGACTCCGTTCTTCTCCATGTTCTGTCCATACAACAATCTCTTATTCTGCGCCCTCCTCTGTCACTACATACTAATTAGGACAAAGTATCTGCCCAGTGTGTGAGCTCCTTCATTCAGCTCCTCCACCTCATGTACTGTGATGTAGGTAGTAGGTCACCCAGCAGAGAGCTTAGATCAGTATGTGGACTGACTGTCATGTAGTCAGAGCAGTTACATACAGCATATGGCGTTTCACTATGCTCTCTCCTGGGGAGCGAAACCCATAAACTCAATCAAGATTAACCTGAGCCAAAGGAATGTTTTTAAGTTGAGCCCCAGCTATGACGACACTCACCAATCAGTTCCTCCTCTAAAATGTTAGCTTAAAATATTACAAATAAAGGTTCAATTAATTCGTGAATAATTAATGACAAAACTATTTAATAAATTATCTTTTCATTTTTTCACTGTCAACCACCTCCATTGCCTCTGGGGCATCAATATAGTGGAGTTCTTCAGAGACAAATTGTCAGTCTTCATGGTGGAAGGACCAGGCCTGGCTCCCTGGGCTAGCTGCTGGCATGGAAAGCACCTTCAATAATCAAAAATCTTGCTGGTTCTTATGGGGGGACCGTAGATGTTCTCCACCTTGGTCGATTGGCAACATAGTCGTCAGCCAACCAGGCAGGTTGCTGTAGGTTATTGGTGATCTGCTACCTACAACCATATCTCTGGGTGCACTTTTAGCAGGAATTGTTCTAGGATAATGAGGTCCTGGATACTTTCAGCATCAAGGGTTCATTCCTTCCACCCACAGGGAGCAGGACTGTCTTGGCTGATTGGCATACTGAATGTGGGTATTTCTCCCACTCTTCACCAGGGTCTGAAGCTTCACCCAATACGTCTCCATGGTGACTGTAAACCTTGCCAACAATGCCTTTCTGATGTCTCCATAGATTCTGTTGGCTGCCATGCTCAATGCATGGTACGCCCCGAGAGCTCAAGTACAGACGGCACATGCCACAGAGGTGTAACCTTTGTAAGACTTGATTCTTGCCATATAACCGGCCTGTTACACTTTCTTTGAAGTAAGAATGAAGCCGTTATTCAGAACACACAGCGGTATGGACCTATCTTCTGATAGAGAAGTGATTACAGTTAGATTTTCATACATACTGTATTTATAGACATTTTCTTTTTACATACAAATGGCTGATTCAGTTAGTTACAAGATTCAGGTCTTTTCATACATAGAATGTTCTCTCTTTCTGCAAACTAAGCGTTACATATGTTACAGATAGTAAAACTTGGTACATTGCCCAGATGTGACCAAGCAGGAAACATTAGTCCAAGGGCTTTTATAAGATTAAACAAAATTATACTGATAAATAGCTTGGTTAGGACATAAGATGACGGATATATTACAAAACAGAGACAGAGGCTTAATACTGATAACAACCAGGGTGACCTTTTCCCTCATCACCAGTACTGAGCTCTCATGACATTGGGATAAATAAATAATTATGATGTTAGAAGCCAGTGTCAAACCTCTCTGTCTACACATGGAAATTCTACCCTCTTAGGAGAATTGTCCAACAGCACTATGCAAGAAGTGGACACCACAATACATTCCTCAATGTAAACAAGTTGGATGTATGAAATGCTTTTCATGTAGAGGCAGGAGTTGGGGTTGACTGTGGGTGAATGCTGAGTGCCAACCTCAAGGGTATGTAAGAGAGGAAGGCCATGCTTGTTACCACGTATACAGCACCATATATAGGAGGTTTGCTGCTATGGTCAGTAAGTAACTGTTGGACATAGGTACTGTGCAGAGGAGATATTATTACTACTTACAGAGCCTTGTGGACTAGCTTTATTTTTTTATCACCTTTTGGTTTTTATTGTATTTTTGCAACGGGGAAAAGAAGTACATAGTGAGGAAGAAGCACAGCAGTACATCATATCAACAAAGTCCCATGTCTGGAAATACAGTAGCCGGGTATCCATTCAACAACAATATAACACTTCAAATCTGCTCAGCCGACACTGAAATTCCGAGAAGAGAAGATACTCAAAAAAGGAAAAAGATAGGAAGGCACCGGAATTGCCCGCTAAGAAGCTATTATTAATGACCCAGAGGGGTCAGCGTCTGCAGCCTGTAATTCAGCCTAAAGGCGGGCACCCTCCCCCTCTTTCACATATACGTGGCAACTATGCCATTTCATCAGTGGTGAAGTAGCTGCAGTAGAATACGGCACCCCCAGAGTTTCCATTTCAAAACTATAGTGCACTTTAGGAAATAGTTTTGGACAATGGGGAGGCTAGCGGTTGCTTCCATGATTGGTCTATAGCTGCCCTAGCGGCTATGAGAACGTGCCCGATCACGTATCGACACCTTCGTTGGATAGAGGGCAGATAGTGCTGTGTAAAAGGGTAGCTATTTCAGCTCCTCGAGAGGGAGCGATCTCCCTTGGGAGCTTGCTATTGCTTTCTGTTATCATGAGGGTATAATGATGAGGCAAATGTACAACCCAGTATAAAGGGAAGCAAAAACGCTGTGGGGGTTAGAGCATTTAACAGCATCTGGACCTATAATGGACTTGATCTCACCTAGGATATGTCTGACTTAAGGGTTTTGGAAGGGTGGGTCTTATTCTGGGATTCCAGAAGCATGATTTTGGACTCCAATTCCTGCTGGTGTTGCAAATTCGCTTCCAGATCCATGAAGCAACCTAAATGGCCACCCCTCAGAACGACCGCTTTAAGCGTGCACCAATAGCTGAAAATGAAGGTCTCTCCAGGGACGTTGGTTTGAATAAACAGAAGGAAGGCCTCCTTAATCGCTAGCTTAGCCTCCAGAGAGGATAATAGATAAGCTGGTAGATGCCACTGACGTGGGGGAGGGACCGGGCACACTGGCTTCCAGGTCCAAACCACCGGAACATGTTCAGACCACGTCATGGGGGAAATCTGAGCCTTAAACATATTCTGCAATACCCACTTATCAGAGAAAATAAGATCAATCCTAGAACACGTGTTATGTTTAGAACAGATATATGTGTAATGCCTCTCATCTGGGACAGCCAAGCGTCGTAGATACCATGCTCTGCTAGGAGTCTCCCGAAAGCCAGTGAGGGGCCCAGTGGGGTGCAGGTTGATGACTGGTGGTCCATAGTAGACCTTTCTAGTCTCTGGTTCACCACCAGATTAAACTCTCCCATGACTATCAAACTACCCCGTTTATGGTTTTAATGGCAATATAGATTTTGGGAATGGGATCTGGCTTTAGTTGGGTGCATACAGGGAAACTACTCCAACCCACTTATCACCCAAGGTATCAATTAATATTAGAAACCTGCCATTTTTATTCCGGGAACTAACTAACAGGGCTACTCCATTGTGTTTGTGGAGTAAAACAAAAGTCGCAAAGTGTGTCTCCTGGAAGGCAACAACATCAACTGCCCCAGCTTTATAAAAGGAAATTAGAGCCATCCTGTGTTTATTTGGGAAGTTTAAACCCCGTGCATTAATAACAGGGCCGGATTAACCCGAGGTCTAACTGGGCTACAGCCCAGGGACCTCGAGCATCCAGGGGGGCCTTGAAAGTGCTCAGCAGCATTTTTGATCACTGTAGTCCTTCCGCGGCGCTCAGTAATCTTCTTACTGAGGAGATCTCGTGAGAATGAGACTATGAGTCTCACTCTCACAAGGTCTCCTCAGTAAGGAGCTTACAGCGTGCCGCAAAAGGACTACAGTGACAGGAGAAGGAGGTAAGCGCCTGGGGGGGGGGGGAGTTGGGGAGGCTCACAGGGGGGGCCTCACGGGGGAATGGAGGCCCCCTTAGCCCAGGGGCCTCCATTCCCTTAATCTGGCCCTGATTAATAGATAGAAACGTAACCATGTTCAGGATGGAAGAACAGATTGTGGCACAAGCATCTCAATATATAAACAGAGTATAAAGGTTCATGTTCCAGGTAGAATGAGGTTCGATAGGCCTGTCATAGTTCAAGTCCAAGGCTATGGGAAATATAAAATTCCTGGGGACTGATGTGTTCCATATAAAGGGAATTCAAAAGAAAGGGAGCAAAACAAACTCCCTGGGAATGGGAAACTATAATAACCCTATAAATTAGGCCTGTCCAACCTGCGGCCCTCCAGATGCTGTGAAACTCCAAGTCCCAGCATGCCCTTCCAGCTATCAACTGGTTGTCTACCAGCAAAGCATGCTGGGGCTTGTAGTTTCACAAACACCTGGAGGGCCGCAGGTTGGACAGGCCTGCTATAAATAGAGTTTAGAGTTAGTTTTCTGGGAAAGAAATTGAATGGCAAAACGCCACCACCCACATACACATAAATAACTGTACAGAAAAACATTGACCATACCCATAGAACAACAATGTTAGCAAAACCATGGACTCCAATGTGCCTAAAATGACTCGTCTAATCTGACAAACAGAACATATAGTACAACCCCTGAGTCTGGAAACTCTATAGCATTTGAGAATAGAATCTATACCCCCACCCTAATTATTAAGAAACTCCCAAGCAGACTAGACACATAATATACACATGGCAAGTAGTGAACTCCGAACAACCTAAAAAGCATAGAAACAAACATAAACATTTAAAAATAGGGAGCAAAGGCTTCCTGTCGCAATCAGTTCCAGGAACCTGCAGGAGGGAAACAACAATAACAGAAACACAATCAGCACATTTATAGCAAATAGGCAATCAGGTGATATCCAAACCAGCATAGAAAAATGTTCAATATAAAAATAAACATTATCTTATTCTTACGTGTCAGAGACATCATGACTCTGAGAACATTCTAACAGAACAGAACAGGTCCCTCATGCAGCATATGTTATGTGAAGGGGTCAGTCTCATAGAAAAGAATTAGGGAAATCAGGCTGTTCAGGACACAGTGAAACAAAGCAGAAGGAAAAACCTGGACCTGACTCAGGTTTTCTCCGTGATTTGTCCAGTTGTTCTCGATCTGAGCCCGAGACTTTGGATCAGGTGGACGAGACAGCAGATTCCAAGTTGTCAGAAGCTTGGTCCCATCCTTCACTGAACAGGCAACATGCATAGAATTGTTTCTATGAACCAGCAGTTTGACCGGAAATCCCCACCGATATGGTATGTTGTCGTCTCGCAGAATCTTCGTGACCGACTGGAAGGAGCGACGTTTAGCCACTGTGGCTGGTGAGAAGTCTGGAAACAGTTGAAGGTCTTGAAGAATATCTCAAACTTCAGCCTCGTGCCGCTCACAGGATATGCTCCTTTATCTGAAAAAAGTGTAGTCTCATGAGAGTATCTCTAGGCAGGGTATCCAGACTAACCCATGCCCTAGGTAACCTGTACGTGCGTTCTACGAGCAGGTCTTGGTCAGAAGCTGCAGGTAGAATCTTGCAGAATAGATCCTTGACAAAAGGCAGAAGGACAACATTGGAGACTTGTTCCAGAATCCCCCAAATCTTAGTGTTGTTGGACCTATCCTCCAGGTCCGACAGCTTGTCTTTCAGCATACATACTTCGGACTCTAGTTGTTCTTGAGAAGTAAGGAGGTCATTATGAGAGACCACCATTTCCTCCAATTTAGTCCTTAAAAGACATGTCCTGCCAGCCAATTCTGCCACATCAGATTGAATGGCCTTGAGGAAGGATCACATTTCAGAAAGTAGGTCAGACTTAAGGATAGCAAGTTACTAGGAGTCATGAAAGTTACTACAAGTCACGGAGGTCGAAAAACAACAAAGATCCACAAAAAAAAACAGTTCATCTAAGTCAATAGAGGTAGAACGTTATAGGCATTAAGCCTAGTCTGGAGTCTCAAACAGGTTCATATAAGAGAATATGTACTTTATATCTGTTACGATCTTGATGCCTTAGTCAGTATTAGCACAGGCTTACCTAGGGCGCGGAGTCTAACGGCCTTCCGGTCTTCACCAAGAACCACCGTAAGGTAGTGTGGGCTTAGCTGCCGAAGAACCGCAGGTCGCGGCCCCCAGATTAGCCTACTGACGTAAGGGAGAAAGTTCTAAGTGATGGCAGGCAGACAAGAAAATAGACAATGCGGTGCAAGTACAGGCACTAACCGTGAATTCCAGGCGTAGTAGGTCTGGAACAGTAACCGGTAGATCCACGGAGGCAATGGGTGCGTGGCAGGATCCAGAGAATAGTCGGTAACACAGCCGGGTCGGTACACAGAAGGTATCAGGTATACGGTGCCAGAGGGAGATCCAGAGAATAGTCGGTCACACAGCCGGGTCGGTACACAGGAGGTATCAGGTATACGGTGCCAGAGGGAGATCCAGAGAATAGTCGGTCACACAGCCGGGTCGGTACACAGGAGGTATCAGGTATACGGTGCCAGAGGGAGATCCAGAGAATAGTCGGTCACACAGCCAGGTAGGTACACAGGAGTAGGAGGAATAGAGGGGTTAACAGGGAGCAGGATCACAGGGGTCAGGACACAGGAACTGTAGCCAGGAACAGGAAACACAATGCTCTGACACAGGCAGCGTGTCAGAGCAGGGAAGATATAGGAGTTTGAATTCCCCGCCCAGGAGTCACATGATCAGCAGCAGAGAGAAGCAGGAAGTGCGGCAGCGCTAACGGAAGCAGCGCTGAAGACATGGACACCGCTGTCAGCTCCCGCTGACAGCGCAGCGGAACGGGGACAAGGTAAGTTCCTAACAATATCTGGGTATAGAAGGTTTATGCAGGTGGTAGTCAGCGTGGTAGCTCAAATCAGGTACATCCCCAGAGGGAGGACTAGAGTTTTCAATAAAGGGAGAAAAGTTTTTCTGTAATTCACAATTATAAATATAGATGGGCACTGTATATGCAGAGTTGACCACTAGATGACAGGGTGATCACAGTAAAAGTGCACACTAATCCATATTTTGTCCGAAACATGTTCACAATCCAATATTCATATCTTGCGAGTTCTACAGTCGCATCTATGAGCTAAATAATGCTGGGATGTTAAATAATCAGCTTTACAGAGATGGAGGCTAAAATGTAACAAAAAGGTATTTTTTCTTCTTTTTTTACATACACTGAAATGACTGTTTACAGGTTAACTACACTACAGATAATACAATATCAAACAATACTTATAAGAAAGAGATAAAGATAAGACAAAAGATAAACTGGCACTTGGCCTCAACTGTATTGTTCAGCTGTACAGCTGCCTGGCACTATAGATGATGCTGGGTACTGACATATATCTTCTCCACGTTTAATGCTCTAACTTACTGCAGGCAGGTAGTAAACTTCAATTTATTTTACACACAGACATTCATATGGAAGCTCACACCCCAGGATACACACTTAGAAAACTTGTTTGACACCATTCATTGTATGTTTTACTTCCAACAGATGGACGCAACAGCAGGAATATCCCAGCCGGACATCCCATTTTATCTCTAGACTGTAAAATGGAAAATGACGTTATGGAAAATTCTCAAACAGCAAATACCATTACCCTACCAGTAACTGACAGTGCAAATAAATCATCTGAACCTGCTGGCTATGAAAGATGTTTTCCTGATAATTCAGATACTATTATACATGATTCAATACATAGAGTTAATGAAAAGTTAGGTTGGAACTGTTTTACACAGACAGAAGCTCTCTTTTCTCATCAAAAGATTTGCGCAGCTGAAAAGTCATTTCCTTGTTCTGAGTGTGGCAAATGCTTTAAATATAAATCAGTTCTTCTGAGACATCATAACATTCACACAGGTCAGTTTTCATGTTCTGAATGTGGAAAATGTTTTTCAAATATTTCATTTCTCATCAGTCATCAGAAAATGCACACCGATCAAAATCTATTTCCATGTCCTGATTGTGGGAAATGTTTTACGCAGAAACCACCTCTTGTTATTCATCAAAGGAGTCACACAGGTGAAAAGCTATTTTCATGTTCTGAATGTGGGAGATTATTTAAAAATAAATCGTCTCTAATTAGACACTGTAAAATTCACACAGGTGAAACGTCATTTACCTGTTCTGAATGTGGAAAATGTTTTACACAGAAACAACATCTTGTTTCTCATCAAAGGATTCACACAGGTGAAAAACCATTTTCATGTTCTGAGTGTGGGAAATGCTTTTCACGGAAATTCGTTCTCATTGATCATCAAAGAATGCACACCGATAAAAATCCATTTTCATGTTCTGAGTGTGGAAAATGTTTTAAACGGAAACAAAAACTTGTGTCTCATCAGAGGATTCACACAGGTGAAAAACTATATCTATGTCTTGATTGTGGAAAATCTTTTACACAGAGACAACATCTTATTTCTCATCAAAGGATTCACACAGGGGAAAAGCCATTTCAATGTTCTGAATGTGGAAAATGCTTTACCGAAAAATCAACTCTTCGTAATCATCATAAAACTCACACAGGTGAAAAGTCATTTATGTGTTCTGAATGTGGGAAACATTTTGCACAAAAATCACATCTCGTTCAGCATCACAGGCGTCACACAGGTGAGAAACCATTTTCCTGTTCTGAATGTGGAAAATGCTTTGCAGAAAAAGCAACTCTTCGCAGACACCATAAAACTCACACAGGTGAAAAGTCATTTATGTGTTCTGAATGTGGGATACATTTTGCAGAAAAATCACATCTTGTTCAACATCATAGACGTCACACAGGTGAGAAACCATTTTTGTGTCCTGAATGTGGGAAAACTTTTTCCGATAAATCATATCTCCGTAGGCATCAGAAAATGCACAGCGATGAAAAGTGATGCACATGGGGGGAATTCATTTTGGTGCGTTACTGTAAAAAGTAACGGGGCCTGCGTACTAGTACTGATGTTACAGTGATAGTGCGCGTAATTACCGTTAATACGGTAATTTCAATGCCGGCTTTTTGCTCACGGCTCCCTGAGCCACGAGCAGGAATCCGGGTTAAATTTACCGTAATAATGGCAGTACATTTATCGCGGCGCTATTCCGAGGGAAATTTAATTCCTTCATAGATCGAAAACTATTTCCATATCCTGATTGTGGGAAATGTTGTACACCGAAACATGATAATCATCAAATGATTCAATCAGATGAAATGACATTTCCATGTTGTTCATGTGGGAAATACTTTTGCATAAAAATCAACTCTTGCTAAGCACCATAAAACTCACGCTGATGAAAAGTAATTTTCATGTTTTGAATATATTAAATATTTTGCATGAAAATCGCATCCCTTTGAACATCAGAGAATTCACACAGGTGGGAACCCATTTTCATATTCTGATTGTTTTCACAGAAATCTGCATCTTAAACATCATACCATTCACATCTATTCATACAGTTAATAACTTCTATTATTTTAAAGTAGATATTTTTGTGTCCAACAATGGAATGTAATTCTAATTAAAGTAATTCTCCACCCATGAGGCAAGCATTGTATCAGTTTCTTTACATTATGTTATGCACGTTTTGTCGCTATCCAATAACGATTGTCGAATCTCGATTTGTGTTTCCAACGCACAAATATTTGTTCACATAATAAGTACAGCCGTTACTTATCGCTGGCGCTCTGGATCCAGTGAACAGTCATTCAGGTCTGAAGTCTGTGGTCAAAGATAACTGCTCACTAGATGAAAAGCTCCTGCTTATATGCAGACAGAGATACAGTAAAACAATGCAGATGATGTGGCTTGCTTCTATTGGTCCAGGTTTAAGGAAGGTCCAGGATGTTGCAGATCATAGGCTAGTTCAAACCAAAATATACAAAGGTGGGGGTCATCTCTCCAGGGGATGTGCTCCGGCTTTCCTGCCAAGAATCCAGTCTCAACTAGTCTATTAGCATTTTATAGTCAGTATCATTTTAAAGATTTATTCCCTAACATCAATAACTAGAGTATGCAATGTGCGATCTCTTCACCGAACCGGACAGCTGCTGATGAATAGGGGATTAAAATGATACCAGACATGACACTTTTCCTATAACCTGAACCTCATGTTTTACTAACATGCATATAACTTATAATATTAAACATAAATACTACTATATTTTGACAAATAACTATGTGTTGCAACTACAATTAATGTGTACTATTTACAAGAGTGTGTTTGTGCAAACCTGTGTAAAAGTGTAAAAACTGTTATTGCCAAGTGTAGCTGCTGGATACGCCCTTCCACGCCGTAGCGTGCTCTACGCATATTTGCAGACAAAGACAACCAAGTTTGCTCGATATTAATTGAAATGACTTTATCCAATTTGCTGACTTCGACAATTAATAATTAACTTTTCATAACCTGTTTATTATACAATACGTGAAGCTTCTGGTGCAGTTTTCTTTTCAAGAAGTCACAGGTTTTTACTGTAGACTCTTAATGTCAGTGCAGTGTCATTTGCAAGACTGCTCGTGTAATTCAGTTTCTGGATCAGCGTTGCTGGATTGTAAACAATATGAAAAGTCATCTTATTCCATCACAACAGATTCAGTTACTGGGGATCCAGATAGACACCATACAAAACAGAGTTTGTGTTATCACAGGAAAGGTGTATCTTGATCCAGTCCCCAGCACATCACCTGCAGACTCAGAGACAAGTCATAATAAAGGAATGTTTGCGATTGGTGGGGCTTTTTGTATCCAACATATTGGTAATCTTGTTGGCAAGATGGAAATACTGAGATCTCCAGTTGGAACTTATAAGGCAATGTAAAAAAAAAACACAGTCACTCAGTTAAGAGCAACAAAAGGAATGTCACTTCTGGAGACAGAGTCTGTGATTCCGGGAAAAACAATTGAGTGTCACAGGTTGGGGAGCTCACCTTCAAGGGCAAGTAGTGCACGGCAAATGGGCATGAAATGAGACAAGTCTTCATGTAAACATCTCGGAAATGAGAGCAGTATGCAATACGGTTCAACACTTCATCCTTATCTGAAAAGGAAGTATCTCAGGTCTTTCTCACAACAGAAAACTGGTAGCCTTCATAAATCAGGATTGAGATGTATAGTTGTCACACACCAGGCTCTCAGGTTCTGTCACTTACCTCTTCGCTGCCTTTCCAAGTTGTCCCTGTGGTCCTCAGGCTCTGCTGGTTTCAGACCTCTCTGTAAGATGCTGTCCAACCTGTCTCCACTCCAGAAATCCCTCCAGAATCAGAGTATGGGCGTGTCCATCTTGGATTCGTTCACATGATTCCTTTCAGCCAATCAGGTTATAACAGCCTCCATTTCAGATTCCCTCCAAAAGCAGTCCATGGGAGCTGCCATCTTGGATATAGTCACCTGATCCATCTCACAAACTCAGAGTGCTGCTTCTGCCCAGCTGATTGCAGTCTCCAATCAGGAATCAACAACAACTATAAAAGGACTTCCTGGAGCCCTTACATGTTTCCAGTGCAACATTATATTTCAGACGTCAACCTGGTACCCAGCAGTTTGCAGTCTTGTTATTTATCCAGCACTGACAGTGCAGTCTGCATTCTGGCTCCAGTCCGATTCCAGCAATCTGGTTCTATTCCAGTAACCAATCATCTTCCAGCATTATGGTTGCAGCATTCCTTTTCCAGCATTCTGGTTACAGCATTCCGGTTCCAGTCCAGTCTAGCATTCCGGTACAGCAATCAAGTTCCTGTTTGCTTTTCCCTGCTAGTGTAATCACCATCTGCACCAGTCCATTCACTACATGCAGAGGAACATTATCAGGCCACCCAGCATTGTCCACATAGTCGCCAGTCCAGCTCCAGAGACACAACCCAGTCTTGGTACAGACAGATTCTCAGGCATGACAATAGTATTGGTTAAATCTGATGTTTCTCAATGCCTATGTGGCAATAGTTGCAAGCATATTGTTAGCATCACGGTGGCTAAGTGGTTAGCACTTCTGCCTCACAGCGCTGGGGTCATGAGTTTGATTCCTGACCATGGCCTTATCTATGTGGAGTTTGTATGTTCTCCCTGTGTTTGCATGGGTTTCCTCCGAGTGCTCCGGTTTCCTCCCGCACTCCAAAAACATTACGGTAGGTTAATTGGCTGCTATCAAAATTGACCTTAGTCTCTGTGTGTGTTTGTGTATTAGGGAATTTAGACTGTAAGCTCCAATGGGACAGGGACTGATGTGAATGAGTTCTCTGCACATCGCTGTGGAATTAGAGGCGCTATTTAAATAAATGATGATGATCAATGCCTACATAGTACTACTGTTCACAATTTATAGCCAATGATCTTTTGTATTTGTGTTACTACCATACTTGGTAATATTGTCCTGGGAGCTTTGTCTCAGTAGTATAAGTAAGGGGGGGTCAGAATTCCTAGTATGAACACCATTGAGAGTTGTGGTAGTGAAACAGAATGTCTTTATTATGAACACAGATAATAAACAGATAAATGCAGTCAATGGTTAACAGTATGCATAGTCCATAGAAACAGCAGGTACCAAGTATAGTTTGGAAACCGCAATGGGAAAGATGAAGTGCAGACACAAGGAGACTGAATACCAGGTTAGTCAAGAGGCACAAGGCACTGGATAGTTGAAATGCAGATGACAGGAGGAGACACAGGATATCAGGCACAGTTGGTAAGATTCAGGTTACCAGATTTAGCAGATGACAGGAGGCAACAGATGATCCGCGGGAGAGGGTCAGGCAAGCCAGGGATCAGAATCCTGCAGATCCACAATAATACCAGGGAGTAAACAGGAGCAGGGTCACACAAAGCCCGGGACTGGGTCAAAAAAGGTGCAAAACTTAGGTACAAAGTAGGAATCAAATGTCAAGGAGATGTCAGGGAGACCAGCAGCAGCATATACAATTAATAAACTGGCTCAGATTGCTTGGAAAGGCAGTCTCTTAAAGGCCAGACACAGGTGATTAGGCTCCAGGAGTAATGATGAAAACATAACCCCTTGCAGGCAGGTTCAGACAAAGGCAGTGCAGCCTCTAGAGAGGAGATATTGGACTGCAGCCTGACGCAGATCATGACAGGGCGGTTGAGTTATTGGAGGCAGCCTCTTGACGGGACCAATGTCTGCAGTGGTGCCCGAAAATCCTACTCAATAATCCTGGTGTACTGACAACGTGGGTCCCAGGATAAACGATCTACCTTGACTACCACATGACATTAAGTATAACTGTAATTCAACTTATTATTACAGTAGAAAGCTTTTGTTTTGTCTTACATTCATACTTATCTCTCCCTCTCATGTTCATGCCTCCCCATATCAGCTCCATCTCCACTTCTCCCCCACCTGTTAATCCCCTCCCACCCATCCTCTGCCCATGGATGGGTCCCCTCCTAGTTTTCTATCTCGTCCAATTCCAAACCTCTCTCCCTTTCATGCTCCTACCTCATTATCACAAACACCCTTGCAGTCCAGCAACCCCAACAACCTCATGCACTTCTCTCGTCCCTCTCTTCCTCTGTCCTGTGGTCTCTGGAATGCCAGGTAAGTCTGTAACAAATTGACCTTTATCCATGTTCTCTTTATCTCTAGATCTTTCAACCTGCTTGCCAAGACTGAAACCTGTCTATCCCCTGAGGACACCTCTCCTGCTGCTCTCTCTTTTGGGAGCTTGTCCTTGTCCCACACACTCAGACCTGGGGACTGGCAAGATGGCATACTTCTCTTCCCCTGCTACAATATCCGGGTTCTTCCCCCTCAACCCTCCTTCTCTTTCTCCTCCTTTGAGGTACACTCTATCCACCTCTTCCTCCCAGCCCACCTTTGTGTTGCTGTTATCTACCGTCCTCCTGTTTCTCATTTTCTTGACCACTTTGCCCCCTGGCTCCCTCACTTTCCTCTCCTCTGACCTTCCCTCCCTCATCTTGATCACCTTCTTCACGCTACTGCTTGTCTCCTACTGGTCTTGCTTGGTACTCGCTCAGAGAACCATAACATGCGGGGCAGAAGCCACAAAATCCATACCTCCTTGCGGGGGTCCATGGTAAACACCTTCTGCTTTGTTAGACTCTGTACCTCCTAGTAGGGTACTGTTAAGCTAAGCAGACCAAAAGGGTCCATCAGATTCCCCGAGTTTGTGACACTAAGAACTGGCCTTCAATGTATCCTTCTGGAGAATCATCCGCCAAAGATATACTTTAGTACCTAGTAGATAGAGTGGAACAACAGGATGCCATTCAATTCCAACTACTGCAGTATTTGCAAGCACTGGTGACTTGCTTGGACACCCTCCAGGATTCTCTGCCCAATCCTCCTCCACAGGTGGCTCCTGACCCCCAGGACTTAAGAAATGCTCCAGCTAACCCCTCTACTTTACGGATTCCAATGCCGACCAAATTTGACGGCAACCACAAGACATGTCTGGGCTTCTTAAATCAATGTTCAATTCAATTTGAACTCTTACCCCAGAACTATCCCACCAACAGGATGAAGGTGGCTTATATTTTTTCCTTATGCTCTGGTCAAGTCCTGGTGTGGGCCTCACCTCTGTGGGAGTGGGATGACCCCCTTCTTTCTGATAGTACTGCCTTCATCTCAGCCTTTTGTAAAATTTTTGATGAGCTGAGCCAGGTGTCTTCTGCTGCCTTCAGTATCTTAAGGCACCACCAAGAATCTAGTTCTGTGGCCCAGTGTGTCATCCAGATCCGCACTCTGTCATCTGAACTTCAATGGAGCAACAAAGCGATGGTGGCAACCTTTTGGCAGGGCCTCTCTGACCGCATCAAGGATGTCCTTGCTTCTCAAGAAATCCATCTACATTGGATGCCCTGATTTCTTTGTGTAAATTGGATAGATATCCATTTTCGGGAGAGGTACTCCGAAATGGATCCAGTCAGCCGACCTTCATGCTGGCCCCACGCTTTCAGCATCCAACTTGACAAACCGATGCAACTAGTATACTCCCATCTGACTCCTGTGGAGTGAGAGAGAAGGCTGAAGAGCAACCTATGTGTAATGTGCTGATCCTGAACACCTTTTCAAATCTTGTCCCAAGTGCTTTTGAAACGTCAAGCCCTGACCTGTTCCGGGGAGGGCAAGCTACAGTTATCAAAATCCTCCCTAAGTAGACCTACCATCAGCATGATTCCAGTAATACTCCACTGCTCTTCTGGCCATCTCAATTCTTAGACCTTTCTGGACTATGGGGCTGCTGGGAATTTCATCTCCTCCTTGGTGAAGCAGTGGTCTCTGCCTACTTCCCCATTGAAAATTCCAGTAGATATCACAGCTATCGATGGTAACCACATATTTAATGTAATCATCTGGTTCCGGACTGGCCCTCTCACTCTACAAGTTCTCACTCTACAAGTGGGAGCCTTACATTCCAAACAGATCTCTTTTATGATCCTGCCCCAATTGCTAGCCTCATTAGTCTGGGCCTCCCATGGCTTCAATTACATTATCAGCTGGACTAGTCATCATCTCAGATCCTAGCCTGGAGCTTGGCCTGCAAGTCTTGTTGCATCACTAAAGTTGTACCAGTTCAGTTTGTGTCTTCCTTTGTTGGGGTACTCTGTCCTTTCATTCCTCCTCAATAATCTTCCTTTTTTGATGTCTTTGATAAATGTCAATCCGAGATCTTTCTACCTCATCGCCCCTGGGATTGTCCTATAAATCTTCAGTTTGGTAAGACTCCTCCTATGGGTCGAGTCTATCCCCTGTCCATCCCTGAGACTCAGGCCATGGCTGAGTATATCAAGGAGATTTCTCAACGGGGACTTATTAGACCATACTCCTCTCCTGTCGGTGCCGATTTTTTCTTTGTGAAGCAGGATGGCTCCATACGACCTTGCATTGCTTGCCGCGGTCTGAACTCGATTACCATCAAGAACCAGTACCACATTCTTCTAAACTTTTTGACCGCATTAAGAGTGCCTGATTCTCTCTAAATTGGACCTCTGGAAGGCATACAACCTAATCTGAATCCGTAGTGGAGATGAATGAAAAACTGTGTTCAGTACCTGGGAGGGCCACTACGAATAACTTGTCACGAACCCTTCGGGCTCTGTTAATGCACCCGCAATTTTTCAGAGCTTCATGAACAAAACTTTTCAGGGATGTGCTCTACTCCTGTGTGGTCGTCTACCTAGACGACATTCTGATGTTCTCCAAGGATCTCAATTCCCATTCTTTGAAGCATTTTCTGAGTGAAGATTTATTTTACAATTAGTTACCATTTTCACCAACCATAAAAAATCTAATGTATCTCCAAACCACCCAGTATCTCAATCCCCGCCAGGCCCACTGGTCCTTGTTCTTCTCCCGTTTTAACCTTCATATTACCTTCAAATTGAGCCACACGGACAAATGCCCTCTCCAGGGCTTTCATCAATGAGCAAGACCTGGAGGAGACTAGTAATTATCCCATTCTGGACCCTAAATGCCTGCTTTCCACCTGAGTGACCTCTCCCACCTCCGGGTAAGACTTTTGTCCCTTTAAATCTTCAGAAAAGACTCCTTCATTGGTGTCACTCCTCTCGTTTTGTCAGTCATGCAGGTGTACTCATTTCCCGAAACTACTGGTGGCCTACTCTCTGTTCAGATACCAGGGAATTTGTCTCGGCCTGCACAAGACTTCCCTTAAAGCCACCTGAGGTCTTCTCCAGGCACTACCACTCCCTGCTAGACCACTATGGACTTTATAAATGACTTTCCTGCCATCAAGAAATTTGATACCGTTTGCGTGGTAGTCGATCGCTTTTTTAAGATGGCCCATTTCATTCCTCTCACTGGCCTTCCTTCTGCTCTGGTCCTGGCTCAAACTTTCATTAAAGATATAAAGATATACATTTTATACTGTAGTTGCACAGTCACAACAGCGTATTAAACCTTCCTGTGCTACAACACCAGACATTTGGTAAAACATGCCTAGCAGCCAGGGCTGCCATCAGGGACGTACTGTAAGGGGCCTGGACAGACAACAGACCGCTCCTTCACCTTTTGGAGGTCCAGGGCCCTGACAATTTCGTGGGTACAGCAGCTGAACAGCGACGGCAACAGCAAACACACTAGAGCTCAGTGGGTCCAAAAGCTGATCAGAGATCATTGTAGATACTATCTGCCATTTATGTAGTAACTATTTAAGTCAAATTGAACACACATAATACTTGTCTGAATGTTCGTGGACGACTGTTATGTTGTATATGTAAATTCAGGCTATACAAGGTTCTGTCACCAGCCACATCCTGTTGAGAGTTTTAAGCATGAATACTCTGCTACACATCTATAATCAATAAAGCTTAACATTTATTTGAACATACCCGGTACCCGGGCCTTGTTCCTCTCCTCCAACTTCCTTGCTGACTGCTCAGCCAGTCTATATGCCTCCTTCAACTCCTCCTTCAGCCTGGTTATGTATTATAACCTTGAGGTCCCAGGAGTATCTTCTGGTGAGACCCTGAATCAGAGATCTATGGGTAATCTTGCCTCTCTATCGAACATCACAGTATAACGGGAAAACCCTGTGGTCTCATTTCTCATGCAATTGTATGCATGCCCCAACTTGGAAATGTATCTGCTCCATTGTGCCTTTTTTCTAGGGTTTAAGGTGCCCAGCATATTGAGGAAGTTCTGGTTTAACCTTTCCGGCTGTGGATCCCCCTGTTGATGGAAAGAGGTCGTCCTTGACTTCTTGATCCTACAGACCTCACTCAACTCCTTGATCAAACGGCTTTTGAAGTCTCGACCTTGGTCAGAGTGGATGTGTGCTGGTAGTCCGTAGTGCACAAAGAACTTTTCCCATAGTACCTTGGCGACTATACAAACCCTCTGGTCTTTGGTGGTGTAGGCTTGGAGTGTAATGGTCAGTCACCACCAACACGTTGCTAATGTTCCCTTCATCCGGTTCCATGGAGAAGAAATCAATGCAAACCAGCTCTAGTGGCCCACTACTAGAACCTGTCTCCAATGAAACCGGCAGTCTTCTCAATGGCTAGATAACCATATTTATCGAGCAGAGCTTTAAATAGCCCGATCCTTACTTGGCAGCACCAAATTCACTCAGGTCCTTCCAATCTTCCCTTGGGACTTTCGATATAGTAGTCCCTTCCTCACTACTAGGAATTCCCTCTGAAGTAACAGTAGAGCCATCTCCTCACCCTTCACTCCACTGCTCTGCAACTTCTGTTTGTACTTTACAGCCCACCGCACCGGTCCAATTGCTAGATCCTGCTGTTGATCTGCCATCCGCTGGGCAAAGTTTAGCTGTTGGAGGTATTCCATATCCAGATTGGTCAAACAGCAATATGATGGCGGTATGGCCTTCTCTGTGGCTCCTAGAGAATTGATGCTTTCCCTCACAGGAAGGATGGTCACTCGGCCTTCATGGCACATCCCTGTCACCTCAGGAGCAGGAACTTCAACCCAACCATCCTCTATTCCTTCACAAGACCTCCCTGGCAATCTTGACAGAGCATTCTCACCTACATTGGTGTTCCCAGGCTGGTATTTGATGAAAAATTTGTATACTGATAATGCTGCCAGCTTGATGTCCAGTAGCATCAAGCTTCACCGTAGTCTGCACGTAGGTCAAAGGATTGTTATATGTCTGGATCTCAAAAGTAACACCGCAGCGGTAGTCATGCAGCTTATCCACTATAGCCCACTTGAGCGGCAGAAATTCCAATTTGTGGATTGGAGAGTTCTTCTTGCTGGGAGACAAACTTTGGCTATCATAAGATACTGGGTGAAGATTCCCATTATGGTCCTGGTACAACACTCCCCCGATTCCTATGAATGAAGCTACACTCAGCTTCTGTTTTCATAGCTTGGGTATCCCTATGTTCCTCTGTACACTCGGTCTTTCCGGCAGGCTCTCCTTTCCACACACACCTTACGCCTCCTGTTGCTGTATCTCCTCTTTGACTCCCAGGACCTCTGTCATGCTTCAATGGAAATCACAGCAAGAAGGTTTTAATCAGAAAATAGTGCGGACCAAATATTGCTGATACTGCACGGGGATTTCTGAGTAAGGCTGTATACTGGTAGCAAAGGAATACAGCGGATGCATGTAGAATGGCTGAGTAAAGAGAAATCCGGTGTAGTGATGTCAGCAGCAGCATGTGAAAGTCCCAGAGCACAGGAGAAGCAGGAGAACACAACCATAAGGAAATGCAACAAAACAACAATGACCAGCACAGGTACTAAAGAGTGGCAAGTATAAATATGGAACCACCAGGTGCAGGAGATAATTGGTGCAACAGGTTAACCCCTAAAAATGAGAAGAAAATGGCACAATAGCAACACCTCATCATCATCATCATCAACATTTATTTATATAGCGCCAGCAAATTCCGTAGCGCTTTACAATTGGGAACAAACATTAATAAGACAATACTGGGTAATACATACAGACAGAGAGGTAAGAGAACCCTGCACGAAAGCTTGCAATCTATAGACACCTATGGTGAATAGAGGTACTGCCAGATAATACATACAATGAAACACAATAATATAGTCCAATATAATCCTAGAGGCAGGAGCTACCGAGATGAAGCAGCATCCTGAGGCGATGCTGCAGAGCAAGAGAGGCAGATGCTAACAACCTCTTCCTCTCAGCATTCTCCTTCCTGCCTGTGATGATTATGTATTATTGTTATTTCCCCTTAATAATCAGGTATGACAATGTACAGGGTGATTCAAAAGTCACAGTACACCCTTTTATTTCAAAAACTCTACTGGAAATTGGGAAACCTGAATACTCCAGTAAGGTATGGGTGACGTGGTCTATCTTTTACGGTATGTACCAAACATGGGCGCCATCTTGAAATCGGCCAATCGGTCCAATTCCTGTAGAGTTTTTGAAATAAAAGGGTGTACTGCGACTTTTGAATCACCCTGTATATTGTATGTAACCTTGTAATGTAATCTCAACGTGTGCTTTGCTAAATGACATGAGTCTGAACCTATGTAAGTGTCAATAATCTTTGGAAATTAGCCAGATCCAGGGATATAAGCATCTCTGAGGATTTTTTTGTATGCAGAAGATGTGGACCTGACCAGCGAAGCAGAACGAGCAGAGGTGAGAACTCAGGTCCTGTGAGCAATCCAGAGCTCAGGACATCCCTAACTCACTTCAAAAGCCCTGTGACATTTTTGTAATCAATCTGACATAATTTAAAATGTAATTCCTAAGGTGGGGGTGAGAGTTATGTGAAAAAAGGTTTCAAATCTGCCTTAGATATTACATGTGCATTTTAATGAGGGGGTCTATCAAGACATAAATGTCCAATATTTCTCAATTGTGTTTCCTCACACACAACAAGGGCCTGATTCATTAAGGAACTTAAATTAAGCAGTTTCTTATTTAGGTCTCCTGGACAAAACCATGTTACAATGCAAGGGGTGAAAATGAGTTTTCTGTTTTGCACATAAGTTAAATACTGACTGTTTTTTCATGTAGCACACACATATTTGATAACTTATTTGTACACTGAAATTTAAAGTTGATATTTGTGTGCTACATGAAAAAACAGTCAGTATTTAACTTATGTGCAAAACAGAAAACTAATTTGCACCCCTTGCATTGTAACATGGTTTTGTCCAGGAGACTTAAATAAGAAACTTCTTTAAGTTCCTTAATTAATTAGGCCCCAACTAGTAAGTAGTGACTTTAGTGGTTTTATTTCCTATTTTATTTTCTGAAACTTATTTGTGCAACTTCTATGTCTTCTCAATAACTTTTTGTAACTAAGCCTTGGAAACATTTTTCGGATTAAAATACATTTAATCTAGCGTGTTCTCCATGATTCTTTGTGAACTCACGAAGCCCAGGGAGGATCATGCTACATGTGTATGTGATTTAAGTGTGAAACATTAATAAGTGGTTTTGGTGAACGTAAGGACACCATAATATATCCTTTGTGGTGGCAGAAAAGCTGTATTCATTGCTAAGTGGCTAAGGTGACGCCAGTCACGGCCAGCTGTTCAGATTGCTGTATCTGAGACAGGCTGGGCGCTCATGACACTGCCTTTTCCTCCCTTACTCTTTGTTGATGGTGAGCACATACCTTGTCATGTCTGTAAACAGTAATTTTTTTAAAAAAAAAATCAGTCCAGGGCCATTGAACATGGGGCTAAATTCCCTGGGTGAATTGGGACGCAAAAAAAATGTGCCCCCCTCACCCCAGGACAAACCAGTCCCATGCTGAAAGCACTAGGGCTATTCCCACAGTCATGCGTGTGTTAATAGGTAAAGTGAAAGATATACGTTATTATTTTTGCATTGTGCACTACTGATCCAAGCATGCCCTGGCCACCATAGAATGTATGGGTATTCTGGAGTGTGTGGCACTATAAGTGTCAGATTACGTATGGTCGGCATTGTATGCTGGAACTTGTAGAACTACAAGAGCCAGCATGTCCTGGCACTAAGGGCCCATTGGGCCCTGTAGTGAACTAAGAAAAAATGTTTGAAGAAAAAAAAATTACAAAAAAAATAAATACTCTAAATAAAGACCTCCCCTCATATCCATAATTAACCAGTTTCTTTCCTCACCTAAGTACATAGATCAAGGCTGGAACTTCTGAAATCTTCTGATAGTAATCCGGTTTGGGCAAAATAAAACTCGTCATTGAAAGTCACAGTATTTGCTCATACTGGAGCCCAGGCGCAATTGATCTGCAATCGATCTGAATCCAGCAAACAATAAAAAAGACTCAGATCGATTGCATTGCCTCTGAAGAAATTGCCAGAGTGCATACTTGCCTACTTTTGCCTGGCTTCCTCCGGGAGATCAATGAAGAGTGGTGGGAGAGGGCAGAAGGGGGCGGGGCTTTGTGAACCGTGTCATATTGGCCCTAACCCCAGTGACGTATGCCTGTTTTGGGTCTTTTTACAGTGGTAAAAAGTCCCAAAGTAGGCATTATGTCACTGGGGGGTGGGGGCAAAATGCAGCATTTTGCTAAGCCCCGTCCACTCTTCCCATACACCCCTCCATGCCGGGTATGAAGTGGGCAGATGCGGGAGAATTGCCAGCTCTCACGGGATTCTGGGAGACCTACCAGGAATTCGGGAGTCTCCCGGACATTCCTGGAGAGTTGGAATATATGTCCGAGTGGTAAAGAAACGCGTCAAAATATATATACTAATGTTTTAATAGATACCCATGAAATTAATGAAGAACACCATGTGCAACTTAAAAACTGAAGCTATTGTGATTACACCACGCGTGATTACAAGACGGACCTAAGCAACCTATCCCAGCGGCTGAACACAGGCTGAAGGTTCTTCTGGTCAATTAGTGGAATCCGAGACTGATTACTGATTATGCGCATGAAGATTATTTTACTGCCACATCACGGACTTGCACATAGTGGGCCTGAGTCATTAAAGAGAGCAAAGCAAAATAAAAGGAGTACGTTTGCTCCTGGATAAATCATGTTATAGTGTAAAGGGTGCAAATTAGTTTATTATTTTGCACTTATGGAAAGTACAGGCTGTTTTTTTCATGTAGCACACAAATACTTCATAACTTTAATTTTACACTGAAATTTAAAGTTGATATAGAAAATGTCTTATCCCAACTATAAATCTGTCTCCACATATTAAATTTACCTCCCACACCAATGCAACATGGTTTTCCAAGGTGCAAATTTACTCCTTTTTCATGCTTTTCTCCCCTTAAAGACTCGGCCCAGTGTGCGGCCACAGGCAGAACAGCCCTACTGTGTAAGGGGGGGATTTTTCCTCCCCCTCCCTTCCCGATCCGCCACTGGGTGAAACTATTAATTCCCTATACCGTCAGACTGTACAAGGCATTTACAACCTTAGTGAGAGTGAAGAGATGCCAGGCAGGCTAATTAATCATTATATTCAATATGCCTGGCACACTGCTCCTGCCACATGTATCAATGCAATTACTTGTTATTTTTTTTTATTATTATAAAGTACCAATTATAAAGTAATTCAGTAGGTAAAACTAGAATGTGCTGGATATGACTTCCAATAGAACAAGTGACCTGTGTAATGACTAATAAAATACATATTCCACTTACACCCAGTGGCAGATGCAGCAGCCACTGACATATATTGGATACATGAGTGTATCTGGGTTATCCCGTCCACGGGCTCCTTTGCTCCATGTTTTCCTCTCCCTGCAATCTCTGGCAGCGGAGTGCACAGACCCTGGTAAAACCAGCAGAGATACAACATCTGTGACTGCTGCATTCTCCTCATTCCCATCATATAACCAGCTCTCTTCCAGATGAAGGGACTTCTCCTTACTATACATGGCCGCACAATGCACCAGTGATAACACAGACTAGTGATTAGGAGACTTTATTTATTGTAGGAATGTGCTAATGTTTACTGTACACACGTGCTGGTCTTCACAAACATGTCTGCCGCCATAGTGCAGTCTTATTACATCGTAATATCACTTACAGTTCTACATCTAGTGTTATCCTGGGGTAAGAGGTGAGGAGGAAACCAGAAAACTACATTACCCAGATCCCTCTGTTCCTCCTGGTACCTGGTATCATCGTCATAATTCAGTTGTTGTTTAACTCCGGGAGAGGTATGTTACGTCCATGTAGTGACTCAGTATATAGCTGTACTAATGTACTGAGGGAGTAGTGGTGACAGTGCTGGGAGACCAGGCAGAGTGGAGTCAGGTGGGAGTGCAGGGAAGGAGTAGTGGTGACAGTGCTGGGAGACCAGGCAGAGGGGAGTCAGGTGAGAGTGCAGGGAAGGAGTAGTGGTGACAGTGCTGGGAGACCAGGCAGAGGGGAGTCAGGTGAGAGTGCAGGGAAGGAGTAGTGGAGACAGTGCTGGGAGACCAGGCAGAGGGGAGTCAGGTGAGAGTGCAGGGAAGGAGTAGTGGTGACAGTGCTGGGAGACCAGGCAGAGGGGAGTCAGGTGAGAGTGCAGGGAAGGAGTAGTGGAGACAGTGCTGGGAGACCAGGCAGAGGGGAGTCAGGTGAGAGTGCAGGGAAGGAGTAGTGGTGACAGTGCTGGGAGACCAGGCAGAGGGGAGTCAGGTGAGAGTGCAGGGAAGGAGTAGTGGAGACAGTGCTGGGAGATCAGGCAGAGGGGAGTCAGGTGAGGTTGCAGGGAAGGAGTAGTGGTGACAGTGCTGGGAGACCAGGCAGAGGGGAGTCAGGTGAGAGTGCAGGGAAGGAGTAGTGGTGACAGTGCTGGGAGACCAGGCAGAGGGGAGTCAGGTGAGGGTGCAGGGAGGGAGTAGTGGTGCGAGTGCTGGGAGACCAGGTAGAGGGCAGTCAGGTGAGAGTGCAGGGAAGGAGTAGTGGAGACAGTGCTGGGAGACCAGACAGAGGGGAGTCAGGTGAGAGTGCAGGGAAGGAGTAGTGGTGACAGTGCTGGGAGACCAGGCAGAGGGGAGTCAGGTGAGGGTGCAGGGAGGGAGTAGTGATGACAGTGCTGGGAGACCAGGCAGATGGGAGTCAGGTGAGGTTGCAGGGAAGGAGTAGTGGTGACAGTGCTGGGAGACCAGGCAGAGGGGAGTCAGGTGAGGGTGCAGGGAAGAAGTAGTGGAGACAGTACTGGGAGACCAGGCAGAGGGGAGTCAGGTGAGAGTGCAGGGAAGGAGTAGTGGAGTCAGTGCTGGGAGACCAGGCAGAGGGGAGTCAGGTGAGAGTGCAGGGAAGGAGTAGTGGAGACAGTGCTGGGAGAACAGGCAGAGGGGAGTCAGATGAGAGTGCAGGGAAGGAGTAGTGGTTACAGTGTTGGGAGACCAGGCAGAGGGGAGTCAGGTGAGAGTGCAGGGAAGGAGTAGTGGAGACAGTGCTGGGAGACCAGGCAGAGGGGAAAACAGGGAAGGAGTAGTGGAGACAGAGCTGGGAGACCAGGCTGAGGGGAGTCAGGTGGGAGTGCAGGGAAGGAGTAGTGGTGACAGTGCTGGGAGACCAGGCAGAGGGGAGTCAGGTGGGAGTGCAGGGAAGGAGTAGTGGTGACAGTGCTGGGAGACCAGGCAGAGGGGACTCAGGTGAGTGTGCAGGGAAGGAGTACTATAACACACTGTACATTTTACACTGCATTACCAGTACCTGGTTATAGACTAGTTTATCAGTTTTTTAAATCCCATTAATTTCCAATTGTTAAAAGGTTCTGTATTCTGCAGGTGCTCTGCTATGTGAATGTGATGGTATTTTCCTTTTAACAAAAATGTATGAACTGTAGTGTGAGCTGATGGAATGATCTGAACATTCATACTGGTGTTACTTTGTGGGTTGATTATATTGATGAGAAATGGATTTAATAGCCCTATAGTTTCTACTATCTCAGTACAGAATTCCATCCCACCAGGATATTTAAAACAAAGAAATTATATCGGTTTCTACCTACAGAGCTCACTGCCAAGGTCTGCCCATTCCCAGAGTCTTCATGATGGAAAAGGACAGGAGTCACATGACTGAGAGGATATTTAATCTCACCCTGGAGATCATCTCACTGCTGACTGGAGAGGTGAGGAGATCTGGGAATGTCACACTGATATCTCTATTGTCTCTTGAAATCTTCAGAGAATTAATATGGAGTATTGTCCGGGGGTAGATGATGTGGAGCTAACAAAGAAAGTGATAGCACCAGATGTACTGTTATTATTTATTATTATTATTATTTAGTTATATGGTGCCACAGATTCCGTAGCTACAGACAATTGACAAAGATCACAAATACATGGAAACAGTTACACCTAAGGAGCATAAGTGAGTGCGAGTATAAAACTGTAGGGACAGTAAAAGACATGACAAGGACATATGAGGAAGATGGACAGTAGGAAAACATGAGACAATAGGGAAAGAGGATCCTGCCCCTGAGAGCTTACATTCTAGAAGGAGCGGAGGTGAGAGACAGTAGGAGCAACTGGAATAAAGTGGAGATGGTGGGCAAAGGAAGACCAGGTGGTGGACAAGATAGTTGAGTGGGGGTTGGACAGGTGAGTAAGAAGAGGTGAGTTTTGAAGGAGTGTTTAAAGGATTGTAGGTTAGAGAAGGTAAAGAGTTACAATGGTGGGGATCAGCACAGGAGAAGTCTTGGAGGCAGGAGTGTGAAGAGATGAAGAGAAGCATAGGTCTGAGGCAGAGTGGAGTGTCCAGGTAGCGGTCTACCTCAAGACGAGGTCACAGATGTGTGGGGAGATGTATTGTTGAGGGCTTTGTAAGTGTGGGTGAGAAGATTGAATTGAGTTCTGGAATGGATAGGGAGCCAGTGAAGGGATTTACATAGAGGAGCAGTGTAAGAGAAGCGACTGGAGATGAAGATGAGCCTAGCTGCAGCATTCTGGGTGGATTGAAGGAGGGGGCGAAGGTGAGAGTCATGAAGGCCAGTGAGACAGGGTTGCAGTACTGAAGACAAGATATGATGAGTTAATGGATTAGGATTTGGTTACTTCCTGGGAGAGGAAGAGGTGGATTTTAGTAATGTTACGGATGAGGCAGCGGCAGGACTTGGTGAGGGACTGAATATGAGGAGTAAAGCTGAGGGCAGGGTAAAGATTGACTCCCAAAGCAGCGATGTTTGCAGTGAGAGGTGATGTAGAGAGAGAAGAGCTCTGCCTTGAGGGACACCAATAAAGTGACAAGGGGAGGGAGAGTCAGAAGCAGAGACACTAAAGGAGTGGCCAGAGGGTTAGGAAGCAAACCAGGAGAGGGCAGTTTCACAAAAACCTAGGGAGTCGGTAGTTTGTCACTTTAGCGAGGGCAGTTTCAGTTGCATGGGGATGAAAACCAAACTGGAAAGGCTCCAGGTGAGAGTGGGAAGAGAGAGGGGTCAGAATTTAGAAGCAAAGGGGAGCAGGGAAATGGGGAGGTAGTTTGAGGGAGAGGACTGGTCAAAGAAGGTTTTCCCATTTGAAAACTGTAGGCTCAGGGTGCAGTGGATTAAATAACATGTGACACTCAGGTTGTCTAACAGGTAAATAGTTTATTTGATATAAATATTTAATATAAAAGAGTTATAATAATGCAAAGCATAATATTATTCAAAAAGTAAATAAAAGTGTTACTTATCTGTCAATAGATTTTCCAGTAGATATGTGTAATCACAGATTTTTGTAGGACGCCGCCTTCATGCAACGGAATCATGGCACATAAACTCGAAAGCTACAAAAACTACTGGCAGCAAACAGGTGTTTGGCAATTGTGTAGCATTACAAACTGAGGCCATGTTATGTCGCACATACCTTGCTTTTATAGACGAGACCCTAAAATCATTTGCATATATATTTTATAAACATGATCTCAGACTTCTATTGGTTTACTACTGATAAGAACTTGAGCATGTGCAGTAGGCCCAAAGCCACCGCCATAAGTAGAAATGTGTAGAAGATTTGAAGGTGGAGGGGAAGACACCAGTGGTGAGAGACAGGTTAAAGAGGTGAGCAAGGTGAAGACCGTCATTGGAGGAGAGGGAGCGGAGAAGTTTGGAGAGAACAGAGTCAAGGGGTCAGGTTGAGGAAGAAGAGGAAGAGAGTAGAGTGAGGATTTCAGACAGTTTCTATCAGACAAGTAATTTTATGGTATTTTCTTTACTGAATATTATTTTCACCTACATACATGTCTCCTATAAATAATTTTTAGAAATATCCAGATCAAGGTGTCATATAGGTCTTCTACCAGTTTCGGACTTTCACTGAACCTCAACTATAGTGATACTTACTACTGTCTCACATTACACAGGATTACACAGTAGTGAGGAAGGAGTCCAGTAATCATGTGTCATCCAGCATCAGCTGGATGGTGTCAGGAGGATGGAGCAGGACCCAGAGCCCCATCATGGAACCTCCACCTCACTCACTGATACATGAGAGAAACAATGACCAGAGGATTCTAGAACTCACCAACAAGATCATTCAGCTGCTGACTGGAGAGGTGACTGCTGGGAATGGGACATTATACAGTAACACCAGGGGATGTGTCTGGGTGATGACTGTATCATTGTGTGTGTCAGGTTCCTATAAGGTGTCAGGATGTCGCTGTCTATTTCTCCATGGAGGAGTGGGAGTATTTAGAGGGACACAAGGATCTGTACAAGGACGTCATGATGGAGAGTCACCGGCCCCTCACATCACTGGGTAAGAGACCTAACTAGATATACACATCCTCTGATATATCCTATATAAACCATGTGGTCAGTCACTGTGTGTTCATCTCCTGCAGATGGATCCGATAATGGAAATGTATCAGAGAGATGTCCAAGTCCTCTTTATAGAGCGGAAGAGGGAAATATCTCACGTGAATTTCAGGTACATATAATTAGCAGTTCTAATAATAAAACTGATGTCAGGTTCTTATGTTTATTTTGTTTTTGCATTTTATGTGTGCGAAAATGAGCAATGTATTTACAGCATAACAACCATAACATTAGACACAGATGACACTAATACAAACTCTCACACGTTAGTACATAGTACTATAGATCTATCAAAGGGAATTCATGATTCTCTGACAACCAGAGTAAGTGTAAATAGAGGGAGAGAATAAACCAGTTTATAGGCGTTCAAGACATGGCATGACATTCGAGTACCTGTGAGTGCGACTAACTCTACGGGAAAGGCGGCTGCTATAGGTGAAGACCTCTTACCATCTGTTCTAAAAGTTTGTCAATAGCCGTTAGCTGTAACATAAAGGATAGACAAATTCTAATTGTTATCAAAATACTATACTTTAATATGGAGCTGGTCCCCCTTTTGCAGCGATAACAGTTTCCACTCTTCTTGGAAGACTTCCACAAGATGTTGGAGTGTTTCTGTAAGAATTTGTACCCATTCATTCTGTAGAGCATCTATAAGGTCAGCCATTGATGTTGGACATGAAGGCTTCTCGCAATCTCCGTTCCAGTTCTTCCCAAGGGTGTTCGATGGGGTTGAGGTCAGGGCTCTGTGCGGGCCAGTCATGTTCTTCCACACCGAGCTCATCAAACCATGTCTTTGTAGTGCTAGGTTTCTACAAAGGGCCTTCCCCAAACTGATGCCACAAAAGTGTAAGTATAGCATTGTCCAAAATGACTTGGTATGCTGAAGCATTAAGATTGCCCTTCACTGGAGATAAGGGGCTTAGCCCAAACCCTGAAAAACAGCCCCATACCATTATCCCTCCTCCACCAAACTTCACGGTTGGTATAATGCAGTCAGGCAGGTAACGTTCTCCCGGCATCCGCCAACCCCAGACTCTGTCATCTGGCTGTCAAACAGAGAAGCGTGATTCATCACTCCACAGAACACGTTTCCACTGCTCCACAGTCCAGTGTCGGTGTTCTTTACACCACTCCATCCGAAGCTTAGCATTGGTCTTAGTGATGTGAGGCTTGAACGCAGCTGCTCGGCCATGGAAACCCATTCCATTAAGCTCCTGCCGCACATTTTTTTGTGCTTACATTAATGCCAGTGGAAGTTCGGAACTCTTCAGCTTTGTAATCGGCAGATCGTTGGCGACTTTTACGCACCATGCGCCTTAGCAGTCGTTGACGCCGCTCTGTGATTTTACGTGGTCTTCCGCTTCGTGGCTGAGTTGCAAACGAACCGTCTTATTGCAAAGTTGGCTTCCTATCACATAACCACGCTTGAGTCACTGAGTTCTCTTCAGAACTAACCATTTTGTATCACAAATGTTTGTAAATGGAGACTGCGTGGCCAGGTGCTTGTTTTTATAGAGATCTGGCAACTGATTGAAACACCTCAATTCTATAATTAACAGATATGGCCAAATACTTTTGTCCATATAGTGTATCTGAAACTCATCAGGACAATTACTTACCCCATTCTTAACAGATACTATGGTCTTTTAACATGGTTAAAAACATATGTACAAGATTTAAAACTCACTGAATTAGAGATCGTTATCCCAAACTTTGATACACATCTTTCATATTTCCTTTCATAATATCATTCTATATTTTAATATGACACCATATTTTAGATAAAATTACAGCCAAATAAAGTTTTTAATTAGAATAAATAAAATATGTTTTAAATGTATGTGATCAGTGCACCATGAAATGACAATCCTTAATTTTTGGGTGATTTTGAGACTAATTACTTGCTAGTGGTAGCGCCCTGTAAATGTGATGGTATAAATATATTTGCAAGGACAAGATCTGTAAATTGAATGACATTTTGGTGAAATTAGAGGAGGGGGAGATGAGAGATACATTTTAATGTTATGTTTGTAAACCTATGCGGAAGGAACAAGACAATATTTACATAAATATAACCATGACATTGGCATATAACATCAGGGTACTGTTCTCCTTGGGGGCATCAGTCCCAATTTATAAAGGAGTGAACAATGGGGCAGTCAGAAATGATATAATCCACAGCTGGTGAGAAGTATAAGGTAAACACAGCCAAAATGTTTCACTTTAGGAACATGGAAGTCCTATTGTTTAACCGGAGATATAATGAGCTGAACAGGCAGATAACACAACTAGCTCACCGATCCGCTGTGCGGGTGTAACCCTCCGATCTCCAAGATGATCTTGTTGTTCCTTAAATTATCACACTGCAAATGGTGAATGCTAAAGTGATCAGATATCCAAATGTCCTGAGTGTCTGTATAGGAGATGTAGCGGGGTCCTAATTAAAGAGTGTTTATCCTGACGCGTTTCTTCACAATAGCTATTTCTTCAGATATGAGTGTTCCCTAGTATTATTTATAGTCAGATATTATTATAATGTGATTTTATTGTGTGTGCTATTTAGGATGAAAACCTGATACATGTTAAGGATGAAGATAGAGAGGAGGGAGAGGGGATTCATGTAACCCACATTGATGGTGGAGAAAAGACGTATGTGAGGGGTGATGAGCTGGGTACGGAGGACATTCCTACAGATACCAGCACAGGTGAGTAATAACCATTATATACAGAACAGACTCAGTTCTTCTCCATGTTCTGTCCATACAACAATCTCTCATTCTGCGCCCTCCTCTGTCACTACATACTAATTAGGACAAAGTATCTGCCCAGTGTGTGAGCTCCTTCATTCAGCTCCTCCACCTCATGTACTGTGATGTAGGTAGTAGGTCACCCAGCAGAGAGCTTAGATCAGTATGTGGACTGACTGTCATGTAGTCAGAGCAGTTACATACAGCATATGGCGTTTCTCTATGCTCTCTCCTGGGGAGCGAAACCAATAAAATATAGATTTTCCCCACACATAGTGCAGAAGTCACAGTTGCACACTGCCCAGCACCAGCTCTCACAACAGTTGTTTACTAGGATGACACTGGTGGGCAGTCCATCCAGTTGTTCCATTTCCAAGAACCCTGGTCCTGTCCCCCAATCAAGATTTACCTGAGCCAGAGGAATGTCTTTAAGTTGAGCCACAGCTATGACGACCCTCACCAGTCAGGTCCTCAGCACTTAACTTAAAACTTTAGCTTAAAACATTCCAAATAAAGGCTCAATTAATTTAAGAATCGTTAATGACAAAAGCGTTTCATATATAATATCTTGTTTTTTTCACTGTCAACCACTTCCAATGCTTCTGGGGTGGAGTTCTGCAGAGACAAATAGCCAGACTTCATGACAGCAAGCCATGGTGGAAGGGCCAGGCCTGGCTCTGTGGGCTAGCTGCTGGCACGGGAAGCACCTCCAATGATCAGAATGGTTGCTGGTCCTTATGCCAGAGGGGGGGACTGTAGATGTTCTCCACCTTGGTCGATTGGCAACATACTCTCCATCCAACCAGGCAGGTTGCTGTAGGGTATTGGTGATCTGCTATCTACACTCATATCTCTAGGGCCAATTTCAGCAGAAATTGTTCTAGGATAATGAGGTCCTGGATACTTTCAGCATGAAGGGTTCATTCCTTCCACCCACAGGGAGCAGGACTGCCTTGGCTGATTGGCATACTGAATGTGGGTATTTCTCCCACTCTTCACCAGGGTCTGAAGCTTCACCCAATACGTCTCCATGGTGACTGTAAACCTTGCCAGCAATGCCTTTCTGATGTCTCCATAGATTCTGTTGGCTGCTATGCTCAAGGCATGGTACGCCCCGAGAGCTCAAGTACAGACGGCACATGCCACAGATCACAAAGATTTATGGTTGGCGCTACTAACTTCAGGGGTAATTCAAGTTTTACCAGTCCATATATTCATATATATTGCATGCATAGTTAGTTTACGCTTTATACATTATATATGCACATATCATCATCATCATTTGGAACTAGTGTTTGAGCATATGCCACAGAGGTGTAACCTTTCTAACAGGGCCATTCTGTGGCAAGAATCAAGTCTTACACTTTCTTTGAAGTAAGAACGAAGCTGTTATTCAGAACACACAGCGGTATGGACCTATCTTCTGATAGAGAAGTGATTACAGTTAGATTTTCACACATACTGTATTTATAGACATTTTCTTTTCACATACAAATAAGCTGATTCAGTTAGTTTCAAGCTTCATATCTTTTCATACATAGAATGTTCTCTCTTTCTGCAAACTAAGCGTTACATATGTTACAGATAGTAAAACTTGGTATATTGTCCGGATGTGACCAAGCAGGAAACATTAGTCCAAGGGCTTTTCTAAGATTATACAAAATTATACTGAGAAATAACTTGGTTAGGACATAAGATGAAGGTTTTATATTACAATACTGGTAACAACCAGGGTGACCTTTTCCTCATCCCCAGTATTGAGCTCTCATGACATTGGGATAAATAGTTATGATGTTAGAAGCCAGTGTCAAACCTCCCTGTCTACACATGGAAATTCTACCCTCTTAGGAGAATTGTCCAACAGCACTATGCAAGAAGTGGACACCACAATACATTCCTCACTGTAAACAAGTTGGATGTATGAAATGCTTTTCATGTAGAGGCAGGAGTTGGGGTTGGCTGTGGGTGAATGCTGAGTGCCAACCTCAAGGGTATGTAAGAGAGGAAGGCCATGCTTGTTACCACGTATACAGCACCATATATAGGAGGTTTGCTGCTATGGTCAGTAATAACTGTTGGACATAGGAACTGTGCAGAGGAGATATGAATACTACTTACAGAGCCTTGTGGACTAGCTTTATTTTCTAACATCTAACAGTTGACTGAAGGTTCTAATGCTCTAACTGGATACAAAGAACCACACAGTTGTCAGACCCTGTCCTTACCAGTGTGACTCTGTATATAACAAGAGCAATATATATATCAGGTGTTCATCCATATTTTTGCCAAAACATGTTCACAACCCAATATTCATGGCGAGTTCTACTATCACATCTATGACCTAAATAACGCTGGGATGTTAAAATCATCAGCTTTACGGAGATGGAGGCTAAAATGTAACATAAATGTATTTTTTCATCTTTATTTACATACACTGAAAATACTGTTTACAGGTTGACTACACAACAGATAATACAATATTAAGCAATACTTGTAAGCAAAGAGGACAACAGATAAGCTGGCACTTGGCCTCAACTGTATTGTTCAGCTGTACAGCTACCTGGCACTATACATGATGCTGGGTGCTGACATATATCTTCTCCACGTTTAATGCTCTAACTTACTCCAGGCAGGTTCTAAACTTCAAGTTATTTTACACACAGACATTGATATGGAAGCTCACACCCAAGATACACATTTAGAAAACTTGTTTGACACCATTCATTATATGTTTTACTTCCAACAGATGGACACAACAGCAGGAATATCCCAGCCGGACATCCCATTTTATCTCTAGACTGTGAAATGGAAAATGACGTTATGGAAAATTCTAGAAAAGCAAATACCATTACCCTACCAGTAACTGACAGTGCAGATAAATCATCTGAACCTTCTGACTATGGAAGATGTTTTCCTGAAAACTCAGATACTATTATGCATAATGCAATACACAGAGTTAATGAAAAGTTAGGTTGGAAATGTTTTACACAGACAGAAGCTCTCTTATCTCAACAAAAGATTTGCAGAAGTGAAAAGCCATTTTCTTGTTCTGAGTGTGGCAAATGCTTTAAATATAAATCAGTTCTTATGACACATCATAAAAGTCACACAGGTCAGTTTTCATGTTCTGAATGTGGAAAATGCTTTAAATATAAATCAGTTCTTGTGAGACATCATAATATTCACACAGGTCAGTTTTTGTGTTCTGAATGTGGAAAATCTTTTTCAACTAAATCATGTCTCATCGATCATCAGAAAATACATACCGATCAAAAGCTATTGCCATGTTCAGAGTGTGGAAAATGTTTTACACGGCAACGCAAGCTTGTGTATCATCAAAGGATTCACACAGGTGAAAACCTATATCCATGTCCTGATTGTGGGAAATGTTTTACGCAGAAATATCCTCTTGTTAGGCATCAAAGGATTCACACAGTTGAAAAGCCATTTTCATGTTCTGAATGTGGGAAATTATTTAAATATAAATCAGCTCTAATTAGCCACCGTAAAATTCACACAGGTGAAAAGTCATTTTCTTGTTCTGAATGTGGGAAATATTTTGCACGAAAATCAAATCTTGTTCAACATCTCAGAACTCACACTGGTGAAAAGCCATTGCTATGTTCTGAATGTGGGACATTATTTAAATATAAATCTGCTCTAATTAGCCACCGTAAAATTCACACAGGTGAAAAGTCATTTTCTTGTTCTGAATGTGGGAAATATTTTGCACGAAAATCACAACTTGTTCAACATCACAGAACTCATACTGGTGAAAAACCATTTTCGTGTTCTGAATGTGGGAAATGTTTTTCAAATAAATTGGCTCTCATCGATCATCAGAAAGTGCACACCGATCGAAAGCTATTGCCATGTTCAGAATGTGGAAAATGTTTTACACGGCAACGTGATCTTATGTATCATCAAAGGTTTCATACAGGTGAAAATCTATATCCATGTCCTGATTGTGGGAAATGTTTTACGCAGAAACATTCTCTTGTTAATCATCAAAGGACTCATACAGGTGAAAAGCCATTTCCATGTTCTGAATGTGGAAAATGCTTTGCAGACAAATCAACTCTTCATCGACACCATAAAACACACACAGGTGAAAAGTCATTTCTGTGTTCTGAATGTGGGAAATATTTTGCACGAAAATCACATCTTGTTCAACATCACAGGACTCACACAGGTGAAAAACCATTTTCGTGTTCTGAATGTGGGAAATGTTTTCCAGTTAAATTAGATCTCAACAGGCATCAGAAAATGCACACCAAAAGAGATTCACATAAATGAAAAGCCATTTCCATGTCTTGATTGTGGGAAATGTTCTTGATAATCATCAAAGGATTCACACAGGTGAAAAGACATTTCCATGTTGTTAATGTGGGAAATGCTTTGCAAAGAAATCAGCTATTGCTATGCACCATAAATCTAAAAGACAGGTGATTTTCATGTTCTGAATATGGGAAATATTTGACACCAAAATTATATCCCATTGAACATCAGAGAATTTACACAAGTGGGAGCCCATTTTCATATTCCGATTGTGGGAATTGTTTTTCATAGTAGTCTGCATCTTAGATATCATACAATTCACACCTATTCACAGAGTTAAAAATTTGTACTTAAAAATAAAAAAAATTATTGTGTCCAACAATGAAATGTAATTTTAATTAAAATATTTCTCCACCCATGAGACAAGCAGTATCTGTTTCTTTACATTATTAATTCACTTTTCATAACATGTTTATTATACAATACATGAAGCAGCTGTGCAATTTCCTTTGAACTTGTGTCAGTTTGTGTTGCACATTCACCAACCATAAATTAAAATATATTCAGCAGCAGCTATAAAGGCATGCTCTAAGCTTATATAGATTGTTTCTTGCCCTCCTTCAATGCAGAAAACTGGGTGTCTGTTCTTTCACTAACGGATGGAGGACAACATGAGCAAATTCAACTTGACTCCTCAACTGAAGTATAGAGACCCTTAGTTAAATTGTCCTGTGTAGGGAGTATAGGATTGTTGTGCTCTTTCCTATATGTGTGAGACAAAATTGTTTGATATATATATATATATATATATATATATATATATATATATATATACATACACATATATACACACAGTACTGTGCAAAAGTTTTAGGCAGGTGTGGAAATAATGCTGCAGAATGCTTTCAAAAATAGTACTTTATTTTTATCAATTAACAATATGTAATGTGAATGAACAGAAGAGAAATTTAAATAAAATCAATATTTGGTGTGACCACCCTTTGCCTTCAAAACAGTATTAGTTCTTCTAGGTACACTTGCACACAATTTTTGTAAGAAACTCAGCAGGGAGGTTGTTCCAAACATCTTGGAGAACTAACCACAGATCTGTGGATGTAGGTTTGCTCAAATCTTTCTGTCTCTTCATGTAATCCCAGACAGACTTGATGATGATGAGATCAGGGCTCTGTTGGGGCCATATCATCATCATCATCATTTATTTATATAGCGCCAGCAGATTCCTTAGCACTTTACAATGTGGAACAAACAGTAATTAAACAATACTGGGTAATACATACAGACATAGAGGCAAGAGAGCCCTGCTTGCAAGTTTACAATCTATGGGATAATGGTTTGATACACAAAGGTAAGTGCTACATCATATTGAATATTTGTCCAGCTAGAATGTAAAGATTACAAAGTATTTAGTGGGCTGTATGCTCAGTCACACAACTATGCTGGTCAGAGGGTTGTTGTCTTGTGTTAGCTGTGTAGAGAGTGGTAATAGGGTAACCTAAGGAAATTAAGAAGGTGGTAGAGGTATACTATAAGCTTGTCTGAAGAGGGGTTTTCAGAAAACGCTTGAAGGTTTGAAGACTAGAGGAAAGTCTTACTGTGTGAGGGAGGGAATTCCACAAAGTGGGTGCAGCCCGAAAAAAGGCCTGTAATCGAGAATGGAAGGAAGTGATGAGAATGGAAGATAGATGCATATCTTGTGCAGAATGGAGGTGTCGAGTTGGGAGATATTTTGAGACAAGTGAGGATATGTATGTTGGTGCAATTTTATATTGGATTCGTTGATAGTGGACTGCAAACCAAGGCAGACTGTGACAGGGGGGTTGCGTTATTGGAGACAGGACCAAAGTCTGGAGTGGTGCCTGAAAATCCTCCCTACTGAATAATCGTGGTGTACTGACAATGGGGCTCCCAGGATAAACGCTGTACCTTGACTAGCACAAGAAGTTAAGTATAATTGTATACACAACTAATTATTGTAGTGAAAAGCTTTGTTGTGTCTTCCTTTCAAACTTATAATTAATGCTGTGTTTCCAAAAGAACAGGAGGCACCAGAAGTCAAACATTGGTGATGGAAGTAGCAAAGATCGTGTCTTGGGCAGAAACTTTTAGTATTATATATAGCAAGAAAATGGAACGTGGTAGCAGACTACCTTAACCATAAACAGATTGGGTCTCTCCATCAGGAGATGTTACAACTACCAGTGAGAAGGGATCACCTACCTCAAGTGGACATCATGGTGACAAGGACAAATGAGAAGATTCTCAGGTTTTTCACTTAAAACAGGGATAAAAAGCAGAAGGTGCAGATGGTCTGGTTATTCCATGGACATTCCCTACATTTCCACTGATTACTCGTCTACTAAGAAAGATCCGAACAGAAAATGTAGAAGTGATAGCAATTCTTCCAATCTGGCCTTACCATCCGTGGTTTTCAGGAGCCTGGGAACTGCTCAGAGAATAGCCATCGCCTCTGCTTCTTCGGTCATATCTACTATGCTAAGGCTCAATTTTATATCCAAATCCAGGGAGGCTGGCTTTGATAGAGTAGAGACTGAGCAGATATGCTCAGAACAAAGGGCTGTCATAACAGGTTATCAATACTTTAGTACAGACTGGGAAGAAGATTCCTTCAGATATCTATTGTCACACACCAGAACCACAAGCCACCAGTCCAGGGTCTGGTGTGCTTACCTTTGTGTCCCCGCTGGTCTCCTCTTTGGTGCTGAGCACCATAGCTCACTCATGGCGGCTGGTTCTTTATCTCCTCCACCAAGCTATTGGTTTAGGCTTATTTGACTATTAAATTATTTAAAGCACCTGGACCTTGTCTATGAGACTTTCTGCCTGAGCAGACGTGGCTTCCTTTGGCTCCCTCCATCCTGTGCCTGCAGACTATTGCACTTCCAGCAATCCAGTTCCTCTACCTGCAGACTATTGCACCTCTAGCAATCTAATTTATGTGCCTGTAGACTATTGTACCACCTCTGGTCTGGCTCCAAAGCTTTTCAGCATATCGGACCTCAATGCGCTCGTGAACCTGCAGAATATTGTGACCACTGATCCAGCTCCAAGCTTCTCAGTTTACCTGGTCCTCAGTTTGCTCTTGTTCCTGCAGACCATTATACCACCTGTGGTCCTGCTCCAAAGCTTCCCGGCTTAAGTGGACCTCTGTTCGGTTCTGTGTCTGCAGAGTATTATTCTGTATGATCTCAGGCTCATAGGCCTCTCAGCTTTACCTCGATATTCAGTTGTTCCCTCCTGCAGTTCACCTCTACCGTCAGACATCCAGCTTACGGGCTTCACTGCCTCATCTGAGATACGACTCTGCTCAATTCGGAAAATCACCTCCTTCTCCACCCTACTGCTCGTCTCGCTTGGAATCCGCTTGGAGAATCGGGATCTGCGGGACGGAAGCCATGAAGTCCAAACCTCCTTGCGGAGGTTCCTGGCAGACAACTTCTGCTTTGTTAGATTCCGTGCCTCCCAATAGGTTAGTGTTAAGTTAAGCAGGCCACAAGGGTCTGTCAGATTCCCTGAGTTTGTGACATCTGTTACAGGATTTAGAAGAAGTTTATTGCCTAGTGTAGCTCTAGATTGAATCCAGTAGCAGCTGCCATTCCACAGATCCTGGACTTCCTCCAGGATGGTTTCAGCAAAGGCCTTGTGACATTCACTCTTAAGGTACAAGTGTCAGCATTGAGCATATTCTTAGACACAATCTTAGCCTCACAAGATTTAGTTATTCAATTCTCCAGGCAGTGAAGAGGATTTGAATTCAGATTGTCTCTGCACACAAGGAATGGTTGTTCTTGGGCTATCAGACTGAGAGAGGCTGGAGTATAGAGGTATCCAAACTCTGAATCAAATATACATATGAAAGTCTTACACGAGCTCCCGATGAACGTAATGGCAGACTTGGCTACAGTAATGAAGGTAACGGTGGATATTCTTGGCTAACTAATATTTCAATTGATAACACTGCAGTTTATATATCAGTCCAAGTTACGTGTGCTGGGGTGAGGGCATCAAGGCAAAGGAGCACTGGCAAATGTCAGCCCGGGGACAAGACTCGACTCAGCAGCCTATTAGGAACACTTTAAAAGAAAAAAAAATAGAGGTGACCCATCCCAAGGTAGCCCACTTAGGGGCTTGTCCCCAGGGGCCCCCTCCCCTCCAAGCCCAGCCAGCCCCTGCATCAAGGTATAATGAATAGTCCCAGGTGTGTATGAAATTAAGTTAATGAAGTTAAATAAAAGTCTCAGTATTAACAAACTCCTAATGTTGTTCCTGAATTTAGTCCACTATGTATTAAATGTTGGCTGTAATTCAGTATTACTATGAAAATATATGGTGAAAAGGGGAAGAAAGAAATGAAGCACACACAGTGATTAACCTTCTATAACAGAGTTAGTATACAAATTGCATTCACATGATGTTGCTCAAACCCAGGCATTCAAATGCATTTAACAGGCGTCCTTTCCTGATATCCGCTGTGTGTCTCTGTCAGACTCCTCTCCTGCTTACGCTTAAAGGGGCATATTTAATAAAGCACGATAGTGCTTTTAACGGGTCATTAAGGTCCCACAGTGTCCTCCGCAAATTTATTAAGGGGGCATCGCAGCAGATATCATAGATATCTGCTGCTTTGCATTCCTCTTCGTTTTTGGGAGCAGTCACCATTCAACAGACTGGTGACTGCTCCTGGCCGCAATCTAACAACTTGTCATGTTAATGTACCAGCTGCAGCTGGCGTACATCATCCTAATTGAAGAAATCTAATGCTGTCAGCTCTGCTCCGAAGAGCAGAGCTGGACAGCGCATGTGTGGAGGGATCACATGATCCCTCCCTGTCACTCAGCGCTCTCTCGACAGAGAGGGGATCTGTGTGCGCATGTCCAGTTCTTGGAACTGGACATGCGCAATTGAAGAGTGAAGAGAAGACAGCGCTTCCGAAGAGGGGGGTAAGTATGATTTTTTTTATCACTGAAACAGCAGTTTTTCGGAACTGCTGTTTCTGTGCAGGGCTGTACATAAATGTGAGAAGTAGTTCAATCCTTATCATTGCGTTAAGGATTGAAAACTACTTTTCACTTTATGTGAATATTGATAAATGTGCCCCTCAATGTTGTTTGAGCAGCGTGTGTAGTAAGGGAGAGAGCGAGAAGTAGTGAAGTACGTTTCAAGTGTTTTAATAGTAATTTTATTAGGTAACAAACTCACATAGATTAAACCCAGTCAGCATCAATATAGTTGGCCACTTTCTGCTCCTTCTCTGTGTGGGGAGTCCGGTTTTTGGGGCTGTTCCTGCGTCCAGGTACAGAATGTAGAAGTAACAGTTTCCAGGGGCACAATCGTAGAGTGGCTGTTAGACAGGTATGACCCCAATACATTTCATTGCCAAAATATTGAATTCTTCAGGGGGTATCTTTTCTGATTTAGTTTCATTTTGCCTTGTGTTGTCTTGGCAGCCGTCTATTAGACCTATTTAAGGCCTTTTTGAGTGTGGCTTATAAATCAGCCCTTACTAGATGTAAGTCCCTATGCCTGGGAGATACGTGTATCTGATTTTAACTGTATTTTAATGTTGTTTGAAGCTTATAGGTCAATGTAGGACCTGCATATAATGAGCTACCTTTGATGCTGGGATGCATGCTTACATATTTTGATCTAGATACAGGGCCGTCTTTCCAACTGGGCATGATGGGCAGTTGCCCGGAGGCCCAGCTGACAAGGGGGCCTGAGGCAGGACTCCTAGAAGGAAGAAAGGAAAAAACAAGAAAAAAAAAAACTTACCTTTTGTGTTCACCTGACCAATCAGGTCAGGTGTCAATCTGGCTCTCTCCCCGGTCCCCTCTTCCGTGCTGCGCTCGCAGTGAACGTCTGGCGTGATGTCATCCCGCCCGATATTCACTGCGAGCAGAGCTCAACCTGCTGGATGCCCCGGCTGTGCAGTGTCTTCAGACAAAGACCCTTGCTGCCTGCTGCAATCAGTTCCAGAGAGGACTCACAGGTTAGTGGTTTGGATCTATCTACACCTCACAGATCTTCCTGCATTGCTCACTAGGTGGCCAGGCGCTGCACCCGAGCAAAGCCTCCGCCCACTGTCAGAACTCCAGAGTTTGGCCCCACTCTCCTTTCCTCCGCCCCACCTCTACGCTCAGGGTATATATATATATATATATATATATATTGATATGCAGCTGGTACCATGTATGATATTGGATTTACTGAACGCTAGCTCATATCTTTTCTGATGTCATACAACTACTTGAGCCCAGTACTCTGACTGAGGTCAGTCAGGGTATGTGTTCTTCTAGCCTGTCCACGCGATGCCAGGACAAGGGGAGTGGGGTCCATCCCCCTCTCCACCCTGGCACCACTAAGTCTGGCCTAGTTGTTAATTGTTAAGTTTCCCCACAGAAAAAAAAAATTCTAGGTGACCTGCTCCAGGGTCTGGCTCCCCATCCAAGCTGAAATCGGCTCCAGGGGAAAGGATGTCCAGATCCCAGGGCAGCAGACTCTCTCAAGCCTCCAGTGTGGAGCTTTGCCCCCTGAGCCTCCCATTTGTATAGCAGAAGCACCATTACAAGCCCCTCCAGTGCTTCTTTACTGTGGCTGCCAGCTGGTGCTACAGGGGCCCTGCTGCGACCCCTTCACAGAACCACCATGGATGGGGTACAGTGTTTCGGGACCAGTACGCTCTGATCCCCACTAGGCCATCAGGGAGAGTAAAGCTATCCAGTATTTTATTATTAGGTAATTTTTTAAATAAAAACACAAAGTATGTTCATACATTTTATTACTGTAGTTGCACAGTCATACCAGCTAAATAAACCTTCCTGTGTTACAACACCAGACATTCAGTAAAACACGCCTAGCAGCCAGGGCCGCCATCAATGGGGTACTGCTGGTACAGCAGTAAGGGGCCTGGACAGACTAGGGGGTCCGAACAGACCCCTCCGTCCAACCAGGCACCCTAGTCTAACTGCCTGACTTCTATCCCTCCGTGATGCGGCAACAACAACAAGGTAAGTTAATTGGGGCATATACTGGGATACGGGGGGAGGGGAGCGGAACATCTACTGTGATGGGGAGGGGGGAGCTGAGGATTTTCTGTGATCAGGGCCTGATTAAGGGTTCCAGCGGCCCTAGGCTAATACACCAGTTGCCGCCCCACTATATATATTTTAGTATTTTACAGAATGAATTGTGTTTTATGTATTAATTCATATTTTACAATTTTGTATATATAGAAGCAACCAATGTTTTAGCCTAGGGCGGCTGGAACCCTTAATCAGGCCCTGACAGTAGTACTGGTGAAACACAGTTCAAGGCATATACAACCATACAGGGTGAGAGGTGAGAGGAGAGGCCAGTCAGGATTAATCTACATTGTCAATATGCCTGACACCCTGCTCTAGCCACATGTATCAGTACTGTCACTTATTATTATTTTTTTTATAAAGTACCAGTAATAAAATAAGGTAGCTAGTCCGTAGTTAACATTGGAGTGTGCTGGATATGTAAGACAGAAGACTTCCAATAGAACATATGACCTGTGTAATGATTAATAAAATACATATTCCACTTACACCCAGTGGCAGATGCAGCAGCCACTGACATATATTGGATACATGAGTGTATCTGGGTTATCCCGTCCACGGGCTCCTTTGCTCCATGTTTTCCTCTCCCTGCAATCTCTGGCAGCGGAGTGCACAGACCCTGGTAAAACCAGCAGAGATACAACATCTGTGACTGCTGCATTCTCCTCATTCCCATCATATAACCAGCTCTCTTCCAGATGAAGGGACTTCTCCTTACTATACATGGCCGCACAATGCACCAGTGATAACACAGACTACAGTTTAGGAGACTTGATTTATTGTAGGAATGTGCTAATGTTTACTTTACACACGTGCTGGTCTTCACAAACATGTCTGCCGCCATAGTGCAGTCTTATTACATTGTAATATCACTTACAGTTCTACATCTAGTGTTATCCTGGGGTAAGAGGTGAGGAGGAAACCAGAAAACTACATTACCCAGATCCCTCTGCACCTCCTGGTACCTGGTATTATCGTCATAATTCAGTTGTTGTTTAACACCAGGAGAGGTATGTTATGTCCATGTAGTGACTCAGTATATAGCTGTACTAATGTACTGAGGGAGTAGTGGTGACAGTGCTGGGAGACCAGGCAGAGGGGAGTCAGGTGAGGATGCAGGGAAGGAGTAGTGGTGACAGTGCTGGTAGACCAGGCAGAGGGGAGTCAGGTGAGGGTGCAGGGAAGGAGTAGTGGTGACAGTGCTGGGAGACAAGGCAGAGGGGAGTCAGGTGAGAGTGCAGGGAAGGAGTAGTGGTGACAGTGCTGGGAGACCAGTCAGAGGGGAGTCAGGTGAGGGTGCAGGGAAGGAGTAGTGGTGACAGTGCTGGGAGACCAGACAGAGGGGAGTCAGGTGAGAGTGCAGGGAAGGAGTAGTGGTGACAGTGCTGGGAGACCAGTCAGAGGGGAGTCAGGTGAGGGTGCAGGGAAGGAGTAGTGGTGACAGTGCTGGGAGACCAGGCAGAGGGGAGTCAGGTGAGAGTGCTGGGAAGGAGTAGTGGTGACAGTGCTGGGAGACCAGGCAGAGGGGAGTCAGGTGAGAGTGCTGGGAAGGAGTAGTGGTGACAGTGCTGGGAGACCAGGCAGAGGGGAGTCAGGTGAGAGTGCAGAGAAGGAGTAGAGGTGACAGTGCTGGGAGACCAGGCAGAGGGGAGTCAGGTGAGAGTGCAGGGAAGGAGTAGTAGTGACAGTGCTGGGAGACCAGGCAGAGGGGAGTCAGGTGAGAGTGCAGGGAAGGAGTAGTAGTGACAGTGCTGGGAGACCAGGCAGAGGGGAGTCAGGTGAGAGTGCAGGGAAGAGTAGTGGTGACAGTGCTGGGAGACCAGGCAGAGGAGAGTCAGGTGAGAGTGCAGGGAAGGAGTAGTGGTGACAGTGCTGGGAGACCAGGCAGAGGGGAGTCAGGTGAGAGTGCAGGGAAGGAGTAGTGGTGACAGTGCTGGGAGACCAGGCAGAGGGGAGTCAGGTGAGAGTGCAGGGAAGGAGTAGTGGTGACAGTGCTGGGAGACCAGGCAGAGAGGAGTCAGGTGAGAGTGCAGGGAAGGAGTAGTGGTGACAGTGCTGGGAGACCAGGCAGAGGGGAGTCAGATGAGAGTGCAGGGAAGGAGTAGTGGTGACAGTGCTGGGAGACCAGGCAGAGGGGAGTCAGGTGAGAGTGCAGGGAAGAGTAGTGGTGACAGTGCTGGGAGACCAGGCAGAGGGGAGTCAGGTGAGAGTGCAGGGAAGGAGTAGTGGTGACAGTGCTGGGAGACCAGACAGAGGGGAGTCAGGTGAGAGTGCAGGGAAGGAGTAGTGGTGACAGTGCTGGGAGACCAGTCAGAGGGGAGTCAGGTGAGGGTGCAGGGAAGGAGTAGTGGTGACAGTGCTGGGAGACCAGGCAGAGGGGAGTCAGGTGAGAGTGCTGGGAAGGAGTAGTGGTGACAGTGCTGGGAGACCAGGCAGAGGGGAGTCAGGTGAGAGTGCTGGGAAGGAGTAGTGGTGACAGTGCTGGGAGACCAGGCAGAGGGGAGTCAGGTGAGAGTGCAGAGAAGGAGTAGAGGTGACAGTGCTGGGAGACCAGGCAGAGGGGAGTCAGGTGAGAGTGCAGGGAAGGAGTAGTAGTGACAGTGCTGGGAGACCAGGCAGAGGGGAGTCAGGTGAGAGTGCAGGGAAGAGTAGTGGTGACAGTGCTGGGAGACCAGGCAGAGTGGAGTCAGGTGAGAGTGCAGGGAAGGAGTAGTGGAGACAGTGCTGGGAGACCAGTCAGAGGGGAGTCAGGTGAGAGTGCAGGTAAGGAGTAGTGGTGACAGTGCTGGGAGACCAGGCAGAGGGGAGTCAGGTGAGAGTGCTGGGAAGGAGTAGTGGAGACAGTGCTGGGAGACCAGGCAGAGGGGAGTCAGGTGAGAGTGCAGAGAAGGAGTAGAGGTGACAGTGCTGGGAGACCAGGCAGAGGGCAGTCAGGTGAGAGTGCAGGGAAGGAGTAGTAGTGACAGTGCTGGGAGACCAGGCAGAGGGGAGTCAGGTGAGAGTGCAGGGAAGGAGTAGCGGTGACAGTGCTGGGAGACCAGGCAGAGGGGGGAGTCAGGTGAGAGTGCAGGGAAGGAGTAGTAGTGACAGTGCTGGGAGACCAGGCAGAGGGGAGTCAGGTGAGAGTGCAGGGAAGGAGTAGTGGAGACGGTGCTGGGAGACCAGGCAGAGGGGAGTCAGGTGAGAGTGCAGGGAGGAGTAGTGGTGACAGTGCTGGGAGACCAGGCAGAGGGGAGTCAGGTGAGGGTGCAGGGAAGGAGTAGTGGTGACAGTGCTGGGAGACCAGGCAGAGTGGAGTCAGGTGAGAGTGCAGGGAAGGAGTAGTGGAGACAGTGCTGGGAGACCAGGCAGAGGAGAGTCAGGTGAGAGTGCAGAGAAGGAGTAGAGGTGACAGTGCTGGGAGACCAGGCAGAGGGGAGTCAGGTGAGAGTGCAGGGAAGGAGTAGTGTAGACAGTGCTGGGAGACCAGGCAGAGGGGAGTCAGGTGAGAGTGCAGGGAGGAGTAGTGGTGACAGTGCTGGGAGACCAGGCAGAGGGGAGTCAGGTGAGGGTGCAGGGAAGGAGTAGTGGAGACAGTGCTGGGAGACCAGGCAGAGGGGAGTCAGGTGAGAGTGCAGGGAAGGAGTAGTGGAGACAGTGCTGGGAGACCAGGCAGAGGGGGGAGTCAAGTGGATATGTAGGGGAGGACATGTGACTGCTCGGTGGACTGCCAATTGAATAGAATGATAGCAAATTAAACTCTTTGCTTATAAGCCCTCACCCCTGGATTATACAGTATGTTACACACCTTTTGTTAAAATACTTTTTCATGGTTTATACATGGAAAAACAGCTGTTTTGTAGATAATTACCATTGAAAATTGTCAATGAACAGCTGCATGTTTCATAAAAAGAAGTTTATCCAAGATGTCCGAAACCCACAAACGAAAATTTTTGCCTACATACTCCTCTATTTTTATTCCCGACTACACAAATGATGTGATGTAGAATGACATCCCTATGCTATGTAATGACTTTCAGAGCTTTTATTAGGAATGAAAATGCAAAAACATTCAATTCAATTACAAGCAAATTGACCTTGATGTTCTTTCACTGTGTGGAATGATGGGGAGCTCGAGAAAAAGCAATTCAGTTTATAAGACCTGCGGTATTGATCATGTGTTAAAACATGCTTACTTCCCTCCTTAAGGTCAAGGCATAACTACACATTAATGAAAACGAAATATGATTGTGTATAAATATTTGGTTTCTTCCCAACGATTTAATTGAGATCTTCACTTGTCCAGTTACTACAACAGTTACACTGCTCTGCACATGACTTGTTGACAGGAAAAGTTAATGCTAGTTAAATTAGCAAACTGTTTAACATCATCATTGTCCTGTTCCTATTTTTTTAGAGAGAATGTAAGATTCTTAGAGATAAGGGGGTTTTAGGTCGCTCAGTGTTATTGAGCAGTGGTTCAATTTAGCTAAAGTAATTTTTGATTGGATGTAAATACAGTGATGGACCAACTGCTGGGGTAGCCTGGTTTAGTTTGTTTCCTTAGGATCCCCCTATGAAATGCGGGAGCTTTTCATGCTCCACACCAGAATCACACAACATTCCAGACATCAACCTTGGCATACACGCAGACCCGCCACATGTCAAAGTGCTCCCGCTCTGCTCAGGAAATCTCGCTCCAAAGCCAACGTTTTCCACTATAAGTTCTACAAGGTATTTGCTCATTCCAGATTCCCCATACCTATCCACTATCTCCTACACTCCCCAATCCCCCCATAGTTCATTCTCCCCAGTAACCAAAGTCTCTGCAAACATCTCATTCTACAGCTTGCCCCTTTCACCTTATTCCCTCACAAAATCTCTGCTTCTTCTCCCCCACTTTATGCCCATCTCACCTCTTGGTTTTTTTTATTACTATCACATATATTCTATCATTACTTAAGTGTTATGCTTAATTAAATATATATATTATAAAACATTCAGGGTGAAGCTTGGAAAGATGGAAGTTGAGGAGGAAAAAACAATCTATGCGACGATTAAACAGGAGGAAATTCCTAGTGATACCACTACAGGTGAGTAATAATGACTAAATACAGAAAATGTTCATACTCTCCTTGTTGTGTCAGTATAATAGTCTCTTATTCTACACCTTCCTCTGTCAATACTTACTAATATTAAAAAAGTATCTGCCCAATGGGGGAGTCAGGAGACATCAGCCCCTATTAGACTCCTGTTCTCCTCCTCACATCATGTCACTGTGTGTTACCAGACAAGAGATCTGACCAGTCTCCTCCACACACTCTCTGGTGTTTCTCATACATCAGGAGCCATCAGCCCCTATTAGACTCCTGTTCTCCTCCTCACATCATGTCACTGTGTGTTACCAGACAAGAGATCTGACCAGTCTCCTCCACACACTCTCTGGTGTTTCTCATACATCAGGAGACATCAGCCCCTATTAGTCTCCTGTTCTCCTCCTCACATCATATCACTGTGTGTTACCAGACAAGAGATCTGACCAGTCTCCTCCACACACTCTCTGGTGTTTCTCATACATCAGGAGACATCAGCCCCTATTAGACTCCTGTTCTCCTCCACACACTCTCTGGTGTATCTCATACATCAGGAGCCATCAGCCCCTATTAGACTCCTGGTCTACTCCTCACATCATGTCACTGTGTGTTACCAGACAAGAGATCTGACCAGTCTCCTCCACACACTCTCTTCAAAGAGATTTTAAGGTCTTCTACATCCTCCTCTGTCATTATAAACTATTGTGACAAATGCAGAAAAAAAACCTGAACGTTTTTAAAGTTCTATATCTTAAACATGTTATGCAAACTCTTTTTAAATTATAATTTTTACTGAGCCCTGAAATTTGGGTTTCCTATGCCAGGGACTTGCACTCATAAATGTGATAGGCTGCAGAGCTTGTTGCAGTTGACAGCACTGAATCTCTGTCCCCATTGGAAGACTGGGAGAGAACTGTTGTGAAGTATAATATGTTCGCTTGTGGATTATACATTCTTCAACTCATTTTGTGGAATACAATTTCTGTAGTGTACCTTGTGGACTATATATTCATATGAGGATGATAATTTCTCCCAATAATTGCAGTTTCTTATTTGCTTGTTACATAATGTGGGGCTGGGAGAGAGTGTCTCAGTGTTTGGTAACAGTAAAATAGTAATTCTGTTACCTTACTCTGGTGATTGTATCCCTGATGGCTTGAAGTATGCTGGTCAGAGAGGAGTTCCTGATGAGGGTGAACACGGGAAGGCAGTTTTCAAACACAGATACAGACGTGGAGAATTCTGAGAACTAATGTCACAATTTATAAAGGCACTGTCCAGTTCCTGCTGGTTCGGACAATACTAAGGAGACTTGGGGAGAGTATTGCCTTAAGGCAGTGGTTCCCAAACTGTGCGCCTATGCTCCCTGGGGTGCCTCGGCGATCTCACAGGGGTGCCTCGGCCAGGGCCAGTGGTAAGCAAGACGGGGGACTACTTAGTAATTATTTTGACTTAGGGTTGCCTTGAAAAATTCATGGAGACCCTAAGGGTGCCTTGAACTGATAAAGTTTGGGATCCACTTTCTTAAGGTATTAATCCAAAAAGTCCAAATGTCCAGGGCTAAGTTATACAATCTATGTGTATGTATATATAGCTGTGGTCAAGTTAGGAGATTTCCAGGAGAGTAAACTATAGCGTGATCATTATCCAAAGCAAAGCCAGGTAAATACGTGGTGTAAGCAAATCAGCAAACAAGGTTTAAGGTTCCAAAGTGTTAAGACAGAAGCAGGTCTAATTTATCCAAAGCAGGTTCAAAGCAAGAAGCCAGTGTCCGGTACATAGGCTGGCTACTAACGCAATCACCTAGCAAAGCCTGTATGGCAGATGGTCCCTCTTATAGTAACTATAGGCGCTTCTCGATGACCTCAGCAGGAAAATTTCAGAATGAATATAAAGCTCTACACTGAACCGCTGTGAGTTGTTGCTAGGCAATGCAGGAAGCCAGACCAGACTTCTGATGAAGGAGAGCCTGGGCAAAACAGGAGAATGCTGAAGACCTGTAACGGTGGGCAAGTCGTGGAAATTTACTTGCCCTAATAGGTAAGGGGCAACATGTCTGGACCGGGGACGGGCATGCCACTGCTATAATCCCTGTCGGCGGTGACGCTCAGAGAAACCATCATAAATAATGTATTCCATCCCTCATTGTCTTCTACAGATGGATCCAGTAATAGAAGTACACGAGAGAGATGTCCCAGTCCTCTGTATTCACAGGATTCTACAGACGAAGATAATAAATTGCACAAAAACAATGCGGTAATTGTAACACATGCAGAATAGCTCTTTGGTTTTTTTTCGGATGGCATACGTACTAATATTGTAATGTAAATAAATTAAAAGCTAAAGCACAACTACTGGATGGGTGGCCAAGCAAACTCCACACACCCTATATGTGGGAGTATGTGGGAACAGACAATGTCCTTGTTAGATGGTGTTGGCTTTGGATGTTACAATAATTATCTGTCCCCACCCAGTCGCACTAAGTTATGGACTACGGAAGTACTGTTTCATGGATAAGATTTTCACACCGATTTTAAATAGTGAAGAAGAATAAAAAGAGATATTTTATTTATAGTTTCCACCATACTAAACTGTAAGTAGAGAGTATACATACAAAGAGAGAGGCGATGGCTATGGTCACCACAGTCCGTGCAGCCCAGATATCACCCTGCTTTCGGGGGGCACCCAGCAGTACAAAGACCAGCAGAATAACACTGAATGCACCTGCACTTGAATCAGCTCAGCTCACAGACCAGTGGGAATTGTAATCATCATCATCATTTATTTATATAGCGCCAACATATTCCGTAGCGCTTTGCAATTGGGGACAAACACAGTAATAAACAAACTGGGTAAAACAAAGAGGAGGGAGGACCCTGCGCACAAGCTTACAATCTATGGGACTATCCTTAGTCAGTCCCTGACTACAACAATCCCTGCCTCCCCCACCTGACTATTATACCGCCCCATTCTGACCTTCATTGGATATTGTTAGGTTCTCTTCCTCCTCTGGGGAAGGGATGTCATTGACTTATCAGAAGGGAACAGTGAAAGAGAGAAAGGTGCTTCTTTAAATGAATGAAATGTGCACAAGTGAATAAAACCATTTGAGACGGCAGCCAAGGACAATTGAGACCAATGTACATGTGCAAACACAAGAAAAATGTTGTCTGGCGCTCAAAAACAAACAATATATAAATATATTATCAAAATGGCACAGCCTTGAGTGAGCCGTCTCCATCAGTTACATATCCATGCCACGGAGATCATTTAATAATAGGAGAGGAGAAGTGGAGGTCGAATAGGGTGTAATTAGCAGGAATATTAACAAAAGTGGGATATTTTCTTCACACCGCAGAATCGGGAGTCTCATGCGGGCTTAATCTTGATTAGTGCTGCCCAGCTTCTATCCCAGTCTATCTTTGTTTTAGTCACCCACATACATAGACTCAGGGGTATATTTGCTAAACTGTGGGTTTGAAAAAGTGGAGATGTTGCCTATAGCAACCAATCAGATTCTGGATATCATTTTGTAGAATGTACTAAATAAATGACAACTAGAATCTGATTGGTTGCTATAGGCAACATCTCCACTTTTTTTAACCCGCCGTTTAGTAAATATTACTTAGTCTCTAGAACACATACCTTATTCCTATAAGCATTATATGCGAGCAGAAAAAAATAGATTTTATGGGTTCAACTAGTTTTGGGATAATAAATAAGGGAAGAAAAATAGAAAAGTGTACTGTTTTTACCATATGATGTCTTAATCAAAAGAACATTTATACCACTGTGGTGACAGTAGAAATTGCTATCTGCCCCTCAAAAATTTGCCATTTGCCATAGAAAATTAAAAAAATGTATTCCTGGCAAAAGGGTCCCTTTACAAAAATGGCTCTGCAGGTAACGGGATATTTCCGGTACTAATAATTCACCTCACTGCTTTACAATATTAATAGTTGCATGCTGGGCTACTGTTACTTAGTCAGGAGTCCATTGCCTGCATGCAGCAAACCAGGATTTTGTTCAATGACTGCTCAACTCAGTTACAGAGTTACCCGGATAATATAGTGACCTGTTAGCCAGTAGCCATATTGGCTATGGTTATTTTATGTCCTAGGGATACAATGCCTTCCAGTACAGTTGCCATTATGCCTATGTATCACATTTTCCCCCTCACTTAAAGTAATGGATGATTCAGTAAGAAATTTCTCAGACATTATTTGAATGTATTCATTTTATTATTCCTTGTGTTCTTTAGGAGGAAAACCTGAATATTGTGATAGTTGATATTGTTCCAGAAGAGGGAGACGAGATAAGTGTGAAGATTAAGGAGGAGGAATTTGCCACAGGTAAGTAATAATCACTATCATCATCATCATCATCATTTTATTTCTTTATTTAGCGCCACTAATTCCGCAGCTCTGTACAGAGAACTCATTCACATCAGTCCCTGCCCCATTGGAGCTTCCAGTCTAAATTCGCTAACATATATACACACACAGACACAGACAGAGAGAGACTAAGGTCAATTTTAATAGCAGCCAATTAACCTACTAGTATGTTTTTGGAATGTGGGAGGAAACCGGAGCACCCGGAGGAATCCCTAATAATCATAATCACTACATACAGAAAAGATTTACATATTACCTGCGTTCTGTCACTACAACTAATGAGGAAAAAGTATCTGCCCAGTGGGGGAGTCGGCCCCTATTAGACCCCTGGGGGTAAATGTATCAAGCTGAGAGTTTTCCGGCGGGTTTGAAAAGTGGAGATGTTGCCTATAGCAACCAATCAGATTCTAACTGTCATTTTGTAGAATGTACTAAATTAATGATAGCTAGAATCTGATTGGCCGGAAAACTCTCAGCTTGATACATTTACCCCGCTCTCTTCCTCACATCACATCAAATAGCGTAAATGCCGATACGTGCTGTATTTTATGTAAAATCACTCTGCACATGCTCAGAACCGGAGCATATGCCAGAGAACGCAGCAACATCCAATTCATCTTTGAGCAGCCTGCAATTTCATGGGTGGAATGGGGAGGGAATTGGTTGTATGCACGTAGCCAATATACAATAACGCAGAGCAAAGCTCGAGTGCACACAGCAACGTCCGACTAATGCTTTGGCCATCTTTAAGGAAGGTACTAGATTTTCAGTTGTATGACGTGCACCAGCTACAGGTCAGGTGTAAGTGCTGATTACTAGTGATGACGGACGTGTATGTACGCTAGAACATGTGTTTGCAATCAGCAGCAACTGTAAAAATGTTATGTTATGTTCAGTAGACATTAACAGCATCCTAATAAATGTATTTGATTTTGTGGGGATGTTAATGCATTGTATGTACAATATACATTGAGAACATACTAATAAATGTATTTTATTGAAAAACAAAATTTAAAAAAAGCTTTTTTTTTTTTTAATGCTTTGTTATTAATACTATATTATTATTTATTATTTCCTGTGCATTCTTTTGTGACTTTATATTCCACATATGTATTGGACGTATCCTGCAATGTATTGTCGGTTAGAGCAGAGCGGACCTAGACCCGTATTCATCAATAGACGTAACTTTACATCTGCTCTTTGTTGAGTACAGACGTGTACGCCTGATGTACGTGTGGTTTTTGTTTTAAAAAACCCACAAATTACGTTTGTCTTGTACTTGTTAATGAATCGGGCCCATCATGTCATTGTGTGCTACCAGCCATGACATCTGACTGTCTCTCCCCACACATTCTCTGGTGTTATTGTTATTATTTTGGCTTTTATATACTACCAGTGTCACATCTCAGGGGCAGAGTTCTTACCATGCAAACTAGGAGGGACCTGGAATGTATCCCAGGTCGCCCCAGCGCAAGGCCTCCATGATACAGGTCGCGTTGTTCCTCTGTTTGGAATAAGGTCCACAGCTAGGCAGGTATACCAGAAAGCAAAGACTATCTTTATTCAAGGCTTATACAACGAGTCTACTCGTATAACATTTATCACATAATAAGGCAACAACATCTATGAATACAAACCTCACTGCTTGAGCTACCCCAGTATTATAAAAGAAAGGGAACCTTATCATAAAACTAGAGGCCTTGTGCAAGTTTCTGGATTCTAGAAAGGTTAGATGTAATCATTTCCTCCAGCGCTATACTCCCAGTTGCCTTAACACAGCAACGTAGCTAAGAGAAGCAGGTCTCCTCGTTTTCAGTGAGCTCATACAGTATATCAGTTACAGGCGCTGGTCCTCTGTAGCTGGATGGGAGTCCAGTAGAAATGTCAGCAATCCAGATCACACTAGCGCTGTTTCTCCCAACTCCCTCTCTGGCTTCTACCTATGGGTGCTTCTTTCTGGGAACAAAGAATTCCAGCCAAGTAGCCAGGCAGTGCCATCTTGGATCAATCCCAGAGACCCTTGCATCCTATCTTAACCCATTATACGCAGCTGACAAGAACCTCATATTTTTGAGAATTCCTGTTGAAATAAAATCTTATCTTGTTACGCTTACAGTTTGTGCACAAACGGAAAGCTGTTGCCAACCCTCCCACCATTGAAATATGTCAACAATAGGGGGGTGGGTGGTAGTGGATGGCTGCACTAGTGCTGTCAGCATGCCCTTAAACACTACCAATACAGTTATTGTTCACATAACAGAGGATTAAACAGTTAGCATAGTGTTCATCAGTCTCCCACAGATAATTAGAAACATCACAGCTAGTCCAAGACATAAACACAAGGTAACACCTGCGGGGAACAGAGAGACACCTGGGGGTAAATGTATCAAGCTGAGAGTTTACCGGTGGTTTTGTAGAATCTACTAAATAAATGATAGCTAGAATCTGATTTGTTATTCAAACCCGCTGGAAAACTCTCAGCTTGATACATTTACCCCTTGGTGTTTGACAATCTAGGACTGTGACAGGTGGGGTTCCATCAGTTTTGTCCTTGCGTCAAGTGGCTGGGATTCCTCAGCCACTTGACATGGCTGGCAGAATTTTCAGTGGAGGTAGAGTTGAAATTGCTGTAATGTGGAAGTTTTCGGCACTGAATAATGAACTGATCAGAGCAGGTTCGCAGAGCATGGAGTTTGCCTTATTCTGTATTTTCACAGGAAGCTTTCTACACATGTGTCGTGAAAAATATTTTGAACTTCTTTTAAAGGAGTAGAGATTGAGAATTTGTATAACTCCCAGGAAAAGGTTCACATGTTATTTACTGAGTTATGACTGTTTTAAGCAATAGTGATTTCACTTTGTTTTTTTTTTTGTTTTTCTTCTTCAGACTTTGAAAGTCATAGTACCATAACTGGTCAGATAACATATCCAGAGGAAAGCCTCTTTTCATGCTCCGAGTGTGGAAAAGGTTTTGCACGGAAAGCAAATCTTCTTGTCCATCAGAAGAGGCACACAGACAATAAACCATTTTCATGTTCTGAATGTGGGAAAGGTTTTACAGTGAGAAAGGAGTTTATTTTGCATCAGAGAACTCACACAGGAGAGAAACCATATCCATGCCCTGAATGTGGGAAATGTTTTGCACGTAAATCAGATGTTCATGCACACCAGAAAATTCATACTAGAGAGAAGCCTTTTTTTTGTTCTGAATGTGGAAAACGTTTTACTACTAATGTGCAGCTTGTTACACATAAAAGAATTCATACTGGAGAGAGACCATTTTCATGTCCTGAATGTGGGAAATGTTTTAGAGTAAAATCCTACTTTGTTCTTCACTGTAGAACCCATACAGGAGAGAAACCTTTTTCATGTGTTGAATGTGGGAAATGTTTTGCCCACAGGTCAAGTCTTGTTATTCATCAACGAATTCATACAGGAGAGAAGAAATTTGTATGTACTGAATGCGGAAAATGTTTTACAACTAGTGCAAGTCTGGTCACACATAAGAAAATTCACACAGGAGAAAAACCATTTTCATGTTGTGAATGTGGACAACAATTTTTAGCAAAAGCAGAATTTGTTGCACATGTGAGAATTCATACAGGGGAGAAACCATTTTCATGTCCTGATTGTGGGAAATACTTTAGGCGGAAATTACACCTTTCTAGACACCAGAGAGTTCACACAGGAGTAAACCCATTTTCATGCCCTGAATGTGGGAAAGGTTTGAGATCAAAATCAGATCTTGTTGCACATCAGAGAATTCACACAGGGGAGACACCATTTTTATGTCCTGATTGTGGAAAAGGTTTTAGGGTGAAATTAAACCTTGTTCGACATCAGAGAATTCACACAGGAGAGAAACCATACTCATGTTCTAAATGTGCAAAATGTTTTACTTATAAGGGTGGTCTTGTTCGACATCAGAAAATACACACTATATAGAAACCTTTTTTATTGTTCTGAACATGAGAATGTTGTACTCTTCATTATGTACGAGATCTCGCCTTAATAGAATAAAATGTATAATTTTTCATGGTTATGCAAAAGATAATTATAAACCATCTTGTCATCAAGTAACAGTATTTGTCATAAACCCGGGGGTGAACCTTTGCTAATTACCCATGCAGTTTGGTGAAGAGTGCCAACTTTGCCCTGATGCAACATTACGGGGCTGAGCTACAGCATTGTTCCCTTGCCCCCAGTACAGTTACACACAGAGAAAAAAATTACACTTATGCAAGTATCTGAATAAAGAATAGTACTGCAAAAATCACAAAGAGCTATAACATCACTTATAATAAAAACGAATTATTAACCTAAGCTTACTCCTAAAACATGGAGGAGAAACACAACACATAGCAATCTTAGAGATCTTACACTCGGTTAGTTATTTGAAGCCTCAGATCTGTTTTTAGTATACTGCCAATTAAACAACTCATGCATCACACCGCTATGGTTGCAAAGACCAACAAGTTTCCCTTGATTCTGGAATGTCAATACACGGAGAATCCTCCTCCCAATGTTTCATACAGCAACAGATCAACAGGAAGTGTAATCCCCAGTCATCCTGTCTCCAGATCTTCTACTTATGCCCTAAAATTTGGTTCATTTCCCCTCTCTGGTTCCCACTTTCTAGATACAGAATGGAGCCTCCAATCAGTTTGGATGAGGGGGCTGTTTAGGGATTGAGTCTCTAACCGCTACCCTGCACTAACTGCTGATCATGACTCTACTAGGTCTGGAGATAAGAAGCTCACACAATGAGGTAGGACTGCAGGGTATAAAGGCTTGTAAAACTTAGTTTAATATAGTAAATGTTTTATTGCTACCTCAAATTAATCCCTGAAAGCCCTGGGATATTGGGTTATGGGGTCCGGCACTTAGTGCTCCCAAGCCTTGGAAGATTTAGTCAGGGAGATATCCCCAAGTGGTTGTAGCTCTTTTGGACACATTTCAGATTAACTATAATAATAATAATAATAATGCAACATATAATTTTGCATGCATGGGACATTTAAGAACCTGGGAAAGTACCAGGCTGACATAACCTTTATCACATGACCCCGGTACCCTGCTGTCCTTACAGTCATAACTCAATAACATCAAAAAGATGGAAAAATTGGTAATTATTTTTATAAAAAACGGGATATCATTTCTAAATATAACTGTGCTTAAAGAATGGGAATCGGTATAGAAAGCAATCAATCTAGTAATATCTTAAACATATTAATAACTTTGGTCAACAGACGTTAGTTATAATTGCTTGTAGAGTGTAATGATGTAGTATAACATTGATTTGTCCCATTACTTGCATGCTTTGTTTTCTGCTGAGAGGGTGTTACGAACGCCCAGCCTGTCCCAGACACAGCAATCTGAACAGCTGGCCGTCACTGGTGTTACCTTAGTCACTTTGCAATAAATACACCTTTTCTGCCACCAGGAAGGATTTATTATGGTGTTCTTACGTTCACCAAGACCACTTATTTAAGTTTCACACTTAAATCACTCACACATGTAGCATGAGCCTCCCTGGGCTTTGTAAGTTCACGAAGAATCATGGAAAACACACTAGATTATATTTATTTAATCTGAAAAATGTTTCCAAGGCTTATTTACAAAAAATAATCACAAAGACATACAATATGTTGCACGAATGAGTTTCAGAAAATAAAATAGGAAATAAAAAACAGAGTCCCTACTTACAAGTTCAGGAATTGGCGTGTTAGGAGTACATATTGAGAAGAATGACACATTACAGTCGTGATGGAACCTCTCAAAGAAATGAACACTGTACTACTGATACAAGGGATTTTAAACCATTTCTTGTTGCCTCTTCACCCCCCACCTAAGGAATTTCATTTTCACCTAAGTTAGATCGATGCCCAAAATGACACAAGGCTTTCGAAGTAAATTATGGATGTCCTGAGACCCGGCATATTCACAGGACCTGAGCTCTCGCCTCTGCTCGTTCGGCCTGGCTAAGTAACTCCTCTGCATACACAAACTAGATTTTATTAGAGATTTTTTTTTAGAGATTTTATCTGTCTCTGGGCCTGGCTACTTTCACAAGACCATTGACACTTGCCTAGGTTAGACTCAGCTCAGTTAACAAAATACACTTTGAAAGGTTACATAAAATATTCACAGTGTTATACATAAATCCAACAGAAAATAACAAGTCATTACATATACTACATTTCGTCCCTTTTTGTATTAGTTTATAAAAGCAGATAAAAAGTAGGCTTTGGGACATTTGAGGTTGTTACGAGAGTTGCTGTTATTACATAGATGCAGTGAATCTTCAATATGGAATACATTTACTTTTGCTCAATGAGCTAGAAAGTCAGGTGCTAAGATATCTGTATATAATAACACCAGCTGTTACAATACTCTGGGGGTTTCTGGCTATAACTCTGTGCCTGCCAATCAAGAGTGGCCCCCTATTAGGAACACATTTTCACAGCTATAACATCTTGCTTGGACTATATGATCAGCCTCCCTCCAGCCCCTGTCATATGGGTATAGGCCTAGGTAGATATCTGTTGTACAATAACAATATTTTAGTTAAAACGCTGCATGAAGGCTACAACAAACATAATAATCATAAAACAAAAGAATCATACAAAGAGTTCACATACCACAAGAGAAACCTACGAGGGGCATGGGTGCTATGGCTGAAGTCTACCCTGCTTGTGTTCTGAGAAAGGATTCCTCAGTCCTCTTCGGAGGAGTGAGGAATATTGAGAACTCCCATTGATATAGGTATGGTTGTGGCTTAATCTGTGCCTATGTGATAGCTAAGTACTATTTATCAATTGTAGCATATGTCACCAGTAGATCAAGAGCTTGTGGGATATATAGTACATCGGACGCTCAACTCCATCACCTCCACAAGACTCAAGACAGTCCCAAGGCAACACGATGAGGCAACAGTTTAAACAGGAAATCTCTTGAAACTGGGACTGCCAGGTTTAGGACTGACCAGCATTTGTGCCAATTTCTTCATTGTCAGGTAAATTAGCTTTTGGCGAGGGTGCTGCATTGAAGCAGAAATTTGTAATAATATCCCCAATAGTGCCCAAAAAAGCTCTCGATTGGCAATGATTTGATGGCCACTTTGGCTACCTTAATCCATGTATTTCCCCCACCTAGTGAGTAGTCCACATACTGCACCTCCTAACTGATATTTGTCTGGTCAAATCAGTACCGCAGCATGTATTCAGGCCAAGACTCTGTCCGTGACTGTCTACATCCTGCAGGTGATACACCCAGGAGCAACTGAAGATAACAATGTAATCTTAAGTAGACCAGTGTGAGATCCTGACATCCCTCCAGGATATAGTCCACTATCTACTTAAAAAAGCCTGGCCATCATGGTAAAATTTCAACATCCAAAAGGGTTGATGAATAATGGCCACTCATGTGCTTCTCTGGTTAGAGGTATCTGCCGTTACCCCTTGCTTAAACCCAGAGGGGGTATATAGTATACTCCTAGCTGATCAAGTATCCTATGTTTTCTGGGTATTACAACTCTGCCTGTTATTTGTATCTAGCAGCAGTACCTTATACCACCAGAGGTGCTGCTGTTCGGTTCCTGAACTTTTCTACATGCCTGAAGGAGTTAATCACCTTGCGTTATGCCTAATTAGAACTGCACCTGTCGCACTGCTTTAAATACCTGCCTCAAGCTGTGCTCTGTGCAGTTCATCCTTGTATACCTGGCTGCTGCTTGTGTTCCCCCTGTTCCAGTTTGATTCTGCTGATATTTGATCTCCTGTTGTGACCTTGGCCTGTTTACCGTTTATGCTTGTCTGCTCGTGACCCCGAACCTTGCCTGAATACTGGATACTGCTTGACCTCCCATTACCTTAGACCTTGGCCTGATTACCGTACTATGCAGGTTTGCTTGTGACATTTACTTTGCCTGGACTCTGTTTGCTTCCTGGACAAGACTTTTGCATCCTGGAATTGGGTAACTCACCCTTCTTATCCCTGCATTCAAACTATATTAGCATTCTGTGGAATCTGTTATTTCTGTGTACCTACAGCCACACCTGTTCATGTTTATGTTGGGAATAATACTTGTTTATGAAAACCTGCATGTTCCTGGAACTGAATCCTTGCTTATATATTTTGCTGGAATAAAGACATTTGTATTATACTTCCGTGGCTGCTTGCTGAGTTTACTAGGAATCGTAACATGATGAACTGCCATACAATCTAGGCCTGCTGATTACACGCCCTCTGCTTAGTCCCGGGATTCCTAGTATTTTTGTATTGAACTCTGTGTTTGGCTATTGAGACCATGTCACTTAATCCACAACTACAAATACTGCAGATGGACATTATTCAGCTCCGCTATCAAATCATACAGGTATCCACTCTACTCCAAGAACTGCTTAAAACCCTTCCTGCTGCTGTGTTAAATAGTTTCAACACTAATTCTGATTTTTAAGCAACAAACTCCTCTGGTGAAAGCATGCAGACCGCAGAGAATCTTCCCCGAACTTTTTCTGACATTGGTGCTGCATCCATGGTAATGCCAGCGGTCCCTACCATTAGGGATTCTAAACGACCAAGCTACCTGCGTCCCCATCTCACTGAGGAGGAACGATGGCGCAGAAGGATTGGTAAACTATGCCTCTACTGTGCCAGTGGCGAACATTTCTTACAAGGCTGTCCGCTCCGCAGACCACAACATCCTATGGAGCAGCCTTCAGTGTGCTCCTCTCCAGACCCTGGATTGTTCTGCACATCATCTCCTGTTGTTTTACTTCAACCTAATCCATTCCCTGGGATAGGGCCTAATTTGCCAGTTCCAGTTGCCGCCTGTCCTGCGGTGCCAGTTCCAGTTGCCACCTGTCCTGCGGTGCCAGTCCCAGCTACCGCCAGCACTGAGTCTCCTGCAATTGTCTCCAGTTCCGAGGTGCCAGCCTCTGTCTCCAGTTCCGAGGTGCCAGCCTCTGTCTCCTGTTCCGAGGTTCCAGCCTCTGCCTCCTGTTCCGAGGTGCCAGCCTCTGCCCTGAGTCCGCTGCCGCTGTGTCCGGTCCTGAGTCCGCTGCCGCTGTGTCTGGTCCTGAGTCCGCTGCCGCTGTGTCCGGTCCTGTGTCCGCTGCCTCCACTCCCGAGTCTTCAGCCGCTGCCTCCACTCCCGAGTCTTCAGCCGCTGCCTCCACTCCCGAGTCTTCAGCCGCTGCCTCCACTCCCGAGTCTTCAGCCGCTGCCTCCACTCCCGAGTCTTCAGCTGCTGCCTCCACTCCCGAGTCTTCAGCCGCTGCCTCCACTCCCGAGTCTTCAGCTCCAGAGGGGGCGCTGCCCTTACAGTCTTCTCCAGAGGGGGCGCTGCCCTTACAGTCTGCTCCAGAGGGGGCGCTGCCCTTACAGTCTGCTTCAGAGTTGCCTGTCCATGCGGTTCAGCCCGAGTTGCCTGTCCATGCGGTTCAGCCCGAGTTGCCTGTCCATGCGGTTCAGCCCGAGTTGCCTGTCCATGCGGTTCAGCCCGAGTTGCCTGTCCATGCGGTTCAGCCCGAGTTACCACTTGGTGTTGTCTGCTCTGAGGCATCTCACAGTGCTGTCTGCTCTGAGGCATCTCACAGTGCTGTCTGCTCTGAGGCATCTCACAGTGCTGTCTGCATTGAGGCATCTCACAGTGCAATCCAGTCGGTGTGCTGTGCCCAGTCCAGGCTTCCCGTCAAGTGTGCCCAACTTGCCGTCCCAGCCGGGGACTCTCCAGAAACTGCTGTACAAGCTGGGAACTCTTCAGAGTCTGCTATTGAGCCTGAACGCCCAAAAGCTTCTTCTGAATCTTCAGACCCTCCTCCAGCCTTCTTTGACGGAGACCTGAAACAATTTGCTTTGGTCCTTCAAGTTTGTATGAAGCAATTTGAAGAATTTCCAGGATATTTCTCTGATCAATTTAACCAAGTTGGTACGATTATCATGAATTTCAGAGGGGAGCCGCAGACTTGGGCTTTTTCCCTTCTTAAATCTGATGATCCCATTACCCACAACACCATGGACTTTGTAAGTGCAGTCTGTCAGAAATATCTTTCATCTCCAGTCAAGTCACCTGATCGGGGTCTCTCTATGCCACCTCAGTCTCCACAAGCATCAACCTTGGTGACTGGCTTTTTGGGCATATCGCCATCTTCTAATAGAATAAAAGGTCCTATCCCGACCCTTGGCTGGGACTCAGACTCTGAAAGTGAATTCATTGAAGATGCTAGAGACTTAGTGGACGAACTTGCCAATTCTTCTTTTGCTTTTGAGGAATTGGGTCTTCTCTGTACTCCTTTGGAGAAGAGCCCAATTGTGTCTTCAGGAAGATCCCAGAAAAAGAAGAGGAGGAAAACCTGAAGGGAGCTTGTATGGAGCGTCTGGAATCCGCTCCTTAAAGGGGGGGCTATGTTACAACTCTGCCTGTTATTTGTATCTAGCAGCAGTACCTTATACCACCAGAGGTGCTGCTGTTCGGTTCCTGAACTTTTCTACATGCCTGAAGGAGTTAATCACCTTGCATTATGCCTAATTAGAACTGCACCTGTCGCACTGCTTTAAATATCTGCCTCAAGCTGTGCACTGTGCAGTTCATCCTTGTATACCTGGCTGCTGCTTGTGTTCCCCCTGTTCCTGTTTGATTTTGCTGATATTTGATCTCCTGTTGTGACCTTGGCCTGTTTACCATTTATGCTTGTCTGCTCGTGACCCCGAACCTTGCCTGAATACTGCTTGACCTCTCGTTACCTTAGACCTTGGCCTGATTACCGGACTATGCAAGTTTGCTTGTGACATTTACTTTGCCTGGACTCTGTTTGCTTCCTGGACAAGACTTTTGCATCCTGGAATTGGGTAACTCACCCTTCTTATCCCTGCATTCAAACTATATTAGCATTCTGTGGAACCTGTTATTTCTGTGTACCTACAGCCACACCTGTTCATGTTTATGTTGGGAGTAATACTTGTTTATGAAAACCTGCACGTTCCTGGAACTGAATCCTTGCTTATATATTTTGCTGAAATAAAGACATTTGTATTATACTTCCGTGGCTGCTTGCTGAGTTTACTAGGAATCGTAACACTGGGCATGCAATAGGTATCAGTAAATTTAATCACATGTAATTTATGTTAAATTGGGTCATCCAGTTCTTTTGGTAACTAGGACAGGGCTCGCAGCCCCGGGGACTGCAGGGTGGTACAATTACCCCAATCATCTAGTGTGTCTGGATGAGACGGCTACTAAACAATAGTCATGGGGCTCTTCAATTTCCTCAACTATGCCATCAGTCTCCCCATCATCTGCTCTCCTTACTGTACCTGCTGCTGTAGAGCTCCCTTGGCACTGTGAGGTCCTTCTTTGCATGGGTACAAAATAGATTGCGGTGGCAGTTGTGTATTTATGCTTTGAGCCTGTTGACATGAAGTTTGTAACTACCCACTTTCTAAGTCTAACACTATTGTTTAGTCCACTAACCCAGGCACTTGCAGTTCTTACATGTGCATTTACTAGGACTAGTACTCTCTTTCCATATTTACAGTCCTCTAATTCTAGTAAGTCTGTCATACTTCCGCTGCTGGTGGTGGCCCGTGAGGTTTTTCAAGTGATTACAGTGTTCCTCCACAAAGTCTATGATGGGAACTTTGTTGTGTATCTTTCACGGATGAAGTCTAGTTGATCTCGTACACCCCGTCTTTATAGTAACTTACATTCATCCTCTTGAAATACTACCATTGTAGATTGGCTCAGTTTTGCTCCCAGGAAGGAGCCCCATCTCTGTGGACAGACTCTCAGTAGATTATATACTTGCTGGCACCTAAAGCGTCTACTTTGGTCTAGAAAACTTATTATAGTAGAACAATTTCCTGAAGCTGGAATGAAGCTGTACACCTGAGGGATAGCAGGACGGGTCGGTACCACTCACTGTGCTTCTGCTAATGGATTTGGCACCCGACATTAAGGTTATTCGTGTTGGGATGTTGACTCAAGCAGGCCAATTTGCCACATACCCATACACCAAACAGGCCACTTGTTTCGAAATGGCCAGTTTTGACGATGCCACCCATTCTCTTTATTTCCATAGAACCTGTTTTAATATCAACAATCCTCGACTTGCTCTACCCTGCTCATTTCCAACCAGCCACCTTAAAATACATTTATTTTTGGTCTGGTAGTTCTGGCATCACCGCAAAATGGATCAAAAGAGCTATCATCATCATCACCATTTATTTATATAGCGCCACTGATTCTGCAGCGCTGAGCTATCTCCTTTCTGTGTAAATTTCACATGACACAGGACTTAAAGCATTATACACCTCTTGTGCTCTACCCGTTATGCTCGGTTGAGTTCACTGCAATGAACACATTCAAACATCTGCAGATGTGTGCCAATATCATCACTGATTCGTATAACATGGGGATGTTGTGGCAAGAGTACAGTAATGGGCAATACTAATACAAGTTAAGCCTGATTTGGGACCCTGTTTCATCCATCAAGGACTGGTTTCTCCCCTACTACCCAATATACCACAGTGTGGGAACTGCAGGGGGGATAAAAAGGGATACCTGGGAGACCTGAGGGAGACTTGTGTGAGAAGAGCTGGTTGGTGATTACGAATCTCAGAAGACAATATCGAGTGATTCGAGAAATTTCTTCTGTACGTTTGTGGAACTATGCCAGTCTAAGCTACGGCATGTACCTGAAAAAAATTGGGTGACATGAGGCTAGACTCTTGCCTTGTTGGTAGGATGAAACATAAAGACTGGTGATCATCTAACCTTGCCCCAGGGATTGGCCGTATGGATGGTGTATATATTTCAGCTGGTTTTATTCCCTTGTTGCTACTTTTATATGATTGTTGTGTAGTGGTTAATTATGCTTTGCAATAACTCTGCTAGTGAAGTGGTGGCTTAATAAACTTTTGTTGTTTTTATGTTTTGCCGGGGTGTGAAAATACTTTCCCACATCCATGATACTAGTGGTGAGTCTATAGCTTTGCGGGAAATCTTTTTTAGGGCCCCCCGTGTCCCTGAGCCTCCCAAGCTACAGCCCAGAATGCCCTGATGGACAGACAGGCGGAGTACAGTGTTCTCCCGCCACCATAATAGTTGGAAGTTATTTACATAAAAGATTTTCATTTGCTAACAAAGTTGGCGTGGTCTCTTATATTATAGCACATAAAGTTTAAGGTTAAGTTCTAAAAGGTCTAACGTTATGTCATCAACTGTTAAGCATTTTATTACCCATCACAACCTCATTTACTAAGGAATTCCACAGTATAGCCGCCCTTACAATAGACCACCACCCGATGCTCATGGCAAAAACACTCCTTTTTCCATTCATAATTGATCACCCCTTGCCTCCTTTGTTTGTGAGAACAAGTATTTGTATTGACATTGAATAAATATATACTTAGACATGACTGGTCATGATGGATTGTAAGCTTGCAGGCAGGACCCTCAAAACAACTGGGTACTAACAGACAAAGTGTTATTACTGTGAATATCCCGATTGTAAAGTATATTAGGTATAACATCTGTTCTCTTAGATGGTAGCAAGTCCAGCAGCATTCCCCTTCTAGTTGGTCTACCATTTGTTAACCGTAGTTCTTGCACGATAGATAAAACACTTCCATTGCCAGATCCACTAGTTTCATTGTCCAAATTTATATTTGGATAGGTAAAATCACCTATAAGGGCCACATTTTTCTTCGCTGACCTTTAAAATATTTTTTAATCTTAGAGGCATATCCAATTAGGTTTCCCGTTCGCGGGAAGGCGCCGGAACGGGCAGAGAAGTCAATCTATGTTACCACAATAACGTGGATTTTCGTGCACCCATAGGGTTGCGTAGGAAACTCTGCGTTATTGCGGTACTGTATTATCGGCAATACTGCGCAGGTTCCGCAGTAACGCACGTTACGTTACTGCGGACCGGAAACCTAATTGAATATGCCCCTTAAAGTACTAAGTCCCCCTATATGGTAGTGCTTAGACCCTAATAGAGAGCATGAATGCTGGATGACCTAGGGGAGGGGATCCCCACCAAAGTCCTGTTATTAGGAAAGGAGATGAGCTGGTCATTTGAATAACACATACATTACAGCAAGCAATACCTGCCATTATGTGAATACATTAAAATTATTTCCCTCAGGCCAGTAAAAGGTGTCTGCTAGTCAGATTAAGCTCTCAATAAGTTTTTGTATACAATAAACTAATAATATTTACATATTAAATGATTTTAAGCAGCTATTATATATAGGCAGCAGTTATGACTGTAGATATTATATAACTCAACATTATAAGACATCCAATTACACAAATGTGCAATGTCTTCATGGTGAATGAGTTGGATCAAGAGGGATAGAGTTCCAGAGGTAGCAATGACCCAGAGAGAATGGTTTAGGCAGTGGAAGCAAATGACACAAAAAGAAGGCAGCGTTGGGAGGAGTGAATATTGATCCTAAGTAGTCAATGGAAAACTATATGTAGATTTCCACAATACAATTTGAAATATTTAACTGATCTGGATGTTAGTTGAGGTTTTGTGTAGAACAGTTCTGTAGAATATAGTGTTATCTGTGAAAAGGTAAACACATTTTGCTGCTATAAAGAACAATATGTAAACAAACACATGTTAAAAAGGCAAAGAGTTTGTACTTTAATTCTACACATTGCAAGTATAGCATTACATTAATATGACACAATCATGATAAAAAAAAATGCACCAGAATGTGATTTGTACAGAGTAAATGATGTAATAACATAATATTCACTATATATTTACATAGCACTCATAATATGCAATAAAATAAGCAACAATTAACGTGGGGGCATAAGAGTAACATTAATATTTAGAGGCCTAGAAGAACATCTCTCACAGGAGTATTTCTCCTTTACCGTACCATGAAAAGCTGAACCATATTCTTTTCCTTTGGGACATTCAACACGGTCATGCACCGCCAAAATCTCAGCTTGTGAAGGTCACAAGTTCACCTACACGTAGCTCCTATTGAATTATGGGTCTAGAAGGGTTTTACAGTTATAACCAGAAACCCTTCACAGTTTCAAACTTGAGAGGACACAAAGGATGCTCTAGACACCAGATCCAAGTCGGCCTCACTATAAGAGCCAAGCTTAGTATTTTATGTTTAATGTGCCCACAAGCCAATAAACAGACACATTTTCAACTTTGTAAGTTTGGATGAATCTTCTGACAAGATCTTGTTTTAGTGTACATTATTTTCAGAATATGGATTTTCATCAGCATGGATTCTCTGATGTCTAACAAGATTGGATTTATTTGTAAAACATTTCCCACAGTTAAAACATGGAAATGGCTTTTCACCTGTGTGAATTCGCTGATGTCTAACAAGGTTTGGTTTTTGTATAAAACATTTCCCACATTCTGAACATTTAAATGGTTTTTCACCTGTATGAACTTTGAGATGCTTAATGAGATCGGATTTATGTGTAAAGCATTTCCCACATTCAGAACATGGAAATGGTTCTTCACCCGTGTGAATTCTCTGATGATTAATGAGGTCTGATTTCTGTGAAAAACATTTCCCGCAATTTGAACAACAGAGTTGTTTTTTCTCTGTGTGGGTTCTCTGATGTTCGACAAGATTTGATCTATTTGTAAAACATTTTCCACAGTCTGAGCATGCAAACGGCTTTTCACCTGTGTGAATTCTCTGATGTCTAACCAGATTTGATTTCTGCACAAAACATTTCCCACATTCAGAGCATATGAATGGCTTTTCCCCTGTGTGAACTTTTAGATGTTTAATAAGAGCTGATTTATGTGCAAAACATTTCTCACATTCAGAGCATGGAAATGGCTCTTCACCAGTGTGAATTTTCTGATGATTAAAAAGATCTGTTTTTTGTGCAAACCATTTATCACAATAAGAACATGGAAATGGCTTTTCCCCAGTGTGAATTCTCCGATGTCCAACAAGATTATATTTATGTTGAAAAGATTTCCCACAATAAGAACACTGAAATGGTCTTTCACCTGTGTGAATTTTCCGATGTTTAAAAAGATTTGATTTCTGGGTAAAACTTTTCCCACATTCAGAACAGGAGAATGGTTTCTCACTTGTATGAGTGTTCTGATGTGCAATAAGACTTGCCTGCTGGGGAAAACACTTATCACACTCAGAACATGCAAACACTTCATCAGAAATGTCACCCTGTGCAGATAAAATGACATGCTTCTCTGAGATTATCCTGCTTGTGTATCCATCTGTTGGAAATAAAAAAATATATACAAATAGTTACCTGGGCTATGTACTACAATATAGAACTTTTATTTATTTATTTTTACACCAATACAGATGCTTCCATACAGGAGGTTAGTTGCAATACAAAACATAATAAAAGGTGGGCATTGTAAAGGATAGAAAACATGGCGATTGTGACAAGTCAGTAGCATAATTACAGAACATGTTCTAGACTTATAATATAAACATAATCTATGTTGTATCTTATTAATGAGAACTCTAGAATTAGAAAACAGTGGGTGATTTCTACAGTGCAACAGTATGTATACGAGCTCCCATGTACATACTACTGGATGTTTATAATCTAACATCCTAAATTTTAGATGCTTGCTAACCACTTGCATGGAGTCCTAAGCTCTGAAGAGAGAACTCTCAAAATAATTTAAGCATTGTTACTATTTCAGACCAAAATAGAGTAACTTGGTAAGTAAGTTGAAGTATGCTATCCTTTTCTCCCTGTTACGTTCCTGCAAGCATAAGGGAGAGATAGAGCAATGCATATTCTGTAAGTTAAGAAGAATGAGGTATGCTCTAGGAAGGGCTTTAACAGCAGTTTTGAGGGGGGAGGAGAGTAAGAGGTAGATCCAGGACTGAAGGTCTCTGGGAGAACACCAAGATTGGAAAGCAGAGTTTGCCCTTGCTCCACTGAGAATAACGGTGCATTCCATGTAAACACTTCTAATTGAAATGGGAAGCACCATTTGTATTTAAAATTATGCTGGTGGAAAAATTTAGTGACTGCTTTCAGGTCTTGTCATTTCGTGGAGGGGGCGAGATCTTGAAAAAATTGTGCATTTAGGAAAGTGGGAACCCAAGCAGGGCTCTATCTATCATACGTTCAGTGTCAGAGGGGATGGAAAAAATATTTGAAGAGGCTGATGAGATAGGCTGGTAAATTCGAGGGGTCGGAGAATTCTGACACATTGATAGATAGATCTCTGTCAACCACCATATGTGACCTTCGAAGCTCATTAGTTTTATTTTCAAGGAAATCTGTCCTAATTCTCAGGGACACTTTTCCTGCTTTAACATTGTCCATAGTTTTTGTTTTTTTTTAAATTCCCATTAGAAGGTAGTTTTGATCTCATTTAACAGGTTGCGTCAAGAGAGGGTACAGTGCTAGACAATGCTGATTGCTCTTGTGATTGTGGTTGAAAAGAAGCTTTCTTACTGGAGTAGTTTTATTGAGAGATATGTGTGGTTTCCAAAGCTTGGCAGGGAATAGAAAGGGTAGGTAAGTGCAAGGGGGGAGGGAGGGGTATTCAGGCACTGAAATCTATCTAGTCAAGTCATGAACCTTCTGGACACATTGTTGTTTAGGCAATACCCATGTTATGTGTGGATAAAGCCTTACCTGCAGTGATATCTGTAGGAAATTCCTCCTCCTTAATCTTCACACTTATGTCATCTTCGTCTTCTGGAACAATATCAACTATCACAACATTCAGGTTTTCCTCCTAAAGAATACACTGATAAAATTAATAAATTCGAATAACATTTCAGATTTTTTTTTTTTCAAACAAATCATTCCATTGCTTATTGAGTAAGTGAGTGGGGCGGGGGTAACAGAGGGTATTGTTTCCCTTAAGATATGAATGTATACACTCACCATACTGAGCTATAAGAACTGTGCTGTTCTCAACATCATAAACAATACAACTATTGGCTGACAGGTACCAATATGTTCTGTTTAACTCTGTAGCTGAATAGAGCAGAGTCCACTGAACATAAACCTGGTGGTCCACGATACTTCCCCTATTTACAATCCCTAAACTGGTTCAACACCACAAAATAAATTCTTAAGTTTCTTCTGTTGCTTCATTGAATGTTTAAACTAGAGATGTTCACTGACCCCCGTGAATTGGTTTTGGATCTGGATTAGCTTCGTGTTTTGGTTTTGGCAAAACCGCCCTCGTGTGTTTTGGTTATGGTTATGGTTTTTTAGAAAAAAAATCCTAAAATATGCTAAAATCACATATTTTTGCTCTTTTTTTGTTCCTACATTATTATTAACCTCAATAACACTAATTTCAAGTCGTTTGCAATCAATTTTGACCACTTCACAGATCACAATATTATTTTCATACACTTTCGGACAAATACTGCAGCGACCTGGCTGGATGGTGAGCGACAGAGCAATGACACAAACACACGGCAGTTCCTAGCACATCTAGGACACATTGGCACAGAGCAGTGGCAGAAAAGAAAAATGTTGCAAGATGGAATTGTCCTTGGGCCCTCCCTCCCACCCACCGTTATGGTGGAGCTTGAAAAAGGAATTAAAAAATTGCGAGATCGGATGATGTAACAATGACGTTTTGCCTCGTTTTCGATTCCTAGGGTGCGCAAAAGTACAGAGCAGGCTCGGCTCGGTACTCGGATTGCCTAAGTTTGGCTGTGTTCGGTTCTCGAGGAACCGAGCCTGAGCATCTGTAGTTTAAACCAATGTCAATGAAGGAAGAGTGGGGGTTTCCAGTATACCACAGGGAAAGGATGTCACTGGCTTCACTCAAAGGGGAAGTATGTTTAGGGGAAAGGTTCTCAGTACTGCCCCTACGCCCCCCGCTGTTTCTGCCCCCACTAAATCTAGCATTGGATCCTGGAACACAATATGTGGTAAATACTGGAAATAGTATCATGGATTGGGAGGGGCAGACCCTTTAAAGGAAATATAACTGTACTCCAGAATCTTTTCCTTAGTGATACAAACACCATAGCCATAAAGGGACCAACAGATATCCCCCTTTTAAACAAAAAAAAAACTTATCCACCAATCCTTTATATTTTTTTAAAAAAGGTGTTGTATTTGATTTACTTATAATGCATCATTTTTAAGTTTGAGGCTAATGTGTATTATTAATCATGATTATAATATATCTGGTCATGTTTTTATAATTGTTAACAATCAATTTGTGTTTTGATTGGCTCCCATAAGTTTAAATATGATCATGTCACCATAAGTCCCCACCACCTTGATAAAGACTTACCAAAAGGTTAAACAGTTTGGGAGAGGAAGTCTTACTATGTAGGGATGAAGATTTGGTTCTATTATAAGAGCAAGGGAGGGTTGGTCTCCTGTTTGCTAATGAGGCTGCTTTCTGGGGAGTCTTAAGTCTTTGGTTAGAAGTATGATATTAAGGGCTGCTGATGTACTGTTTATAGGTTTACATCTCCAAAAGATCATGGGTGCTTACTGAAACTAAACTCCTTAAATCAAATGACCTTGCTTCCATCTGGGACTCCCCAAAAAACACTGCTCCAATTAAACTCTATCCCCTGCCTTAAATTCTGCCTATCTATATACGGGACACAAGTAAATCCCAGAACAATATCCTCCATTGCTACAAACTGAGACAATCCAGAATTCGCCCCAGGACTTCTCTACTCCTCAGTTTAACACTTGACCCGAATAAGGGAATATTATGACCTTAACATACAACATAACTGGGCTTCTCTAGAGGACATCTACACAAAATCCACCCCCCCCCCCCCGCCTCATTTTACATTTTATATTATAGGAAAAACAAAGCAGAAACAATATTGTTTGTTGTTAAAATATGTTAATTGTTCTTCTATATGCAAACGTTTCTTCAATAAATGCAAAATTCCAAAAAAAAGAAAGAAAAAAGAAAATAATTGTGTCTGAGTATGCAGATTGAACATAATTTGAGGTCTAAGTATGCAGATTGAACATACTTTGGGCATATGCAAAGATTGGGAGAGAGGATGTGAGTTGGTAGCCAATCAGAAAACAGTGGCATCAGTTTTCATTGTTCCAGCAAGAAGTTTGGTTTATAGGTATATGGTGTTTGCTTAGCCACCTCTGTTGTGATATAGTTTTTAATGTATTTATACAATAGAAAGTTAGTACAGTTTTATATTCTTACAAATACGCAGAAAGTTGTGGAGTATAAATAGCCTATCCAATGCCAATACCTTAATGGTTTTGTCCAGTTTTACATCTTCTTCTGTGGAATCATGTGAATAAATAGGACTGGGACATCTCTCTGATGTGCCTCTATTATTAGATCCATCTGTAGGAGACAAATATACACAGGGGCTGAATACATTGCTTATATAGGCCTTTCTCCCTGTGACACTCTCTCCACAATGGGTAATACACTCTTAGGGCTGGGCTTGCCTTTCCACCTTCCCCTTTATTTCCCAAATTGCGCCCCTCAAAACGCAGTAGGAGAGGTTTCTACTGCCACCACTAGGCTCCTTCGCCAGCACCCAGAACTGGTTCCTTCTGGGTAACTCTTGCTGCTAGCCTACCCCTTTGCTGGTACCCCTGACCTCTTTCTTTAGATCAGGGTTACTGTGGATGGTTCCCCCTGGCCTATCACGCTGGGCGGAGCTGCAAGGTAGCGGGCAGAGCGTTGCTGGGTTCCAACCACAGAACAGCCAGATAAAGAGTTAGATTGGGTCTAATCTGTAGGTCACAGGAATTGCCGCAGGTAAGTAGGCGTCAATGCAGGATCTTGAAGCAGTGATGTTTATTAGCTCAAGTGTCCTAATAAGGACAGTTAAACTAGTTTGTGGTTCTAGTGATCTTCAGAAGGTACAGATAGTATAATACTACATTACATTGTAAGACAGAGCTCCTTTTGTACACATGTTGTCAGGGGGTAGCCCAGCCCCCTGATCCGACCAGGCACCAAAACGTCTGACATCACATTAGATGATTTAACATCAGGATATAATCTAATCGTGCATCTAACACAAATTAACTTTCACATCAATCTGATTTCCTCAAATTTGTTGTCTTCATTGTTAGGAGGTTCCCTGTCTCTCTAACAAGACATGCTAATAGGTAACGACCTCCTGTCGGACATTCAGGCCAAAGCAGATGTTTGTCACTTCTGAGATGAAAATAATTAATTAACTAAATTTAGGATTTCCTTTCCTCCATTCTTACACAAACCATTTCCTCCACCATGGCTACTGCATCAGACATCAGTCCATTTCTAATACACAAATATAACACAGTATCAAAATCTGAATATTCGCAATGATATAAATTGGCGCACTGCACTAATAATTTAAATATATTAATAAAATAAGTTATTTATAAGTGATCCAGGCACAGGGCCTCATTGGACAAATCTTGTTGCAAAGCAAGGGGTGCAAACTCATCTCTTTCCTAGCACAACTCAATGTTGAACTATAAAAATAAAGCCATCCGGTATTTGTATGCTACATGCAAAGGCAGCGGCGATGTGGCATTGAGAGATAGTGGAACAAAATGAAGGAACAGAGGCTTGTTTAACGCACAATGATTCTCGACTTCATGGCAGCGGTGTTTTAAACACAGAAGGCTGAAAAGATGATGCGGTGTCCATCCCAACAATTTCCAAAAATAAAGTGATGGCTCCAGATCATATAACAAAAAGCAGAACTGCCGGTACTGTGAGAAAACGCAAAAAAAAAATATATCGGTATTTCAAGCATGTTCATCATAATAAGACTGATGTTGCCTGGGCCGTGCAATTTCCCCAAGCACTTGAAGGATAGGGTCATGTAATCTGAACATTTTCGGAATAGAGGCAACTTTGCACACAACTGAGATAATAAGGACAGAACGCGTTGCTCTGATTCCATGCAAACTACCAGTCAAAGACATGGTTTCCCAAGGTTTCATGCACTGTGCTGCTTGCCAAGGCTTGTTTGCAAGAAAATACCTGTGGTAACACATGAAGACGTTTACGCTAAACCAAAGGTGCAACAAACCCAAACCTGCTAAAAGTCTTTGTGTGGCTTTGCTCAACATGTGTGTTTTTGACAGCAATGGTGGCTTTTGAATGACATTTTTACCTGTGAGGAGACTTCCATCTGGGGTCATGACAGATGCATAATGCAAATGGGACAGCAACTCTTCAACTTGGGCCGGATTAAATGTTGGCAAACACTAGTACATCCGTCAGAATCCTTTAGAAATGGGAACTCTATTGCTACATGCAAGACGAGTACCCCTGTAGAGACGATGGAAGACTTTACCATTCCATCAAACTTTCTGCATACAGTAGATCCCTTGACGCTGGTAGCTGGCTATAACAATGAAACCAGTACATTCAAGACACCCTCTCTGGCACTGAAGATCGGACATGGCTTGCAAAAGATTTCGAGCACTGTGGAATGCCGGGCAATGATAGAGGCCTGCACTGCTGTGGTGGAAAATGCACGCAACTTCAAGAAGATCTATGAGGGAAGATGGAACAAGCTGATCTCATCAGCTGCCTTGAAAACTCTGAAGGAGTCGAAGTGGAACGTGATTCAGCTCTTACCTTTCACTGAACATGTGAAAGAGATGCACTAGTATCTCGATGATAAACAGCAGGCATACTACAGCAATTTATCCACTGAGCCTTCACTTAAAAATTGAGCATTACTTGCAAAGGTCACTCTGGCACAGGTGATCTTATTCAATCGAATGAAAAGTTTCCAAGATGTTGTCGACTACCTTCTCTTCGAGATATACTTCGGATCTCCAAGAAGATGTTGGCCTTGCGATTTTAAAGCTTGCGAAGACACTCTGATGGCAATTTCCACAGACTGACATCTAGGGAAAATGAGGGAGAAAAGTTCCAATCCTGTTGACACCACTAATGCAAAGTGCACTGGAACCTCTTGCAGAGAATCATGAAGAATGAGGAGTGGACACCAAAAAGGTCTATATGTTTTCCAAACCAGCTGCGCTGTTACATTTCAACAATGCAACTCTGATTGCATAGACTTCTTTGCTCAGGGGTGTGGAGCTAAAAATCCTCAAACACTGTCCTTCACAAAGCTTCAAAAGTATGTTGCCAGTCTTTCAAAGGTTCTCAACCTAAACAAGACAGAAATAGATCAATTGGTAGATTTCCTTTGGCACAACATCAGCGTGCACCGGCAGTATTATCGCCTCCTAGAAGGTACACTCCAACTCACTAAAATCAACAAACTAGAGAGGGGAAGACTGGCTGAATTCAAAGACAAGGATTTGGGAGAGATGGAGGCTGCCGGAAGGCCGGAGATCTCGTTTTGAATATATGTTTTTGACTTTGGTCATTTACATGTCTGTTCTATTTTAGAACTGGTCCAGCTACAGAGTGACAAGACAGAGGATGAGAAATCCTCTGAACCAGAGAGACACACAAGTGGGCATGCATTTGGTTGCTAAATAAAGATCCGGATGACAACTGTAAATAAAAACTAAAAATTAGCAATGCTATGCTGTGGTTGACCAGGACTGTTACCTATTTGACAAGCCATGGACACTTATCGGTGTATGCAGGTGGCTTGAACTGTTAGAAGCAATGCTACTGTGCTCTCCACATGGACAAAGAACGCCACTTTCGGTGGGATACACTTCCACAAAACACGCAAGGACCGGTAACGGTAGACAGTCTCTGCTCCTCGCAAACCTTTACTGTAGTTTTCAATTTTTGGCAGTTCAGCAGGAGCCATAATTCCAAGCGAGTCCTGTCTTCATGATCTCACAACCAAATCTCCTCTTTCCGTCTCCATAAATTATTTCCCAGTCTCTGGTTCCCTGGCTCGTGGCCTGCACTCCTTTTTCTGGCTCCACAATGACAGTGACTCCAAAAAGTCTGCAGATAACAGGTTCCCACAATAGATTTCTACAAAGCAGCCTAATCACTGCTGATTCAGTTAGTGATGGCGTCAGTCTGTAGCTTTCTGTAGGTTATCAAGCTCCAGGCTGGCGGGCGATCTGGATGCACAACCCCAGATGCAGTGGCAATAGCCGGTGCTGGGCACACTATTGGAGGAGGATGCATTTGGTCCAGGCTTTGCGGGAGCTGTCTCCCCAGGGGAGCTACAGCGCTTTCAGAGAAATACTACAATGTACATACACAGTATAGCTAACATCACATACATACATAAGGATTACACTGTGCTCAAAATATCAAATTGACCTGGTCTGGTAGGGCTGCAATTAATTGACAAGGTTTCCCTCCTTGATCATACACAATACAGAAAAAAATAATTAATTACCTGCGCGCATACCAGATGAACAAATGAGGATATGGATTATCACTGTTAATGTTCTGTTGTGAAATAAAAAATTAATGCAGACTATAATAACCAAGTAATATAATGCAGATATACCAAGTTATTCCAATGGTATACCAAAAACTTAATATGAAACAATGAGAGTGAAACTAATAATAGATAGCACGTCGTCAATTGTAGATGTATGGTGGTGACCCTCGAAAGGAGTCCTATACGTATTACATATAAAACAATAGAAAACAAAATCAAAAAAAGAAAAAAAAACAGCAACAAAGCTGTGATAGTCCTTGATAAATCTTCTATGTGTACGCTCTTGTGCGCCCGATCATTGTAACGAGACAACAGGATCGGTCTGTATGTGGGAGCCTACAAGGTATACAGCTGGATTTCTCAGCGTGCGTTTCAAAGTGAATCCAGTTTGGCTTCCGAGGTATGGGTGCCTGGTGGTGTCTAAATAACCCCAACGCGTTGCGCCTCCTGTATGAGACTTTCTCAGGGGTGAATATTTGGAACGCACGCTGATAAATCCAGCTGTATACCTTGTCGGCTCTTACATACAGACCTATCCTGTTATCTCGTCACAACGATCGGCCACTTCTATTACACCACACAGTGAGTTGTATTTGTTCCCTTATTATCTCCATTTGCCCGCAAGATATGTTGCACATACATCCTCTGTTGTGATCTCAGATCAAGTTTACCTTGAGAGATTCCTTGGTGTATTATTTCTACTACGATATATGTTACTATTGGAGTGATTCATTGTTTAGTGAATTTATGGTTTTGAAATTGATTTTTAATGGTTCTTATTGTGTTTGAACAGTATTGAATAAATAAATTTGCTTTTAGTCACCCTAGAGCTACATTTATCCGTACATTGGCACGACAAGTCCTTGTGAACCTCCAGTTATTCATCGTCTTGCTGTTTAGACACCAGCTCCTAGTATTGACCAATGCTTTTCCATTGTTTTCATTTATTTGCGGTAACATCATAGTACAAGTTCATACACACTTCCTGCTTATATTGGATCATCGAAAGACAATTTTTCTGACCATCACTCTAAGAAGATTTCCCCACAATCTCCAGTGGAACTTAGACAACTATATTGCGAAGCTCCAGTCTACACTGCTGACCTTCTAAGATATCTACACAGACCTTGTGTTGGACAATTTCATAGCAAGAGCGCAACATAGAAGGATTATCAAGAACTATCACATCTATCTTGCTGGTTTTTTCTTTTTGATTTTTTCATTTTGTTTTCTATATAATACGTACGGGACTCCTTTTGAGGGTCACCACCATACATCTATAATTGACGACGTACTATCTATGATTAGTTTCATTATTAGTTTTATTACGTTTTTGGTACTGCCATTGGAATAACTTGGTATATCTGCAATATATTACTTGGTAATTATAGTCTGCATTAGTTTTTTATTTCACAACAGAACATTAACAGTGATAAAACATATCCTCATTCGGTTCATCTGGTATGAGCGCAGGTAATTAATTCTTTTTTCTGTATACATAAAGAAGGCTTAGCCGTTACTTGAACATGACTGCTACCCACATCTCCTTGACCATGGGAATGGCTGGAGAACAATTGTGGGAAACGAGGTGCAGCAATGGTAAGGCAAGTTTTACCTTTCAATTCACCACATTCCATACTGGACACAAAGGTGTGGTCGATTTGGAGTTGGTCACACCATATAGCTATATTGGCCCCTTTTGCAGTCCAAATAATTACGTCTTCAAGACAAATGTCCTAGTGCAAGGTCTGGGGTTCCAGATGATGGAGATAAGGAATTATTTCTATATCTTTACACTCAAATATTAGAATTATTCTTTAAGTAGAAAGTTCCGTCGTAACATTACATAAAACATGTTACAATCACATATCTTAAATAAGTTTATATATACATTATACAAGTGTAATAAAAATCCCAAAAATGTTTTCTTTGCATTTGTTAGAGTAGTTTGTAGTGATAAAGGAGAGTGTAGAAAGATAGATTGTCGCAGTGACTGAACAAGGACAATGTGAATCTTTTCTGTATTTAGTTATGATTACTCACCTGTGCTGATATCTGATGAACTTTCCTTTTCAAATTTGACATCCCCATGAAACAGTAAGGTGTCTCCAAGGTCTGTGAAAAACGGAGAGTGATGAGATATATGAGAAACACCAGAGTGTGTGGGGGAGACTGGTCAGATCTCTTGTCTGGTAACACAGTGATATGATGTGAGGAGGAGAACAGGAGTCTAATAGGGGCTGATGTCTCCTGATGTATGAGATACCCCAGAGAGTGTGTGGAGGAGACTGGTCAGATCTCTTGTCTGGTAACACACAGTGATATGATGTGAGGAGGAGAACAGGGGTCTAATAGGGGCTGATGTCTCCTGATGTATGAGAAACACCAGAGAGTGTGTGGAGGAGACTGGTCAGATCTCTTGTCTGGTAACACAGTGACATGATGTGAGGAGGAGAACAGGAGTCTAATAGGGGCTGATGGCTCCTGATGTATGAGAAACACCAGAGAGTGTGTGGGGGAAGACTGGTCAGATCTCTTGTCTGGTAACACAGTGACATGATGTGAGGAGGAGAACAGGAGTCTAATAGGGGCTGATGTCTCCTGATGTATGAGATACCCCAGAGAGTGTGTGGAGGAGACTGGTCAGATCTCTTGTCTGGTAACACACAGTGATATGATGTGAGGAGGAGAACAGGGGTCTAATAGGGGCTGATGTCTCCTGATGTATGAGATACCCCAGAGAGTGTGTGGAGGAGACTGGTCAGATCTCTTGTCTGGTAACACACAGTGATATGATGTGAGGAGGAGAACAGGAGTCTAATAGGGGCTGATGTCTCCTGATGTATGAGAAACACCAGAGTGTGTGGAGGAGACTGGTCAGATCTCTTGTCTGGTAACACACAGTGATATGATGTGAGGAGGAGAACAGGAGTCTAATAGGGGCTGATGTCTCCTGATGTATGAGATACCCCAGAGAGTGTGTGGAGGAGACTGGTCAGATCTCTTGTCTGGTAACACACAGTGATATGATGTGAGGAGGAGAACAGGGGTCTAATAGGGGCTGATGTCTCCTGATGTATGAGAAACACCAGAGAGTGTGTGGAGGAGACTGGTCAGATCTCTTGTCTGGTAACACACAGTGATATGATGTGAGGAGGAGAACAGGGGTCTAATAGGGGCTGATGTCTCCTGATGTATGAGAAACACCAGAGAGTGTGTGGAGGAGACTGGTCAGATCTCTTGTCTGGTAACACACAGTGATATGATGTGAGGAGGAGAACAGGAGTCTAATAGGGGCTGATGTCTCCTGATGTATGAGAAACACCAGAGAGTGTGTGGAGGAGACTGGTCAGATCTCTTGTCTGGTAACACACAGTGATATGATGTGAGGAGGAGAACAGGGGTCTAATAGGGGCTGATGTCTCCTGATGTATGAGATACACCACAGAGTGTGTGGAGGAGACTGGTCAGATCTCTTGTCTGGTAACACACAGTGATATGATGTGAGGAGGAGAACAGGGGTCTAATAGGGGCTGATGTCTCCTGATGTATGAGATACACCAGAGAGTGTGTGGATGAGACTGGTCAGATCTCTTGTCTGGTAACACACAGTGATATGATGTGAGGAGGAGAACAGGAGTCTAATAGGGGCTGATGTCTCCTGATGTATGAGAAACACCAGAGAGTGTGTGGAGGAGACTGGTCAGATCTCTTGTCTGGTAACACAGTGACATGATGTGAGGAGGAGAACAGGAGTCTAATAGGGGCTGATGTCTCCTGATGTATGAGAAACACCAGAGTGTGTGGAGGAGACTGGTCAGATCTCTTGTCTGGTAACACACAGTGACATGATGTGAGGAGGAGAACAGGAGTCTAATAGGGGCTGATGTCTCCTGATGTATGAGAAACACCAGAGTGTGTGGAGGAGACTGGTCAGATCTCTTGTCTGGTAACACACAGTGACATGATGTGAGGAGGAGAACAGGGGTCTAATAGGGGCTGATGGCTCCTGATGTATGAGAAACACCAGAGAGTGTGTGGAGGAGACTGGTCAGATCTCTTGTCTGGTAACACAGTGACATGATGTGAGGAGGAGAACAGGAGTCTAATAGGGGCTGATGTCTCCTGCCTCCCCCCACCTAGCATATATATGTTCCTAACTAGTTTGCAATGACTGGGATGGTTGTAGAAAAAGAGACTCTTCCCAGTTAAGCTCCACCACCTCCAGGCTGGAGTCAGTATCTAATTTTGTTTCTTCCTTGATACTCATGTTAGTAACAGGGCAGCCAGTGGTTAACAAGACTGAACAAGGAGAATATGTGACTTTTTTCTTGTATTTATTACTCACCTGCGCTAATATCTGTAGGAAATTCCTCCTCTTTAATCTTTACACACATCACTTCCTCCTCCACATCCACATCTCTCTGAACATTACCCTGAATGTCATGAAAAATAATATTTATAATTAAGCATAACATTGAAGTAACAATAGTCAATGACAGTAAAATAAAATGACTATTTATAAACGTTACTTCTCTTCTACCAGTTCATTGTACCTGGAAATCCTGTGAAGCAATATTGTAACCATCTTGGTTACACTGAATGTTGTCCATTTGTGGTCAGAGTAGAACCGACAGATGGCAGAATTGCGGGACTGGAGATGGGGAAACAAAATCATATATAAAGCATTGTTAAATGTATATTGTTCCTGATAGTTAATATACAGGACATATAAATGGTTAAGACATTCCCAGCTTCACTATTAATTTTGACTATTTATTTTATTCCTATATCACACTTGCCGGGAGAATCCTGAATTCCAGGTAGGCCTCCCAGACCATCTTCCTACCTGCCTAGCCACTTCCTAGTGAAGTGGGCTGGATGGGGGCCTCCATGACGCGCTATTGCACTGTAACAGCGAAGCCACAAACGACTAACTTTGCCGCGACCGTCATCACTAGTAATCAGGACTTGATTAGCCCTGTAGCTGGAGCCAGAGATAGGACGGAATAAACAAGCATCTGAGAGATACCCAGAACTTGATTCAGACGTGGCTGCTTATACTGGAGATTGGCACGTCCTTACTGTACATTGATTATGTCAAACGCCCCTTCCCCGCCCTGAAATCGTAGGCTATAGTAAGTGTCCTTTGCGTTTGAAGAGGACTTGAACGTGGCTGCGTTCCGTAGTGTATGGTCCAGTTTTGGGCAATGCGCAGAGTGATTTTGCAGATGATACGCACAAAATCGATGTTTGCGCCCCTTGATGAATAAAGCCCTTTAAGTGTATTGTCTGGAATTTTCTGCACGTTTTTGATGCTTTTACATGATTGACAACCTACAAAGTGAAGTAAAACTTACTCTTTAATCTTTACACCACAGTGTCTGTTATTATGACTTCTCTGTCAATATTTCATGATTGTACAGCCTAACCTTAGTGCAGAATACAAACATAGTTTGAAAACCAATCCGGGAACTGCTCAAGGGAGGGAAACCTTGTAATCATTAATACACATTAGTGAGAGAGGGGGCAAAATATCCATATTTAACATTAGTGACAAGTAGATGAACACAACCCACCATAGACACAATGATTATACACAGAATTTATAGCTACCAACATTTCAAATTAAAAAAAGAAACAATACAAAAATCAATAGTTAGGTATTTTACTTGCGTTTACAGATATGCATGCCCCTTTAAAGACTTTTGGATGAAAGTATCATAAACCACTAACCATCATATCATAGGAGTCAGCTCTGTGGGTGCTTGAGCACCCCCAAAATTTATGCAGGTGTAGTCACTAACCATATCTATGCCTGGCATTTTACAGTGACATGCAGAGTAGGGTAACGTAAGCACCCCAATCATCATCATTTATTTATATAGCGCCAACATAATCTGTAGCACTTTACAATTGGGGACAAACATAGTAAACTAATAAACAAACTTGGTAAAACAGACAAAGAGGTGAGAAGGCCCTGCTCGCAAGCTTACAATCATTTTAATGAATCTGCTCCAATGCATTATATAATATTCAGGGTGCATGATATAACATGAGAAGCCACATTTAGTTTTGGGATTAACCCATACTTGCCAACTCTCCCTGAATGTCAGGGAGACTCCCTGAAATAGGGGTGATCTCCCTCACTCCCTGAAGAGTCTGGCATTCTCCCTGATGCTGAGCCAGTACAAAATGTGGTTGGCTTCGCCATCTGTGGCATGATGACATAGTTCAGAAATTGTGTCCTATGTTCATGTATTGATGCCTATGGAGGTGGCCATTTTCATGGTGACCAAGATTCAATCAAAGACTGACAGGTAAGACAACATCACTTCAGTAATGGAGACAGAAATGTAAAAGACACTTCAGTCTCTAGAGATTCATTAGCTGCTTTTCTTTAACGCATAGTTGCCTACTGTCCCGGGATGTCCGGGAGACTCCCGCATTTCTGGGAGACCTCCTGCGCTTCTGAGAGAGCAGGGCAACCTCGCCCCCGCAATAGATAAGTGTAGGGGGGGGCACTTAATGACGAAAATATTGCGTTGTCTTAGCCCAGTTTACCTGCTGTAATTGGCCAAAATGATGACAATCGTTTAGGGGTGGGGCCAAAATGATGCGATTCATCAAGCCCCACGCCCACCTCCCCCGGGATCTCCCTGAAGCCACGAGGACAAGTTGGCAAGTATGGAGTAACCTGGGAATGTCTCCAGCTATATACAGTAGAGCCAAAATAAAAAGAAAAGGAGGTGGAAAGAGGGCACATGAATGGTGTATAAACATTCACAAAGTATGTCCCATTGTAATAGTTACATTTACCCACATACCAATAACTGAAATATTCATCACAACCTAACCACATTACAGCAGGAAAATCCCTTCATTTTTAATCATAAAGCAACTTTTGAAATATAAAAGACATAACTAAGTGGGCACATTTTGTATAATGAGGCTGTATAATATGATAGTGAAGTATACAGTATATAATGTACATGATATAATGATTAGAATCTTCAGTGAAAGAATACAGAACAGGACGAAACTACTGTGTGGAACACTAAGGCACTCGCACCTGTCAGTCACAGGGAGAGCCACCTGTGATTGGTCGCACCGCTGTCGGAGTGGGCGGGCCAAGTCCACTGATTGGCCAGATAGTGACTACGGTGCCAGAACGGAGAGCGGATCACACTTACCTCCGCTATGTCATCTCCGTGGAGGAAGGGCCTAGGTCCGTCACAGTGTTATCCCCGGCCGCTTCATCTGCCCCCGCTGCCTCACCCCGCCCCCTAGCAACAGGTAACGTCCCCGACCAGCACCATGGAGACCGCTGCGTCTACCTATTGGCCCGGCCAGCTGTCAGTCCTCTGTTACGTATAATATGAGTAGAGGGAGAACTACTGGCACGTCCTGTAATCTAATACGCCGGAAGTAAGTCATTTCCACTTCCTGCTTCTCGAGGACCTTTTCATTTGTTCACTTCGTTTCCGTTTCCTGAGTTACATTACACTTCTGGGATCTGTTGGATTTGATTTCCTGTTTCCATGGTTACCAAGATTCCATTTACTAGAGGTCGAACTGTACTTAGCAACTATGTTCCCTGTCCAGCAGGTTACACTGGGCAGGATGCGGACAGCACGGTGGCTATGTGGTTAGCCCTTCTGCCTCACAGCGCTGGGGACATTAGTTCAATTCCCGACCTTATCTGTCTGGAGTTTGTATGGGTTTACTCCGGGTGCTCCGGTTTCCTCCCAAACTCCAATAACATACTGGTAGGTTAATCATACTTGCCAACTCTCCCGGAATGTCCGGGAGACTCCCGCATTTTGAGAGAGTCTCCCGGACTCCCGGGCGAGTGTGGCAAAATCCCGGATCTGCCCACTTCCTAGTGAAGTGGGCAGAATTAGGTCACAAACGCCGCGATTCCTGGTGAATCGCGGCGTTTGGCCCCGCCCCCTCTGTCAAATGACGCATTTTGCGTCATGACGTCATGGGGGCGGGTCCAAAATGACACGGATTTTGGAGGCCCGCCCCCCCATGACGCCCACCTCCCCCGCAGGCTCCCGGATACCAACATTGTAAAGTTGGTAAGTATGAGGTTAATTGGCTGCTATCAAAGAGGGGTGAGAATGGCCCCTTGCGGGATGCTGACAGGAAGAAGTGGGGAGGTGGAGTCAGGGGTAGAGACAGAAGGACCAATGGAGTGGAGAATGTGTAGTGGGAGAGGATGGTCCACAGTGGCAGCAGAGACGTACTTTTCATTAACTTTTTTTTTTTTTATAGTCTTAGGGCTAGATTTACTAAGCTGCGGGTTTGAAAAAGTGGGGATGTTGCCTATAGCAACCAATCAGATTCTAGGTTTCATTTATTTAGTACCTTCTACAAAGTGACAGCTAGAATCTGATTGGTTGCTATAGGCAACATCCCCACTTTTTCAGACCCGCAGCTTAGTAAATCTAGCCCTTAGACTTAAAACAGTTTGGATGTACAAACCAAACAGTTTGCATGTCTGTCATATTCCTATGTCATCATACATGGTTCAGTTTGATAAACCTTTATTTGTTTTTTTTTTTTGCATATCATAAGATGGTGTTGGAGATTAAATGAATCCTTACTTAAAATCCCACAATTTAAAGAACTAATATCTTCAAATACAAGAATACTCTGAAACTGAACTCTGGACACCAAACTCTCACCTGTGGAAGCCCACAAATCAGTTATTAGAGGAGCATTAGGAGGCTGCACATCTTAAAAACAGTAAAACTTTAACACTAAACTCCCTACTCCCTACATTAAAACAGCTGGACCATAAACATAAATGTAACCATTCTGAATGTATAGACAGATTTTGGACCTAAGATCAATCAATTTTGGCAGAAAAAAACTGAGAAACTACTTCAATGGCTCAATCAGAAGTTCTAAGAAAAAAGTAACAAGACACACACAATGCTGGCAAATTAAAAGCTAAAAAAAAGCTTCACAAGTCATCATGGCGGTGAGGGGTAAAAGGAAATCTTAGCTATCAACATTTATTTATATAGCGTCAACATATTTCATAGTGCTTTACAATTGGGGACAAACACAGTAATAAACAAACTGGGTAAAACAGACATAGAGGTGAGAGGGCCCTACTTAAGCTTACAATCTATGGGACAATAATGGGAGTTGGATACACGAGGTTAAGTCTACATATTGCATTTCTGTACAGCCAGACTGCAAAGATAAAAAAAAAAAAAAAAAAAAAGGGATTAGCGTCCTATATGATCCAGTCACACAACAATGTTTGTCAGAGGGTTGTTGTCTTGTGTAGATTGTGTAACGGATTCTAATAGGGTAATCTAGTGCGTTTAAGAGGGTGGTTGGGGAATATTATAAGCTTGTCTGAAGGGGGGGGGTTTCAGATAATGCCTGAAAGTTTGTAGACCAGAGAAAAGTCTTATTGTGCAAGGGAGAGAATTCCATAGAGTGGGTGTAGACCAAATAAAGTTCTGTTACCGGGAATGGGAGGATGTAATGAGAGACACAGATCTTCTGCAGAACGGAGTTGTCGAGTTGGGAGATATTTTGAGACAAGTGAGGAGATGTTGATGGCCTTGTAGGTTATCAAAAGTATTTTATATTGGATTCAGTAAAAGACAGGCAAAAAGTGTAGAGACATACAGAGTGGCTCAACAGAGGAATAACAATTTGCAAGGAAAATGAATCTAGATGCTGTGTGCAGAATAGATTGTAGGGGTTTGAGTCTGTTTTGGGGAAGACCAGTAAGAAGGTTGCCAGACTCTCCTTAGCTCTCACTAGTTTATATGGGATTTTTCTGCACACTAGTTGCAGGGGAGTAGATACTGCCTAAACCAGGCTCCTTCACCGGCACCTGTAACCAGGTTTATCCATGCAGCTAGAACATTAAATTTACCAAAGTCTCCAACCCTGATGGCTTCACTATGCCATATTACAAAACATCTGCCCACATTTTAACACCACACTTGGCCACGACCTTCAACTATACGATGAATGAGAGAAATTCCATCCTGCCACCACTCGATCAAATTTATTTGAAATTCTTAAACCTAATAAAGATCCTACCAAATGCGCCAGCCATAGGCCCATTTCCCAGCTAAACATGAACTTCAAGCTTTTTGTGAAACTTTTAGCAAATATATTTGCAGCTCCCCTCTGGGAGATCCTGGAGGGTCGTCCAGGTGCCAACTTTCAGGGGTATGACACCACGAATCAAACCATCATTATGAGGAGTCATAATGATGTAATTTGCAGTGAATGACATTATGACATGCCCACTTCAGTGAGATCTGGGAGGGTTTCCTGCTCAACTGGGAGAGCTCTCCCGAAATTCATAAGTCTCCCGGACAGTCTGGGAGAGTATTCAATTATTAAATAGACTAAAAACTTATGTAACTCATTTGATTGACCCAGATCAAGTCGACTTTGTTCCTATTACACAGGCCCTTGATAATACCAGGAGAACTGTAAACTGTATCTCCTATATTAATTACATTAAAATAACCCTAGATTTTGCTTTAGATGCCTTTGATAAGCTTTTATGGTCATTTATGTTTCAGACCTTAAAAAGCTTTGGATTGTGTGGAAAAGGTTTAACAAGGTATCCAGTCTTTGTATTATAACTCCACATCCACCAGCAATCATAATAGACAAGTCTGCCCCTTATCCTCATTAACATATGCCCTAAATTTTGAGTTGTTTGCCTCCAAGATCAGATCGAACTCAGACATAAATGGGATCCAAAATGACTATAAGCAGTACAAAATTTACAGACAATGTACATCTAACTTTGGCTCGCTCCCTAACCTTTTTAGTAAATTCGAAAAATATGGCTCTTTACCTGGTAACAAAACAAATATTGCAAAATAAAAAGGTGTTAGCTTTCTACCTCCCACTGCAAAATTGTTGGAAATTAATTTTGAATTCCAATAGAGACCCCTAGCAATCCGGTATCTTGGCATTTTAATCACTAAGAACTATTATTATGCCAAGCTACGCCCCCTTAATGTCAAATATCAAATGATACATAAAACACCTGGATTCCCCCTTGTATCTCATGGTTTTGCAGAATCAACACCATAAAAATGTTGGTGTCGTTTTATCTATTTCAGAACTTACCAGTAAGAGTCCCAGCTCCCTTTTCAGGTATCTTCAATCATTATGCCTTGCCAAGTCCACTAAAAATGGAGGATTGGGTCTGCCTATATTTCAAAAATATTACCAACTAAGCCAGTGATGCTAACCTATGACACTCCAGGTGTTGTGAAACTACAAGCTCCAGCACGTTTTGCCAGTAGATAACTAGCTGATAGCTGGCAGAGCATGCTGGGACTTGTAGTTTCACAACACCTGGAGTGTCACAGGTTAGCCATCACTGAACTAAGCTATACTCTTTCTTGGCATGTCGGTCCGGGGTGTAAGAAATGGGTTGACATTGAGTAGGACCTGTTGAAACATCAAGGAATAAGATATTGTCACGGATATATTAGCTCTGAAGGTCTTACCTGCTGGTATTGACACTGCTAAGCTAGGAGGCATGGGGTCTAACACACCTCTGGTCTTCACAGGGACGCCCACAAGGGAGTTTGGGGTTCACTGCAAGAGACGTGCAGGTGGCGGACCTCCCAGGTAGCTACCAGCAAAGTGTTAGGCTAGTAAGCGTTGTCGTGCAGTCTGAGCTCAAACCGTAAGGGCAATACACGTACTGAAGGAGTAGGCAAAACCAGGGTCAGGAATCCAGGGGTCAATACCAGAAGATCAATATAACCAGAGGCAGATCCAAAAGAAGAGTCAGGCAGAACCCGGTCGAAATCCAGGGAGACAGGTACAATGCTAAGAAGCTGAATACCAAGATACTCTGCCACTCTAATGGTGCCAGAGCCTGGTTTAAATACAATAAAGAGCTCTCTCATTAGTGGAGGTGCAATCGGCGGTCAGAACAGCTGACCGCTGACAGGAAAGGGGCTGTTGGCATCTCCGTTGCCAGGCAACAGAGAGGTGGTTGATTTGCGCATGCGCTCGCACTGCTGGTCCAGAAACCAGAAGTAGCACCAGAGAAGGCAGCTGTCCCTGGCACCTACTGTGCAAGCGGGGACGGCGTCTCACAGATATCTACCTTGGCTCCCTAGATTCAGCTTATGTTTCCCCAACTGTTCAATCCACACTGGAGATATGGGACAAACTAAACAGTCAGCTTACCCCTCCCTACTTCCCTCTTATCTGTAGTTTACAATTGTAAAGCGCTACGGCATATGTTTGCGCTATATAAATTGATGATGATAATGTACTTCCATCTATGCACAACCACTGGTTAAAGCCAGAAAAGAAAGATTCCTTCATATTATGATTTTGCCCCCAATTAATGTGCGGATGTGTGAAATATATAATATCCCAAACACTTCAATTCTACTACATCAAGATGAAAAAGTTCATTAAAGCTCAGAAGAAAGCATCCAAACTTAGGAGCTTACCCAGTTCGAAAGAATGTGTACTTACAATCCTGGGAGATGTGGTACTATCTTCCTCCTGTATGTTACAATCTTCTGTCCTTACCCCGAGCTCGAGAAGCCAGTTGATTTGTCTTGGGAACAGGATTTGAGGATTTCTTTGGACCCGTATGATGGTCGCTTTTTCATCAACGCATAGTCAAATACCCAACAAAGCTGTCTTCAGACAAACTGATCTTTAACACGCCCAAATTTTAAATAGCTAAGGATTGGAAGAAACCAGCGTGACCTCAAATGAATGCGGTGTTAAAAGAATTTGGCACGTAGCTTCCATGAAGTGTATAAATAGTCTCCTTCATGATGCTATTAAATTCCTTCACAAAACCTGGTGCTCTGGTATTCACATAACACTACCCCTCCAGGAACAATACTTCTCTGGTAGTTTGAAGTAGGACCTCAATTATTTCCACACATCGGTTTGCTATATTGTGAACTAAAATACAACTCCATTGACTCTTTATCCCCCTCTTATTAATCTGTTTATCCATATACAGATTAAAAGAGACCCCCCCCCCCCAAATAAAAAACAAAACTCAGTTGACACATTTATTACTTCATCTTTTAATGGTGTTACTTTTTACTGTTTGCATACCATTGTAATCATTTTTGTAGTTACAAAACATAAGTCGTAAATGGCTGTATATGTCTTTATACATTATTTTTGTAATTGATTTATGTTTTATGTCAATATTTGTAAGCACTTGTATATGGTCAATTGTTTTTTTCTGATCTTTGTTTACTGTCTCCTGTTTTAAATAAAGAGAATGAAATAAAATCCCACCCAGACCTTTCCACTCACAAAGAATATAAGTCTGGGGGTTACTAAACAGTGCTGATAAGAACATGTACTGTTAGTGATTAGTACAGCTTTAAAGAGGCAACTATGTTGGAAAATGAAATGAACTTAATATTAACAACTATTTGAGAGCTCACTGTTTAAAACCTGCTAATAAGTACATTGGATCACTTTTTTGTCCTCTTAGCATATGCTAATACTGGATTTATATCTGCATAAAACTTGGCTAAAACATATTCAGTTTTCCTGTGAAATGCAAATGTATATTTACATGTTGGCTTAACTTTATTTCTCAATAGATTAACCATGGAAGAGTCCATATACGATTGATAATTGAGTGTACAATTGAATATAAATAAAAAGTAAATAACACCTATCAAGTACTTTGGAAAATATACTCATACCTATTTTAGCCAATTTTACTTTAACTGTGTTACTATATGTATGTGTATATATATATATATATATATATATATATATATATATATATATATATATATATATATATATATAGTGCACTGATAGAGCCAGTGATTTATACACAAATTGTGTTGAATGTAATTATTTAGTATTGTTTTTTGAGTATGTTGTTCCAAATAAAGTTATATTTTATTGGTTGGACACACATGTATTTATGATTAATGGAGTGGGTATGGGAGTAACCTCAGCACAGTAGTTTATTCAAACTTGCCAACTCTCCCGGAATGTCCGGGAGACTCCAGAAATTCGGGTCGGTCTCACGGACTCCCGGGAGAGCTGGCGATTCTCCGCATCTGGCCCATCTGCCCACTTCAATAAAATTAGAGCCGGAATGTACGGGCGGCAGGGGCGGGGCTTCGCGATTTGCGTCATTTTGGCCCCGCCCCAGTGATGTAATGCTTGTTTGGGGTCTTTTTACATAACTAGGGGCAGGGCCAAAATGACGCGAATCGTGAAGCCCGCCCTCTCCACCCATACATATCTCCTGCCCTCCAGGATCTCCCGGACTCGGCCAGTATGAGTTTATTAGATATGTTACTGGACAGATGGTGACCCTAATCACACTTGTCCTTTACCTCTCAACTACAATCACTGAGTGATCACAACCCAGTCGTACAATATTGTGTCCCAGAGTCTGTGTTTACAAAGAGCCATTTCTATCATTCTTCATCCACACATCCCCACCAGTCAAACTCTAGTCATTAGATGCCTGTTATCACTAAGTGCTCCACTTGAGACCTGGATTTCTGGAAGAGGCCAGATCAAAGCTTTTTTTTTGTATATTAATAATTTCTGTATTACAAACATTAAACCATGGGCTCCATAGGGTTGGTATTAATGCTATATGTTTATTTTATACTCGTGGACTGCAGTAGCGGTTGAAACCATGGAAAGCTAAACAATTGGTTTGATGGGATTATGGGACAGCGCAGAAATAACAATCAAGTGTATGTAAATCCATGGGGGACAATGTCACTGATTTTGCTCAGAGATTGTAGTGGAGAAAGGAAGAACGATTGTGATACTAGTCATGAGAGGTAAAACACAGCCGGATCCAGAAATATTGCGCACCGAGTCTGAGTTTGTGGGTAAGAAAAGGAATGAACCAGTGTTTACCTGAGAGTTGTAACCCTAACACTTGAGATCATCATCTACCTGATGAAGAAAGAGGTGAGGGATTCTGGGAATGTCACACTAATATCACTATTATTCCAACCTGCATGTTATTAATTCTTATTGGGACAGATTTAATTAGATGCGAGGTGCCACCAAACATTGCCCCGACGAGTACAGTACTAAACTCTCAGACCATTTATCCTCATATGTCTATGGGACACAAGGGAACATGAGAGTAGAATCTCCGCCACAATGTGTCTCTGCGAACTGTTCCCCTTTGTGTCTGTATTACATGGTTGTGAAGTAGGGCAATGAGGGCGACAACTAGCAGCCATCCCCATGTGTAAACATTTTGGGCAAAATTAAAATCTGTTTCCCCTTCATTATATTCTAATCCAGCTGTGCTGGAGCAGTCTGTGGGAACAACATACAACTGATAGGACTGTAGAATGAAGCCTGCACTGTTTACAAATTAAGACAATACTATTTGAGAGCAAATTTCTGTTTATTTTTATTTTTTTAAATCATTTAACATGTAAAATAGAAATTTAAACTATTTACATCATGGTAGTGTGAGTTTCTTTACAAACAGAAAATAGGAACAGATTTTATCAATTATATCCAGCACATAAAAGCCAAAATAGACAACATTACACGAGTAACTAAAGCGGTGCTAAATGAATGAATAAGAGGCTCATAGACTTCCAGTCTAAATGGTTAAACAGCCAACCAATCGGATCCATCAGAAATAGTTTGAAACATTTCTCACATTTCTGATTAGCGGACTGGTCCACCTATTCAGACTATCCAATATATAAATGCTTAGTGGCGTCTGTCTGTGTGTGTGTGGAAAAAAAACCAAGTTGCAGCGCCACCTGCTGGGCAGAGTTATACACTGACCTACTAAATTCTTAGTGTGTGTGGGGGAAAAAATTCAAAAAGGGCTGAAATTTGGTAGGGCTCAAACTCATTTTCGTGAGGTAATTTTACCTCATGAACACACATGTGTAGAGGCGTGCGTTAGTGTGTGTGTGTGTGTGTGGAAAAAACTATTTCCTCAGAAAGGGCTCATCCAATTGACCTGAAATTTGGTATACTGACATTATTTGACAAAAAAATTAGAATAGTCAAGTCAGTTAACTTCCATCATCCCCCCTTCCCCCCGTGGGAGGGGTAGTAAAGGCTAAATTTACGAGTTGAGGGGTCAAACTCATTTTCGTGAGGTAATTTTACCTCATGAACACACATTAAAAAGGCCGCTTGCGTCGGGAAGTAACGCTCTTCCCCTGAGGAGGCCTGGGCTAGGCCCAAATGCATGACAAGAACCTTTTTAAGACCTTAAGTAGCTTGATTTGACTAGAATGCATGAGTATCATGCACGGGTTAACTTGTGGGGTATATTTACTAAACTGCGGGTTTGAAAAAGAGGAGATGTTGACTATAGCAACCAATCAGATTCTAGTTATCATTTATTTAGTTTACAGAGTCATGATCTTTTCAGCCAATGGTTATGACAGATGAAGAGCACAGATCTGAGAATAAAAATGTAAAATGTGTATAGTGTGTACACAGGAATCAGCTGCTGGTTGGGACTTTATGGTTGGTAAAACAGTTAATGATACCGTATTGGGAGTAGTTTTCTGTAATGTGTACCCAGACTTTCTTACACACTCTAGCCATTTAAACACAAGGCTGCATCCACATTGCTATTTTTAAGCCTATTTACAGCAATTTAAAAATGTTCTTAAAACACACAGGCTACTTCATTTTACATTCAAAAGAAAAAAACCCTTATAGTCTTATTTCTTTGAGATTATTCTCCCTGTAATTGTTGATTATATACTCAATTTTTTGCATAGGAAATTACCTAAATTGCATTGGAACAAGTGTATATAATTTATACACAACTGTGTCATTCTCATGTTGTCAGTGGGGGGTCAAACACACAGCATGAAAGCTAATGGTGCTCTGTGTCTCCTCTAAAACGACAAGTCTGGGAGGGTTGAATATGTCAGTTTTTCTACATTCAAAATGATTTCCTAAGAAACCAGTGAAGGGAGAGGAGTCATTAGATGTGTTGTATAATATAGTCTATCTCAGGGTTTCCCAGACCCAGTCCTCAGGGCTCCCAAACAGTGAAGGTTTTCCGGATCACATGTGACATAATTAGGACCACCTGTGGATCTGTTACAATGTGTCAGTCAGTAATGAATACACCTGTGCTCCAGCAAGGAGATATGGAAAACCTGCACTGTTGGGGAGCCCTGAGGATTGGGTTTGGGAAACCCTGGTCTATCTAATCAACAATACAAGGACGTGATTGTTTTATAGAAATTAGTCTTGGGGGCTAAGGTTGAAAATAATAAAAATAAAAAAAAAAAACATCACAAAGATTGTGACATCTTCACAAAATTCCAGTTATGATGTCTGGCACTAAAGAGGTAGCAAAGAATTGAAGTGTGCAATCGACTCATTATGCTACAATACAAACTACTTTTCATTGGCGTTTGTCCATCCTACTCCTGCAAGACATTGATAGGAGAGACAAATGTGTGGTGCACACACAAGAGAAGGACAAATCTGAAGAGGCAGAGAATCACTCAAAGGCAAAGGCAGGACAAATATTCCTCTGATGTTTAACAAATGTTGATCTAAGTGCAAAACGTTTCCCACACTGAGAACATGAAAATGTTTTCTCACTACTGTGATTTATCTGATGCTCAACAAGGGTTGATTTCCGGGTAAAACATTTCCCACATTCAGAGCAGGAAAATCGTTTTTCTCGAGTGTGACTTCTCTGATGTTCAACAACACTTGATTTCCGTGTAAAACGTTTTCCACAATCGGTACATGAAAATGGCTTTTCCCCAGTATGCGTTTTCTGATGTGAAAATAGATTTGACTGATGTGTAAAACATTTCCCACATTCTGAGCATGAAAATGGCTTCTCACCTGTGTGAATTCTTTGATGTGTAACGAGGTTTGATTTATGTGCAAAACATTTCCAACATTCAGGACATGTAAATGGCTTTTCACCTGTGTGAGTTCTCTGATGCCTAATAAGATCTGCATTCTGCGTAAAGCATTTATTACATTGAGGACATGCAAAAAATTCACCACCTCTATAAACTGTATGTGTCACAATGTCTGTGTTATCGGGGAGACATTCACCATTTATAGAGGGATCACATGCTAGATCTGTGCTGTGAAGTAGTGGATGTATGATTGGGGTAATGTCTTTTTTATCTGTAGCCTCTTTTGTAATGTAATTTTCTCCAATTTCACAATTCTGAGATAAACTAGGCAGGTTGTTCAAGGAATTCCCATTATGGTGTCCATCTGTTGAAAATCACAAAATAAAATATTAGTAACTTTCTATCTACTTTATCTTGTAAGTGGAGAGTTCTATACAAAAGGAAAAAATGAAAGATGTTTTGTCACTAAGGGGGAGATTCAATTCTAGAGAACAACATGGGGTGCACATGATTACCGTTACTACGGTAATTGATGCATAATATTAGCATTAGTACGGTAATTTCAACATTGATTTTTGCTTGAAGCCCCTTGAGCCAAGAGCATATATCCGTGTTAAAATTACCGTCCTAATAGCAATGATGTGCACCCCGCACTGGATGTCCTCTAGATTCCTCAAACTTAATCTCGCTAAAACCGAACTTATTGTCTTTCCCCCCGCTTACTCCCCCTCCCCTTTCGACCTTTCTATCACCGTTCTCAACTCCTCTATTTCCCCTGTTTCTCAACTTCGCTGCCTCGGCGTCACCCTGGACTCCTCTCTCTCCTTTGTCCCTCACATCCTCTCTCTCGCCAAATCCTGCCGCTTCCAGCTGCGCAACATCGCACGCATTCGGCCCTTCCTCACCCAAGATGCCACTAAAGCTCTTGTCCACTCTCTTATTATCTCCCGCTTGGACTACTGTAACCTCCTCCTAACTGGCCTCCCCCGCTCTCATCTCGCTCCGTACTCAATGCTGCCGCTCGGCTCATTTTCCTTTCTCACCGCTCCTCTTCTGTCTCCCCCCTCTACCAATCCCTCCACTGGCTCCCCTTCCCCTACAGAATCGTGTTCAAGCTCCTCACTCTTACTTTTTCATGGCCCTCTCCAACTCCACTGCTCCCTACATCTCCAACCTAATCTCCATTCACGCTCCATCCCGCCCTCTGCGTTCGGCTAACGACCGCCGCCTCTCTTCCCCCTGGTTACCTCCTCCCACGCTCGCATCCAAGACTTCTCCCGCGCTGCCCCCCTCCACTGGAACCACCTTCCCAGCTCCATCAGAACTTCCCCCAACTTGTCCAGCTTCAAACGGGCCTTAAAAACCCACCTCTTCCTTAAAGCCCCCCCAGTCCCCCACCTAATTGACCTCCTCCCAGTCTCCCCCTACCCCCCTCCCACTCCTGCCCTCCCTCCTGACCCCCTCTTACCTCCCTCCTTTTCATTCTCCTCTCCCCCCCTCTCTGCCTCCGTTCTCCCCATTCCCTCCTTCTACCATTGCGTCTCTGTCTGTCCTACCCTCCCCTTAGATTGTACGCTCCTCCGAGCAGGGCCTCCTCTCCTTCTGTTCTCCACCACCTTAACTCTGCTCTCCAGCTTCTTGTCTCTTCCGTGAGGTCCTCCTGCCCTCCTACCCCTCTCTCTACCACGCTGGGGGCTCTCACCTCTCATCTAGCTGTACATTGAGCTTCTGAGTTACTGTGCTTTTTGTTAACTGTATTGTGCTGTCTCACCCTGTACCGTATTTCTGTCTGTTCCTGTACGGCGCTACGGATACCTAGTGGCGCCCTATAAATAAAAATTAATAATAATAAAAATAATAATAATAATAATAATAATAATAATAATAATAACCCAGCAGTAGAATAAGCCCATCCCCCATCAGTCAGTGTGGTTGGAAGATTACCACACACAGGTAGAGATAGTGGTCACCTTCTGACAGCATTTTGTGCCTTACCCAATAGTGATCCGATTGATTTTTATAGGGCCATTCTATGCATTTCCAGCTAATTAATATATCTGGTCAGGAAATTTATAGGTATGAAAAAAAAAAGTATGCTGCTTCACAGGTGATTACCAGGGCACTTCAAGGCCCTGCGAGGCGATTTTCCCTCACGCCCCATTGAAACACACAGGAAAATCTGCAATGTTGGGGTACCCTAGTCCCCAGAAATGTGCTCAGCCGGACATTGTGGTGATATGCAGCAGCAGATCACTTTGAATTCAATCAGCCTCTAAGAGTTCACAAAAACTTGGTTATCAGCATAGGCAATCCAAAATTGCCTAGAAGTAAAATAGCACAGATCTCTGGAGCACTGTAATTAAAAGTGGAAGAGGAGTAGCACAAGAGCAAGTAGAGAGGTAGGAGGAGAAACCAGACAGGGCACTGCCCTTCAGGCTAAAAGAGCTCAATGTTTAATGAGAAGGTAAAGGCAGGCAGCTGACGAGTCTACAAAAATGATTAAAGATTACAGGTATCTGGAGAATGAGAGAGATTTGGTTGATAATTTTTGTTGGATGTCCGTAATATAAGTAGCAAGTTCTCTGGAAAATTGTAGAAATGTTTAACTGCTGGATTAAGGACAGAGATGACAGTGCTAAAGAGGCGCTGAAGAGATTATGGCTGTGCACTCAGACTGTCTGTCTTGGGAGAGAGGCATTTCTGGAGGACAAACTTGTAGTAGAAGAAATCTGGAGAGCAGCTTTTCTCTACCAACTTATGTTTAGCCTGACAGTGTTGTAGCCAACACAATCATAGATGGCAAAGGGTGGAAGGGTTTACGTCAGGGCAGATGCACAGACTTGGCTGTCGTGTACCACAGGTTTTAGAGTATCTAGGAACTGATCTAAGTCAACGGACTTTAATTTTCTATGCACATGAAGAAGCAAATAAATAAATTAAAATATAAATTTTTATGTGGTATTGCTGCTTTAAGTGGAAATTATAACATGTTGCTGTGTATGGTTTTTTTTTTTATGATTAACTTATTATCATAGTCTGTATCTGGGACTGACGACTAAAACTGCAAATATTTACAGTCAAATAATTACACCAACACCAACACCCCCCCCCACATATATCAGAATGTTCTGGTAATATACCAGGCACACCACAGTTCAGGACAATTCATGTCTGTCGTGTTGGTGTCCAATCGGCACTAATAACAAATTAACCCATAGCTGCCTTAATTTAAAATGTCTTGGCTTGTCAACACCGACAGAAAACACAGTGCAGCAGTTGTGGTGGAAAACTCTCCAAAACTGAAGAAGTCCTCAGCATTAGACCCCTTACAGTCTGGCTTGGGTCAGGTTCAAATGTAATGTTTGGCTGTAAATGCATTTTAAAGAAGAAGAATACACACAGTGACATGATGTGAGGAGAACAGGAGTCTAATAGGGGCTGATGTCTCCTGATGTATGAGATACACCAGAGAGTGTGTGGAGGAGACTGGTCAGATCTCTTGTCTGGTAACACACAGTGACATGATGTGAGGAGGAGAACAGGAGTCTAATAGGGGCTGATGTCTCCTGATGTATGAGAAACACCAGAGAGTGTGTGGAGGAGACTGGTCAGATCTCTTGTCTGGTAACACACAGTGACATGATGTGAGGAGGAGAACAGGAGTCTAATAGGAGCTGATGTCTCCTGATGTATGAGATACACCACAGAGTGTGTGGAGGAGACTGGTCAGATCTCTTGTCTGGTAACACACAGTGATATGATGTGAGGAGGAGAACAGGAGTCTAATAGAGGCTGATGGCTCCTGATGTATGAGAAACACCAGAGAGTGTGTGGAGGAGACTGGTCAGATCTCTTGTCTGGTAACACACAGTGACATGATGTGAGGAGGAGAACAGGAGTCTAATAGGAGCTGATGTCTCCTGATGTATGAGATACACCACAGAGTGTGTGAGGAGACTGGTCAGATCTCTTGTCTGGTAACACATAGTGACATGATGTGAGGAGGAGAACAGGAGTCTAATAGGAGCTGATGGCTCCTGATGTATAAGAAACACCAGAGTGTGTGGAGGAGACTGGTCAGATCTCTTGTCTGGTAACACACAGTGACATGATGTGAGGAGGAGAACAGGAGTCTAATAGGGGCTGATGTCTCCTGATGTATGAGAAACACCAGAGAGTGTGTGGAGGAGACTGGTCAGATCTCTTGTCTGGTAACACACAGTGACATGATGTGAGAAGGAGAACAGGGGTCTAATAGGGGCTGATGTCTCCTGATGTATGAGAAACACCAGAGAGTGTGTGGAGGAGACTGGTCAGATCTCTTGTCTGGTAACACACAGTGACATGATGTGAGGAGGAGAACAGGAGTCTAATAGGGGCTGATGTCTCCTGATGTATGAGAAACACCACAGAGTGTATGGGTGGAGAACAGGAGTCTAAGAGGGATGATGATGATGATGATGAAGGGAATGATGTCTCCTGAATCCTACTGGGCAGATACTTTTTCTCCACTCCTTTGTAGTGACAGAAGAGGGTTTAGAGTGAACAAAGAGAATAAGTGAATATTTTTTGTGTGTAGTGATTATTACTCACCAGTGCTGATATCTGTAGGAATTTCCTCTTCCTTACATTGCAGATAAACCCTTGAATACGTCTCTTTTCCACCATTAATTTGAGATATACTGTCCACTGCCTGAATATTCGGGGTTCCATCCTCAAAGACATATATAGAAATAATTAATTTAATGTGTTGTCTGATTTAGCGATCATTTAATAAAGCATAAAAAGCTTTTAATGACACTGAACATTACAGTTCACGTATGTACCACAGTATAGACCAGTGGTTCCCAAACTTTTGCAGTTTGCGGCACCCTTAGAGTCTCCATAATTTTTTCAAGGCACCCCTCCAAAATAGTTACTGAGCAGTCCTGTTTTAGAAGTAGTTGGGTCAAAAAATTGTAATAAGTATTTAGGTCAAGACAGAAATACTTATTTAGTTGTATGCAAAAATGTCCCCTCTGCATCCAGACACTCTGCCCCCTCTGCATCCAGACACTCTGCCCTCTCTCACGCTGCCCCCTCTGCCCTCTCACGCTGTCCCCCTCCTCTGCCCTCTTTCACGCTGCCCCCTCACGCTGTCCCCCTCCTCTGCCCTCTCTCACGCTGTCCCCTCTGCATCCAGACACTCTGCCCTCTCTCACGCTGTCCCCTCTGCATCCAGACACTCTGCCCTCTCTCACGCTGCCCCCTCTGCACTCTCACGCTGTCCCCCTCCTCTGCCTCTCTCACGCTACCCCCTCTGCCTTCTCACGCTGTCCCCCTCCTCTGCCCTCTCTCACGCTGTCCCCCTCCTCTGCCCTCTCTCACGCTGTCCCCCTCCTCTGCCCTCTCTCACACTGTCCTCCTCCACTGCCCTCTCTCACACTGTCCTCCTCCGTCACGCTGTCCCCCTCCACTGCCTCTCACGCTGTCCCCCTCCTCTCTCACGCTGTCCCACTCCACTGCCCCTCTCACGCTGTCCTCCTCCACTGCCCCTCTCACGCTGTCCTCCTCCTCTGTCACGCTGTTCCCCTCCACTGTCCCTCTCACGCTGTCCTCCTCCTCTGTCACGCTGTGTCACTGCGTGAGAGAGGATAATGCCGGCACCGCGCGGACTGGTAAGTTTTTCTGTCGTTTGCTTTTTCTATAGCTGGCCCGCGGCACCCCTGTAACAGCGCCGAGGCGTCCCTGGGAGCCGCGGCGCTCACTTTGGGAACCGCCGGTGTAGACAACTAATTCAATATCAAGCAATTTTTCATTATAAACAGCCAATTCCATCTACCTGATAATTCTGTTCCATACTATGATCGTACACTTTATTAGTCTGAGTGAGAAAACTGGGACATCTCTCCCGTGTATTTCTGGTACTGGATCCGTCTGCAAGAAAAACACACACACATGAACTGAGCTACTAATTATTTTAATGTACACTGAATATCTGTTCGTACTAGAATTATAATTTGCTTTTAGTGAAATTAAGGCATGTCATTATTTATAACTTCCCAATATACATGGTCATTTATTGAGAGGGAAAGTATATCATTGATATACATATAATATTCAAATACAAGTTTGCATTTGTTCCACTACACAATGAATGAAGTCCCAGGTCAGATGTTTTTACCACAGCTCCACTTGCTTAAAAAACATTAAGGGGCATATTCAATTGTTGGCGTTACAGCCAAAAGTAACACGCCCCGTGCACTATTACCGTCATTACGGTACTTTTCTTGCTGGATTTCAACTCGTGGCTCAGGGAGCTGCCAGCTGAAATCCGGCTTACCATTACCGTAATACCGGTAATAGTTTTTCCACGGCGGAAACCGCGGACAAATGAATATGCCCCTAAGTCTAAGAATAATTAAGTGTAATAGAGCAAACTTTACCAACACCGAAGCTAATTGGCCAATCACAGTCCTGAACATTAATAAGCTGCAGTCGGTCAGTTACTCAAGGACACACTGACGATACCACAGAGGATGCATTACAGACAGACATCCTTCACAGCAGAAAGAGCTGGTCACACAAAATCTATCTGCATTATGCTCAACCCTGCGGACAACAGTACACTTACCAGAGCTACACATCACATTATTATTCTATAATATTTACAGTGATAATCTTGCCTTACTGTACTTAACATAGGCAAAGTATACCCCATGTACTGAGATCAACACACAATAATATATTTAACACAAATTGTTTATATAGGAATTCTTGCACTCTATTCTCTAGAATGTCCTTATGATCAAAACATAAAGTCTCCACTTACCCAGTAATAGAAGGGGCCAATGATTCTCTGTCATAACATCCGTGTACAGATCCTTGTGTCCCTCTAAATACTCCCACTCCTCCATGGAGAAATAGACAGTGACATCCTGACACCTTATAGGAACCTGACACACACAATGATACAGTCATCACCCAGACACATCCCCTGGTGTTACTGTATAATGCCCCATTCCCAGCAGTCACCTCTCCAGTCAGCAGCTGAATGATCTTGTTGGTGAGTTCTAGAATCCTCTGGTCATTGTTTCTTTCATGTATCAGTGAGTGAGGTGGAGGTTCCATGATGGGGCTCTGGGTCCTGCTCCATCCTCCTGGTACACGGGGACGGCTGCTGGGTGTCACACGCTCACGGGGCTTCTTAACAGGTATATAATCCTAAATCATTAGGGAAGCAATAAATATCATACATAGCCACAGATCATTATCCCTTAATAATCTGCATAGACCCTTAATGTGATGGTACTGTGAGAACCCCTCACCTCTCCAGTCAGCAGGTAGATTATCTCAAGAGTGAGATTCAATATTACGTCAGTCATGTGACTCCTGTTCTCGCCCATCCTGAAGACATTGAGAATGATCTTAGGGAATCAAGAGAAAAAATAAATCATACTCAAATTAGGACATCCTGCTTTTATACATTGAATTAAACTTTTCTTAAATCTACTTAAACAGAGTATCAGTGCAGACTAAATGTATAGCAAAACAGTATGGCTGTTACAGAAATACTTGCATATTAATAAAATATAGAATAGTCATATGACTGGTAACATCAGGCTGTACCGGAGGACATCAGCTTATATCTAATTAATGACATCACAAATCTAACACCTTTTAACTAGGAACAGCTAAAACTAATCTATAACTACGGATTGATATCACTTTACATCTGAAGCCTGGTAGCAGCTGTCTAAATTTGGGGAGTTATAACATAGTCAATACCTGAAGATTGAAAACAATAAGATGTATCTTACAACTCTGCAATATGACATACCTGTGAACCTCTATCCGTTTCACAGTGTGTTATACTGCTCCATTCCTGCCCTCTCACCTGACTCCCCTCTGCCTTGTCTCCCAGCACTGTCACCACTACTCCTTCCCTGCACTCCCACCTGACTCCCCTCTGCCTGGTCTCCCAGCACTGTCTCCACTACTCCTTCCCTGCACTCTCACCTGACTCCCCTCTGCCTGGTCTCCCAGCACTGTCTCCACTACTCCTTCCCTGCACTCTCACCTGACTCCCCTCTGCCTGGTCTCCCAGCAATGTCTCCACTACTCCTTCCCTGCACTCTCACCTGACTCCCCTCTGCCTGGTCTCCCAGCACTGTCACCACTACTCCTTCCCTGCAACCTCACCTGACTCCCCTCTGCCTGGTCTCCCAGCACTGTCACCACTACTCCTTCCCTGCACCCTCACCTGACTCCCCTCTGCCAGGTCTCCCACCACTGTCCCCACTACTCCTTCCCTGCAACCTCACCTGACTCCCCTCTGCCTGGTCTCCCAGCACTGTCACCACTACTCCTTCCCTGCACTCTTATCTGACTCCCCTCTGCCTGGTCTCCCAGCACTGTCACCACTACTCCTTCCCTGCACTCTCACCTGACTCCCCTCTGCCTGGTCTCCCAGCACTGTCACCACTACTCCTTCCGTGCACCCTCACCTGACCCCCCTCTGTCTGGTCTCCCAGCACTGTCTCCACTACTCCTCCCTGCACTCTCACCTGACTCCATTCTGCCTGGTCTCCCAACACTGTCACCACTACTCCTTCCCTGCACTCTCACCTGACTCCCCCCTGCCTGGTCTCCCAGCACTGTCACCACTACTCCTTCCCTGCAACCTCACCTGACTCCCCTCTGCCTGGTCTCCCAGCACTGTCACCACTACTCCCTCAGTACATTAGTACAGCTATATACTGAGTCACTACATGGACATAACATACCTCTCCTGGTGTTAAACAACAACTGAATTATGACGATAATACCAGGTACCAGGAGGTGCAGAGGGATCTGGGTAATGTAGTTTTCTGGTTTCCTCTTCACCTCTTACCCCAGGATAACACTAGATGTAGAACTGTAAGTGATATTACAATGTAATAAGACTGCACTATGGCGGCAGACATGTTTGTGAAGACCAGCACGTGTGTACAGTAAACATTAGCACATTCCTACAATAAATAAAGTCTTCTAAACTGTAGTCTGTGTTATCACTGGTGCATTGTGCGGCCATGTATAGTAAGGAGAAGTCCCTTCATCTGGAAGAGAGCTGGTTATATGATGGGAATGAGGAGAATGCAGCAGTCACAGATGTTGTATCTCTGCTGGTTTTACCAGGGTCTGTGCACTCCGCTGCCAGAGATTGCAGGGAGAGGAAAACATGGAGCAAAGGAGCCCGTGGACGGGATAACCCAGATACACTCATGTATCCAATATATGTCAGTGGCTGCTGCATCTGCCACTGGATGGAAGTATTATATGTATTTTATTATTCATTACACAGGTCATATGTTAGAAATAAAAGTCTCTGTACCTGATGGTTTTTTTTTTGCCAAAACCAGATTGCCATCAGAATATTCCAGAGGTGTCAGCCTTGATCCCTGTACTTAAATGAGGGAGATAGTGGTTTCAAGGTGCACTATAGATCCCAGTGAGCTCTGGGTGCTAGGGCATGCTGGCTCTTGTAGTTCCACAAATTTCAACATGCCCTGGCAGCCATGGGTAAGATGGTAGTTATAGTACTACACACTCCAGCGTACCCATACACTCTAAGGCGACCAGAGCATGCTGGGATCAGTAGTGCACAATACAAACATGAAAACATATCTTTTATTTTACCTATTAACCCACAGCCACTGAGCATGAGTGTGGCAATAGCTCTAGTGCTTTTAGCACAGGGCTGATTTATCCTGGGGTAAGGGGGGCACAACTCAAATGTCCTTCTAAGGGAAAATGATTTGTAGGATTGTGTGCCAATGTCACTGTTATTAATAGATCATCAAGTTTTGTCATTATATCTGTCACTCAACTAACAACTCCACAAATTTAGTCTCCGGGTGCATTTGCTCTGTTCCTTTCCCATTGTTATATAAACCAGCTTATGGTAGCAAAATATTTTTTTAAATTTTTTTATACAAAGACTTATTTATTATCACAGATAAAGAGTTAGAATAAATAGCGAATGTTAGTAATAAAAGTCTCTGTACCTCATACATGACACATATGGCACCAGGAGAAAACTGTGCAGAGTTTCAAAGATTCATTATTGCAACACCTACCAGGTATGTTTGCTTCATCAGGAACAGATACATCTTCCTTCTGGGTCGGCGATGATTTACAGCAAAGGCCTTGGTTTAGCTTTTAAGATTAGGCAAAAGCTACTGCTTGGTGAGAATAGCTCTTACCTTTGTTACGTTGTCTGGACATCATTACCTCAATCATGAATTCCCATCTCTGTGTACATAATGGATTTTGAGAAATAAATAGACTTAAAGAACGCATACACTTTATTGTGCCTTCCTAACTGCGTTTGTCAGAAGTACTGCTTTATAAATATATATATATATATATATATATATATATATATATATATATATATATATATATATGTGATACACTATGATGGTTTGTCTTTTATGTATTTTTTTGCATGTTTAAATCAGGGATATAAAGAGGAAAAAGAAAATATCACATTCTCATCAAGAGAAGAATACTCATCAGTTCAAAGAGACTATTTTACATTACCGTTGGTATTACACCCCCACCAGAATGTTTCCCTCTTCCTGGCCCTACTGTTGGGCGGGGCTGTGGCCACAGGGGTACTATGCTTCATATTTGGTGGACTTGCCCGACAGTCACCTTCACCTCCTTTTGTGCTACCATCCCCAAGACTTGGACATATTCTCAAAAAAATGAACTTCCCACATCCTGACAGCTGCCAAATCACTCATAGCCCTCAATTGGAAAAACGCCTGACCCGTGTCTCTTTCGGCCCTCAATAAGCAGATTTGGCACGTGGCCACCATGGTGGAGATTACATGCTTCCTCCACGATAGAGGCCATGTCTTCAACAAAGTATGGGCCCTATGGCTAAGTAGGGAACATGCCTTTCCACCTCAACCTACCGCTTCCCCCAGCCTGACCCATGTGCAATGAACATAGCCTCTCCTGACTTGCACCCCTCCCATTGCTCTTAGCTCTTTATACCCTAATTGTCCTCTGAATATTCACACTGCTTAACTTCCTGGTCCCCTCCCAATAATCCCTTGAATACAATATATCACAATTGCTGTTTTGGTTTCACTATGTATGGAACACAGTGTTATTGTTCGGCTTTCTGTATATTCTTTAGTGACCATTGAAAATTAAAAAAAAAATTCTAAAAAAAAGAGACTATTTTATTTGTTGGGTTTAGTATGTGCACTTTGGTATAATTGTGTTAGTATTTATAGTAATTTGAATATGATTTTAGCATCAGGACCATTGTATTTCATTTTTCACAAGTTTTCTGTTTGTTGAGGATGAAGTGTTGACCCACTTTCCATACTGCTCTCATATTCAAGATGTTTACATGGAGACTTGCACTACTTGCCTTGAAGGTGAGCTCCCCAACCTGTGACACTAGCATTTGTTGTTCACAGAATCACAGACCCTGCCTCTAGCAGTGACGTTCCTTATGTTGTTCATGGAACCACAGACCCTGCCTCTAGCAGTGACGTTCCTTATGTTGTTCATGGAACCACAGACCCTGCCTCTAGCAGTGACATTCCTTATGTTGTTCATGGAACCACAGATCCTGCCTCTAGCAGTGACGTTCCTTATGTTGGTCTTAGCTGAGTGACCGGTGTACTTTTTTGACATTTCCAACTGGAGAGCTCAGTATTTCCATCTTGCCAACAAGATTACCAATATGCTGGATGAGACAATCCGCACCCATTGCAAACCTTCCTTTATTATGACTTCTCCCTGAGTCTGCAGGTGATGTGCTGGGGACTGGATTTAGCTACATCTTTCCTGTGATAACAAGAACTCTGTTTTGTATGGTGTCTATCTGGACCCCCAGTAACAGAATATATAGTGATGACATATTTCATATTGTTTACAATCCAACATCGCTGATCCAGAAACTGTATTAGTTGAGCAGTCTTGTAAATAACACTGTGTTCTGAATTCCCCACCACTAGAATGTCTTCCAGATAAGGCCATTCCTTAACCCTTTGCTTTCTCAGTTCTTCTATAAGTGTGACTAACACCTTGGTAAATGTCCTCAGAGATGTCACCAGCCTGAAGGGCAGACAAGTGAACTGAAAGCGTTGGCACAGTACACAGAATCTGAGAAACTTCCTGTGATGAACATCCACAGGGATATGAGAACAGGCGTCCTGAAGATCTATGGATGTGAGAAAATCCCCTTCACCTACGGACATGAGGATGGAATTCACAGACTCCATGAGGAAATGTCTGGTATGGACCAACTTGTTGAGTCTTATAAAATCCAGGATTGTGTGAAAGGTCCCTGGTGCCTTTCTGACCAGGAAGAGTCTGCAATAAAACCCTGTACCTTCCTGATCTGCTGGAACAAGAGAGGTTGCATGAGAGTCTCTCAAACTTTGCAGACTGTTCTTTCAGAGCTACTAATGACACCTTGGTAGATGGAAATCTGGACTGAACCAAAATCTCTGTATTGAGGTACTGATGAAACTCCATCTCGTACCCATATTATAGAATGTTCAACCCCTGACCTCTAATGGAGTGAGTTCACGTGTTCTCTGATTTGACCTCGCTCCGCTTCTTTATTTTTGAAACACAAAAGGATTGCATGGAACAGCCCACATATTCTGTCTGCCATATTGTCTCCCTGGCTTATAACTCCTCACATTCCTGAAGTGCTAATGAGTCGAAAAAGAGTATTTAGACCTTCTATCTTGCGGCACGTGGTTAGTCCTAGTCCCAGGGGACCTCTGTATAACAGTGTCCAATTTACCTCCAAAAAACAGGGATCCTGTAAACGGTAGAATGATCATGCTATATTTTGATTGCGCATCTGCTGCTCAAGAGCCCAAAGATCTCTCCTAGCCGTGGCTGTTGAGGCCATTGTCCTTTCTGAAAAAGCAATGTTATCCAGAGACGATTCACACGACAACTCTATGCATAATCTCAATGCTTTTACCCATGTGCTGTTTACTGGTATTTTCTTGGACATCTGTTTAAAGTGTCTCACCCCATAGGGTCAGCACGGTGGCTAAGTGATTAGCACCTCTGCCTCACAGCGCTGGGTTTATGAGTTCAATTCTCAACCATGGCCTTATCTGTGAGGAGTTTGTATGTTCTCCCCGTGTTTGCGTGGGTTTCCTCCGGGTGCTCCAGTTTCCTCCCACACTCCAAAAACATACTAGTAGGTTAATTGGCTGCTATCAAAAAATTGACCCTAGTCTCTCTATATCTGTCTGTCTGTATGTGTGTATGTTAGGGAATTTAGACTGTAAGCTCCAATGGGGCAGGGACTGATGTGAATGAGTTCTCTGTACAGTGCTGCGGAATCAGTGGCGCTATATAAATAAATGGTGATGATGATAATCTAAGTGCTCTCACCATTGAAGCCATAACCTTTACATTCATATCCTTTACCACCTGGTGCACTGGAAAGACAGATGGATATTGGGATCTCTGTGGGAGGCTGCTCTTGATCCATACACATAGATTTATAAATATGCTTCAGTAAACGTTCCACTTTGTCCAGACTAAACAATCTGGTTGACTCTTTAACTTCAACAAGAGGATATAAAACTAACACACTAGAAACTATAATTCAGGCTGATCACTTTCCAATATCTTTTTCCCTTTCAAAGTTAGTATTAGTTTTGTTTTTCTATGGTTCTTATGGAAAGGTGTAACCAAAAACTGTTATATATGTCATAAAAGTTAGAAAGAGCAGTTTCCTTCAGGTGATGCACTGACAGCCTGTAAGTGCTACTTTATTACTTGGTCACTATTCTCCTGGGAATGAGTCTAATAAAACTACTTTATTATTAATCAATGAAAATCCTTAAAAATAAGGAGACAGTAAATATTAAAACCAATATTGTGCTCTGTGTAATGTGCTTATACCAGATGGGGAGTTAAAACTCTCTTCATGTCACATTGAATTTGTATAATAACAATAGTCCTTACTGAGATATATTTGTATAAAGGTATCTTTATTAACTGTGAATCTCTTTTAATATGAATTATATTACCTAGATGTCTCCTGCTGTTTGTTGTTTCATTCTTTATCCCCAATATATATATATATATATATATATATATATATATATATATATATATATATATATATATATGTATATATGTATATATATATATATATATATATATATATATATATATGTTATTATACTGTTAAAGTAATAATTTAATTTCTTCAGTAAAAGAAACTTTAAGAATAAAATTATATCATTGTTTATTTACAAAAGAACAGCTTGCGCTGTGATAATATCACTATCAATTTCAGTCTCTGAAATCTCTGGTCTTCCACAGACCAGACAGTTACTTTTAGTACCAACAAAAGTAGGTTGTACTACAATTTACAAATGTCATATTACAATTGGCTGAGAAGGTATATAGGCGTATCTTGATCCTTTTGGCTCCCCTGGATCTTACAAGTCTTTGTTCATCACCTCTGATTAGAAACATCTGTTCTTTGAATTAACTCCTTCATTCCTGTTCATATCCCTCTCATCAGCTCACACGCAAAGATCCAAGTGACATAATAAAACCACATCAAATATAAATGATATACTAAAATAAGATAAAACAATGTAAATATTTTCATATTAATAAATTGTCTTCATCCAAAATAAAACCTCTTTAACAATACTCTTATGAAACAAGCAAAAGCTCATGCTTTATATTTAGAGGGATATAATGGCTTAATTGCCTAAGCCTGTTATATTACAGTCATATTCATAAAGCTACTATATTCCTCACTTGTAGCTACGTATCCAGATGTTCAGCTGTGTGTACAGGATTGTGAAGAGCCTATTTTTGTGTTACAAATAATCACATTCTTAAGGTTACTATGTTCCTCATTTGTAGCTACTGGTTTTCTATTTATATGAATATGAAGGCTGCTTTGTCTGAGCCTTTTATATTGTAAATGGTCACATTAGTATAACTCCTGTATTTTTCAGTTGTAATCATTTGCGTGCGTTTACTTATGTGTATGTTGGCATACATATGGGCTTGTTATATACCTTTTTCAGAGATATCTTCTCTAATATGTTTATTAAATGAGTATTCTATTCTGAGAAATCCTCTTTTCTTCCCTTTTTATGTAGACTTTTAAAACAAATTGAGTCCGGTATATTTAACTAGTTTCTTCCTTAGACAATGGAACTTGATCTGTGAACGATACTGCTTTCTACTGTATCTAATTCCATCATGGTCATCACAACATTCTAAAGCTATCTCTATTTAACTCAATAATCATTTTAATCCTCATGTATCATTTTGTGGACAGTGGCAAGAAACCAGAACCGCCAATGTGTGTGTTTTGCTAAACTTGCTTTTTCAAGTTGCCTTCCATAGATTCCTTAATCCTTCTCCCACATATAACTTATAGATATATATATATATATATATATAGCAATTTTGTTAATAGGAAAGAGCACAAAAATCCTATACTCCCTACACAGGACAATTAAACTAAGGGTCTCTATAATCCAGTTGAAGTGACAAGTTGAATTTGCTCATGTTGTTCTGCATCCAGTAGTGACAGAATATACACCCAGTTTACAGCATTGAATGGGGCCATTTTAAGAAACAATCTATATAAGCTTAGAGCATGCCTTCTTAGCTGCTGCTGAATATATTTACATTTCTGGTTAGTGAATGGCTGGCAATCCAGCAAAATGTGCAGCACAAATTGACACATATTCAAACAAAATTGCACCACAAGCTTCATGTATAGCATAATAAACAGGTTATGAAATTGTAATTATTAATGTAAAGAAAGTGATACAATGCTTGCCTCATGGTTGGAGAAATACTTTAATTAGAATTATATTCCATTGTTGAACACACAAATTTCTTCTTAAAAATAAAACAACAATCAATTTATAGTGTTTTATACAGATAGCATTACAACCAGCAAGCAAAGAAAACATGCATATATGAAACTAGAAAGCATGTAATACAACCAGCGTAAAATCAAAGTGAATCAGCGCAGAGGCATCAAGATACATACATTGAATGTGACCAAAAAATGAAAAAAAAAAAAAGAGACAGGAAAGAGAGAAATGAAGCAAGGAGCGAAAAACAAAAGCTAGATCATAGTAGAGTAGATGGGGAGGGAAGAGAGATAGAGGAAAAGATAATGGGAAAAGGACAGACTAAAGAAGAAATCAAGTCAAGTGAAAGGAGAGAGAGCCTGAAAGAACGTGAGCCATGGGTTCCAATCCTTGGTGAAAGATTTAGCTGACTTTTTGAGGATGCTGGTCATGTATACCAAACACTGGACTTGCCACACTTTATTAATAATAGCCTGGAGCGATGGTGGAGATTGCTGTCACCAGTCCAGGTGGCTGCCAACAGAATATGTCTGGCCAGCTTATTCTAAAGTCGAGTCGCCGCGGGCGCCCCCAGGGGCAGGTGAAACAATTTAGGTTCTAAAGGCACATCTATGTGAAGTACTGATTGGATCAGCTGTTTAACCTCAGCCCAAAAACTTGTCAATTTGGGACAAGTCCACCATATGTGGAGAAAATTACCTTCATGGAAGCACCCGCGCCAACAACGATCAGAAGACTCTGGAAGGATTTTATGGATCCGGGAAGGGACGTAGTACCATCGGTACAGCACCTTGTAAACATTATCTTTTATTTTAACACAGATTGAACTGGAGGCAGCGTTCTCATAGATCTCCGACCATTCCTCGCTCAAAAGAGATTCACCAAAGTCACGCTCCCAGGCCAGTTCATGTGAGTCTCTAAGGTCTGAAGTAGGTGGAGCAAGTGCATAGTACAGCATAGAGATGAGACTCTTCGTAGAAGATTGGTGAAAATAAAGATTTTTAAATGTGGTAAGGGGATGGGAGGAAAGACTGTTATAGCTGTGTGATGAAAGTGACGGAGCTGCAGGTATTGATAAAATTTTTTAGAGGGAATATGAATTCGAGATTGAATGTCAGTGAATGAAGGGAACACTGCCGTGGAGGTGAGGTCCTTTAAAAATCGGACTCCACGCGAGATCCATGGAGAGAACACTTTGGGAAAAAAGTCAGAGAAGTTAAATAAAGGTATCAATGGAGAGGGGTAGGGGGAGAGGCCAAATTTCTGAGAAGATGAGTCCCATACCACAAGGCAGTGTGAAATGATCGGATGAAGTAAAGCACCTTTTGGACGACGAGCCCCTGGAAGCCAGAGGAGAGAAGATGGGGAGAGCATACCTAGACTTTCAGCATCAATATCAACCCAGACTCTGGAGGGTGCTAAACTGCACCATAAAACACATTGACCAAGTTGGGCGGAGAGGTAGTAGCGTCAGAAATCAGGAATTCCCAATCCCACTCCCCGCGAAGGCCTCTGTAGCAGCTTAAAACGGACCAGATAAATTTGGACATGTGAAAGTGGAGGAACTTGAAAACATAAAGGGGAACTCGTATGGGGAGTGTCTGAAAGAGATAAAGGAGTCTAGGACGGATATTCATCTTGACCGCATTAATATGACCTATCCAAGAAATATATAATTGTAACCATGCAGTGAGATCTGACTTGATCGAGAATGCGAGGAAAATTATCCTGAAAAAGCTGGTGGAGATGTTTAGAGAGAAATACTCCAATATACTTAATTTTTTGAAGACGCCAGTTGAATGGGACGGAACCTGCCAGTAACTTCTGTCCTATCAGTGTTAATCTTATATCCCGAGAAGTGGCCGTAGAGGTCAAGTTCATCCAAGAGAGGGGGAACGGAAGAAGTCCGGTTAGCAATAGTCAACAGAACGTCATCTGCGTATAATGCTATCCTACGAGAGGAACTACCCACCGGAATACCTGCTATCTGTTGATTAGCCCAGATCCTGACTGCTAGCGGCTCTATAATAAGGGCGAAAATGAGTGGGGAGAGGGGGCAGCCCTGCCGTGTGCCATTGGAAATATTAAAAGGAGACGAGGTCAGACCATTTGCTGAAATTGTGGCCAACGGGGAGCGGCACAGGGCTGAGATGCCAGTTAAAAATTTACCAGAGAACCCCACCGTTCCCAACACCCCGCCCATAAATGACCAGGAAATGCCATCAAACGCTTTCTCAGCGGTCGAGCGACATAAGCAGGGAGGGGAGCTTACCACTGTGAATTGAATTAATCAAGTCAATTACTCTCCTAGTATTGTCGGGGGCTTGGCACCTTGGAATAAAACCCACCTTGTCAGGATGAACAAGGGAAGGAAGAAGGGGGTTTAATCTGGAGGCCATGGGGGAGCCCCGCTGGGAGGAGGAAGGGGAAGAGTCACATTAAAGCCACCACCCATTATCACATAAGCCCGTGCCAACCGCTCAATGCATTTAAAAAGTCTGATAAAAATAACTTCTGCTTCTGGTTAGGGGCATAGACCGAAACCAGAGTTACAGGGGCAGATAGGAGGGTACCTCCCACCAATATGAAGCGGGCCTCCGGATTTACGTAGGTATGAGTTCAAGAAGGGGACCTTGCTGTGGATCAAAATAGCCACTCCCCGCTTCTTGCAGTCTGCCGAGGCAAAGAAAGTCTGAGAAAACTGCTTACCCTGGAGCTGTGAATGGACTCCAGTGAAGTGCGTCTCCTGGAGAAAAACAATATCTGCTTTTTCTCTCCTACAGGCTCCCAATAGCATTGTGCGCTTACGAGGGGTATTGAGTCCATTGACATTGATCAAGAAGATTTTTAGGACCATGGCTCTGGAAGGATGCTAAGTCTCTGCAGCTTGACTAGTAATGGAGTAAAAAAAGGTAAGTAATTAATCCGTCCTTGAGAGAAAAGGAGAGATAAGAAAAGAGGCAAAGAGAGAAAGTCATGAGCAAAAGAAGGGGAAGGAAAAGAAGAGAAAAGCCCAAATGGGTGCGAACCCTGTACGAAAAGAACCCAGAAGGGGTTCAGTACCATAGCGAAGTTCAAATACAAATGGAAATAGACAATATCGAAGGGTGCGTGGTGGGTGGTCCTGTGTAAAGAATGGAATAAGATCAGGAATGTAGACCCACAAAAGAGTCATAACATAGAATTATAGCAATATTAACTAACCAATAAACAGCGTGCGTAAACCAACATATTAGCACTAAAACTTTAGAATTCTATACATTTAGCGGAAAAAGGAAGGGGGGAGAGGAAAGGGGGGTGAATGGGGGGAAGGGGGGGCAGGGATCTCCTCTCCATGGAAAAATCGATGGAGATCATATCAGCAGCAAGTTAAACCAATTTAAGCACAATAGTAGATATATACCATTATAAACATACCAGTGAACTAGTAATATGGAGAAACTAATGTAACTATAGGCAAAAACAACAAGGAGCTCAGGGCTCCAACCAGTGTAGGTAGTCCACCTGTGAAGACAAAACATATGCAAAGCAAATACCAAGTGACAATAACAGACACATCATGGTGGTGTAACGTCTCAGGCTTTGCGACGGGAGGAACGGGACCAGTCTGGCTGCAGGGGTGCTGATTGTTGGGCCTTCTGAGAGCTGGGCTGCGAGGCAGACATCACAGAAAGAATGTCCAATTTAACCAGTAAGTCCTGTCCTTGATCCAGCATTTTGATGAAGTGGGAGGAGTTGGCTGCAAACACCTGAAGTTGGAACGGAAAGCACCAACGATACCGAATACTATGCTGTTGTAAGATCCTAGTAACTGGCTGTAGATCCCTCCGTTTCTGAATCGTGGAGGGAGCGAGGTCCTGATATAGCTGAATATCCATATTCCGTAAGGAGTAACAGGTAGATCTCTAGTAGCAGACAGAATACGGTCCTTTGTGCGAAAATAATGCAAGCCGACAATAATGTCTCGAGGAGGTAGACCATTGGCAGGATGAGCCCTCAGGGCCCTGTGGTCGTGATCCATTAGACAGTCAGTAAGCTCCGGAAGAATCTGTACAAAAAAGCCTTTGAGAAAGGCCTGAAGGTCCTCCGGGGAGACTTCTTCAGCAACATTGCGGATTTGAATATTGTTGAGGTGGGACCGGTTCTCAGAATCCTTCTGCTTCTCCTTCAAGACCTTAACTTCATTACGGAGACGGGAAAGTTCGTTGTTGATCGTAGTTTGAGAGCGGCAAAGGTTGTCTATTTTTGTCTCCAGTGTCACCGTTCTGTTGCCCAGTGAAGTTAGGTCAGTTTTGAAATCGCTGCCAACTTTAGAAAATTCTTGATAGAATGTTTGTTTAACCCCTTCCAAGAGATTGGTCATCACTCCTTGAATCTGAGGGTCCAACTCAACTTCAGGGAGCTGGACGTTTCTATGCGAGTTGAGTGAGAAGAAGGTTTATTCTTTGATACCAAAAAATTTGCAAAAGACCCAGAGGTCACTTTCTCTGGTTTATTAGACATAATGAAGTGACTGAGAACCGTCAGCCTGTTGAGAAGGGTGAGTAAGGCAGGAAAAGGCTGGGGAGAGGAAGGGGGCAAATGGAAAGCCACACACTTACATTGGCTAGTATGAGAAGGGTCTTCTCTGGTCCAGTGTGATTGGAGGAGATCACATACTCAAAATTAACGGCAAGTAACTGAGAGTCAGTGCCAACAATAAGGATCCCACCAGGCTGTAGAACGTAGGTCCTCTGACCCTATTGTAATCGTTCCTCTCTGTGATTGGTGGCGTCTATGTGAATGAAGCAGTGACAGATGGTAGGTAAGCCAGCAATAGAGAAGCGTGGCAACAGCGCTGTCAGATGTAAATCATAGAAGAGGCCACTTATCAGTGATCCAGGCGGGTTGTCAAAACACTCCAGACCGCAGCTTCCCTTGTAGCCAGGCCCAGGTTGGAATATGCAGAGAGACTTTTCAACGTGTCTATGATGACAAGTAAATGCAGGCTGACCACCAAGGCGCACAAACCAACAGGTGAAGACCCTTCAGTGCGATAGGTCGCCCAGCTCTCAGGGGAATTTTAACTTGACTCTCCTTCCAGCAAGCACTCAATCTCTGCTGCTGCCTACATACGTGGGAGCAGATATATGGGGATCCGAATGCAATGGCGCCACCTGCAGGAAACGCCAGGAAGTTAACCAGATGTGTGATGCCGGAAATGAAGCAGAGTAATGGTGACCAAGACTTCCGGTATCGCTGGGATGAGAAAGCTGACAAAGGTGATGTGTCCACAGTCTTCTCCGAAGCGTCACTCATCCGGCCACAGGAATCCCAGGTAAGTGTCTTCAACAGCTTGGAAACCTGAGACCGTTCCAGGGATACTAGGGTCCTGCCACGTCCCCCGCACAGCCACCCACAGCCGAACAAAGAAGGCGGCGAATGTGATAAGCCACCCTGTATTGGAAGCTCCGTTTTAAATTGGCAGCAGTAGCGTGATTCATTTTGCGCCAGAGTGTCTGCCTTACCGGAAGTCCCAGAACCGAGGGTTGCGAGCGTGAGGGAGCCAGCAATAAGGGGGACTCATGAAGATCGATTCAGTAAACGATATTAAAGCACCCCATTGCAGTGGCAATGGACTCCTCTAACTCAATAGCTTGTAGAAAGCAAAATAGAGCTTGGGGACCCGGAATTAACCAGGATATTTTAGTGGAAAGGAGAGAGCTGCTCTAATATGCGACTGCACAGTATGGTGGTTCAATTGTATGATGTTATAAGACGCAGATTTCTGTGAAAACAATTCCCATAATCAGAATATGTAAATGGCTTCCCACTTGTGTCAATTCTCTGATGTTCAACGGGATATTATTTTCATGCAAAATATTTCCCCATATACAAAACAGGAAAATTACTTTTCACCAGCGCGAGTGTTATGGTGCATAGCAAGAGTTGATTTTTCTGCAAGAATTTTCCACATTAACAACATAAAAATGTCTTTTCACCTGTGCGAATTCTTTGATGATTATCAAGAGCATGTTTTTGTGTTCACCATTTCCCACATTCAGGACATAAGAGTGGATTTTCACCTATTTGAATTACTTTTGATTGGTGTGTATTTTCTGATGCTTGATGAGAATGGATTTATCTGAAAAACAGTTCCCACATTCAGAACATGAAAATGGTTTCTCACCTGTGTGAGTTCTGTGATGTTTAACAAGATGTGATTTTTCTGCAAAATGTTTCCCACATTCAGAACACAGAAATGACTTTTCACCTGTGTGAGTTTTATGGTGTTTACGAAGAGCTGATCTTTCTGCAAAGCATTTTCCACATTCCGAACATGAAAATGGCTTTTCACCTGTATGAATCCTTTGATGATTAACAAGAGGTTGTTTCCACGTAAAACATTTCCCACAATCAGGACATGGATATAGTTTTTCACCTGTGTGAATTCTTTGATGATACACAAGATAACGTTTCCGTGTAAAACATTTTCCACATTCTGAACATGGCAATGGCTTTTGTTTGGTGTGTATTTTCTGATGACTGATGAGAACAAATTTATTTGAAAAACATTTCCCACAATCCGGACACGAAAATGGTCTCTCACCTGTGTGAATCTTTTGATGAGAAACAAGATTTTGTTTATGTGTAAAACACTTTCCACATTCAGGACATGGAAATGGTTTCTCACCTGTGTGAATCCTTTGATGACTAACAAGACTTTGTTTCTGTGTAAAACATTTTCCACATTCAGGACATGAAAATGGTTTTTCACCTGTATGAATCCTTTGATGATTAGCAAGAGGTTGTTTCTGCGTAAAACATTTCCCACAATCAGGACATGGATATAGTTTTTCACCTGTATGAATCCTTTGATGATACACAAGATCACGTTTCCTTCTAAAATATTTTCCACACTCAGAACATGGAAATGGATTTTTATCAGTGTGAATTTTCTGATGATTGATGAGAACGGATTTATATGAAAAACATTTCCCACAATCAGAACATGGAAATGGTCTCTCACCTGTGTGACCCATTTGATGAGAAACAAGATGTTGTTTCTGAGTAAAACATTTTCCACATTCAGGACATGGAAACGGCTTACGATCGCTGTGCATTTTCTGATGATTGCTGAGAACAAATCTATTTGAAAAACATTTTCCACAATCAGGACACGAAAATGGTTTCTCACCTGTGTGAATCTTTTGATGAGAAACAAGATTTTGCTTATGTGTAAAACATTTTCCGCATTCAGAACATGGAAATGGTTTCTCACCTGTGTGAATCCTTTGATGACTAACAAGATGTTGTTTCTGTTTAAAACATTTTCCACATTCAGAACATGAAAATGGTTTTTCACCTGTGTGAATTCTTTGATGACTAACAAGAGGTTGTTTCTGCGTAAAACATTTCCCACAATCAGGGCATGGATATAGTTTTTCACCTGTGTGAGTTCCGCGATGTTGAACAAGATGTGATTTTTGTGCAAAATATTTCCCACAGTCAGTACATGGAAATGACTTGTCACCTGTGCAAATCTTTTGATGAGAAAAGAGACCTTCTGTCTGTGCATTATGTATAATAGTATCTGCATTACCAGGAAAACATCTTTCATTCATTTCAGAAGGTTCAGATGATTTATCTGCACTGTCAGTTACTGGTAGGGTAATGGTATTTGCTCTTCGAGAATTTTCCATAACCTCATCTTCCATTTCACAGTCTTGAGATAAAATGGGATGTACGGCTGAGGTATTCCTGCTGTTGTGTCCATCTGTTGGAAGTAAAATATACAATGAATGGTGTCACAAAACAAGTTTTCTAAGTGTGTATCTTCGGGTGTGAGCTTCCATATGAATGTCTGTGTGTAAAATAACTTGAAGTTTAGTACCTGTCTGCAGTAAGTTAGAGCATTAAACATGGGGAAGATATATGTCAGCACCCAGCCTCATCTATAGTGCCAGGTAGCTGTACAGCTGAACAATACAGTTGAGGCCAAGTGCCATCTTTTGTCCTGTTTGCTTACAAGTATTGCTTAATATTGTATTATCTGTAGTGTAGTCAACCTGTAAACAGTCATTTCAATGTATGCAAAAAAAGCATTTTAGCCTCCATCTCTGTAAAGCTGATGATTCTAACATCCCAGCGTTAGTTAGCTCATAGATGTGACTTTAGAACTTCCAAGATACGGAGACCATGAATATTTGGTTGTGAAAACATGTTTTGGCCAAAATATGGATGAACACCTGATACGCTCTTGTTATATACAGTCACACTGATAAGGACAGGCTCAGATAACTGTGTGTTTTTTGTATCCAGTTAGAGCATTAGAACCTTCAGTCAACTGTTAGATGTTATAAATTACAGCTAGTCCACTAGGGAGCTTATCTACCAACCCCTTTAAAGATCACACACTCTGTCCAAATATATGCTATCTTACTCTCAGTGCCCTGTCACTTTAGAAAGCCTACTGTCAATTAGGCATGTAGAGAGCTGTAGAACCTATATTAGGATCTTATTTTAGTGTGCACTTTTACTGTGATCGCCCTGTCATCTAGTGGTCAACTCTGCATATACAGTGCCCCTTCTATATTTATAATTGTAACTTACAGAAAAACTGTTTTCTCCCTTTATTGAAAACTCTAGACCTCCCTATGGGGATGTACCCGATTTGAGCTACCACCCTGACTACCACCCTAAGCATAAACATGCTATTCCCAGATATAAAGTGATGTACTTATTCTCTTCCATGAACCTGTTCAAGACTCTAGGCTAGGCATAATGCCTATAACGCTCTACCTATATTAACTTAGATTAACTGTTTTTTCTGTGGATCTTTGTTGCTTTTCGCCTACATGGCTTGTAGTGGGCGCAATGGGCCCTAAGAAGATTAAATAATCTAAACTGGCTCCCAAGCGCCCCTTCTTCAAGCCCCAAAGGATGGGATCTCCGCCCCACGACACATTCTGGGTTTGCTGGTGCTCAATCGGAGCCTTCTTTCCCTACAAATACACTATCGCAGATTGATCCGGATGCTCCGATCACCTTTAAATCTATGCAATAGTTACTTGCTACCCTAAAGTCTGACCTACTTTCTAAAATGCGATCCTCTCTCAAGGCCAATCAATCTGATGTGGCAAAATTGGGTAGGGAAGGACATGTCATTGATAGACTAAAATTGAGGAGATGGTGATCTCTTGCAAGTACCTCCTTACTTCTCAAAAACAACTAGAGTCCAAAGTATGTATGCTGAAAGACATGTGGGCGGACCTGGTGGATAGGTCCCACCGGAACAACACTAAGATACGGGGGATTCCAAAACAAGTCTCCAATGTTGTCCTTCTGCCTTTTGTCAAGGATCTATTCTGCAAGATTCTACCTGCAGCCTCTGACCAAGACCTGCTCGTAGAACGCACGTACAGGTTACCTAGGGCACGGGCTAGTCTGGATACACTGCCTAGAGATACTCTAATTTTACTACACTTTATTTTATATAAAGGAGCATATCCTGCGAGCAGCACGAGAGGCTGAAGGTTGAGATATTCTTCAAGACCTTCAACTGTTTCCAGACTTCTCATTAGCCGCAGTGGCTAAACGTCGCTCCTTCCAGCCGGTCAAGAAGATTCTGCGAGACAGCATCATCCCTTATCGGTGGGGATTTCCGGTCAAACTGCTGGTTCATAGGAACAATTCTATGCATGTTTTCTATTCGGTGGAGAAGGGGACCAAGATTCTGATAACTTGGAATCTCCTGTCTTATCCACTGGATCCCATGGCCCAGACAATCTGTTCTTCCATCCTGAGTATGGTTAAGTTTCTATCTATTACTGCTCGGGGTTTAAGCTCACCGAATAAACGCAGGATTGCTCTAACTTCCTTTTATAAAGCTGGGGCGGATGTTGTTGCCTTTCAGGAGACACACTTTGCGGCTCGGGCCCCTCCTGTCTTTAAAGACCACCATTACTCTACTTGTTTTACCGTCAATGGTCTCCAGAAACGCAATGGAGTAGCCCTGTTAGTTAGTTTCTGTAGTTCTTTTCAATTTTCCTTAAAAGTCAAGGATAAAAAGGCAGGTTTCTAATAGTAATTGATACTTTGGGTGATAAGAGGGTCGGACTAGTTTCCCTGTATGCACCCAACTACAGGCAGATCCAATTCCTGAAATCTACATTGGCATTAAAAGCATAAAGGGGGTAGTTTGATAGACATGGGAGAGTTTAACCTGGTGGTGAACCAGAGACTAGACAGGTCTACCAGGGACCGCCAGTCATCAACCTGCACCCCACTGGGCCCCTCACTGGCTTTCGGGAGACTCCTAGTGGAGCATGGTATCTACGATGCCTGGCTGTCCCAGATGAGAGGCATTACACATATATCTGTTCTAAACATAACACGTGTTCTAGGATTGATCTTATTCTCTCTGATAAATGGGTATTGCAGAATACGTTTAAAGCTCAGATCTTCCCCATGACGTGGTCTGAACATGCTCCAGTGGTTTGGACCTGGAAGACAGTGTGCCCGGTCCCTCCCCCACGTCAGTGGCATCTACCAACTTATCTATTATCCTCTCTGGAGGCTAAGCTAGCGATTAAGGAGGCCCTCCTTCTGTTTATTCAAACCAATGACCCTAGAGAGACCTTCATTTTCAGCTATTGGTGCACGCTTAAAGTGGTCGTTCCGAGTGGTGGCCATTCAGGTTACTTCATGGATCTAGAAGGCAAATTTGCACCACCAGCAGGAATTGGAGACCAAAATCATGCTTCTGGAATCCCAGAATAAGACCCACCCTTCCAAGTCCCTTAAGTCAGAAATTTCCTAGGTGAGATCAAGTCGATTATAGGTCCAGATGGTGTCAAATGTTCTAACCCCCACGATATAGTTGACATTTTAGCTTCTCTTTATACTGGGTTGTACAATTTGAAAAATGCCGCCGCTACCCACCAGCCAAATATGGCAGATATTTCCTCCTTCCTTGAAGGGCTTCCCCTCACCTCCATTGATTTGGCTACAAGGAAGAAGTTAGATGCCCCCTGGTCTCAAGAGGAGATCCGGTGAATCATTAGTCATCTCCTTAAAGATAAAGCACCAGGTCCTGACGGCTATATAAATAACTTTTTTGTTACATTTAAAGAAGATTTGCTGTTTATACTGGAGCAGTTGTATAATGTGGGTACTACAAGGGGGAATTTTCCGACCGAAATCCGACATAATAGTTATTCCCAAACCGAGCAAGGACTTAAATTATAGGTCAACTGTTTTTTTAAATGCGAATGTTAATTTGTTGTTATTCTGGTGTTGATACACCTAGACCAAGTGGGGTATGTCAAGTGATGACGGGCCACTGACAATTCAAGACACATTTTCAATCTGATAGAACATATCCATAACACAAACGGTGTAATGCTGCTTCTCTCATTAGATGCTGAAAAGGCGTTCGACAGACTCCACTGCTCTTACATGATGAGGATTATTGAACGGTTTGGGTTTAGTGGGGCGATTCTGCAGTATATTTTGGCACCATACACGGGGCCCTGTGCCCGGGTGATCAGTGATGGCTTTCTCTCTGCTAATTTCCCTATCTCAAATAAACCCCTCAAGGATGCCCTCTGTCCCCTCTTATATATCTTTTGGCGATCAAACCACTCACTGTTAGAGTGAGGCTCTCCCAAGAGTGTGGGGGTATAGTTATGGGAGGAGTATCACATAAACTATGTTTGTTTACCGATGAAATCCTGTTGTTTGTCACTGACCCGGAGACCTTGTTGCCGGCCGTCCACAGTATTTTATCTCAGTTTAGCCTCTCTCTATAAGTTTAACACATCCAAGACACAGGCTCTTCCAAATAACAAACCCTTGGAAAGCTTTCAGAGCCTTAAAGGCAAGTTTGCCTAAATGTGGAAATCCACAGATCTCCCCTATTTATGTATTCCAGCGTTGGCTAACCTGTGACACTCCAGGTGTTATGAAACTACAAATCCCAGCATAACGTTCCAGCAATAAGCTGCTATATATTGGCAAAGCATGCTGGGACTTGTAGTTTCACAACACCTGGAGTGTCACAGTTTAGCCAACACTGAGGTATTCAAATAACTCCACACTTGGAGATCATTATTGACAAAAACTTTTCATTGCTCCTGCTACAGCTCTCAGCTCTGACTGTTTCATGGATGTTTGCTCCTCCCAAAACTGCTGTATTTGTTTCGTATGCTCCCGTTGCGATTTGCAGCTAGGTTACAGACTAAATTGACAGCTGTCATGAACACCTATGTGTGGAAGTAGAAATTACCCTGTGTGTATGACTTTAGGGAAATTGCAGGGGGGGTTTAATTTGCCCGATATGTTGAAATACCACGATCCATGATTATTGTCTCAGATGTGTGACTGGTCTCTTGTCGGGTCAGAAGCCCTGGGTGGATGTGGAGAAAGCTTACAACTTAGATTATCCCTTAGCGGATCTGTTTTGGGTCCCTGTAGACTGGAGACCTAAGAGATTAATTGTGAAACAGTTTAGTCATTAACGAATTTCAAATTAATTGAGCCTTTATTTGGAATGTTTTAAGTTGATTGGGGGACAGGACCGTAGTTCATGGAAATGGAACAACTGGATGGACTGCCCACCAGTGTCATCCTAGTAAACAACTGTTGTGAGAGCTGGTGCTGGGCACAGTGTGCAACTGTGACTTCTGCATTATGTATGGGGAAAATCTATATTTTATGGGTTTCGCTCCCCAGGAGAGAGCATAGAGAAACGCCATATGCTGTATGTAACTGCTCTGACTACATGACAGTCAGTCCACATACTGATCTAAGCTCTCTGCTGGGTGACCTACTACCTACATCCCAGTACATGAGGTGGAGGAGCTGAATGAAGGAGCTCACACACTGGGCAGATACTTTGTCCTAATTAGTATGTAGTGACAGAGGAGGGCGCAGAATAAGAGATTGTTGTATGGACAGAACATGGAGAAGAATTGAGTCTGTTCTGTATATAATAGTTATTACTCACCTGTGCTGGTATCTGTAGGAATGTCCTCCGTACCCAGCTCATCACCCCTCACATACGTCTTTTCTCCACCATCAATGTGGGTTACATGAATTCCCTCTCCCTCCTCTCTATCTTCATCCTTAACATGTATCAGGTTTTCATCCTAAATAGCACACACAATAAAATCACATTATAATAATATCTGACTATAAATAACACTCATATCTGATGAAATAGCTATTGTGAAGAAACGCGTCAGAATAAACACTCTTTTTACAATGCAAGGGGTGCAAACTAGTATTCTGTTTTGCACATAAGTTAAATACTGACTGTTTTTTCATGTAACACACAAATATCAACTTTAAATTTCAGTGTACAAATAAGCCATCAAGTATTTGTGTGTTACATGAAAAAACAGTCAGTATTTAACTTATGTGCAAAACAGAATACTAGTTTCCACCCCTTGCATTGTAACATGGTTTTGTCCAGGAGACTGAAATAAGAAGTTTCTTAAGTTAAGATCCTTAATGAATCAGGCCCATTGTTCTTATCCTATTGTACAGATGTTTCCTTTCAGTTATATATTTTTCAAATAATATATTAATTTGTTAGTGTTCCTTGTTATAATATGTATATATCTCTTACATTGATTGTTGTGGTAAATCCTGGCTAGGGCAGAGTATCCGCAGGGAAACAGGAGCCGGTCGGCTAATGTGCGACACAGACACTATAACCGGCTAATCCCTTCCTGCCTTAAATACAGTAAGGAGCCAATCACAATGCACGGCACCAGCCCACCAAATCAGCCACAACAGGCTGATAATTAAACACCAGCTATTGCGCACGTTTCCTGGCTGTCAAACTCCTAGCCGGACGCAGCAGTGATGAGAAGATTGTCCTGGTCGTCCTGGCCATGGTCCGGACGCTGCAGCAGGACGGTAGGCCCAGGAACAGCTGGGACACGGCCACAGACAGATCCAGCCGGGTCGTCACGACTAGAACTGCGGCTCGTGACACTTTAATGTGTCTGAATCATCTTTCATCCCTACAGCCCTTGTCATAATGAGTGATTGTGAATGGTTACATTCCTTTCATTTTCTTAAACATTAATTCTCATTTTATATTTTAATATTTCAAAATATTTTAGATGAAAATAAAGTTTTTAAGACGAATAAATAAAATAATACGTTTTAGATGTATGTGATCATTTCTTCAGTGCACCATGAAATATCAACCCTTCTATTTCGTGACGGTTATATTCCCAGAGGTTTTGCACTAAGAGACCAAGTACATGAATTATTAATGCATTAATTACTTTAAAGAAAAAGAAATCTAAATTATTGGTGCTGTCAGTAAATTGTGAGATTACAACATTTGACTCATTTCTTGTAAGATTTTAAAATGAGAATATTATTGAGTGAGTAATCTGTATGTATTTGAGTTGCAGACGCTGTATATACAAGTTATCTGCCCTGCAGCTGAAGAGACGGTGGACAGAGGACATGGGTATATAACACCATTACTTATACAGAGAGACTGTGACACATACAACAGAAACAGCAGAGACAAGTAGGGAGAATCATAAATTAAGTAGAGTATACGAGAAACATACAAGACCTATGAAATATATTACAGTTTCCATATTCATGAATCCCACAAATATGTCTTTTAGAGATGACTGATGACCACGGTGACATGGATGTCCCCCACCAATATAAAGTCACTAACAGATGGAGTGGGCTGGAGAGAAATGGCTCATACACAATTTATGTGACTGGGTGACACCAATACAGCGTCTTATTAATCTCAAGTAAACTTGTTCCATTTAGACAGAGTCAGGACGGCCCATTTCTTCTTATATCGGAGCCATGTCTTGAACGCCCATAAACTTGTTTATTCTCTCCCTCTATTTACACTTACTCTGGTTGCCAGAGAATCATGAATTCGCTTTGATAGACCTATAGTACTATGTACTAACGCAGGCCTGTCCAACCTGCGGCCCTCCAGATGTTGTGAAACTACAAGTCCCAGCATTCCCTTCTAGCTATCAACTGGTTGTCTACCAGCAAAGCATACTGGGGCTTGTAGTTTCACAACACCTGGAGGGCCGCAGGTTGGACAGGCCTGTACTAACGTGTGAAAGTTTGTATTAGTGTCATCTGTGTCTAATGTTATGGTTGTTATGTTGTAAATACATTGCTCATTTTTTCGCACTCATAAAATGCAAAAACAAAATAAACATAAGAACCTGACATCAGTTTTATTATTAGAACTGCTAATTATATGTACCTGAAATTCATGTGGGATATTTCCCTCTTCCGCTCCATAAAGAGGACTTGGACATCTCTCTGATACATTTCCATTATCGGATCCATCTGTAGGAGGTGAACACACAGGGACTGACCACATGATTTATATAGGATATATCAGAGTATGTGTATATCTAGTTAGGTCTCTTACCCAGTGATGTGAGAGGCCGGTGATTCTCCATCATGACGTCCTTGTACAGATCCTTGTGTCCCTCTAAATACTCCCACTCCTCCATGGAGAAATAGACAGTGACATCCTGACACCTTATAGGAACCTGACACACACAATGATACAGTCATCACCCAGACACATCCCCTGGTGTTACTGTATAATGTCCCATTCCCAGCAGTCACCTCTCCAGTCAGCAGCTGAATGATCTTGTTGGTGAGTTCTAGAATCCTCTGGTCATTGTTTCTCTCATGTATCAGTGAGTGAGGTGGAGGTTCCATGATGGGGCTCTGGGTCCTGCTCCATCCTCCTGACACATGGGAGCTGATGCTGGATGACACATGATTACTGGACTCCTTCCTCACTACTGTGTAATCCTGTGTAATGTGAGAGACAGTAGAAAGTATCACTATACTTGAGGTTCAGTGAAAGTCTGAAACTAGTAGAAGACCTATATGACACCTTGATCTGGGTATTTCTAGAAATGATTTATAGGAGACATGTATGTAGGTGAAGAAAATAATATTCAGTAAAGAAAATACCATAAAATTACTTGTCTGATAGAAACTGTCTGAAATCCTCACTCTACGCTCTTCCTCAACATGACCCCTTGACTCTGTTCCCTCCAAACTTCTCCGCTCCCTCTCCTCCAATGTCTTCACCTTGCTCACCTCTTAAACCTTTCTCTCCCCACTGGTGTCTTCCCCTCCACCTTCAAACATGTTCTCATCACCCCTATTCTCAATAAATCTTTCATTAACCAATCCCCTCTCTCAAACTACCTCCCCATTTCTTTGCTCCCCTTTGCTTTTAAATGTTAACCCCACTCCCGCCACCTGGACACTCCACTCTGCCTCACACCCTTGCCTCTCCTCACCTCCTCACACACTCACCTCCAAAGACTTCTCCTGTGCTGCTCCCCACCATTGTAACTCTTTACCTCCCTGAACCTACAATCCTTTAAATGGTCCTTCAGAACTCACCTCTTCCTGCTCACCTATCCAACCCCCACTTCACCATCTTGTCCACCACCTGGTCTTCCTTTGCCCACTATTTCCAAATTATTCCAGTTGCTCCTACTCTCTCACCTCCGCTCCTTCTAGAATGTAAGCTCTCAGGGGCAGGATCCTCTTTCCCTATTGTCTCATGTTTTCCTACTGTCCATCTTCCTCATATGTCCTTGTCATGTCTTTTACTGTCCCTACAGTTTTATACTCGCACTCACTTATGCTCCTTAGGTGTAACTGTTTCCATGTATTTGTGATCTTGCTCACTGTAGTTATGTGTTATTTATATTGGTACAATTGTCTGGAGCTACAGAACCTGTGGCACCATATAACTAAATAATAATAAATAATAACAGTACATCTGGTGCTATCACTTTCTTTGTTAGTGCCACATCTTCTACCCCGGACAATACTCAATATTAATTCTCTGAGGAGTTCAAGAGACAATAGAGATTTCAGTGTGATATTCCCAGATCCCCTCACCTCTCCAGTCAGCAGAGAGATGATCTCCAGGGTGAGATTAAATATCCTCTCAGTCATGTGACTCCTGTCCTTGTCCATCATGAAGACTCTGGGAATGGGCAGACCGTGGCAGTGAGCTCTGTAGGTAAAACATTGATATAATTTCTTTGTTTTAAATATAGCATAGCCTAACACCTGCAGCTTACTGAACATTTGAATAATTGTAAATAATTGGAATTTAGAAAGCTAAAAAATAGTCTATAACCAGGGACTGATAGTATTAGTATATACCTGTGATCTGATAGCATCTGAATAAATGTGTACTGATAACAGTAGTCATTACATGAAGACTGACAACACTAAGCTACAGTACACATTATAGGACCTCTGCAGTGTACAATGTAGTGTTATAGTACTCCTTCCCTGCACTCTCACCTGACTCCCCTCTGCCTGGTCTCCCAGCACTGTCACCACTACTCCTTCCCTGCACTCTCACCTGACTCCCCTCTGCCTGGTCTCCCAGCACTGTCTCCACTACTCCTTCCCTGCACTCTCACCTGACTCCCCTCTGCCTGGTCTCCCAGCACTGTCACCACTACTCCTTCCCTGCACCCTCACCTGACTCCCCTTTGTCTGGTCTCCCAGCACTGTCTCCACTACTCCTTCCCTGCACCCTCACCTGACTCCCCTCTGTCTGGTCTCCCAGCACTGTCTCCACTACTCCTTCCCTGCACCCTCACCTGACTCCCCTCTGCCTGGTCTCCCAGCACTGTCACCACTACTCCTTCCCTGCAATCTCACCTGACTCCCCTCTGCCTGGTCTCCCAGCCCTGTCTCCACTACTCCTTCCCTGCAATCTCACCTGACTCCCCTCTGTCTGGTCTCCCAGCACTGTCACCACTACTCCTTTCCTGCACTCTCACCTGACTGCCCTCTGCCTGGTCTCCCAGCACTGTCACCACTACTCCTTCCCTGCACCCTCACCTGACTCCCCTCTGCCTGGTCTCCCAGCACTGTCACCACTACTCCTTCCCTGCACTCTCACCTGACTCCCCTCTGTCTGGTCTCCCAGCACTGTCACCACTACTCCTTCCCTGCACCCTCACCTGACTCCCCTCTGTCTGGTCTCCCAGCACTGTCTCCACTACTCCTTCCCAGCACTCTCACCTGACTCCCCTCTGCCTGGTCTCCCAGCACTGTCTCCACTACTCCTTCCCTGCACTCTCACCTGACTCCCCTCTGTCTGGTCTCCCAGCACTGTCACCACTACTCCTTCCCTGCACCCTCACCTGACTCCCCTCTGTCTGGTCTCCCAGCACTGTCTCCACTACTCCTTCCCAGCACTCTCACCTGACTCCCCTCTGCCTGGTCTCCCAGCACTATCTCCACTACTCCTCCCTGCACTCTCACCTGACTCCATTCTGCCTGGTCTCCCAGCACTGTCTCCACTACTCCTTCCCTGCACTCTCACTTGACTCCCCTCTGCCTGGTCTCCCAGCAATGTCTACACTACTCCTTCCCTGCACTCTCATCTGACCCCCTCTGCCTGGTCTCCCACCACTGTCTCCACTACTCCTTCCCTGCACTCTCACCTGACTCCCCTCTGCCTGGTCTCCCAGCACTGTCACCACTACTCCTTCCCTGCACTCTCACCTGACTCCCCTCTGCCTGGTCTCCCAGCACTGTCACCACTACTCCTTCCCTGCACTCTCACCTGACTCCCCTCTCCTGGTCTCCCAGCACTGTCACCACTACTCCTTCCCTGCACTCTCACCTGACTCCCCTCTGCCTGGTCTCCCAGCACTGTCACCACTACTCCTTCCCTGCACTCTCACCTGACTCCCCTCTCCTGGTCTCCCAGCACTGTCACCACTACTCCTTCCCTGCACTCTCACCTGATTCCCCTCTGCCTGGTCTCCCAGCACTGTCTCCACTACTGCTTCCCTGCACTCTCACCTGACTCCCCTCTGCCTGGTCTCCCAGCACTGTCACCACTACTCCTTCCCTGCACTCTCACCTGACTCCCCTCTGCCTGGTCTCCCAGCACTGTCTCCACTACTCCATCCCTGCACTCTCACCTGACTCCCCTCTGCCTGGTCTCCTAGCACTGTCACCACTACTCCTTCCCTGCACTCTCACCTGACTCCCCTCTGCCTGGTCTCCCAGCACTGTCTACACTACTCCTTCCCTGCACTCTCATCTGACTCCCCTCTTCCTGGTCTCCCAGCACTGTCACCACTACTCCTTCCCTGCACTCTCACCTGACTCCCCTCTGCCTGGTCTCCCAGCACTGTCTATACTACTTCTTCCCTGCACTCTCATCCGACCCCCTCTGCCTGGTCTTCCAGCACTGTCTCCACTACTCCATCCCTGCACCCTCACCTGACTCCCCTCTGCCTGGTCTCCCAGCACTGTCTCCACTACTCCTTCCCTGCACCCTCACCTGTCTCCCCTCTGCCTGGTCTCCCAGCACTGTCACCACTACTCCTTCCCTGCACTCTCACCTGACTCCCCTCTGCCTGGTCTCCCAGCACTGTCACCACTACTCCTTCCCTGCACTCTCACCTGACTCCCCTCTGCCTGGTCTCCCAGCACTGTCACCACTACTCCTTCCCTGCACTCTCACCTGACTCCCCTCTGCCTGGTCTCCCAGCACTGTCTCCACTACTCCTTCCCTGCACCCTCACCTGACTCCCCTCTGCCTGGTCTACCAGCACTGTCACCACTACTCCTTCCCTGCACTCCCACCTGACTCCACTCTGCCTGGTCTCCCAGCACTGTCACCACTACTCTTTCCCTGCACCCTCACCTGACTCCCCTCTGCCTGGTCTCCCAGCACTGTCACCACTACTCTTTCCCTGCACCCTCACCTGACTCCCCTCTGCCTGGTCTCCCAGCACTGTCACCACTACTCCTTTCCTGCACTCTCACCTGACTCCCCTCTGCCCGGTCTCCCAGCACTATCTCCACTACTCCTCCCTGCACTCTCACCTGACTCCATTCTGCCTGGTCTCCCAGCACTGTCACCACTACTCCTTCCCTGCACCCTCACCTGACTCCCCTCTGCCTGGTCTCCCAGCACTGTCTCCACTACTCCTTCCCTGCACTCTCACCTGACTCCCCTCTGCCTGGTCTCCCAGCACTGTCTCCACTACTCCTCCCTGCACTCTCACCTGACTCCATTCTGCCTGGTCTCCCAGCACTGTCACCACTACTCCTCCCTGCACTCTCACCTGACTCCCGTCTGCCTGGTCTCCCAGCACTGTCACCACTACTCCTTCCCTGCACTCTCACCTGACTCCCGTCTGCCTGGTCTCCCAGCACTGTCACCACTACTCCTTCCCTGCACTCTCACCTGACTCCCCTCTGCCTGGTCTCCCAGCACTGTCTCCTTACTCCCCTCTGCCTGGTCTCCCAGCACTGTCACCACTACTCCTTCCCTGCACTCTCACCTGACTCCCCTCTGCCTGGTCTCCCAGCACTGTCACCACTACTCCTTCCCTGCACTCTCACCTGACTCCCCTCTGCCTTGTCTCCCAGCACTGTCACCACTACTCCTTCCCTGCACTCTCACCTGACTCCCCTCTGTCTGGTCTCCCAGCACTGTCTCCACTACTCCTTCCCTGCACTCTCACCTGACTCCCCTCTGCCTGGTCTCCCAGCACTGTCACCACTACTCCTTCCCTGCACTCTACCCTGACTCCCCTCTGCCTGGTCTCCCAGCACTGTCTCCACTACTCCTTCCCTGCACTCCCACCTGACTCCCCTCTGCCTGGTCTCCCAGCACTGTCACCACTACTCCTTCCCTGCACTCTCACCTGACTCCCCTTTGCCTGGTCTCCCAGCACTGTCACCACTACTCCTTCCCTGCACTCTCCCCTGACTCCCCTCTGCCTGGTCTCCCAGCACTGTCACCACTACTCCCTCAGTACATTAGTACAGCTATATACTGAGTCACTACATGGACATAACATACCTCTCCTGGTGTTAGACAACAACTGAATTATGACGATAATACCAGGTACCAGGAGGTGCAGAGGGATCTGGGTAATGTAGTTTTCTGGTTTCCTCCTCACCTCTTACCCCAGGATAACACTAGATGTAGAACTGTAAGTGATATTACATGTAATAAGACTGCACTATGGCGGCAGACATGTTTGTGAAGACCAGCACGTGTGTACAGTAAACATTAGCACATTCCTACAATAAATAAAGTCTCCTAATCACTAGTCTGTGTTATCACTGGTGCATTGTGCGGCCATGTATAGTAAGGAGAAGTCCCTTCATCTGGAAGAGAGCTGCTTATATGATGGGAATGAGGAGAATGCAGCAGTCACAGATGTTGTATCTCTGCTGGTTTTACCAGGGTCTGTGCACTCCGCTGCCAGAGATTGCAGGGAGAGGAAAACATGGAGCAAAGGAGCCCGTGGACGGGATAACCCAGATACACTCATGTATCCAATATATGTCAGTGGTTGCTGCATCTGCCACTGGGTGTAAGTGGAATATGTATTTTATTAATCATTACACAGGTCATATGTTAGAAATAAAAGTCTCTGTACCTGATGGTTTGTTTTTTTTTGCCAAATCCGGATTGTCATCAGAATATTCCAGAGGTGTCAGCCTTGATCCCTGTACTTAAATGAGGAAGATAGTGGTTTCAAGGTGCACTATAGGTCCCAGTGGGCTCTGGGTGCCAGGGCATGCTGGCTCTTGTAGTTCTACAAGTTTCAACATGCCCTGGCAGCCATGGGTAAGCTGGCATTTATAGTACTACACACTCCAGCGTACCCATACACTCTAAGGCGACAAGAGCATGCTGGCATCAGTAGTGCACAATACTAAAATGAAAACATATCTTTCATTTTACCTATTAACCCACACTTAGTGCGCATGATTGTGGGAATAGCTCTAGTGCTTTTAGCACAGGGCTGATTTGTCCTGGGGTAAGGGGGGCACAACTCAAATGTCCCTTCTAAGGGAAAATGATTTGTAGGATTGTGTGCCAATGTCACTGTTATTAATAGATCATCAAGATCATCAAGTTTTGTCATTATATCTGTCACTCAACTAACTTTTGGCGTTCCACAAATTTAGTCTCCGGGTGCAATTACTTTGTTCCTTTCCCATAGTTATATAAACCAGCTTATGGTAGCAAAATATGTTTTTAATTTTTTTTATATAAAGACTTATGTATTATCACAGATAAAGAATTAGAGTGAATAGTGAATGTTAGAAATAAAAGTCTCTGTACATCAGACAAATGTACAAAGCTATATATGACACATATATATACATGCCATATAAGCTATATATATGGCACTAGGAGAAAACCGTGCAGAGTTTTAAAGATTCATTATTGCAACACCTACCAGGTATGTTTGCTTCATCAGGCACAGAATACATCTTACTTCTGGGTCGGCGATGATTTACAGCAAAGGCCTTAGTTTAGCTTTTAAGTTTAAGCAAAAGCTACTGCTTGGTGAGAATAGTTATTACCTTTGTTACGTTGTCTGGACATCTTTACCTCAATCATGAATTCCATTCTCTGTGTACATAATGGATTCTGAGAAATAAATAGACTTAAAGAATGCATATACTTTATTGAGTATAAATGGCAGTATATACGGGCAGCACTGTGGCTAAGTGGTTAGCACTTCTGCCTCACAGCACTGGGGTTATGAGGTCAATTCCTGACCATGGCCTTATCTGTCAGGAGTTTGTATGTTCTCCCCGTTTCTGCGTGGGTTTGCTCTGGGTGCTCTGGTTTCCTCCCACACTCCAAAAACATACTGGTAGGTTAATTGGCTGCTATCAAATTGACCCTTGTGTGCGTGTATGCTAGGAATATTAGACTGTAAGCTCCAAGGGGCCAGGGACTGATGTAAGTGAGTTCTCTGTACAGCACAGCAGAATTAGTGGTGCTATATAAATAGATGATGATGATGAGGGGGAGATCCAACCCCCTCTCCACTCCACCCGGGCATCATTAAGTCTGGGCTGGGAAATTTTAAAATTAAATTTCCTACCCAGAGAAAGTACTTCCAGGAGACCTGCTCCAGAGTCTGGCTCCCCCTCCAAGCTGAAATCGGCTCAAGGGGAATGTCCAGATCCCAGTGCAGCAGACTCTCTCAAGCCTCCAGTGTGGCGCTTTGTCTTCTGAGCCTCCCATTTGAATACCAGAAGCACCATTACAAGTCCCTCCAGTGCTTCTTTACTGTGGCTGCCGGCTGGGGCTACAGGGGTCCTGCTGTGGACCCTCCACAGAGCCACCTGACACCACAGTGTTTCGGAACCAGGGCGGCCTGATCCTCACTAGTCCATGAGGAAGAGTGACGCTGTATAATATTTTAGTATTAAATTATTTTTAAATAAAAACACAAAGTATGTTCATACATTTATACCGTAGGTGCACAGCTTATTAAACCTTTCTGTGCTACAACACCAGACATTCAGTAAAACATGCCTAGCAGCCAGGGCCGACATCAGGGGAGTTCTGCCGGTACAGCTGTAAGAGGCCTGGACAGACTGGGCGGCCTGGGCAGACGGAGGGGGTCTGTCTGGGCCCCCTGATCTGTCTGGGCCCCGTAGTGTAATAAGTCTTTGCACACAGATAAGGCCATAGTCGAGAATTGAACTCATGACCTAAGTGCTGACCACTAAGCCACCGTGCTGTGCGCTGTCGCCCTCACCTCGTCCTGGCAGCGCATGGACAGGATAGAAGGACACATACCATGACTGACCTCGGTCAGGCTACTGGGCTCAGGTAGTTGGATGACACAACAAAAGAAATAAGCCAGCATTTGGTAAATCCAATATTATACATGGTACCAGCTGCATGTCAGTATAAATATAGGTCCTAAATTGACCTATAAGCTTCAAACACCATTAAAATGCAGTTAAAATCATATCACCTCCCAGGTATAGGGACTTACATCTAGCAAGGGCTGACATTATAAGCCACACCCAAAAAGGCCTAATATAGGTCTGATAGGCAGCTATTGTGACAACACAAGGCAATTTTTTTAAACAAAATCAGAGAAGACACCCCCTCTGAAGAGGTCACATATTTTGGTGATGAAATGTGTTGGGGTCATACCTGTCTATCAGCCACTTTACGATTGTGCCCCTTGAAACTGATTCTTCTGCATTCTGTTTACCTGGATGAAGGAACAGCCCAAAGACTCCCCACACAGAGAAGGAGCAGAAAGTGGCCAACTATATTGATGCTGACTTAAGGTTTAATCTATGTGAGTTTGTTACCTAATGAAACTACTATTAAAACACTTGAAACGTACTTCACTACTTCTCGTTCTCTCCCTTACTACACACTCAAGCAACATTGAAAGCGTAAGCAGGAGAGGAGTCTGATAGAGACACACAGCGGATATCAGGAAAGGACGCCTGTTAAATGCATTTGAATGCCTGGGTTTGAGCAACATCATGTGAATGCAATTTGTATACTAACTCTGTTATAGAAGGTAAATCACTGTGTGTGCTTCATTTCTTTCTTCCCCTTTTCACCATATATTTTCATAGTAATACTGAATTACAGCCAACATTAAAGACACAATGGGCTAAATTCAGGAACTTCATCAGGAGTTGCTATTATTGGGACTTTTATTTGACTTTTTAATACACACCTAGGACTATTCATTATACCTTGATACAGGGGCTGGCTGGGCTTGGGGGCAGGGGGGCACTGTAATTTGTTGTTCAAAATGTTCTTAATAGGCTGCTGAGTCGAGTCTTGCCCAGGGACTAAAATTTGCCAGCCCTCCCCTGTCTTCATGCCCTCACCCCAGCACACGTAACTTGGACTGAGCATATAAACTGCAGTGTTATCAGTTTCAATATTGGTTACCTAAGATTATCCACCGTTACCTTCATTACTGTAACCAAGTCTGCCATTACGTTGTTTGTGGCGGTCGGGTAAGACTTTCGTATGTATATTTGATTCAGAGTTTGGATACCTCTATACTCCAGCCTCTCTCAGTCTGATAGCCCAAGAACAACCATTCCTTGTGTGCAGAGACAATTGAGTAGGTTCCACAAGGTCTTCCTGGAGGAAGTCCAGGATCTGTGGAATAGTAGCTGCTACTGGATTCAGTCTAGAGCTACACCAGGTAATAAACTTCTATCAAATCCCGTAATAGATATCTGAATAATTCTTCTTCCCCATCTGTAATAAAGTATTGATAACCTGCTCTGACACCCCTTTGTTCTGAACAGATCTGCTCAATCTCTATTCCATCAAAGCCACAAAGCCAGCCTCCCTGAAATTGTAAAACTGGGCCTTGGCATTGTAGATATGACAGAAGAGGCGATGGCTATTCTCTGAGCAGTTCCCAGATTGTAAGGATTGCTATAACATCTATCTTATGTGTTCAGATCTTTCTTAGTGTACGAGTAATCAGCGGTAATGTAGGGAAGACGTACCCCAGCTGGAATTTCCATGGAATAACCAGAGCATCTCCACCTTATGCTTTCGGATCCCTCAGTTGTTCTAGTCGCTATAATGTCCACTTGAGGTAGGCCATCCCTTCTCACCGGTAGTTGGAACACCTCCAGATAGAGGGACCGCTCTCCTGGGCAAATCTGCTTATGGCTGAGGTAGTCTTCTACCACGTTCCATTCTTCTGCTATATATAATGCTGAAAGTGCCTTCAGATTCATTTTAGTCCAAGACATGGGGGTATATTTACTAAACTGCGGGTTTGAAAAAGTGAAGATGTTGCCTATAGCAACCAATCAGATTCTAGCTGTCATTTTGTAGAATGCACTAAATAAATGAAAAATAGAATCTGATTGGTTGCTATAGGCAACACCTCCACTTTTCCAAACCCGCAGTTTAGTAAATCTAGCCCTTGATCTTTGCTACTTCCTTGACCAAGGTTTAAATTCTGGTGCCTCCTGTTCCAGGTGGAACCATATTCTTTTGGAAACACAGTGTTAATTATAAGTATGAAAAGAAAACACAATAAGCTTTCCACTACAATAATTAGTTTAATATACAGTTATACTTAACTTTGTGTAGTAGTCAAAATAAATTGCCTGAGAAAAATCTGAGATACTTCCCTTTCAGATGAGGATGAAGTGTTTTGCAGCTGTGAGACAGCAGCCCGATATTCTGAAGTACATCATCTATGGCTACAGATTATGTCATAATGAACATTTATGTATATACTTCAATTGATTTCTTTCCTTATGGATGTTTTTTTATTTTAGTTGTAATATTTGGCATGTCGGTAACTGCAGAGTCAGAGTAGTAATCTAAACTATATGTGTAGAAAATCATGTGATTGGTCCTGTGGGATTTAAAAACTGGGATCAGCATTGTGTTCCCCGCAGCTTCAGATCGAAACGCGTTAGTAGAAATGGGGATCCTAAACCTGGTGCGCTAGCTGAGCCCAAGCCGTGGAAACATATTGCTAACGTTTGAACATCATACTCTGCAGACAACTTGTCACAGTCTACGTGCCTAGATTCAATCTGAACAGGGTAAAGTCACATCTACATAGGAAATCGGATGACACACAGGAAACTTGGGAGTGTCTGTAACAATGAGATGTTTTTATCCAGTGGAGATCTGGTAATAAAGAAGGGTTGGGCACGATTTATCTATGGTGATAATTCCGACAGGGGCAATTCCTACAAAAAAAAAAGTGAAATAATTAAAATCCGAATGTAAAATAAAGAGACTTACGTTGAACCCGACGCTGGAGATCACCGATGGAAGCACAATGCTGAAAGCAAGCCATTCCGATTGAAGAACTGTTTGGCAGTGCGGGGTGACGTCATCGGATTTTACATTGGGATTTTAATTATTTTGTTGTTTTTTTTGTAGGAATTGCCCCTGTCGGAATTGTGGTAATCGTATAAACGATTACCACCGATAAAGAATATGTTTTTATAAGAACTGAAGCTGTGATATGATGGCTATTTAATTATTCTTCATTGAACCCCCGAGGAATGTTAACCCTATGTTCACAATATCACATTCTCATCAGGAGAAGAATACTCGTCAGTTCAAAGAGACTATTTTATATTAACGTTGGTATTACACTCCCACCAGAATGTTTCCCTCTTCCTTGCCCTACTGTGGGGCGGGGCTGTGGCCATAGGGGTACTATGCTTCATATTTGGTGGACTTGCCCAACAATCACCTTCACCTCCTTTTGTGCTACCATCCCCAAAGCTTGAACAAATTGTCCAAAAAATCAACTTTCCACATCCTGACAACTGTCAAATAACTCAAATCCCTCAATTGGAAAAACACCTCACCCCTGTCTCTTACGGCCCTCAAAAAGCAGATTTGGCACGTGGCTACCATGGTGGAGATTACATACTACCTCCACGATAGAGGCCATGTCTTCAACGAAATATGGGCCCTATGGCTCAGTGGGGAACATGCCTTTCCCTCTCAACCTACCGCTTTCCCCAGCCTGACCCATGTGTGATGACCATAGCCTCTCCTGACTTGCACCCCTCCCATTGCTGTTAGCTCTTTATACCCTAATTGCCCTCTGAATATTCACACTGCTTAACTTCGTGATCCCCCCCCCCCCCCATAATCCCTCATGTTCCTACTGCCTCCTCTTAATATCGCTCTCTAAACCGTAACAACTGGTCACTTTTTGTCTAACGTTTCCCTCAAATACAATATATCACAATTGCTGTTTTGGTTTCACTATGTATGTAACACAGTATCATCATTCTGCTTTCTGTATATTCTTTACTGACCATTGAAAATAAAAACAATTCTACAAAAAAGAGACTATTTTATATGTTGGGTTTAGTATGTGCACTTTGGTATAATTGCGTTAATATTTATAGTAATTTGAATATGATTTCAGCATCAGGACCATTGTATTTTATTTTTCACAAGCCCAGATTTGCACTGTTTTCTGTCTATTGAGGATGAAGTGTTGACCCACTTTCCATACTGCTCTCATATTTAAGATGTTTACATGGAGACTTGTCTCATTTCGTAACCATTTGCCTTGCACTACTTGCCCTTGAAGGTGAGCTCCCCAACCTGTGACACTAGCATTTGTTGTTCATGGAACCACAGACCCTGCCTCTAGCAGTGACGTTCCTTTTGTTGGTCTTAGCTGATTGACTGTCTGGTGTATTTTTTTGCCATTTCCTTATAGGTTCCAATTGGAGATCTCAGTATTTCCATCTTGCCAACAAGATTACCAATATGGTGGATGAGAAATCCCCACCAATCACAAACCTTCCTTTATTATGACTGGTCTCTGAGTCTGCAGGTGATGTGCTGGGGACTGGATCTAGATACACCTTTTCTGTGATAACGAAAACTCTGTTTTGTATGGTGTCTATCTGGACCCCCAATAACAGAATATATAGTGATGGGATAAGATGACTTTTCATCTTGTTTACAATCCAACAACGCTGATCCAGAAACTGTATTACTTGAGCAGTCTTGTAAATAACACTGTGTTCTGATTTCCCCACCACTAGAATGTCTTCCAGATAAGACCATTCCTTAACCCTTTGCTTTCTCAGTTCTGCTATAACTGTGACTAACACCTTGGTAAATGTCCTCAGAGATGTCACCAGCCTGAAGGGCAGACAAGTGAACTGAAAGCGTTGGCACAGTACACAGAATCTGAGAAACTTCCTGTGATGAACATCCACAGGGATATGAGAACAGGCATTCTGAAGATCTATGGATGTGAGAAAATCCCCTTCACCTACGGACATGAGGATGGAATTCACAGACTCCATGAGGAAATGTCTGGTATGGACCAACTTGTTGAGTCTTATCAAATCCAGGATTGTGTGAAAGGTCCCTGGTGCCTTTCTGACCAGGAAGAGTCTGCAATAAAACCCTGTACCTTCCTGATCTGCTGGAACAAGAGAGGTTGCATGAGAGTCTCTCAAACTTTGCAGACTGTTCTTTCAGAGCTACTAATGACACCTTGGTAGATGGAAATCTGGACTGAACAAAAATCTCTGTATTGAGGTACTGATGAAACTCCATCTCGTACCCATATTATAGAATGTTCAACCCCTGACCTCTAATGGAGTGAGTTCACGTGTTCTCTGATTTGACCTCGCTTTGCTTCTTTATTTTTGAAACACAAAAGGATTGCATGGAACAGGCCGACATATTCTGTCTGCCATATTGTCTCTCTGGCTTATAACTCCTCACATTCCTGAAGTACTGATGAGCCAAAAAAGAGTATTTAGACCTTCTATCTTGCAGCACGTGGTTAGTCCTAGTCCCAGAGGACCTCTGTATAACAGTGTCCAATTTACCTCCAAAAACAGGGATCCTGTAAACGGTAGAATGATCATGCTATATTTTGATTGGGCTCTTGAGCAGCAGATGTGCAAACAAAGATCTCTCCTAGCCGTGGCTGTTGAGGCCATTGTCCTTTCTGGAAAAGCAATGTTATACAGAGATGATTCACACGACAACTCTATGCATAATCTCAATGCTTTTACCCATGTGCTGTCTACTGGTATTTTCTGTATAAAGTGTCCCACCGTAGAATCCATAACCACACATAACCTTTACATTCATATCCTTTACCACCTGGTGCACTGGAAAGACAGATGGATATTGGGATCTCTGTGGGAGGCTGCTCTTGATCCATTCTCATAGATTTATAAATATGCTTCAGTAAACGTTCCACTTTGTCCAGACTAAACAATCTGATTGACTCTTTAACTTCAACAAGAGGATATAAAACTAACACAATAGAAACTATAATTCAGGCTGATCGCTTTCCAATAGGTTTTTTTCTTTCAAAGTTAGTATTAGTTTTGTTTTTCTATGGTTCTTATGGAACAGTGTAACCAAAAACTGTTATATATGTCATAAAAGTTAGAAAGAGCAGTTTCCTTCAGGTGATGCACTGACAGCCTGTAAGTGCTACTTTATTACTTGGCCACTATTCTCCTGGGAATGAGTGTAATAAAACTACACTTTATTATTTATCAATGAAAATCCTTAAAAATAAGGAGACAGTAAATATTAAAACCAATATTGTGCTCTGTGTAATGTGCTTATACCAGATGGGGAGTTAAAACTCTCTTCATGTCACATTGAATTTGTATAATAATAATAGTCCTTACTGAGATATATTAGTATAAAGGTATCTTTATTAACTGTGAATCTCTTTTAATATGAATTATATTACCTAGATGTCTCCTCCTGTTTGTTGTTTCATTCTTTATCCCCAATATATATATATATATATATATATATATATATATATGTGTGTTATAGTACTGTTAAAGTAATAATTTAATTTCTTCAGCAAAAGAAACTTTAAGAATAAAATTATATCATTGTTTGTTTACAAAAGAACAGCTTGCGCTGTGATAATATCACTATCAATTTCAGTCTCTGAAATCTCTGGTCTTCCACAGACCAGACAGTTACTTTTAGTACCAACAAAAGTAGGTTGTACTACAATTTACAAATGTCATATTACAATTGGCTGAGACCGTATATAGGCGTATCTTGATCCTTTTGGCTCCCCTGGATCTTACCAGTCTTTGTTCATCACCTCTGATTAGAAATATCTGTTCTTTGAATTAACTCCTTTATTCCTGTTCATATCCCTCTCCAGGGCCCTCTTAAGAACATCTTGGGCCCCTGGGCACAGCAGTGCACCGGGGCCCCTATATATATATAAAAAAAAAAAAGGATTATATATATGGGCCCTGCAGCCCAGGGTGGCCCGTCGGAGGCAGCAAAAAAAAAAAAAAAAACCTGAAAAAAAAGAAGAAAATACTTACCTTGCAGTCAGCTGGCGATCTGGCTCCCTCCATGGTCTCCTCCTCCGTCGCGCTCCGCAATGTGACGTCATCACGCCCGACATGCACTGCGAGCGCGACGGAGGAGGAGACCAGGGAGGGAGCCAGATCGCCAGCTGACTGCAAGGTAAGTATTTTCTTCTTTTTTTTCAGGTTTTTTTTTTTTTTTGCTGCCTCCGACGGGCCCCCCTGGGTTGCAGGGCCCCCGGGCACCTGCCCATTGTGCCCGATGGGAAAGACGGCCCTGTCCCTCTCATCAGCTCACACGCAAAGATCCAAGTGACATAATAAAACCACATCAAATATAAATGATATACTAAAATAAGATAAAACAATGTAAATATTTTCATATTAATAAATTGTCTTAATCCAAAATAAAACCTCTTTAACAATCCTCTTATGACACAAGCAAAAGCTCATGCTTTATATTTAGAGGGATATAAAGGCTTAATTGCCTAAGCCTGTTATATTACAGTTATATTCATAAAGCTACTATATTCCTCACTTGTAGCTACATATCCAGATGTTCAGGTGTGTGAACAGGATTGTGAAGACTTCTTTATCTCTACCTATTTTTGTGTTACAAATAATTAAGGATGAGCGCACTCGGATTCCTGGAATCCGAGCCCCCCCGAACATTGCGGATCCGAGTCAGATCCGAGCACTGTCCGGGTATTCCCGCAGATTCCGAAACTAAAAACGAGGCTCTGAGTCATAATCCCGCTGTCGGATCTTGCGATACTCGGAACCTTTAAATTCCCCGCTTGCCGCAGCCATCTTCACTCGGGCATTGATCAGGGAAGAGGGAGGGTGTGTTAGGTGGTCCTCTGTCCTGCTATTTCTCGTGCTGTGCTCTGTCCTGCTGAGTCCAGTGGTGCATTTTGTCCTGTGCTTTGTTCTGCAAAGTGCATATTTCTTTCAAAAGTATTAAAAATTCTTCCATAAAAAGAAAAAAAAAGAAAAATTCTACAAAAATCCTTTTAAATTAATATAAAAAAAAATCAAAAAAGTCCTTGCTGAGTCCAGTGCTGTGTCCTTGCTGAGTCCAGTGGTGCATCAGTCCAGTGCTCTGTCCTTGCTGAGTCCAGCGGTGCTTTTGTCCTGTGCTTTGTTTTGCTAAGTGCATCTTTATTTTAAAAGTATTAAAAAATCTTCCAAAAAAATTATAATTCGACAAAAATCCTTTTAAAAAAATATAAATTTTTTTCTAAAAAGTCTAAAAAAAAATATTGCAGTCCATTAACATTAATACTGCAATCTATTAAAAATTGTTCACTGTTCTTGCAGTATTTAAAAAATAGTACTGTAATACAACGTGTGCTGCATATAATGGAGTACCAAAATTTGGGGGATAAAGTAGGGAAATACCAAGACCCACTTCCTCCTAATGCTGAAGCTGCTGCCACTAGTCATGACATAGACGATGAAATGCCATCAACGTCGTCTGCCAAGGCCGATGCCCAATCTCCTTGTAGAGGGCATGTAAAATCCAAAAAGCAAAAGTTCACTACAATTAGTAAAAAAAGAAAATTGAAAACATCTGAGGAGAAACGTAAACTTGCCAATATGCCCTGTACGACACGGAGTGGCAAGGAACGGCTTAGGCCCTGGCCCGTGTTCAGCACTAGTGGTTCAGCTTCACCCAAGGATCTAAGCCCTCCTCGTCCCCCCCCTCCAAAAAATTGAAAAGAGTTATGCTGTCAGCAACAACACAGCAAACAACTCTGCCTTCTAAACAGATGACATCACAAATCCCAAAGGCGAGTCCAAGGGTGTTGGTGGTTGCGAAGCCTGACCTTCCTATCACTGTACGGGAAGAGGTGACTCCATCCACCATTTGCAGTACACCCTCTGCATATGCTGGAAGGATGACCCACAGTGTCGCTCCAGATTTGGATAATCAAGGTGTCAAGGAGGCTATTGATGTAGCTGGCGTTGTGGAGGAACTTGATGAGGAGGATGCTGATGTTGTTATTTTAAATGATGCACCAGGGGGGAAAAAAGTGGATGTCCATGGGATGAAAAAGCCCATCGTCATGCCTGGTCAGAAGACCAAGAAATGCACCTCTTCTGTCTGGAGTTATTTTTACCCCAATCCGGATAACAAATGTCTGGCCATATGTAGCTTATGTAAAGCTCAAATAAGCAGGGGTAAGGATCTTGGCCACCTAGGGACATCCTCCCTTATACGTCACCTGAATAACCTTCATAGTTCAGTGGTTAGTTCAGGAACTGGGGCTAGGACCATCATCAGTCCAGGGACACCTAAATCCCTTGGTCCTGTTGGATACACACCACCAACACCCTCCTCGTCAACTTCCTCCACGATCTCCATCAGATTTAGTCCTGCAGGCCATGTCACCAGGCAGACTGAGTCCTCTTCAATACGGGATTCATCTGAGGAATCCTGCAGCGGTACGCCTACTACTGCCGCTGCTGCTGTTGCTGCTGGTAGTCGGTCATCTTCCCAGAGGGGAAGTCGCAAGAACGCTACGTCTTTCACCAAACAGTTGACCGTCCAACAATCGTTTGCCATGAGCACCAAGTACGACACTAGTCATCCTATGGCAAAGTGGATAACTGCGTCAATAACAGCAATGTTGGTGTTAGACGTGCGTCCGGTGTCCACCATCAGTGGAGTTGGATTTAGACGGTTGATAGAGGTATTGTGTCCCCGGTACCAAATCCCGTTGAGATTCCACTTCACTAGGCAGGCGAAACCAAAGATGTACAGAGAAGTACGAACAAGTGTCCTCAGTGCTTAAAAATGCGGTTGTACCCACTGTCCACTTAACCACGGACATGTGGTTCAGGGCAAACGAAGGACTATATGACTGTGACAGCCCACTGGGTAGATGCATCGCCTTCCGCAGCAACAGCAGCAGCTGCATCAGTAGCAGCATCTCCACAACGGCTGCTCGTGCCAAGGCAGGCAACATTGTGTATCACAGCTTTTAATAAGAGGCACAATGCTGACAACCTCTTAGAGAAACTGAGGGAAATCATCTCACAGCGGCTTACCCCACTTAGACTCTCCTGGGGATTTGTGGTGTCAGACAACGCCAGTAACATTGTGCGGGCATTACATATGGGCAATTTCCAGCACGTCCCATGTTTTGCCCACACCGTTAATTTGGTGGTGCAGCATTACCTGAAGAGTGACAGGGGTGTGCAGGAGATGCTTGCGGTGGCCCGCAAAATTGCTGGACACTTTAGGCATTCTGCCAGTGCCTACCGCAGACTCGAGATACATCAAAAAAGTCAGAACCTGCCCTGCCATCACCTCAAACAAGAGGTTGTGACGCGCTGGAACTCCACCCTCTATATGCTGCAGAGGATGGAGGAGCAGCAAAAGGCCATTCAAGCCTATACAGCCACCTACGACATAGGAAAAGGAGTGGGGATGCCCCTGAGTCAAGCGCACTGGAGACTGATTTCCGTGTTGTGCAAGGTTCTGCAGCCGTTTGAACTTGCCACACGAGAAGTCAGTTTCGACACTGCCAGCTTGAGTCAGGTGATTCCCCTGATCAGGCTGTTGCAGAAGCAGCCGGAGAAAGTGATGGAGGAGCTGGTAAACCATTGAGATTCCACCAAGCATGTAGCTCTTGTGGATGTAGCCCTTCGTACGCTTTGCCAGGATGCGAGGGCGGTCACTCTTTTAAAGTCAGAGGAATACATTCTGGCCACCGTGCTCGATCCTCGGTTTAAAGCGTATGTTGTGTCTCTGTTTCCGGCGGACACAAGTCTACAGCGGTGCAAAGACCTGCTGGTCAGGAAATTGTCCTCTGAAGAGGACCGTGACATGCCACCAGCTCCTCCATCAGTTTCTTCCACACCTGTGGTTGCGAGGAAAAAGCTCAGTTTTCCTCAAAGACCCGCTGGCGGGGATGCTGAGAACATCTGGTCCGGACTGAAGGACCTGCCAACCATTGCAGACATGTCTACTCTCGCTACATTTGATGCTGTCACAATTGAAAAAATGGTGGAGGATTACTTTGCTGACACCATCAAAATAGACATGTCAGACAGTCCATATTGTTACTGGCAGGAAAAAAAGGCAGTTTGGAAGCACCTGTACAAACTGGCTCTATTTTACCTGAGTTGTCCCCCCTCCAGTGTTTACTCCGAAAGAGTTTTTAGTGCAGCGGGGAACCTGGTCAGTGAGCGGTGAAGGAGGTTGCTTCCTCAGAACATTGAAAAAATGATGTTCATAAAAATGAATTCTCAAGTCCTCAATCAAGCACAGCAGTGCCCTACAGATAATACAGAGGGACCTGTCGTTGTGAAGTCCAGCGGGGACGAATTGATAATGTGTGAGGATGAGGAAGTACACACTGAAGGGGGCCAGGAATCAGAGGATGAGGACATCTTGCCTCAGTAGAGCCAGTTTAATTCTATTAGTAGTTCCCAAAAAGAGGAACTGCCACTTCGATTTAATACTTTAATTCTATTAGTAGTTCCCAAAAAGAGGAACTGCCACTTCTATTTAATACTTTATTTCTATATGTAGTTCCTAAAGAGAGGAACTGCCCCTTCTATTTAATAATTTTATTGTATATGTAGTTCCCAAAAAGAGGAACTGCCACTTCTATTTAATACTTTAATTCTATATGTAGTTCCTAAAAAGAGGAACTGCCACTTATATTTAATACTTTTATTGTATATGTAGTTCCCAAAAAGAGGAACTGCCACTTCTATTTAATACTTTAATTCTATTAGTAGTTCCCAAAAAGAGGAACTACCACTTCTATTTAATACTTTTATTGTATATGTAGTTCCCAAAAAGAGGAACTGCCACTTCTATTTAATACTTTAATTCTATATGTACTTCCCAAAAAGAGGAACTGCCAGTTCTATTTAATACTTTTATTGTATATGTAGTTCCCAAAAAGAGGATCTGCCACTTCTATTTAATACTTTAATTCTATTAGTAGTTCCCAAAAAGACGAACTGCCACTTCTATTTAATACTTTAATTCTATATGTAGTTCCCAAAAAGAGGAACTGCCACTTCTATTTAATACTTTAATTCTATATGTAGTTCCCAAAAAGAGGAACTGCCACTTCTATTTAATACTTTTATTGTATATGTAGTTCCCAAAAAGAGGAACTGTAGTTCTATTTAATACTTTTATTGTATATGTAGTTCCCAAAAAGAGGAACTGCCAGTTCTATTTAATACTTTTATTGTACATGTAGTTCCCAGAAAGAGGATCTGCCACTTCTATTTAATACTTTAATTCTATTAGTAGTTCCCAAAAAGACGAACTACCACTTCTATTTAATACTTTTATTGTATATGTAGTTCCCAAAAAGAGGAACTGCCACTTCTATTTAATACTTTAATTCTATATGTAGTTCCCAAAAAGAGGAACTGCCAGTTCTATTTAATACTTTTATTTTATATGTAGTTCCCAAAAAGAGGAACTGCCACTTCTATTTAATACTTTAATTCTATTAGTAGTTCCCAAAAAGAGGAACTGCCACTTCTATTTAATACTTTAATTCTATATCTATTCCCAAAAAGAGGAACTGCCATTTATATTACTACGTTCATTATTTGTGTAGTTCAAAAAAGAGGAACTGCCATTTCTATTTATATTTTCTTTCTATATGTAGTTCCCAAAAAGAGGAACTGCAATTTCTATTACTACTTTCTTTCTTTCTTTCTGTATTTCCCAAAAAATATAACTGCAGCCTTAACTGCTATGTTGGTGTTAGACGTACATCCGGTGTCCGCCATCTGTGCAGTGGTATTCAGACCAGTTGAGGGTTTTATATTGTGGCCCCGGTACCAAATTGGGTACCGGGGCCACTACACTACGCAGTCCAGATAGCTGTGCAGTGGAATTGAGAACAGTATATTTTATTTTGTATCGTGGCCCCGGTACCAAATTGGGTACCGGGGCCACTCCACTACGCAGTCCAGAAAGCTACCTCGGTCCAACGATATGGACTAAAAACAATATTGTAAAGTGTGAGTTGTTCCAAATACACTGGAAATTAGTGGAAATGATTGTTATTGAATGTTATTGAGGTTAATAATAGCGTAGGAGTGAAAAACCAACAAAAAACTAGATTTTAGCACTTTTTATGCTTTTTTAATAATAAATCAGAACCCAAAACCATAAATCAGAACCAAAACCTTTTGTCAGGTGTTTTGGCAAAACAAATCAGAACCCAAAACCTCAAGCTAATCAGAACCCAAAACTCAAAACACTAAAAGTGCCCGGTGCACACCCTTACAAATAATCACATTCTTAAGGTTACTATGTTCCTCATTTGTAGCTACTGGTTTTCTATTTATATGAATATGAAGGCTGCTTTGTCTGAGCCTTTTATATTGTAAATGGTCACATTAGTATAACTCCTGTATTTTTACCTTGTAATCAATTGCGTGCGTTTACTTATGTGAAATGTTGGCATACATATGGGCTTGTTATATACCTTTTTCAGAGATATCTTCTCTAATATGTTTATTAAATGAGTATTCTATTCTGAGAAATCCTCTTTTCTTCCCTCTATATCTAGACTTTTAAAACAAATTGAGTCCAGAATATTTAACTAGTCTTGTCCTTCCTTAGACAATGGAACTTGATCTGTGAACGATACTGCTTTCTACTGTATCTAATTCCATCATGGTGATCACAACATTCTAAAGCTATCTCTATTTAACTCAATAATCATTTTAAACCTCATGTATCATTTTGTGGACAGTGGCATAAAACCAAAACCGCCAATGTGTGTTTTGCTAAACTTTCTTTTTCAAGTTGCCTTCCATAGATTCCTTAATCCTTCTCCCACATATAACTTATAGATATATATATCAAACAATTTTGTTAATAGGAAAGAGCACAAAAGTCCTATACTCACTACACAGGACAATTAAACTAAGGGTCTCTATAATCCAATTGAGGATTCAGGTTGAATTTGCTCATGTTGTTCTGCATCCGGTAGTGAAAGAACAGATACCCAGTTTACTGCATTGAATGGGATCATTCTAAGAATCAATCTATATAAGCTTAGATCATACCTTCTTAGGTGCTGCTGAATATATTTACAATTATGTTGGTGAATGGCTGGCAATTCAGCAAATGTTCAGCACAAATTGACACATGTTCAAAGAAAAGAGCAGCACATCTTCATGTATAGTATAATAAACAGGTTATGAAAAGTTAATTAATAATGTAAAAAACTGCTTGCCTCATGGGGGGAGAAATACTTTAATTAGAATTACATTCCATTATTGAATACACAAATTTCTACTTCAAAATAAAACAACAACTTATTAACAATTTATGAATAGGTGTGAATTGTATGATGTTTTTTTTTTAATATTTATTTTTGCAAGGTCAGATAACGTTACAACCAGCAAGCAAAGAAAACATGCATATATGAAACTAGCATCAAGTTACATACATTGAATGTGACCCAAAAATTTTTAAAAAATAGAAAAGAGACAGGAAAGAGAGAAATGAAGCAAGGCGCGAAAAAGAAAAGCTAGCTCATAATAGAGTAGACAGGGAGGGAGATAGAGGAAAAGATAATGGGAAAAGGACAGACTAGAGAAGAAATCAAGTCAAGTGAAAAGAGAGAGAGCCTGAAAGAACGTGAGCCATGGGTTCCAATCCTTGGTGAAAGATTTAGCTGACTTTTTGAGGATGATAGTCATGTATACCAAACGCTGGACTTGCCACACTCTATTAATAATAGCCTGGAGCGATGGTGGAGATTGCTGTCGCCAGTCCAGGTGGCTGCCGACAGAATATGTCTGGCCAGCTTATTCTGATGTTGAGTCGCCACGGGCGCCCCCAGGGGCAGGTGAAACAATTTAGGTTCTAAAGGCACATCTATGTGAAGCACTGATTGGATCAGCTGTTTAACCTCAGCCCAAAAACTTGTCAATTTGGGACAAGTCCACCATATGTGGAGAAAATTACCTTCATGGAAGCACCCGCGCCAACAACGATCAGAAGACTCTGAGAGGATTTTATGGATCCGGGAGGGGACGTAGTACCATCGGTACAGCACCTTGTAAACATTCTCTTTTATTTTAACACAGATTGAACTGGAGGCAGCGTTCTCATAGATCTCTGACCATTCCTCCCTCAAAAGAGATTCACCAAGGTCACGCTCCCAGGCCAGTTCATGTGAGTCTCTAAGGTCTGAAGTAGGTGGAGCAAGTGCATAATACAGCATAGAGATGAGACTCTTCGTAGTAGATTGGTGAAAATAGAGATTTTCAAACGTGGTAAGGGGACGGGAAGAAAGACGTGTTATAGCTGTGTGATGAAAGTGACGGAGCTGCAGGTATTGATAAAAAAAAGTTAGAGGGAATATGAATTTGAGATTGAATGTCAGTGAATGAAGGGAACGCTGCCGTGGAGGTGAGGTCATTTAAAAAATCGGAAACCTTGCGAGATCCATGGAGAGAACACTTTGGGAGAAAGGCACAGGGCAAACTTAGTAAAGTTAAATAAAGGTATCAATGGAGAGGGGTGGTGGGGGGGGGATTTCTGAGAAGATGAGTCCCATACCGCCAGGAAATGATCGGATGAAGTAAAGCACGTTTTGGACGACAAGCCCGTGGAAGCCAGAGGAGAGTAGATGGAGAGAGCATACCTAGACTTTCAGCCTCAATATCAACCCAGGCTCTGGAGGGTGCTGAACTACACCATAAAACACATTGAGCAAGTTGGGTGGAGAGGTAGTAGCGTTGGAAATCAGGGATTCCCAGTCCCCCTCCCCGCAGGGACCTCTGTAGTAGCTTAAAACGGACTCGGGGGCGCTCTAATTTGGACACGTGAAAGTGGAAGAACTTGAAATCATATGGGGGAACTCATATGGGGAGGGTCTAAAAGAGATATAGGAGTCTAGGAAGAATATTCATCTTGACCACATAAATATGACCTATCCAAGAAATATATAATTGTGACCATGTAGTGAGATCTGACTTGATCGAGAATGCAAGAAAAATTAGCCTGAAAAAGCTGGAGATGTTTAGAGAGAAATACTCCAAGATACTTTATTTTTGGAAGACGCCAGTTGAGTGGGAAGAAACCTGCCAGTAACGTTTTGTCAGCAGAAGAAACATAAAAGTCCAGGACTTCTGTCTTATCAGTGTTAATCTTATATCCTGAGAAGTGGCCGTAGAGGTCAAGTGCATCCAAGAAAAGGGGAACAAAAGAAGTCAGGTTAGCAATAGTCAACAGAACATCATCTGCGTATAATGCTATCTTACGAGAGGAACTACCCACCGGAATACCTGCTATCTGTTGATTAGCCCAGATTCTGACTGCTAGCGGCTCTATAATAAGGGCGAAAATGAGTGGGGAGGGGAGTAGCCCTGCCGTGTATCAATGGCAATATTAAAAGGAGACGAGGTCAGACCATTTGCTGAAATTGTGGCCAATGGGGAGTGGTACAGGGCTGAGATGCCAGTTAAAAATTTACCAGAGAACCCCATCGCTCCCAACACCCCGCCCATAAATGACCAGGAAATGCAATCAAACGCTTTCTCGGCATCCAGCGACATAGGCAGGGAGGGGAGCTTACCACTGTGAACTGAATGAATCAAATCAATTACTCTCCTAGTATTGTCGGGGGCTTGACGCCCTGGAATAAAACACACCTGGTCAGGATGAACGAGGGAAGGAAGGAGGGGGTTCAATCTGGAGGCCAGGATTTTAGCATACATTTTAAGATCTACATTAAGGAGAGATATTGGCCTATAACTAGAGCAAAGGGAGGGATCCTTCTCTGGTTTCAGAATAACAATGATATTAGCTCTAGTGGTAGCAGTGTCGAATGTGGCCCCGGCTAAAATTTCATTAAAGAAAGATGTTAAGTGGGGACCCAAAACCGACGCAAACTTTTTATAATATTGTGGAGTAAAATCATCAGGGCCTAGAGCTGAAGAGGCTTTTAGGGATTTAATGGCCGTCAAGACCTCAGTCAAGGTAATGTCCGAATTCAAAGAGGCTTGGTGTGAAGGAGTAATCATGGGGAGAGGGGTGGAGGATAAATACTCATCTAATGTGGACACCGGGTGGACTCTCTGAGGGGGAGGTGGTGGGGGTAGGTTTTAAAGAGAGGAGTAAATGTCCCGAAACGTCTGAACAATCACCGTTGGGTCATATGTGACTGCGACCGTTTGTGAACTATAAATTTTATCAATGTGACCTAGGGCCATCTTCTTACGAAGCTTTCTAGCTAACACAGAATCCGCTTTATCAGCTTTATCATAATACCTCTGTTGGAGTTTTTGCATCGTAATAGCAGCCCTGCGAGAAAGGAGGGTGTTAAGTTGGCCTTTCAATTACGTAATTTAAGTGAGTAGAGAAGGGTCATGGAGGGACTGGTGTTGGGAAAGAAGAGAAGCTATTTTACATTATAGAGATGATACCTCTTCCGTAGCTTTTCTCCTAGAGGCCGCAGTCAAGCTAATCAACTGACCACGGATAGTGGCTTTATGGGCCTGCCAAATAATACCTGGGGGAACATCCGAAGTAGAGTTATCTTGGAAGTAATTGGAGATTTAATTATAAAGGTCTAACACAGTTGACTGGTTGAGCAGGAGGGAGTAATCTAGACGCCAATTACCCCGATGTGATGGTGTTTTAAGGAGGTCTAAAATGAGGAACACCCCCGAATGATCAGTCCAGGAGAAAGGGGTAATGCCCTCCTTAGTCACAAAAGTTGGAAGCATGTGAGATACATGTAACATGTCTATACGGGAGTAATGTTGGTGAGAGGCAAATAAGTGGGTATAATCCCTAGCATCAGAGTTGCAAAGTCGCCAGGAATCATACATGCGGTGGTGAGTGAAAAGTGTGACTAGGGAAGTCGAGTCTGAAGACATGTGGGAGCCCTGCTGGGAGGAGGAAGGGGAAGACCTGTCCAGGGTGGGGTCAAGAGTCACATTAAAGTCACCACCCTTTATCACATGGCCCCGTGCCAACCGCTCAATGCATTTAAAACATCTGATAAAAAAGCTTCTGCTTCTGGTTAGGGGCATAGACCGAAACCAGAGTTACAGGGGCAGATCGGAGGGTACCTCCCACCAATATGGAGCGGCCCTCCGGATCTACGTAGGTATTGGAGTGCAAGAAGGGGACCTTGCTGTGGATCAAAATAGCCACTCCCCGCTTCTTGCAGTCTGCTGAGGCAAAGAAAGTCTGAAAAAACTGCTTACCCTGGAGCTGTGAATGGACTCCAGTGAAGTGCGTCTCCTGGAGAAAAACAATATCCGCTTTTTCTCTCCTACAGGCTCTCAGTAGCATCGTGCCTTTACGAGGGGTATTGAGCACGTTGACATTGATCAACAAGATTTTTAGGACCATGGCTCTGGAAGGATGCTAAGTCTCTGCAGCTTGACTAGTAATGGAGTAAAAAAAGGTAAGTAATTAATCTGTCCTTCAGAGAAAAGGAGAGGTAAGAAAAGAGGCAAAGAAAGAAAGTCATGAGCAAAAGAAGGGGGAAGGAAAAGAAGAGAAAAGCCCAAATGGGCGCAAACCCTGTGCGAAAAGAACCCAGAAGGGGTTCAGTACCATAGCGAAGTTCAAATACAAATGGAAATAAACAATATCGAAAGGTGCGTGGTGGGTGGTCCTGTGTAAAGAATGGAATAAGATCAGGACCGTAGACCCACAAAAAAGAGTCATAAAATAGAATTATAGCAATATTAACTTACAGATTAAACAGCGTGCGTAAACCAACAAATCAGCACTAAAACTTTAGAAATCTATACATTTAGAGGAAAAAGGAAGGAGGGGGGGATGAATGGGAGGAAAGGGGGGGGAGCAGGGATCTCCTCTCCATGGAAAAATCGATGGAGATCATATCAGCAGCAAGTTAAACCAATTTAAACACAATAGTAGATATATACCATTATAAATATACCAGTGAACTAGTAATATGGAGAAACTAATGTAACTATATGCAAAAACAACAAGGAGCTCAGGGCTCCAACCAGTGTAGGTAGTCCACCTGTGAAGACAAAACATATACAAAGCAAATACCAAGTGACATTAACAGACACATCATGGTGGTGTAACGTCTCAGGCTTCGCGATGGGAGGAACGGGACCAGTCTGGCTGCAGGGATGCTGATCGTTGGGCCTTCAGAGAGCTGGGCTGCGAGGCAGACGTCACGGGAAGAATGTCTAATTTAGCCAGTAAATCCTGTCCTTGATCCAGCGTTTTGATGAAGTGGGAGGAGTTGGCTGCAAACACCTGAAGTTGGAACGGAAAGCACCAACGATACCGAATACTATGCGGTCGTACGATCCTAGTAACAGGCTGTACATCCCTCCGTTTCTGAATCGTGGAGGGAGCGAGGTCCTGAAATAGCTGAATATCCATATTCCGGAAGGAGATAACAGGTAGATCTCTAGTAGCAGACAGAATACGGTCCTTTGTGCGAATATAATGCAAGCGGACAATAATGTCTCGAGGAGGTAGACCATTGGCAGGACGAGCCCTCAGGGCCCTGTGGGCATGATCTATTAGACAGTCAGTGTCAGTAAGATCCAGAAGAATCTATAGAAAAAGGCCTTTCAGAAAGGCCTGAAGGTCCGCCAGGGAGACTTCTTCAGCAATATTGCGGATGCGAATATTCTTGCGGCGGGACCGGTTCTCAGAATCCTCCTGCTTCTCCTTCAAGACCTCAACTTCATTACAGACGGGCAAGTTCGTTGTCGATTGTAGTTTGAGAGCAGCAAAGGTCGTCTGTTTTTGTCTCCAGTGTCTCCATTCTGTTGCCCAGTGAAGTTAGATCAGTTTTGAAATCGTTGACAACTTTAGAAAGTTCTTGATAGAATGTTTGTTTAACCCCTTCCAAGAGATTGGTCATCACTCCTTGAATCTGAGGGTCCAACTCAACTTCAGGGAGCTGGACGTTTCTATGTGAGTTGAGTGAGGAGAAGGTGGTTTATTCTTTGATCCAAAAAAATTTGCAGAAGACCCAGAGGTCCCTTTCTTTGGTTTATTAGACATAATGAAGTGACTGAGAACCGTCAGCCTGTTGAGAAGGGTGAGGAAGGCAGGAAAAGGCTGAGGAGAGTAAGGGAGGAAATGGACACTTACATCAGTTAAAATGAGAAGGGTCTTCTCCGGTCCAGTGTGAGTAGAGATCACATACTCGATGTCAATTTAACGGCAAGTAATTGAGAGTCAGTGCCAACAATAAGGATCCCACCAGGCTGTAGAACATAGGTCCTCTGACCCTATTGTAATCGTTCCTCACTGTGATTGGTGGCGTCTATGTGAATGAAGCAGTGACAGATGGTAGGTAAGCCAGCAATAGAGAAGCGTGGCAACAGCGCTGTCAGATGTAAAATGTAGAAGAGGCCACTTATCAGTGATCCATGCGGGTTGTCAAAACACTCCAGACCGCAGCTTCTCTTGTAGCCAGGCCCAGGTTGGAATATACAAAGACACTTCTCAACGAGTCTATGATGACAAGTAGATGCAGGTTGACCACCAAGGCGCACAAACCAACAGATGAAGACCCTTCAGTGCGATAGGTCGCCCAGCTCTCAGGGGAATTTTAACTTGACTGTCTTTTCAGCAGGCACTCAATCTCTGCTGCTGCCTACATACGTGGGAGCAGATATATGGGGATCCGAATGCAATGGCGCCTCCTGCAGGGAACACCAGGAGGTTAACCAGCCGGGTGATGCCGGAAATGAAGCAGAGTAATGATGACCAAGACTTCCGGTATCGCTGGGGTGAGAAAGCTGACAAAGGTGATGTGCCCATAGTCTTCTCCGGAGCGCCGCTCAGCCGGCCAAAGGAACCCCAGGAAAGTGTCTCCAACAGCCTGGAAACCCGAGACTGTTGCAGGGATACTCAGGTCCCGCCACGTCCCCCGCACAGCCGCCCAGAGCCGAGCAAAGAAGGTGGCGAGTGTGATAAGCCAGTCTTCAATTGGCAGCAGTAGCGTGATTCATTCTGTGCCAGAGTGTCTGCCTTACCGGTAGCCCCAGAATCGAGGGTTGCGAGCGTGAGGGAGTCAGCAATAAGGGTCTTGTGAAGCTCGATTCAGTGAGCGATATTAAAGCACCCCATTGCGGTGGCAATAGACTCCTCTAACTCAAAAGCCCGCAGAAAGCAAATAGAGCTTGGGGACCCAGAATTAACCAGGATATTTTAGTGAGGAGGAGAGACCTGTTCCAACATGCGACTTCACAGTATGGCGGTTCAATTGTATGATGTTTTAAGATGCAGATTTCTGTGAAAACAATTCCCATAATCAGAATTTTCATGCAAAATATTTCCCATATTCAAAACAGGAAAATTACTTTTCACCAGCGCGAGTGTTATGGTGCATAGCAAGAGTTGATTTTTCTACAAGCATTTTCCACATTAACCACATAAAAATGTCTTTTCACCTGTGCGAATTCTTTGATGATTATCAAGAGCATGTTTTTGTGTTCACCTTTTCCCACATTGAGGACATAAGAGTGGATTTTCACCTATTTGAATTACTTTTGATTGGTGTGTATTTTCTGATGCTTGATGAGAATGGATTTATCTGAAAAACAGTTCCCACATTCAGAACATGAAAATGGTTTCTCACCTGTGTGAGTTCTGTGATGTTTAACAAGATGTGATCTTTCTGCAAAGCATTTTCCACATTCCGAACATGGAAATGGCTTTTCACCTGTATGAATCCATTGATGATTAACAAGAGGTTGTTTCCGCGTAAAACATTGTCCACATTCAGGACATGAAAATGGTTTTTCACCTGTATGAATCCTTTGATGATTAGCAAGAGGTTGTTTCTGCGTAAAACATTTCCCACAATCAGGACATGGATATAGTTTTTCACCTGTGTGAATCCTTTGATGATACACAAGATCACGTTTCCTTCTAAAATATTTTCCACACTCAGAACATGGAAATGGATTTTTATCAGTGTGAATTTTCTGATGATTGAGGAGATTGGATTTATATGAAAAACATTTCCCACAATCAGAACACGAAAATGGTCTCTCACCTGTGTGACTCATTTGATGAGAAACAAGATTTTGTTTATGTGTAAAACATTTTCCGCATTCAGAACATGGAAATGGTTTCTCACCTGTGTGAGTCCTTTGATGACTAACAAGATGTTGTTTCTGTGTAAAACATTTTCCACATTCAGAACATGAAAATGGTTTCTCACCTGTGTGAATTCTTTGATGACTAACAAGAGGTTGTTTCTGCGTAAAACATTTCCCACAATCAGGGCATGGATATAGTTTTTCACCTGTGTGAGTTCCGTGATGTTGAACAAGATGTGATTTTCGTGCAAAAAATTTCCCACATTCAGTACATGGAAATGACTTTTCACCTGTGCAAGTCTTTTGATGAGAAAAGAGAGCTTCTGTCTGTGCATCATGTATAATAGTATCTGAATTACCAGGAAAACATCTTCCATAGTCAGAAGGTTCAGATGATTTATCTGCACTGTCAGTTACTGGTAGGGTAATGGTATTTGCTCTTCGAGAATTTTCCATAACCTCATCTTCCATTTCACAGTCTTGAGATAAAATGGGATGTACGGCTGAGGTATTCCTGCTGTTGTGTCCATCTATTGGAAGTAAAACATGCAATGAATGGTGTCATAAACAAGTTTTCTAAGTGTGTATCTTGGGGTGTGAGCTTCCATATGAATGTCTATGTGTAAAATAACTTGAAGTGAAGTACCTGCCTGCAGTAAGTTAGAGCATTAAAGGTGGGGAAGATATAGGTCAGCACCCAGCATCATGTATAGTGGGAGGCAGCTGTACAGCTTAACAATACAGTTGAGGCCAAGTGCCATATTTTGTCCTATTTGCTTACAAGTATTGTTTAATATTGTATTATCTATAGTGTAGTCAACCTGTAAACAGTAATTTCAATGTATGCAAAAAAAGAAGAAAAAATACCTTTTTGTTACATTTTAGCCTCCATTTCTGTAAAGCTGATGATTCTAACATCCCAGCGTTATTTAGCTTATAGATGTGACTTTAGAACTTCCAAGATATGAAGACCATGAATATTTGGTTGTGAACATGTTTTGGCCAAAATATGGTTGAACACCTGATACGCTCTTGTTATATACAGTCACACTGGTAAGGACAGGCTCAGACAACTGTGTGTTTTTTGTATCCAGTTAGAGCATTAGAACCTTCAGTCAACTGTTAGATGTTAGAAATTACAGCTAGTCCACTAGGGAGCTTATCTACCAACCCCTTTAAAGATCACACACTCTGTCCAAATATGTGCTATCTTACTCTCAGTGCCCTGTCACTTTAGAGAGCTTACTGTCAATTAGGCATGTAGAGAGCTGTAGAACCTATATTAGGACTTTGCCTTGTCATCTTATTTTAGTGTGCACTTTTACTGTGATCACCCTGTCATCTAGTGGTCAACTCTGCAGAAGTGCCCCTTCTATATTTATAATTATAACTTACAGAAAAACTGTTTTCTCCCTTTATTGAAAACTCTAGACCTCCCTATGGGGATGTACCCGATTTGAGCTACCACGCTGACTACCACCCTAAGCATAAACCTGCTATTCCCAGATATAAAGTGATGTACTTATTCTCTTCCATGAACCTGTTCAAGACTCTAGGCTAGGCATAATGCCTATAACGCTCTACTTATATTAACTTAGATTAACTGTCTTTTCTGTGGATTGTTGTTGCTTTTCGCCTTGTAGTGGACGCTATGGGCCCTAAAAAGATTTAATAATCTAATGCGGGTCCCAAGCGCCCCTTCTTCACGCCCCAAACGATGGGATCTCCGCCCCCCCTCTTCCAAAAGGGGAAGGGAGACATTCTGGGTTTGCTGGTGCTCAATCGGAGCCTTCTTCCCCTACAAATACGCTATCGCAGATTGATTCAGATGCTCCAATCACCTTTAAATCTATGCAATAGTTACTTGCTACCCTAAAGTCTGACCTACTTTCTAAAATACGATCCTCTCTCAAGGCCAAGCAATCTGATGTGGCAAAATTGGGTAGGGAAGGACATGTCATTGATAGACTAAAATTGAGGAGATGGTGATCTCTTGCAAGTACCTCCTTACTTCTCAAGAACAACTACAGTCCGAAGTATGTATGCTGAAAGACATGTGGGCGGACCTGGTGGATAGGTCCCACCAGAACAATATTAAGATACGGTGCATTCCAAAACAAGTCTCCAATGCCGTCCTTTTGCTTTTTGTCAAGAATCTATTCTGCAAGATTCTACCTGCAGCCTCTGACCAAGACCTGCTCGTAGAACGCATGCACAGGTTACCTAGGGCACGGGCTAGTCTGGATACACTGCCTAGAGATACTCTAATTTTACTACACTTTATTTTATATAAAGGAGTGTATCCTGCGAGCAGCACGAGAGGCTGAAGGTCGAGATATTCTTCAAGACCTTCAACTGTTTCTCATTCGCCACAGTGGCTAAACGTCGCTCCTTCCAGCCGGTCAAGAAGATTCTGCGAGACAGCATCATCCCATATCGGTGGGGATTTCCGGTCAAACTGCTGGTTCATAGGAACAATTCTATTCATGTTTTCTATTCGGTGGAGAAGGGGACCAAGATTCTGATAACTTGGAATCTCCTGTCTTGTCCACTGGATCCCAAGTCTCGGGCTTAGATCGAGAGCGACTGGACGAGGCAGGGGAAAACCTGAGTCAGGGCCAGGAATTTCCTTCTGCTTTGTTTCACTGTGCCCTGAACAGCCTGAGTTCCCCAATTATTTTCTTTGAAACTGACCCATTACACATCAGATATCCTACATGAGGGACCTGTTCTGTTCTGTTAGAATGTTCTCAATGTCATTATGTCTCTGACACGTAAGTATAAGATAATGTTTATTTTTATAGTGAACATATTTCTATACTGGTTTGGACATTGGCTGATTGGCTATTTCCTATAAATGCTGTGTTTCTGTTATTGTTGTTTCCCTCCTGCAGGTTCCCGGGACTGATTGCAGCAGGCAGCCTTTGCTTCCTATTTCTTTTTAAATGTTTATTTTGTTTCTATGCTTTTTAGGTTGTATGGAGTTCACTACTCACCATGTGTATACTATGTGTCTAGTCTGCTTCTTTGGGAGCTTCTTAATAATTAGGGTGGGGGTATGGTTTCTATTCTCAAAACGCTCTAGAGTAGCCTGACTCAGGGGTTGTACTATATGTTTTGTTTGGCGGATTAGACGGGTCATTTTAGGTTACATTGGAGTACATTTTTGCTAACATTGTTGTTCTATGGGTATGGTCAATGTTTATCTGTATAATTATTTATATGTATGTTGGTGGTGGCGTTTCATGGCCCAGACAATCTGTTCTTCCATCCTGAGTATGGTTAAGTTTCTATCTATTACTGCTCGGGGTTTAAGCTCACCGAATAAACGCAGGATTGCTCTAACTTCCTTATATAAAGCTGGGGCGGATGTTGTTGCCTTTCAGGAGACACACTTTGCGGCTCGGGCCCCTCCTGTCTTTAAAGACCCCCATTACCCTACTTGTTTTACCGTCAATGGTCCCCACAAACGCAATAGAGTAGCCCTGTTAGTTAGTTTCTGGAGCTCTTTTCAATTTTCCTCAAAAGTCAAGGATAAAAAGGCAGGTTTCTAATAATAATTGATACTTTGGGTGATAAGTGGGTCGGACTAGTCACAGTTTAGCCAACACTGAGGTATTCAAATAACCCCACACTTGGAGATCATTATTGACAAAAACGTTTCATTGCTCCTGCTACAGCTCTCAGCTCTGACTGTTTCATGGATGTTTGCTCCTCCCAGTGATGGGCAAACTTTTTCAGGAGCGGGCCAAATAAAAAAGAAAAACTTTAGGCGGCCAATATAATTTAATAAAAAACTCAAATATTGAAATATATAATAGAAATGTTTTGAATGGGACGGAGGGTGTTATATAGCAGTGTTACCTCTATAAGTGCAGTGATCGTACAGACACACCACTTATTTCAGCAGAATGTTGCAGATCCGTCTTTCTGGTGAGCCACTAACTGACAACACAGCAGCCAATCAAAATCCGCCTTAGTATATGGCCCAGCCCATCTCTTCTCACATGACTTTCAGCCATTAGGGGGCGGGCAGGTGTTTGAGTGATTGACATACGAAGTGTCCTTTTAGGAAGGAGGATGAAGTGTAATGGAGGAAATAGCTGGGAAGGCATAAAAATGAAGTTTCTGATACACAGGGTCGGCCCTAATAATGTTATGCATATTTTAATGACATTTTTTAAAATATTGGCGGGTCGGATAGAACCTCTAAGTGGGCCGGATCTGGCCCGCGGGCCGTAGTTTGCCCATCACTGGCTCCTCCCAAAACTACTGTATTTGTTTCATATGCTCCCGTTGCGATTTGCAGCTAAGCTACAGACTAAATTGACAGCTGTCATGAACACCTATGTGTGGAAGAAGAAATTACCCTGTGTGTATGACTTTAGGGAAATTGCAGGGGGGTTTTACTTTGCCCGATATGTTGAAATACCACGATCCATGATTATTGTCTCAGATGTGTGACTGGTCTCTTGCCGGGTCAGAAGCCCTGGGTGGATGTGGAGAAAGCTTACAACTTAGATTATCCCTTAGCCGATCTGTTTTGGGTCCCTATAGACTGGAGACCTAAGAGATTAATTGTGAAACAGTTTAGTCATTAACGATTCTCAAATTAATTGAGCCTTTATTTGGAATGTTTTAAGTTGATTGGGGACAGGACCGTAGTTCATGGAAATGGAACAACTAGATGGACTGCCCACCAGTGTCATCCTAGTAAACAACTGTTGTGAGAGCTGGTGCTGGGCACAGTGTGCAACTGTGACTTCTGCATTATGTGTGGGGAAAATCTATATTTTATGGGTTTCGCTCCCCAGGAGAGAGCATAGAGAAACGCCATATGCTGTATGTAACTGCTCTGACTACATGACAGTCAGTCCACATACTGATCTAAGCTCTCTGCTGGGTGACCTACTACCTACATCACAGTACATGAGGTGGAGGAGCTGAATGAAGGAGCTCACACACTGGGCAGATACTTTGTCCTAATTAGTATGTAGTGACAGAGGAGGGCGCAGAATAAGAGATTGTTGTATGGACAGAACATGGAGAAGAACTGAGTCTGTTCTGTATATAATGGTTATTACTCACCTGTGCTGGTATCTGTAGGAATGTCCTCCGTACCAAGCTCATCACCCCTCACATACGTCTTCTCTCCACCATCAATGTGGGTTACATGAATTCCCTCTCCCTCCTCTCTATTTTCATCCTTAACATGTATCAGGATTGCATCCTAAATAGCACACACAATAAAATCACATTATAATAATATCTGACTATAAATAATACTAGGGGACACTCATATCTAATGAAATACCTATTGTGAAGAAATGCATCAGAATAAACACTCTTTTTACAATGCAAGGGGTGCAAATTAGCATTCTGTTTTGCACATAAGTTAAATACTAACTGTTTTTTTCATGTAGCACACAAATATCAACTTTAAATTGCAGTGTACAAATAAGCTATCGAGTATTTGTGTGTTACATGAAAAAACAGTCAGTATTTAACTTATGTGCAAAATAGAAAACTAATTTGCACCCCTTGCATTGTAACACGGTTTTGTCCAGGGGACTGAAATAAGAAGTTTCTTAAGTTAAGATCCTTAATGAATCAGGCCCATTGTTCTTATTCTATTGTACAGATGTTTCCTTTCAGTTATATATTTTTCAAATAATAATATATTAGTTAGTGTTCCTTGTTATAATATGTATATATCTCTTACATTGATTGTTGTGGTAAATCCTGGCTTAATTCTGCAAATGATTTCCAATTTAGTGTATTCTGTTTCTTATTTATTATAATATAGATTTCATTCAGATCTTATATACGTTAACTTTTCTACTTCTAGTTTTTAAATCAATACTTTAGGATATTGTAATAAATTTATCATTAGAATTTGTCTATTCTTTATGTTACGGCTAACGACTATTGACATAAACTTTTAGAACAGATGGTAAGAGGTCTTCACCTATAGCCGCTGCCTTTCCCGTAGAGTTAGTCGCACTCACAATCAATCAGAATTAGGGCAGAGTATCCGCAGGGAAACAGGAGCAGGTCGGCTAATGTGTGACACAGACACTATAACCGGCTAATCCCTTCCTGCCTTAAATACAGTAAGGAGCCAATCACAATGCACGGCACCAGCCCACCAAATCAGCCACAACAGGCTGATAATTAAACACCACCAATTGCGCACGTGTCCCAGCTGTCAGACTCCTAGCCGGACGCAGCAGTGATGAGAAGACCGTCCTGGTCGTCCTGGCCATGGTCCGGACGCTGCAGCAGGAAGGGACGCCCAGGAACAGCTGGGACACGGCCACAGACAGATCCAGCCGGGTCGTCACGACTAGAACTGCGGCTCGTGACACTTTAATGTGTCTGAATCATCTTTCATCCCTACAGTCCTTGTCATAATGAGTGATTGTGAATAGTTACATTACTTTCATTTTCATAAACATTAATTCTCATTTTATATTTTAATATTTCAAAAATTTTTAGATAAAAATAAAGTTTTTAATACGAATAAATAAAATAATACGTTTTAGATGTGTGCGATCATTTCTTCAGTGCACCATGAAATATCAACCCTTCTATTTCGTGACGGTTATATTCCCAGAGGTTTTGCATTAAGAGACCAAATACATGAATTATTAATGCATTAATTACTTTAAAGAAAAAGAAATCTAAATTATTGGTGCTGTCAGTAAATTGTGAGATTACAACATTTGAGTCATTTCTTGTAAGATTTTAAAATTAGAATATTATTGAGTGAGTAATCTGTATGTATTTGAGTTGCAGACGCTGTATATACAAGTTATCTGCCCTGCAGCTGAAGAGACGGTGGACAGAGGACATGGGTATATAACACCATTACTTATACAGAGAGACTGTGACACATTAAACAGAAATAGCAGAGACAAGTAGGGAGAATCATAAATTAAGTAGAGTATACGAGAAACATACAAGACCTATGAAATATATTACAGTTTCCATATTCATGAATCCCACAAATATGTCTCTTAGAGATGACTGATGACCACTGTGACATGGATGTCCCCCACCAATATAAAGTCACTAACAGATGGAGTGGGCTGGAGAGAAATGGCTCATACACAATTTATGTGACTGGGTGACACCAATACAGCGTCTTATTAATCTCAAGTAAACTTGTTCCATTTAGACAGAGTCAGGACGGCCCATTTCTTCTTATATCGGAGCCATGTCTTCAACTCCCATAAACTGGTTTATTCTCTCCCTCTATTTACACTTACTCTGGTTGCCAGAGAATCATGAACTCCCTTTGATAGACCTATAGTACTATGTACTAACGTGTGTGAAAGTTTGTATTAGTGTCACCTGTGTCTAATGTTATGGTTGTTATGGTGTAAATACATTGCTCATCTTTTCGCACACATAAAATGCAAAAACAAAATAAACAAAAGAACCTGACATCAGTTTTATTATTAGAACTGCTAATTATATGTACCTGAAATTCATGTGGGATATTTCTCTCTTCCACTCTATAAAGAGGACTTGGACATCTCTCTGATACATTTCCATTATCGGATCCATCTGTAGGAGATGAACACACAGGGACTGACCACATGATTTATATAGGATATATCAGAGGATGTGTATATCTAGTTAGGTCTCTTACCCAGTGATGTGAGGGGCCAGTGATTCTCCATCATGACGTCCTTGTACAGATCCTTGTGTCCCTCTAAATAATCCCACTCCTCCATGGAGAAATAGACAGTGACATCCTGACACCTTATAGGAACCTGACACACACAATGATACAGTCATCACCCAGACACATCCCCTGGTGTTACTGTATAATGTCCCATTCCCAGCAGTCACCTCTCCAGTCAGCAGCTGAATGATCTTGTTGGTGAGTTCTAGAATCCTCTGGTCATTGTTTCTCTCATGTATCAGTGAGTGAGGTGGAGGCTCCATGATGGGGCTCTGAGTCCTGCTCCATCCTCCTGACACCTGGGAGCTGATGCTGGATGACACATGATTACTGGACTCCTTCCTCACTACTGTGTAATCCTGTGTAATGTGAGACAGTAGTAAGTATCACTATAATTGAGGTTCAGTGAAAGTCTGAAACTGGCAGAAGACCTATATGACACCTTGATCTGGGTATTTCTAGAAATGATTTATAGGAGACATGTATGTAGGTGAAGAAAATAATATCCAGTAAAGAAAATACCATAAAATTACTTGTCTGATAGAAACTGTCTGAAATCCTCACTCTACTCTCTTCCTCAACCTGACCCCTTGACTCTGTTCCCTCCAAACTCCTCCGCTCCCTCTCCTCCAATGTCTTCACCTTGCTCACCTCTTAAACCTTTCTCTCCCCACTGGTGTCTTCCCCTTAACCAATCTCCTCTCTCAAACTACCTCCCCATTTCTTTGCTATCCTTTGCTTCTAAATTTTGACCCCACTCCTGCCACCTGGCCACTCCACTCTGCCTCGGACTTATGCCTCTCCTCACACACTCACCTCCAAGACTTCTCCTGTGCTGCTCCCCACCATTGTAACTCTTTACCTCCCAGAGCCTACAGTCCTTTAAACGCCCCTTCAAAACTCACCTCTTAATGCTCAGCTATTCAACCCCCACTCGACCATCTTGTCCACCATCTCCAATTTATTCCAGTTGCTCCTACTCTCTCACCTCCGCTCCTTCTAGAATGTAAGCTCTTATGGGCAGGATCCTCTCTCCCTATTGTCTCATGTCTGTCTACTGTCCATCTTCCTCATATGTCCTTGTCATGTCTTCTACTGTCCCTACAGTTTTATACTCGCACTCACGGATGCTCCTTTGGTGTAACTGTCTCCATGTATTTGTGATCCTGCTCACTGTAGTTATGTTATCTATATTGGTACAATTGTCTGAAGCTACGGAATCTGTGGCACCATATAACTAAATAATAATAAGAAGAATTAATGATAAATAACAGTACATCTGGTGCTATCATTTTCTTTGTTAGCACCACATCATCTACAGTGCAGCACGGTAGCTCAGTGGTTAGCACTTCTGCCTCACAGCACTGGGGTCATGAGTTCAATTCCCGACCATGGCCTTATCTGTGAGGAGTTTGTATGTTCTTCCCTTGTTTGCGTTGGTTTCCTCCGGGTGCTCCAGTTTCCGCCCACATTCCAAATTCATACTGGTAGGTTAATTGGCTGCTATCAAATTGACCTTAGTCTGTGTGTGTCTGTGTTAGGGAATTTAGACTGTAAGTCCCAATGAGGCAGGGAGTGATGTGAGTGAGTGGCGCTACATAAATAAATGGTAATAATAATAATAATCTAACCCTGGACAATACTCAACATTAATTCTCTGAGGATTTCAAGAGACAATAGAGATATCAGTGTGACATTCCCAGATCCCCTCACCTCTCCAGTCAGCAGAGAGATGATCTCCAGGGTGAGATTAAATATCCTCTCAGTCACGTGACTCCTGTCCTTGTCCATCATGAAGACTCTGGGAATGGGCAGACCTTGGCAGTGAGCTCTGTAGGTAGAAACAGATATCATCTCTTTGTTTAAAACATCCTGGTGGGATGGAATCTTGTATTGAGATAGTAGAAACTATAGGGCTATTAAATCCATTTCTCATCAATATAATCAACCCACAAAGTAACATCAGAATGAATGTTCAGATCATTCCATCAGCTCACGCTACAGTTTATACATTTCGGTTCAAAGGAAAATACCATCACATTCACATAGCAGAGGACCTGCAGAATACAGAAGTATTGAACAATTGTAAAAGTAGTCTATAACCAGGGACTGATAATATTACTATATACCTGTGATCTGATGGCATGTCTAAATGTGTGCAATGATAACAGTAGTCATTACATGAAGACTGACAACACTAAGCTACAGTACACATGATAGGACTTCTGCAGTGTACAATGTACAGTGTGTTATAGTACTCCTTCCCTGCTCTCTCACCTGACTCCCCTCTGCCTGGTCTACCAGCACTGTCACCACTACTCCTTCCCTGCTCTCTCACCTGACTCCCCTCTGCCTGGTCTACCAGCACTGTCACCACTACTCCTTCCCTGCTCTCTCACCTGACTCCCCTCTGCCTGGTCTCCCAGCACTGTCACTACTACTCCTTCCCTGCACTCTCACCTGACTCCCCTCTGCCTGGTCTCCCAGCACTGTCTCCACTACTCCTTCCCTGCACTCTCACCTGACTCCCCTCTGCCTGGTCTCCCAGCACTGTCTCCACTACTCCTTCCCTGCACCCTCATCTGACCCCCCTCTGCCTGGTCTCCCAGCACTGTCTCCACTACTCCTTCCCTGCACTCTCACCTGACTCGCTCTGCCTGGTCTCCCAGCACTGTCACCACTACTCCTTCCCTGCACCCTCACCTGACTCCCCTCTGCCTGGTCTCCAACCACTGTCTCCACTACTCCTTCCCTGCACCCTCACCTGACCCCCCTCTGCCTGGTCTCCCAGCACTGTCTCCACTACTCCTTCCCTGCACTCTCACCTGACTCCCCTCTGCCTGGTCTCCCAGCACTGTCACCACTACTCCTTCCCTGCACTCTCACCTGACTCCCCTCTGCCTGGTCTCCCAGCACTGTCACCACTACTCCCTCAGTACATTAGTACAGCTATATACTGAGTCACTACATGGACATAACATACCTCTCCTGGTGTTAGACAACAACTGAATTATGACGATGATACCAGGTACCAGGAGGTGCAGAGGGATCTGGGTAATGTCGTTTTCTAGTTTCCTCTTCACCTCTTACCCCAGGATAACACTAGATGTAGAACTGTAAGTGATATCACGATGTAATAAGACTGCACTATGGCGGCAGACATGTTTGTGAAGACCAGCACGTGTGTACAGTAAACATTAGCACATTCCTACAATAAATAAAGTCTCCTAATCTCTAGTCTGTGTTATCACTGGTGCATTGTGCGGCCATGTATAGTAAGGAGAAGTCCCTTCATCTGGAAGAGAGCTGGTTATATGATGGGAATGAGGAGAATGCAGCAGCCACAGATGTTGTATCTCTGCTGCTTTTACCAGGGTCTGTGCACTCCGCTGCCAGAGATTGCAGGGAGAGGAAAACATGGAGCAAAGGAGCCCGTGGACGGGATAACCCAGATACACTCATGTATCCAATATATGTCAGTGGCTGCTGCATCTGCCACTGGGTGTAAGTGGAATATGTATTTTATTAATCATTACACAGGTCATATGTTAGAAATAAAAGTCTCTGTACCTGATGGTTTGTTTTTTGCCAAAACCAGATTGCCATAAGAATATTCCAGAGGTGTCAGCCTTGATCCCTGTACTTAAGTAAGGAATATAGTGGTTTCAAGATGCACTATAGGTCCCAGTGGGCTCTGGGTGCCAGGGCATGCTGGCTCTTGTAGTTCTACAAGTTTCAACATGCCCTGGCAGCCATGGGCAGTGGCGGATCCAGGGCGATGGCCCCCCCTAGCAGACACTTGCTGCTGACGGCTGCACATACTGTGCAGGTCCGTCCAGCCGTGACAGGCAGGGACAGTGTGCTGGCCGGCTGCTCTGATTGTGTTAAAGCCGTGACAGGCAGGGACAGTGTGCTGGCCGGCTGCTCTGATTGTGTTAAAGCCGTGACAGGCAGGGACAGTGTGCTGGCCGGCTGCTCTGATTGTGTTAAAGCCGTGACAGGCAGGGACAGTGTGCTGTCCGGCTGCTCTGATTGTGTTAAAAACACAATCAGAGCAGCCGGCTAGCACACTGTCCCTGCCTTTCACGGCTGGACGGACCTGCACATACTGTGCAGCTCGGCAGCCTAAACTGTTAGAAAGGGGCGGTGCCTAAATCGCCCCGGGTACAGTAGTTTTCTAGATCCGCCCCGGCCATGGGTAAGCTGGCAGTTATAGTACTACACACTCCACCGTACCCATAAACTCTAAGGCGACCAGAGCATGCTGGGATCAGTAGTGCACAATACAAAAATGAAAACATTTATCTTTCATTTTATTTATTAACCCACAGCCACTGTGCATGATTGTGGGAATAGCTCTAGTGCTTTTAGCACAGGGCTGATTTGTCCTGGGGTAAGGGGGGTGTTGGGGTTCTTTACCTATGTTAACAGAATAACCACCTGTAATTGAATAAGTCAGTCAGCAGCTTATCAAATATCTATAGTAACGATCGATTGGAGCACACTAAAAAAAAAAGGAGAGTTTACTTACCTTTTCTCTAGCTGATCCGCGCCTTCTTCACGCAGAGGCGGAGTGATGCATTCTGGGAGGGGAGGGGGGCGCCGGGAAAGAACTTTATTCACACTGTCTGTCTGACAGACAGTGTGATACCTAACAGATGCCCCGCGGACACTGAAAAATGCAACCCTCTCCTGAGCTGCTGACTAGATTAGAAAATCTAGTCAGCGGCGCCCTGCAGGTCCCGGCGCCCTAGGCAACTGCCTAAGGTTGCCTAATGGGAGCGCCGGGCCTGATAGTAGTGTAACAACCAATTAGAAGTTTTAGAGGTATAACAGCGCAACAACCAATTAGAAAACAGTAAATTATGAATACAATAAGCTATTGATACATTATGCGTATTCTGCAATTTGTAAGTTTTAAACAAGTCTTTCTTATATTTTTATCTTCTCATGCATTTTCTCACCAGTCTAAATGTTACTTTTCATAAAACATTCAGCTGTGCGTCCTTGGCTTGTCCATATTCTCTGAGAACATCTTTTGCAACATTTTTCAAAACTTCAATCTTTGTCTTTAAAATATCTGCTTATTTCTTTCAAAGTTATAACATAATGATTACTTATATGGATATATCATTTTTATTTTGCAAACCCTCACAGGGGCACAACTCAAATGTCCCTTCTAAGGGAAAATGATTTGTAGGATTGTGTGCCAATGTCACTTTTATTAATAGATCATCAAGTCTTGTCATTATATCTGTCAATCAACTAACTCTTGGCGTTCCACAAATTTAGTCTCTGGGTGCATTTATTTTATTCCTTTCCCATTGTTATAAAAAACAGCTTATGGTAGCAAAATATGTTTTTACATTTTTTTATACAAAGACTTTTTTATTATCACAGATAAAGAATTAGAGTGAATAGCGAATGTTAGAAATAAAAGTCTCTGTACCTCAGACAAATGTACAAAGCTATATACATGACACATTTGGCACCAGGAGAAAACCGTGCAGAGTTTCAAAGATTCATTATTTCAACCTCTACCAGGTATGTTTGCTTCTTCAGGAACAGATACATCTTCCTTCTGGGTCGGCGATGATTTACAGCAAAGGCCTTAGTTTAGCTTTTAAGTTTAGGCAAAAGCTACTGCTTGGTGAGAATAGTTATTACCTTTGTTACGTTGTCTGGACATCTTTACCTCAATCATGAATTCCCATCTCCGTGTACATAATGGATTCTGAGAAATAAATAGACTTAATGAATGCATATGCTCAGGGCCGTAACTAAGGCTGCGCGATAGGGGCGACCGCCCAGGGCGCAACGCTGAAGGGGGGGCGCAGTTTAGGAATGTTTTAGGTTCATTTGGTTAAAATTGAGAGCTAGGGGGACGGCATTTGTCTTTCTCGCCCCAGGCGCTAGAATTCTAAGTTACGGCTCTGCATTTGCTTTAGTATAGATGGTAGTATATACGGGCAGCGCGGTGGCTAAGTGGTTAGCACTTTTGCCTCACAGCACTGGGGTTATGAGTTCAATTCCCGACCATGTTTGCGTGGGTTTCCTCTGGGTGCTCCGGTTTCCTCCCACACTCCAAAAACATACTGGTAGGTTAATTGGCTGCTTTCAAATTGTCCCTTGTGTGCGTGTATGCTAGAAAAATTAGACTGTAAGCTCCAATGGGGCAGGGACTGATGTGAGTGAGAGCACAGCACAGCAGAATTAGTGGTGCTATATAAATAGCTGATCATGATGATGAGGGAGGATCCAAGTCTGGGCTGGGAAATTACATTTTTAAATTTCTCACAGAAAGCACTTCCAGGAGACCTGCTCCAGAGTCTGGCTCCCCCTCTAAGCTGAAATCGGCTCAAGGGGAATGTCCAGATCCCAGTGCAGCAGACTCTCTCAAGCCTCCAGTATTGCGCTTTGTCTTCTGAGCCTCCCATTTGAATACCAGAAGCACCATTACTAGTCCCTCCAGTGCTTCTTTACTGTGGCTGCCGGCTGGGGGTACAGGGGCCCTGCTGTGGCCCCTCCACAGAACCACCCTGGATGGGGTACCCCTGACATCACAGTGTTTCGGGAATCAGGGTGGCCTGATCCTAACTAGTCCATGAGGAAGAGTGAAGCTATATAATATTTTAGTATTAAATTATTTTTAAATAAAAACACAAAGTATGTTCATACATTTATACCGTAGGTGCACAGCTTATTAAACCTTTCTGTGCTACAACACCAGACATTCAGTAAAACATGCCTAGCAGCCAGGGCCGACATCAGGGGGGTTCTGCCGGTACAGCTGTAAGAGGCCTGGACAGACTGGGGGGCCCGGGCAGACGGAAGGGGGTCTGTCTGGGCCCCCTGATCTGTCTGGGCTCTGTAGTGTAATAAGTCTTTGCACACAGATAAGGCCATAGTCGAGAATTGAACTCATGACCTAAGTGCTGACCACTAAGCCACCTTGCTTTGTGCTGTCACCCTCACCTCGTCCTGGCAGCACATGGACAGGATATAAGGACACATACCATGACTGACCTCGGTCAGGCTACTGGGCTCAGGTAGTTGGATGACACAACAAAAGAAATAAGCCAGCATTTGGTAAATCCAATATCATACATGGTACCAGCTGCATGTCAGTATGAATATAGGTCCTACATTGACCTATAAGCTTCAAACACATTAAAATGCAGTTAAAATCATATCACCTCCCAGGTATAGGGACTTACATCTAGCAAGGGCTGACGTTATAAGCCACACCCAAAAAAGGCCTTATATAGGTCTGATAGGCAGCTATTGTGACAACACAAGGCAATTTTTTTAAACAAAATCAGAGTAGACACCCCCCCTGAAGAGGTCACATATTTTGGTGATGAAATGTGTTGGGTCATGCCTCCTGGGCAAATCTGCTTATGGCTGAGGTAGTCTACTACCACGTTCCATTCTTCTGCTATATATAATGCTGAAAGTGCCTTCAGATTCATTTTAGTCCAAGACATGGGGGTATATTTACTAAACTGTGGGTTTGAAAAAGTGAAGATGTTGCCTATAGCAACCAATCAGATTCTAGCTGCACAAAAGAATGCACAAAATAAATGAAAGCTAGAATCTGATTGGTTGCTATAGGCAACACCTCCACTTTTTCAAACCCGCAGTTTAGTAAATCTAGCCCTTGATCTTTGCTACTTCCTTGACCAAGGTTTGAATTCTGGTGCCTCTTGTTCCAGGTGGAACCATATTCTTTTGGAAACACAGTGTTAATTATAAGTATGAAAAGAAAACACAATAAGCTTTCCACTACAATAATTAGTTTAATATACAGTTATACTTAACTTTGTGTAGTAGTCAAAATAAATTGCCTGAGAAAAATCTGAGATACTTCCCTTTCAGATGAGGATGAAGTGTTTTGCAGCTGTGAGACAGCAGCCCGATATTCTGAAGTACATCATCTATGGCTACAGATTATGTCATAATGAACATTTATGTATATACTTCAATTGATTTCTTTCCTTATGGATGTTTTTTTATTTTAGTTGTAATATTTGGCATGTCGGTAACTGCAGAGTCAGAGTAGTAATCTAAACTATATGTGTAGAAAATCATATGATTGGTCCTGTGGAATTTAAAAACTGGGATCAGCATTGTGTTCCCCGCGCCTTCAGAAAGATCTAAATCGAAACGCGTTAGTAGAAATGGGGATCCTAAACCTGGTGCGCTAGCTGAGCCCGCCAAGCTGTGGAAAGAAGCTGTCAACGTTTCAACATCATACTCTGCTGACAACTTGTCACAGTCTACGTGCTTAGATTTAATCTGAACAGGGTAAAGTCACATCTACATAGGAAATCGGATGACACACAGGAAACTTGGAGTGTCTGTAACAATGAGATGTTTTTATCCAGTGGAGATATGGCAATAAAGAATATGTTTTATAAGAACTGAAGTTGTGATATGATGGCTATTTAATTATTCTTCATTGAACCCCCGAGAAATGTTAACCCTATGTTCACTATTAGTGAAAGCATATATAATATAACATATCCTTAATTGTGTACGGTTTAGTTGTATTATTCCCCTTTGAATTTATTTAGGTGAGGAGGAATTAATGTCTCTTCACTGAACACAAATTTTAACCCTTTACTCACCATCAGCGAAAGGATATATGGATATATTATATATTCCTAACTGCGTTTGTCAGTACTTCTTTATACCTAGTTTATATATATATATATATATATATATATATATATATGTGAGACACACTTGAACCTGGTCCAACAGGGCACACTATCATGGTTTCTATTTTTTTTTGCACGTTTACATCAGGGATATAAAGGGGAACAATATAAAAAATATCACATTCTCATCAAGAGAAGAATACTCATGAGTTCAAAGAGACTATTTTACATTACCGTTGGTATTACACCCCAACCAGAATGTTTCCCTCCTCCTCTCCCTACTGTTGGCGGGGCTGTGACCACAGGGGTACTATGCTTCATATTTGGTACACTTGCCCGACAGTCACCTTCACCTCCTTTTGTGCTACCATCCCCTAAACTTGGACAAATTCTCCCAAAAAATTAACTTCCCACATCCTGACAGCTGTTACATCACTCATAGCCCTCAATTGGAAAAACACCTCACCCCTGTCTCGGCCCTCAAAAAGCAGATTTGGCACATGGCCACCATGGTGGAGATTACATACTACCTCCACTATAGAGGCCATGTCTTCAATGAAGTATGGTCCCCATGGCTAAGTGGGAAACATGCCTTTCCCTCTCAACCTACCGCTTCCCCCAGCCTGACCCATGTGTGATGACCATAGCCTCTCCTGACTTGCACCCCTCCCATTGCTGTTAGCTCTTTATACCCTAATTGCCCTCTGAATATTCACACTGCTTAACTTCGTGATCCTCCCCCCAATAATCCCTCGAATACAATATATCACAATTGCTGTTTTGGTTTCACTATGTATGTGACACAGTGTTATCGTTCTGCTTTCTGTATATTCTTTACTGACCATTGAAAATAAAAAAATTCTAAAAAAAGAGACTATTTTATATGTTGGGTTCAGTATGTGCACTTTGGTATAATTGTGTTAGTATTTATAGTAATTTGTATATGATTTTAGCATCAGGACCATTGTATTTCATTTTTCACAAGTGCAGATTTGCACTGTTTTCTGGTTATTGAGGATGAAGTGTTGACCCACTTTTCACAGTGCTCTCGAATCCAAGATGTTTACATGGAGACTTGTCTCATTTCGTGACCATTTGCCTTGCACTACTTGCCCATGAAGGTGAGCTCCCCAACCTGTGACACTAGCATTTGTTGTTAACGTCATCGCTGAACCTGCCTCTAGCAGTGACGTTCCTTTTGTTGGGCTTAGGTGAGTGACTGTCTGGTGTATTTTTTTGCCATTTCCTTATAAGTTCCAATTGGAGATCTCAGTATTTCCATCTTGCTAACAAGATTACCAATATGGTGGATGAGAAATCCCCACCAATCACAAACCTTCCTTTATTATGACTGGTCTCTGAGTCTGCAGGTGATGTGCTGGGGACTGGATCTAGATACACCTTTCCTGTGATAACAAAAACTCTGTTTTGTATGGTGTCTATCTAGACCCCCAGTAACAGAATATATAGTGATGGGATAAGATGACTTTTCACCTTGTTTACAAACATCGCTGATCCAGAAACTGTATGACTTGAGCAGTCTTGTAAATAACACTGCGTTCTGAATTCCCCACCACTAGAATGTCTTCCAGATAAGACCATTCCTTAACCCTTTGCTTTCTCAGTTCTGCTATAACTGTAACTAACATCTTGGTAAATGTCCTCAGAGATGTCACCAGCCTGAAGGGCAGACAAGTGAACTGAAAGTGTTGGCACAGTACACAGAATCTGAGAAACTTCCTGTGATGAACATCCACAGGGATATGAGAACAGGCGTCCTGAAGATCTATGGATGTGAGAAAATCCCCTTCACCTACGGACATGACGATGGAATTCATAGACTCCATGAGGAAATGTCTGGTATGGACCAACTTGTTGAGTCTTATCAAATTCAGGATTGTGTGAAAGGTCCCTGGTGCCTTTCTGACCAGGAAGAGTCTAAGTTTGTTACGAGCCGCGGCGGCTCTGGGCACCGCCGCAACTCGCTCCCCTCTGTCTTCCTGCGTCCCGGCCGTCGTCATGACGACCGGGACGTCACTTCCGGCCTACTGCGGCCGTTACCAAGGCAACGGTCGGGACGCTAGTGAGCTGCAGCGCCGCGTCCCGGCATTCAGGGGAGCTGGACACGCACGCTAATCAATACCCTAGCCAGATGGCTAAATTCAGGTCCTGCCCCCAGTCTTTCCTCATTGGCTAGCTTGCATTTATAAGGCATGGATGGGCAATCCTCCCCTGCCGGTTATAGTCCCTGCATCTGCATACTTCCTGCTGTGCTGTGCTGCTATTATTGCTGTATCTATTATTTCTCTCCGTTGCTGACCTCAGCCTGGATATCTGACTACGTTTGACTGCCTGTGCCCCTTGATCTATTGCCTGGACTCTTACGCTGCTGTTTTGCCTGTGACCTCTGACCTCGGTTTGTCTACTAGATACGCTGTCTGCTGCCGGCCCTCGACCCTTGCCTGGACTTCACTCTGCTGTTTGCTCCTATACTCTATCACTGGGTTCTCCCCAGTCAGTGCACAACTCACAACCCACTGTTGTCTGCGGCCAAGTCTGTCCCCACCACTAGGGGCTCCAGCGAACACCAGACTTCAGAGCAGACTCCAGGTTTTGTGGTGCTGGCTGTTGGGGTTCCTAACAGAGATGATTCACACAACAACTCTATGCATAATCTCAATGCTTTTACCCATGTGCTGTCTACTGGCTTTTTCTTGGACATCTGTATAAAGTGTCTCACTCCATAATCTAAGTGCTCTCACCATTGAAGCCATAACCTTTACATTCATATCCTTTACCAACTGGTGCACTGGAAAGACAGATGGATATTTGGATCTCTGTGGGAGGCTGCTCTTGATCCATACACATAGATTTATAAATATGCTTCAGTAAACGTTCCACTTTGTCCAGACTAAACAATCCGATTGACTCTTTAACTTCAACAAGAGGATATAAAACTAACACACTAGAAACTATAATTCAGGCTGATCGCTTTCCAATAAGTTTTTTTCTTTCAAAGTTAGTATTAGTTTTGTTTTTCTATGGTTCTTATGGAAAGGTGTAACCAAAAACTGTTATATATGTCATAAAAGTTAGAAAGAGCAGTTTCCTTCAGGTGATGCACTGACAGCCTGTAAGTGCTACTTTATTACTTGGTCACTATTCTCCTGGGAATGAGTCTAATAAAACTACTTTATTATTAATCAATGAAAATCCTTAAAAATAAGGAGACAGTAAATATTAAAACCAATATTGTGCTCTGTGTAATGTGCTTATACCAGATGGGGAGTTAAACCTATCTTCATGTCACATTGAATTTGTATAATAATAATAATAGTCCTTACTGAAATATATTTGTATAAAGGCATCCTTATTAACTGTGAATCTCTTTTAATATGAATTATATTACCTAGATGTCTCCTGCTGTTTGTTGTTTTTCTTTATCCCCAATATATATATATATATATATCTATAATATAAATGTCTAGTGGCGTGTGTTAGTCTGTCTGTGTGTGTGTGGAAAAAATAAAACCAAGCTGCAGCGCCACCTGCTGGGCGGAGTTATACACTGACCTACTAAATTCTTAGTGTGTGTGGAAAAAAAAATTCAGAAAGGGCTGAAATTTGGTGTACTAAGATGTTTTTAATTTGTTAATTTAATTTGTTAATTGTTAAAAGTGTTTATAAAGATTTAAAAAATATATATATATATTTCTTAAAGGAGAAGTGACAGTGGGGAGTGGTTGGTGGTTGCCGGGGGTGACAGTTGGGAGTGGTTGGTGGTTGCCGGGGGTGATAGTGGGGAGTGGTTGGTGGTTGCCGGAGGTGACAGTGGGGAGTGGTTGGTGGTTGAGGCCTGGGCTATGGCCCAAATGCATGACAAGAACCTTAACACCTTAAGTAGCTTGATTTGACTAGAATGCATGAGTATCATGCACGGGTTAACTTGTATATATATATAAATATATATATATATATATGTTATTATACTGTTAAAGTAATAATTTAATTTCTTCAGTAAAAGAAACTTTAAGAATAAAATTATATCATTGTTTGTTTACAAAAGAACAGCTTGCGCTGTGATAATATCACTATCAATTTCAGTCTCTGAAATCTCTGGTCTTCCACAGACCAGACAGTTACTTTTAGTACCAACAAAAGTAGGTTGTACTACAATTTACAAATGTCATATTACAATTGGCTGAGAAGGTATATAGGCGTATCTTGATCCTTTTGGCTCCCCTGGATCTTGCAAGTCTTTGTTCATCACCTCTGATTAGAAACATCTGTTCTTTGAATTAACTCCTTCATTCCTGTTCATATCCCTCTCATCAGCTCACACGCAAAGATCCAAGTGACATAATAAAACCACATCAAATATAAATGATATACTAAAATAAGATAAAACAATGTAAATATTTTCATATTAATAAATTGTCTTCATCCAAAATAAAACCTCTTTATCGATACTCTTATGAAACAAGCAAAAGCTCATGCTTTATATTTAGAGGGATATAAAGGCTTCATTGCCTAAGCCTGTTATATTACAGTCATATTCATAAAGCTACTATATTCCTCACTTGTAGCTACGTATCCAGATGTTCAGCTGTGTGTACAGGATTGTGAAGACTTCTTTATCTCTACCTATTTTTGTGTTACAAATAATCACATTCTTAAGGTTACTATGTTCCTCATTTGTAGCTACTGGTTTTCTATTTATATGAATATGAAGGCTGCTTTGTCTGAGCCTTTTATATTGTAAATGGTCACATTAGTATAACTCCTGTATTTTTCAGTTGTAATCAATTGCGTGCGTTTACTTATGTGTATGTTGGCATACATATGGGCTTGTTATATACCTTTTTCAGAGATATCTTCTCTGATATGTTTATTAAATGAGTATTCTATTCTGAGAAATCCTCTTTTCTTCCCTTTTTATGTAGACTTTTAAAACAAATTGAGTCCAGTATATTTAACTAGTTTCTTCCTTAGACAATGAAACTTGATCTGTGAACGATACTGCTTTCTACTGTATCTAATTCCATCATGGTGATCACAACATTCTAAAGCTATCTCTATTTAACTCAATAATCATTTTAAACCTCATGTATCATTTTGTGGACAGTGCCATGAAACCAGAACCGCCAATGTGTGTGTTTTGATAAACTTGCTTCTTCAAATTGCCTTCCATAGATTCATTAATCATTCTCCCACATATAACTTATAGATATATATATCAAACAATTTTGTTAATAGGAAAGAGCACAAAAGTCCTATACTCACTACACAGGACAATTAAACTAAGGGTCTCTATAATCCAATTGAGGAATCAGGTTGAATTTGCTCATGTTGTTCTGCATCCGGTAGTGAAAGAACAGACACCCAGTTTACTGCATTGAATGGGGTCATTCTAAGAATCAATCTATATAAGCTTAGATCATACCTTCTTAGGGGCTGCTGAATATATTTACAATTCTGTTGGTGAATGGCTGGCAATTCAGCAAATGTTCAGCACAAATTGACACATGTTCAAAGAAAATTGCAGCACAAGCTTTATGTATAGTATAATAAACAGGTTATGAAAAGTTAATTAATAATGTAAAAAACTGCTTGCCTCATGGGTGGAGAAATACTTTAATTAGAATTACATTCCATTATTGAACACACAAATTTCTACTTGAAAATAAAACAACAACTTATTAACAATTTATGAATAGGTGTGAATTGTATGATGTTTTTTTTTAATATTTATTTTTGCAAGGTCAGATAATGTTACAACCAGCAAGCAAAGAAAACATGCATATATGAAACTAGCATCAAGTTACATACATTGAATGTGACCCAAAAATTAAAAAAAAAAATAGAAAAGAGACAGGAAAGAGAGAAATGAAGCAAGGAGCGAAAAAGAAAAGCTAGCTCATAACAGAGTAGACAGGGAGGGAGATAGAGGAAAAGATAATGGGAAAAGGACAGACTAGAGAAGAAATCAAGTCAAGTGAAAGGAGAGAGAGCCTGAAAGAACGTGAGCCATGGGTTCCAATCCTTGGTGAAAGATTTAGCTGACTTTTTGAGGATGATAGTCATGTATACCAAACGCTGGACTTGCCACACTCTATTAATAATAGCCTGGAGCGATGGTGGAGATTGCTGTCGCTAGTCCGCTGCGATTTGGCAGGTGACTGGTACAGCACCTTGTAAACATTCTCTTTTATTTTAACACAGATTGAGCTGGAGGCAGCGTTCTCATAGATCTCTGACCATTCCTCCCTCAAAAGAGATTCACCAAGGTAACCCTCCCAGGCCAGTTCATGTGAGTCTCTAAGGTCTGAAGTAGGTGGAGCAAGTGCATAATACAGCATAGAGATGAGACTCTTTGTAGAAGATTGGTGAAAATAGAGATTTTCAAACGTGGTAAGGGGACGGGAGGTAAGACGTGTTATAGCTGTGTGATGAAAGTGACGGAGCTGCAGGTATTGATAAAAAAAAGTTAGAGGAAATATGAATTTGAGATTGAATGTCAGTGAATGAAGGGAACGCTGCCGTGGAGGTGAGGTCATTTAAAAAAAATCGGAATCCTTGCGAGATCCATGGAGAGAACACTTTGGGAGAAACGCACAGGGCAAACTTAGTAAAGTTAAATAAAGGTATCAATGGAGAGGGGTGGGGGGGGGGGAGGAATTTCTGAGAAGATGAGTCCCATACCGCCAGGAAATGATCGGATGAAGTAAAGCACGTTTTGGACGACGAGCCCGTGGAAGCCAGAGGAGAGTAGATGGGGAGAGCATACCTAGACTTTCAGCCTCAACATCAACCCAGACTCTGGAGGGTGCTGAACTACACCATAAAACACATTGAGCAAGTTGGGTGGAGAGGTAGTAGCGTTGGAAATCAGGGATTCCCAGTCCCCCTCCCCGCGGGGACCTCTGTAGTAGCTTAAAACGGACTCGGGGGCGCTTTAATTTGGACACGTGAAAGTGGAAGAACTTGAAATCATATGGGGGAACTCATATGGGGAGGGTCTAAAAGAGATATAGGAGTCTAGGAAGAATATTCATCTTGACCACATAAATATGACCTATCCAAGAAATATATAATTGTGACCATGTAGTGAGATCTGACTTGAATGAGAATACAAGAAAAATTAGCCTGAAAAGAGTTCAAGTGCATCCAAGAAAAGGGGAACAAAAGAAGTCAGGTTAGCAATAGTCAACAGAACATCATCTGCGTATAATGCTATCTTACGAGAGGAACTACCCACCGGAATACCTGCTATCTGTTGATTAGCCCAGATTCTGACTGCTAGCGGCTCTATAATAAGGGTGAAAATAAGTGGGGAGGGGGGTAGCCCTGCCGTGTATCAATGGCAATATTAAAAGGAGACGAGGTCAGACCATTTGCTGAAATTGTGGCCAATGGGGAGTGGTACAGGGCTGAGATGCCAGTTAAAAATTTACCAGAGAACCCCATCGCTCCCAACACCCCGCTAAATGACCAGGAAATGCAATCAAACGCTTTCTCGGCGTCCAGCGACATAGGCAGGGAGGGGAGCTTACCACTGTGAACTGAATGAATCAAATCAATTACTCTCCTAGTATTGTCGGGGGCTTGACGCCCTGGAATAAAACCCACCTGGTCAGGATGAACGAGGGAAGGAAGGAGGGGGTTCAATCTGGGGGCCAGGATTTTAGCATACATTTTAAGATCTACATTAAGGAGGGATATTGGCCTATAACTAGAGCAAAGGGAGGGATCCTTCTCTGGTTTCAGAATAAGAATGATATTAGCTCTAGTGGTAGCAGTGTCGAATGTGGCCCCGACTAAAATTTCATTAAAGAAAGATGTTAAGTGGGGACCCAAAACCGACGCAAACTTTTTATAATATTGTGGAGTAAAATCATCAGGGCCTAGAGCTGAAGAGGCTTTTAGGGATTTAATGGCCGTCAAGACCTCAGTCAAGGTAATGTCTGAATTCAAAGAGGCTTGGTGTGACGGAGTAATCATGGGGAGAGGGGTGGAGGATAAATACTCATCTAATGTGGACACCGGGTGGACTCTCTGAGGGGGAGGTGGTGGGGGTAGGTTTTAAAGAGAGGAGTAAATGTCCCGAAAGGTCTGAACAATCACCGTTGGGTCATATGTGACTGCGACCGTTTGTGAACTATAGATTTTATCAATGTGACCTAGGGCCATCTTCTTACGATGCTTTCTAGCTAACACAGAATCCGCTTTATCATAATACCTCTGTTGGAGTTTTTGCATCGTAATAGCAGCCCTGCGAGAAAGGAGGGTGTTAAGTTGGCCTTTCAATTACGTAATTTAAGTGAGTAGAGAAGGGTCATGGAGGGACTGGTGTTGGGAAAGAAGAGAAGCTATTTTACATTATAGAGATGATACCTCTTCCGTAGCTTTTCTCCTAGAGGCCGCAGTCAAGCTACTCAACTGACCACGGATAGTGGCTTTATGGGCCTGCCAAATAATACCTGGGGGAACATCCGAAGTAGAGTTATCTTGGAAGTAATTGGAGATTTAATTATAAAGGTCTAACACAGTTGACTGGTTGAGCAGGAGGGAGTAATCTAGACGCCACTTACCCCGATGTGATGGTGTTTTAAGGAGGTCTAAAATGAGGAACACCCCCGAATGATCAGTCCAGGAGAAAGGGGTAATGCCCGCCTTAGTCACAAAAGTTGGAAGCGTGTGGGATACATGTAACATGTCTATACAGGAGTAATGTTGGTGAGAGGCAAATAAGTGGGTATAATCCCTAGCATCAGAGTTGCTAGGAATCATACATGCGGTGGTGAGTGAAAAGTGTGACTAGGGAGGTCGAGTCTGAAGACATGTGGGAGCCCTGCTGGGAGGAGGAAGGGGAAGACCTGTCCAGGGTGGGGTCAAGAGTCACATTAAAGTCACCACCCTTTATCACATGGCCCCGTGCCAACCGCTCAATGCATTTAAAAAATCTGATAAAAAAGCTTCTGCTTCTGGTTAGGGGCATAGACCGAAACCAGAGTTACAGGGGCAGATCGGAGGGTACCTCCCACCAATATGGAGCGGCCCTCCGGATCTACGTAGGTATTGGAGTGCAAGAAGGGGACCTTGCTGTGGATCAAAATAGCCACTCCCCGCTTCTTGCAGTCTGCCGAGGCAAAGAAAGTCTGAAAAAACTGCTTACTCTGGAGCTGTGAATGGACTCCAGTGAAGTGCGTCTCCTAAAGAAAAACAATATCCGCTTTTTCTATCGTAAAGGCACGAGAGGCTCTCAGTAGCATCGTGCCTTTACGAGGGGTATTGAGCACGTTGACATTGATCAACAAGATTTTTAGGACCATGGCTCTGGAAGGATGCTAAGTCTCTGCAGCTTGACTAGTAATGGAGTAAAAAAAGGTAAGTAATTAATCTGTCCTTGAAAGAAAAAGAGAGATAAGAAAAGAGGCAAAGAAAGAAAGTCATGAGCAAAAGAAGGGGAAGGAAAAGAAGAGAAAAGCCCAAATGGGCGCAAACCCTGTGCGAAAAGAAGCCAGAAGGGGTTCAGTACCATAGCGAAGTTCAAATACAAATGGAAATAAACAATATCGAAAGGTGCGTGGTGGGTGGTCCTGTGTAAAGAATGGAATAAGATCAGGACCGTAGACCCACAAAAAAGAGTCATAAAATAGAATTATAGCAATATTAGCTTACCGATTAAACAGCGTGCGTAATCATCAACATATCAGCACTAAAACTTTAGAAATCTATACATTTAGGGGAAAAAGGAAGGAGGGGGGGTAGTTTGGGAGGAAAGGGGGGAGCAGGGATCTCCTCTCCATGGAAAAATCGATGGAGATCATATCAGCAGCAAGTTAAACCAATTTAAACACAATAGTAGATATATACCATTATAAATATACCAGTGAACTAGTAATATGGAGAAACTAATGTAACTATAGGCAAAAACAACAAGGAGCTCAGGGCTCCAACCAGTGTAGGTAGTCCACCTGTGAAGACAAAACATATACAAAGCAAATACCAAGTGACATTAACAGACACATCATGGTGGTGTAACGTCTCAGGCTTTGCGACGGGAGGAACGGTACCAGTCTGGCTGCAGGGGTGCTGATCGTTGGGCCTTCAGAGCTGGGTTGCGAGGCAGACGTCACGGGAAGAATGTCCAACTTAGCCAGTAAGTCCTGTCCTTGATCCAGCAATTTGATGAAGTGGGAGGAGTTGGCTGCAAACACCTGAAGTTGGAACGGAAAGCACCAACGATACCGAATACTATGCTGTCGTACGATCCTAGTAACAGGCTGTACATCCCTCAGTTTCTGAATCGTGGAGGGAGCGAGGTCCTGAAATAGCTGAATATCCATATTCCGGAAGGAGATAACAGGTAGATCTCTAGTAGCAGACAGAATACGGTCCTTTGTGCGAATATAATGCAAGCGGACAATAATGTCTCGATGCGGTAGACCATTGGCAGGACGAGCCCTCAGGGCCCTGTGGGCGTGATCTATTAGACAGTCAGTGTCAGTAAGATCCGGAAGAATCTATAGAAAAAGGCCTTTCAGAAAGGCCTGAAGGTCCGCCGGGGAGACGTCTTCAGCAATATTGCGGATGTGAATATTGTTGAGGTGGGACCGGTTCTCAGAATCCTCCTGCTTCTCCTTCAAGAGATCAACTTCATTACAGACGGGCAAGTTCGTTGTCGATTGTAGTTTGAGAGCAGCAAAGGTCGTCTGTTTTTGTCTCCAGTGTCTCCATTCTGTTGCCCAGTGAAGTTAGGTCAGTTTTGAAATCGTTGCCAACTTTAGAAAGTTCTTGATAGAATGTTTGTTTAAGCCCTTCCAAGAGATTGGTCATCACTCCTTGAATCTGAGGGTCCAACTCAACTTCAGGGAGCTGGACGTTTCTATGCGAGTTGAGTGAGGAGAAGGTGGTTTATTCTTTGATCCCAAAAAATTTGCAGAAGACCCAGAGGTCACTTTCTTTGGTTTATTAGACATAATGAAGTGACTGAGAACCGTCAGCCTGTTGAGAAGGGTGAGAAAGGCAGGAAAAGGCTGAGGAGAGTAAGGGAGGAAATGGACACTTACATCAGTTAAAATGAGAAGGGTCTTCTCCGGTCCAGTGTGAGTGGAGATCACATACTCGATGTCAATTTAACGGCAAGTAATTGAGAGTCAGTGCCAACAATAAGGATCCCACCAGGCTGTAGAACGTAGGTCCTCTGACCCTATTGTAATCGTTCCTCACTGTGATTGGTGGCGACTATGTGAATGGAGCAGTGACAGATGGTTGGTAAGCCAGCAATAGAGAAGCGTGGCAACAGCGCTGTCAGATGTAAAATGTAGAAGAGGCCACTTATCAGTGATCCATGCGGGTTGTCAAAACACTCCAGACCGCAGCTTCTCTTGTAGCCAGGCCCAGGTTGGATTATACAAAGACACTTCTCAACGTGTCTATGATGACAAGTAAATGCAGGCTGACCACCAAGGCGCACAAACCAACGGGTGAAGACCCTACAGTGCGATAGGTCGCCCAGCTCTCAGGGAAATTTTAACTTGACTGTCTTTTCAGCAGGCACTCAATCTCTGCTGCTGCCTACATACGTGGGAGCAAATATATGGGGATCCGAATGCAATGGCGCCACCTGCAGGGAACACCAGGAGGTTAACCAGCCGGGTGATGCCGGAAATGAAGCAGAGTAATGATGACCAAGACTTCCGGTATCGCTGGGGTAAGAAAGCTGACAAAGGTGATGTGCCCATAGTCTTCTCCGGAGCGCCGCTCACAGGAACCACAGGAAAGTGTCTCCAACAGCCTGGAAATCCGAGACTGTTCCAGGGATACTCAGGTCCCGCCACGTCCCCCGCACAGCCGCCCAGAGCCGAGCAAAGAAGGTGGCGAGTGTGATAAGCCAGTCTTAAATTGGCAGCAGTAGCGTGATTCATTCTGTGCCAGAGTGTCTGCCTTACCGGTAGCCCCAGAATCGAGGGTTTTCGAGCGTGAGGGAGTCAGCAATAAGGGTCTTGTGAAGCTCGATTCAGTGAGCGATATTAAAGCACCCCATTGTGGTGGCAATAGACTCCTTTAACTCAAAAGCCCGCAGAAAGCAAATAGAGCTTGGGGACCCAGAATTAACCAGGATATTTTAGTGAGGAGAAGAGACCTGTTCCAACATGCAACTTCACAGTATGGCGGTTCAATTGTATGATGTTTTAAGATGCAGATTTCTGTGAAAACAATTCCCATAATCAGAATATGAAAATGGCTTCCCACTTGTGTCAATTCTCTGATGTCCAACCGGATGTTATTTTCATGCAAAATATTTCCCATATTCAAAACAGGAAAATTACTTTTCACCAGCGCGAGTGTTATGGTGCATAGCAAGAGTTGATTTTTCTGCAAGCATTTTCCACATTAACCACATAAAAATGTCTTTTTACCTGTGCGAATTCTTTGATGATTATCAAGAGCATGTTTTTGTGTTCACCATTTCCCATATTCAGTACATAAGAGTGGATTTTCACCTATTTGAATTACTTTTGATTGGAGTGTATTTTCTGATGCTTGATGAGAATGGATTTATCTGAAAAACAGTTCCCACATTCAGAACATGAAAATGGTTTCTCACCTGTGTGAGTTCTGTGATGTTTAACAAGATGTGATTTTTCTGCAAAGCATTTTCCACATTCAGAACACAGAAATGACTTTTCACCTGTGTGAGTTTTATGGTGTTTACGAAGAGCTGATCTTTCTGCAAAGCATTTTCCACATTCCGAACATGGAAATGGCTTTTCACCTGTATGAATCCTTTGATGATTAACAAGAGGTTGTTTCCGCGTAAAACATTTCCCACAATCAGGACATGGATATAGTTTTTCACCTGTGTGAATCCTTTGATGATACACAAGATAACGTTTCCGTGTAAAACATTTTCCACACTCTGAACATGGCAATGGCTTTCGTTCGGTGTGTATTTTCTGATGACTGATGAGAACAAATTTATTTGAAAAACATTTCCCACAATCCGGACACGAAAATTGTCTCTCACCTGTGTGAATCTTTTGATGACTAACAAGACTTTGTTTCCGTGTAAAACATTTTCCACATTCAGGACATGAAAATGGTTTTTCACCTGTATGAATCCTTTGATGATTAGCAAAAAGCTGTTTCTGCGTAAAACATTTCCCACAATCAGGACATGGATATAGTTTTTCACCTGTGTGAGTCCTTTGATGATACACAAGATCACGTTTCCTTCTAAAATATTTTCCACACTCAGAACATGGAAATGGATTTTTATCAGTGTGAATTTTCTGATGATTGAGGAGAACGGATTTATATGAAAAACATTTCCCACAATCAGAACACGAAAATGGTCTCTCACCTGTGTGACTCATTTGATGAGAAACAAGATTTTGTTTATGTGTAAAACATTTTCCGCATTCAGAACATGGAAATGGTTTCTCACCTGTGTGAATCCTTTGATGACTAACAAGATGTTGTTTATGTGTAAAACATTTGCCGCATTCAGAACATGGAAATGGTTTCTCACCTGTGTGAATTCTTTGATGACTAACAAGATGTTGTTTCTGCGTAAAACATTTCCCACAATCAGGGCATGGATATAGTTTTTCACCTGTGTGAGTTCCGTGATGTTGAACAAGATGTGATTTTCGTGCAAAATATTTCCCACATTCAGTACATGGAAATGACTTTTCACCTGTGCAAATCTTTTGATGAGAAAAGAGAGCTTCTGTCTGTGCATTATGTATAATAGTATCTGAATTACCAGGAAAACATCTTCCATAGTCAGGAGGTTCAGATGATTTATCTGCACTGTCAGTTACTGGTAGGGTAATGGTATTTGCTCTTCGAGAATTTTCCATAACCTTATCTTCCGTTTCACAGTCTTGAGATAAAATGGGATGTACGGCTGAGGTATTCCTGCTGTTGTGTCCATCTATTGGAAGTAAAACATGCAATGAATGGTGTCATAAACAAGTTTTCTAAGTGTGTATCTTGGGGTGTGAGCTTCCATATGAATGTCTGTGTGTAAAATAACTTGAAGTTTAGTACCTGCCTGCAGTAAGTTAAAGCATTAAACGTGGGGAAGATATATGTCAGCACCCAGCCTCATCTATAGTGCCAGGTAGCTGTAAAGCTTAACAATACAGTTGAGGCCAAGTGCCATCTTTTGTCCTGTTTGCTTACAAGTATTGTATAAAATTGTATTATCTGTAGTGTAGTCAACCTGTAAACAGTCATTTCAGTGTATGTAAAAAAAGAAGAAAAAATACCTTTTTGTTACATTTTAGCCTCTATCTCTGTAAAGCTGATGATTCTAACATCCCAGCGTTATTTAGCTTATAGATGTGACTTTAGAACTTCCAAGATATGGAGATCATGAATATTTAGTTGAACACCTGATACGCTCTTGTTATATACAGTCACACTGGTAAGGACAGGCTCAGATAACTGTGTGTTTTTTGTATCCAGTTAGAGCATTAGAACCTTCAGTCAACTGTTAGATGTTAGAAATTACAGCTAGTCCACTAGGGAGCTTATCTACCAACCCCTTTAAAGATCACACACTCTGTCCAAATATATGCTATCTTACTCTCAGTGCCCTGTCACTTTAGAGAGCTTACTGTCAATTAGACATGTAGAGAGCTGTAGAACCTATATTAGGACTTTGCCTTGTCATCTTATTTTAGTGTGCACTTTTACTGTGATCACCCTGTCATCTAGTGGTCAACTCTGCATATACAGTGCCCCTTCTATATTTATAATTATAACTTACAGAAAAAATGTTTTCTCCCTTTATTGAAAACTCTAGACCTCCCTATGAGGATGTACCCGATTTGAGCTACCACGCTGACTGCCACCCGCTAAAACATGCTATTCCCAGATATAAAGTGATGTACTTATTCTCTTCCATGAACCTGTTCAAGACTCTAGTCTAGGCATAATGCCTATAACGATCTACCTATATTAACTTAGATTAACTGTTTTTTCTGTGGATCTTTGTTGCTTTTTCGCCTACATGGCTTGTAGTGGGCGCAATGGGCCCTAAGAAGATTAAATAATCTAAACTGGCTCCCAAGCGCCCCTTCTTCAAGCCCCAAAGGATGGTATCTCCGCCCCACGACACATTCTGAGTTTGCTGGTGCTCAATCGGAGCCTTCTTCCCCTACAAATACACTATCGCAGATTGATCCGGATGCTCCAATCACCTTTAAATCTATGCAATAGTTACTTGCTACCCTAAAGTCTGACCTACTTTCTAAAATACGATCCTCTCTCAAGGCCAATCAATCTGATGTGGCAAAATTGGGTAGGGAAGGACATGTCATTGATAGACTAAAATTGAGGAGATGGTGATCTCTTGCAAGTACCTCCTTACTTCTCAAGAACAACTAGAGTCCGAAGTATGTATGCTGAAAGACATGTGGGCAGACCTGGTGGATAGGTCCCACCGGAACAATATTAAGATACGGGGGATTCCGAAACAAGTCTCCAATGTTGTCCTTCTGCCTTTTGTCAAGGATCTATTCTGCAAGATTCTACCTGCAGCCTCTGACCAAGACCTGCTTGTAGAACGCACGTACAGGTTACCTAGGGCACGGGCTAGTCTGGATACACTGCCTAGAGATACTCTAATTTTACTACACTTTATTTTATATAAAGGAGCATATCCTGCAAGCAACACGAGAGGCTGAAGGTTGAGATATTCTTCAAGACCTTCAACTGTTTCCAGACTTCTCATTCGCCACAGTGGCTAAACGTCGCTCCTTCCAGCCGGTCAAGAAGATTCTGCGAGACAGCATCATCCCATATCGGTGGGGATTTCCGGTCAAACTGCTGGTTCATAGGAACAATTCTATGCATGTTTTCTATTCGGCGGAGAAGGGGACCAAGATTCTGATAACTTGGAATCTCCTGTCTTATCCACTGGATCCCAAGTCTCGGGCTTAGATCGAGAGCGACTGGACGAGGCAGGGGAAAACCTAAATCAGGGCCAGGAATTTCCTTCTGCTTTGTTTCACTGTGCCCTGAACAGCCTGAGTTCCCCAATTATTTTCTTTGAAACTGACCCATTACACATCAGATATCTTACATGAGGGACCTGTTCTGTTAGAATGTTCTCAATGTCATTATGTCTCTGACACGTAAGTATAAGATAATGTTTATTTTTATATTGAACATTTTTCTATGCTGGTTTAGACATTGCCTGATTGGCTGTTTCCTATAAATGCTGTGTTTCTGTTATTGTTGTTTCCCTCCTGCAGGTTCCCGGGACTGATTGCAGCAGGCAGCCTTTGCTTCCTATTTCTTTTTAAATGTTTATTTTGTTTCTATGCTTTTTAGGTTGTATGGAGTTCACTACTTACCATGTATATACTATGTGTCTAGTCTGCTTCTTTGGGAGCTTCTTAATAATTAGGTTGGGGGTATGGTTTCTATTCTCAAAACGCTCTAGAGTAGCCCGACTCAGGGGTTGTACTATATGTTCTGTTTGGCGGATTAGACGGGTCATTTTAAGTACATTGGAGTACATTTTTGCTAACATTGTTGTTCTATGGGTATGGTCAATGTTTTTCTGTATAATTATTTATATGTATGTTGGTGGTGGCGTTTCATGGCCCAGACAATTTGTTCTTCCATCCTGAGTATGGTTAACTTTCTATCTATTACTGCTCGGGGTTAAAGCTCACCGAATAAACGCAGGATTGCTCTAACTTTCTTTTATAAAGCTGGGGCGGATGTTGTTGCCTTTCAGGAGACACACTTTGCGGCTCGGGCCCCTCCTGTCTTTAAAGACCACCATTACTCTACTTGTTTTACCGTCAATGGTCTCCAGAAACGCAATAGAGTAGCCCTGTTAGTTAGTTTCTGTAGTTCTTTTCAATTTTCCTCAAAAGTCAAGGATAAAAAGGCAGGTTTCTAATAGTAATTGATACTTTGGGTGATAAGTGGGTCGGACTAGTTTCCCTGTATGCACCCAACTCCAGGCAGATCCAATTCCTGAAATCTACATTGGCATTAAAAGCATAAAGGGGGTAGTTTGATAGACATGGCAGAGTTTAACCTGGTGGTGAACCAGAGACTAGACAGGTCTACCAGGGACCGCCAGTCATCAACCTGCACCCCACTGGGCCCCTCACTGGCTTTCGGGAGACTCCTAGCAGAGCATGGTATCTACGACGCCTGGCTGTCCCAGATGAGAGGCATTACACATATTTCTGTTCTAAACATAACACGTGTTCTAGGATTGATCTTATTCTCTCTGATAAATGGGTATTGCAAAATATGTTTAAGACTCAGATCTTCCCCATGACTTGGTCTGAACATGTTCCGGTGGTTTGGACCTGGAAGCCAGTGTGCCCGGTCACTCCTCCACGTCAGTGGCATCTACCAGCTTATCTATTATCCTCTCTGGAGGCTAAGCTAGCGATTAAGGAGGCCTTCCTTCTGTTTATTCAAACCAATGACCCTAGAGAGACCTTCATTTTCAGCTATTGGTGCACGCTTAAAGTGGTCATTCCGAGTGGTGTCCATTCAGGTTACTTCATGGATCTAGAAGGCGAATTTGCACCACCAGCAGGAATTGGAGACCAAAATCATGCTTTAGGAGAATAAGACCCACCCTTCCAAGTCCCTTAAGTCAGAAATTTCCTAGGTGGGATCAAGTCGATTATAGGTCCAGATGGTGTTAAATGCTCTAACCCCCACGATATAGTTGATATTTTAGCTTCTCTTTATACTGGGTTGTACAAATTGAAAAATGCCGCCACTACCCACCAACCAAGTATGGCAGATGTTTCCTCCTTCCTTGAAGGGCTTCCCCTCACCTCCATTGATTTGTCTACAAGGAAGAAGTTAGATGCCCCCTGGTCTCAAGAGGAGATCCGGTGAATCATTAGTCATCTCCTTAAAGATAAAGCACCAGGTCCTGACGGCTATATAAATAACTTTTTTGTTACATTTAAAGAAGATATGCTGCCTATACTGGAGCAGTTGTATAATGCGGGTACTACAAGGGGGAGTTTTCCGACCGAAATCCGACATAATAGTTATTCCCAAACCGAGCAAGGACTTAAATTATAGGTCAATTGCTTTATTATATGCGAATGTTAATTTGTTGTTATTCTGGTGTTGATACACCTAGACCAAGTGGGGTATGTCAAGTGACGACGGGCCACTGACAATTCAAGACACATTTTCAATCTGATAGAACATATCCATAACACAAACGGTGTAATGCTGCTTCTCTCATTAGATGCTGAAAAGGCGTTCGACAGACTCCACTGGTCTTACATGATGAGGATTATTGAACGGTTTGGGTTTAGTGGGGCGATTCGTCAGTATATTTTGGCACCATACACGGGGCCCTCTGCCCGGGTGATCAGTGATGGCTTTCTCTATGCTAATTTCCCTATCTCAAATAAACCCCTCAAGGATGCCCTCTGTCCCCTCTTATATATCTTTTGGCGATCAAACCACTCACTGTTAGAGTGAGGCTCTCCCAAGAATGTGGGTGTATAGTTATGGGAGGAATATCACATAAACTATGTTTGTTTACCGATGACATCCTGTTGTTTGTCACTGACCCGGAGACCTTGTTGCCGGCCGTCCACAGTATTTTATCTCAGTTTAGCCTCTCTCTATAAGTTTAACACATCCAAGACACAGGCTCTTCCAAATAACAAACCCTTGGAGAGCTTGCAGAGCCTTAAAGGTAAGTTTGCCTAAATGTGGAAATCCACAGATCTCCCCTATTTAAGTATTCCAGCGTTGGCGGACTTGTGAAACTCCAGGTGTTGTAAAACTACAAGTCCCAGCATAACCTTCCACCAATAAGCTGCCATATATTGGCAAAGCATGCTGGGACTTGTAGTTTCACAACACCTGGAGTGTCACAGTTTAGCCAACACTGAGGTATTCAAATAACTTCACACTTGGATATCATTATTGACAAAAACTTTTCATTGCTCCTGCTACAGCTCTCAGCTCTGACTGTTTCATGGATGTTTGCTCCTCCCAAAACTGCTGTATTTGTTTCATATGCTCCCGTTGCGATTTGCAGCTAAGCTACAGACTAAATTTACAGCTGTCATGAACACCTATGTGTGGAAGAAGAAATTACCCTGTGTGTATGACTTTAGGGAGATTGCAGGGGGGGTTTAATTTGCCCGATATGTTGAAATACCACGATCCATGATTATTGTCTCAGATGTGTGACTGGTCTCTTGTCGGGTCAGAAGCCCTGGGTGGATGTGGAGAAAGCTTACAACTTAGATTATCCCTTAGCGGATCTGTTTTGGGTCCCTATAGACTGGAGACCTAAGAGATTAATTGTAAAACAGTTTAGTCATTAACGATTCTCAAATTAATTGAGCCTTTATTTGAAATGTTTTAAGTTGATTGGGGACAGGACCGTAGTTCATGGAAATGAAACAACTGGATGGACTGCCCACCAGTGTCATCCTAGTAAACAACTGTTGTGAGAGCTGGTGCTGGGCACAGTGTGCAACTGTGACTTCTGCACTATGTGTGGGGAAAATCTATATTTTATGGGTTTCGCTCCCCAGGAGAGAGCATAGAGAAACGCCATATGCTGTATGTAACTGCTCTGACTACATGACAGTCAGTCCACATACTGATCTAAGCTCTCTGCTGGGTGACCTACTACCTACATCACAGTACATGAGGTGGAGGAGCTGAATGAAGGAGCTCACACACTGGGCAGATACTTTGTCCTAATTAGTATGTAGTGACAGAGGAGGGCGCAGAATAAGAGATTGTTGTATGGACAGAACATGGAGAAGAATTGAGTCTGTTCTGTATATAATGGTTATTACTCACCTGTGCTGGTATCTGTAGGAATGTCCTCCTCCGTACCCAGCTGATCACCCCTCACATACGTCTTTTCTCCACCATCAATGTGGGTTACATGAATTCCCTCTCCCTCCTCTCTATCTTCATCCTTAACATGTATCAGGTTTTCATCCTAAATAGCACACACAATAAAATCACATTATAATAATATCTGACTATAAATAATACTAGGGGACAGTTATGTCTGATGAAATACCTATTGTGAAGAAACGCGTCAGGTTAAACACTCTTTTTACAATGCAAGGGGTGCAAATTAGTATTCTGTTTTGCACATAAGTTAAATACTGACTGTTTTTTCATGTAACACACAAATATCAACTTTAAATTTCAGTGTACAAATAAGCTATCAAGTATTTGTGTGCTACATGAAAAAACAGTCAGTATTTAACTTATGTGCAAAACAGAATACTAGTTTGCACCCCTTGCATTGTAACATGGTATTGTGCAGGAGACTTAAATAAGAAGTTTCTTAAGTTAAGATCCTTAATGAATCAGGCCCATTGTTCTTATCCTATTGTACAGATGTTTCCTTTCAGTTATATATTTTTCAATAAGAATATATTCATTTGTTTGTGTTCCTCGTTATAATATGTATATATCTCTTACATTGATTGTTATGGTAAATCCTGCCTTAATTCTGCAAATGATTTCCAATTTAGTGTATTCTGTTTCTTATTTATTATAATATGGATTTGATTCAGACATATATACATTAACTTTTCTACTTCTAGTTTTTTTAATCAATACTTTAGGATATTGTAATAAATTTCTCATTTGAATTTGTCTATCCTTTATATTACTGCTAATGGCTATTGACAACTTTTAGAACAGATGGTAAGAGGTCTTCACCTATAGCAGCCGCCTATCGCGTAGTTAGTCGCACTCACAATCAATCAGAATTAGGGCAGAGTATCCGCAGGGAAACAGGAGCAGGTCGGCTAATGTGTGACACAGACACTATAACTGACTAATCCCTTCCTGCCTTAAATACAGTAAGGAGCCAATCACAATGCACAGCACCAGCCCACCAAATCAGCCACAACAGGCTGATAATTAAACACCAGCTATTGCGCACGTTTCCTGGCTGTCAAACTCCTAACAGGGATGCAGCAGTGATCAGAACGTCCTGGTCGTCCTGGCCATGGTCCGGACGCTGCAGCAGGACGAGACGCCCAGGAATAGCTGGGACACGGCCACAGACAGATCCAGCCGGGTCGTCACGACTACAACTGCGGCTCGTGACACTTTAATGTGTCTGAATCATCTTTCATCCCTACAGTCCTTGTCATAATGAGTGATTGTGAATGGTTACATTACTTTCATTTTCATAAACATTCATTTTATATTTTAATATTTCAAAATATTTTAGATGAAAATAAAAAGTGTTTAATACGAATAAATAAAATAATAAGTTTTAGATGTGTGCGATCATTTCTTCAGCGCACCATGAAATATCAACCCTTCTATTTCGTGAGGGTTATATTCCCAGAGGTTTTGCACTGAGAGACCAAATACATGAATTATTAATGCATTAATTACTTTAAAGAAAAAGAAATCTAAATTATTGGTGCTGTCAGTAAATTGTGAGATTACAACATTTGACTCATTTCTTGTAAGGTTTCAAAATGAGAATATTATTGAGTGAGTAATCTGTGTGTATTTGAGTAGCAGACGCTGTATATACAAGTTATCTGCCCTGCAGCTGAAGAGACGGTGGACAGAGGACATGGGTATATAACACCATTACTTATACAGAGAGACTGTGACACATAAAACAGAAACAGAAGAGCCAAGTAGGGAGAATCATAAATTAAGTAGAGTATACGAGAAACATACAAGACCTATGAAATATACGATATATGACACATAGGAGAAAGTCTGGATATGATTTGCATTAAACCACTTCTGTTACTATATTTAATTACAAATGTTATTCTTCTCTAAATACTGATTAATTAAATGTTATATAATAAATCAATAATACCACTTGGACACTGTACCTGTACAGGGTAACTATTCCTCTCATATAATATATCTGCTTTGGTCACTTATCCACAGATCTTTGTTGGAAGTGTCAGTCAGACTCCAGTAAAATGTCTCACAAGACACTGAGCGGTCATCATATTGTTTTACATTACAGAGATATATTAGTTTCCATATTCATGAATCCCACAAATATGTCTCTTAGAGATGACTGATGACCACTGTGACATGGATGTCCCCCACCAATATAAAGTCACTAACAGATGGAGTGGGTTGGAGAGAAATGGCTCATACACAATTTATGTGACTGGGTGACACCAATACAGCGTCCTATTAATCTCAAGTAAACTTGTTCCATTTAGACACAGTCAGGACGGCCCATTTCTTCTTATATCGGAGCCATGTCTTGAACGCCCATAAACTGGTTTATTCTCTCCCTCTATTTACACTTACTCTGGTTGTCAGAGAATCATGAATTCCCTTTGATAGACCTATAGTACTATGTACTAACATGTGTGAGAGTTTGTATTAGTGTCATCTGTGTCTAATGTTATAGTTGTTATGGTGTAAATACATTGCTCATTTTTTCGCACACATAAAATGCAAAAACAAAATAAACAAAAGAACCTGACATCAGTTTTATTATTAGAACTGCTAATTATATGTACCTGAAATTCATGTGGGATATTTCTCTCTTCCGCTCTATAAATAGGACTTGGACATCTCTCTGATACATTTCCATTATCGGATCCATCTGTAGAAGACGAACACACAGGGAGTGACCACATGGTTTATATAGGATATATCAGAGGATGTGTATATCTAGTTAGGTCTCTTACCCAGTGGTGTGAGGGGCCGGTGATTCTCCATCATGACGTCCGTGTACAGATCCTTGTGTCCCTCTAAATACTCCCACTCCTCCATGGAGAAATAGACAGTGACATCCTGACACCTTATAGGAACCTGACACACACAATGATACAGTCATCACCCAGACACATCCCCTGGTGTTACTGTATAATGTACCATTCCCAGCAGTCACCTCTCCAGTCAGCAGCTGAATGATCTTGTTGGTGAGTTCTAGAATCCTCTGGTCATTGTTTCTCTTATATATCAGTGAGTGAGGTGGAAGTTTCATGATGGGGCTCCGAGTCCTGCTCCATCCTCCTGACACCTGGGAGCTGATGCTGGATGACACATGATTACTGGACTCCTTCCGCACTACTGTATAATCCTGTGTAATGTGAGACAGTAGTAAGTATCACTATACTTGAGGTTCAGTGAAAGTCTGAAACTGGCAGAAGACCTATATGACACCTTGATCTGGGTATTTCTAGAAATGATTTATAGGAGACATTTATGTAGGTGAAGAAAATAATATCCAGTAAAGAAAATACCATAAAATTACTTGTCTGATAGAAACTGTCTGAAATCCTCACTCTACTCTCTACGCTCTTCCTCAACCTGATCCCTTGACTCTGTTCCCTCCAAACTAATCCGCTCCCTCTCCTCCAATGTCTTCACCTTGCTCACCTCTTAAACCTTTCTCTCCCCACAGGTGTCTTCCCCTCCACCATCAAACATGTTCTCATCACCCCTATTCTCAATAAATCTTTCATTAACCAATCCCCTCTCTCAAACTACCTCCCCATTTCTTTGCTCCCCTTTGCTTCTAAATTTTGACCCCACTCCTGCCACCTGGCCACTCCACTCTGCCTCGGACCTATGCCTTTGCTCACCTCCTCACACACTCACCTCCAAGACTTCTCCTGTGCTGCTCCCCACCACTGTAACTCTTTACCTCCCAGAACCTACAATCCTTTAAACGACCCTTCAAAACTCACCTTTTAATGCTCAGCTATTCAACCCCCACTCGACCATCTTGTCCACCACCTGATCTTCCTTTGCCCACCATCTCCAATTTATTCCAGTTGCTCCTACTCTCTCATCTCCGCTCCTTCTAGAATGTAAGCAGGATCCTCTCTTCCTATTGTCTCATGTCTGTCTACTGTCCATCTTCCTCATATGTCCCTGTCATGTCTTTTACTGTCCCTACAGTTTTATACTCGCACTCACTGATGCTCCTTTGGTGTAACTGTCTCCATGTATTTGTGATCCTGCTCACTGTAGTTATGTGTTATCTATATTGGTACAATTGTCTGAAGCTACGGAATCTGTGGCACATATAACTAAATAATAATAAGAAGAATTAAAGATACATAACAGTACATCTGGTGCTATCATTTTCTTTGTTAGCACCACATCATCTACAGGGCAGCACGGTGGCTCAGTGGTTAGCACTTCTGCCTCACAGCACTGGGGTCATGAGTTCAATTCCCGACCAATTCAGCTCATCTGTGAGGAGTTTGTATGTTCTCCCCTTGTTTGCGTTGGTTTCCTCCGGGTGCTCCAGTTTCCACCCACATTCCAAATTCATACTGGTAGGTTAATTGGCTGCTATCAAATTAACCTTAGTCTGTGTGTGTCTGTGTTAGGGAATTTAGACTGTAAGCCCCAATGAGGCAGGGAGTGATGTGAGTGAGTGGCGCTACATAATTAAATGGTAATAATAATAATAATAATAATAATCTAACCCTGGACAATACTTAATATTAATTCTCTGAGGATTTCAAGAGATAATAGCGATTTCAGTGTGACATTCCCAGATCCCCTCACCTCTCCAGTCAGCAGAGAGATGATCTCCAGGGTGAGATTAAATATCCTCTCAGTCATGTGACTCCTGTCCTTGTCCATCATGAAGACACTGGGAATGGGTAGACCTTGGCAATGAGCTCTGTAGGTAGAAACAGATATCAATTCTTTGTTTAAAACATCCTGGTGGGATGGAATTCTGTATTGAGATAGTAGAAACTATAGGGCTATTAAATCCATTTCTCATCAATATAATCAACCCACAAAGTAACATCAGAATGAATGTTCAGATCACTCCATCAGATCACGCTACAGTTTATACATTTCGGTTCAAAGGAAAATACCATCACATTCACATAGCAGAGGACCTGCAGAATACAGAAGTATTGAACAATTGGAAATAAATGGGATTTAGAAAACTGTAAAAGTAGTCTATAACCAGGTACTGGTAATATTACTATATACCTGTGATCTGATGGCATGTCTAAATGTGTGCACTGATAACAGTAGTCATTACATGAACAGTGACAACACTAAGCTACAGTACACATGATAAGACTTCTGCAGTGTACAATGTACAGTGTGTTATAGTACTCCTTCCCTGTACCCTCACCTGACTCCCCTCAGCCTGGTCTCCCAGCACTGTCACCACTACTCCTTCCCTGCACCCTCACCTGACTCCCCTCTGCCTGGCCTCCCAGCACTGTCTCCACTACTCCTTCCCTGCACCCTCACCTGACTCCCCTCTGCCTGGTCTCCCAGCACTGTCTCCACTACTCCTTCCCTGCACCCTCACCTGACTCCCCTCTGCCTGGTCTCCCAGCACTGGCACCACTACTCCTTCCCTGCACTCTCACCTGACTCCCCTCTGCCTGGTCTCCCAGCACTGTCACCACTACTCCTTCCCTGCGCTCCCACCTGACTCCCCTCTGCCTGGTCTCCCAGCACTGTCTCCACTACTCCTTCCCTGCACTCTCACCTGACTCCCCTCTGCCTGGTCTCCCAGCACTGTCTCCACTACTCCTTCCCTGCACTCTCACCTGACTCCCCTCTGCCTGGTCTCCCAGCACTGTCTCCACTACTCCTTCCCTGCACCCTCACCTGACTCCCCTCTGCCTGGTCTCCCAGCACTGGCACCACTACTCCTTCCCTGCACTCTCACCTGACTCCCCTCTGCCTGGTCTCCCAGCACTGGCTCCACTACTCCTTCCCTGCACCCTCACCTGACTCCCCTCTGCCTGGTCTCCCAGCACTGGCACCACTACTCCTTCCCTGCACTCTCACCTGACTCCCCTCTCCCTGGTCTCCCAGCACTGTCACCACTACTCCTTCCCTGCACCCTCACCTGACTCCCCTCTGCCTGGTCTCCCAGCACTGTCACCACTACTCCTTCCCTGCACTCTCACCTGACTCCCCTCTGCCTGGTCTCCCAGCACTGTCTCCACTACTCCTTCCCTGCACCCTCACCTGACTCCCCTCTGCCTGATCTCCCAGCACTGTCACCACTACTCCTTCCCTGCACTCTCACCTGACTCCCCTCTGCCTGGTCTCCCAGCACTGGCACCACTACTCCTTCCCTGCACTCTCATCTGACTCCCCTCTGCCTGGTCTCCCAGCACTGGCACCACTACTCCTTCCCTGCACTCTCACCTGACTCCCCTCTGCCTGGTCTCCCAGCACTGTCACCACTACTCCTTCCCTGCACTCTCACCTGACTCCCCTCTGCCTGGTCTCCCAGCACTGTCACCACTACTCCTTCCCTGCACCCTCACCTGACTCCCCTCTGCCTGGTCTCCCAGCACTGTCACCACTACTCCTTCCCTGCACTCTCAACTGACTCCCCCCTGCCTGGTCTCCCAGCACTGGCACCACTACTCCTTCCCTGCACTCTCACCTGACTCCCCTCTGCCTGATCTCCCAGCACTGTCACCACTACTCCTTCCCTGCACTCTCACCTGACTCCCCTCTGCCTGGTCTCCCAGCACTGTCACCACTACTCCTTCCCTGCACTCTCACCTGACTCCCCTCTGCCTGGTCTCCCAGCACTGTCACCACTACTCCTTCCCTGCACTCCCACCTGACTCCCCTCTGCCTGGTCTCCCAGCACTGTCACCACTACTCCCTCAGTACATTAGTACAGCTATATGCTGAGTCACTACATGGACATAACATACCTCTCCCGGAGTTAAACAACGGTAGCGGCTAAATCCCCTTCAGTGTAGGTACCCCGGCACGTCATTATGACGTCACAGGGTCATGTGATCGCAGCGGTCACATGGTACACAGTGTAGGCGGCTGCTGAAAGTCTATGGTACTCGGTGCAGGAGCTCCATCATTTCTTTCAGTTCCTGGCTGCATTCGTGTAGAAAAAGGTAAGAGGAAGAAGGGGAGCAAGTGTGTGTGTGAGTGTGTGATGGTTGTAGCGCTGGCACAGGGGACATGTGTGATGGTTGTAGCGCTGGCACAGGGGAGATGTGTGATGGTTGTAGCGCTGGCACAGGGGACATGTGTGATGGTTGTAGCGCTGGCACAGGAGACATGTGTGATGGTTGTAGCGCTGGCACAGGGGACATGTGTGATGGTTGTAGCGCTGGCACAGGGGGGCATGTGTGATGGTTGTAACGCTGGCACAGGGGACATGTGTGATGGTTGTAGCGCTGGCACAGGGGACATGTGTGATGGTTGTAGCGCTGGCACAGGAGACATGTGTGATGGTTGTAGCGCTGGCACAGGGGACATGTGTGATGGTTGTAGCGCTGGCACAGGGGGGCATGTGTGATGGTTGTAACGCTGGCACAGGGGACATGTGTGATGGTTGTAGCGCTGGCACAGGGGACATGTGTGGTGGTTGTAGCGCTGGCACAGGGGACATGTGTGATGGTTGTAGCGCTGGCACAGGGGGGCATGTGTGATGGTTGTAGCGCTGGCACAGGGGACATGTGTGATGGTTGTAGCGCTGGCACAGGGGACATGTGTGATGGTTGTAGCGCTGGCACAGGGGACATGTGTGATGGTTGTAGCGCTGGCACAGGGGACATGTGTGATGGTTGTAGCGCTGGCACAGGAGACATGTGTGATGGTTGTAGCGCTGGCACAGGGGGGCATGTGTGATGGTTGTAGCGCTGGCACAGGGGACGTGTGTGGTGGTTGTAGCGCTGGCACAGGGGACATGTGTGATGGTTGTAGCGCTGGCACAGGGGACATGTGTGATGGTTGTAGCGCTGGCACAGGAGACATGTGTGATGGTTGTAGCGCTGGCACAGGGGGGCATGTGTGATGGTTGTAGCGCTGGCACAGGGGACATGTGTGATGGTTGTAGCGCTGGCACAGGGGACATGTGTGATGGTTGTAGCGCTGGCACAGGGGACATGTGTGATGGTTGTAGCGCTGGCACAGGGGACATGTGTGATGGTTGTAGCGCTGGCACAGGAGACATGTGTGATGGTTGTAGCGCTGGCACAGGGGGGCATGTGTGATGGTTGTAGCGCTGGCACAGGGGACGTGTGTGGTGGTTGTAGCGCTGGCACAGGGGACATGTGTGATGGTTGTAGCGCTGGCACAGGGGACATGTGTGATGGTTGTAGCGCTGGCACAGGAGACATGTGTGATGGTTGTAGCGCTGGCACAGGGGACATGTGTGATGGTTGTAGCGCTGGCACAGGGGGGCATGTGTGATGGTTGTAACGCTGGCACAGGGGACATGTGTGATGGTTGTAGCGCTGGCACAGGGGACATGTGTGGTGGTTGTAGCGCTGGCACAGGGGACATGTGTGATGGTTGTAGCGCTGGCACAGGGGGGCATGTGTGATGGTTGTAGCGCTGGCACAGGGGACATGTGTGATGGTTGTAGCGCTGGCACAGGGGACATGTGTGATGGTTGTAGCGCTGGCACAGGGGACATGTGTGATGGTTGTAGCGCTGGCACAGGAGACATGTGTGATGGTTGTAGCGCTGGCACAGGGGACATGTGTGATGGTTGTAGCGCTGGCACAGGGGGGCATGTGTGATGGTTGTAACGCTGGCACAGGGGACATGTGTGATGGTTGTAGCGCTGGCACAGGGGACATGTGTGGTGGTTGTAGCGCTGGCACAGGGGACATGTGTGATGGTTGTAGCCCTGGCACAGGGGGGCATGTGTGATGGTTGTAGCGCTGGCACAGGGGACATGTGTGATGGTTGTAGCGCTGGCACAGGGGGACATGTGTGATGGTTGTAGCGCTGGCACAGGGGGGCATGTGTGATGGTTGTAGCGCTGGCACAGGGGGGCATGTGTGATGGTTGTAGCGCTGGAACAGGGGGGCATGTGTGATGGAAGCTGCGCTGGCACGGGGGGATGTGTGATGGAAGCAGCTCTGGCACAGGGGGGAGGCATGTGTGACGCTGCAGGGCAGAGAGGTGACGTGTGACGCTGCAGGGCAGAGAGGTGACGTGTGACGCTGTAGGGCAGAGATGGGTACATGTGTGACGCTGCAGGGCAGAGATGGGTACATGTGTGACGCTGCAGGGCAGAGATGGGTACATGTGTGACGCTGCAGGGCAGAGATGGGTACATGTGTGACGTTACACATGACAACACTCACCATCTTTTCTCTGATATTCCCCATGGTGCTCATTATCTTTTCCCTCACAGGCCCTGTGCCCACAATCGTGTCTCACTGTCGCCCACCAGCTTTTCCCTCACAGGCCCCGCTGCCTCAATCCTGACACCTCTCTTACTTCAAAATGAGAAGAGGCATCTTTTATTTGAAAGAGGAGTACAGCCTTACCAGCAATGATAATAATACAGAGACCGTTATTGCCATAGATGTTGTGGTTTTGTTTTTTAAAAAATACTGTATTTAGTCACATTTTGCTCAGATGATATCATTACAGGCCATGAGTATAATTGATTTTCTCACAACACCGTACATAAAAGACTTATCAATTATCTCACATAAATAACAATACATCCAGTTTTCTAAGCACTTTATTAGGTGTCATACTTCTGCCTTCTCACTTATCCAAAACTTTTAAATTTTGCTATTTTTCAGGCATTCATTGTGGGACACCAGGAACCATTGCAGAATAGTGTAGGGACCAGGCGAAAGGGCAATATAAGACAAGTTCACTGACAGTGCTCCTGCTCTATACCCCTCTACTGTTAGGCCCTCAGTTTGCATTAATTGCCCAGCGTGGCAGGGCATATTTTTTATTATTGGGGTGGTCTCCAAAGTCAGCGACTTCAGTGTCACAGCGCGGATGATTGTTTAATGCTCTGAGCGGAAGAACGGAGGTAACGACGTGGTGTTTACGCTAATGCCCCCACTCATAGTGCTGGATTCCTCTGCAGGACATGGCCATAGTCGCTACAGGGGTTCCTAGGCAGTGATTGCAGGAATGGCAGTCACTGCTTCACAGTGCTCTGTAGGACGGCAAGACTGTGAGTGTTAACCTTTCCCACCACAGTGCTGGAAGATAGGTTTAGCAAGATGATGTAGGCCACAGGAATGGATACCTCTTAATGTTGGGGCAGGCTTCATGTTTCCTTAAGGGGTCTGGGTCAGGTGGGGGATACTGGGTATATGTAAGCCCCACTAGGCACTGGACTGGTGGAGGGTGTATCCTTTTGAACAGCTACCAATGCATTTCTGGAGGGAGGTGCTTAAATAGTGTCCGTATGACTGGTCCCTACACTATATCCCAATGTTTCCCAGTGGACTATGTATAAAAATCCTATCATTTCTTCTATGTTTTATTTCCCTGATTACTATTGCAAAAATAAAACATTTTTCCTGGTACTACAAAGCAATGTTTGTTATATACTCCCCAGACTGCTGCAACCTCCATGTTGCTGTAATGATATCTTGATCCCCTACAATCATCATCATCATCATTTATTTATATAGCGCCACTAATTCCTGCAGCAATCAAATGGTTGCTGCAGGAATAACCTCTCTACTTTCCATCATTAATTACTGTCGTCCTACTGAAATCATCCTGTCTTCCATTTTAGTTATATTTTCACTACAAAAGTATTTAGTGCCGTCATATCCATTTCCACTTGTTACATCTATTATCACAGTCTATGTACATACCAACCCTCTGCTCACGCTGACGCTTTTTTTTATTTGCTTCTTCCAGGTTACCTCCGCTCTCAGGACTACGACCCTTCTTGAATGCTGCCCCTGGAAATCTTCAACAGAATCTCTGTCTGTCTAGAATCGTCTCTAACTGCAGAATCATGCTGAAAACTCACCGGTTTAAGGAAGAGTTCAAATAGTGCTTGTGACTTACTTCTCCCAGAGCTGCGCTCCAGAGGGTAAAAGGACACGGTCTGGAGCGGACTGTTATGTGTTTTCTTTTTTAAAGTGTCCGTTCATCAACCGATATTAACGAAGGAGAAAGCAAGAAACCCAATAGAGACAGTTTATTATTTTATTTCTACTCTCGAACTTCATGTTATTATCCACCTGCCAATGCCTGATGAAATTACCGCGAAGAGTGATAGTTATGTTGTAGCTTGTTATGATGAGGACCAGCAAGTGGAATATATTATCTAATATTGTAAATGGACGTTATCAGACATTTGTGTGCACTGTTACATATTACAGACAGCTGAACGTTGTAATATACTGTATATTTGAATACTTTGTAAGAAATACATAATGTGATGTAAACAAAACCTACTGAAAGCAGCTTTTTTGTATATTTGTAATAAACTAGTTATTTATTTCACCATTAAAATGACTACATCTTTATTTTCTTTGCTTGCTAAACTTTCTCAAAAACATCTTAATGTTTAGTATATCAAGTCTGTACTTTACCTGTAATTGCTATGCCGACCAAGGTTCTCCCCCCAGCAATGGGGGACCCAGGAGGGGGTGACTGATCCAGGCAGCCGGCCGGACCAGCACACTCATGGGGGTATATTTATTAAACTGTGGCTTTGTAAGAGTGGAGATGTTGTCTATAGCAACCAATCAGATTCTAGTTATCATTTATTTAGTGCATTCTACAAAATGACAGCTACAAAATCATTGTTTGCTATAGGTAACACCTCCACTTTTCAAACCTGCAGTTTAGTAAATATACCCCATTGTCTTGCACTGTGTGTGATCTAATTATTTCAATAACATATTTAGTGCTGATACCACACCATAAGCCTCTCTGTGAAAATGGTGCACAATAATTCACAATGTACAGTAAGTTACACGTAGGACCACTACCCACAACTTGGACATACACACTGCTTTTTATGTAGCACATTTTCTTTTGTTTACAAACCACCAGATCTGGAAGATAAATTTTAACCCAACCCCTCCTCTCCCTGTATGTTAGATATTTGTTACATGTCTATTTGTGACCCGTGTGGAAGAGATCTTCACACTTTCCTCTTGTGTCCTACAAGCATGCCAAATATTAGATAAATGCATAAAGTATACCTGCTGAACCAAGGATTGTAAAACAAATAATATACTTCTATCTATTCTCTTATCTTTTGGAAAAAAAGTAATGACATAATTTACCAATATATTATGAGAACCATCGGCCACATATTAGAATTTTTTATTGAATGCCTACATTACTTTTAGCCTGCCAATCATTACATATTCACACTTGTTATGATTAAAATATGTCCAACTTTTGGAAAAAGATGCATCTAGCACGAAGTCTATTACACCACATCTGATTATAAGAAGGATCCCCGCGTAATAAACTTAATTTTCCACCTATATCAGCAAGAAGTAACTTGTAATGCAATTTGCAACTGATCCATCGTAATCCCACAGGTGTTTAATTGGACAGTGTGCCACTAACTACATCTTTATTCACTCCAGTTAATTTTAAGTTAAGTGTGTCTGATTCTAAATTTGCCGTGCACAAATGTGGTGCACTCTAATTTTCATTGCACGCTGTGCCCTCCACAATAAGTGCTGAGAGACAAAAGCTGTGGCATTGAAAGAAAAACAATTATGCGAATAATCTTAAGAATAAACATTCTGTTTTATTAATTACTAGCTGAAGTACCTGCCGTTGCCTGGGTTTAAATCTTCAAGCTATTAAGTTATCAATGAGTTGGATGTAACTGTCAACCTTTTCAAAATAATTAGAAGCTTAGCAGGTCTTCCAACACACCCATTAGGTGGCTGCCCAGTGTCGTTTTTGTTTTTATATTAAATGTCATTGAAATCCATCTAGTGGAAGGACCAGGACAGGCTCGCCAGGTCAAAGTTCTGCCCAGCGTACACCAACGGGAGGTTCTACTGGGACCCTAACCTCCCTAAAACCTGGACAGGATTCATCTGGACCATCTCGCATTGGATTCATTCCAATCGGTGCAGGGGTGTCTGAATGCATAACTGGACAGACAAGCAGCCCAATGATTTATATATATATATATATATATATATATATATATATATAAAGATTTTACTGTGATAGGGCATTCTCAGAATCATTCCTCCTCTTGTCTGCCTTACTTACATTGTTCACCATTCTGCGCTCTTGTTATAATTGCCCTACCTACTCCCAGTGCCCTTCTTGAGTATGGTTCCAGTAGGATTAGGATAGGGAAGAGGTATCCTAGTACATGGACTGGAGCCAATGACTGGGGAGTCACCAGACCCATTGTGGTTAATAATGCCACATAAGTACCCTTTGAGTAAATTATACACCATGGGTATATCCAAGTACTTTTTAACTAAAAATGTTAACACTAAAATCTGAACATATCTTGGAGGGGGAGGCAGGGGATTGTGTCATTTTGGTACCACCCTTAATTATACATTTATGCAGCAGTGTTAATATGACCCAGGTGGCAAAGCCTACATTACGCGGTTTGCTGTGACTCACGTCATGGAGTACCCCATCCTGACCACTTCACTGAGATGTGGAAGGATGCGAGAAAACCAACAAGGTACTGCGGGAGATCTGTGCAGAATTAGGGAGTCTCCCAGACAATCCGGGGGAGTGGGCAAGTATGATTAAAATCATACTTACCTACTTTCTTCAGCTCCCTTCCGGGAGCCAGCCAGTGGAGGGGGGCGTGAAGGGGCGGGGTGGCCGAAATCGCGTCATTTCGGCCCCGCCCCCTGTGACGTCATGACGCAAATTGCGTCATTTGACAGCGGGGGCGGGGCCAAACGCCGCGATTCACCGGGAATCGCGGCGTTTGGGATCTAATTCTGCCCACTTCACTAGGAAGTGGGGCACTTCCTAGTGAAGTGGGCAGAATTCGGGAGATTGCCACACTCGCCCGGGAGTCCGGGAGACTCTCACAAAATGCGGGAGTCTCCCGGACATTCCGGGAGAGTTGGCAAGTATGATTAAAATATAACCTAAATTATCCACTACAAAGCATACAAGTATAATAGTCAACTTCTGTAAGCAAATCTATATGCTCCAGACTGAATTGAATATGCCCCAGAGAGTACTAAGTAACACCATACAGTTGGCAACTATAATTGTCTGCTGGTGAAAACAAGTTCTGTGAATAGAGAGGGAGAGGGGGCTCTTCATATATCTCTAATGCATGGTGATGTGCATTAAGGTTCAAGCATAAAATAATAACGGCAAATAACTTTTCTCATGGGCTGATATCTACACATTATCCTTTACTTTGAGTTGACCTTTCAGTTTGCATTTCTTGCTGTTAATTCCAATTTATGACCCTGTATCTTCAGCTTCTCTATTTCTCACTCTAAAATGATCTTGTTTTTAGATCTCTACAGATCCATATGGATCATTTAAGAGTAACCACAAGAGAAATTAACTCTTAAAAGGTTGTCCCGATAAGTACATTTTATCTTTAAAAAATAAATGGCTAAATAAATATTATTTTTTTAGGTGACCTGGAAACAAATTCAAGACAAAATTCCCATATTATACTATCCATTTTCATGTTATTTAGTACTGATACTACCATCACCAAAACAACCTCAGTAATATAAGACAGTACAAGTCTGGCTAAGAGCTGGCTAAATCCTATTTCCCATACAGTCAATGTACCAGGTACCTACACTGAAGGGGATTTAGCTGGCTCACTCTAAACAGGCTAAATCCCCTTCCAATTCATGACCCGGCCAGCAGGGGGCCAAAAGGTACCTTCAGTGAAGGGGATTTAGCTGGCTCACACTGAGTGTGCTATTTCCCATGCAGTGTATGTACCAGGTACCTACAATGAAGGGGATTTAGCTGGCTCACACTGAGTGTGCTATTTCCCATGCAGTGTAAATGTGGTGCCCCAAAGCCCTATTGGACAGCACAGAGGAAGTACATAAACGCTTTTGAAATGCAGGGCTACAAGGGGTTAATAGAGGCTGAGAGAGACACAGTGGGAATAACAGTTGACAGTTGAACTGAAAAGGTCGTACCCAGGATGATGTGCAGGAAGGAGGAGTTTTGTGTCATAGCAACAAGTCCACTGAGTTTGGTAATAACTGTGAACTCCCAGAAGGCAGTGGGGAGAGGAAAGTTCTGTACTTCTGAGGGAGAGAGATGAGGTTTATGAGTGACAAGAAGACAGACCGAGAGATAAGAAATCTGAGTTGAATCTTCCCATGTAGCTGCTCACTACCTCAGGAACAGGCTGAGAGAGATAAGAGGTATTACTGCTGCAAGTCCATCATATGAAGGAACTCTAGTTGAAAGTACAGTAGGTCTGTAAATCCCCTTTGTCACAGATTCCTCCACTTCCTTTCCTCCATGCTGACAGATTTACTGTACTACAAACTTCCTGTGCACAGGTCAGCCCAGGACTGAGTGTAAGATATGGTAACGTTACCAGGGATAATATTGGTACCAAATGTTTTAGTTGAATGTTAATGTTAAGTGATTTACCTAAAAATTGATTTATTGTTATTGAAGATGTTATCGCTATTGTGCCTTATACTCACCAGGTGTATGTTATATGTTAGATGCTATTGTGCTCTATGTTGATCAAATTAATATTTTGTCATTACCATTGAGTTGAAGGGGTCAGTGGCGCGGTGGCCAAAATTATCTATACCCCATTATTAATAACCCAAGTTATTTGACCAATTCTTGTCCCTTTCATTGAGGTATTTATCTCCTGACCACCGGATGTCCGAACAAAAAAAAGAACCTGACTCGTGTCTGGAGGACAAGGTAAGGGAAGGATTTCCATCAGTACTCGGCCACCACATATGTACCAGGTACCTTCGGTGAAGGGGATTTAGCTGTCTCACACTGAGCAGGCTAAATCCCCTTCCAATTCATGACCCGGCCAGCAGGGGGCCAAAAGGTACCTTCAGTGAAGGGGATTTAGCTGTCTCACACTGAGTGTGCTATTTCCCATGCAGTGTAGGTAACGTACCTACGGTGAAGGGGATTTAGTCGCAACCGTTAAACAACAACTGAATTATGACGATAATACCAGGTACCAGGAGGTGCAGAGGGATCTGGGTAATGTAGTTTTCTGGTTTCCTCCTCACCTCTTACCCCAGGATAACACTAGATGTAGAACTGTAAGTGATATTACATGTAATAAAAGACTGCACTATGGCGGCAGACATGTTTGTGAAGACCAGCACGTGTGTACAGTAAACAGCACATTCCTACAATAAATAAAGTCTCCTAATCTCTAGTCTGTGTTATCACTGGTGCATTGTGCGGCCATGTATAGTAAGGAGAAGTCCCTTCATCTGGAAGAGAGCTGCTTATATGATGGGAATGAGGAGAATGCAGCAGTCACAGATGTTGTATCTCTGCTGGTTTTACCAGGGTCTGTGCACTCCGCTGCCAGAGATTGCAGGGAGAGGAAAACATTGAGCAAAGGAGCCCGTGGACGGGATAACCCAGATACACTCATGTATCAAATATATGTCAGTGGCTGCTGCATCTGCCACTGGGTGTAAGTGGAATATGTATTTTATTAGTCATTACACAGGTCACTTGTTCTATTGGAAGTCTTCTGTCTTAGCTACTTTTTAGCTACTGAATTGTTTTAGAACTGGTACTTTATAAAAAATGGTAATTGTATTAATACATGTGGCGTGAGCAGCAGGTTGCCAGACATTTATACTTACATATACATGTATATATGTATATATATATATATATATATATATATATATATATATGTATATTTAAGTATAAATGTATATATGTATGTATATATATATATATGTATCATCACCATCAACATTTATTTATATAGCGCCACTGATTCCGCAGTGCTTTACAGAGAACTCATTCACATCAGTCCCTGCCCCATTGGAGCTTACAGTCTAAATTCCCTAACATACACACAGACAGAGAGAGAGAGAGAGAGACTAGGGTCAATTTTGATAGCAGCCAATTAACCTACCAGTATGTTTTTGGAGTGTGGGAGGAAACCGGAGCACCCGGAGGAAACCCACACAAACATGGGGAGAACATACAAACTCCACACAGATAAGGCCATGGTCGGGAATTGAGCTCATGACCCCAGTGCTGTAAGGCAGAAGTGCTAACCACTTAGCCACCGTGCTCCCCCACATGAGTGATCATGTGAACCCAATGAGACACCCCCCTTGCCCTGCTAGGCCCTGTTGTTTCCGAAATGGATAGGACAAGAACCAATAAGGTGACCATTTCCTCCACAATAAAGACACAGTTTGTTTTTAAATCTTCTCTCCCTTTCTTCAGGAGAAAGAAGAGCCCCAACTAGCTGCATTGGCTCCTCAGGGCGTACGGGAGGAGCTTGAAACTGAGGAGCTAGGCAAATGATGGGGAGACCATGGCCTTATCTGTGAGGAGTTTGTATGTTCTCCCTATGTTTGTGTGGGCTTCCTCCGGGTGCTCCGGTTTTCTCCCACACTCCAAAAACATACTGGTAGGTTAATTGGCTACTAACAAATTGACCCTAGTCTGTGTGTCTGTCTGTGTGTTAGGGAATTTAGACTGTAAGCCCCAATGGGGCAGGGACTGATGTGAGTGAGTTCTCTGTACAGCGCTGCGGAATTAGTGGCGCTATAGAAATAAATGATGATGATGATGATGATCTCTCTCTCCTCAACCCTTTTCAGAAAGAGAATCTTCTTTTTACTGTTTTCCTCTGTTGCGGGAAACGTTCTTTCCCTTTGTTTGCCCTTTTAGACACTGGAGCAGAAGGTAACTTTATTTCTTCTTCTGTGGTTTTGGAATTTAGTATCCCCACAACCCCCCCTGAAACATCCTGTACGTCTCACGGCCATCGATGACCGTAAGATATCTGGGGGTCTAATTCAGTTCCGGACGGTTCCTCTTATGTTACAAATTGGATTTCTTCATAAGGAGGAGATTTCTTTATTTTTAATTCCCAAGGCTATCAACTCCCAGGTCTGGGTCCTTCCATGGCTTTATCTCCACTCTCCTATGTTGGACTGGTAATCTGCCCAAATTCTCTCCTGGGGACCGCAGTGCCACTCTCGTTGTCTAAAGATGGTAGTTCCGCTCCGCCTAGCTTCAGTTTCTTCGTCCTTGTTCTTACCACCTCAGTACTAGGAATTCTCGGACGTCTTTTGTGAACAGAAGGCAACCAAACTTCCACCTCATCGAGTCTGGGATTGTGGTATTTAGCATCTCCCTGAGAGACCAATTCCCTGTGGACGCATCTACCCTCTCTCTATTCCAGACACCCAGGTCATGTCCGAATACATTCAAGAAAATGTTAAGAGGGGCTTTTTCAGGAAAGCCACCTCACCTGCCGATGCCGGATTCTTTTTCGTAAAGAAAAAAGATGGCAGTCTTCATTCCTGCATTGATTTTCATGGCTTAAACACCATAACTATTAAGAACAGATATCCTCTACCATTGATATCTGAATTTTTCAACCGTATGAAAGGGGCTACCATCTTTTCCAAATTAGATTTACGAGGAGCTTACAACCTTATCTGCATCAAAGAAGGGGACAAGTGGAAGATGACATTTAATAACCATGATGGCCATTTCAAATATTAGGTAATGCCCTTTGGGCTATGTAATGCTCCAGCTGTGTTCCAAAATGTTATGAATTAAATTTTTCAAGATCTTCTTTATCAGTTTGTCATCATATATCTGGACGATATCCTCATCTTCTAGGGGAGAAGAGATCCCAAGAAAAGATATATATAAGTAGTCCTTACTCTTCTTAGGAAACACCATCTTTTTTGTAAATTACAGAAATGTCTCTTTGAGCAAAAACAATTACCCTTTTTGGTTATATTCTTTCAGGAACTAGCCTACAGATGAACCCTGTCAAACTGAAAGCTATCGTAGATTGGCCTCCTCCCATTGGTTTAAAGGCCGTTCAATGTTTCCTTATATTTTCGAATTACTATAGGCAATTCATCAAGAGCTATTCCACCATCATTCCCCCAATTACTGCTCTTGCTAAGAAAACGGCTAACCCTAAGGTTTGGTCCCCTGAGGCTCTCAACGATTTTGATCTACTAAAAACAGCATTTTCGTCGGCTATTCTTCGCCAACCGGATTCCCAGCTTCTTTTTTTTCCTGAAGGTGGATGCCACTTCATACGGTACTGGTGCAGTTTTATCTCAGCGAGTCCCTTCAGGAAGATTGGACCCTTGTGGTTTCTTCTCTCACAAATTTCTTCCCACGGAAAGAAATTATGGTATTGGAGATCAAGAGTAGTTAGCATCAAGTTAGCACTTTCTGAATGGCGTCATCTTTTAGAATGGGCTTTGTTTCTTGTGACTATATATACAGATCACAAAAATCTTCTTTATCTGTGTTCTGCCCGGTGTCTGGACCCTCATCAAGCCAGATGGTCATTGTTCTTTTTGAGATTCGATATTATTCTAATCTTTCGGCCTGGGTCTAAGAACAAGAAGACTGATGCGTTTTACATATCTTTCAATTCGGATGATCAGGACTCCCCTGAAGAGATCAAGCCTATTCTGGACCCCAACTGTATTTTAGCTTTCCACTCCTCTGGAAAGTCTCAGTTTCCCTCCTGGCAGAACCTACATATTACCACATCTTTGTCTTAAATTACTGCGTTGGGATCATGTCTCTCATTTTGCGGGTCATGCTGGAGTCAAAAAGACCGGAGAACTTTTCACCCATTATTACTGGTGGTCATTTTTGTTAAAGGAGGTTAAGAGTTTTGTGGCAGCTTGTTCTATATGTGCCCAGCATAAGGTTCCTTGGGCCAATCCTTTCGGCCCACTCATTTCTTACCCATTCCTTGGTCTCAGCTTTCCATTGATTTTATTACCGATTTGTCCCCCTTCAAGTCGTACACTGCCATATGGGTCATTACAGATTGCTTTTCAAGAGCGGCTCACTTTGTACCACTCAAGGAACTTCCATCCTCCTCACTTCTGGCAGATCTTTTTTTATCAAAGAGGTGTTTTGTCTTCTTGGCTGTCCACTCCACATTGTCTCTGACCGTGGCTCACGGTTCATTTCTAAGTTCTGGAGGGCCTTCTGCACCAAATTAGGTATTAAACTTGACTTTTCTTCAGCGTATCATCCCTAGTCCAATGTACTTACTGAACGGACCAACCGAGAACTCGAAAAATTTCTTTGGATGTATGTGTCTGCTCATTAGATGAATTGGGCTGAACTTCTTCCTTGGGCAGAATTCACCCATAATAATCATTTTCATGAGGCAATTGCAAATTCTCCCTTTTCTGTAATGTACGGTTGTCATCTGGGACCATCAACCATTTCCCAAACTCCGATATGTTCAGTTCCAGCGATTGATTCTCTTATACCCAATTTTTTTTCAGATTTGGGCACAGACCAAGACCAACCTGAATAACTTCTCTACCCGATCCAAGGGAATCTTTGACCAAAAAAGGTGTCCTGTTCCTAAATTTGTTCCAGGAGATACAGTATGGTTGTCAACCAAGAATATCTGTCTAACAGTTCCTAGTATGAAACTAGCACCCAAATTCAATGGACCGTTTTCAATTTCCAGGCATCATCAATCCGGTAACTTGCTTCTTCTCTTCGAATTCCCAATTTATTCATATATCTCTTTTGAAGCCAGTAGTACAGAATCAGTTCTGTACTTTTAGGAGGTCTCCACTTCCGGTTTCTTCTCAAGATCAGAGTATGAGATTAAACAATTACTGGACTCCCGCAGATCCAGAGGTTCTGTACAGTTTCTTGTAGATTTAAATGGCTATGGTCCTGAGAAGCGCTCCTGGGTTACAACTTCTGACATTCATGCACCACATTTACTCAAGCAGTTTCACAAGAAGTATCCTAACAAACCCTATTAGGGTGTTCGGAGTCCACCCTTATGGCAGGGGGTACAGTAAAGGAACTTATCTCTCCTCGCTCCACCTCCGACTTTTCTGTGCCGCGCACGGCACTTCCAGGAGACGGGTCACATGACTCATTTCCAGAGGCGGGTTTTTCAAACTTGCCTCTCTACTTAAGGCTCACACTGACCCTGAGCTGCCTGATCTCCTGTGTACCGAACCATGACTGTCTGATCAAGAGCTGCCTGACCTTCTGTATACCGAACTAGCCTGTCTGACGATCCTCCGCCTGACCTCCTGTGAAACAGTCCTGGCTTGTTCCTGTTTACGATGCACCTGCAAGGTACTTCTCTCTTATATTTTCCCTGTTGTTACATCCCAAGGCAGTCCAGGGGAACGTGACCTGCGAGTTCTCGGCAGCGAAGCCCAACCAGCCTTGCGTGGTTCTTGGTGAAAATCAGGGAACTCGTTGGGATTGACACAGGTTTCCTCAAGATTGTAACTCTTACAGTACAGATGACAACACCTTTTCAGATGCTGATAAGTTTGTTAAATCAGAGCTAGCAAGAGTACCACCAGACATCTTTGTGGTGAATGAGGGTTTAGAATTAACTTACCATTGCTGCACCTCATTTCCCACATTAAACAGACTGTGGCCAGGGTACTTTTTACCCCTTTACGTTCTCCTGGTTAAGGATAGGTGGGTACCAGGTATATTCAAATAAAGGTTAAGCCCACTAAGAAGCCCTCACCTCTCTGTAGCCCAAAACGTATGTATATATCATTATGTCTACTGTGTCGCTTAAATTGTAGCCGTCCTGAGGGACCTTGACCCACCGAGACTGTTCCAGGTGCTGCCTGCTCCGAAGGAGCATTAAGCTCTGGCTCTGCCCATTGGCCAGTGTGACATGTATTTAAAATTTCATCTCATTTGCTAACGCAGGGGAAGAACCAGAACCCCTCCCCCCCTCCACGAAGGAACGGGCGCTTAACATTGCCCCTACACAGCACTGTACTGTACAGCAGCCGCTGTTAAGGAAGCGTCCGCAGAGGTGCTGTATTGTACAATACAGCACTGCCGCGGACGCTTCTTTGACAGCGCCGCGGCTGCTGTACAATTCAGCATCGCTGAAATGGAGGTTTAATCCTTGAAGCCACTCGACCACAATATACATCTGCAAGTCTCTAAAGGTTCCACTGTCCGAGGTACTTAAATACGCTCAAATGTCTCTCTTGTGCACCTCAGCCGTGTTTGTCTTCCACTCCTGTGGAATTTATTGGTGGATTTATTACTTGTGAATCGTTGTTTTTACAAATGCCACAAAACAAATATCCATAGTACAATATGTATTCTGTACAGTCTTAAATACATAATACATATAATACATATGAAGAAGTATGTAAAGGACACATACCTCACATTAGATATTATATATAAGAGATAGTCAAGTAAATAGCAGCACTGTCCTTACTGGTTTGCAGATATATCACATCATCAGCACTTAGTGTATTACTGATCATGGATATTATGAGAACCTCCATTGCAGATGTCCTGGTGTGTGTGTGTGTGTGTGTGTGTGTGTGTGTGTGTGTGTGTATATATATATATATATATATATAAACAAAAACAGACATAGGTCCTCTGCACTCACCATGTACAGACTGGGGTGCAAGAGGGGGTTGCCCACATTGTATAGTATCCCTGTTTTCTTGTCTATATATATACATATATATATATATATATATATATATATATATATATATATATATATATATATATATATATATATATATATTTATGTTTGGAAACCCCCCCTTAAGAATCCTGCGTTTGCGCCTGTAACGGTTTATTTTTTTTAACAATTTTTTTCAGTTAATTTAACTTTTCCACATTAAGCGTCCCTTCTAAGTGAAAAAGGTGTGTAGGATTGTGTGCCAATGTCACTTTTATTAATAAATCATAAATAATAAAGTCTTGTTATTATATCTGTCACTCATATTCCTCTTGCAACTTCCTTTGCGTTTCACAAATTGGGATCTGCAAACTGCAGCTTGTGCCCTGCAGCTGTTGTCCGAGCAGGTGCCAAGCGAGACCAGTAGGAGAATGCGGCAGACAATGGAGAACATATTATATTACATCCAAAGCAGTAGATTGAAGCAAGATGATATATAAAAAACTAATAGTTAGAAAATGAATATGAACGGCACCATTTTGTTACAGCTAAGGGTCTAATCATAAACCCGTAAAACCAGACGGAGAGGTCTTCACCTTTAGCAGCCGCCTTTCCCATAGAGCTCGTTATGCTCACAGGTACTCGGATGCCCCCAGGTCTTATACTCAAGGTAATACAGGTATACAGATAAAAGATAAGTGCTCCAATCCACTTTAACACACTCAACCTGAGACGAACAGCATGTAGGGAGATTCTCGCAAAAGCTCAATGTTGTATATATATTATCCAATCCTGCAGCGCTCAGTATCAGGACATAAATAAGACAAAGAAATAACCATCTAAAAGTAATTATAAATAAGAAAATAAATAAATAAGAAAAAAAAAATTATGTAAAATAAAAATGGATAAAGACAAGGAAAAAAAATAAAAATAAATATAAAACATGCCAAATGTCAACTGATCAATCCACTTGAATATAAACAATTCACACGCAGTCTAGAAAGGTGTGAGTGATGATAAGCTTAATCTCAATTTATATTTGTATATATATTGATGGCTACAAGATATCAAATCAGAGCATCATGAATGGTAAACTGCCATTCCCATGTGTCAAATGGAGGCACTCACAGTAAGGATGAAATAGACTTTAATAGGTATTCCTCAAGATGAGAAGAGATGTTATATGCTGTTACCTGTTGCAATATTGTTCACCCAAATGTAGCGCTGTGTTACTAAACTGGTTCTCGGGAGGAATACAGTTACCGCCCGATGTTCAATCTCAATCACAAAGTTCGTTTCTCTGAACCTGTTAAGATAACGTTCGCCCAAAGTGGCGCTGTATTGCTGAGCTGGTTTCCGGAAAAGTAAATTCTACCGCCCGATGTTCAATATCAATCAGAGAGCCGTTCCCCGATGGTATCCCTCCGGTCAGCAGGGCTGTCCCAAAATGAGGCCAAGGGAAGTGATTAGTATTTGAAAACTTTATTGAGCAAATAAAAAAGCACATAAGTACTCCAATAGCTTCGAACATCAATATGCATTGAATCTGCAAACATTCCTCAACGCATTTCGTTCCGATACAGAACTTTATCAACAGGTGTATGAACGTACCGTAGCGCAGAGTAGCAGAATAAAAGCGTTTGGCGTGATCAGGAAACAAGCCGTGGTCTGGGTCCGAAGCAGGTAACGTGGTCAGGGTCAGGCGAGATGTCAGGGCTGGCAGAAGACAAGGAGAATCCAGTAACGAAGCAAAAGGTCAGGGCAACAGGCAAACAATCCAATAAACTAATCCAAAGCTCATACACAGGAAATCCAAAATAGAAATAGATTCAAGGTACAGGAGCAGGCAAGTACACAGCACTGAGAACAGGAGCTCTAACCGGCAGGGAGGCTAGGCTCTCCCTGCCTTATATACAGGCACTGCCCAATGACAGTAGGGAAAAGCAGCCAGGTAATAGCCACAGGGTTGCTTAATTACTCCAATTGCGCAGGCGCCCAGCTGCACCTAATGCCAGGATGCGGCGCTAGCTATACAGCGCCCTGACCGTTGCCTAGGCTGGGACGAGACCCGTCATATGGACGACAGGGACACAGGTGAGGAGGGGTCAAGGAACCCCGACATCCAGGTTTTCCAGGGAACTGTTTAAAGAATTCCTTGATGAGTTTGTCAGCGTGCAGGCGTCTCCAAGGGACCCACGAGCGTTCTTCTGGGCCGTAGCCCTTCCAATGCACCAATGGGTTTGTTCCTGAACCTCCTTGGAGTCGAGAATCTTCTCTATAATAAATTCATTAATGCAAGTTGACTGGTCGAGGTTTGGATTGTTCCGGAGTCTCAAACTTGGAGGATGAGACAACAGGTTTCAAAAGGGAACAGTGAAACGTATTAGGAATTCTAAAAGAAGGTGGAATCTTCAGCCCGAAGGCAACAGGGTTAACTCTTTTAACAAAAGAAAAAGGTCCAATAAACCTAAGTCCCAATTTCTCCTACTTTAAGAAAACAGTTCTTACGCTGACGATCTGCAAAAAATTTTGATCGAAAGGAAGCCTGAAGCAAGGCAGAATGGACCTTCTTCCAAATAAGTCTGAAACAGGCAGTTGTTTGGCGTATCTCAGGAGAACCAGAAGGATTGATTGAGGAAATAGAATTAGACCTGGGATGAAGGCCACAGTTGCAAAAGAAAGGCGATGTGCGGGAGGAAAAATGGCAGAAGTTATTATAGGCAAATTCGACCCACGGAAGTAAAGAAGACCAATTGTTATGAAATTTGGAAATATATACTCAGAGGAATTGTTCCAATGACTGATTGACTCTTTCTGTCTGTCCGTTTGACTGAGGATGATAGGCAGATGACAGACTGTTGTTAATGCCAAGGTGGGTGCAGAAAGACCTCCAAAACTGAGCGATGAACTGAGACCCACGGTTAGGAACAATGCTCCTCATAGATCCATTTTGGTGAACACTGAAGCACTTCTGAGTTGATCGAAGAGAACCAATATGAGCGGAAGTGGGTAGGTGTTTTAAACGGCGATTTTATTTAACCCACGGAAATCAATACAGGGTCGAAGAGAAACGTCCTTTTTAGAGACAAACTCCAACTGGGGATTTAGACGGACTAATAAAGCCTATTTTTAGATTCTCCTTAATATACTCATCCATGGCCTGCTTTTCGGGTATCGGGAGGGAGTATAGTCTCCCTTTAGGGAGTTTAGAGCCAGGAACTAGGTCAATAGCACAATCGTAGTCACGATGAGGAGGTAGCGTGTCTGCTGCCTGTTTAGAGAATACATCACGAAACTCATGGTAGGAAAGGCAGCAGCTGATCCAGAGAGACCTGGAGCAGACGAACAGGCACAGATAGGCAGGATGAAGAACAAGAAGAATTCCAGGGAATGAAGTCTCCCTTGTTCCAATCGATGACTGGACTGTGGAGATGCAGCCAGGGGTGTCCCAGGATCACCGACACGGAAGAACAATTAATAAGGTAAAAGGACAAGGCTTCAGAATGTAGTGCCCCCACGGTGAGACAGCGGCTGGAGACTCAGGACCGGACACAACCTGGAGACTCAGGATCGGACACAGCGGCTGGAGACTCTGAGCTCAAGGCAGAGGCTGGCACCTCGGAACAGGAGACAGAGGCTGGCAACTCGGAACAGGAGACAGAGGCTGGCACCTAGGAACAGGAGGCAATGGCAGGAGACTCAGTGCTGGCGGTAGCTGGGACTGGCACCGCAGGACAGGCGGCAACTGGAACTGGCACTGCAGGACAGGCGGCAACTGGAACTGGCAGATTAGGCTCCATCCCAGGGAATGAATTAGGTTGAAGTACAGCAACAGGAGGTGATGTGCAAAACAATCCAGGGTCTGGAGAGGAGCACACTGAAGGCTGCTCCATAGGATGTTGTGGTCTGCAGAGCGGACAGCCTTGTAAGAAATGTTCGCCACTGGCGCAGTAGAGGCATAGTTTACCAATCCTTCTGCGCCATCGTTCCTCCTCAGTGAGATGGGGACGCAGGTAGCTTGGTCGTTTAGAATCCCTAATGGTAGGGACCGCTGGCATTACCATGGATGCAGCTCCAATGTCAGAAAAAGTTCTGGGAGGATTCTCTGCGGTCTGCATGCTTTCATTAGAGGAGTTTGTTGCTTTATTCCAGCAAAATATATAAGCAAGTATTCAGTTCCAGGAACATGCAGGTTTTCATAAACCGGTATAACTCCCAACATAAACATGGTGTGGCAGGAAGGTACTCAGAAATAACAGGTTCCACAGAATGCTAATATAGTTTGAATGCAGGGATATGAATGGTGAGTTACCCAATTCCAGGATGCAAAAGTCTGTCCAGGAAGCAAACAGAGTCCAGGCAAAGTAAATGTCACAAGCAAACTAGCATAGTCCGGTAATCAGGCCGAGGTCTAGGGTAACGAGAGGTCAAGCAGTATCCAGTATTCAGGCAAGGTTCGGGGTCACGAGCAGACAAGCATAAACGGTAAACAGGCCAAGGTCACAACGGGAGATCAAATATCAGCAGAACCAACTGGAACAGGGGGAACACAAGCAGCAGCCAGGTATACACGGATGAACTGCACAGAGCACAGCTTGAGGCAGATATTTGAAGCAGTGCGACAGGTGCAGTTCAAATTAGCATCAGACAAGTAGATTAACTCCTTCAGGCATGTTGCAGTGCCCAGGAGCGGAACAGCAGTACCTCTGGTGGATTATAGGTACTGCTGCCAGATAGAAAACATAGGCAGTCATAACACTCTTCATGGTGTTCATACTAGGAATCCTGACCCCTGTTGCATATACAGCCGAGGCAAAGCTCCCAGGATGATATGCGGCATGTGCATAGTTTATACTGATCAACACCCATACTATGGTATGTACACACTGATGCTAACCACATGTTGTGCAACTATTTCCACATTAGGCATTAAGAAACCAATACTACGTGTTCTATCCAGAAAATTTTGCCAGCCAGGTGGCATTAAGAAGGAGCCGGATGGGGGGCAGTTGTAATAGTTTGCAATAATATTGAAACCAGTTGGAGGTTATTGCCCACACCTGCCAGAACTGAGGGTCAGTGGTCTAACACACGCTGTTGGCTGTAGTGCTCAAATAGTGTCTGTTCTTATAGGAGAAACAATGGTTTATTCGATTATAATAGGACTCTGTAGACTCCAACAGCCAGGTGACAAGTACAAACACCCAGGTGTAGCACCCGGGAAATAGGAACTGGGGAGAACACTGGATACTATACACCTCCTTCCTGATTTATGAAGGCTACCACTGTTCTGTTGTGTGAGAAAAATCTAAGATACTTGCATTTCAGATGAGGATGAAGTGATGAACCGTTTTCCATACTGTTCTCATATCCAAGATGTTTACATGGAGACTTGTCTCATTTCGTGACCATTTGCCTTGCACTACTTGCCCTTGAAGGTGAGCTCCCCAACCTGTGACACTAGCATTTGTTGTTCATGGAACCACAGACCCTGCCTCTAGCAGTGACGTTCCTTTTGTTGGGCTTAGCTGAGTGACCGGTGTTTTGTTTAGACATTTCCTTATACGTTCCGACTGGAGATCTCAGTATTTCCATCTTGCTAACAAGATTACCAATATGGTGGATGAGAAATCCCCACCAATCACAAACCTTCCTTTATTATGACTTCTCTCTGAGTCTGCAGGTGATGTGCTGGGGACTGGATCTAGATACACCTTTCCTGTGATAACAAAAACTCAGTTGTATGGTGTCTATCTGGACCCCCAATAACAGAATATATAGTGATGGGATAAGATGACTTTTCACCTTGTTTACAAACAACACTGATCCAGAAACTGTATTAGTTGAGCAGTCTTGTAAATAACACTGCGTTCTGAATTCCCCACCACTAGAATGTCTTCCAGATAAGGCCATTCCTTAACCCTTTGCTTTCTCAGTTGTGCTCTAAGTGTAACTAACACTTTGGTAAATGTCCTCGGAGATGTCACCATCCTGAAGGGCAGACAAGTGAACTGAAAGTGTTGGCACAGTACACAGAATCTGAGAAACTTCCTGTGATGAACAACCACAGGCAGGCGCGGGAGGTATCAGCCCGGGGGGCGCACAGGTGGCCGCATCACATGACACGCGATGTAGCACACAAATATCAACTTTAAATTTCAGTGTACAAATAATCTATCAAGTATTTGTGTGTTACATGAAAACACAGTCAGTATTTAACTTATGTGCAAAACAGAATACTAATTTGCACCCCTTGCATTGTAACATGGTTTTGTCCAGGAGACTGAAATAAGAAGTTTCTCAAGTCAAGATCCTTAATGAATCAGGCCCATGGTCCCCACAGAGCCCTGATCTCAACATCATCGAGTCTGTCTGAGATTACATGAAGAGACAGAAGGATTTGAGCAAGCCTACATCCACAGAAGATCTGTGGTTAGCTCTCCAAAATGTTTGGAACAACCTCCTTGCTGAGTTTCTTGAAAAACTGTGTGCAAGTGTACCTGGAACTAAAACTGTTTTGAAGGCAAAGGGTGGTCACACCAAATATTGCTTTCATTTAGATTTCTCTTCTGTTCATTCACTTTGCATTTTGTTAATTGATAAAAATAGACTATTAACACTTCTATTTTTGAAAGCATTCTTACTTTGCAGCATTTTTCCACACCTGCCTAAAACGTTTGCACAGTACTGTGTGTGAGATTATATAATATATATATATATATATATATATATATATATATATATATAATTTTTTTTTTTTTTCAAACAATGTTGTCTCACGCATACAGGAAAGAGCACAAAAATATTTTACTCCCTACACAGTACAATTAAACGAAGGGTCTCTTATACTCCGGATGAGGAGTCACGTTGAATTTGCTCATGTTGCTCTGCATCCGGTTGTGAAAGAACTAACACCCAGGTTACTGCATTAAAGGGGCGGAAAAACTATATAAGCTTAGAGCGTGCCTTCTTAGCTGCTGCTGAATATATTTTAATTTTTGGTTGGTGAATGTGCAACACAAATTGACATATGTAAAAAGAAAATTGCACCAGACGCTTCGTGTATAGTATAATAAACATCTTATGAAAAGTTAATTTATTAATGTAAAGAAAGTGATACAATGCTTGCCTCATGGGTGGATAAATACTTTAATTAGAATTACATTACATTGTTGAACACAAATTTCTACTAAAAAATAACAACTTATTAACTCTGTGAATAGGTGTGAATTGGATGATATTGAAGATGCAGATTTCTATGAAAAACAATTCTCACAATCAGAATATGAAAATGGGCTCCCAAATGTGTAAATTATCTAATGTTAAATGAGATATAATTTTGGTGCAAAATATTTCCCATATTCAGAACATGAAAATGATCTTTCTTTTAGATTTATGGTGCATAGCAATAGCTGATTTTTATGCAAAGCATTTCCCACATCAACAACATGGAAATGTCTTTTCACCTGCGTGAATCCTTTGATGATTATCAAGAACATGTTTCTGTGTACAACATTTCCCACAATCAGGACATGGAAATGGCTTTTCATTTATCTGAATCACTTTGATCGTTGTGCATTTTCTGATGCTTGCTGAGATTTGATTTAACTGAAAAACATTTCCCACATTCAGAACATGAAAATGGTTTCTCACCTGTGTGACGTCTGTGATGTAGAACAAGCTGTGCTTTTTCTGCAAAATGTTTTCCACATTCAGAACACAAAAATGCCTTTTCACCAGTGTGAGTTTTATGGTGTCTAATTAGAGCTGATTTATATTTAAAGAATTTCCCACACTCAGAACATGAAAACGGCTTTTCACCTGTGTGACTCCTTTGATGATAAACAAGATGTTGTTTCTGCGTAAAACATTTTCCACACTCAGAACAAGGAAATAGCTTTTCACCTGTGTGAATCCTTCGATGATTAACAAGAGGTTGTTTCTGTGTAAAACATTTCCCACAATCAGGACATGAATAAGGTTTTTCACCTGTGTGAATCCTTTGATGAGAAACAAGGTTTTGTTTCTTTGCAAAACATTTTCCACATTCAGAACATGAAAATGGATTTTGATCGGTGTGCATTTTCTGATGATCAATGAGAACACATTTCCTTGAAAAACATTTCCCACACTCAGAACATGAAAATGGCTTTTCACCGGTGTGACTCCTTCGATGACTAACAAGATGTTGTTTCTGCGTAAAACATTTTCCACACTCAGAACATGAAAATGTCTTTTCACCTGTGTGAATCCTTTGATGACTAACAAGATGTTGTTTCTGCGTAAAACATTTCCCACACTCAGAACATGAAAATGGCTTTTCACCTGTGTGAATCCTTTGATGACTAACAATATGATGTTTCTGCGTAAAACATTTTCCACACTCAGGACATGGAAATAGCTTTTGATCTGTGTGCGCTTTCTGATGATTGATGAGAAATGATTTATTTGAAAAAGATTTTCCACATTCAGAACATGAAAACTGACCTGTGTGAATGTTATGATGTCTCACAAGAACTGAATTATATTTAAAGCATTTGCCACAATCAGAGCAAGGACATGGCTTTTCACCTGCACAAATCTTTTGATGAGAAAAGAGAGATTCTGTCTGTGTAAAACATTTCCAACCTGACTTTTCATTAACTCTTTGTATTGCATTATCTATAACAGTATCTGAATTTTCAGGAAAACATCTTCCATAGTCAGAAGGTTCAGATGATTTATCTGCACTGTCAGTTGCTGGTAGGGTAATGGTATTTGCTCTTCTAGAATTTTGTATAACCTCATTTTCCATTTCACAGTCTAGAGATAAAATGGGATGTCCGGCTGAGGTATTCCTGCTGTTGGGTCCATCTGTTGGAAGTAAAACATACAATGAATGGTGTCATAAACAAGTTTTCCAAGTGTGTATCTTGGGGTGTGAGCTTCCATATGAATGTCTGTGTGTAAAATAACTTGAAGTTTAGTACCTGTTTGCAGTAAGTTAGAGCATTAAACGTGGGGAAGATATATGTCAGCACCCAGCATCATCTATAGTGCCAGGCAGCTGTACAGCTGAACAATACAGTTGAGGCCAAGTGCCAGCTTATCTGTTGTCCTTTTTGCTTACAAGTATTGCTTAATATTGAATTATCTGGTGTGTAGTCAACCTGTAAACAGAAATTTCAGTGTATGCAAAAAACTGAAAGATAGAGAGGATTTTTAACTCGCAGTAAATTATGTTTCTCTGCGTCCATTGGGGGACACTGCGATACATTGGGGTATATTAGGTGGAATTGGAACAAGGGCACTTTAAATCTTAAATTGAAGGACAGCTCCGCCACTACTATGCCCCTCCCAAGGGAGCTACTTTCAGTTTTAGCAAAGTGCCTCATGGAGAAGGCTGCTTTTCTTTAGGGCTCTGTTCCCTGGATTTTTATTGTTACTGTTTCATTTTATTTTCAATTAATATTTTCCTTGTTGGCATTGCTCACGGATGTCTCCCAAGGAGTGGATAGCCTGCGGACTTCCTCCACTCTGGGTCCCTGAGCCGAGGTGAGCAGCCTGCTGGCTTCACTCACCTCTGCCAGCGCTGCAGCCCTCTCCCTTCTCACACTCAGAAGATGCCTCCTACAGTATGTCAGTCACAGCACTGAATGGTGAGCAGCGGACGCAGGTCACAGCTGTGCCACCCCCTTTACCAATGAGCAGTTCTGCCCTGCAGAGTACGACTCAGCTGGGGGTCGGCAGCCTCAGCAGTTCTCCGCTATGGAGAGTACAGCTCTGGTTAACAGTGCGACGGTGTGAGCTGAGCGACAAGCAGTTCCTTCTTATGAAGATGTGGCTCGGCAGAAGGGAACACCGTGCAACAGGTCTCCTCTGAGGAGAGAACGTCGCTAGCGGTCATTGCTCTGACTGGGGGCATTGTAGAGGTGAGAACGCAAAACTGTAAGTAGACACGGTGACATTTGTCTGGCTTTTCTTCCGGAAGCGGCTATTTTCCCTCCTACAGTAGTTATAGATTATAGTGCTGCACTCTGCAATAAAACTGTGCTTCTCACATTCGTGCAGCAGCATGGAGACTGCTACAAAGAGCTGGCCGCCTAGTTGGTTGACGAGTATGTTACCAATCGACCAAAGTGGGGGGCATCTACGGTCCCCCCTCCGGCATAAGGACCAGCAACCATTCTGATCATTGGAGGTGCTTCCCGTGCCAGCAGCTAGCCCAGGGAGCCAGGCCTGGTCCTTCCACCATGGCTTGCTGCCATGAAGACTGACAATTTGTTTCTGAAGAACTCCACCCCAGAGGCAATGGAGGTAGTTGAAGGTAAATAAATAAAAAAGATAATTTATGAAATAGTTTTATCATTAAAAATTCTCAAATTATTTGAGCCTTTATTTGGAATGTTTTAAGCTAAAGTTTTAAGTTAAGTGCTGAGAAACTGACTGGTGAGAGTCGTCATGGCTGGGGCTCAACTTAAAGACATTCCTATGGCTCAGGTTAATCTTGATTGGGGGACAGGACCGAAGTTCATGGAAATGGAACAACTGGATGCACTGCCCACCAGTGTCATCCTAGTAAACAACTGCTGTGAGAGCTGGTGCTGGGCACAGTGTGCAACTGTGACTTCTGCACTATGTGTGGGGAAAATCTATATTTTATTGGTTTCGCTCCCCAGGAGAGAGCATAGAGAAACGCCATATGCTGTATGTAACTGCTCTGACTACATGACAGTCAGTCCACATACTGATCTAAGCTCTCTGCTGGGTGACCTACTACCTACATCACAGTACATGAGGTGGAGGAGCTGAATGAAGGAGCTCACACACTGGGCAGATACTTTGTCCTAATTAGTATGTAGTGACAGAGGAGGGCGCAGAATAAGAGATTGTTGTATGGACAGAACATGGAGAAGAACTGAGTCTGTTCTGTATATAATGGTTATTACTCACCTGTGCTGGTATCTGTAGGAATGTCCTCCGTACCCAGCTCATCACCCCTCACATACGTCTTTTCTCCACCATCAATGTGGGTTACATGAATCCCCTCTCCCTCCTCTCTATCTTCATCCTTAACATGTATCAGGTTTTCATCCTAAATAGCACACACAATAAAATCACATTATAATATCGGACTATAATATAATATAAATGATACTAGGGAACACTCATATCTGATGAAATAGCTATTGTGAAGAAACGCGTCAGGATAAACACTCTTTGATTAGGACCCCGCTACATCTCCTATACAGACACTCAGGACATTAGGATATCTGATCACTTTAGCATTCACCATTTGCAGTGTGGTGCTTTAAGGAACAACAAGATCATCTTGGAGATCGGAGGGTTACACCCGCACAGCGGATCGGTGAGCTAGTTGTGTTATCTGCCTGTTCAGCTCATTATATCTCCGGTTAAGCAATAGGACTTCCATGTTCCTAAAGTGAAACATTTTGGCTGTGTTTACCTTATACTTCTCACCAGCTGTGGATTATATCATTTCTGACTGCCCCATTGTTCACTCCTTTATAGATTGGGACTGATGTTCCCAAGGAGAACAGTACCCTGATGTTATATGCCAATGTCATGGTTATATTTATGTAAATAATGTCTTGTTCCTTCCGCATAGGTTTACAAACATAACATTAAAATGTATCTCTCATCTTCCCCACCTCTAATTTGACCAAAACGCCATTCAATTTACAGATCTTGTCCTGGCAAATATATTTATACCATCACATTTACAGGGCGCTTCCACTAGCAGGTAATTAGTTTAAAATCACCCAAAAATGAAGGATTGCCATTACATGGTGCACTGATCACATACAATTAAAACATATTATTTTGTTGTAATTTCATCTAAAATATGGTAAAATATTAAAATACAGAATGAGAATTAATGTGAAAGGAAAATGAATGTATTACATTTTAGAGTGACAATCTTTCTCTAATTCATTGAGTCTTAAATCATGTACAAATGTTTTTAACCATGTCAAAACACCATAGTATCTTTCAAGAATGTGGTAAGTAATTCTCCTGAGAAGTTTCAGATTTCTGTATATAGAGGGTTTTTAGCATATTAAAGAGAACAATATCTATCGATCTATTCGACAATTATATAAACAGATCAATTCACTGATCTCAGATATAATTTTTATCTTCAATACTTTATAAATGGATATTTAATTGTATCACCTAATTTCCTGTGAATACAGAATATACTGTGAATAATGTAGAATAAACTCATATTGTATCAGTCTCCACAGTTCATCACAGTATACAACATGAAATATTGTTCTTATCCTATTGTACAGATGTTTCCTTCCAGTTCTATTTTTTCAAATAATAATATATAAATTTGTTAGTGTCCCTTGTTATAATATGTATATATCTCTTACACTGATATTTATCCAAGTTGTAAATCCTGACTTAATTCTGCAAAAGATTTCCAAACTAGTGTATTCTGTTTCCTATTCATTATAATATGGATGTCACGATTTGATTCACATCATATATACATTAACTTCTGTACTCCTAGTTTTTTAATCAATACTTTAGGATATTGTAATAAATTTCTCATTAGAACTTGATCCTTTAATGTGTCTGAATCATCCTACATCCCTACAGTAATTGTCATAATGAGTGATTGTGAATTGTTACATTCCTTTCATTTTCCTTTGACATTAATTCTCATTCTATATTTTAATATTTTAAAATATTTTAAATGAAAATAAAGTGTTGAATACGAATAAATAAAATAATAGGTTTTAAATGTGTGCAATCATTTCTTCAGTGCACCATGAAATATCAGCCATTCTTTTTTATGATGGTTAAATTCCCAGCGGTTTTGCATTAAAAGACCAAATACATGAATCATTAATGCTTTACTTACCGTTACTGTGACATATTAAAGAGAAACAAAGTAGAGAGAATCATAAACTAAGTAGAGTATATGAGAAACATACAAGACTTATGAAATATACGATATATGACACATAGGAAAAAGTCTGGATATGATTTGCATTAAACCACTTCTGTGAATATAGTTAATTACAAATGTTATTCTTCTCTGAATACTTATTAATAAAATGTTATATAATAAAGCAATGATACCACTTGGACACTGTACCTGTACAGGGTAACTATTCCTCTCATATAATATATCTGCTTTGGTCACTTATCCACAGATCTTTGTTGGAAGTGTCAGTCAGACTCCAGTAAAATGTCTGACATGACACTGAGCGGTCATCATATTGTTTTACATTACAGAAATATATTACAGTTTCCATATTCATGAATCCCACAAATATGTCTCTTAGAGATGACTGATGACCACTGTGACATGGATGTCCCCCACCAATATAAAGTCACTAACAGATGGAGTGGGCTGGAGAGAAATGGCTCATACACAATTTATGTGACTGGGTGACACCAATACAGCGTCCTATTAATCTCAAGTAAACTTGTTCCATTTAGACAGAGTCAGGACGGCCCATTTCTTCTTATATCGGAGCCATGTCTTGAACGCCCATAAACTTGTTTATTCTCTCCCTCTATTTACACTTACTCTGGTTGTCAGAGAATAATGAATTCCCTTTGATAGACCTATAGTACTATGTACTAACATGTGTGAAAGTTTGTATTAGTGTCATCTGTGTCTAATGTTATGGTTGTTATGGTGTAAATACATTGCTCATTTTTTCGCACACATAAAATGCAAAATCAAAATAAACATAAGAACCTGACATCAGTTTTATTATTAGAACTGCTAATTATATGTACCTGAAATTCATGTGGGATATTTCCCTCTTCCGCTCTATAAATAGGACTTGGACATCTCTCTGATACATTTCCATTATCGGATCCATCTGTAGGAGATGAACACACACAGGGACTGACCACATGATTTATATAGGATATATCAGAGGATGTGTATATCTAGTTAGGTCTCTTACCCAGTGATGTGAGGGGCCGGTGATTCTCCATCATGAGGTCCGTGTACAGATCCTTGTGTCCATCTAAATACTCCCACTCCTCCATGGAGAAATAGACAGTGACATCCTGACACCTTATAGGAACCTGACACACACAATGATACAGTCATCACCCAGACACATCCCCTGGTGTTACTGTATAATGTCCCATTCCCAGCAGTCACCTCTCCAGTCAGCAGCTGAATGATCTTGTTGGTGAGTTCTAGAATCCTCTGGTCATTGTTTCTCTCATGTATCAGTGAGTGAGGTGGAGGTTCCATGATGGGGCTCTGGGTCCTGCTCCATCCTCCTGACACCTGGGAGCTGATGCTGGATGATACATGATTACTGGACTCCTTCCTCACTACTGTGTAATCCTGTATAATGAGAGACAGTAGTAAGTATCGCTATACTTGAGGTTCAGTGAAATTCCGAAACTGGTAGAAGACCTATATGACACCTTGATCTGGGTATTTCTAGAAATGATTCATAGGAGACATGTATGTAGGTGAAGAAAATAATATCCAGTAAAGAAAATACCATAAAATTACTTGTCTGACTGAAACTGTCTGAAATCCTCACTCTACTCTCTTCCTCTTTTTCCTCAACCTGACCCCTTGACTCTGTTCTCTCCAAACTTCTCTGCTCCCTCTCCTCCAATGATTGTCTTCACCTTGCTCACCTCTTAAACCTTTCTCTCCCCACTGGTGTCTTCTCCTCCACCTTCAAACATGTTCTCATCACCCCTATTCTCAAAAAATCTTTCATATACCAATCCCCTCTCTCAAACTACCTCCCCATTTCTTTGCTCCCCTTTGCTTCTAAATTTTGACTCCACTCCCGTCACCTGTTCACTCCGCTCTGCCTGGGACCTATGCCTCTCCTCACCTCCAAGACTTCTCCTGTGCTGCTCCCCACCATTGTTACTCTTTACCTCCCTGAACCTACAATCCTTTAAATGGTCCTTCAAAACTCACCTCTTCCTGCTCACCTATCCAACCCCCACTTCACCATCTTGTCCACCACCTGGTCTTCCTTTGCCCACTATCTCCAATTTATTCCAGTTGCTCCTACTCTCTCTAACCTCCACTCCTTCTAGAATGTAAACTCTGAGGGGCAGGATCCTCTCTCCCTATTGTCTCATGTCTGTCTACTGTCCATCTTCCTCATATGTCCTTGTCATGTCTTTTACTGTCCCCACAGTTTTATACTTGCACTCACTGATGCTCCTTAGGTTTAACTGTCTCCATGTATCTGTGATCCTGCTCACTGTAGTTATGTGTTATCTATATTGGTACAATTGTCTGGAGCTACAGAACCTGTGGCACCCTATAACTAAATAATAATAATAATAATAATTATTATTGATAAATAACAGTACATCTGGTACTATCACTTTCTTTGTTAGCTCCACATCATCAACAGGGCAGCACGGAAGCTCAGTGGTTAGCACTTCTGCCTCACAGCACTGGGGTCATGAGTTCAATTCCCGACCATGGCCTTATCTGTGAGGAGTTTGTATGTTCTCCCCGTGCGTGGGTTTCCTCCTGGTGCTCCGGTTTCCTCCCACGTTCCAAAAACATATCGGTAGGTTAATTGGCTGCTAACAAATTGACCCTAGTCTGTGTCTGTCTGTGTTAAGGCTGTAAGCTCCAATGGGGCAGGGACTGATGTGAGTGAGTGGCACTATATAAAAAATGTTAATAATAATAATCTAACCCTGGACAATACTCAATATTAATTCTCTGAGGATTTCAAGAGATAATAGCGATTTCAGTGTGACATTTCTAGATCACCTCACCTCTCCAGTCAGCAGAGAGATGATCTCCAGGGTGAGATTAAATATCCTCTCAGTCATGTGACTCCTGTCCTTGTCCATCATGAAGACTCTGGGAATGGGCAGACCTTGGCAGTGAGCTCTGTAGGTAGAAACTGATATCATTTATTTGTTTTAAATATCCTGGTGGGATGGAATTCTGTATTGAGATAGTTGAAACTATAGGGCTATTAAATCCATTTTCCATCAATATAATCAACCCACAAAGTAACATCAGCATGAATGTTCAGATCATTCCTTCAGCTCACGCTACAGTTCATACATTTTTGTTAAAAGGAAAATACCATCACATTCACATAGCAGAGCACCTGCAGAATACAGAACTTTTGAACAATTGGAAATCAATGGGATTTAAAAAACTGAAAAACTAGTCTATAACCAGGTACTGGCAATGCAGTGTAAAATGTACAGTGTGTTATAGTACTCCTTCCCTGCACACTCACCTGAGTCCCCTCTGCCTGGTCTCCCTGCACTGTCTACACTACTCCTTCCCTCCATACTCACCTGAGTCCCCTCTGCCTGGTCTCCCAGCACTGTCACCACTACTCCTTCCCTGTACTCTCACCTGACTCCCCTCTGTCTGGTCTCCCAGCACTGTCACCACTACTCCTTCCCTGCACTCTCACCTGACTCCCCTCTGCCTGGTCTCCCAGCACTGTCACCACTACTCCTTCCCTGCACTCTCACCTGACTCCCCTCTGCCTGGTCTCCCAGCACTGTCACCAGTACTCCTTCCCTGCACCCTCACCTGACTCCCCTCTGTCTGGTGTCCCAGCACTGTCTCCACTACTCCTTCCCTGCACTCTCACCTGACTCCCCTCTGCCTGCTCTCCCAGCACAGTCACCACTACTCCTTCCCTGCACTCTCACCTGACTCCCCTCTGCCTGGTCTCCCAGCACTGTCACCACTACTCCTTCCCTGCACTCTCACCTGACTCCCCTCTGCCTGGTCTCCTAGCACTGTCACCACTACTCCTTCCCTGTACCCTCACCTGACTCCCCTCTGCCTGGTCTCCCAGCACTGTCACCACTACTCCTTCCCTGTACTCTCACCTGACTCCCCTCTGTCTGGTCTCCCAGCACTGTCACCACTACTCCTTCCCTGCACTCTCACCTGACTCCCCTCTGCCTGGTCTCCCAGCACTGTCACCACTATTCCTTCCCTGCACTCTCACCTGACTCCCCTCTGCCTGGTCTCCCAGCACTGTCACCAGTACTCCTTCCCTGCACCCTCACCTGACTCCCCTCTGTCTGGTGTCCCAGCACTGTCTCCACTACTCCTTCCCTGCACTCTCACCTGACTCCCCTCTGCCTGCTCTCCCAGCACAGTCACCACTACTCCTTCCCTGCACTCTCACCTGACTCCCCTCTGCCTGGTCTCCCAGCACTGTCACCACTACTCCTTCCCTGCACTCTCACCTGACTCCCCTCTGCCTGGTCTCCTAGCACTGTCACCACTACTCCTTCCCTGTACCCTCACCTGACTCCCCTCTGCCTGGTCTCCCAGCACTGTCACCACTACTCCTTCCCTGCACTCTCACCTGACTCCCCTCTGTCTGGTCTCCCAGCACTGTCTCCACTACTCCTTCCCTGCACTCTCACCTGACTCCCCTCTGCCTGGTCTCCTAGCACTGTCACCACTACTCCTTCCCTGCACTCTCACCTGACTCCCCTCTGTCTGGTCTCCCAGCACTGTCTCCACTACTCCTTCCCTGCACCCTCACCTGACTCCCCTCTGCCTGGACTCCCAGCACTGTCTCCACTACTCCTTCCCTGCACTCTCACCTGACTCCCCTCTGCCTGCTCTCCCAGCACAGTCACCAGTACTCCTTCCCTGCACTCTCACCTGACTCCCCTCTGCCTGGTCTACCAGCACTGTCACCACTGCTCCTTCCCTGCACTCTCACCTGACTCCCCTCTGCCTGGTCTCCCAGCACTGTCACCACTACTCCTTCCTTGCACTCCCACATGACTCCCCTCTGCCTGGTCTCCCAGCACTGTCTCCACTACTCCTTCCCTGCACCCTCACCTGACTCCCCTCTGCCTGGACTCCCAGCACTGTCTCCACTACTCCTTCCCTGCACTCTCACCTGACTCCCCTCTGCCTGCTCTCCCAGCACAGTCACCACTACTCCTTCCCTGCACTCTCACCTGACTCCCCTCTGCCTGGTCTCCTAGCACTGTCACCACTACTCCTTCCCTGCACTCTCACCTGACTCCCCTCTGTCTGGTCTCCCAGCACTGTCTCCACTACTCCTTCCCTGCACCCTCACCTGACTCCCCTCTGCCTGGACTCCCAGCACTGTCTCCACTACTCCTTCCCTGCACTCTCACCTGACTCCCCTCTGCCTGCTCTCCCAGCACAGTCACCACTACTCCTTCCCTGCACTCTCACCTGACTCCCCTCTGCCTGGTCTACCAGCACTGTCACCACTGCTCCTTCCCTGCACTCTCACCTGACTCCCCTCTGCCTGGTCTCCCAGCACTGTCACCACTACTCCTTCCTTGCACTCCCACATGACTCCCCTCTGCCTGGTCTCCCAGCACTGTCTCCACTACTCCTTCCCTGCACCCTCACCTGACTCCCCTCTGCCTGGACTCCCAGCACTGTCTCCACTACTCCTTCCCTGCACTCTCACCTGACTCCCCTCTGCCTGCTCTCCCAGCACAGTCACCACTACTCCTTCCCTGCACTCTCACCTGACTCCCCTCTGCCTGGTCTACCAGCACTGTCACCACTACTCCTTCCTTGCACTCCCACATGACTCCCCTCTGCCTGGTCTACCAGCACTGTCACCACTACTCCTTCCCTGCACCCTCAACTGACTCCCCTCTGCCTGGTCTCCCAGCACTGTCACCACTACTCCCTTAGTACATTAGTACAGCTATATACTGAGTCACTACATGGACATAACATACCTCTCCTGGTGTTAAACAACAACTGAATTATGACGATAATACCAGGTACCAGGAGGTGCAGAGGGATCTGGGTAATGTAGTTTTCTAGTTTCCTCCTCACCTCTTACCCCAGGATAACACTAGATGTAGAACTATAAGTGATATTACGATGTAATAAGACTGCACTATGGCGGCAGACATGTTTGTGAAGACCAGCACGTGTGTACAGTAAACATTAGCACATTCCTACAATAAATAAAGTCTCCTAATCTCTAGTCTGTGTTATCACTGGTGCATTGTGCGGCCATGTATAGTAAGGAGAAGTCCCTTCATCTGGAAGAGAGCTGGTTATATGATGGGAATGAGGAGAATGCAGCAGTCACAGATGTTGTATCTCTGCTGGTTTTACCAGGGTCTGTGCACTCCGCTGCCAGAGATTGCAGGGAGAGGAAAACATGGAGCAAAGGAGCCCGTGGACGGGATAACCCAGATACACTCATGTATCCAATATATATCAGTGGCTGCTGCATCTGCCACTGGGTGTAAGTGGAATATGTATTTTATTATTCATTACACAGGTCACTTGTTCTATTGGAAGTCTTCTGTCTTACTTATCCTGCACACTCCAATGTTACCTACTGAGTTATTTTATAACTGGTACTTTATAAAAAATAATAATTGTATTGATTCATGTGATCTCCCCTCTCGTCCAGTATGGTTGTAAATGTCTTGTACTGTGGTGTAATCAAAATAGCTTCAGTTTTTAGTTACACATGGTGTTCTTGATTAATTTCACTGGGAACCTTTAGAACATTTGTAGATATATTTTTGACGCTTATCTTTACCACTCAGGTAGTTTCTACAGAGGCAATGTAATCGATCTGAGTCCAGCCAACAATAAACAAAAAGCGGGCCCTGGGTAGCTCTACAAATGCCAGTATACACTGCCGACCATGGGTAAGCTGGCACTTATAGTACTACACACTCCAATATACCCATACACTCTAAGGTGGCCAGGGCATGCTGGGATCAGTAGTGCACAATGAAAAAATGATAACATAAATCTTCAATTTTGCTCATTAATCCACACCCACTGCCCATGAGTGTGGGAATACCTTTACTGCTTTCAGCATGGGGCTGGTATGTCCTAGGGACGGGGGTACACCCGATCCACCTATGGGATTTAGCCCCGTGCTCAATGGCCTTGGACTGCTAGACAAGGAGATATATTTACTAAACTGCGGGTTTGAAAAAGTGGAGATGTTGCCGATAACATCCAATCAGATTCAAGCTGTCATTTTGTAGAATGTACTAAATAAATTATAACTAGAATCTGATTGGTTGCTATAGGCAACATCTCCACTTTTGCAAACCCGCAGTTTAGTAAATATACCCAGTGGTGGGATTCAAAAAAATTAACAACAGGTTCTATGTCCTAATGACCATTTTAACTATACCAAAAGATATACCGAAAGGTAGTCTAACAATTCACGCATTAAATACTGCAATAAGAACAGTACAAGAGGTAAAGACAACTAGATTATGTGTAACGGAAGATTTTTAATATTAAATACCTCACAAACAGTTAGTGAAGATATTTCCATATTGCTGTTTGATTGGCGTCCTCACTTGCAATTTTCTTTGCTTTTATCCGAGCATCATCAGCTGTGTGATTTACCCTTAACCATCTTTGCACTGTAGGAGTAGGATTCCATTCCTTCAGCGGTAGGCCGGTAAGACCTGCAGTGACAGGCTCAGCACATCAGCATCATCACGGTTACTCACCCCAGATGCTGACGGTCGGCGACGGTGAGTGACCCAGTAATGTCCGTACTCCCGGCCCGGGCTGCCTGTCTGCTCTGCTCTTCTGCGCTGCCGCGTGATGGCTGATGGTGGCTCCGCGGCCTCCGCCCTGGGCTGGATCTTCTTCTCGCATCTCTCCTCTGCACAGTCTGTTGTGCGTTCAGGACACGTGTAGGGGGAGCCAATCGTTGCAAAGAACAAGGGAGGCAGGGTGGGGCTTACATGATGACTGACAGCCTGAACAGCCCTGCACAGCTTAGAACAGCAGAGCCAGGCCGGTGTGAGCTATTAAACTGATTTGGGATCGTTGTCCAGGCCAGCAGGGCAAGCTGCAGTGCACAAGGTGTAAAAATTTAAAGCAGCCACACACAGAGCTGGATTAAGGCTTTGGGGGGCCCGAGGCACTTAAGACAGGGGGGCCCCTAAAATCTAAAATTAAGGGAATAGTGACAGATGCTGCATTACATCACCTACAGCCCACAGTATGACACTTACAGCTCTCCCAGAGGGCTCGCCTAGGTTGTCTGCATAAGAAATATCATTGTTTCCACAAACTAAAATACTGTACATTAAAACAATCATCAAAACACCACATTAAAATTGGTATTGACACCACACATTAAAACTAGCAATGATACCGCATATTAAAAATACCATTGATAATGCACATTAAAACTAGCAATGATACCGCACATTATAACTAACATAAAAAATAATATATATATATATATATATATATATATATAAAATGTACTAAAATTTTATTCAATATTTATTCAAAATTGCTAATGGGTGTGTTGATGCACCCTTCTACAGACCAAAAAACCTGCATTGTTGTGTACACCATTGAACGGTCACCAAAAATTAGGATTGTCCCACTAGAATCACAACGTTTCACAGACTCTGCTGCTCTCTCCTACCTGTTCTTCTTACTTTCACCACCTGTGCTGCAGGTTTTTTTAGTTGCGGCTTGTCTGGATCCTGGAATGTTGGAGGACCTATTTGGAAAAAAAATGGGTACATTTAGAAAATTACAGCCAGCCCCGAGGTTAAATCAATACCACCCATGATTAATAATTAGGCCTTCCTCCAGCCCCAACATTAAAATAATAGTATTCATATTTAATAAATAAACCTATTTCCCTCCCTACAAACAGGTCCAGCAATAAATGAATAGTATTTGCATTTCAGAAATATACCTATTTCCCGAACCTGTCACTGCCATTAAATAATTCATAGGCACATTTAATAAAGACCTCATTCTCCCCAAACTCACCCCCAAACCACCCCATCTTAAATTAATAGTCCCTACTATTGTGACTCTCTCCCCACCTTTTTCCTTATACTGTGCCTCTCCCCCGCACTTTTTTCTCATACTGTGCCTGTCTCCCCATTTTTCCCTCAATCTGTGCATCTCCCCCCTTTTTTCTCATGCTGTGCCTCTCCCATCCCCCCCTTTTACCTTACTGTGCCTCTCTCCTCCCCGTATTCCTTACTGTGCCGCTCCCCTTATTCCTTACTTGTGCCTCTCTCCCATTATTCCTTAATGTGCCTCTCTCCACCCCTTAGTCCTTACTGTGCCTCTCTCACCTCCTTTTTCCTTACTGTGCCTCTCTCCCATTATTCCTTAATGTGCCTCTCTCCACCCCTTATTCCTTACTGTGCCTCTCTCATCTCCTTTTTCCTCATAGTTCGCCTTTCTGCTTAATTCCCTTTTTTCACTTACCTTTCTATTAGCTTTTCTTTTCTTCTCCTCTCTTCTGTCTTCTCTCTTCTTGCTTCCTCTCCGCGCTGCTCCTCACTGAATGACAGGCGTGACTTGATGACGTCACGCCTGTCATTCAGCATTAACAGAGCAGAGGAAGGAGGGACGCCGGCGCTGAGATCAGGTGAGTAAATCTCTATTTACTAGTTTAGGAATCGGTTCTATAGAACCGGTGCGAACCGGCTGAATCCCACCACTGAATATACCCCAAGGTATGTGCTCATCATCAGCACGGATCTTGCACCAGGGGGAAGCAGACACAACAGATGCGCCTCCTTCCACTTCTACATACCACATAAGATACATGTAATGCCCTTACTGTACTCAGGCTATACAAGCCCGCTCCTTTCCTTCCCTGTTCCGCTCTCTAAGTGTAGAGAGGTACAACAGGCAGATACATCTGAATACAGACATAGATATAAGCCGTTTTACTCAAAAGAAAAGTACATTTGCGCTTATAAGTTGGACTTACGTCCAACTCTACATGTGGGGCTAAAATCATATTTGTTTCTATAATATTCCAAATATTCTGGGTTTTCTCAAATATATTTTTAAAGAAGGAAAACAAAAAGTACCTGTGTTAGACCGTGTAGTTGTCTTTTCTGACAACTGCACAGTCCAGGGTCAAAGTAAGTTTACAATATCCCACTTTTTGTGCAGCAGGACCACAGTGTAGCTATAGATTGGAACTTTGTGCTTCTGGACATGGGAAATGGGGCTCTTGGTGGTTTAGGAGGCTCTATCAAATGCACAGTTTACAGGGAAGTAAAGGGAGAACAAGTTTCAAGCAACTCAGCCAAATTCTTTGTTAACAAAAATGTTTTCATGTTTGTTTCCCTAAAAGTAGTAGAATCAAACATGCAATTTCCTGAGGTGGTATATTATACATATAAATGACATGCAGCTACTCCACCACTGTCTCCCATATCACAAGGATGATATCATTGGCAAGGTCTGAAATGCCAAAACTTAGCATGGGAAGAGATGTGTAATGCTAATGCAGGACATGGAAGGAAACACCGTAGTCCGGCAGTTCCCAAAGTGTGGGCCGCGGCTCCCAGGGGTGCCGCGACGCTGTCACTGGGGTGCCGCGGGCCAGCCATAAAAAAAAAGAACACAGAAACTTACCAATCCGTCGGGCGCCGGGACCCAGCAGCCTCCTCTCTCACGCAGCTGTCACTGAATATCGACGTCAGTAACAAGCTGCGGGAGAGAAGAGGCTGCTGGGTCCCGGCGCCCGACGGATTGGTAAGTTTCTGTGTTCTTTTTTTTTTTTATGGCTAGTGCCTGGCGCGGGGCACAGTGAGAGGGATCACGACAGCGGGGCAGAGGAGGGGGACAGAGAGCAGAGGATGGTGCCAGCGGGGCAGAGGAGGGGGACAGATGGCAGATGATGGTGACAGCGGGGCAGAGGAGGGGGACAGATGGCAGAGGATGGTGACAGCGGGGCAGAGGAGGGGGACAGAGAGCAGAGGATGGTGACAGCGGGGCAGAGGATGGTGACAGCGGGGTAGAGGAGGGGGACAGAGAGCAGAGGCTGGTGACAGCGGGGCAGAGGATGGTGACAGAGAGCAAAGGATGGGGACAGATAGCAGAGGATGGTGACAGAGCAGAGGAGGGGGACAGAGAGCAGAGGATGGGGACAGAGAGCAGAGGAGAGTGACAGCGGGGCAGAGGAGGGTGACAGCGGGGCAGAGGAGGGTGACAGCAAGGCAGAGGATGGGGACAGAGAGCAGAGGATGGGGACAGAGAGCAGAGGAGGAGGACAGAGAGCAGAGGAGGGGCACAGTGGGGCAGAGGATGGGGAGAAAGAGCAGAGGATGGGGACAGAGAGCAGAGGATGGGGACAGAGAGCAGAGGATGGGGACAGAGAGCAGAGGATGGGGACAGAGAGCAGAGGAGGAGGACAGAGAGCAGAGGAGGGGCACAGTGGGGCAGAGGATGGGGAGAAAGAGCAGAGGATGGGGACAGAGAGCAGAGGATGGGGACAGAGAGCAGAGGAGAGTGACAGCGGGGCAGAGGAGGGTGACAGTGGGGCAGAGGAGGGTGACAGCAAGGCAGAGGATGGGGACAGAGAGCAGAGGATGGGGACAGAGAGCAGAGGAGAGTGACAGCGGGGCAGAGGAGGGTGACAGCGGGGCAGAGGAGGGTGACAGCAAGGCAGAGGATGGGGACAGAGAGCAGAGGATGGGGACAGAGAGCAGAGGAGGAGGACAGAGAGCAGAGGAGGGGCACAGTGGGGCAGAGGATGGGGAGAAAGAGCAGAGGATGGGGACAGAGAGCAGAGGATGGGGACAGAGAGCAGAGGATGGGGACAGAGAGCAGAGGATGGGGACAGAGAGCAGAGGATGGGGACAGAGAGCAGAAGAGGGGCAGAAGAGGGGGACACAGCGGGGCAGAGGAGGGGGACACAGCGTGAGAGGGGCAGCGGAGGGGGACACAGCGTGAGAGGGGCAGTGGAGGGGGACACAGCGTGTGAGAGGGCAGAGGAGGGGACAGCGTGTGAGAGGGCAGAGGAGGGGGACATTGTGAGAGAGGGCAGAGGAGGGGGGACAGCATGACAGAGCAGAGGAGGGGGGACAGCGTGACAGAGGGCAGAGGGGGCAGTGTGAGAGAGGGCAGAGTGTCTGGATGCAGAGGGGGCAGAGTGTCTGGATGCAGAGGGGGCAGAGTGCCTGAGGGCAGTGTGTCTGGATGCAGAGGGGGCAGAGTGCCTGAGGGCAGTGTGTCTGGATGCAGCGGGGGCAGTGTGTCTGGATGTAGAGGGACATTTTTGCATACAACTAAATAAGTATTTCTGTCCTGACCTAAATACTTATTACAATTTTTTGACCCAACTACTTCTAAAACAGGACTGCTCAATAATTATTTTGGAGGGGTGCCTTGAAAAAATTTGGAGACTCTAAGGGTGCCGCAAACTGCAAAAGTTTGGGAACCACTGCCATAGTCACTTACAGTACAGATGACAACACCTCTATAGATGCGGAGAGCTGTGTTGAATCAGGACCAGCAATAGAACCACCAGACAGACATCATTGTGGTGAATGAGGGTTTAGAATTACCTTACCATTGCTGCAACTCCTTTCCCATATTAAACATACTGTGCCAGGGTGCGTTCAGATCAGGTCAAGTGGCAATCCGGCTCCCTCCCTGGTTCCCTCCTCCGTCCTATGCTCGTAATGAATGTCGGGCATGATGACATCATCACGACCGACATTCACTGCAAGCACAGCACGGAGGAGCGCAGAACGGAGATACAGCGAGGACTCAGAAAAAAGAAGAGAAGGGGATCGAAACTCGGAGAACAAGGTGATTGAAAGGTAAGTTAAGGGGGCCCCCTATATATATATATATATATATATATATATATATATAATGTGTGTAAAAAAAAGTGATTTTATATATAATCACTTTTTTTTTACATATATCTATATATATATATATATATATATATATAACCACTTTTTTTTTTTTTTTACACACACACACACATATATATATATGGACCATAATGTTGTTAAGATGGCCCTGGTACCAGGTATTTTCATATAAAGGTTAAGCCCAGTAAGACCCCCTCACCTCTCTGTAGCCGAATACGTTTTTCCCGTATGTATATATATCATTATACAAAAGTGGAAGCTGCTCAAATCAATTTATAGGCCATAACAGGTGCTTGAAAGGGTGGGGTTATCCTGCAAGGAAACTACACACAACATTTTTTCCCCCAGCACACTGCAATAAAGATCTGTTGCTGGTTATTGCAGTGTGCTGGGGGAAAAAATGTTGTATATATATATCATTATGTCTACTGTGATTCTATGTACAAGGTAATGTGTCGCTTAAACTGTAGCCGTCCTGAGAGACCCTGACCCACCAAGACTGTTCCGGGTGCTGCCTGCTCTGGAGGAGCGCTAAGCTCTGGCCTAAAGGTTTATTCTTTTTATTTTTTTAGTTATTTTTCAGTTCATTTAACCTTTACAACTTAAACGTCCCTTCTAAGCGAAAAAGGTGTGTAGGATTGTGTGCCAATGTCACTTTTATTAATAGATCATCAGGTCTTGTCATTATATCTGTCACTGAACTTCCTCTTCCAACTTCCTTTGCGTTCTAAAAATTGGGATCCGGGTGCGTTTACTTTGTTCCTTTCCTATTGTTATATAAACCAGCTTATGGTAGCAAAATAGTTTCTTAACATTTTTTATACAAAAACAATTTATTTAATAACAATTTATTTGAAAGATTCATTATTGACACATCTACCTGGTACATTTGCTTGTTCAGAAACAGATACATCTTCATTCTGGATCAGTGATTGATTTTGAAAATTCAATATTTTTCATTTTTATTGAAACGTACTGCTATATATCATATGGAAACCCAGAAAAAAGAGGTATAAAAATGAGACCTTGCCCAACTCTTTAGCGCAATCAGATGAGCTACAAATGCAATGTAAAAAAATGCTAATTATTCATTAAAAAAGTGCAACTTTAAAGCCACAGAACTTCAAAACCAGTGTACATATCAGTCTAAGATTTGGGAGATTTCTTTACACGCATGACAGCATTTAATATACCAAATTTCATTAGAATTTCATTAGAATCTGAAACGGTCAGTTTGAAACCCTGTTTGTTTGATGTGGAATGACCCGTTTTCATCATTACTCCTGGAGCCAGTTCATCAATTGTCTTTGCTGCTGCTGGGCTCCCTTTGAAACTCCTGCTTGGATCCTGACTTCTCCCTGGTATTCACTCCCGTTTTGACCCAGACCCCTGCTTCGTTTGACCTTGCTCCTGTTTACTCCCTGGTATTATTGTGGATCTTTCGGCATCTGATCCCTGGCTTGCCTGACCCTCCTTTGCCGGATTCTTCCGTGGATCATCCGATGCCTCCTGTTATCTGCTAAACCTGGTAGCCTGATTCTCTACTTTATCATTTATGTCTGCACTTCGTCAGTATACCTGGACACCAGTCTTTCCTGCCCCGGCTTCCCAGCTAAATCTGGTTATCCTGACACCTGTATTTCATACTTGCCAACTCTCCCGGACTGTCCGGGAGACTCCCGCATTTTGCGAGAGTCTCCCGGACGAGTGTGGCAATCTCCCTGATAGGAAGTGGGCAGAATTCAGTTTAAACGCCGCGATTCACCCGGAATCGCGGCGTTTAGCCCCGCCCCCACTGTAAAATGACGCGATTTGCGTCATTCTGTCACGGGGGCGGGGCCAAAATGACGCGATTTCAGCGCCACGCCCCCTGCACGCCCACGTCCCAGCCGGCATCTCCCGGAAAAAGAAATACAAATGTTGGCAAGTATGCTGTATTTGCATTTCAACCATCCAGTGCCTTGTTCCTCCATTCAGTGCCTCCTGCTTAACCTGGTATTCAGGCTCCTTGTGTCTGCACTTCTTCTGTATACCTGGATACCAGTCTCTTCTGTTGCAGTTTCCAAGCTATACCTGGTACCTTTTGTTTCTATGGACTATGCATACTGTTAGCCATTGACTGCATCTCTTTATTATCTGTGTTCATAATAAAATCACTCTGTTTCACTACCACAACTCTCCATGGTATTCATACTATGAATCCTGACTCCCCCCCCCCCCCCCCCTTACTAATACTACTAAGACAAAGCTCCCAGGACAATACGTAGCACATGTATAGTTTATACTGAACAACATCCATACTATGGTATGCACACACTGATGCTAACACTTTGTGCAACTATTTCCACATAGGCATTGAGAGACCAATATTCAGTGTTCTCTCCAGAAAATTTTGCCAGCCAGGTGGCATTAAGAAGGAGCCGGGTGGGGGAGCTGTAATAGTTTGCAACAATATTGAAACCAGTTGGAGGTTATTGCCCACACCTGCCAGAACTGAGGGTCAGTGGTCTAACACACGCTGTTGGCTGTAGTGCTCAAATAGTGTCTGTTCTTATAGGAGAAACAATGATTTATTCTATTATAATAGGACTCTGTAGACTTCAACAGCCAGGTGACAAGTATAAATACCTGTGTGGAGCACCTGGGAAATAGGTGCTGGGGAGAACACTGGATACTATACACCTTCCTGATTTATGAAGGCTACCACTGTTCTGTTGTGTGAGAAAAATCTAAGATACTTCCATTTCAGATGAGGATGAAGTGATGAACCGTTTTCCATACTGCTCTCATATCCAAAATGTTTACATGGAGACTTGTCTCATTTCGTGACCATTTGCCTTGCACTACTTGCCCTTGAAGGTGAGCTCCCCAACCTGTGACACTAGCATTTGTTGTTCATGAACCACAGACTCTTTCTCTAGCAGTGACGTTCCTTTTGTTGGGCTTAGCTGAGTGATTGTCTGGTGTATTTTTTTTGACATTTCCTTATAAGTTCCAACTGGAGATCTCAGTATTTCCATCTATCCAACAAGATTACCAATATGGTGAATGAGAAAATCCCCACCAATCTCAAATCTTCCTTTATTATGACTTGTCTCTGAGTCTGCAGGTGATGTACTGGGCACTGGATCTAGATACACCTTTCCTGTGATAACAAAAACTCTGTATGGTGTCTATCTAGACCCCCAATAACTGAATCAGTTGTGATGGGATAAGATGACTTCTCACCTTCTTTACAATCCAACAACACTTATCCAGAAACTGTATTACTTGAGCAGTCATGTAAATAACACTGTGTTCTGAATGTCTTCCAGAGAAGGCCATTGTTTAATCCTTCGCTTTCTCAGTTCTGCTAGAAGTCATACATGCCACTTTTAAGATGGGGCGTGGTGACATTATCGCGTCACCAGTCACCATAGCCCCCACTATAAAAAGCCGAAATTCAGGGCATTGAATGGAGGGAACAGAGCTTAATCATGCCTTGAATTTCGGCAAATACGGGAGCTTTGCCTACTCTTTTGGGAGTCCGTGAGGACTCCCTGAAATTTGGGAGCCTCCCGGGAATTCTAGGAGAGTAGGCAAGAATTCTATAAGTGTGACTAACACTTTGGTGAATGTAATTGGAGATGTCGCCAGTCTGAAGGGCAGACAAGTGAACTGAAAGTGTTGGCACAGTACACAAAATCTGAGAAACTTCCTGTGATGAACAACCACAGGGATATGAAAACAGGCATCCTGAAGATCTATGGATGTGAGAAAGTCCCCTTCACCTACGGACATGAGGATGGAATTCACAGACTCCATGTGGAATGTCTAGTATATATATACAAACTTGTTGAGTCTTATCAAATCCAGGATTGTGTGACAGGTCCCTGATGCCTTTCTGACATAAAGAGTCTGCAAATCACATTGAAATCTGTGATAAGTTGTTTACTGGACTTAATTTTCCATGAATGTTGGACTCAATTGTGTCATTAATTTTCAATGTTCCATGATGGATTGAATTAACTATGTTAATAATTGCCTGTGCTTAAATTGATATTTTTCATACCTTTACACCATTGTAAATCACAAGATTGTTACCATGATGTTTGTATGTACAAATTGCTTCTAATAAAAATATTGTTAAATAAAAAAAAACGAAAGAGTATGCAGTAAAAAAAACTGTGCCTTCTTCATCTGACAGAACAAACGAGATTGCATGAGTTTGCAGACTGTTTTTTAGATCTACTAATTCCACCTTGGCAGATGGAAATCTGGACTGAACAAAAAGCTCTGCATTGGGGTATTGATGAGACTCTATGTCGTACCCATTTTATACAATGTTCAACCCCCCGACCTGTGATGGAGTGAGTTCACGTGTTCTCTGATTTGACCTCACTTCTTTATTTTTGAAACACAAAAGGTTTGCTTCGAACAGGCAAACATATTCTGTCTGCCATATTGTCTCCCTGGATTATAACTCCTCACATTCCTGAAGTACTGATGAAGAAGAGTATTTAGACCTTCTATCTTGCGGCAAGCAGTTAGACCTAATCCCAGAGGACCTCTGGGGCTAGGTCTAACTGATGAGTCAAAATTTGAAATATCTGTCTGTAACAGAAGGCAGGTTGTTCGCCGAAAGGCTGGAAAGCAGTATAATAATGAGTGTCTGCAGGCAATAGTGAAGCATGGTGGAGGTTCCTTGCAAGTTTGGGGCTGCATTTCAGCAAATGGGAGTTGGTGATTTGGTCAGGATTAATGGTGTCCTCAATAAAAATACAGACAGGTACTTATCCATCATGCAAAACCATCAGGGAGGTGTCTGCTTGGCTACAAATTTATTCTGCAGCAGGACAAAGACCTTAAACATACAGCCAATGTCATTAGGCTAAGAGCGTGCTTTCATAGCTGCTGCTGAATATATTTTAATCTCTGGTTGGTGAATGTACAACACAAACTGACACATGTCCAAAAAAATTGCACCACAAGGTTCATGTATTGTATAATAAACATGTTATGAAAAGTGAATTATTAATGTAAAGAAACTGATACAATGCTTGCCTGATGGGTGGAGAAATACTTTAATTAGAATTACATTTCATTGTTGGACACAAAAATTTGTACTTAAAAATAAAACAACTTAATAACTCTGTGAATAGGTGTGAATTGTATGAAATTTAAGATGCAGTTTTCTATGAAAAACATTCCCACAATCAGAATATGAAAATGGGCTCCCATCTGTGTAAATTCTCTGATGTTCAACGGGATATAATTTTGGTGTAAAATATTTACCATATTCAGAACATGAAAATTACCTGTCTTTTAGATTTATTGTGCATAGCAATAGCTGATTTTTATGCAAAGATTTTCCCACATTAACAACATGGAATGTCTTTTCACCTGTGTAAACTCTTTGATGATTATCAAGAACCTGTTTCTGTGTACAACATTTCCCACAATCAGGACATGTAAATGGCTTTTCATTTATGTGAATCTCTTTTGATCGTTCTGCATTTTCTGGTGCCTGCTGAGACCTGATTTAACTGAAAAACATTTCCCACATTCAGAACATGAAAATGGTTTCTCACCTGTATGACGTCTGTGATGTTGAACAAGCTGTGATTTTTCTGCAAAATGTTTTCCACATTCAGAACACATAAATGCCTTTTCACCAGTGTGATTTTTTTGGTGTCTAATTAGAACCGATCTATATTTAAAGAATTTCCCACACTCAGAACATGAAAACGGCTTTTCACCTGTGTGAATCCTTCGATGAATAACAAGAGGTTGTTTGTATGTAAAACATTTCCCACAATCAGGGCATGAATAAGGTTTTTCACCTGTGTGAATCCTTTGATGACAAACAAGGGTTTGTTTCTGTGTAAAACATTTTCCACATTCAGAACATGAAAATGGATTTTGATCGGTGTGCGTTTTCTGATGATCGATGAGAACACATTTCTTTGAAAAACATTTCCCACACTCAGGACATGAAAATGGCTTTTCACCTGTGTGAGTCCTTTGATGATTAACAAGCGATTGTTTCTGCGTAAAACATTTCCTACAATCAGGACATGGAAATGGCTTTTCACCTGTGTGAATCCTTTGATGAGTAACAAGCGATTGTTTCTGCGTAAAACATTTTCCACACTCAGAACATGGAAATGTCTTTGGATCGGTGTGCATTTTCTGATGATTGATGAGAAATGATTTATTTGAAAAAGATTTTCCACATTCAGAACATGAAAACTGACCTGTGTGAATGTTATGATGTCTCACAAGAACTGATTTATATTTAAAGCATTTGCCACACTCAGAACAAGGAAATGGCTTTTCACCTGCACAAATCTTTTCATGAGATAAGAGAGCTTCTGTCTGTGCATTATGTATAATAGTATCTGCATTACCAGGAAAACATCTTTCATTCATTTCAGAAGGTTCAGATGATTTATCTGCACTGTCAGTTACTGGTAGGGTAATGGTATTTGCTCTTCTAGAATTTTGTATAACCTCATTTTCCATTTCACAGTCTAGAGATAAAATGGGATGTGCGGCTGAGGTATTCCTGCTGTTGTGTCCATCTGTTGGAAGTAAAACATACAATGAATGTTGTCATAAACAAGTTTTCTAAGTGTGTTTCTTGGGGTGTGAGCTTCCATATCAATGTCTGTGTGTAAAATAACTTGAAGTTTAGTACCTGCCTGCAGTAAGTTAGAGCATTAAATGTGGGGAAGATATATGTCAGCACCCAGCATCATCTATAGTGCCAGGCAGCTGTACAGCTGAACAATACAGTTGAGGCCAAGTGCCAGCTTATCTGTTGTCCTTTTTGCTTACAAGTATTGCTTAATATTGAATTATCTGGTGTGTAGTCAACCTGTAAACAGAAATTTCAGTGTATGCAAAAAACAGACAGATAAAGAGGATTTTTAACTCGCAGTAAAATATGTTTCTCTGCGTCCATTGGGGGACACTGCGATACATTGGGGTATATTAGGTGGAATTGGAACAAGGGCACTTTAAATCTTAAATTGAAGGACAGCTCCGCCCCTACTATGCCCCTCCCAAGGGAGATACTTTCAGTTTTAGCAAAGTGCCTCATGGAGAAGGCTGCTTTTCTTTAGGGCTCTGTGCCCTGGATTTTTATTGTTAGTTTCATTTTATTTTCAATAATATTTTCCTTGTTGGCATTGCTCACGGATGTCTCCCAAGGAGTGGATAGCCTGCGGACTTCCTCCACTCTGGGTCCCTGAGCCGAGGTGAGCAGCCTGCTGGCTTCACTCACCTCTGCCAGCGCTGCAGCCCTCTCCCTTCTCACACTCAGAAGATGCCTCCGACAGTATGTCAGTCACAGCACTGAATGGTGAGCAGCGGACGCAGGTCACAGCTGTGCCACCCCCTTTACCAATGAGCAGTTCTGCCCTGCAGAGTACGACTCAGCTGGGGGTCGCAGCCTCAGCAGTTCTCCGCTATGGAGAGTACAGCTCTGGTTAACAGTGCAACGGTGTGAGCTGAGCGACATCTCCCTTGCAACGAGCAGTTCCTTCTTATGAAGATGTGGCTCGGCAGAAGGGAACACCGTGCGACAGGTCTCCTCTGAGGAGAGAACGTCGCTAGTGGTCATTGCTCTGACTGGGGGCATTGCAGAGGTGAGAACGCAAAACTGTAAGTAGACACGGTGACATTTGTCTGGCTTTTCTTCCGGAAGCGGCTATTTTCCCTCCTACAGTAGTTATAGATTATAGTGCTGCACTGTGCACTAAATCTGTGCTTCTCACACTCGTGCAGCAGCATGGAGACTGCTACAAAGAGCTGGCTGCCTAGTTGGCTGACAAGTATGTTACCAATCGACCAAGGTGGGGGGCATCTACGGTCCCCCCTCCGGCATAAGGACCAGCAACCATTCTGATCATTGGAGGTGCTTCCCGTGCCAGCAGCTAGCCCAGGGAGCCAGGCCTGGTCCTTCCACCATGGCTTGCTGCCATGAAGACTGACAATTTGTTTCTGAAGAACTCCACCCCAGCGGCAATGGAGGTAGTTGAAGGTAAATAAATAAAAAAGATTATTTATGAAATAGTTTTATCATTAAAATATCTCAAATTATTTGAGCCTTTATTTGGAATGTTTTAAGCTAAAGTGTTAAGTTAAGTGCTGAGAAACTGACTGGTGAGAGTCGTCATGTCTGGGGCTCAACTTAAAGACATTCCTATGGCTCAGGTTAATCTTGATTGGGGGACAGGACCGAAGTTCATGGAAATGGAACAACTGGATGGACTGCCCACCAGTGTCATCCTAGTAAACAACTGTTGTGAGAGCTGGTGCTGGGCACAGTGTGCAACTGTGACTTCTGCACTATGTGTGGGGAAAATCTATATTTTATGGGTTTCGCTCCCCAGGAGAGAGCATAGAGAAACGCCATATGCTGTATGTAACTGCTCTGACTACATGACAGTCAGTCCACATACTGATCTAAGCTCTCTGCTGGGTGACCTACTACCTACATCACAGTACATGAGGTGGAGGAGCTGAATGAAGGAGCTCACACACTGGGCAGATACTTTGTCCTAATTAGTATGTAGTGACAGAGGAGGGCGCAGAATAAGAGATTGTTGTATGGACAGAACATGGAGAAGAACGGAGTCTGTTCTGTATATAATGGTTATTACTCACCTGTGCTGGTATCTGTAGGAATGTCCTCCTCCGTACCCAGCTCATCACCCCTCACATACGTCTTTTCTCCACCATCAATGTGGGTTACATGAATCCCCTCTCCCTCCTCTCTATCTTCATCTTTAACATGTATCAGGTTTTCATCCTAAATAGCACACACAATAAAATCACATTATAATATCTGACTATAATATAATATAAATAATACTAGGGAACACTCATATCTGAAGAAATAGCTATTGTGAAGAAACGCGTCAGATTAAACACTCTTTGATTAGGACCCCGCTACATCTCCTATACAGACACTCAGGACATTAGGATATCTGATCACTTTAGCATTCACCATTTGCAGTGTGGTGCTTTAAGGAACAACAAGATCATCTTGGAGATCGGAGGGTTACACCCGCACAGCGGATCGGTGAGCTAGTTGTGTTATCTGCCTGTTCAGCTCATTATATCTCCGGTTAAACAATAGGACTTCCATGTTCCTAAAGTGAAACATTTTGGCTGTGTTTACCTTATACTTCTCACCAGCTGTGGATTATATCATTTCTGACTGCCCCATTGTTCACTCCTTTATAAATTGGGACTGATGTCCCCAAGGAGAACAGTACCCTGACTTTATATGCCAATGTCATGGTTATATTTATGTAAATATTGTCTTGTTCCTTCCGCATAGGTTTACAAACATAACATTAAAATGTATCTCTCATCTCCCCCACCTCTAATTTGACCAAAACGCCATTCAATTTACAGATCTTGTCCTGGCAAATATATTTATACCATCACATTTACAGGGCGCTACCACTAGCAGGTAATTCGTTTAAAATCACCCAAAAATGAAGGATTGCCATTACATGGTGCACTGATCACATACAATTAAAACTTATTATTTTGTTGTAATTTCATCTAAAATATGGTAAAATATTAAAATACAGAATGAGAATTAATGTGAAAGGAAAATGAATATATTACATTTTAGAGTGACAATCTTTCTCTAATTCATCGAGTCTTAAATCATGTACAAATATTTTTAACCACATCAAAACACCATAGTATCTTTCAAGAATGTGGTAAGTAATTCTCCTGAGAAGTTTCAGATATCTGTATATAGAGGGTTTTTAGCATATTAAAGAGAACAATATCTATCAATCTATACGACAATCATATAAACAGATCAATTCACTGATCTCAGATATAGTTTTTATCTTCAATACTTTATAAATGGATATTTAATTGTATCACCTAATTTCCTGTGAATACAGAATATACTGTGAATAATGTAGAATAAACTCATATTGTATCAGTCTCCTTTCCACAGTTCATCACAGTATACAACATTAAATATTGTTCTTATCCTATTGTACAGATGTTTCTTTCCAATTATATTTTTTTAAATAATAATATATAAATTTGTTAGTGTCCCTTGTTATATGTATGTATCTCTTACACTGATATTTATCCAAGTTGTAAATCCTGACTTAATTCTGCAAAAGATTTCCAAACTAGTGTATTCTGTTTCCTATTCATTATAATATGGATGTCCTGATTTGATTCAGATCATATATACATTAACTTCTGTACTCCTAGTTTTTTAATCAATACTTTAGGATATTGTAATAAATTTCTCATTAGAACTTGATCCTTTAAAGTGTCTGAATCATCCCACATCCCTACAGTCCTTGTCATAATGAGTGATTGTGAATTGTTACATTCCTTTCATTTTCCTTTGACATTAATTCTTATTCTATATTTTAATATTTCAAAATATTTTAAATGAAAATAAAGTGTTGAATACAAATAAATAAAATAATAGGTTTTAGTCGTGGCACACATAGCGAAACGCGCGTTGGCGTTCCGCTGATTGAGTGCCTTACCTCCTGTTATTAATGGGATCCTTCATATTGCTCCAATAGATTCTAGTTAAGAAGGAGCAAGCACTAGGTAGTCAGCCAATTTGATAGGAATTTTCCTTACATCGCTCCATTAGATCCAAAGCCAGAAGGAGCAATAGCTAGGTAGTTAGCAAGAAACTATATTCAATAAGTAGGCATCTATTGCAGCTGAGCTTGCATATATAACCTACCTCTAGCTGTACACTACTAGATGGGAAGCGGTTATTATACCAATAATTTACTACAGTGTATAGACTTATTATTTCCCATGCAAAATGATGGCATTATAATAGTATAAGATCACTACCTAGCAACAATCCCTTATATTTATCAAGAGGTTTAACCACTCAATCGGTGGATTTTAACACACACACACTTGTTTTTAAATTAGTATAGTCGGAATCATTTCGCTTTTTTGTTTGAATTAATAAAAGTTAAGTTTTATGTCTATCTCTCTCCAGTCTCAACCAATTGTAAAATCAGAGAGTATTGTGCACCTGATCCATTTCTTTTTGTTTTTCGGTCTACATTATCTATTGATGGTTGGTGCACCCTCTTTACCAATATAAATAATATACTATTTTTCAAGGTAATAAATGAGGTATCACTCTCTTTCACTGGTGCGACAAAATTCCTTTTTCTTATATTTCATTATTATTATAACTGCTAATTATATGTACCTGAAATTCATGTGGGATATTTCCCTCTTCCGCTCTATAAAGAGGACTTGGACAGCTCTCTGATACATTTCCATTATCGGATCCATCTGTAGGAGACGAACACACAGGGACTGACCACATGGTTTATATAGGATATATCAGAGGATGTGTATATCTAGTTAGGTCTCTTACCCACTGAGGTGTGGGGCCGGTGATTCTCCATCATGACGTCCTTGTACAGATCCTTGTGTCCCTCTAAATACTCCCACTCCTCCATGGAGAAATAGACAGTGACATCCTGACACCTTATAGGAACCTGACACACACAATGATACAGTCATCACCCAGACACATCCCCTGGTGTTACTGTATAATGTCCCATTCCCAGCAGTCACCTCTCCAGTCAGCAGCTGAATGATCTTGTTGGTGAGTTCTAGAATCCTCTGGTCATTATTTCTCTCAAGTATCAGTGAGTGAGGTGGAGGTTCCATGATGGGGCTTTGGGTCCTGCTCCATCCTCCTGACACATGGGAGCTGATGCTGGATGACACATGATTACTGGACTCCTTCCTCACTACTGTGTAATCCTGTGTAATGTGAGAGACAGTAGTAAGTATCACTATACTTCAGTGAAAGTCCGAAACTGGTAGAAGACCTATATGACACCTTAATCTGGGTATTTCTAGAAATGATTTATAGGAGACATGTATGTAGGTGAAGAAAATCATATCCAGTAAAGAAAATATCATAAAATTACTTGTTTGATAGAAACGGTCTGAAATCCTCACTCTACTCTCTTCCTCAACCTGATCCCTTGACTCTGTTCTTCTCTCTCTACATCACCTCTCTCGGCAAACTTCGCTGCCTTGGAGACAATCTTGACCCTGATCTCAGCTTAACTCCTCATATCCAGTCCCTCACCAAGTCCTCCCGCCTCCTCATCCGTAACATTACTAAAATCCGCCCTTTCCTCTCTCAGTAAGTAACCAAATTCTAATCCATTATCTCATCATATCTTGTCTTCAGTACTGCAACCTCCTTCTCACTGACTTTCATGACTCTCACCTTCGCCCCCCCCCTTCAATCCACCCAGAATCCTTCAGCTAGGCTCATCTTCATCTCCAACCGCTACTCTTACACTGCTCCTCTCTGTAAATACCTACCTCTCACCTGGCTCCCTATCCATTCCAGAATTTAATTCAAGCTTCTCACCCACACTTACAAAGCCCTCACCAATACATCTCCCCATACATCTGTGACCTCGTCTTCAGGTACACCGCCACCTGGACACTTAACTCAGCCTCGGTCCTATGCCTCTCCTCACACTCCTGCCTCAAAGACTTCTCCTGTGCTGCTCCCCACCATTGTAACTCTTTTCCTCCCAGAACCTACAATCCTTTAAACGCTCCTTCCAAACTCATGCTCACCTATCAACCCCCACTTGACCATCTTGCCCACCACCTGGTCTTCCTTTGCCCACCCTCTCCAATTTATTCCAGTTACTCTTACTGTCTCTCACCTCCGCTCTTTCTAGAATGTAAGCTCTTATGGGGAGGATCCTCTCTCCCTATTGTATCATGTCTGTCTACTGTCCATCTTCCTCATATGTCCTTGTCATGTCTTTTACTGTCCCTACAGTTTTATACTCGCACTCACTGATGCTCCTTTGGTGTAACTGTCTCCATGTATCTGTGATCCTGCTCACTGTAGTTATGTGTTATCTATATTGGTAGAATTGTCTGGAGCTACAGAATCTGTGACACCATATAACTAAATAATAATAATAATAATAATAATAATAAAAAATATGGTTCTATCACTTTCTTTGTTAGCTCCACATCATCTACCCCGGACAATACTCAATATTAATTCTCTGAGGAGTTCAAGAGACAATAGAGATATCAGTGTGACATTCCCAGATCCCCTCACCTCTCCAGTCAGCAGAGAGATGATCTCCAGGGTGAGATTAAATATCCTCTCAGTCATGTGACTCCTGTCCTTGTCCATCATGAAGACTCTGGGAATGGGCAGACCTTGGCAGTGAGCTCTGTAGGTAGAAACTGATATCATTTCTTTGTTTTAAATATCCTGGTGGGATGGAATTCTGTAGTGAGATAGTAGAAACTTTAGGGCTATTAAATCCATTTCCCATCAATATAATCAACCCACAAAGTAACATCAGAATGAATGTTCAGATCATTCCATCAGCTCACGCTGCAGTTTATACATTTCGGTTCAAAGGAAAATATCATCACATTCACATAGCAGAGCACCTGCAGAATACAGAAGTATTGAACAATTGGAAATAAATGGGATTTCGAAAACTGTAAAACTAGTCTATAACCAGGGACTGATAATATTACTATATACCTGTGATCTGATAGCATTTGTCTAAATGTGTGCACTGATAACAGTAGTCATTACATGAAGACTGACAACACTAAGCTACAGTACACATGATAAGACTTCTGCAGTGTACAATGTACAGTGTGTTATAGTACTCCTTCCCTGTACCCTCACCTGACTCCCCTCAGCCTGGTCTCCCAGCACTGTCACCACTACTCCTTCCCTGCACCCTCACCTGACTCCCCTCTGCCAGGTCTCCCAGCACTGTTACCACTACTCCTTTCCTGTACCCTCACCTGACTCCCCTCTGCCTGGTCTCCCAGCACTGTCTCCACTACTCCTTCCCTGCACTCTCACCTGACTCCCCTCTGTCTGGTCTCCCAGCACTGTCACCACTACTCCTTCCCTGCACCCTCACCTGACTCCCCTCTGCCTGGTCTCCCAGCACTGTCTCCACTACTCCTTCCCTGCACCCTCACCTGACTCCCCTCTGCCTGGTCTCCCAGCACTGTCTCCACTACTCCTTCCCTGCACTCTCACCTGACTCCCCTCTGCCTGGTCTCCCAGCACTGTCTCCACTACTCCTTCCCTGCACTCTCACCTGACTCCCCCCTCTGCCTGGTCTCCCAGCACTGTCACCACTACTCTTTCCCTGCACCCTCACCTGACTCCCCTCTGCCTGGTCTTCCAGCACTGTCTCCACTACTCCTTCCCTGCACTCTCACCTGACTCCCCTCTGCCTGGTCTCCCAACACTGTCACCACTACTCCTTCCCTGCTCTCTCACCTGACTCCCCTCTGCCAGGTCTCCCAGCACTGTCTCCACTACTCCTTCCCTGCACTCTCACCTGACTCCCCTCTGCCTGGTCTCCCAGCACTGTCACCACTACTCTTTCCCTGCACTCTCACCTGACTCCCCTCTGCCTGGTCTCCCAGCACTGTCTCCACTACTCCTTCCCTGCACTCTCACCTGACTCCCCTCTGCCTGGTCTCCCAGCACTGTCTCCACTACTCCTTCCCTGCACTCTCACCTGACTCCTCTCTGCCTGGTCTCCCAGCACTGTCACCACTACTTCTTCCCTGCACTCTCACCTGACTCTCCTCTGCCTGGTCTCCCAGCACTGTCTCCTGACTCCCCTCTGCCTGGTCTCCCAGCACTGTCTCCACTACTCCTTCCCTGCACTCTCACCTGACTCCCCTCTTCCTGGTCTCCTAGCACTGTCACCACTACTCCTTCCCTGCACTCTCACCTGACTCCCCTCTGCCTGGTCTCCCAGCACTGTCACCACTACTCCTTCCCTGCACTCTCACCTGACTCCCCTCTGCCTGGTCTCCCAGCACTGTCTCCTGACTCCCCTCTGCCTGGTCTCCCAGCACTGTCTCCACTACTCCTTCCCTGCACTCTCACCTGACTCCCCTCTGCCTGGTCTCCCAGCACTGTCACCACTACTCCTTCCCTGCATCCTCACCTGACTCCCCTCTGCCTGGTCTTCCAGCACTGTCTCCACTACTCCTTCCCTGCACTCTCACCTGACTCCCTTCTGTCTGGTCTCCCAGCACTGTCACCACTACTCCTTCCCTGCACCCTCACCTGACTCCCCTCTGCCTGGTCTCCCAGCACTGTCTCCACTACTCCTTCCCTGCACTCTCACCTGACTCCCCTCTGCCCGGTCTCCCAGTACTGTCTCCACTACTCCTTCCCTGCACTCTCACCTGACTCCCCTCTGCCTGGTCTCCCAGCACTGTCTCCACTACTCCTTCCCTGCACTCCCACCTGACTCCCCTCTGCCTGGTCTCCCAGCACTGTCACAATTACTCCTTCCCTGCACTCTCCCCTGACTCCCCTCTGCCTGGTCTCCCAGCACTATCTCCACTACTCCTTCCCTGCACTCTCACCTGACTCCCCTCTGCCTGGTCTCCCAGCACTGTCACCACTACTCCTTCCCTGCATCCTCACCTGACTCCCCTCTGCCTGGTCTTCCAGCACTGTCTCCACTACTCCTTCCCTGCACTCTCACCTGACTCCCTTCTGTCTGGTCTCCCAGCACTGTCACCACTACTCCTTCCCTGCACCCTCACCTGACTCCCCTCTGCCTGGTCTCCCAGCACTGTCACCACTACTCCTTCCCTGCACTCTCACCTGACTCCCCTCTGCCTGGTCTCCCAGCACTGTCTCCACTACTCCTTCCCTGCACTCTCACCTGACTCCCCTCTGCCTGGTCTCCCAGCACTGTCACCACTACTCCTTCCCTGCACCCTCACCTGACTCCCCTCTGCCTGGTCTCCCAGCACTGTCACCACTACTCCTTCCCTGCACTCTCACCTGACTCCCCTCTGCCTGGTCTCCCAGCACTGTCACCACTACTCCCTCAGTACATTAGTACAGCTATATACTGAGTCACTACATGGACATAACATACCTCTCCTGGTGTTAAACAACAACTGAATTATGACGATAATACCAGGTACCAGGAGGTGCAGAGGGATCTGGGTAATGTCGTTTTCTAGTTTCCTCTTCACCTCTTACCCCAGGATAACACTAGATGTAGAACTGTAAGTGATATTACAATGTAATAAGACTGCACTATGGCGGCAGACATGTTTGTGAAGACCAGCACGTGTGTACAGTAAACATTAGCACATTCCTACAATAAATAAAGTCTCCTAATCTCTAGTCTGTGTTATCACTGGTGCATTGTGCGGCCATGTATAGTAAGGAGAAGTCCCTTCATCTGGAAGAGAGCTGGTTATATGATGGGAATGAGGAGAATGCAGTAGTCACAGATGTTGTATCTCTGCTGGTTTTACCAGGGTCTGTGCACTCCGCTGCCAGAGATTGCAGGGAGAGGAAAACATGGAGCAAAGGAGCCCGTGGACGGGATAACCCAGATACACTCATGTATCCAAAATATGTCAGTGGCTGCTGCATCTGCCACTGGGTGTAAGTGGAATATGTATTTTATTATTCATTACACAGGTCATATGTTCTATTGGAAGTTTTCTGTATTACTTATCAAACGTTCTCCAGTGTTACCTACTTTATTCTTTTTTTAACTGGTAATTTATATAAAATAATAATTTTATTGATACATGTGGCAAGAGCAGAGTGCTAGGCATATTGACTAGAAAGATTAAGCCTTCCTGGCATCTCACCCCTCCCAGTAAGGTTGTAAATGCCTTGTACTGTGTTACGGTATAGGGAATTAATCCTTTCACCTTGTGGAAATCCCCCTCCCCCTCCATAGTAGGGGCATGCTGCCTGTGGCGCACATTGATCTTAGTCATTAAGGAAAGCAAAGCATAAAAAAGGAGTACATTTGTATGTTGGCAAAACAATGGTGCATTGGAGGGGGAGGTAAATTTAAAATGTTGGGGCAGATTTATAGTTGGGATAGGGCATGTCCTAGATAGATCAACTTTAAATTTCAATGTAAAAATAAAACTATCAAGTATTTGTGTGCTACATGAAAAAGTAGCCAGTACTTTCCTTATGTGCAAAATAATAAACTAATTTGCAACCCTTGCACTGTAACATGGTTTGCTTTGCGCTCTTTAATGACTCAGGCCCACTATGTGCAGGTCTGTGAACTGGCAGTAAAAGAATCTTTGCGCGCATAATCTGTAATCCGTCTCGGATTCCACTAATTGACCAGAAGAACCTCCAGTCTGTGTTCAACCATTGGGATAGTTTGCGTAGGCCCGTAGTCACGCGTGGTGTAATCAAAATAGATTCAGTTTTTTAGTTACACATGGTGTTCTTGATTAATTTCACTGGGATCTATCAAAACATTTGTAGATATAGGGCTAACGCATTTCTTTACCACTCGGATAATTTCTTCAGAGGCAATGTGACCGGAGTCTTTTTTATTGACTGCAGGTCACTTGTGCCAGGGCTCCAGTGTGAGCAAATATTGTGACTTTCAATGATGGGTTTTATTTTGTCTGAACTGGATTACCATCAGAAGATTCCAGTGTTTCCAGCCTTGATCCCTGTATGTAGGTGAGGAAGGAAAGAAAGTGGTTAATGATGGATATGAGGGAAGGTCTTTAGTTTAATGTATTTTTTTTGTACAGTGTTTTGGTTTTTTTTTAAACATTTTTTTAAAGTGCACTACAGGTCCCAGCGGGCCCTTGGTGCCAGGGCATGCTGGCTCTTGAAGTTCTACAAGTGATCGCATACCCTGCCCACCATGGGTAAGCTGGCACTTACAGTACCACACAGTCCAGCATAGCTATACAGTCTACGGTGGCCAGGGCATGCTTGGGTAGTGCACAAAGGAAAAGTGATAACCTATATATTTCATTTTACCTATTGGCCCACACCCACTGCCCATGAGTGTGGGAATAGGCCTAGTGGGGAAGGGAGGTCTCCTCTTACCTCCCCTCCATCATACTTGGCAACTTTAACATCACTATTGACAACCCCATTGACCCCGCCTTCATCAAACTTCTTGCCCTTACCTCCTCCTTCAGCCTCACTCAATGGACCTCATCCCCCACTCACTGTCTTGGTCACTCTCTCGACCTTGTTTTTTCTCATCAATGTGCCCTCTCTGGCTACTCCAATTTCCCTTTCCCTCTTTCTGACCACCATCTCCTCTACTTTAGTCTATCTTCCACTGACCCTCTCGCCTAAATCCACCCTTGCTAGGTGCAACCTTGACACTCTGGACCATATCTCTTTCTCCTTTTCACTTGACTCTCTTCTGTTCCCTCTTTCTCCTCTGGTCTTCCCTGACTAGGTGACCTCTCTCTACAACCTCTCCCTCACCACTACCCTGGATGCTTTTGCCCCCATTTCTTCTGTCTACCGTCGCCATCTGCTATCCCAACCATGGCACTCTAAATTTACCCGTTTCTTCAGAAGTGCACGAGCACTGCTGAACGCCTCTGGAGGAAATCTCGCTCCCTGGCTGATTTCTTTTACTTTAAGTTTATTCTCTCCACCTACAGTTCCGCCATCTCCCTTGCCAAACAATCCTTCTTTGAATCCCTCATTTCCTCTCAGTCATCCAATACCCGCCGCCTCTTTGCTATCTCTATTTCTCTACCCGCCCCCCCAATCCAGCTTTCTGTCTCTGCCAAAGACTTTGACTCGTTTTTCACCTCTAAAATTGTGGCTATCAGACTAGACATCTCCTCCTCGTCTCACAATCCAGCCACCATCATCGTTCCAACCTCCTCCAATAACCAACTCTGGTGTTCCTTCCACCACCCAGCAGGTGACGAAGTCCACTCTCTCATTCTTTCCTCTCCCCCATCTACCTATCAAGTGAATCTGATCCCCTCTCCCCCACTGGCTGCTCCCACCTTGCACACCTTTTCAATATGTCACTCTCCCCTGACATTGTCCCCTCCTCCTTCAAACATGCCCTTATCTCCCCTATTCTGAAGAAACCCAACCTTGACCCCACCTCTCTAGCTAACTATCGCCCCATATCACTTCTCTCCTTTGCCTCCAAACTTCTTCAGCGGATTGTCTTCAACCGCCTCTCCAGTCACCTCTCTGCTAACTCCCTCCTCGACCCCTCCAATCTGGCTTCCACCCACTCCACTGAAATGGCCCTGCCAAAGTCACTAATGACCTCCTCTCTGCCAATTCCAAGGGTGACTTCTCCCTTGTTCATTCTCTTGGACCTCTCAGCGGCCTACGACACTGTGGACCACCCCCTCCTTCTGCAGGCCCTTCTTTCTCTCAGTCTCTCTGGCACTGTCCTCACTTGCACACTGCTATAGCCAGCAACAGATTTTCCATTTCTACTGTAGATGAAAATGCAAAAGTCTTAGTTGCACACATTTGCAAATGTATGTTAAAGCCACCCGCCACTCCACGGCGCTTTTGCTAATAGGGTGCTAATAGGACCACCCTATTAGCAAAAGCGCTATGGAGTGGCGGGTGGCTTTAACATACATTTGCAAATGTGTGCAACTAAGACTTTTGAATTTTTATCATGGTAGATCTGTTGCTGGCTATAGCAGTGTGCTGGTGGATCTTTCTATTTGTTTGTTCTTTTCAGGATAACCCCACCCTTTCAAGCACCTGCTATAGCCTATAAATTGATTGAGCAACTTCCACTTCTTTAACTGTCCTCACTTGGTTCACTTCTTACCTTGCCAACCACTCCTCTGTTTCCACTCCCAACTCATACTCGCCCCCCTCTGCCCTCCCTATCGGAGTCCCTCAGGGATCTGTTCTTGGCCCTCTTGTCTTCTCACTCTACCCTACCTCTCTGGGCAATCTCATTTCTTCTTTTGGTCTCCAGTACCACCTTTACGCCGATCACATTCAACTCTACATTCCTTTTCCTCTCCCTCCTCTCGTGTTTCCGACTGCCTTTCTGCCATCTCCTCCTGGATGTCTTCACGTTTTCTCAAAATCAACATTGCTAAAACTGAACTTATTGTTTTCCCTCCTTCTAAATCTTCACCTCCCCATGATCTATCCATCACCGTTAATAACACCACCATCTCCGCTGCCTGGGTGTCGTCCTCGACTCCTCCCTCTCTTTTGCCCCCCACATTCAATCTCTTGCCTAATCCTGTCACTTCCAACCACGGAATATTGCCAGGTGGCGAAGTAGTCAAGGAATTGAGAGAAGAGACCAGGATGATGGTAGATAACGGCAACACGGAGGTGGGCTGAGAGGAAGAGGTGGATAGAGTGTACCTCAAAGGAGGAGAAAGAGAGGGAAGGTGCAGGGGGAAGAACCCAGAAATTGCAGCAGAGGAAAAGTATGCCAACACCACTTGCCCGTCCCCTGGTCAGTGATGGCATGTGGGTTGAAAGATCTAGAGATAAAGAGAACATGGATAGATGTCAATTTGTTATAGACTGACCTGGCATTCCAGAGACCACAGGATAAAGGAAGAGAGAGAAGAGATGTGGACAAGGTTGTTGAGGTTGCTGGACTGCAAGGGTGTGTGTGTAATATTGAGTGAGGGGCATGAAAGGGATGGAGGGTCGGAATTTAATGAGATAGAGAACAAGGTGGGGACCTGTCCGTATGAAGGGGATGGGGGGGAGCAACAGCTGGGGGAGGAGTGGAGATGGAGCTGATATGTGCGGGGGGGGGGGTCATGAACAGGAGAGGAAGAGATAACTAGGAAAGGAAGACACGACAAGACTTTCCACTGCAGTAATTAGTTGAATATGCAATTATACTTAACTTTGTGTGGTAGTCAAGGTAGATTGTTTATCCTGGGAGCCCCGTTGTCAGTACGCCAGGATAATTCAGTAGGGAGAATTTTCAGGCACCACTGCAGATTTTGGTCTTGTCAAGAGGCTGCCTCCAATAACTCAACCCCCCTGCCTCTGGCTCCAGTCCAGTCTCCTCTCTAGAGGCTGGACTGCCTGCAAGGGGATACATTTTAATCATTACTCATGGAGCCTAATCACCTGTGTCTGGCCTATGAGACTGTGTTTCCCAGCAATCTGAGCCAGTTCATCAATTGTCTTTGCTGCTGCTGGTCTCCCTGTTTGGATCCTGACTTCTCTCTGATATGTGACTCCTGCTTTCAACCTACGTTTTGCACCTCCTCTTTATACCCAGACCTGGGTTTTGTTTGACCTTGCTCCTGTTTACTCCCTGGTATTATTGTGGATCTGCCGACTTCTGCCCCCTGGTTTACCTTTGCCTGATTCTCCCGTGGATCATCTGGTGCCTCCTGTCATCAGCTAAACATGGTAACCTGTATCTGCACTGCAACATTTGTGCCTGATATCCAATGTCTCCTCCTGTCACGTGAATTTCAACCACCCAGTGCATTGTGCCTCCTGACTAACCTGGTATTCAGTCTCCTTGTGTCTGCACTTCATCTGTACACCTGGACACCAGTCTTTCCCATTGCAGTTTCCAAACTATACTTGGTACCTGCTGTTTCTATGGATTATGCATACTGTTATCCATTGACTGCTTCTATCTGTTTATTATCTATGTGTTCTGTGTTCATAATAAAGTCATTCTGTTTCACTACCACAACTCTCCATGTTGTTCATACTATAAATCCTGACACCCCCTTACTTATACTACTGAGACAAAGCTCCCAGGACAATACTACAAAGTATGGTAGTGATACAAATACAAAAGATCATTGGATATACATTGTGAACATAAACAGCACGTGTATAGTTTATACTGAATGACACCAGTACTATGTGTGCATTGATGCTAACAACATTTTGTGCAACTATTGCCACACAGGCAGAAACATCAGATTTAACCAATACTATACACCACTTTCCTGATTTATGAAGGCTGCCATGTTCTGTTATGTGCGAAAGATCTGAGATACTTCCCTTTCAGATGAGGATGAAGTGTTGAACCAATCTCTATGCTGCTCTCATTTCCAAAATGTTTACACAAAGACTTGTCTCATTTCGTGACCATTTGCCTTGCACTACTTGAAGGTGAGCTCCCCAAGTTGTGACACTAGCATTTGTTGTTCACGGAATCACAGACTCTTTCTGCAGAAGTGACATTCCTTTTGTTGGTCTATTTTCTCTAATATGTTTATTACACAAACATTCTAATCTGAGAAATCCTCTTTTTTTCTCTATATGTAGACTTTTAATACAAATTGAATCCAGTATATTTAACTAGTCTTGTCCTTTCTTAGACAATGAAACTTGACCTGAGAACGATACTGCCTTCTAGTGTAATTAATTCCATTGTGGTGATCACCGCATTCTAAAGCTATCTATAATAAACTGAATAATCATTGTAAACCTCATGTATAATTTTGCGGACAGTGGCCTGAAGTGAGAAAAACTTCTCCCACATATAACATATAAATATAAATATATATATATATATATATATATATATATATATATATCTCTATATCAAACAATGTTGTCTCATACATATAGAAAAAAAGCCTGTACTCCCTACAAAGGACAATTAGACTAAGGGTCTCTATACTCCAATTGAGGTTACAAGTTGAATTTGCTCATGTTGTTCTGCATCCAGTAGTGAAAGAACAGGTACCCAGGTTACTGCATTGAATGGGGCCATTCTAAGAAACAATCTATATAAGCTTAGAGCATGCCTTCTTAGCTGCTGCTGAATATATTTACATTTCTGTTGGTGAATGGCTGGCAATCCAGCAAAATGTGCAACACAAATTGAAAAATGTTCAAAGAAAACTGCACCATAAGCTTCATGTATTGTATAATAAACAGGTTATGAAAAGTTAATTTTTAATGTAAAGAAACTGATACCATGCTTGCCTCATGGGTGGAGAAATACTTTAATGAGAAATACATTCCATTGTTGGACACAAAACTTTGTACTTAAAAATAAAACTAGTTATTAACTCTGTGAATAGGTGTGCATGGTATGAAGTTTAAGATGCAGATTTATATGAAAAACAAATCCCACAATCAGAATATGAAAATGGGTTCCCAACTCTGTGAATCCTCTGATGTTCAACTCGCTATGATTCTTATGCAAAATATTTCCCATATTCAGAACATGAAAATTGCTTTTCAACAGCGCAAGTTTTATGGTGCATAACAAGCGTTGATTTTTATGCAAAATATTTCCCACATAAACAGCATGGAAATGTCATTTCACCTGTGTGAATCCTTTGATGATTATCAAGAGCATGTTTCTGTGTACAACATTTCCCACAATCAGGACGTGAAAATGGTTTTGATAAGGGTGCACTTTCTGATGGCTGTTGAGAACTGATTTATCTGAAAAACATTTTCCAATTTCAGAACAGGAAAATTGTTTCTCACCTGTGTGACGTCTGTAATATTGAACAAGATGTGATTTTGCTGCAAAATGTATCCCACATTCAGAATACAAAAATGACTTTTCACCTATGTGAGTTCTGTGTTGTGAAACAATTATTTGTTTCCGTGTAAAACCATTTCCACACACAGAACATGGAAATGGCTTTTGATCGGTGTGCATGTTCTGATGATCGTTGAGATATGATTTATATGAAAAACATTTTCCCCATTCAGAACACGAAAATGGTTTCTCACCTGTGAGTGCTGTGATGTTGAACAAGAAGTTGTTTCTGTTTAAAACATTTCCCACATTCAGAACAAGTAAATGACTTTTCACCTGTGTGAAGTTTACAGTGTCTAATTAGAGCGGATTTATCTTTAAATAATTTCCCACACTCAGAACATGAAAATGGCTTTTCACCAGTGTGAATCCTTTGATGATTAACAAGAGATTGTTTCTGTGTAAAACATTTTTCACATTCGGGACATGGAAATAGCTTTTGATCGGTGTGCATTTTCTGATGATTTTTGAGAAATGATTTAGTTGAAAAACATTTTCCACATTCAGGACATGAAAATGGCTTTTCATCACTGTGAATCCGCTGATGATGAACAAGATGGTGTTTCAGTGTAAAACATTTTTCACACTCAGGACATGAAAATGGCTTTTCACCAGTGTGAATCCTTTGATGATGAACAAGAGGTTGTTTCTGTGTAAAACATTTTCCACATTCAGGACATGGAAATGGCTTCTCACCAGTGTGAATCCTTTGATGATGAACAAGATGTTGTTTCTGTGTAAAATGTTTACCACAATCAGGACATAGAAATAGATGGGGATCGATGTGCATTTTCTGATGATTGTTGAGAACAGATTTATTTGAAAAACATTTCCCACATTCAGGACATGGAAATGGCTTTTCACCAGTGTGAATCCTTTGATGATTAACAAGATGGTGTTTCAGTGTAAAACATTTTTCACATTCAGGACATGAAAATGGCTTTTCACCAGTGTGAATCCTTCGATGATTAACAAGAGATTGTTTCTGTGTAAAACATTTCTCACAATCAGGACATGGCAATGTCTTTGGATCCGTGTGCATTTTCTGATGATTGATGAGAACTGATTTATCTGAAAACGATTTTCCACATTCAGAACATGAAAACTGACCTGTGTGAATGTTATGATGTCTCGCAAGAACTGATTGATATTTAAAGCATTTGCCACACTCCGAACAAGGAAATGGCTTTTCACCTGCGCAAGTCTTTTGATGAGAAAAGAGAGCTTCTGTCTGTGTAAAAGATTTCCAACCTAACTTTTCATTAACTCTTTGTATTGCATTATGTATAATAGTATCTGAATTATCAGGAAAACATCTTCCATAGTCAGAAGGTTCAGATGATATATCTGCACTGTCAGTTACTGGTAGGGTAATGGTATTTGCTGTTCGAGAATTTTGTATAATCTCATCTTCCATTTCACAGTCTAGAGATAAAATGGGATGTCCGGCTGAGGTATTCCTGCTGTTGTGTCCATCTGTTGGAAGTAAAACATACAATGAATGGTGTCATATACAAGTTTTCTAAGTGTGTTTCTTGGGGTGTGAGCTTCCACATGAATGTCTGTGTGTAAAATAACTTTAGTTAGTACCTGCCTGCAGTAAGTTAGAGCATTAAACGTGGGGAAGATATATGTCAGCACCCAGCTGTCACGATCTGCCTCCATCTTCCATTGAGATACTGCTTGCCTCCTGCAGCTCCTATCTGTTTAGAACTGTGTTTGAACTTTGCCTTTGTGTGTATCTGGCCTGCAGTACCCCTCTACCACCAGAGGTGCTGCTGTCTCACCACCACACACACCACCTCACTGCCAGAAGTTCCCCAATCACCCACACCGGTTCGGTGCCTTTATAGTCTGCCTCTCCCAGTAATCTGTGGCAATTCCTTGTTGTCTTGCTGTTGCTGCTGACTCTTCTGAGTATCCTGTGTCTGACTTCCTGGTACTGACCTCAGCTTGTTTCTTGGCTTCGCTGCTTATCTTCTGACCCAGATTCTGGCATCATTCTTGACTACTCTCCAGCTAACTCCCCAATACCTCCGTGGCTCTTCTGGCTTTGACCCCTTAGCTTGTCCTTTATTCTGCCTCTCACGAGTCGATCCAGCGCCTCCTGGCAAGACCTCAAGCTCTGCTTATCGTGGTTTATGCTGTATCTTGTGCCTAGTGCCTCTTGGCAAGATCTTGAGCCCTGCTTATTATGTTTATCCTGTACCTCTTGCCTCCTGACTAAGCCGGGCCTCTCTGCTCCTCCAGCCTCTGAGTTAGGCCTGCTGTCCAGCTTAACTGTTCTGCCTCTACAAGCTGTGTTCCCATTTGTGACTCTGAGTTATTCAGCCATATAACCAGTACATTTTGCTCTGCTATCCTAGTGGCTACCTGTTCACAGTACATCACACCCTCTGATCCAGTCTCCTACTGTTGCTAGCTGGACTCTGCTGTCTACCTGCTGCAGATTATCTACCCATCTGATCCAGTCTCCCGCTTGCTGCTACCTGGACCTCCCTGTACACCCCCCGCAGACCTTCCTTTCAAAACTCACCACTGGGCCTCGCTGAGAACCTACCTGGAGGGCCACGACCTGCGGGGCAAAAACCTTCTGTCCCGTTAGACTACGCGCCTCCCAGTAGGTGGCGCTGAACCTAGCTGGCTCCAGAAACCTACAGATACTCGTTGACTGTGACACCAGCCTCATCTATAGTGCCAGGCAGCTGTAAAGCTGAACAATACAGTTGAGGCCAAGTGCCAGCTTATCTGTTGTCCTCTTTGCTTACAAGTATTGCTTAATATTGTATTATCTGTTATATAGTCAACCTGTAAACAGTCATTTTCAGTGTATGAAAAATTAGAAGAAAATATACCTTTTTGTTACATTTTAACCTCCCTCTCTCATAGATGGGATTGTGGTAACTTGCAAAACATGAAGACCATGAATATTGGGTTGTGACAATGTTTTGGCCAAAATATGGATGGACACCTGATATATATATTGCTCTTTTTATATACAGAGTCACACTGGTAAGGACAGGCTCTGACAACTGTGGTTTTTTTGTATCCAGTTAGAGCATTAGAACCTTCACTCAACTGTTATATGTTAGAAATTAAAGCTAGTCCACAAGGCTCTGTAAGTAGTATTCATATCTCCTCTGCACAGTACCTATGTCCAACAGTTACTTACTGACCATAGCAGCAAACCTCCTATATATGGTGCTGTATACGTGGTAACAAGCATGGCCTTCCTGTCAGCAGATCTTACATACCCTTGAGGTTGGCACTCAGCATTCACCCACAGCCAACCCCAACTCCTGCCTCTACATGAAAAGCATTTCATACATCCAACTTGTTTACAGTGAGGAATGTATTGTGGTGTCCACTTCTTGCATAGTGCTGTTGGACAATTCTCCTAAGAGGGTAGAATTTCCATGTGTAGACAGGGAGGTTTGACACTGGCTTCTAACATCATAACTATTTATTTATCCCAATGTCATGAGAGGTCAATACTGGGGATGAGGAAAAGGTCACCCTGGTCGTTATCAGTATTAAGCCTCTGTCTCTGTTTTGTAATATATCCACCATCTTATGTCCTAACCAAGCTATTTAATATAATTTTGTTTAATCTTATAAAAGCCCTTGGACTAATGTTTCCTGCTTGGTCACATCCAGGAAATGTACTAAGTTTTACTATCTGTAACATTTGTAACTTTTAGTTTGCACAAAGAAAGAACATTCTATGTATGAAAAGACCTGAATCTTGTGACTAACTGAATCAGCTATTTGTATGTGAAAAGAAAATGTCTATAAATACAGTATGTGTGAAAATCTAACTGTAATCACTTCTCTATCAGAAGATAGGTCCATACCGACAAGTGTTCTGAATAATGGCTTCATCTTACTTCAAAGAAAGTGTAAGACTTGATTCTTGCCACGTAAAGGTTACACCTCTGTGGCACATGTGACATGTACTTGAGCTCTCGGGGCGTATCATGCCTTGAGCATGGCAGCCAACAGAATCTGTGGAGACATCAGAAAGGAATAGCTGGCAAGGTTTACAGTCACCATTTTGAAATCTCCTCCTCCACTCTCTCGTCCACCCCCCCCCCACACTCTTCCGTCCTCTCCTCCTAGCCACCTACCCCTTCACTCCTTCCGCCCCACCACAGGTGAAGAAGTCCACTCTCTCATTTCATCCCCTCCCCCTTCTACCTGTCCCCTGGATCCTATCCCTTCCCACCTTCTTCCCACCCTTTCCCCCACAACCTGCTCCCACCTCGCCCACCTCTTTAATCTGTCCCTCTCCACCGGCATCTTCCCCTCTTCTTTTAAACATGCTCTCGTATCTCCCATTGTAAAGAAACCTAATCTTGACCCCACTTCTCTCTCTAACTATCGCCCCATATCTCTTCTCCCCTTTGCCTCCAAAATACTTGAGAGGCATATCTGCAACCATCTCACCTCCTACCTTTCTGAACACTCCCTCCTTGATCCTCTCCAGTCTGGTTTCGGCCCCCTCCACTCCACTGAAACTGCCCTGGCTAAAGTTACCAATGTCCTCCTCTCTGCTAAAGCCAGGGGCCACTTCTCCCTTCTCATCCTACTTTATCTCTCAGCAGTCTGACACCTTTGACCACCCCCTCCTGCTCCACACACTCCAGTCCTCTCGCCTCTCCACCCCAGTCCTGTCCTGGTTCACCTCTTACCTTGCAGACTGATCTTTCTCTGTTACCACCTCTGAGTCTCTCTTCCCCCCTTCCACCCTTCCAGTCAGGGTCCCTCAGGGCTCAGTTCTTGGACCCTTACTCCTCTCTCTTCCCTGGGTGAACTCATCAGCTCCTACGGCCTCAAGTACCACCTTTATGCTGATGACACTCAACTCTACCTCTCCTCTCCTGATCTCTCTCCCTCCCTCCTCTCTAGGGTTTTCGACTGCCTCTCTGCCATCTCCTCCTGGATCCTGGATGTCCTCTAGATTTCTTAAACTCAACCTTGCTAAAACTGAACTCATTGTCTGTCTTTCGTCCCCCCCATACCCGCTCCACTTCTGATCTCTCTATCACTGTCGACAACACCTCTATCTCCCCTGTCCCCCAACTTCGCTGCCTTGGTGTCACCCTCGACTCCTCTCTCTCCTTTGGCCCCCACATTCTCGCTTGCTAAATCCTGCCGCTTTCAGCTGCGTAACATCTTCCTCTCCCAAGATGCCACCAAATGTCTTATTCACTCTCTGATCATCTACCGCTTGGACTACTGCAACCTTCTCCTTACTGGCCTCCCCCACAGTCATCTCGCTCCCCTTTGATCTGTACTTAATGCAGCCGCTAGGCTTATCTCCCTTTCTAGTCGCTCCTCTTCTGTCTCCCCTCTCTACCAAGCACTTCATTGGTTCCCCTTCCCCTACAGAATTCTGTTCAAGTTCCTCACACTCACATACAAGGCCCTCGCCAACTCCACTGCTCCCTACATCTTCAACCTCATCTCTATTCATGCTCCATTCCGACCTCTCAGATCTGCAACGACCGTTGCCTCTCTTCCCCTCTGATTACCTCCTCCCACGCATGTATCCAAGACTTCTTCCACGCTGCCCCCCTCCAATGGAACAAGCTCCCTCCCTCCAAGAGAACATCCCCTAATCTGTCCAGTTTCAAACGGGCTTTAAAAACCCACCTTTTTCTAAAAGCCTTCCAGTCTCCCACTTAACTTCCTACCTTATCTTCTGCCTCTCTCCCCTTCTTCCCACTTCCCTGATTCTGCCTCTGTTCCCCCTTCTCTCCCTCTCACCTGTGTCTCTCTCTCTGTCTACCTCTCCCCTTAGATTGTACGCTCCCTTGGCGCCCTATAAATAAAAATAAATAATAACAACCATGGAGACGTATTGGGTGAAGTTTTGGACCCTGGTGAAGATTGGGAGAAATACCCACATTCAGTATGCCAATCAGCCAAGGCAGTCCTGTTTCCTGTGGCTGGAAAGAATGAACCCTTCATGATGAAAGTATCCAGGACCTCATTATCCTAGAACAATTCCTGCTGAATTTGGCCCCAGAGATATGAGTGTAGATAGCAGATCACCAATACCCTACAGCAAGTCGCTTGGTTGGCTGAAATATGTTGCCAATCGACCAAGGTGGAGAGCATCTACGGTCCCCCCATAAGGACCAGCAACCATTCTGATCATTGGAGGTGCTTCCTGTGCCAGCAGCTAGCCCAGGAAGCCAGGCCTGGCCCTTCCACCATGTCTCTGAAGAACTCCACCCCAGAGGCAATAGAGGTAGTTGACAGTGAATAAATTAAGAGATTAATTGTGAAATAGTTTAGTCATTAACAATTCTCAAATTAATTTAGCCTTTATTTGGAATGTTTTAAGCTAAAATTTTAAGTTGATTGGGGGACGGAATCGAATTTCATTGAAATGGAACAACTGGATGGACTGCCCACCAGTGTCATCCTAGTAAACAACTGTTGTGAGAGCTGGTGCTGGGCACAGTGTGCAACTGTGACTTCTGCATTATGTGTGGGGAAAATCTATATTTTATGGGTTTCGCTCCCCAGGAGAGAGCATAGAGAAACGCCATATGCTGTATGTAACTGCTCTGACTACATGACAGTCAGTCCACATACTGATCTAAGCTCTCTGCTGGGTGACCTACTACCTACATCACAGTACATGAGGTGGAGGAGCTGAATGAAGGAGCTCACACACTGGGCAGATACTTTGTCCTAATTAGTATGTAGTGACAGAGGAGGGCGCAGAATAAGAGATTGTTGTATGGACAGAACATGGAGAAGAACTGAGTCTGTTCTGTATATAATAGTTATTACTCACCTGTGCTGGTACCTGTAGGAATGTCCTCTGTACCCAGCTCATCACCCCTCACATACGTCTTTTCTCCACCATCAATGTGGGTTACATGAATTCCCTCTCCCTCCTCTCTATCTTCATCCTTAACATGTATCAGGTTTTCATCCTAAATAGCACACACAATAAAATCACATTATAATAATATCTGACTATAAATAATACTAGGGGACACTCATATCTGATGAAATACCTATTGTGAAGAAACGCGTCAGGTAAACACTCTTTGATTAGGACGCCGCTACATCTCCTATACAGACACTCAGGACATTAGGATATCTGATCACTTTAGCATTCACCATTTGCAGTGTGATAATTTAAGGAACAAGATCATCTTGGAGATCGGAGGGTTACACCCGCACAGCAGATCGGTGAGCTAGTTGTGTTATCTGCCTGTTCAGCTCATTATATCTAAACAATAGGACTTCCATGTTCCTAAAGTGAAACATTTGGGCTGTGTTTACCTTATACTTCTCACCAGCTGTGGATTATATCATTTCTGACTGCCCCATTGTTCACTCCTTTATAGATTGGAACTTATGTCCCTAAGGAGAACAGTACCCTGACTTTATATGCCAATGTCATGGTTATATTTATGTAAATATTGTCTTGTTCCTTCCGCATAGGTTTACAAACATAACATTAAAATGTATCTCTCATCTCCCCCTCCTCTAAAATAATGAAGGATTGTCATGGTGATTGATCACATACATTTAAAACTTATTATTTTATTTATTCTTATTAAAAACTTTATTTGGGTGTAATTTCATCTAAGATATGGTGACATATTAAAATATAGAATGATAATTAATGTGAAAACAAAATTAATGATGTGTAATAAAATTTAGGGCAAACTGGGAAATCCAAGAGACAAGCCTGATACTGATGACCACTGTGACATGGATGTCCCCCAGCAATATAAAGTCACTAACAGATGGAGTGGGCTGGAGAGAAATGGCTCATACACAGTTTATGTGACTGGGTGACACCAATACAGCATCTTATTAATCTCAAGTAAACTTGTTCCATTTAGACAGAGTCAGGACGGCCCATTTCTTCTTATATCGGAGCCATGTCTTCAACTCCCATAAACTGGTTTATTCTCTCCCTCTATTTACACTTACTCTGGTTGTCAGAGAATCCTGAATTTCCTTTGATAGATCTATAGTACTATGTACTAACGTGTGAAAGTTTGTATTAGTGTCACCTGTGTCTAATGTTATGGTTGTTATGATGTAAATACATTGCTCATTTTTTCGCACACACATAAAATGCAAAAACAAAATAAACATAAGAACCTGACATCAGTTTTATTATTAGAACTGCAAATTATATGTACCTGAAATTCATGTGGGATATTTCCCTCTTCCACTCTATAAAGAGGACTTGGACATCTCTCTGATACATTTCCATTATCGGATCCATCTGTAGGAGATGAACACACAGTGACTGACCACATGATTTATATAGGATATATCAGAGGATGTGTATATCTAGTTAGGTCTCTTACCCAGTGATGTGAGGGGCCAGTGATTCTCCATCATGACGTCCTTGTACAGATCCTTGTGTCCCTCTAAATACTCCCACTCCTCCATGGAGAAATAGACAGTGACATCCTGACACCTTATAGGAACCTGACACACACAATGATACAGTCATCACCCAGACACATCCCCTGGTGTTACTGTATAATGTCCCATTCCCAGCAGTCACCTCTCCAGTCAGCAGCTGAATGATCTTGTTGGTGAGTTCTAGAATCCTCTGGTCATTGTTTCTCTCATGTATCAGCGAGTGAGGTGGAGGTTCCATGATGGGGCTCTGGGTCCTGCTCAATCCTCCTGACACATGGGAGCTGATGCTGGATGACACATGATTATTGGACTCCTTCCTCACTACTATGTAATCCTGTGTGAGAGAGACAGTAGTAAGTATCACTATACTTGATGTTCAGTGAAAGTCCAAAACTGGTAGAAGACTTATATGACACCTTGATCTGGGTATTTCTAGAAATGATTTATAGGAAACATGTATGTAGGTGTAGACCCCTTGACTTTGTTCTTTCCAAACTTCTCCGCTCCCTCTCCTCCAATGCCTGTCTTCACCTTGCTCACCTCTTTAACCTTTCTCTCACCACTGGTGTCTTCCCCTCCATCTTAAAATATGCTCTCATCGCCCCTATTTTCAATAAACCCTTCATTGACCAAACCTCTCTCTCAAACTACCGCCCTATTTTTCTCCTCCCCTTTGCTTCTAAATTCTGACCCCACACTTCCCATTCTCACTTTGACTCTTTCCAGTTTGGTTTCCATCCCCATGCAACTGAAACTGTCCTTTGCTAAAATGACAAATTACCTACTCCCTAGGTTTCTGTGGTGTTTGTGAAACTGCCCTCTCCTGGTTTGTTTCCTACCTCTCTGGCCACTCCTTTTAATGTCTCTGCTTCTGACTCTTCCTCCCCTTGTCACTCTATTGGTGTCCCTCAAGGCTGAGCTCTTCTGTCTCTACATCACCTCTCACGTCAAACTTCGCTGCCTTGGAGTCAATCTAGACCCTGCCCTCAGCTTAACTCCTCAAATCCAGTCCCTCACCAAGTCCTGCCACCTCCTCATCCGTAACATTACTAAAATCTGCCCTTTCCTCTCTCAGGAAGTAACCAAATCCTAATCCATTAAGTCATCATATCTTGTCTTGAGTACTGCAACCCTGTCTCACTGGCCCTCATGACTGTCACCTTCGCCCCCTCCTTCCATCCACCCAGAATGCTGCTGCTAGGCTCATCTTCATCTCCAACCGCTCCTCTTACACTGCTCCTCACTGTAAATCCCTTCACCGGCTCCCTATCCATTCCAGAATTCAATTCCAGCTCCTCACCCACATTTACAAAGCCCTCACCAATACATCTCCCCATACATCTGTGACCTTGCTTTGATTCCACTCCACTCCACTTCACTCCCCGGACCTATGCCTCTCCTCACACTCCCGCCTCCAAGACTTCTCCAGTACTGCTCCCCACCAGTGTAACACTTTACCTCTCCTAACCTACAATCCTTTAAACACTGCTTTAAAACTCACCTCTTCATGCTCACTTATCCAACCCACACTTGACCATGTTGTCCACCACCTGGTCTTCCTTTGCCCAAAATCTCCAATTTATTCCAGTTGCTCCTACTGTCTCTCACCTCCGCTCCTTCTAGAATGTAAGCTCTCAGTGCTATCTATAATGGTACAATGGTCTGGAGCTACAGAATCTGTGGCGCCATATAACTAAATAATAATAATAATAATAAATAATAACAGTACATCTGGTGCTATTACTTTCTTTGTTAGCTCCACATCATCTACCCCAGACAAATACTCAATATTAATTCTCTGAAGATTTCAAGAGATAATAGAGATTTCAGTGTGACATTCCCAGATCCCCTCACCTCTCTAGTCAGCAGAGAGATGATCTCCAGGGTGAGATTAAATATCCTCTCAGTCATGTGACTCCTGTCCTTGTCCATCATGAAGACTCTGGGAATGGGCAGACCTTGACAGTGAGCTCTGTAGGTAGAAACAGATATCATCTCTTTGTTTAAAATATCCTGGTGGGATGGAATTCTGTATTGAGATAGAAGAAACTATAGGGCTATTAAATCCATTTCTCATCAATATAATCAACCCACAAAGTAACATCAGTATGAATGTGCAGATCATTCCATCAGCTCACGCTACAGTCCATACATGTTGGTTCAAAGGAAAATACCATCACATTCACATAGCAGAGCACCTTCAGAATACAGAACTTTTGAACAAACTGGAACAGTAGTCTATAACCAGGTACTGCTAATATTACTATATAAATGTCATCTGATAGCATCTGTCTAAATTTATGCACTGATAACACTGGTCAACAATGGTTTTGTTAAATGGATAATATTGACTGATATTCATGGACAGAATTTCTCCTAAGGGTTCAAATTTTTTTTTTAAACCAACATATTTGGTTCTTAAAATTACACATTTTGCTCAAAACAACCTGGTGTACAGGTATTTTTTTTCTTTTAAAATGATTAATTTTTGATTCATGACTTTCATAATGAACAAACAATCATGTTAATTCGCATTATCTATTCCTTATGAACCATATATTTATGTATAAGCAGAAATTAAAGTAGATGAATCTGCTGCGTATCTGATGAAACTGTATGAGTCCCTCCTCCAATTTCAATTTATAAGTATACAGTGTGCAGACTTCCATAAAATGCCCTGTAGTTATATAAATCATCAAAACAATTTTTGTTACGTGTGTGGTGAATTAACTTTCAGGTCTCAAAGAAGAAAGATTACTACTTTGGCAAGTAAATCGTAGTTCTACTTTGGGTGTAATACTGGAGATCAGGAGAAATCTTGGGCCCCTCATATCTGTTATGACTGTGAGTGACTTTGCCTTATAGTTGGCTGAATGGTAAATCTCGTCACATGCCATTTGCAGTTCTCATGCATAGGCAAACCGAGGGGGGGGGGGGGGTTCCTAGTGCCTGGAAACCCCCATCCAAGCCTGGGGGACTGCATAATTGAGGTGACTGAACCCTGCCCCCGCTTCACACGGTTCTGCTGGAAAAGAGAGAACTGCGTGCACCTAACAGTAGTGCACACATGTATATTATGGGGATAGGGAGAGTTGGAGAGCAGCCAAGCACTCTCTAAAATTATAGCCACGCCCCCATGTATGCTGGTCACGCCCACTGGCGGGGTGGTGTGAAAACCCCCTCTACAAATCCTGCATTTGCCCCTATCATGGTATGGAGAGAACCAAAAGGACCATTCTACAGACTGTTATTTTGCATCAAAAAATCAGGGGAATCACAAGCAAGTTTAAGAATTAAATATCCTGATATTCCTTCAGCCATCAGGCCTGTTCCTCACAGTGCAGAGCTACCAACTCCAGTGTCACCAGAAGCATGAAGCTTAGATTCAGAAGATGTTGGTGATGCAGATTTCCTAAAGAGCAAGATTCCTAGAATAAGTGAAGCAAAAATCAAAGAGGGGATATTTGTTGGACCACAAATACGAGAGCTCATGAAGGATGAAGATTTTGAGAGAATCTTGAACGAGTCTGAGGCAGCTGCATGGGGATCATTCCAAAGAGTTGTGAAAAACTTCCTAGGAAACAAGAAGACTGAGAACTACTGGTTAGTAAACGTCTTAAAAACTACAGAGTCCTGGGATATAATATGTCTATGAAGATATATTTTTTGGATTCGCATTTGAACTTTTCCCAGAAACTCTTTGAGATGTAAGTGACGAACACGGTGAATGATTCACTAGGATATATCAACGATGGAAACTCGCTACCAAGGAGAATGGAATGCAAATTTGCTTGCAGATGACCGATGGACACTAAAAAGGGATGTTCCTAAAGCTAAATACAGCATATTTATTATATTGTGAATATTAAAGGAAAATTCAAATTTAAATTATTTTTAAAAGCATGTTACTCAAAAACCCAGCTCTCCACGTACATTTGACAAACATATTTGAAATCAGCATAAAAATACTTTAAGAAACACCCTATCAGCTCAACTTAACATTTGAAAAGTCAAATTTTGTAAATCAGTGTAATATTAGTCTATAGATGAAGACTTACAAAACTAAGCTACATTACACGATTGGACTTTTGCAGTGTACAAGTACAGTGTGTTATAGTACAACTTCCCTGCACCCTCACCTGACTCCCCTCTGCCTGGTCTCCCTCCACTGTCACCACTACTCCTTCCCTGCACTCTCACCTGACTCCCCTCTGCCTGGTCTCCCAGCACTGTCACCACTACTTCCCTGCACTCTCACCTGACTCCCCTCTGCCTGGTCTCCCAGCACTGTCACCACTACGCCTTCCCTGCACTCTCACCTGACTCCCCTCTGCCTGGTCTCCCAGCACTGTCACCACTACTCCTTCCTTGCACTCTCACCTGACTCCCCTCTACCTGGTCTCCCAGCACTGTCTCCACTACTCCTTCCCTGCACCCTCACCTGACTCCCCTCTGCCTGGTCTCCCAGCACTGTCTCCACTACTCCTTCCCTGCACTCTCACCTGACTCCCCCCTGCCTGGTCTCCCAGCACTGTCACCACTACTCCTTCCCTGCACTCTCACCTGACTCCCCTCTGCCTGGTATCCCAGCACTGTCTCCACTACTCCTTCCCTGCACCCTCACCTGACTCCCCTCTGTCTGGTCTCCCAGCACTGTCACCACTACTCCTTCCCTGCACTCTCACCTGACTCCCCTCTGTTTGGTCTCCCAGCACTGTCACCAATACTCCTTCCCTGCACTCCCACCTGACTACACTGGTATTGAGTGGTGACTTAAAAGATGAAGGCATGTAAATATTTATAGCGAATATTTGTCCACTTACTGTGTGGGTGCAGAACACTGGCTGAGATAGACCATGGGGTTCTGTTCCTCCTGTCCTGCAGTATCACTAGATATCACCTGTTTTCTCGGCCCTTGCAATCTCTGCACACCCACAATACATCGGTGATTACAGATGCTTAGTATTTAGATGCATCCAGTAAACCAGATCACCTATCAGCAGTGCTGCTGCCTGTAGTACACTGCATTAATCAATATATCATCTGCCCACATCAAACATGGCCGATCTTGCACCTTACCTCTGTACGCCTCATATCCGGACATGCGTGTTGCGGAATGTGAAGCCTTTGAACGAGTGTGGAAATATCGTGGTATAAACTGCAGGGCAGAAATCACTTAGCTGCAGATAACAACAATGTGCATTCATTCTCCGTATACGTGTTATCATTATCTATATAATACTGTGTGTGGCAGCACCTGGCAAGCTGTGGTGTAGCTCAATGTACTGATTGTATAGGTCTATTAATTATCTTCGTTGGATTCTAATACTGAGGTCTATTAACACGATAAGTTGTGGATGAGTCTATCGACCTACCTATCATTTTATTCTGTTACATTTAAGTAATTTATGATGCTGAACTGTCAATTAAAGCAGTTACAAAAATAATATGCAACCTACATATTAGCTCATCTGTTCAGTAGATATATTAATCAGGCATGATACCTTTATATTCTCAGTCCATTTAGAAAAACAATATATTATAGCCATACACATATAATGGATTTACAACTATATTTACCATTTCTACATTTTCATCTTTTGCTGGGTGGTATATGCCATGAGTGTCATGTCTGAATGTAAGCCAGCGCTTTGCTGTATATACTGAGAGCTCAAAATATAAAACATAACTCAAGTGTTATACTCGTTAATTGTGATAAAGTACAAGGCTTGTTGATCAATATGCAGCATTAGTGCAAAGCGGTCAAGGGATGGGGTTATTTCCTAATATTACATGTATTTGTAAATGTGCAGTAAACTATAGTACAGACATTTGCTTGCACTGTTTAACTTTCTCTAGTCAGATAAAGTCCTTGGGGCCAAAGCAAAGTGGGACTTAGGCCAGTCTGCGTAGAGTATTGTGTGAGAACTCGTTTTGCGCACGCCCAAAAAGTGGGCACACACATTTGCACCTATGCCGACTTGCATGCCTGAAGAGGCGGGACAGAGTAGGGAAGGGGTGATCTAACGTGGGCCAAAGACGTTGAATGTGTGTTTATGCAAATGTGTCTCATGCCGACCTGCAAAACAGGCATATACACCTGTTAAGAGGCGTATATATTGCACCTGCTGTAGCGCATGTGCAAATACACTCTGATGATGATGACTTTTCATAAACCAGGCGCATGTGCTTCTGCCAGTGGCGGATCCAGGGTGGGGGGCGATCGGGGCTTGCTGCCGGCGGCTGCACATTATGTGCAGGTCCATTCAGCAGTGACAGGCAGGGCCAGCGTGCTGCCCGGCCGCTCTGATTGTGTTTTAAACTCAATCAGAGCATCCGGGCAGCACACTGTCACTGCTGAACGGGCCTGCACATAGTATGCAGCCGCCGGCAGCCTCAGATGTCAAAAAGGGGGCGGGGCCTAAATCGCCTTCCCCTACATCGCCCCGGGTAGCAGTATTCTCTAGATCCACTCCTGGCTTCTGCTGAGGAGGCAGACTCATCTAGAGATGTTTATGGCTCTGCATATGGGCGAAAATACCCATTTATTTCATTTTATTTCAAGTTATCATTTTATAGCCAACTCTTCATTAGCCCACTCATGTACAAGGTTGTTTTATATCCATCTCCCCCTCATTCTGGTTAATAAACAAAGAATGAAGGAGAGGCGGCTAAGTCTGAGATCACTAATCCCTGAATGGACTGACAATACACTCAGCCACGTAACTGTCCAGATGCCAAAACAGAAAAAGGAGGAAAATAGGACACGTTGTACTTTTCCCCTCCCTTAGTGCAAATTTGCAAATAAATCCAAAGTTAAAATCTAAAGTTCTGCAAACCCAGTACTGTCAGTGCAGCATATTGGAGAGGAAATGTTTTTTTTTTTTAAAAAATGTTCTCTTACTTTCTTTTTCATCTAATACTGTATTTATTATTAACCAGAAGGTACTTTGAACAGTATCATTAGATTCCAATAGGTCTCCGCTATTGCTAGATCTAATGTAAACTTGATTGAATACATCGCTCCTAACATGTAACCAGGCAAAATCCAGCAGAACCCTAGAGTAAACCAGTAAAACCACCTGATTGTTTTACCAGGTGCCTATTTTTGCCAATGGAGAATTTTTTTAATGCAAAGTTGCCCACAACCTGTGGGTGTGGCTTACTTCATTTTCACACTTTGAAAAGGCGTGTATAATTCTGTTTTCAATTCACCTTGTATAGCTTTAATTCGCTCTCGAATCTCCTTGACTGATGTGAAAGACAAATATTTTCAGTACAGCACTGCGGAATTGGTGATGCTATATATATATATATATATATATATATATATAATTATAAAGCTATAAACAATGGCACTCAGAGCAGTATTGTATAAATAATAACCATCCGATCCCGCTATTACATCTCTTCCACGTAAAGAGGCAGCCTTCCTTCAGAAAATCCGGTTGGTAAGTCCGAGGTAACAGTAACATAGGATAGATACAACAGAAGAAGTAGGCGCACAATGATGTAGTATTTTTTTAGAGTAAATAGTCCGAACTTTGTGGGTATACCAATTATTACAAATTGTATAATATTCCAAGTTTCTGGGTAGTTTTCAAACACTATGTACTTTTATTTACGCCAGTCTTGTATACATATAAGAGGAAGACAGAATACCACAAGGGTCAGATACCAAGTGTAATAAGGTACTGGATGTCCCTCTGCCTCAACGCGTTTCACCCATAGGAATTCTTCAGGAGGATAGCAAAACATGTCTATACTATTGAGAGGTTTATATAATGTGCGGCGGCCATCTTGCGCAAGCGCGATGTGCAGCACCTGCTGCGCATGCGCGGCCATCTCGCGATCGTGCGAGTTAATGAGAATAGTAGCTACACAATACTTTCACTATATCAGTAAATGGAGGCATAAATAAGTTATAGGCACCAGAGCACTGTAGATCAACATAATAATAATCTCGGAGATAGTCTGTCAGCCATCTTGTTTAAGGGCAAAATGGGCACAAACAGTATTCAAACGGTAAGACGGCCATTTGAACATGCTAGTAATATATTATTATATAGTATTATTTTGAAGAATTATATTATGATATTTTTACTGTTGTCAATATCAAAAAGCACAAATTGTCTGATTGATTGATGTTATCTTAGAAGGGTATTACCTTCTTTCCCTTCTCTAAAATGGCCGTCTTATCGTTAGGTACAGGACTGGATTTTCTACTCCATCCTTCTCCTGTGACAAGACTGCACCTAAGCCAACACCAGAAGCATCAGTTTGAAGTAAGAACCTCCGGCGCTTTCATCAGGAATCCAACTCAACACACCTACAATACTCACTTCTCACAAAAACTTTGCTACAGATCATCTGAACTTCTGCAAAATCACCTTATTGGACTTTTCTATAACAAGAGGAGAACTATGCAAGATAAGATTAATTCCCTAAAGACCATAATACCATATGACCTATGTCATATCCAACCAGGAAAGTACTATGTGATTTCTTTTATAAACTACAACATCACCTAATCACCAATAAGGAAAAGAAACTCAACAGACTAAGGATGAAAGCTGGTCTCAATGTGCCAGACAAAAAGAAAAATGCACATAACAATTTGGACACATCGTCATCTGTTGTAAACCTCTCACAATACGAGTCAAGCACAGTGGAAAATAGTGTTTTATCCAGAGGACTTACATTCTGTCCCACAAAACCACTCGACACGGCTCAGTTTTGCAGTGATGTGGAAGAATTCTTCCAAAGATTGCGGCTAAAGGAATTCTTTTATGACAAAACAGATATCACATCACAAACTGATATGCTGCAAGAACATCCTAAAAAGAAAAAAAGAGGTCAAACTGGACCCCACAGCCGGGACACAACCAAACTATGGATAACTATATAGACTGTTTCAGAAAAAAAGTAAAATCTGAGAATTTGGACAAAAACCACAAAGTGACAGACATTCTCAATGTGGAGGAGAGGAATGCTATAAAATCATTAAAATCTAACAATATCATCATTAAACCAGCAGATAAAGGAGGAGCTGTAGTAATTATGAACACATCAGATTACATTCAGGAAGCATACAGACAGCTCTAGGATAAAAAAAATACTACACTCTGATTATAGAAGACCCCTCAAAACAATACACAGAAGAACTTATAAAGATCATAAATGGTTTCAACCCTGGATCATCCTCTCTACTGAAACTTATACCGCACAATCCCAAAATGGGTACCTTCTACAGGTTACCTAAAATACATAAAGAAGGCAATCCAGGGAGACCAATAATTTCTGGTATTGGGACCTAAACCGAAAATATTTTCTGGCTGGATAGAGAATGTTCTAACCCTTGGTGAGACGAACACCCAGCTATATCCAGGATACCACAGACATTCTCCTCATCTTTCAGCCCTGGATCCACTACCAGAAGGCTCAATAATGGTAACTATGGATGTGGAGTCTCTGCACTCTAACATACCCCACAAGGATGGCATAGCCGCATGCCAACACTACCTTCAAAGAAACAGTCTAGCAACAGAGTCGTCCCTGCAGCTGATCAGGTTCGTACTTATAATTACTTTCCTTTTGGGAAAGACATATACCTGCAGCGTATGGGAAGTGCCATGGCTAGTGAGATGTCACCTCAGTATGCCAACCTTTTCATGGCTAAACTAGAGGAAGAATTCTTATCAACTTGCACAATGAAACCTCTAGCATACTTCTGTTATATTGATGATTTGCTACTAATCTCAACAGGCTCTGAAGATGAGCTGCTGACTTTCCATATAAACGTTAACAAATTTCACCCAACCATTAGACTCACTCTTAATTACGATCTCAAATACATTGCCTGGACATAACCCTATAGCATAAAAATAATACTATACAAACATCAGTCTAACATAAACCTACAGGCCACCCAGCATATCTGAGATGGAACAGCTTTAACTCAGGACACATAAAGAAGTCCATCATTTACAGCCATTCCTACAACAAGGATACAATCCACTACTTCAGGGGCGGGCTGGGCCGGGGGGCATCGGCCCCCCGGGCCACTCAGATTTTGCGCTTTTAGGGCCGGGGGGGTAGGCCGGCCGCCCCCCGATGCAATTTCTTCTGATTTTTTTCTGCGGCCGCATCTGATGTCATCCCCTGTAATGAGATGCGGCCGCCTGTGTGCCCCCCTGCCTGCAGCATCCCAGCCCGCGCCTGCACTACTTATAGATGAATAGGCCCACAGAGCCACAAGGATCCCAAGGAGTAGCCTCCTGTATTACAAACAGAAGGAGGTTAACAACAGGGTGCCCCTAGTGGTCACTTACAATCCCCACATAAACATCTTGGGGAAAATTGCTGCTGACCTTCAACCCATATTTCAGAAAGACAATAGACTGAAGGAAATATTCCCAGATTTACCTCATACAAAGAGCCTCCAAATTTAAGAAATCTCATTAGAAGTGCTCTCTCATCACCATCAGAGACTGGCACCCTCCCTTGCAAAAACAAAAAATGCAAAACGTGCACCCAAATCCTACCAACAAACGCAGTCCATATACCCAACACACAAAGGGACTATAAAGTAACTAACACATTCTCATGTACATCCTCCACATGATACAGTGTACAAGGTGCCCTAAGGGAGTGTACACTGGAGAGACCAAGCAGAAACTGCAATCCAGGATGAATCTACACAGACACACAATAAGGAAGTTTCTGGACACCCCCATAGGTAAACACTTCTCTAGGCCAGGACACAGTATGACAGATGTAAAAGTCTTAAGTTAATACGAAAAGGTCTTTTTAAGAATGACAGGGAGAGAAAACTATGGAAATTCAAACTGATAAGAGCATTCCAGTCATTAACTCAAGGACTGTCACGAGTCTTTATCGTCCCTTCCGGCTTCCTTGTCCCGGTTGCCTAGGCAACAACCGGACGCTTAGTGCCGCCTGCTGCCACACCCGGCCAGCTGTCAAACAGCCGGGCGCACGCGCGCAGGGCTATATAGGCTCAGCCTTCCATGGCTGATTGGATCATTGATTTTGCAGCAACCTGGCCGATTATGGCAGCTGGGCACCCTGCGTATTCATTGCCCCCCAGTACCATTTAAAAACCTTTTCCAAGTCACACCTCGCCTCCTCTGAATCCTGTTCAATTTGATGAACATGAACAATTTCTTGTAGAGAAAATATTAGATTCACAAATATTTAGAAATAAACTTCAATATTTGATACAATGGCAAGGATATGGTCCAGAACACAATTAATGGGAATCAGAAGGGAATGTCCATGCACCTCAATTGTTGCGTGAATTTCATCAAAGATACCCAGAGAAACTTAGCAAAGCACTGTCCATAGGATGTTATTGAAAGGGGGGGAATATTGTAAGGAATTACTCTGATATTTGCACCTCCGACCATCTTGGATCCTGCTTCCTGTTTGGACCTATCATAGGCACTTCCTGGGTCAGACATGTGCTTGAGTATTGTGCTTGCTCAGCTTCTGCTACACTTCCTTGTATCCGTGACTACCTGCTTGTGTACCGACCTGGCATACGTCTGACTGCCCTCTTGTATACCAAACTGGCAAATGTCTGACTACGCACTGGACCTGCAATGAAGATGGCGCCCGGCCGGAGCAGTGAGGGGACGCTGGCGGTCAGGTAAGTGAGCCGGGACTCAGTTTAGTAAGACTGAAGTACCCGCGTATGACATGCATTTGTCTCCAATTGAAAATAGTTGCCAAAATATTACCTACTAGATTGAATTATGTCATAATACTATATTGCAGATAAACAAGATGTCACGTTACCAGAGAGACTTCAACTGGATCCTGATAGTTCAGCTGAGATTGACGTTACTTCAGCGAGGGGCGCGGAGTCTAACAAGTGAAAGGTGTTCACCAGAGATTCCCGCAAGGGAATATGGGCTTTTGCGGCTTCCACTTGCAGGTCGCGGTCCCCTGGAGAAGTTCTCAGCGAACACAGCAGACGGAGCGTAGAATCAGGTAGAGGCTGCGCTGTCACTTGATAGCGGTGTTTAGGCGGGAGGTTGGCAGCGTGGTTACTCGAGAGAGAGAATATAACTGAGACGTTCAGCGGAGTAGTCACTAGGGAGCTGGTTAGCAGGAAAAGATAGTGTCGCCACTTGGAAGTGCTTTACCGGAATGCAGCAGCGTGGACAGCTGGAGGTGAGTTCCCCGGAGAGACGTAGCTTGGAAGCTTGAGGGAATAGCAAAGACACAGGAGCTGTTTCCAATCTTAAAGTCAGGGATTGACTGAAAGAACCAGCATTGAGTTCTGGTCAGAGGAAGTATATATAGTGCAGTTCCAATTGACCAGCCAATAGAGGGCAGTGAGAACACATAAAGCAGTTAGACGGTTCTGCGCATGCGCAGAACCACTGAGCGCAGAACGGAAGAAGGGGAGAGACAGCGCTGGAGAGTTGCAGCAGCGTGGACCAGGTAAGTAAAAAGAAATAGCGGGACTTGGTGGGGATGGCCTCTGTAGTTAGCGGGTACACCCGCCGGCTCCCGAGGAGGCAGCGGGAGTCCGGTGCGTGACAGTACCTCCCCCTTTAGAGGTGGGCACCGAACACCTAGGACCTGGTTTCTTCGGAAATTTGGAATGAAATTTTTTCAGCAGAAGAGGAGCATGGATGTCTGCAGCCCGTACCCAGGAGCGTTCTTCGGGACCGTACCCCTTCCAATCCACTAAATACTTGATTGTTCCTCTAGAATTTTTGGAATCCAGAATATGGCTGATCTCGAATTCATCAGTTTGTTGGAGAGAAAGGGGAGTGGTAGATGTGACAGGAACCGAGAACCGATTAATGATGAGTGGTCTCAATAAGGAGATATGAAAGGCATTGGCAATACGTAGAGTGGGTGGTAGCCGTAGCTTAAAACACACGGGACTGATTACTTGAATGATCCTGTAAGGACCAATGTAGCGAGGAGCAAGTTTCATGCAGGGCACTTTAAGACGGATGTTCTTTGTAGATAACCACACCTTGTCGCCAACCTTCAAAAGAGGAATAGCTCTGCGTTTTTTATCTGCTGCCAGCTTGTAGCGAGTAGAGGATTTCTGAAGGGCCTTTCGAACTCGAGACCAGATGGATAGAAAATCCTGTCGAAGAGTGTTAACTGCTGGAACTTGGGTGGGAGGGAGGGCAGAAAACTCTGGCATACGCGGATGGCCTCCAAATACCACGGAGAACGGAGTGGTTGATGTGGATTCGTGAAAGGAATTGTTATGTACGAACTCTGCCCAGGGTAGCAAATCCACCCAATTACTCTGGTTGGCTGAAGAAAATATCCTGAGAAACGTCTCCAGATCCTGATTGACCCTTTCTGTCTGGCCGTTGGTCTGGGGATGATATGCGGAGGAGAATTTCAAACGGATACCCAGAAGATGACAAAGGGATCTCCAGAATTTTGAGACAAATTGTACCCCACGATCCGAGACAATTTCAGCAGGGCAGCCATGTAGTCGGAAGATTTCCTTAATGAAATGTTGAGCTAGACATGCTGAGGATGGAAGGCCGATGAGTGGAACGAAGTGTGCCATTTTCGAGAAACGGTCCACAATAACCCAGATGGTATTAAATTTATTAGCTGGAGGTAGGTCAGTGATGAAGTCCATGCTAAGATGGGTCCAGGGCTTGGTAGGTAGTGGAAGAGGTTGAAGTAACCCTTGTGGAACCTGGCGAGGAATTTTGTTTTGGGCACAGATAGGGCAAGCAGCCACGAAATCTTTAACCTCGGAGTGGAATTTGGGCCACCAGTACTGTCGAGAGAGTAGTTCGAATGTTTTACGAGAGCCAAGATGACCTGAAAATCGTGAAGAATGACACCAGTGAAGAAGGCTCTTCCGTAGATGAGGAGGAACAAATGTTTTTCCCTGGGGGGGAATGGGGTTTGAGGAAGTTGAGAACAATTTAATGCATTTGGAGTCCAGGATGGGACGTTCCAGCAAGGTGTCTGATCCCGAATTTTCTGGGAAAGCCCGGGATAATGCATCCGCTTTCCTATTTTTGATACCGGGTTTGAAGGTGACCCGCAGATCAAAGCGGGTAAAAAAGAGGGACCAGCGGGCCTGACGTGGATTCAGGCATTGGGCTGACTGGAGATAGAGTAGATTCTTATGATCCGTGAAGATCGTAACTGGGTGACGAGCCCCCTCTAGAAGATAACGCCACTCAGTTAGAGCCAACTTCATGGCCAGGAGTTCCTTATCCCCAATGGCGTAATTACTCTCTGCTGGCAGGAACTTGCGGGAGAAGAAAGCGCAGGGATGGAACTTGCCTTGAATATTTTTTTGCGAAAGAACTGCTCCTACACCGGTGGAAGATGCATCCACCTCTAGGAAAAAAGGAAGAGAGACATCGGGTTGCTGGAGGATAGGTGCCGATGAAAAAGCTCTTTTGAGAAATTGGAACGCTTCCAATGCTTCTGCGGTCCAATTTTGCGGGTTTGCCCCTTTTCGGGTGAGAGCTGTCAGAGGTGCCACCACAGATGAGTAACCAGCAATAAAGCGCCTGTAATAATTGGAGAAACCCAAAAAACGTTGAATGGATTTGAGTGTAGTTGGTTGGGGCCAGTTGATTATAGCATGAACTTTCCCCGGGTCCATTTGTAGACCGGAGCCAGAAACCAAATAGCCCAAGAAAGGCAACTTAGGAACCTCAAATATGCATTTCTCCAATTTGCAGAACAAATGGTTGGTACGTAATCTGGAAAGAACTTCAGCCACATGTAAACGATGATTGGGAAGATCTTTGGAGAAGATTAAGATGTCATCCAGATATACTACGACATTGGAATATAGCAGATCGCGAAAGATTTCATTCACAAACCCCTGGAAGACGGCTGGGGCGTTACATAAGCCAAACGGCATCACTAGATATTCGTAATGGCCGTCCCGTGTGTTAAAAGCCGTCTTCCACTCATCCCCAGAGCGAATCCGGATCAGGTTGTAAGCTCCGCGTAGATCGAGTTTAGTGAAGATTCTCGCACCTTTAATGCGATCGAAGAGTTCGGTGATTAATGGAATGGGATAGCGGTTTTTAATAGTGATGGAGTTCAGGCCTCTGTAGTCGATACACGGACGGAGAGCTCCATCTTTTTTTTTCACAAAGAAAAACCCGGCCCCGGCGGGTGAGGAGGAAGGTCTGATGAAACCCCGTTGCAGATTTTCCTTGATGTAGAGTGTAGTAGCCTCTGTCTCGGGCAGTGAGAGCGGATAGACTCGACCTCGTGGAGGAGTTTTCCCTGGAATGAGATCGATGGGGCAATCCCAAGCTCGATGGGGTGGTAGACGCTCAGAGGAGGCTTTAGAGAAGACATCCGAAAAGGAAGAATACTGGTGCGGTAACATAACTGTGGTGGGTTCTGAAGGAATCTGTGTGAAGCCGAGAGGTTTGACTGGTGTTAGGCATTGGCGAGGGCAGGCAGGACCCCACGCAATGATTTGTGATGAAGGCCAATCCAGATGGGGTGAATGTAGATGAAGCCAAGGTAGACCTAGGATGATTGGGCTGATGGTTAGTGGAAGAACGAGAAAGGAAATCTTTTCCCAGTGGAGAGCCCCAACTTGCATGGAGATGGGTCTAGTTCGTTTAAGAATACTTCCATTAGGGAGACGGGAACCGTCAATGCCCGTAGTAGCCAAGGGCTTTTTCAGCGGAACAGTGGGCAGCGCTAGCCTAGTAACCAGAGATTGTGACATAAAGTTCCCGGCTGCTCCAGAATCCAACAAGGCCTTGGACGACTGGGGCCCTGAAAGCAAATGTAAGGTGACAGGGAAAGAACACGTTAGGTCTGGAAAAGAAGTTGGAGAGGAAGTAAGAGTCCCTAGACTGACCTCTCCAGTGCAGGCTAGGGTTTGTCGTTTCCCGAACGCCGGGTACATGAAGCCAGGAGGTGACCAGGATCTCCACAATATAGGCATAGTTTATTCTTCATTCTTCTCTCTCTTTCATCCGGAGATAAACGGGAGCGCCCCAATTGCATAGGCTCATCCGTAGACGTAGGTGGTTGAAAACGAGGAGCTAGACGAAAGGTAGACCGTCTAGGAAGGTCTTTCTCGGACGATCTTTCCCGAAGCCGAAGATCTACCCGGTTGCAGAGAGAAATTAGGGCATCCAAGGTGGGTGGCAATTCTTGAGAAGAGAGGGCATCCTTGATTTTATCTGACAGCCCTTGCCAGAAGGCAGCAACAAGAGCCTCATCGTTCCACTGGAGCTCGGAAGCTAGGGTCTGAAACTCAATAACGTATTGAGCCACAGAACGGGAATTTTGACGTAGTCTTAGGATGCTAGTAGCAGCGGACGTCACTCGTCCCGGCTCATCAAAAATCCTCCTGAATGCCGAAGTGAAGGCGGAAACATCATTGAGAAGATTGTCGTTACGTTCCCAAAGAGGCGAGGCCCATGCCAGGGCTTTCCCGGATAGGAGGGAGACCATATAAGCGACTTTTGACCTGGGAGTAGGAAAATTCTGAGGTAATAACTCAAATTGAATGGAGCACTGATTTAAAAAGCCTCGGCAAGAGGTAGGATCACCATCAAATTTGGAGGGTGTAGGCAAACGCAGAGAGGAAGCGGCTGCAGCAGGGACTTCGACTGCTTGTGGTTGAGCAGCCGGCTGAGGCGGGGTCTCCTGTAAGGCGTCTAAACGGGATGCAAGAGTTTGCAAACCTTGCAGAAGTTGCATCTGAACTGCATCCTGACGCTCCACTCTTCCAACCAGGTGTTGAAGCATGTCCTTGGCGGAAGGTTCTCTATCAGGATCTGACATGGCTGGTTCTTAGTGTCACGTTACCAGAGAGACTTCAACTGGATCCTGATAGTTCAGCTGAGATTGACGTTACTTCAGCGAGGGGCGCGGAGTCTAACAAGTGAAAGGTGTTCACCAGAGATTCCCGCAAGGGAATATGGGCTTTTGCGGCTTCCACTTGCAGGTCGCGGTCCCCTGGAGAAGTTCTCAGCGAACACAGCAGACGGAGCGTAGAATCAGGTAGAGGCTGTGCTGTCACTTGATAGCGGTGTTTAGGCGGGAGGTTGGCAGCGTGGTTACTCGAGAGAGAGAATATAACTGAGACGTTCAGCGGAGTAGTCACTAGGGAGCTGGTTAGCAGGAAAAGATAGTGTCGCCACTTGGAAGTGCTTTACCGGAATGCAGCAGCGTGGACAGCTGGAGGTGAGTTCCCCGGAGAGACGTAGCTTGGAAGCTTGAGGGAATAGCAAAGACACAGGAGCTGTTTCCAATCTTAAAGTCAGGGATTGACTGAAAGAACCAGCATTGAGTTCTGGTCAGAGGAAGTATATATAGTGCAGTTCCAATTGACCAGCCAATAGAGGGCAGTGAGAACACATAAAGCAGTTAGACGGTTCTGCGCATGCGCAGAACCACTGAGCGCAGAACGGAAGAAGGGGAGAGACAGCGCTGGAGAGTTGCAGCAGCGTGGACCAGGTAAGTAAAAAGAAATAGCGGGACTTGGTGGGGATGGCCTCTGTAGTTAGCGGGTACACCCGCCGGCTCCCGAGGAGGCAGCGGGAGTCCGGTGCGTGACACAAGACCAGCTTTATGCCTGGTAAATCTATTTTTATCAAAATATAACATTTACAGTTTCCCCATGATTGTATAGGTACAGATATTGTCCTTTCATTACATGCTGCAAATTCATTTAAATCATTTCAATAGAGCTATTTGGGGCAAGTCATGGTGAAATAGGGCTTTTCCTGATGGGAGTTAAGATGCTGTATTATTAGAGTATTTGCTGGCAGATTAACTCCCCCACCATGTCTTTAATTATTCAAATGCCTCAGTACATATTATAGATTTATATTGAGATAAATCCCTTATACACTCCCAATCAATAAATGCCTGTACAATATCCACTTATTTGGTCTATTACTCAAATATTTTGGAATTATGGTTACCCGCTTGTGACGAAATGTAGTATCTAATGTTAATGTGCGTATCGTCGCTAACCAATAACGATTGTCGAACCTCGATTTGTGTTTCCAAAGCACAAAGATTTATTCGCAATAAGTGGAATAATATGCTCAAGCGAAGTAATAGTAAATACAGCCGTTACTTATCGCAGGCGCTCTGGATCCAGTGCAGTCATTCAATCCTGAAGTCTGGGGACAAGATGTCTGCACTCTGGATCACAAGCTGCTGCTTATATACACAATCAAATACAGTAATACAATGAAGATGGTATGGCTTGCATCTATTGGTCCGGGTCTCAGGAATGTCCAAGGGGTCGTCAATCATTGGCTGGTTCATCCTAAGGAATCCAAAGGAGGGGGTCATCTCTGCAGGGGGTATGCTCTGCTCTTCCCGCCAGGATTCCTTAGTCTTAAGTAGTTCATAATTCCCTATCATTCATAACTTGCGTATGCACTCTGCGATTCCCTCGCAGAGTGAACCAAACAGTAGGATATGTAACAAGGTTCATTATGATACCACTCATGAGGTTATTCCTTTAAGCCGTTCCGTGTATTTCACTAATATGCATGTAACTCTGATATAACATATAAATACTACTATATTTCGACATAACTGACTATGTGTTGCAACTACCATTAATGTGTACTATTTTATAAGTATGCGTGTTTGTGCGAATGTATGGTAAAAGACCAATTACTGTTGCTGCCACGTGTAGTGGATGCGTACGCCCTTTCACGCCGTAGCGTGCCCTTGTACGTCGATGCGTACCGTACGCATCTTTTCAAACAAAGACAATCAAGTTTGCTAGACTTTAATTGAAATGACTTTATCCAATTTACTGACTTCGACAGTTCCACCCTTTGATAGTGTAATAAACTATCACCCAATCACCGTTTCAAGTTCAGGATTGTACAATACTTCTCCACAGACCATGATCTCGGTATCTGGTACCACCCTTTCAGTCTCTTTCTCAGTGTTACTCTTATGAGACCGTTTTCCACACTTCAACACAGTAGGAACACATTTGACAACTAAACCAATTGCTAAGATGACACCCAGTATAAGGAGAAGGAGCTTACCTACACTCGCAATCATTTCCTGTACCCACTCCCCCAGACCGGAGAACCATTTTGCTGGGTTCAACCATGAGAACCAACCCGCCACCTTTTCCCCGACCTCATATAACGAAGAATTATGGCTCTTTCGAAATTCCCATTTCAGCTGCAAAATTTCATCCATCTTCCGGTCTATAACCTCTTTAGGGTCTTCCGTATTATTTGTAATGTACGTGCAACATTTGACACCGAACTGGGTGGCCAGTGTCACACAGTACCCACCAGTAATAGAGGTGAGATAATTTAGTACCAGTCTATGTTGCACCAACTCCTTCTTGTACGCTTGTAGCTCCCTTCCAGTATACCTGAAAGTGTCATCATACATCTCGGTGATATTATCTATTAATTTAGCTAGGTCTTGGATATATTTAAAGTTTAATGTTCCCCGAGCGGTCCTGGTGAGATCTAGAGCAACCATAACTTGGAAACCAGCAGTTTCACTAATCAATTTTGTAGCTATGGGTTCCTCACCAGGAAGCATATTGCTCTTGCCACGGTGTTCATACTGTGTGTGTATGTATGGTGGTGATGTAGTCTTGTGAATATCTACCATTTCTTCATGAGTAATAGTCATGATTTCAGGAACCAGTTTAGCTAAGAAACACAAGCCCTTGGAACTCGGAGTCACCCAGGAATAAGCTTTCCTTCCACAAACAAAATACACATCATCAGGGAGAACATAAGGAACAGTATGCCCATGAATTATATCACACAGAGTTTTGATAAAACTACCCATGCCTAGTGTCTCCATCTGCTCTAGACACGTGTCGGCATTAATGATATTTTCACATTTATCTGTAGAGACTTTTCAAATAGATACCTTCTTATGTTTGGTTATACGCCCTAACTTGTGACTTCCATCAGCATTCCTGCCTAGTAGTGACCTTGTGAGTCTCTCTCTAAAATGAGTGTGGCGAGCCATTGTCTGATCTGATAGGTCAGCCTCCCAATTCTCCAGGCGCTTTGCATGAGATATGTTTAGGCACAGCAAAGATCTGCCTATGGAGTATTGTCGAAGCGTCAGACTAGGGGACCTAGCGTTATTGTACCTCCCTTCTATGGGCCTCTCACCCCTTAATTCGAGTACTTCGGATATGTTTAGAGGGAATGGCACTAGTCCTATGTTATGCTGCCCTTGAGGCACGTGAGATCACACCCAACACTCAGTTTGGTTTAGCACCTTACCCACCAGGGAGTGATAATCCTCCAAAGGATGCCCGCCTATATTCAGAGTACTGGGGGACTGGCATCGTTGGATGCATCTCTCGTCAACTAGGGAGTTGCAGAACTTGCAGATACAATACTCATCAGACAATAGCCCCTCACACTGCCTCCGAGTTCCTGAGCTAGCAGACCTTTTCATAACCCCTGGACCAAGTTTGATAATGGGCTGCTCAGGATATCCTATTAACTTTTCTTCGGCCTCTATTTCATCCGTATCACTCCCAGAACTCTCCTCCGTCCTCCATCCTCTTTCACAAAAATAGAATGTCCTAGAAAAAGTAAAAACAAGGAAAATCCTGGAACAAAAGAAAAACAAAAACCGCCACTCCATCGCTGGAAAGATAGTTCTGAGGCAACGTCTCTGGTTCAGGTGTCTCAACTGCAGGCTTTAGGTCTCCCGGAACAGGCTCACAAGTGACAGCTCTATGTCGTCGGTCTGAGTCTTGTCTTGCGCTTTCTCCGGATTATGGACTCTCCTGCAGTGGGTGGAATGGACCCAAGTGTCTCTCTCTGCAACCTTCAGTGATGTAGTACTGGTCAGCAGCACTTGGTACGGGCCTTCCCAACGGTCTGTTAAACAACCTGAACGTAAGAAATTGCGGATCATAACATAGTCTCCAGGTTCAACATCATGACAGTTCGTCTCTGGCATACCAGGTGACAGCATTTTTAGTTTTTGTTGTTGTTGTTTCAGCTGTCTACTCATTCTTATAAGATATTGTACAGTCACTTCCTTCTTACACTTTAAGTCGTCATGTGGACTCACGATCAAATGAGGTTGTCGTCCGAACAGTATCTCAAAGGGGGACAGATTAAGAGGAGGTCTAGGAGTGGTTCGAATGCTGTGGAGGACCAACGGCAAAGCCTCAGGCCATGCCAACCCAGTTTCAGCCATTATCTTACCTAGTTTGTTCTTTATAGTACCATTTGCTCTCTCCACCTTACCACTGGCTTGTGGTCGGTAAATGGTGTGAAGTCTGCTACTGATTCCCATGAGTTTACACATATTTTGGAAGACATCACCAGTAAAATGGGTACCCCTATCACTTTCAATGATTCTAGGGATACCGAACCTACACACAAAGTCTTGTACGATTTTCTTTGCAGTGAACACAGCAGTATTAGTGGCTGCCGGATATGCTTCTACCCAACCGGAAAACACATCAATACACACTAACACATACTTTAGATTCCTGCACGGTGGTAATTGGATATAGTCAATTTGTATTACCTGAAAAGGTCCGTCTGTAGGAGGGATGTGGGATGGCTCAGTTGGAATAGTTTTCCCAACATTTTTCCTCAAACAAGTAAGACATGACATTGCTTTCTTACCAGCTTGAGAGGAAAATCCGGGAGCACACCAGTATGCTCTCACCAGTTTGCACATACCTTCTTTACCCAGGTGAGTCAGGCCGTGTGCTGCTTCAGCCAGGCTTGAATAGTATGTTCGGGGAGCTACAGGCTTACCTTGTCCATCCCTCCAGAGTCCTGAGGACTCTTGACCACATCCCTTCGCCTTCCAGACCGCCTTCTCCTGCAGGGAACACAAATCTTGCATTTCAATTAATTTCTGCGTGTCTAATGTCTGAAAAACCATCATAGTCTCGGTCGATACAATCATAGGTTGCCCTGCTGCCCATTTAGCAGCTTCGTCTGCCCTGTTGTTGCCCAATGACACTGGGTCTTCTTCAAAGGTATGGGCTTTGCACTTTATGACGGCTACTGTTCTGGGTAACTGTATCACTGTCAGAAGTCCTTTTATGTGTTGTGAGTGTGCCACTGGTGTACCTGCTGCTGTCGTAAAGTTTCTAAGACGCCAAAGGGCCCCAAAATCGTGCACTACCCCGAAGGCGTACCTAGAGTCAGTATATATATTGGCTGATTTACCCTCTGCCAGTTCACACGCTCTCTTTAGTGCTACTAGTTCCGCCACCTGGGCTGAGTGAGGTGGACCAAGGGGTTCAGCTTCTACCACATCCTGATCGTCTACAACAGCGTAACCAGTACATAGCTCTCCTGTCTCTGTCTGTCTATGGCAACTTCCGTCTGTATAAAACGTAAAATCTACATTTTCTAAGGGGGTGTCACGTATGTCGGGTCTTGCAGTAAAGGTCCGATTCAGGTGTTCCATACAGTCATGCGTGTCAGTATTCTTGCCTAACTCATCATCAACCAGGGTCTCCTCACCTCCCACCCTTTGTGTCTCTTGAGACACATACGGAAGGTATGTAGCTGGATTTAGGGTGCTACATCGTTTGATGGTGATGTTTGAGGGTGCCATCAGGGCTAGTTCCCACTTTGTGAATCTAGCTGAAGAAACATGTCTGGTTTGGGCTGAATTTAACAGAGCTGATACAGCATGGGGTGTATAGATGGTTGAATTATGTCCTAATAGGTCACCTGCTGCACAGCCATCAGCTTCTGTACAAAATAGCTCAAAAGGCTTTTCATAATCAGGTATTCCCAATGCAGGTGCTCTTGTCAGACTATCTTTAAGATTAAAGAACGCTTGCTCTGACTCTTCTGTGTGTACGACACGTTCTGGTTTTGAGGAAGAGACTAGCTCCTGCAATGGTAATGCCAGAATAGAAAAACCTGGGATCCAGGACCTACAGTATCCACACATCCCCAAGAAAGTACGAATCTGCTTCTGGCTCTGCGGCAGGGTCATGTGTTGTATGGCCTCAATTCTGTCGGTTGTCAGGTGTCTTAGCCCCTTAGTGAGGCAGTGTCCTAAGTATTTGACCTTAGTCTGACATGGCTGTAATTTATCCTTTGCCACCTTGTGCCCTGTTTGTGAAAGATGAAGCAACAACAATTTAGTATCATGTAAACATGACATAAAAGAATCAGAGCACAACAACAAATCGTCCACATATTGAATTAGAACAGACCCATTGTGGGGTTGAAAGGATTGCAAACAGTCATGTAAGGCTTGGGAGAAAATACTGGGGCTGTCAATGAACCCCTGGGGTAGTCTGGTCCATGTGTATTGCACTCCCCTGTAGGAGAATGCAAAAAGGTATTGGCAGTCAGGGTGAAGAGGGACTGAAAAGAAAGCAGAACATAGATCAATGACAGTAAAATGACTGGCAGACGGTGGAATCTGCATGAGGATGACAGCTGGATTCGGCACTACGGGGAATTGGCTCTCAACAACTTTGTTAATTCCCCTTAAGTCCTGGACTAATCTATAGCCCCTCCCCCCACTCTTCTTCACAGGGAAAATGGGACTATTTGCTGTACTGGCTGTACGAATTAAAATCCCTTGTTGTAACAGCCTCTCAATAACAGGATATACCCCTAGTTCCACCTCCGGTTTTAATGGATACTGTGGGATTTTTGGAGCTATTCTACCACTTTTTAGATTGACCATGACAGGGGCTACGTTTGCCATCAGTCCAGTGTCCTGTCCATCTCTGGTCCATAGGGAACCTGGTATTTCCAGCAACATCCCCTTTACTTGAGATGGACTTTGTTCTATAACGGGAGAGTGTAACATTAACCTTTGAGGGGTGTCCAATATGTCCTGTACCTCATGTGCAACCTTCTCGGGTATATCTAGGAACACACCATCTGAAGTACAGTATATGACACATCCCATTTTACATAACAAGTCTCTCCCTAGCAAGTTAGTAGGAGCCGCTGCAGCCAAGAGAAACGAATGCTTAGTATGCAGAGGCCCGATAGTAACTTCGGCGGGTTTAGTTAGAGGATAATGTAACACTTTTCCCGTCACCCCCATAGCTGGAATAGTTTTGCTGGTCACCTGTAGATTGAAAGGAGAGGTTATCACAGATCGGGCCGCCCCTGTATCTACAAGAAAAGTTTGTTTCCTGCCAGCTATGTCAACTATCATTGTTGGTTCTTCACTCTGACTCTCAGTTAACCTCACTGGCTGTAGACTACAGGTATGACCTGACCCCTAGCGCTGACTATTGATTTCCCGCGCAGCATTTGCTGCCGTAATATGCGCGGGTAGATGTGAGTCTTCTAGTCTATGTGAATCCTTTCTTGGAGGATATCTATGTGACCCACCCCTATGTGTATTGAGTCTTTCTTTATTACAATCTCTCCTGTAATGTCCTTCCTCGTTACAGTTGAAACACCTGATCACTTTAGGTTTCCTGTTATATGGGTTGTATGCTGGTGGTCGTGTGTGCACCCCTTCTAGAGCCTGTATACTTACCGTCATTAACTTATCACTTTTCTCTTCCCTTTTTCTAAAAAGGTTCATGTCATGCTCCACAGCAGACTCCCTAAGGAAGTCTACCGTGACGCCTCTCCAATTAGGTAATGTGGTTTGTACTCTCGTCTTTAAATTTTCCCTAAGGCCATCCATCAGTACCCCTACAGCTACCTCTCTGTGATGTGGGTCCTCACTTATGTTGGATATCCCAGTAAATCGTGCGATCGCTGTTATAGCTCTAGCAAAGTAATCTGAGGCAGTTTCACTATCCTTTTGTTTAATGGTGAAAATCTTACTCCAATTTACTACTACTGGAAAACAGATGGCTAAGTGTTTGACAATTTGTTCTATATTCCGTTGGTTAATCTCATCAGTCAGGGTGTCATCTTCCTCCAACAAACAATCTCCAATAAATTTTTGTATGTTAGTATTGGGAGGAAGACACGCCCTCAACACTACCCGCCAATCCTTACTGGTTGGTTCATGAGCATTTCCTAAGTCTTTAACAAATTTCTGACATTTAGCTAACTCTTTTCTAGGATCTGGGAATTCAGTCATAATGGAACGTAATTCTGATCTAGTCCAGGGACAATGCATTGTAACATTTCTTAAAGGAACTACACCATCCTTATCCGGTTTCCCATTGGGAACTGATATTGTGCGGACCGGGAACACACCCTCTGGTACACTAACTTCAGGGGACGCTACAGGATTTACAGGCCCTAGATTTAGAACACTTTCACTCCTAGTGATCACGCTACTCTCACCTATCTCAGCCATTTTCTCATACTTGCGCTGAGCCTCTAGTACATTAACAGCATGGGCAATGGCCGAAATCACAGTGGGTTCATCTTCATTTTCAGATACACTTGATTGAAACTGATTTAAAACAGGGTACAACTTAGTAATTTTTCTATTTTCAGTTTTAACAACGGCTGTACTTACCCCTCCCGCCACATAAGGTGGCGGGGGCGCGCTTGCGCTGAGTTCGCCACGCTTCTCAATGGTTACATCCGCCTCGCGCGCGCTTTTCGCCACGCCTATTTCCGGTTTGCATTCGCTGCTCTGCCACGTGTTACCTTCCATTTGCCACAATTTTAAACAATCATTATGTCTATTTCTCTTTTTCGTTGACTTGATCAACCATATTTTATCTTTTACAGTATTTAGTACCTCTGCATTAAAACTCCCTATTGTTGGGAAAGGCCTATCACAAGCTTTGGTCATCCCGACCCACGTGTCACAATACACAGTTGCATATGCACCATATTTCTTACACATGAGAAACCTCGCTGAACCAATAGGGCCTTCCTTAGGCAGTACACTGACCATCTCTAGCGTATGCTTAGCACCCATGTTGAACAATATACCTTCTACCCGGAACACAGACACACCGCAATGCTCTGTTCCTTCCGGCCAAATGTGAAATACAGACACACCGCAATGCTCTGTTCTTTCCACCTAATAATTTCAACTCTGTTGCTATACTCACCGCTAGAGATCTATAATGCTCGGTGAACGTATTTCCTTTAGCCGCGCTCACTCGCTTTTCTCGCCCCTGGCGAGGGTCCCTAATACAGAAATATCACTGTGGGCCCCAAGGGCTATCAGCTCCTCGATACCCTGGCTCAACCACAAAAATCTGCTGAGTTTATTATCGCTGGGAGCGCAAAGTCGATACAATCAACCTGCCTTTCCAGTATAATTCCTCCTAGCTGCTTCACCAATTCGCACTAACGGTGCGACCGGATCGCACTGCCTACCAATACTAATTATTAGCAAACCTTGCGATCTATTGGTAGCGCTTTGCGAAAACCCAGTTTTCGCATTCGGTATACCTGCCCTGTATACCGTCCTTCAGTTGGGCAATCCGCCTCGTCAGACAGCAACTGAGCACCTCAACAATAAAACAGTGTATCTACGTTACAACATCACACACTATACACCTTTTCTGCGCAGAAAATCAAAAGTTCCCAACAATAGTAATAATGTCTCAGAGGCTTTCACAAGTAATTATACTATGCATGTATAATAACTATCAAAACGATTGTTTAACCACGTGGCAAGTTTACCGGAAGTTCGCGTACGCACAGCAGGAAGTACACATACGCTAAACAATGCAATACAGTTAAAACGCACAATGACAGAAAAAAGAAACAGTTTTCTCTTTTGTCCCTAGGTTCTAGTTAGCGTGCCCTAGATAATGCAAAACGGACATTCGGTTTCGCAACACAGAGTAAAATTCAGGTTTTGAACACCATGCGTTCTTATCCGTTTATGACGCGTCTCCACCCTTTGTTGAGGAACCGAAATCCGTTGGTCTTGCGTATCATCGGCAACGAAACCTCCAAAGCTCACGAGCCCCCAAATTGTTAATGTGCGTATCGTCGCTAACCAATAACGATTGTCGAACCTCGATTTGTGTTTCCAAAGCACAAAGATTTATTCGCAATAAGTGGAAAAATATGCTCAAGCGAAGTAATAGTAAATACAGCCGTTACTTATCGCAGGCGCTCTGGATCCAGTGCAGTCATTCAATCCTGAAGTCTGGGGACAAGAGGTCTGCACTCTGGATCACAAGCTGCTGCTTATATACACAATCAAATACAGTAATACAATGAAGATGGTATGGCTTGCATCTATTGGTCCGAGTCTCAGGAATGTCCAAGGGGTCGTCAATCATTGGCTGGTTCATCCTAAGGAATCCAAAGGAGGGGGTCATCTCTGCAGGGGGTATGCTCTGCTCTTCCCGCCAGGATTCCTTAGTCTTAAGTAGTTCATAATTCCCTATCATTCATAACTTGCGTATGCACTCTGCGATTCCCTCGCAGAGTGAACCAAACAGTAGGATATGTAACAAGGTTCATTATGATACCACTCATGATGTTATTCCTTTAACCCGTTCCGTGTATTTCACTAATATGCATGTAACTCTGATATAACATATAAATACTACTATATTTCGACATAACTGACTATGTGTTGCAACTACCATTAATGTGTACTATTTTATAAGTGTGCGTGTTTGTGCGAATGTATGGTAAAAGACCAATTACTGTTGCTGCCACGTGTAGTGGATGCGTACGCCCTTTCACGTCGATGCGTACCGTACGCATCTTTTCAAACAAAGACAATCAAGTTTGCTAGACTTTAATTGAAATGACTTTATCCAATTTACTGACTTCGACACTAATGTCAAGTAATCTCAAGTAAACTAATGACTAATGGTTATTTGCGGTTGGATTTAGGTATAACACTGTGAATATTGTATGTAACCTAGTGTATTTTGTTAACTGACCCGAGTCTGACCTAGGCAAGTGTCAATAGTCTTTTGAATGTAGTCAGGCCCAGAGACAGATAAGATCTCTGAGTAGTTTGTGTATGCATAGGAGTTAGACATAGCCAGGCTGAATGAGCAGAGGTGAGAACTCAGGTCTTGTGAAATGCCAGGTCTCAGGATATCCATAATTTACTTTGAAAGCCCTGTGTCATTTTGGGCATCCATCTAACTTAGGTGAAAATAAAATTCCTAAGGTGGTGGATGAAGAGACAAAAAGAAATGATTGAAAAATCCCTTGTATCAGTAGTACAGTGTTCATTTTCATGAGGGAGTCTCAAGATTGAAATGTCTCATACTTATCAATTGTGTTCCCTCACACATCAGGTCTTAACTAGTAACTCTGATTTTATTTCCCATTTTATTTTCTGAAACGCATTTGTGTAACATATTGTATGTCTTGTTATTATTTTTTGTAAATAAGTCTTGGAAATATTTTTCAGAATAAACATATTTTAATCTAGCGTATTCTCCATTATTATTTGCGAACTTACAAAGACCAAGGAGGCTCATACTACATGTGTATGTGATTTAAGTGTGAAACACTTAAATCTCATCATCATTTATTTATATGGTGCCACTGATTCCGCAGAGCTGTACAGAGAACTCATTCACATCAGTCCCTGCCCCATTGGAGCTTACAGTCTAAATTCCCTAAACACACAGACAGACAGACAGACAGACAGACAGACAGACAGACAGATAGAGAGACTAGGGTCAATTTGTTAGCAGCCAATTAACCTACCAGTATGTTTTTGGAGTGTAGGAGGAAACCGGAGCACCCGGAGGAAACACACGCAAACACGGGGAGAACATAAAAACTCCACACAGATTAGGCCATGTACGGGAATTGAACTCATGACCCCAGCGCTGTGAGGCAGAAGTGCTAACCACTGAGCCACCGTATTGTCATAAGTCCAGATTATTTGCACTTTACTCCATCTGCACACTTGTTATGACAAACTTAAGTAACCTGTCGGTTTCAAAATAGTTTGCTCTGGCCCTCTGGCTTTTTGAGATAACACTGGCTTTCTCCAGATCATCTCCCTTCTAAACACCCTGATAGGTTATTAGTAATGATTGGTCATTATATTATCTTTTTCAGATTTTATTAGCAAGTTTCCCCCTGTACTATTTTTGTGTTGCTCCACCACAATACTGTAGAGTCGGGCATCTTTATGACTTATTTGGAAATGTAAAATAAAAAATAAATAAAAAAGAAATAGTAAGAGGAGCAATTGAGACACTTAAAAATATATTATATTTATTTAATATGTAAAAATATACCTAAAACACAGGTCATTATATTTAGAATGAAATCTCAAAAATACACAATAATTCTAAGTAAAACATTACACAGACTCAAAAAAATTAGATGATTTTTCTGTTGTGTGAATGGTTTGATGTTTAGCAAGATGGGAAATATATTTATACTGTAGCCCACATTCACTACATGCGAAAAGTTTTACCTTTGTGTGACTTTTCTGATGTTTAATAAGATGTGATTTAGTAATAAAACCTTTCCTACATTCCGAACATATAAATTGGTTCTCCCTTGTGTGAGTTCTCTTATGTCTAGCAAGATTTGCATTAGTTGTATAACAATTCCCACATTCAGAACATATAAATGGTTTCTCTCCTGTGTGAGTTAGTTGATGTCTAATGAGAGATCCTCTCTGGGCAAAACATTTTCCACAATCAGAACATGTGTGCTCTTTCACTTTAGTGTAAACTAGTTGAGATTCCTCAGCATCAGCTGTCTCTGTAATATAAACTTCTACTTGGACAGTTGGAGTAATGCTGGAGGATGCTTGAAAACTATTTTGGTTACTGCTATCGAAGACTGAAAAAGAAGAAGAAAAATTAGCAATGCTACGAACAAGAAGAAAATAAAAAACATTGTAAAATTATTTTTTTTATATTTAAAAAATTATTAAAATCTTAACTGTTTGAAACTAAAAGGACTTAAAATGAAAACTAGAAATAAATCTCATAAGTCATAACTAACAAGCTATAGATCTAAGGTACTTTCACAGCACAAATGAGTAGAAATCCTCCTGTGAGACTCCCATGATCTCCCCCACAAGTATAAAATTGGATATTCTGTGGTATTGCATGTTAAATAATTCATCAACAATTTTCAAAGACTACTCCGATATGTACTTTAGGGTAAACCTATCCAATGTTTTCAATCATTTTTGAAAGATCTAAGCCTTATTTTTTCTTTCCTGGACAGCAAAATTCGACAGACGTGATCTCACACAAGTGAACCCAACCGTGAAGACTGCCAGGGAGTCCACAGAAGGCAACCAAGGGTCTAATAAGGGCTGGTGGCTCCCGACTCCCAAAGTGACAGAAGAGGGTGTAGAATAAGATACTGATGCAGTGACTAAACAAGGCAAATATGCAAATCATTTGTACTTAGTGATTACTACTCACCTGTTTTGATAATTGTAGGAATTTCCTCCTTAATCTTCGAACATATATTTTCATTTCTCTCCTTCTCTGGACCAATAACAAACTTCATATTATTTAGGCTTTCTTCCTAAACAAAAAAAAAAGGAAAATAAATTTATTAATTCAAAGTAATATTTGGATAAAATTCTATTGCATGTTCCATAATTCTAATATTCATTTGTCAAGGAAAATGGAGATGGTTCTGGATTTGAATACATTATTCCCATGAATCCATTTTCATGGGATTGATCAAGATCAATTCCAGAAAAGTATCGTAATATTTGTTAGTACCTTTAATATAGAGGATGAAGCTCACAAGTGAGTAACAATATTATTTCATGTAAGACCTCCTCTGAGGCACTGAAGATATTACTAAGCACTGATTCACATCTGTTTCTTGGTTATGTCGAAGTCAAATAATTGAATGAAGTCGTTTAAATTAATATTACAGTTGTTACAGTTTCCTGTGTGATTGCGACTAATACGCGTACAAAGGTAATTACGCAATCACACACAACATGGTAAATACACTTACATTCGTACTTACACTTGTAAATAATTCACTTTTAATAAACTTTTCAACTGACATTCTTTTATTACTGTTACCATTTATTTATATAGCGCCACTAATTCCACAGCACTGTACAGAGAACTCACTCACATCTGTCCCTGCCCCATTGGGGCTTGCAGTCTAAATTCCCTAACACACACACACACACTAGGGTCAATTTGTTAGCAGCCAATTAACTACCAGTATGTTTTTGGAGTGTGGGAGGAAACCGGAGCACCCAGAGGAAACCCACGCAAACACTGGGGAGAACATACAAACTGCTCACAGATAAGGCCATGGTCGGGAATCGAACTCATGACCCCAGTGTTGTAAGGCAGAAGTGCTGTTGTGATAAATCTCTAAGCGCTTCTGCCTTACAATATGGTTAACCTACATTAAAGATATTTAGGGTTCAGGTTGCAAGAAATGTATTGTGTTTGGTCTATTATTAATCTACATTTCACCAGCAGGAATCCAGTATCATTGGATAAGCTATTGCATATTGCGAGTGCTCGTTCCGAGTACTATGCGATTGATATTCAAAAATACTCTGTACAGAATATGTTAATAGGTTAATTTAAACTGGATTTTCATCGGTTCCCTGAGACAAAGCACGTACACAGCTGTTGGAGTGAGCTGTCCCCACCTTTGGAGAAGCATTGTTTGAACTGACCTATGACCTGCATTGTACTGAACTATCCTGAACCTTGAACCAATGAAGAATGATCTTTGTGTACATTGTGACATCTTCACTTTATTTACAACTCAAAGCTGCATAAAATAGGCCACTGGATACAGTATCAGTCTCTACACAGGCTTCAGGATTGATGACTGTTAATGGATCCAGTGCGCAGCGTAATGTATCGATTATACTATGTTATATTTGACAATTAAACCTCTTTGTGCGTTGGAACCACATTACTGCAGTGAGCAATCGCTTATTTAACAACCAAGTGGATTCTACAGTTATGTTTTATAATCCAGGTGTTATCGATACCTTAATATATTTGGTATGTTCCTCTGTAGAATCCAGTGAATAGATTTGACTGGGACATCCCTCTTGTGTATTTCTGTTACTGAATCCATCTGTACAGAGCACAGTGACAAAAAATATTGTAGTATCTGAACAAGGAAAATATGTGAGAGATTATGTGAATCTTCTCTGTATTATGTTTATTACTCACCCATGGTAATAGCTGCTTTAGTTTCCTCCTCAACTTTCAAATCTCTCTGAACTTCACCCTGAACGATGGGCAAAATAAGTTAACATTGTCTCAGTTATTAGGAAATGTTAATTTGCAAACATTACATCTGTTATTAGAAGACTATAATCCCACCTACCTGCGGATCTTGTTTATTTATACTGTGATCTTCTTTCTTATATTGAAAGTTGTTGATTTGTGGCATAACTGACAGATGGATCCACACAGGGGCTGCAGTTACAAGAAAAAAAAAATATTTGTGTATTTCTACTTAATCCACTGATTGTCCAACAATGTACCTTGGTTTACGCTTGCAGTCAACATATTTATAGACGCACAGTCGTGACTTGAAAATATTTGTAGCAGTCAGTGAACATTATAGAAATAAATACTATATAAAATGTCTCCAGATACCCTGTATTACAGAATTATCAACAGTGTCCAGGTAGAGTGTCAATAACCTATTAATTCACAAACGCTACCGAAAGACCTAACTTTTGACCAGTGTGAAGGGATGTACTAAATGGATGATCACAGAAAAGGATGATCACAGAAAAGGATGATCACAGAAAAGGATGATCACAGAAAAGGATGATCACGATGATTGCCTGCAGTTACATTTTCTGCCATTAGTTGGCGCTAACTTTTTTCTTTCACCCAATGCTTTCAACAGATAAAAAGCTATTCTATGACACTCATAAATTGTGTTTTGAAAATAATTACAAATAATTGTAACAAAGTGTAAATTACACATTAATATATATTATTGTTGATAAAAAAAATATAACGTAATAAAATACAATAATTACAAATACATTTACATGCATTGATGTATTCTAGCAAGACAGCTCTATGATTTTTGCATACTTGCCAACTCTCCCTGAATGTCAGGGAGACTCCCTGAAATAGGGGTGATCTCCCTCACTCCCTGAAGAGTCTGGCATTCTCCCTGATGCTGAGCCAGTACAAGACGTGGTTGGCTTCGCCATCTGTGGGATGATGGCACAGTTATTATTAATTTTTATTTATAAGGCGCCACTAGGTGTCCGTAGCGCCGTACAGGGACAAACGAAATTACAATACAAGGAGAGCCAGCACAGTACAGTAAACAATAAGCACAGTAACTCAGTGACCCCAAAGCACAGCAAGTGCGGGGGAGGGGAGAGGGGAAGGTCTGCGTACGACGGAGCCCAAGAGGGGGGGGGGAGAGGAGGGAGGGGACAGGGGGAAGAGGGTCCTCGAGGAGGACGACCAGGTTGCTGGAGAGCAGAGTTAACAGTGGTGAGACAGGAGGAGGGGTGACCCTGCTCAAAGGAGCGTACAATCTAAGGGGTAAGGTAGACAGACAGAAGGAGAGAGAGAGAGGAATGGAGGATAGGGGAAGGGGAATGAAGGGGAAAAGGCAGAAGAAAAGGAAGGTAATTAGGTGGGAGACTGGAAGGCTTTACGAAAAAGGTGGGTGTTTAAAGCCCGTTTGAAACTGGACAGATTAGGGGAAGTTCTGATGGAGGGAGGGAGCTTGTTCCAGTGGAGGGGGGCAGCGCGGGCAAATTCTTTGATACGCGCATGGGAGGAGGTGATCAGGGGAGAAAAGAGGCGACGGTCATTGGCAGATCGGAGAGGGCGGGAAGGAGCATGAATAGAGAGGAGGAAGGAGATGTAGGGTGCAGTGGAGTTGGCGAGGGCCTTGTATGTAAGAGTGAGAAGCTTGAAGAGGATTCTGAAGGGGAAGGAGCCAGTGAAGGGATTGGTAGAGGGGGAGACCGACGAGGAGCGGCAAGAAAGGAAGATGAGCCTAGCGGCTGCGTTAAGAACAGATCGAAGGAGAGCAAGATGAGATTGGGGGAGGCCAGTGAGGAGGAGGTTACAGTAGTCCAAGCGGGAGATGATCAGAGAGTGAATAAGACATTTGATGGCATCTTGGGAGAGAAAGGGCCGGGTGCGAGCGATGTTACGCAGCTGAAAGCGGCAGGATTTAGCAAGAGAGAATGTGGGGGCCAAAGGAGAGAGAGGAGTCGAGGGTGACACCAAGGCAGCGAAGTTGGGGGACAGGGGAGATAGAGGTGTTGTCGACAGTGATAGAGAGATCAGAAGGGGGCGGGGTGTGAGACGGAGGAAAGACTATGAGTTCAGTTTTGGCGAGGTTAAGTTTGAGGAATCGAGAGGACATCCAGGAGGAGATGACAGAGAGGCAGGCGGACACCCTAGAGAGGAGGGAGGGAGAGAGATCAGGAGAGGAGAGGTATAGTTGAGTGTCGTCGGTGTAGAGGTGGTAGTTGAGGCCGTAGGAGCTGATGAGGTCACCCAGGGAAGAGGTGTATAAAGAGAAGAGCAAGGGTCCCAGAACAGAGCCCTGAGGGACCCCGACTGGAAGGGTGGATGGGGGGAGAGAGACCCAGAGGTGGTGACGGAGAAGGAACGGTCAGCAAGGTAAGAGGTGAACCAGGACAAGACTGAGCCGGAGAGGCCCAAGGCATGGAGGGTGTGGAGGAGGAGGGGGTGGTCGACAGTGTCGAAGGCTGCAGAGAGATCGAGGAGGATGAGAACGGAGAAGTGGCCCCTGGCTTTAGCAGAGAGGAGATCATTGGTGACTTTAGCCAGGGCAGTTTCAAGCCTTTCAAGAATTTTGGAGGCAAAGGCGAGGAGAGATATGGGGCGATAGTTGGAGGGAGAAGTGGGGTCAAGATTGGGTTTCTTAAGAATGGGGGATACGAGAGCATGTTTGAATGAGAAGGGGAAGATGCCGGTGGAGAGGGAAAGATTAAAGAGGTGGGCGAGGTGGGAGCAGGTGGTGGGGGAAAGGGAGCGAAGAAGGTGGGAGGGAATGGGATCCAGGGGACAGGTAGAGGGGGGAGAGGATGAGATGAGAAAATGGACTTCCTCGCCCGTGATGGGGCGGAAGGAGTAGAGGGGAAGGTGGTTAGGGGGGGAGGGCGGAGGAGGAGGAGATTTCAAGTCGGATGGCCTCAATTTTAGAGGAGAAAAAGGAGGCGAAGTCGGAGGCAGTCAGGGAGGAGGGGGTGGGGCCAGGAGAGTGCTGAAAGTGGCGAAGAGGCAGCGGGGGTTAGAGGATTGGGACGAGATGAGGGATTTAAAGAAAGATTGTTTAGCGAGTGAGAGGGCAGAGCAGTAGGATGAAAGGATGAATTTAAAGTGGAGGAAGTCAGCCAGGGAGCGGGATTTTCTCCAGTGGCGTTTAGCGGTACGGGAGCATTTTTGGAGGAAGCGGGTGAATTTGGAGTGCCAGGGTTGGGGTTTGGAGCAGCGAGGGTGGACGGAGTGGGCAGGGGCGACCGCATCCAGAGCAGAGGTGAGGGTGAGATTGTAGAGGGAGACCGCCTGATTGGGGCAGGCCAGGGAGGAAAGGGGGGAAAGGAGGGTATCGAGAGAGGAGGACAGAGTGGACGGGTTAAGAGCGTCGAGGTTGCGTATGGACAGAGTAGGTTTGGGTAGGGGGAGGGGAGCAGGAGAGGAGGAGAGAGAGAAGGAGAGGAGATGGTGATCGGATAGAGGAAAGGGAGAGATGGAGAAGTCAGAGAGACTACATAGGTAGGAGAAGACAAGATCAAGGGAGTGACCAAGGCAGTGGGTGGGGGAGGAGGTCCATTGGGTAAGGCCTAGGGAGGAAGAGAGGGTGAGCAGTTTGCTGGAAGCAGGGTCGGTGGGGTTGTCCATGGGGAAGTTAAAGTCGCCGAGGATGATGGAGGGGAGGTCGGAGGAGAGGTGGTAAGGAAGCCAGGCAGCAAAGTTATCAAGGAAGAGGGAGGTGGGGCCAGGGGGGCGGTAGATGACAGTGACACGGAGATGGATGGGGTAGAAGAGGCAGATGGAGTGGGCTTCAAATGAGGAGAAGGAGAGGGAGGGTTCAGGGGGAATGACACGAAAAGTACAGGTGGAGGATAGGAGGAAGCCCACCCCCCCCGCGCCTGGGCGGGCCCCAGGTCTGGCGGAGTGGGTGAAGGAGAGGCCACCATAGGAGAGGGCGGCGGGGGAGGCGGTGTCAGAGACGGACAGCCAGGTTTCAGTAATGGCGAGAAGGTTAAGGGAGTTGGATAAGAAGAGGTCGTGGATAGCAGTCAGTTTGTTGCGGACTGATCTAGCGTTCCAGAGGGCACATGAGAAAGGGGGGAGATGGGGATAAGGTTGGCAAGATGGGCAGTGCACGGGGGAGGGCGGGGAGGAGCGGGAGCGGTAGGGCGGGGAAAGAGTATGGGAATGGAACGAGAGCGGGGAGGCATAGCAGGGAGAGAGAGGGGGGGGTAGACAAAAGATAGGACTGAGAGGACAATGGAATGGAGCAAGAACAAAAGGCAGTGCAAAAGGCAGAGGCAAAAGCAAAGTAAAGAGCCGTAGAGATAAATAAAGAGGAGATAAATTAAGATGCAAATAAAATAAGGAAAATGCAATACAATGTAAAGTAATACAATACAATAGCAATGTAAAGAGCCATAGAGATTAGAGAGGAGAAAATTAAAGTGCAGGTAAAATAAGGAAAATACAATACAATCGGATAAAATAAAATTGAAGAAGTAAAATAAGGTGAGAGTGGGCAAGGGAAAGATTAAAATGAACAGCACATGGCAGGAGAAATAGTTGATGGCTGCAGAGAGCCTGAACCAGGAGGAACAGGGAATTCGCACCGAGGAGAGGGCAGCAGTGGGGGACTGAAATGGGTCAGAGCGGAGAAGTTAAGGACTGACAGAGCAAGGTAAGACAAAAGATAGGACTGAAAGGGCAACGGAATGGAGCAAGAACAGAGGCAGTGGCAAGAGCAATGTAAAGTGCCGTAGAGAGTAGAATACAATGGAGATAAATAAAATGCAATAAAAGAGCAGGTAAAATATAATACAATGAGATAAAAATAAAAATAGTTAACGTTAAATAAAGTAAAAATGAACTAAGGAAAAGTTAACATGAAAACCACATGGTGAAAGAAATAATGGAGGCTACAGAGAGCCAGTAGCAGGAGAGTCCAGGGAGCAGGAGAGTCCAGGGAGTCAGAGCAGGCCGGAGGGACCAGAGTTCAGTAACAGGTGAGGAGATCCAGTGGGTCACAGAGACAGGGTAGGCCCAGGGGCAGGTTCAGTTCAGGAACAGGAGGCAAGAGTTCCGGTGGGTCCTAGAGACAGGGCAGGCCCGGGGTCCAGGTGGGAGTCAGGAGACAACAGAAAATGGGAGCTCCGGAGCCCATCAAGCAGACCGAGGTGCACTTGAGCACGTGAGGCCAGTACTCCAGAGGGTGGGCGGCAGGCTGTGTCCCCCGTAGTTCATCCGGAGCAGGTGGGAGACTGCAGTAGTGAGACGCTGTGTGACATCGGAGTCAGGGCGAACCGGAAGTAGCAGGAAGCCGCCGCAGGGGGAAGAGGAGCCACACAGGAACGGACCAAGCAGCGGGAGCCGAGGAGGCCTCAGGGACGGACCAAGCGGCGGGAGAAGTCCAGGCAGCGGGAGCCGAGGAGGCCGCAGGAATGCACCAGGCAGCGGGAGCCGAGGAGGCCGCGGGCAGCGGGAGCCGAGGAGGCCGCAGGAATGGTCCAGGCAGCGGGAGCCATGGAGGCCTCAGGGACGGACCAGGTAGCGGGAGCCGAGGAGGCAGGCAGAGTCCAAGCAGCGGGAGTCCAAGCAGCGGGAGACAGGAAGACGTGGCAGCGGGAGACCAGGCGTCCGGTGACCATGCAGGAGATGATCCGGAGATATGATCAGCAGAAGGAGAGGAGACCTCCAGGAGTGGTTGGAGCCGGGCCAAGTGTTGCAGGAGACCACGGCAGGAACAGTGAAGGCAGCTAGGCCGGAGCCGGGGACTCGAGTAGAAGAGGATCACCGGAGGGGTCGCTGGATGCGAGGCAGCGGTGAGCGGAGGCAGGTAAGTGGAGTAGTGCCAGGGCTACACCACTAGAATTCGGAGCCTAGGTTAGGCCCCAGTGGAGAGCCCACACGGCACGTCCGTGCAGCATGGAAGCAGTTCAGAAATTGTGTTCTATGTCCATAGATTGATGACTATGGAGGTGACCATTTTCATGGAGACCAAGATTTAATAAAAGACTGACAGGTAAAACAACATGACTTCAGTAATGGAGACAGAAATGTAAGAGACACTTCAGTCTCTAGAGATTCATTGACTGCTTTTCTTTAACGCAGAGCTGCCTACTCTCACGGAATGTCCGGAAGACTTCCACATTTCTGGGAGACCTCCCGGGAGAGCAGGGCAACCTCCCGGTTCTCGTCCCCGCAATAGTGACAGGGGGTGGGGCTTAATGACACAAATATCGCATCATCTTAGCCCCAAAATGTTGAAAATCATTTAGGGGGAGGGGCCAAAATGATGCAATTTGTCAAGCCCCACCCCCGCACACCCACTTCCCCGGGATCTCCCTAAAGCCAACGAGGAAAAGTTGGCAAGTATGGATTTTTGTTTATGTGGAATGAAAGCCTTTTAAGCATAGATATGTACACTCTGGAGTGTTTTATATTTTTTTCCAATGGGAAGATGGGTATATCTTTTTTATTTATATATAATATGGGATATACCGAGCTTACACAGGATGATCATGTTTTAAGCAAAGATATGTACACTGTGGAGCGTTTCCTAGGCTTTGCATGCCCCCAAATTCATCAAGTCACAGATCTCAAGGTCCGTGGCCTGTTGAATTCAACCACAGGACTTCTGTAGTACACAGGCGCTGTAAGTATGTATCTGTCAGCGCCTGCTAAGCCGGCAGATTGGGCAGCTCTTTACTTTGTAAAATATAGACCACAAAAAAAAATAAAATCCTGGGGTTCCCCCCTCCTAATGCTATTAAACCTAGTACATACTTGGAAGTTTCAATGTTCCCTTCCAGGTAGTGTGGGAAAGATGTTCCCCTCTGACAGTGTGGGAAAACCTCCTACAGTATAAATAGACTTTGCGTCTGTTTATATTTCATTCTGCGGCAGATGGTCTTCCATAGAAGACCATAGTGCGGCTGGTGTAGAGAGATTTTTGTTTTGTTAAGCCGGATCGTGCTGGAATAATATATGTATATATATTTCTCAAGGCCATTGGAGTAAAAGCTTACAAGATTGATCACATCAGATGGTTATAGGGTTTTATTCTTTTTAATCAATATATGTAGCTATACCGAGCGTGGTGTGATTTATTTTAGTAAGTATTATATTTTTATTAAAGTAATGTGGCTTCAAAGAGGGTTGTGTGTTTTATTTAAATTTTTCTTTGTGGCACTACATGGCTCAGCGAGCCCTGGATGTCAGGGCATGATGGCACTTGTGGTTCTCCAAGCGCCGGCATGCCCTGGTTGCTATGGGAATGCTGGTGATTGTAGTTCTACAACCTAAAATTCTGTGTTACACTCGTTCTTTCCTTTTTACCCCCATTATATCACACTACACCCACTGCCCAAAGGGGTGTAAGACGAGAACTAGTGCTTTCAGCTCAGAGCTGGGTCTCACTAGGTCAGACCCCACTCAATAGGGAATCCAGCCCCGTGTTGAACAGCCTGGGGTTGCTTTGACATTATGGCAGAGGGCCCCCTGCTGCGTGTCACCCTGCTATAATGCCAACAACTCCGGCTGGTTGGACTAGTGCTGGTTTCTGTGAAAATTGGGGATACCCACACACAGGCGCGGGCTGGGAGAGCTCGGCCCGGGGGGCACACAGGCGGCCGCATCACGTGACACGCGATGCGGCCGCGTCATTGATGACGCGTGTCACGTGATGCGGCCGTCTGCGTGCTGGACGCGGCCGTCTGCGTGCCGCGGATATTGTTATCCAAATTTGGCTTCTGGGGGAGTTGGGGCCGGCCCAAACAGGGGTCGGACCGATGCCCCCCTGCCCCCCGGCCCAGCCCACACATTTTTTCCCTCTGATTTAGAGGAAACTAGCACTAGACTGTCAGCACTAGTCTTAATAGCAATAGGAGGGGGGTCCCCATGCTTTTTTTTTTTAATCAATTTTTTTACACAGTAAAGAGTAGAGATGAGCGGGCTCGGAATCCGCTAATCCGAGCCCACCCGAACAGTGCGGATCCGAACAGGATCCGAGCACTGTTCGGATATTTCCGGCAGGCAAAAAATGGAAACGAGGCTCTGTCGTCCAAGTCTCGCGTCAAATCTCGCGAGGGGTGGGAGGGAGGGCCCAGAACAATTCCATCTTGTACCTCTTTTTTTGGCATTATATGCTCAAGCTACCTCGGTGCAACCTTTTGGCCTAAAAACAATATTGTGAGGTTTTCAGAATAGACTGGAAATTAGTGGAAATGATTGTTATTGAATGTTATTGAGGTTAATAATAGCGTAGGAGTGAAAAAAACAAAACACAAAACTGGTTTTTAGCACTTATGTTTTTTTCTAAATAAATCCGAATCCAAAACCTTAAATCCGAACCAAAACCTTTCGTCAGGTGTTTTGCGAAACAAATCAGAACCCAAAACCTCAAGCAAATCCGAATCCAAAACACAAAACACGTGACACCAAAAGTGGCCGGTGCACATCCCTAGTAAAGAGTCGGCGGGCCAGGCGGCTGTAATGCCATCTGATCCACCGGTTCAGCAGATACTGATAGGTATATATGTACCCGCTGCACCTGTGTACTAGAGCAACCCTGCGCCTGAAATTCAACAGGCCACAGATCTTGAGATCCATGGCTTGGTGAATTCGGGGGCACGCAAAGCCTAAATACAGGTGTGAAATTCAGAGCAAAGATTGTGCTCAAAATGCATGTCCTAATGAATCAGGCCCATAGAAAACACTCTGCAGTGTAATTTATATATATATATATATATATATATATATATCTATCTCAATCATCCCACATCAATAAAAAAAAAAAAGATATAGAGGTATATTTACTAAAGTGCAGGTTTGAAAAAGTGGAGGTGTTGCCTATAGCAACCAATCAGATTCTAGCTGTTATTTATTTAGTACATGCCACAAAATGACAGCTAGAATCTGATTGGTTGCTATAGGCAACATCTCCACTTTTTCAAACTACAGTTTAGTAAATCTAGCCTATAGCCATCTTCCCACTGGAAACACATAGAAAAGGTTTTCAGTGGGAACAGACATAAAAAGTGTCTCAGGGGTTCATATCTAAGGTTGAAACATGATCATCCCACATAAAGAAAAAAACATATTTTTTATACAATGTATAAAAGAATATATTACTACAGTATAATGTTACACATTATGGAATGCTATATAGATTATCTATAGTCTTATTATAAATTACCAGGTTCAGACAACAGTTGAGAGAAAGAATAATATATATATATATATATACACACACACACATACATATACACACACACACACACACACAACAAAAAAGACACTTATCCATTACACTGCATATCTGTGTGTGTCTAGCAAAATGAAAAAAAGAGATATTAGTTCATATTTTGATCAAAACATTTAAGTCTGCATCCCAGCATAAAGGGCACCTCATTATATGCAGGTCCTACACTGACCTATATGCTTTAAACACCATTAAACTGCAGTTAAAATCAGATGCACTCACCTCCCAGGTATAGGGGTTTACATCTAGCAAAGGCTGGCTTGTGTGCCACACCCAAATGTGCCTTAAATAGGTTTAATGGACAGCTGCTTTGACAATAAGGCAATATTTTGAAACAAAACCATTGAAAAAACAAGCCCAAGCTCGGTATATCCCATATTATATATGGTACCAGCTGCTTGGCAATATAAATGCCTATATATGTATACACACACACAAAACTAAAAAGACAGTTGTCAGCACTTATCCATTACACTGCATATCTGTGTGTGTCTAGCAAAATGAAAACATGAGATATTAGTTCATATTTTGATCAGAACAATTAAGCCTACATCCCAGCATAAAGGGCACCTCATTATATGCAGGTCCTACACTGACCTATATGCTTTAAACACCATTAAAATGCAGTTCAAATCAGATGCACTCACCTCCCAGGTAGAGGGGTTTACCTGTAGCAAGGGCTGGCTTGTGAGCCACACCCAAATGTGCCTTAAATAGGCTTGATGATCAGCTGCTATGACAATAAGGCAATATTTTGAAACAAAACCAGAGAAAAAACACATATAAAAAAGATATAGCCATCTTCCCACAGGACATGCATAGAAACTCTCCACAGTGTACATATCTATGCTTAAAACGTTATCATCCGGCGTAAATAAAAAGAGATAGCCATCTTCCCACTGGAAACGCATAGAAAATGTTTCCAGTGGGAACAGACATAAAATAAAGTCTCAGGGGTTTATATCTAAGCTTAAAACATGATCATCCCACGTAAAGAAAAAAAAACTTATTTTTTATACAATGTATAAAGAATATATTACTACAGTATAATGTTACAGATTATGGAATGTTATACAGAGTATCTATATTCTTTTCTTCTCTATAGTTAATAGCTGTACGTTTCTTGTAGTGTGCAAAATTCTGCCACCCAGTGTTGTGGAGGTGAACTGCAGGTAATCATCCTGATCATCCCTTTCTGTGATCATCCTTTTAGTACATCCCCAGAGTGAATGTAGAACTGAAAGACTAAATTAAGTGCGGTTTGTTAGTGTAATGTGTTATGTGTCCGTCCCCCGCTAAAACGTCATTTCCGTCGTGGGAGCGGGGCCAAAATGACGTATATGGCCACGCCCCGCCCTCTCCCGCCCCCTAGTCCCGGAAACAAGTTTCCGGGAGTAGGTAAGTATGACCAGAATATATGTCTGTTACGGGAATGATTGGGAATAAAGTGAGCTCTACAGTCACCAACTAACCGTACAATGTATTTATTTACCTAATTACACTTACCGAAAGAAGTCTCCTTGTATTGTAAATAAACTACCGGAATAGGGTAGTGTATTTTTTCCTATAACTTTGCATTGCAGTACTACATACAAATGACACTACCCGTGCCAGGTGGCCGTGTCCTGCTGCCCATGCGTTATCTGCTTACGTCAGGACTATTAATCGATCGCCGAGCCTCCTTTACCCATATGACTGTCACTTCTCCATTGCAGCAAACATTCGTCCTTTCTCTTACAGCCTTGGTTGCAACAGTTATCGTTGATACCAACAGTATTCATCGGGCTTATCTTATTCACTGCTGATTCTCTTTAGTTGTCTAACAGTAACCTAGCACCCACTCTTTGTATATGTACATATATATTCATTTTCTTTTCAATATGTACAATAATGTGGGTAAGTGCAACATTTTGAAAATTAAAATTGGGACATAAATAGGTCCCTCCCACCACCCATACGAACCACGCCCATAGTCACCCAAACCAAACCCACATTATGAGACTATAGGGTCTGTTTATCACCCCAGCCAACAATAGGTATTGCTGCAAATCATATGGTTTACTATGCACGGGCTGCTCTGAGAACCCCGAAGTTGAACCCCTTCCTCAGCAATGTATTTTCCTTTTTCACTGGCAGCCTAACATTGCTGGCGAATGGAGGAAGTTCTATCGCTATCCCGTAAGGGATCCAGCTTTTACTGGAGAGGTTTTAGCTGGATACCATTGAAAAAGACCAGTAAACCACCCTGAGATGGCGTTACTTTACTGCAAAAACCTTTGCTTTTCGCAGCTTAATAAATTGACTAATGCTGCTGTGCCCGTAGAGGTCTATGGGGACAGTGGTAATTTCTGGTAATCAGGTTAATGCCGGAAAAGTGCTATAACATGGGGCGCGTGTCTTGGTGTTGAAGCAAGCTGGATGTGGTTTTCTACAGCTCTTCAAACTGCAAAAGATTATCTTATAAATTATAATTTGTCTTTATTTTGGGCTCTCAATAAGCTCTGATTGTGACGCAGAATACACTTGCCACCTCTTCATACTAGTATTGATATTATTTGGATCTGACAACACATAAGGGCAATGGCCTACCCAAGGCCCAGGGATGCTGCAGTTATCTCATCCTCACCAACATCCCCTCTACCACCACAGATCCACCTGGTGAGAATTGCCTGAGGCAGCCCTAGAGAATTAAGTCGGCTAAAGACAGAAGAGCCCCAAGTATCCAGACTTGGACAACACGACTTCATCCCCCCAGTCCGCTAGTTGGGCCTCCCAGTGATTGGTCAGTGCCATCAGCTGTCAAAGTGCTAGAACTTTGCATACTATTATTCCGCAGCTCTGTACATCTGTTAGACCTTACTATTGGACTGAGCTCAGCATTAACAGAGGAGAAAACAAATTAGATCAACGAACATATAGTGCTCCCCCCAGCTCATACCTGAGCTCACTTCTATAGGCACACATCTGTTTTTCTCCTGAGAGACAAAACAAAGGACTTCCTATCAATAGATTTTTCCGGTTGTTCCTGCTACACACAAATAAGCTTTTGACTGTGATCTCTAGCAAGACAACTAAACAATTCCGTTCTAAGCCACTAGAGGGACTCTGAGTACAGAAACTGACACAAGTTCTTATGATAAAAGCATATAAAAACCCTATTCAAAAACATACACTAAGGTCTGTACTGTAAATCAGTTATTTTTCCTCTTACCCAACTAAGAAGAGACAATCACTCTGAGTTTGACATCATTGGGTAACTTCATTCCTGCTCAACACTATAAGTTGAACTGACTCTATATAATATATTTAGACTAATCAGTCTCCAGCTGCATTTGGTGCCATTATTATAACACTAGGCAACCTCTACAGAGATTGAACTCCACTGAAGACCCCCATCCAGCGCCTGAAGAGTATAAGGCTTGGTGTAAATATACCCCCTCTATCTGCTATAATATTAGATACACATGCCAGGTCAAATATATCATCTAATACTAATAGGAGACATCTAATTTGTAGAATGTACTAAATAGACGATAACTAGCATCTGATTGGTTGCTATAGGCAACATCTCCACTTTTTCAAACACGCAGTTTAGTAAGTGTGCCCCTAGATATTTTTTCCCTAAAGAACTTGCATGTAACTCTTGCTGATCTCTTCTCATCCTCACCAACAAAAGGACAGTAATACCGATGTGATGCCTTCATCTATAGCCCCGGATTACATGGGGCCTTGACTACAGGTTTTAAAAATCTGTGCTTTCTCCCATACACCTCCTTACCTACCTCCAATCACTCAGAGCTATTGAGAAACATCTTCTATATCAATATGTCCTATAAGGGCAGGAAGCCATCGCAGAGTGCTGCGATAAACTTCTATGGAGCATAGGCAAAGTCCAAAACTAGAAATTCTGACCAATCTGAAACTTCCAGTGCTTTGTCTTTATCAGAAGCAGAGAACGTAAACAAGAATGTAAAGAGGTCATCAACGTTTTATAGTTCAAAATCACCTCACTTGGCTCTAGAACGGACATCTTACATACTAAAACAGATGAACTCTGCCACAATCTGCTCAGAGGTGAAGACACTCGAGAAACAAGAAGATGTAGAAAATAGATCCAGCAGAAACAATCTGTGAATATGTAATGTTCCGGAATCCGTCTCTGCCCCCTCCCTTCAATCTTTTCCTTGAAGACCTCTTCAAGCACATCTCATTGGACATCTCTGATGATGAGTATCACATGGACAGAGCCCATAGAGGCCTCAGAGCTAAACCAGCTGCTGACCAGAGTCCAAAGCGACCATGTCTGTCTGCACTATTACAGAACCAAAGAAGGGATCCTGGTGGCCACCAGACACAGCCCCACTATTATCAAGACATGCAAATGCAAACATTTCAGGACCTGAATCCTTCTACCATCCAAAAATGAATGGAGCTTCAACAGATGGCAAAAATTTTGCATTACCACAACTTCTGATACCGCAGTGGGTTTCATTTCCCTCTCCAGATTTTTGTTGTTAGATCAGTTTACTTTGTTAAGATGCTGGAGCTCCTTTCTAAGTAGGAGATTCTCCCAGAACCGAACCACCCAGTGCGTTAAGGTAGCTCTCCAAAGTCTCGATGACCAAAACTACCAGCTCCAGACAGGTTACAATTAGGCTGACGATCTGATCGAGAAGCAGTGAAAAGCTTGACACAGTCAATGGTGAACCTACCTTGAGGAAGAGCACCACCTTGAGGAAAAGCACCACTGCATGGGTATCCTTGATCACCCATCGCCAAAAAACATTTGTTTGATTTTCACTCTTTTGACTTCTCATTAAACTATGACACCTCAGTCCCATTGTTCTGTTCACTTGATGTTATGACTCTGCCTATACTTTGCATGTGGCAGCTGTACCTCAAATCCACCAGAGGTGCTGCTGTCCTGCCCCTGAACTTTACACCATGCCTGTAGGAGTTAATCTCCTTACCTGATTAGAACTGCACCTGTCTCACAGCTTCAAATACCTGCCTCAATCTGTGCATTTCATTGTTAATCCCTGGCTGCTGCTTGTTTCTCCCTATTCTAGTGTTTGTTCTATTGCTGTTTGATCTCCTGTTGTGACCTCGCCCTGATTACCGGACTATGCTTGTTTGCTTGTGACCCCGAGTTCAAGCAGAAACCTGGACACTGGTTTCTGCTTGAACTCTTGTTGCCCAGACCTCTGCCTAGTCACTGGACTCAGCTACTCTGTTTGCTTCCCTGGACAGACTTGAGCATCCTGGTGATAGGGTAACTCTATACTTGTTCCTGCATTTTAACTGTATCTGTCATTGTTTGGAACCTGTTGCTCTTTGGACTTTCCTGCCATTCCCGACACCTGTTCATATTTGTGTATTGGAGTTATACCTGTTTATGCTACCTGAAAATCTGCATATTCCACAAACTAAATCCTTGTTCGCATATGTTGCCTAAATAAAGATACTTGGTTTCTATACTTCTGTTGCTGCTTCCTAAATTCGCTAGGAATCAAAACACTTGACACTTAAGATCACCTTATAACTTTAACAATGACTCCCAAAGAACCGTAAACATTTTGCGACTCAGAGGTGGTAAAGAAGGTAGAAGACATAAGTAGCATACGGAGAACTTTAAGTGGACCACCCTAAGAAGGGCCCATTTGATTACCCCTTTCTGTGTTTTAACATCAAGGCCAAGTAGGCTTCCCGGTCTCACTGGCCTAGGCTCTCTGGAAGTAACTGTATATTGCAGCTGGAAGATTTAACAGACTATACCACTTTGTGTGCCTACAAAAGCAGGAAGACATCAGACTTGGTCCCTACCAGTGATTATAGCCTATTAGGATAGGGTTGTGTATGAAACTTGCGGTAATTCCCTGTGGAAGGCTTTTATTAGCTGAAACATGATGGTTAAGGAAAAATACAGATACCAAATTTCCGGATAACCAGGAAGTCTTGTGTGTTTTACTGTGGAAAGCAATTCGCTGAGAATACAGTACCCAACAGTGTGCTCTGCCCATAAATAGCATCTGGATTATAACGGTCTCATTTTCGATTCTTTTGGCACTGGGAGGATGTTTTTTTAATTTCATTGGTGCAGTGATAACCCTGCTACTTTTTTGTACAAAGTAGGGTCATTGCTACAGTGTGTTGTTATACAATAAAGTACATTTATTTTAACCAGTTACTTGCCCAGGTGATTTTCATACTCACAGAGATAAGAGGTGTGCCAAGCTGGTACACTAGCGTGCAAAAGTCTTTGGCCAAAGCTTATTTGTTAACTTATATTGCTCTATCTCCAGTATCAGATGATACAGTCAAAAGACGTCTGGATAACGTAGGCCTAAATGATCACATAGCTTGCAGAAAACTAATGTTTAGGTCTGTCAATAAAGTAAAACGCCTTTGATGGGCCAAAGAACACCGGTATTGGACACTGAATCAGTGGAAAAAAGTATTTTGGACAGACGAGTCCAACTTTGCACTTTTTGGAACCAGAAGACGTCAGTATGTTTGATGAATGGTCGGAGAACGTGTGTTAGACAACCGTGTAAGTCATACAGTTAAACATGGTGGTGCTCAAGTCATGATTGTGGGTGGTTTTGTTGGAGCAAAGGTTGGCGATTTAGTTCAAATAACATCAACTACGGATAAGAAATGGTACCACAGTATTTTAGTACATCGCGCTGTACAGAGTGGAACTCGAAATATTGGAAAGGGGTTCAACATGCAACAAGGTAACGACCCTAAGTACTCATCTATACTGTGTATCAATTATTTGAAAAGTAGAGAAAAGCAGAAAGTTCTACAAATTATGACATTGCCTCCTCAGTCACCTGATCTCAATCTCATTGAGAAACTCTGGGATGAAAGACAGAAAAGTTTGTGTTATGGCTCCAACAAATTATATAAACTTATGGAAATGTCTGATCAAGGCCTGGAGAGGCATAACTAACGAAACTTTAGAAAAGTTGATGCCTCGATTGCCCTAATTATGTGAAACAGCGATACGTGCAAAAGGAGGACACATTGGTGAAAGTTAAATTGAATCTGAAATTTATGTTATACTATAAAATTAGAAATAATTTTGATAATGTTTAGTTACAATATCATGTGAAACTTTATTATGAATAACTATTTTTTAATTATTTCACTGCATTTTGTCTTTTATTAACAATTATTTTCCTCGGCCAAAGACTTTTACATGCTAGTGTACATAAAGCTGCCTCTTGGCAAACCAGCCTGTTGGTGCAACAAAAGTGTTTAACCCAGAATCCTCATAGAGATTGTAAGTATATTTGTTTGGCAGTCTCCTAAGCATTGTATTTCTACAAAGCGAATACTGATAGTAACTAATAATTCTGACATTTTTTTGAGAGCTGAAGTTCTGAGCAGTAATCATAACCATTGTTACAGAGACATGATGCTGTCTGCGGGGAAGGTCTGATCGGACGTGAGAGGTCTGATGGCATTTAGGAAGTTCTGAGCAGTAATCAAAACCATTGTTACAGAGACATGATGCTGTCTGCGGGGAAGGTCTGATCGGACGTGAGAGGTCTGATGGCATTTAGGAAGTTCTGAGCAGTAATCAAAACCATTGTTACAGAGACATGATGCTGAAAGTCAGTGGTGGACAACGTCTAAGTGTGGCCCCCTTCGGCAGGTGCTGTAGAGTCTGTTGCCTCCAGCTGAAAAGGTATGTGGGGAAGGTCTGGTGGGCATGTGTGAGGTCTGATGTCATTAAGGAAGTTCTGATGGGCACATGGGGGACCTCTAATGGGCATGTAGTGAGGTCTGATGGCTATGTGAAGAGATGTTCCGGGCATGGATCTTTGCTATATCTCTAGATATATTTTGGATGTTAGTCTCCGACTAGTTGGTCACCCCAGATATAAGTGGTCAAGAAATAACACAATAAGATACATTTTATTGCCAAATCATTTAATACACTTTCTTACATCAACTTCCATAGCAATGTCATATAACACTAATTTAACATTTTTCAAAATATAAACTGAGAAAATAATTTTTTAAAAATATTAACAATTAATGGCAACAATATTCTCTAGTTTACAGCTTCAAAATTAAGGTCTCCTCAAAGAGTAATGGCAATAGATGTGCGACTCTATTAGACAATTTGAAATGTACATGTACTTGTTAAACTACTAAACATATGAAATACTAATCAAGTACGTCTAGCAGACAAACATAAAAAACACTGTTTCTTGCATAGCACTTAAGTCTCACCTGTTGATACCTCTGGCTCCAGGCCAGTGTTCCTCAGTGACGGCTGCACGCAATACATGGCGATTAACACAGCGTGATTAACACATCCCCAATACTGGCCGGTGTGAGATCACCAAGGCCAGAACTCTAGAACTTTTGTCCTGGACCAGTGCTGTCCAAATGATAGTCCTCCGTGACACCATCTGTGGACTGCCTGGCCTCCAGGGAAAGATTCTGACAAAATCACCATTCCTGCCAAAACTCATTACAGACCACTCTGCTTCCTTCTTTAATACCCTATATCCCCTCCAATGTCCCTGTAATCCAAGGGAGAACCAGTGGTAACGAGAGCGTTGTCTGCTAGAGTGGAGAAGCCACCAGCCCTACTAAGTGGGGAGAAGACACCTAGAAAAAGTTTTCTTTCTTGTAGGAAGTCCTAACAACAAAAGTGGTGAACGGTATAAATAGAGAGCGGGGGATCAATAACAAAACAAAAACATCCCGAAATTAATAAACAAAAAAGCTGAATAGTAAAAAAATGATTAACAAACGAAACACTGGGGACGGAAATGTGTGTGAACATGGGTGTAAAACAGGAGGGTACGTTTGGATGGTGTGTTGGTTTGTCCAGGGTGACCGCTCTTCTAAGATGGCAATAATATTGTTGGTGTGTGTCTAGAGTGGCTGATTTGTCCAGGCAGTGTGGCTGTATTTATCATGTGTAAAATTGGAATTGTATTAATGATGTTTTTTGCTTATGGAGCATTAAATGCAAAACTTTTCTTGCTATCCGACAATGCTGTCACAAGAACATTCTTCTTATTTTATCCAGCGCATAAACACGTAGTTAAAAAATAATAATCTGGCTCTCAACTTGCCTGGTTCACGTTATCAAGGCTAGAGAAAAACACAACTACCTACTATTCTCCAGACTAGCAGAGCGAAATGTCACCAGGACAAAGAAAAACGATAAAGCTTAAGAAAGCAGTTGTAACATCAAAACTATACTGAAAAGAGAAAATATTGCATATTGAACAAAAAAATAAAATAAAAAAACACTACACACAAAATTTGTAAAAACGATGCCCTATTGAAAGGGGATGTTCATACACAAACCTGTAGATATCTAAATGAATCATTTATTATCTTTTCAATAGCTTACATTAACAGCTATATATACACTCAATAACACATGTGGTGGTGGTGCTCTTAAACAGCCATGGTTTCACCAACACCATTTACCAATGACCGTAGCTCTAGTGCGTCTCAAACAGTTCAGTATCACTTACCTCCTAAGAAGGAAGCGTTGCACAGGCTGCTCTGCAGTCACTGCGTTGTTTCTGAACACTTGGTGGTATATTTGCTAAACTGCGGGTTTGAAAAAGTGGAGTTGTTGCCTATAGCAACCAATCAGATTCTAGCTGTCATTTTGTAGAATGCACTAAATAAATGAAAACTAGAATCCGATTGGTTGCTACAGGCAACATCTCCACCTTTTCAAACATGAAGTTTAGTAAATATACCCCTAAGCCTTACTCTTTCCAAAAATAACTGAAAAGGTGATTTTATTCAGATATGCTTTTGACTTAAATAAATGTGTTTAAGGGGGCACATGTCACCTTTAAAACTAATGCTAAAGCTGCAAACCCATGAAACAAAGATATATATTTATTTTTAAAACATAAATTACTCTGTAAACCTGCAAAAAAGACACATGGTGGTGTTTTGTCCCCCAGCTGCTATTAATGATTTGTTTGCCAAGTGTCATGTGACTTTCATGGCAACCACATATGTTGTAGTACGCAGAGAAGCTTTGGACACCTCTCTTCTTAGCATACTCCATCACAGCACAGTTTCCACCTCCCCCTCCTTATGCTGTGTGGTAGGTTAGGGTTAAGTGTCATGCACAGAAACCGGAGGGAAGTAGGTTCAGAGGAAATCTGAGGAAAAATTACGTCACAGAAAGGGTAGTGGATAAGTGGAATAAACTCCCATCGGAGGTGGTGGAGGCTAATACAATAGAGCAATTTAAAGATGCTTGGGATAGGCATAGGAATAGCCTTAAAAAGAAATATTAAATAGGGTTTGATGTTACCATAGGTTAAAAAATGGGCAGACTAGATGGGCCAAGTGTTTTATCTGCTGTCGTATTATGTTTCTATGTAAGAGAATGTTTCTTAGACACACTGTTGGAGAGTACAGAGATGACATTTCGTCTCCCTACTGAGGAGCTGGGTTATCTGCAAGGAATCTTTCTTTATTCATGTATTGTTCTATTATGTGATGTTTATATGATTGTGCTGTATAAATAGGAGCCTCACATCCGTATCCTCATTCCCAAATACAGTGCAGCTATATACCGTTTAGTCACAACATTAAAACCACCTGCCTGATATTGTGTAGGTCCCCCTGGTGCCACAAAAACAGTTCTGACCCGTCGAGGCATGGACTACACAAGACCCACAAGAGGTGTCCTGTGGTATCTGGCACCAAGATGTTAGCAGCAGATGGGGCAGCACGCTGGATGAGTGGTTAGCGCTTCTGCCTCACAGCACTGGGGTCATGAGTTCAATTCCCAACCATGGACTTATTTATCTGTGTGGAGTTTGTATGTTCTCCCCGTGTTTGCGTGGGTTTGCTCCGGGTACTCTGGTTTCCTCCCACACTCCAAAAACATACTAGTAAGTTACTTCGTTGCTATCAAATTGACCCTAGTCTCTCTCTCTCTGTTTGTGTGTATGTTAGGCAATTTAGACTGTAAGCTCCAATGGGGCAGGGACTGATGCGATTTCTCAGTACAGCGCTGTGGAATTAGTGGTGCTATATAAATAGCTGCTGCTGCTGATAATGATCCTGTGCAGGGCTCGGACTTGTTTTTTTGTACATCGCACAGATGCTCGATCGGATTGAGATCTGGGGAATTTGAAGGACAAGTCAAGACCTTGAGCTCTTTGTTATGTTCCTCAAACCATTCCTAAACAATTTTTGCAGTGTGTCAGGGCGCATTATCCTGCAGAAAGAGGCCACTGCCATCAGGGAATATCGTTGCCATGAAGGGGTGTACTTGGTCTGCAACAATGTTTAGGTAGCTTGTATGTATCAAAGTACTATCCACATGAATGCCAAGGTTTCCCAGCAGAACATTTTCCAAAGCATCACACTGCCTCTGCCAGCTGCCTTCTTCCCATAGTGCATCCTGGTGCTAACTCTTCCCCAGGTAAACGCACACGCACCCAGCCGCCCACTTGATGTAAAAGAAAATGTGATTCACCAGACCAGGCCACCTACTTCCATTACTTCTTGGTCCATTTCTGGCGCTCACATGCCCATTGTAGGCGCTTTCGGTGGCGGACCAGGGTCAGCATGGGCACTCTGACATGTTTGCGATGCACTGTGTGTTCTGACACCTTTCTATCATAGACAGCATTAACTGTTTCAGCAATTTGTGCTACAGTAGCTCTTCTGTGGGATTGGACTAGACAGTAGCCTTAGTTCCCCAGGAGCATCAATCCTTTGGCGCCCTAGACCCTATGGATGGTTCTCCTTCCTTGGACCACTTTTGGTAGGTACTAACCACTGCATACCGAGAACACCACACAAGATCTGTCATTTTTGCTCTGACCCAGTCCTCTAGCCATAACAATCCTAATACTTGCCCATTTTTGCTGCTTCCAACACATTAACTTAAAGAACCGACTGTTCACTTGCTGCCTTATATATCCCACCCCTTGACAGGTGCCATTGTAACGCGATTATCAATGTTATTTACTTCACTTGTCAGTGGTTTTAATGTTGTGGCTGATCTGTGTATAGAAGACTGTCAACTACAGGACCAGTGCAAACCGTGAGGCTCCCCGATGCGCATTTGTTCCACTGATTGATTCCAAAGCTAAGTATATAAACAAATATTACTTAACTTGCTATAGTTCTCTTTTCCTTACACTATTAGAATTTCTTTCATTCACAGCAGGTACTGCTTGGGAAACACTGCTACAGTTTGCATGGAGGGAGGGTTCTGACTCACCCAAGTGAAGAAAACAATATACTTGAGTAAAAGCCATATCAGTCTCCACCACAGAGACATTTTGTAAAGGGAACAAAGAGTTTCAGTATGTAGGAGAATGATGATCATCAAAACCAATATTCTCGGTATCAAAGCAATAAGATACAGGGGAAGGAGTTAAGCAGAGAGAGGTGTGTGATCTACCATTATTTAAGGTGGTTAAAGGGCACAGAACTATGGCAGGAAATGGCCACTTGGTGGGCACAGGAAGAAGTACAACCAAAAGAAGTTTATCAGCTTATTGAGTTAGTCGGGTAGTATTGATCGGAGTATTCTGCAACGTAAGTTTCTTCATTTAATTGGTTTAACATACCCTTATATAAAATGTCTGTTATAAGGACCTCAGCTATCAGTCTTTGCTTTTCATCCATTCTTCGCAATTTTGATGCAACAGTTATGCCAAAGGCATCATACTCATCATTGTTTTTAGAGAGAATGGCAGCAGCTTGAGAGAGGAGCTCGTTGCTCAAGTCATCGTCTTTATAGATTTTTCTTTTCTTCTGTTTTCTCATAGGAGTGACTTCTTGTATCTCAAAATCAACATCATCTGATTGGCTGTTGCTGGTTACCTATAAGTTGATTAAACAAATTGATCAGGAATGTTTATTGAGAATGGATGGAGTTTTAGCAAAAACTTGTATTTACAGTGGAAAACCTCTTTCAAGAGAACCAATTTAAATTTGCAATGGGTGAAGGAGCAACTGATGGAAAAGAACGGACTATAATTATCGATAACTCCTTTTCTAAGAGAGAGCCTTCATGGCAGCCATAAGCTATGAGTAACATCCTCTTCTTAAGTAATGACAGGTAACAAAAACACACCCTGGGTGATATATAAGGTAGCCCCCTCCTCCTCTTCCTCCCCTGTGTCTTTCATATAATATAAACACAACATTACAAGCAGCAGTGAAATTGGGCTTCCATGGGGTCTCTCGAAAGAAAAGGAATTATCTTTAATTATAATCTATTATTTTCTCCTTTCGAATTCATGCAGCCATACCTAATAGGATGTAACAAAACAATACAATAGAGAGGGCTACATAATCAACAAAACTCAGCCAGATATGCTGCAAATTAAAAATATATTTGGAACCTGAACTAAGAACATGTCTTCCAAACTGAGCATCCGAGGTGGATAAGCTATCCAGATGATAATGACTAGTGAAAGTATGAATAGATGACCATCCAACTGCATTGCAAAGCTGCACTGTTGAATCCTGAGCCTTGGATCTCTGGCACCGTACCACAATTATCTTGTACGCAAGTTTAAGAACTTCTCTAATCCAAATGGAGTTGGTTTGTTTAGAGGTAGCATACCCTCCGCTGGCCCTAGCTGTAAGCACAAAGAGCTATCGGTCCTCCCCGTGTTTCCGTCCTAGACATACTGGGCCTGATTCATTAAGCAAAGGAAAGCAAAAAAAAAAAAAAGAGTAACTTTGCACCTGGGCAAATCCATGTTGCATAGGAGAGGGAGGTACCTTTAAATGTGATGGCAGATTTATAGTTGGGGTAGAGCATGTCCTAGATCAACTTTAAATTTCAGTGTACAAATAAGCTATCAAGTATTTGTGTGCTACATGAAAAAATAGACAGTATTTAACCTATGTGCAAAATGAAAAATTAATAAGCACCCCTTGCATTGTAACATGGTTTTGTCCAGGAGAAAACTTGCTCGTTTTTTTTGCCTTAATGGATCAGACCCATAATAAATATATATAAATATATATATATATATATATATATCTATCTATAATATGTGTGTGTTAAGTCTGTCTGTGTGTGGAAAAAATAAAACCAAGCTGCAGCACCACCTGCTGGGCGGAGTTATACACTGACCTACTAAATTCTTAGTGTGTGTGTAAAAAAAAATTCAGAAAGGGCTGAAATTTGGTAAACTAAGATGTTTTTAATTTGGTAATTTAATTTGTTAATTGTTAAAAGTGTTTATAAAGATTTAAAAAAAAATATATATATATATATTTCTTGAAGGAGAAGTGACAGTTGGGAGTGGTTGGTGGTTGCCGGGGGTGACAGTGGGGAGTGGTTGCCGGGGGTGACAGTGGGGAGTGGTTGGTGGTTGAGGCCTGGGCTATGGCCCAAATGCATGACAAGAACCTTTTTAACACCTTAAGTAGCTTGATTTGACTAGAATGCATGAGTATCATGCACGGGTTAACTTGTATATATATATATATCTATCTATCACTCTAGACCCAGTGAATGTAGATTACTTTCACTCTCTTCTTTTGAATGTGAATAAAAAGATGGCAGCATTACTTTTCTGATTAATGTGGAATTTAGACACCACCTTAGGTAGGAATTCTGAATTAGGTCTGAGTACTACTTCATCCAAGTAATCATTGAGAAAAGGCTCTTTGCATCAATGTGCTTGCAACTCACCCACTCTGAGGGTTGATGCAACTGCTATCAAGAGAACACCTTTCAGCGTCATCATTTTCAAGAAGACTTTTTGCAGAAGCCCAAATGGGTCAGACATCAGACAACCAAAACAGGATCCCATGCGGCCATGAAAGGCCTGATGTATGGACAAATCCTCTTCCCTGCTGAAAGAACCAACTAACCAAATCTTATGAGGCTAACTTGGTAAGAACATGCTCAATGTTGACATTTGTGCCTTATGAGTAGATGCTGCAAAGCCTCTTTTGGAGCCCTGGTTTGAGTGAAAAACCTGAGAACTTTCTCATTTCTTCTTGTCACCATGATGTCCACTTGAGGAAGGTCATAACTTCTCATCAGTAACTGCAACACCTCCTGATGGAAGGACCACTCTCCTGGGTAAATCTTATTCTATTATCAAGGTTTGACGTTTTGTGTGTCCTTGCCGACTTATAAAGTCTACTACAGTCCTGTTGTGTAAGAAAATTCTGAGATACTTCCTTCTCAGATGAGATTGAAAGTGTTGAACCACTTTCCACACTGCTCATCTCCAAGATACTTACATGAACGCTTGTCTTGTTTTGTGACTACTCGCCTTGCAATACTTGTCCTTGAAGGTGAGCTCCCCAACCCGTGAGACTGGCATCTGTTGTTGGATCAATTCACTCTGGCTCCAGAAGGGACATTCCCTTTGCATTTAGCCACCACCTGAGCGACAGTCTGGTGTTTTTCGACGGGGTAATGACCTGGTTTAGGGAAGTCCTTCTGTAATTTCCTTACCAGTTTCAACTGAAGATCTCATATATGCCCGTCTTTCTCATGGAATTGCCCCTATGGTGGATGAGAATATCCCCAATTGCAGACCTTTCTTTTTTGGGATTTGCTTCTGAGTCTACAGCGGACATGCTGGGGACTGGACCTTGATACACCGTTCCTGTGGTGTCAATACGCTGTTCTGTGTCATGTCTACCCCCAGGAACTGAATTTGTGCGACGGGTTAAGATGGCTTTTCACCTTGTTTACAATCCAGCTGATTCAGAAACCGTATTACTTGAGTATTGCAACTGACACTGCGTTCTGAATCTTCCACAAGATTGCTGTACAGATGAGGTCATATCTGGACCCCTTGTTTCCTCACTTCTACTTTAAGTGTGACTAACACCTTGGTTAATGTCCTCAGATGTCAACAGCACAAAGGGCAAGCAAGTAAACTGAAAGTGTTGACCCAGTGCACAGAGTCTTGGAATTTCCTGTGATGAACATCCACAGGGATATGAAAATATCCTAGGTGAAGGACTCTCAAATCCATAGATCTTCAGTATGTCTGAGGGTGGAATTCACAGACTTCATGAGGTAATGTCTGGTATGGGCAAATTTGTTGAGTCTTTTTCAAATCCAGGATTGAGCGAAAGGTCTACCGACACAGGAGAAATTACATGAGACTATCAAAGTTTGCAGACCATTTTGTAGAGTGACTACTAATTCCGCGTTGGAAGATGGAACTCTGGATGTAACAAAGAGGTTTTCATTGGGGTACTGAAGGAAAAAAAAAAATCATACTTTTTTTTCCCCTTCTTTTATCATCACACACTGACCTCTGATGGAAAGTGTCACGTGTCTACCTACTGATGTCACTGGGGACTAATCCTGGCAATACTCATAGCCAAGTTCTCCGATTTGACCTCCATTGTTTTTTTTAAAACATTGCTTAGAATATTGCCTCCCTGGCTTTTAACCCCCTCACATCCTTGAATCCCTGAGTAGCCAAAGCAGAATATTTAGATCTTCCATCTTACGGCATGTAGTTAGACCTAGCCCCAGAGGACCTCTGGTCCAATTTATTTCCAAAATGCAGGGATCCTTTAAACGGTAGACTGGTCAGGCTAATTTTGATGGAGTGTCTGTTGTCCAAGGACGCATCCAGTGAGCACTCCTATCCACCTCTGTTGATGCTTCACACAAAAATTCTATGGCTTTCTGCATATTCTCAATGCATTTTAACAAGTGCTATCTTCTATGTTTTTCTTGACCATCTGTATAAAGTGTCTCACCACATCATCTTCGCCATTGAGACCATAACCAATTGCAGAATAAATATGTGAAACAATTCTCCATACTCCCATCCATGGGATCCCTAAGAGCCCCCCCATCCTCAATAGGAATCTTAGTTCTAGATGACAAACTTCCTACTGAAGCGTCTACTTCTGTATCAGGGGCACATACGATCAAACCTGCTTAAGTTAAGTTGAGGCTTAATACTTGCTGCCCATACCTTCAAAATCATATCATTTACCACCTGATGTACTGGAAAGACTCTACATTTTATATTGCGTTCCTCAAAGAGGGATCGCTGGATATCTGTGGAACTCTTGATCCATACCCACAGATCTATAAATATGCTTCAATAGCACTTCTACTTTTTCCAGATTAAACATTCTAGGTGACTCCCTTACTCCAGACTAATTACTAGAGAAAACCTCCAAATCTGCTGGGGAATCACAATTTGGTCTTTTCAACCCTTGCAGGGTACATAGATCTTGTTTAGTAGGAAATGTCTCTTTCATCCGAACCAGAAGTTCCTTTTTCTGTCCTTGTGGCTTCTTTTCCCCTTTGCTTGTGAACTGTAGAAAACATTCCTTCAGCTCCATTCATTAGAGGCTTGTCACACACACTCTCTGAATCTTGCTCGATTGTACTGAAAAGAACCAAATTACTAACTAAATAACATAATACAAAGCACCCCTACACTTAGGGGCTTACCTACAGCTGTTTGAGATCTGACTACGACTCCATCTGTGAACCACGTCCAACAGATTCAATTTGTAAAACCTTTCCGTTACCCCTTCTGCAGGGAAGCTCAAAGCGGCTCCGTACACACAGACCTGGTCCTCCATACTTGAGCCCTATGAAGTCTGATGCGATGCACGCAGGTGTAGATTGCCGGCATTCAGGAACTGATGCCAAATCCAATAAGTACTGCAGTAGAACCATTCCTGAAGACACTGGTCTGATGCACCCGGGTCAGCCAGCCCCATCCACAGCAGCTTGCAGCATTGACTAGTACATGGCCGGGATCTCCAGAGATGGTAAGCCCCTACCTACAGAAAAAACACACTACCAGCCCTACCTGTTCTAGAGACAGGAAAAGGACACAGGGGAAGAGGAGAGGCTGCCTTATATAGTATCCGGGATCGTTCTCTATCCAACCTGGAAAAGAAATCTACCCATAGTTACCACTGGAGAAAGGGAGAAAAAATTGTAATAATGAAACCTTCCCTACACATTACCATAATACTTTAACTGCAGAAGATATTTCAGCATTATTCTTCTGATAGTAGTGAAAATAAAGTATGTTTGATCATGATGGATGTTGCCATGAATGGGAAAGTGCTTATTTACAAGTTTATGGAACAAGTATTTTTTACCCCAAAAAATTAAACTGTGCAACTATTTCACAGACTAATGGACTTCTTCTGTGCCAGACAGACAGGAAATTAAACACTTGCAGCGAGACACAGAGAGAGACGGACAGACAGAGAGAGACGGACAGACAGAGAGAGACAGACAAATAGGAGTGAAAATGTTATACCTCCCTAAAAATGGCCCATTTTGACCACTGCAGACATATAAAAAAAAAATTAAGGTGCAATACCTGAGACAAGTTTGTAGATTCCTCAAGAGTTTCTATGATCTCATCGGAGGGTTCCTCTTCCGGTCGTGCTTCCTGGGTCTCCTGACTTGAGCTGGAGGCTGACTTCCTTGGAATATCCTGACCGATAGTAAATTTAAGTAGGTCGTAATACCACAGACGTGGCACGTAGATGTCATGCACGGAGGCAGCAGACTTTTTGGATACTTGTACCTTATTAAATTCTTTTTTGAAGACGGTTCTCAAATTTGCGATCTTATGTTTAACAAATTGAATATTTGCTGTCGGACATACACTTTTACAAAGGCCTACTAACTTTTCATAGGCTTTTGATCTTTTCTGTTTATTAGAATAATCTGAGAACTTCACATTCCATAAACATGGAAATGATCGATACACGTCTATAAATTCTTTTAGGAACTGTGGATTCATAAGATATTCTGAGTACATTTTCTTCTTTGCCAGATCCATCTTAACAAAAATAAAAACATTTAAATATATACATGCTAAACAGAAAAGGCTTTGTCTACAACGCAATCATAACTATCAAAGTGAAACAGACTATTTACGGTACCTTATGAGAGACATAATTATTTTTTGCGGGAGACCACCATTTTTTGTAAGAATTTCTCAGGTAGCTCCTCCTTGTATTCATGTGTACTGAAATATACAAATTGGAAAAAAATACAGATGAGTACTTGTGCACTATTACTGCGAAAGGAACATTAACAAGGGAAAGGTTTTTTTTTTTACTTTTTTTTTTTTTTACTTTCTGATGAAATTATATTTTAAACTTCCAGCTATTTCCAAAGGAAGAGAACTTCTGATGTCAAAAGAAATAACTTTCCCGGCATACTTTAAAACGGCAATGGGTTTAAAGGCCAAACTTGCCTTTAAACCCATTGCCGTTTTAAATTATGCCGGCAAAGTCGCCGAATTTCGGCGATTTCCTAGAATCGCTACTTAATACATTTACCCCCTAGACCAGTGGTTCCCAAACTGTGTGCCTAGGCTCCCTGGGGTGCCTTGGAGATCTCACAGGGGTGCCTCGGCCAGGCCCAGTGTTAAGCAATTACTACTTGGTAATTATTTTGGCTTAGGGGTGCCTTGAAAAAATTTTGGAGACCCTAAGGGTGCCTTGAACTGAAAAAGTTTGTAATCCACTGCCCTATACCACAGCAATCCAATAGCACTATAATATCCTAATGCTAAATACTTGGACTGCAGAGTAAGTGTAATATATGTTTTAGTCAAATCCTCCTACTTTTGTGAAAACCAAAAGCAATTAATGGCTGTTATTGCCTCCCACAAGGTTCTAGGGGAAAGCCGACAAATACCAGGATAACTGATACAGATTATATATAATAAAGATGTAATAAGGAAATACATGTCTAGTGTCAGTTCTTGTTGTATGGATTTATTCTATGTATGTGGTGTAAATTTCAATCAGGAACATTAAGCCTGTAAAGACCTTATTAGATATGTTTCTGTTTTAATTCATTTGAGCTATATAAAACAAACGTAAATTAGAAAAAGTAATAGTTGTCTAATATTCCTCTTAAGCAGACTTAGTAACTACGTTATAGAAGCAAAGGCCCAAAGGAGTATTACACATCAATCTCTTCACAATGATCTTAGACAAACACAAAGGGAAAATAAAATAATATGGTGCCTTTAACTGGAAAAGGATGTTCATCCAGCATGAAGATATTTACAATTTATTTGAGAATGTGTGTCCCAGCCTTAAAGTATGAACAGAGCCCAAGGTTTTCAATGGTCAGATAGTTTATTATTTATTGTGCTGCGATCCAAACTATTTATAAAGTTTATTTAAACGGAATGGACTCTCGCAAGCCTTAGTGCATTAGTTATCATAATCTGCTAAGAATGAGAAAAAAGCCTGAAGCAGTAGAACATATCAACATAGGATTACATATGATTGGATGCAAGAGGACCACTTAATTGTCTCATATCAAACATCTGGTGCCCTCTTCTGCCAAACATAATCCGCTGCAGTTTGTAGTCTCGCCCAGTCTATCACGATATATAATGTGATAAGGTGCAAAGGGCGGTTCAACGCCTATGATACGAGCTTGTATTATAAACCTAAAATGTTCAACCACTTGTCTTAACAAATATGAGAGGAGACTTCTTACACACACTGCATCATCATCATCATCTATTTATATAGCGCCACTAAATCTGTAGCGCTGTACAGAGAACACATTCACATCAGTCCCTGCCCCATTGGGGCTTACGGTCTAAATTCCCTAACACACACACAGACTAGGGTCAATATTGGTAGCAGCCAATTAACCTACCAGTATGTTTTTGGATTGTGGGAGGAAACCGGAGCACCCGGAGGAAACCCACGCAAACACGGGGAGAACATACAAACTCCACACAGATAGGGCCATGGTCAGGAATCAAAGTCATGACCCCAGTGCTGTGAGGCAGAAGTGCTAACCACTACACCACCATGCTGCCCATATCGATGAGAGAGCATCACAATGAGAGAGCATGAACATACTGTCGTGGCCAAAAATACTGGCACCCTTGCACTTTTTTCTAATAAAAATATTTTGGTAGATTAAGACCCAAAAAAACATAAAGAATCCTTAAATGGGATGGGCAAAGTTAGTGGCACCTTTTAGAAGTAGTTAGAATTAGATTTCACACAGACGATTCTCCTTCACTTGAAAATGAACTTAGACCTGTTTCATGCTGTTGCTGACCGAGGACTTCATCTCGAACCTGTCTACTCGCAACCGCAAATCCCTTTGCTGATCTGGGACAGGAATAACCACTCCCACAGACAGGGAATGATCAGCTTCTCCTAGGGCAAAACAGGTTGCCCTTTCTCCAAGAAGACCAGTGGTAAAAAAAAGCACCTCTCTGGTGGGCTTGTCAAAACAGCAGCCACACCAAGGAGGAGGAGCTGGAGGGAGATCAACTATCCCCCAAGACCTAGCGCACATAGCCAGTGCCTTATTTTAGAGCTGCTATGAGAGCCAGCCCCCACCTCCCATTACCGGAGGTCCCCAGTAAAACTGCGACTAGCTAACCAGTTCCTCACTCATGAAATCTGGTTATACGGTAGGAGGCACAGGAGACCCACTGGTGAGAGAGACATAAGAAACTTGACTGGACTTTGCCAAAACACACCAGAATAAGCCAAATTCCTTCTGAGAGAACAAGGGCTGTGGACAGATGAGACCAAATTAGAGCTTCATATCACAGCACTGACCTCAGCACCCCTACTTATCCCTTGTCTTCTCTATACTCTTTTCACTCACTCATTAAAGACCTAATTTAAGAAACTTCCCACCTTGTCATATCACATTCATCAACCATTATTTAAAATGTCCTTAACCTCTTGTTTTTTTGAATACTGACAAAAATGTTATATTTAATTGACAGAAAAAGCATATAAACTGATACTACAGGACTTGCAGTCTAGGGTCAATGGTACACCCAGAATTTAAACCTGAGACCCCCACTCATTAGTTTGCAGAGACAGAGGAAGACGTAGAATAAGCGATTGTTGCAGTGACTGCACAAGGAGAATAAGTGACACACTTATGTATTTAGTGATTATTGCTCACCTGGGCTGATATCTGTAGGGATATCCTCCTCCTTAATCTTCACATGTCTTTCATCTGCTCTCTGATTCTCTGGACCAATATCAACTATCACAATATTCAACTTTTCCTCCTAAAGAACACATAGAATAAAACAATTAGAAAACCCAAATGTAGATGATGAAAACCTCAAATACTTAATCAATTATTTTAAGTCCCATTGAGTCAGAGAAAAGGTGGACGCTCTACGTCTGTGGATACAGCAATGCTCACTGCATAAAATGCTCTCTCCTGGGTGCACAAGGGTGATAAGAAGGGGGTACCCAGTATAGTCAGTAGAACCCCCTCTCATGGATAAAAATATCATAAAATGCTTGTGTTAAACACAACAGGGATTTTCATGTTCAACATTATGGTGTTAAATCAGAAAGGAATGTAGGATGCTGCAATATTCACCATAAGTCATCTCGTTATACATTCCGAGCTGGATATTTGGGATACCGTACAGTAACATTTCAAGGGAAAAAAAAGATACCCAATGGTTAAATATATTCATCATAAAGATTTAAACCCTATTGGGTGCCAAGTCAGCACTCCACTGTTAAATCAATCCCTAACCCTGACTCTCAGGAGCCAGAACAGGAAGAGATAAAGTAATGAACTGAGAAATCCCTATATCTAGTCCCCAGTGTCACCCAATCTAAATGACACAAGTGGGTGTCTCTTCAAGCATTCACTCCCCCACCCCTAAGACCATGAGAAAATAGAGGAGTTTAAAAAGATCGCCGATGACAATGCTGGGTCTATGCGCTTGACAGCGATGGCTGGAGGTTACGGCTTCCGATGAACTGTCTAGACAGGATCGCACTTGTGGTCAATGATTGTTCAGACTGCTGCAGTCTGACAAAGCAATGACTGAGGAATCCTTAGAGTGTCCCTATATGACCCAGAAGTTTTGTCAGTAACCAGTAACCGCTACTTATATGTTTAAAGTATTGTGCCCTTCATGTACAGTATATGTTGTGACATCCAGTGTACTGTATACATCGTTACAATATTGTAGCTATTTGAGTTCTTTCATGTTTAATAAATCCTACAATTCTCGTGGAGAGATGTGTGTCCAAGTGGTGATATACCCATGACAGGACACCGTAGGGCACCTGTTAATTGCCAGTCAGTGCCAGCAGCCCTACGTGTAGGACATAGTGGGTTCGGGATATAATCCGGTGTGCTACCAACGGGTAAAGAAGGGGGTCCAGTTCCCAGTGTTGTGACCACAAGGGACTAGTTATAATAAAGAAAACCAATTAACCAAGGGGAAATGGTAACAGGTCTGCTTTACACCTTAACCTTGGTGGAACAAATTGGTCCATGGCTGGCAGTTCTCCTGTAACCCTTGGTACAACCTCTCCTGATTTTCATCATACTTGTCTGACTGCTCCTTCAGGATTGGTCTCAAAGAAGCTACATCAACCTCCATCAACCATTTCAATCAAAGTACACTAAACCCCAATACGGTTCTCAGTTTATACTCCCCCTCACAGCAAACTAATATCCTCAAATGAGCTCCAAAAATGACTTGCATACTGAAAACATCCAGATCCACTCCCTCTGAAACAGCCAATATCTCCCACTGTGTCAGCCAACTGCTAATAAAAACAGAACTCAATCCATTTCCCTTATAATGTTTCAAATACCCACCGATATAGCATCCATTGACATCTACTTGTTAATGAACCATCCATATCACAAAAGACCCATCCATAAGGAGATCGCTTTGAGAGAGCATCGACTGGGCAGACTCGATAGTTGGTGTATTAGAAAATCTCACAATGCTGATTAGGCTTATATGAACGAAGCTACTCGTTCTATAGATATTACTTTCACTGGGGTAAGTATAGACAGGTAGAAACAAGTAGAAGGTAGAAACAGTATCAAAGCCTACAAGCTAAAGACAGGAATGACAGCAATTGTCCCTAGTGAAGCGTTATAAACAGAAACAAATGGTCTATGTCTACGGACAACAAGCTGAACCTTAATCGCTCAGTGTCATGCACTAAGACATGCCCTGAGAAGAAGTCCCTTTTACTAGTTCATTAAGATCCAATGATAGGGCTTATCCTCCACATTCTCTATGACTCTTATTGGAACACATTATAAAATTAAATTAATACTAAAAATAAATTGCAGAAAAGGAAAATAATCCATGTGTTGCCGATACCTTAATATGTTTATCCAGTTTGACATCTTCCTCTGTACAGTCCTGTGAATAACGAGGGCTGGGATATCTCTCTGGTGTATTTCTGTTACTGGATCCATCTGTAGGAGACACACAGAGATGGATTACGTTGTTAATGTACGATTTATCACACAAAGTGTATATTATACCACATTCATACTGCACCAAAATCCCAGGTTTTTCCCGGGTCGAGCTCAAACGACCCGGGTCTTGGTGCAGTATGAATAGTACAAGTCAAAAATCCCGGGTCTAAAAACCCGGGATTTATCGAGGGGTAATTCCCGGGTCGGACCCGGGTTGCCTGCACTATGAATGGAAAAACCCGGGTTGCACAGAAAACGAGAGAGAGAAGAGAGAGACAGAGAGAGAGACAGAGAGACAGAGAGACAGAATATTAAACACCGGAGCAGCATCCAGTCTTCATTATTCAGAAATGAAAACTGCTCTGGTGATGACTCCCACAAATTGCCAGGGCACAAACATGTGCAGTATGAATGGGGTCAACCCGGGAAATTCCCGGGTCCGAGGTGCAGTATGAATGGTGTTTCTGAGCTGGGACGCTCCGAGCCCCTGCAAAAACCCGGCTTCAAAAACCCGGGATATTGCCGGGGCGGCAGTATGAAAGTGGTATTAGTGACCTGTACAGGTTTCTGAATGGACTCTATTCTCCCAAGTGTCCTTATGATCACTCACACTCAGCTCTGACGCCTCTCTCATTCCTCACTATCATGTCAGGATTTGTATTGTCTATTCAGGACACACTGTGTGTATCCATGCCATTCACAGCTGTAAACCTGGACTCTATTCTTCTATGTGGCTTAATGAATAGACTAGAAAGAAATGGATTTCATATAATGAAACACCGACTGAATAGATTAAGTACATTATTTGGGATGCTGGGCAATTATGAGGGCTCTTTCTGTTACAAGGACAGGTATCTGTCCCCGCCACTTTCGGATGGGTAAGTATCTCACCCTCCCATTTTCAAGTTATTTGATAATCTGGTTATACAAACACAAACAAATAAGGATCATATTCCCTGATATGGGTGGAGGTCCTGGGGGGGACTTTGATACTTTGTAACAGCAGGATAGAGGTTGTGGTTGGGGGAAGGAGGCTGGGGACTGTTATTTAGTTCCAGTAGGACTACTCACTAAGAATGTGGACATTGGGAGGCTGTTACACCAAGGCAGTAAATGAAGGTATCCGTGGTGAGACACCTATATCTGGGAGATTCCATGATCAGTCTGATGGACTCTAGTATGCCGATACCAGGTCCTACCCAATAGCATTGAGAATATTCAGTGGACCCAGAGACAGCCTGAACACTGAGCACATATGCATATTTTCTGTATTTAGTGATTATCACTGACCTGTGCTGATATCTGTAGAGATCTCCTCCTCCTTTATCTTCACATGTACCGGAACTTCACCCTAAACGTGATACACAATAATATAGTTAGGTAAAAACACGTCTGAACAAATAACCAACAAATAAGAGGAGGTAAAATGTATTATAAACTGGATGATACCAGAATTTCCCACTTCCATCTACCTGTATATCATGTGACATGACATTCTGATTTTCCTGTTTACACTTAACTCCATCCATTTGTGGTCAGGCTATAAGTGACATATGGTGACAGGCTGGTGCTGTAAATTCAAGGACAAAATACATTAATATCTGTTCATGTGTGTTTCATTCAGTGATTCTCAACCAGTGTGTCTCATCAATGTTCTGTATGTATAATGTGAAGGAGGGTGATGGAATAATACCTGCTCTGTATAAGGAGTATATAGAAGCAATTACAGACCTATTATCTGAACTTACTGGGAAAAGCTTCGTTGTTCTTGTTGACTAAAACGCCGGAACAGGAAGATGTTGTGTTGCGGCGGAGCTCAAACTTTTACATCCGGGTTCTGCGTTTCATAATACTGCTTAGTTCTGCGTTCCATCATACTTCCTGGTTCTGCGTTCCATTGAACTTCCTGGTTCTGCGTTCCATCAGACTTCCTGGTGCTGCGTTCCATCAGACTTTCTGGTTCTGCGTTCCATTTAGCTTCCTGGTTCTGCGTTCCATCAGACTTCCTGGTGCTGCGTTCCATCAGACTTTCTGGTTCTGCGTTCCATCAGACTTCCTGGTGCTGCGTTCCATCAGACTTCCTGGTTCCACGTTCAATTTATATATATCTCCTTAGTTGTTTTCTCACTGCTTCAGTTATTTGCTAAAGTAATCTAGCTATATTATGTCTAACCCAAACATTTGTTTTGAGGATAGCCGGTGGCAACTAATATTTAAACACTGTTTTCACAAATTGACCCACTTAGGGGCATATTCAATTGTCCGCGGGATTGCCGAAAATCCTGCGGAGCGCGCAGGATTACCGTTATTACAGTAATCCTGCGTGGAAAAACCGTTAATACGGTAATCTACTCGCTGGATTTCAGCTCGCAGCTCAGGGAGCTTATGCCCTTCTGCTCCACGGGAGGTTTCTGTCCTCCCTGAGCTCGCCTCAGGGAGCTGCGAGCTGAAATCCAGCGAGTAGATTACCGTATTAACGTTTTTTCCGCGCAGGATTACCGTAATAACAGTAATCCTGCGCGGTCCGCAGGATTTTCGGCAATCCCGCGGACAATTAAATATGCCCCTAAGAATTAACTTTGAAAACGCACGTTTTTTCCATAGGATTGCTGCTTTAGTCAATTGATAAATTACAGTATATATTCTTGTAATGAATGCCATGTTAATATTTATTATAGACATGAACTTCATGACATGAAGAAGAGTGAGGGGACCCTGGAAATTGTGGTGTTATCTTACTTGTTGATGTTAAAAATAAAATAGTTATGAAGGGATTTTGGGGCCTATTTATCAAGTCTAAAAACCATGTGGAAACAGCTATTCCTGCATGGTTTAGCCGTATTTAATTATCCAAACAATTTAACAAAAGCTTAACCATACTTGCCAACTCTCCCTGAATGTCAGGGACACTCCCTGAAATAGGGGTGATCTCCCTCACTCCCTGAAGAGTCTGGCATTCTCCCTGATGCTGAGCGAGTACAAGACGTGGTTGGCTTCTCCATCTGTGGCATGGTGATACAGTCAGAAATTGCGTCCTATGTCCATGTATTGATGTCTATGGAGGTGGCCATTTTCATGGAGACCAAAATTTAATCAAAGACTGACAGGTAAGACCAGGGCCGCAACTAGGGCTGTGCAACAGGGCGACTGCCCAGGGCGCAATGCTGAAGGGGGGCGCAATTTAGTAATATTTTAGGTTCATTTGGTTAAAATTGAGGGCTTGGGGGGCGGCATTTGTCTTTCTCGCCCCAGGCGCTAGAATTCTAAGTTACGGCTCTGGGAGAGAAATGTAGAAGACACTTCAGTCTCTAGACATTCATTAGCTGCTTTTCTTTAACGAATAGTTGCCTACTCTATCGGTATGTCCGGGAGACTCCAGCATTTCTGAAACACCTCCCGGGAGAGCAGGGCAACCTCCCGGTACTCTCCCCCGCAATAGGTAAGTGGCGAGGGCGGGACTTAATGACGCAAATATTGCATCAAAAGATGCAATTTGTCAAGCCCTGCCCCGCACGCCCACCTCCCCCAGAATCTCCCTGAAACCAACAACGAAAAGTTGGCAAGTATGAGCTTAAGACAGGAGATATCAGAGAGATCTCAATAACAATAATATATAGAACTTCAAAAATTGCACCGATTATTTTTCCAACAAAACACCAACAGTGTCATGCTGGTGAAGTTTAAATAGATTAAAAAATAGAGGTGCGTGTAATAGCAGTCCCGATAATGCTACCTAAAGATTCTTTTCTATTATTCACACTTAGCTTCAAAGGCGGGCACATCTGAAGGGAGGGCAGAGAATACAGTAGAGGATATGCTGTGGTCGCTAGGGCACATTTCTTATCAAAACAACCTGGCACTCTTGATCTATCCAGCCCTGGTATTGGTAATTGTATTCGTACCGTGACTTCTTTACATCACTGTGATTATTCATCTTGCAAATAAGTTTGTTATTGTGAACTTAGCAGGTCCCGTCAATGTACTCATGTGTCGACTTGACCTGTCAGTGTGTATTGCCTTCAAATCATTGTGACTTATGATTGTAGTCTAATTAATTAGGATAATTAGGAAAATTGTATATTAATGTTGTCATGATCTATCCTAAAATTTGAATGTACCTTAGTCTAAATGGTTCCCAGCAAATCTCTTGCCAGCCAAATTGACCTTAGTCTCTCTCGGTCTGTGTCTGTGTTTGTGTGTGTTAGGGAATTTAGACTGTAAGCTCTAATGGGGCAGGGACTGATGTGAGTGAGTTCTCTGTACAGCGCTGCAGAATTATATAGATGATGATGATGATTAGAGGCAGACAGCCCAAGCTTTAGCACCCGTGCTGGTTATTAATTTAAGGAGGGAGGGCACACCCATCTCTTCTTATTTTTGCTTTTAAAATGTATTTATTATTTAAATTTAACAGAAGTACAGAAAGTGGAGGGGGTCAACTCAACACATAAATTAACATTCAACAATTCTTTATGCAATATAATAAGTCAACCAATCAACGAGTGTTAAGCAATCAACGTTAAAGACAAGTATACATTGTTCCAGTAGATAGTAAGTTGAAATAATGGATATATTGTAAGATAAATATCTTCTCTAAGTTCTCCTTCCTGGCGTTTATTGAGATGTTATAAATTGCGACTTACATATAAAGGAACAGTTCAGGGAAGGGGGTAATTGATGTCTTCCAAGGGAGCATTGGGGGAGAGGGTTAGGGGTAGAAAAAAATAGTGTTACCATTTACAGGGGTCTATTTAGAAATCAGAGATTATCATGCCTTAACCTGTTTAACATTGGTCACTGAAGTCCCCATAGATTTCTATGGGGACTGCAATGTGACAATTTTACAAGCATTCTGCCTTGCTTTTCACCACAAGCCTTATAAAATTAACACCAATGGCGTTAGCTTAACTTTTCAATGGAGTCGTACGGACTGCATCACCACCAGAGAAGCCTCTCTGTGTCCAGCGCCAGCCACATCACTATGCGCATGCTCGACCCTAACCACTTATGCATCTTCCATTTGCCGGCAGCATTAGGCTGCTGGTGAAGGATTTTTGGTAAGTTTAGGAGAGGCAGTGGGTGGGAATGTGGGTTCACCAATGAGACAAGAGGGAACGGGGGACTAGGGTACATGTCCCCTTAGCTCCCCCTTAGTCCAGCTCTGATGGCCACCCAGCCCCTTGTGGTGCTCACGTGATCTATTATACACATCTTTAAGAGTTGTGCTACATCAATTTGTTTCATTCAAATCTATTTCTGTATTGTCAATTCTATTCTATTTGCTAATTTCTCTTTGTCTAAGTTGGTAAGTTTGGGCTGGTTTAGTTTGGATGTGGTGTGTTGTCGGTCTGAGTTGTAGGACTGCAGAGACATTTTCTAGTAGTAGAGAGGTATTGACAAATTGCATCTAATCATGTTTGAGAGTTGTATTGAAGATTAAACTGTATATTGCATTTTGTATGTTACGACATGTTCCTCTCGGAACGCTCTTCTATCCAAAATTGTCTTTCTAGATTTGTATGGAAATGCCGGTCTCCCAGGGTTAGGCTGGCCCTCCTAAAGAGACCCACCAGGTGTGGTGGTAGGGGCTTCCCGGTTTTGAAGATTTATTATTCGGCGGCTCACTTGAGTCAGATTGTAGCCTCCTTTGCCCCCCCCTGGTGGCACTGTCGTGGGTTGATATTGAATCCACCTATCTTAAATTTTCAATTCCTTCCTGTATATGGGGTTTCTCAAAACAAGCTAGATCACCCCTTGTCCGTCAATGCTCCACCTTGTTATTCTTAGCTACGATCTGGGAGGCCTGCTGTCCCAATATCAATATCCTGACTTCTTCCCCTCCTGTTCTGCCTCTTTGGGGTAATCCTGCCTTCCCTCCCGGGCTCTCATCAGCTTTCCATAGTCCCTGGTCTACTGCGGGTGTTCGGTTTGTTGGACAACTATTATACCAAGGTACCTTTATCTCTTGGGATGACCTGCGTTTTAAGTATCCAAACCTCCATCCTAAATTTTTACGAGTATTTTCAGTTACATCACTTTGTGGTCTCTCTCCTCGGGGGTGCTCCTTCCCCCAGCCCTGTTTCCCCATTTGAAACCCTATGTTACTCTTCGCCTTTGCGTAGAGGCACGATTTCCAATATCTACAGCTTAATTCCCAATGTACTTTTCCCTCCCGGTGGTTGACATGAGAAGGAGTGGGAGAGGGATCTGGGTTTCCCTCCCGGAGGAGGATTATTGGGAGATCATAAGGGAACAGGCTGCCACCAGCTCTATTTCCACCTTGGTCAAGGAGAACGCATATAACTACACCCCCAACAAAATTACTAAAATGTTTCCCTCTGGTTCTCCACTATGTTGGTGGGGTTGTGGCCAGATGGGATCCTTTTTACATATTTGGCGGACCTGTCCTAAAATATCCTCCTTTTGTGACCGAGTTAGGACCCTCCTCTCCTCCCGTGTCCCGTTCAGAAAGACCCATGGTTCTTTCTTCTTTGCTATCCTCTGATTGATAATGATAGGCAGTCCGCAAAATTAGCATCCCATATCCTTGCTGCAGCGCGATGTCTAGTAGCTAAATCATGGAAACAAGCTGAGACCCGTACTATGGCGGCCTTGCGCTGCTACATTTGGTTTATTGTCCAAATGAAACAGATTACATATCATTTACATGATAAGGACGATAAATTCCATCAGATTGGGCCCCTTGGCTCTATTTATAATCCCTTTACTTCTACACCAGCTCCTTTCTGCTAAGTGAGCCTTCTGTGGTCCTTAACAGTGAGCGATTCATAGGTGACCTGATTTTTGAGGTTGTCCCTTCTCCCTGAGTATTTGGGTAGTATTTTTTTCTGTACTTTAATTTAATTTTTTTTCTCCTCTCTTTAGCGATAACCAGTGATCCCTTTCCCCCCTTCCCCCCCTCCGACCTTTTCTCAACCTCATATTCTTGGAAAATATTACAGAATCCTGAGTAATTGGTGCAACAAATGTTTGCTTACTTGTCTGTTCTGTGACAATCTGTTGTTGTTTTTTGATATTTGCTATCTGAATATCTTCCCTTGCATTGAGATTAACCCATGTTTTAACTTTTATTTTTATTTTTTCTTCTCTTGCTGCAATGTACTAATTGCTGATTCTTGTGTTTGTTAATGCTATTTTCCAAAATAAAGTTATAAAAAAAAAAAATATCCTCCACCAGGAGACAGAAAAAAGGACTGTATATGGAAAGTCAATCTCCAGGTAAGTCAAATAAACCCTTAAAGGTGTAGATATCACTTTTAAGGTAATAAACCATGTGATCTGGGAGGAAAGAAAACCTGTCATTTATGCCCTTCAAAATCTCTTAAGTCAATGGCTATTATTATTTTTGTTAATCGCAGAAAAGCTGGGCGCTCAATGACTATAGATCCCTATCTAGCATCTAGAATAATAGTTAATTGTGTTATGCAAAAGTGCAATGGCAATGTGTCAAAAACAATTGTTTTGACACATTGCCATTGCAATTATTCTAGATGCTAGATAGGGATATATAGTCAATGAGCGCCCAGCTTTTCTGTGTATTATATTTGTTCTAAGGGAGGGACACCCTTAGCTGGTGCAGCTCTTGTGCAACCTATTAGAGAGCGCGATCCTTTATATGCTAAATTATTCTTTTTGTTGTATTCCACATATACCCATTCTCTTCCCCTTAAAGGGACTATAACCGGAAAAAAAGATTTGCTTGCTTGTCCATAATACACAACAATGAATATACCAGATGGTTTGTTTTTTTTATCCCTCTGTGACTCTTATAAGGAAACGCAGGATATTGTCTGTTAACTCTTTGCCTGCTCTTTTTTTTTTTGGTCCTTTTCTGATATGGCCATACCCCAAATTCATCATCATCATCATTTATTTATATAGCGCCACTAATTCCGCAGCGCTGTACAGAGAACTCACTCACATCAGTCCCTGCCCCATTGGAGCTTACAGTCTAAATTCCCTAATATAGTCTTACACACAGACAAACACAGACAGACAGAGAGGGGGACAGACAGACAGAGACTAGGGTCAATTTTGTTAGCAGCCAATTAACCTACCAGTATGTTTTTGGAGTGTGGGAGGAAACCGGAGCACCTGGAGGAAACCCACACAAACACGGGGAGAACATACAAACTCCACATAGATAAGGCCATGGTTGGGAATTGAACTCATGACCCCAGCGCTGTGAGGCAGAAGTGCTAACCACTAGGCCACTGTGCTGCCCACATCATACCCTTGCCACCAAGCCAAAACTAGGCTGTGCACAATAAAGGGACTAGCACGCCTAAAAAAGATTAAATGACCGACTCCAAGTGGATACATACATTATGGGAAAGAAAAGACAAACAACGGCATATCTACTCTGCAAACAGAGAAGCTGATTCAATTAGCCACGAGGTTCTGTAGTAGCCTCGGTGTATGTGTTCTGCGTGTATTACTGGCAATTACCTAGATGAAAACTTTGCTCTTTTTTGCTGCCACTACATAGGGAATAAGCAAACATTCTTACCTTCAACAGAGACACATCGTGCACCTAAATGAATGGGCCACTTAGTGGCACCATTATAGAACCTAAGGCCTTTGACAACTACTTTTATATTTATACTTCATTTGTTAATATCTACCTTAATCAAATGGAAAAGGAACATTTTAAATATGTGTTTTGAGCTTCTTTAATTTCCCCTAATTTTACTTTTTAGATATTTCACTAAGATTAACGTATATTTGAGATTGATGCTGGTTAGACTTTCACTTAAGTATGTACACAGTAATATGATTATGGTTTTGTGTGACAATTAACGCAATGCAATAAATTAGTTAGGAAAATAACTATTTCTGACAAGCAGATAATAAAAGTACTTTCTAATTTGAATTAATGAGATCATACATTTTAATTATTTACAGTAATTAAGATTTCTCAATTTAAAAGCTATCAAATTAAAATAAAAAAAAATACCATTGTTACAGTAAAATGTATTCAGTTTTGCAATACCGAAACCAGAAAATGCAACAAAAAATATGGAAAGAAAAGAAATGGAAAGATGGGGGAGATAGGACCATATCAAACGAACCTACCCAACTTCCCAAATACATACCATTCTATCTAGAATGTGGTCTCATATGTATAATACTACTAGAGTAAAATACCTCCCATGTTGAGAACACTAAAATGTTTTTTATGCTACAAAAAGATTTTCATCATACTCCTTTCTCCAATGCTTCACATAGATGGATCACTGTTAGTACTGCGTGTTCAGGAGAAACTTTTCTCTCTCTGTGTAAATATACAATTTGAGTGGCCTTAGAAAGCCAGCCCCAATTATGGTATGAATCACCATCTATACACTACAGCAGTGGTTCCCAAACTTTTGCAGTTTGCGGCACCCTTAGAGTCTCCAAATTTTTTCAAGTCACCCCTCCAAAATAATTACTGAGCAGTCCTGTTTTAGAAGTAGTTGGGTCAAAATATTGTAATAAGTATTTAGGTCACGACAGATATACTTATTTAGTTGTATGCAAAAATGCCCCTCTGCATCCAGACACTCTGCCCCTCTGCATCCAGGTACACTGCCCCCTCTGCAACCAGGCACACAGCCCCCTCTGCATCCAGGCACACTGCCCCCTCTGCATCCAGGCACACTGCCCTCTCTCACGTTGCCCCCTCTGCCCTCTGGCCCCTCCTCTGCCCTCTCTCACGCTGTCACCCTCCTCTGCCCTCTCTCACGCTGTCACCCTCCTCTGCCATCTGTCCCCCTCCTCTGCCATCTGTCCCCCTCCTCTGCCATCTGCCCTCCTCCTCTGCACTCTGTCCCCCTCCTCTGCTCTCTGCCCCCCTCCTCTGCCATCTGCCCTTCTCCTCTGCTCTCTGTCCTCCTCCTCTGTCCCCCTCCTCTGCCCTCTGTCCTCCTCCTCTGCTATCTGTCCCTCTCCTCTGCCATCTGTCCTCCTCCTCTGCCATCTGTCCTCCTCCTCTGCCATCTGTCCCCCTCCTCTGCCATCTGCCCTCCTCCTCTGCTCTCTGTCCTCCTCCTCTGCCATCTGTCCCCCTCCTCTGCCATCTATCCTCCTCCTCTGCCATCTGTCCTCCTCCTCTGCCATCTGTCCCCCTCCTCTGCCATCTGCCCTCCTCCTCTGCTCTGTCCTCCTCCTCTGCCATCTGTCCCCTTCCTCTGCCCTCTGTCCCCCTCCTCTGCCATCTGCCCTCCTCCTCTGCTCTCCATCCCCCTCCTTTGCCAACTGTCCTCCTCCTCTGCCATCTGTCCCCCTCCTCTGCCATCTGCCCTCCTCCTCTGCTCTCTGTCCCCCTCCTCTGCTATCTGTCCCCCTCCTCTGCCATCTGTCCCCCTCCTCTGCCATCTGCCCTCCTCCTTTTCTCTCTGTCCCCCTCCTCTGCTATCTGTCCTCCTCCTCTGCCATCTGTCCCTCTCCTTTGCCATCTGCCCTCCTCCTCTGCTCTCTGTCCCCCTCCTCTGCCATCTGTCCCCCTCCTCTGCCATCTGCCCTCCTCCTCTGCTCTCTGTCCCCCTCCTCTGCCATCTGTCCCCCTCCTCTGCCATCTGCCCTCCTCCTCGGCTCTCTGTCCCCCTCCTCTGCCATCTGCCCTCCTCCTCTGCTCTCTGCCCCCCTCCTCTGCCATCTGCCCTCCTCCTCTGCTCTCTGTCCTCCTCCTCTGCCATCTGTCCCCCTCCTCTGTCCCCCTCCTCTGCCCTCTGTCCTCCTCCTCTGCTATCTGTCCCCCTCCTCTGCCATCTGTCCTCCTCCTCTGCCATCTGTCCTCCTCCTCTGCCATCTGTCCCCCTCCTCTGCCATCTGCCCTCCTCCTCTGCTCTCTGTCCTCCTCCTCTGCCATCTGTCCCCCTCCTCTGCCATCTATCCTCCTCCTCTGCCATCTGTCCTCCTCCTCTGCCATCTGTCCCCCTCCTCTGCCATCTGCCCTCCTCCTCTGCTCTCCGTCCCCCTCCTTTGCCAACTGTCCTCCTCCTCTGCCATCTGTCCCCCTCCTCTGCCATCTGCCCTCCTCCTCTGCTCTCTGTCCCCCTCCTCTGCTATCTGTCCCCCTCCTCTGCCATCTGTCCCCCTCCTCTGCCATCTGCCCTCCTCCTTTTCTCTCTGTCCCCCTCCTCTGCTATCTGTCCTCCTCCTCTGCCATCTGTCCCTCTCCTCTGCCATCTGCCCTCCTCCTCTGCTCTCTGTCCCCCTCCTCTGCCATCTGTCCCCCTCCTCTGCCATCTGCCCTCCTCCTCTGCTCTCTGTCCCCCTCCTCTGCTATCTGTCCCCCTCCTCTGCCATCTGTCCCCCTCCTCTGCCATCTGCCCTCCTCCTTTTCTCTCTGTCCCCCTCCTCTGCTATCTGTCCTCCTCCTCTGCCATCTGTCCCTCTCCTCTGCCATCTGCCCTCCTCCTCTACTCTCTGTCCCCCTCCTCTGCCATCTGTCCCCCTCCTCTGCCATCTGCCCTCCTCCTCTGCTCTCTGTCCCCCTCCTCTGCCATCTGTCCCCCTCCTCTGCCATCTGCCCTCCTCCTCGACTCTCTGTCCCCCTCCTCTGCCATCTGCCCTCCTCCTCTGCTCTCTGTCCCCCTCCTCTGCCATCTGTCCCCCTCCTCTGCCATCTGTCCTCCTCCTCTGCCATCTGCCCTCCTTCTCTGCCCCGCGCCAGGCGCCAGCTATAGAAAAAAAGAAAGAGCACAGAAACTTACCAATCCGCGTGGCGCTAGGACCCTGCAGCCTCCTCTCTCGCGCAGCTGTCACTGACGTCGATATTCAGTGACAGCTGCGGGAGTGAGGAGGCTGCTGGGTCCCAGCGCCGCGCTGATTGGTAAGTTTCTGTTTGCTTTCTTTTTTCTAGGGCTGGCCGGTGGCACCCCAGTGACAGCGCCGCGGCACCCCTGGGAGCCACGGCGCACACTTTGGGAACCGTCACACTACAGTATTTCCTCCTCTCTCCTCAGTAATGGTAACTGATTGTTACCATATAATTCTCTATTCTTTGTTGTACTTAAAGAAATAAAATGGTGTAAAATTATGGTTTCTATACTGTGTGAATTTTCTGATGCCTAACAAGATGAGAATTAGTAGTAAAACATTTCCCACATTGAGAACATAAAAACGGTCTCTCTCCTGTGTGAATTCTCTGATGCTTAACAAGATATAATTTTCTCCTAAAACCTTTCCCACAATCAGAACATGAAAATGGTTTTTCACCGGTGTGAATCCTTTGATGTGCTACAAATTCTGATTTCACTAGAAACCGTTTCCCACATTCAGAACATGAAAATGGCTTTTCTCCTGTGTGAATTCGTTCATGTGCAACAAGATTTGCTCTTTGGGTAAAACATTTCCCACATTCAGAACATGTAAATTCTTTGTCTCCTCAATGAATTCGCTGATGTGTTAAAAGACTTGCTCTTTGGGTAAAACACTTCCCACAATCAGAGCACGAAAAAGGTTTCTCTCCTGTATGAATTCTACAGTGCAGAACACAGTTTGATTTCAATCTGAAACATTTTCCACATTCAGGACATGAAAATGGTTTCTCTCCCGTATGTAGTCTAAGATTAAGCTGTGCATTAGAATAAAAACATTTCCCACATTCAGAACATGAAAATGGTTTAATTCCTGTGTGCCTTTTCTGATGTACAAGAAGATTTGATTTCCGTGTAAAATATTTTCCACATTCAGGACATGAAAACAATTTCTCTCCTGGGTTAGCTCTTTGGTCTGAAATGAAATAGGTAAGTAATAAAACATTTCATATATTCAAAACATTGTATTACTAAAACAACATTATAGGAAAAGGAGATTTTACTATTGTGGGCACAAACCTATCATGAATATTGCCACCCAAGACCACATACATACCAATTAAAACACACAATTTGCCTCCAGATACTCATACACTAGCTACAGGAAGAACTCCACCCAGCTCAAAACTCCTCACCTTTTCTCCCCAATCACGCACCCAAAACCATGGTCCGAATCGCATAATCATCTGACCTGCTCCACAATCCTTACTCTTTATTGCACTACCTGTTCCTAAAACCCTGAGATAACTGCAACCAAACCCTTTAAAAGTCCTAAATGAGCATAATGCACCTTGTGTTTTTAATAATATTTTTGGTAAAAATATTTGTTCTTGTTTTTAGTGGAAGTAAGTACCAGGAGAAGGTGGTGTCAATGTATGTTTACCTCAAGTGAATTGAGTTACAAGTCCCCTTCATGGGTCAGTGTGGGAAAAAAAGAAACTAGAAGCTATGTACAGCTGAACCAGCACTCTCATAAATTGTTTGTGATGAAAAGTATACAGTGGAAAGTGTTATATCCCCCATTATGATTTTAGGGTCCTTAGAGGGAATCTAGAATGAATTGAGCATTGGTCCTGTAATTGAAACCTGGTCTGTATCGAGTATGGAGCCTGAAGACAGTGAACAGCCACCCCACTGATGGTTCAAGTAACCTGTGCTGATACAAGGGCACATGAAGTTCTATTCTTTCCCCCAAATATCCATCTTTGTGTGGATATGAGCTTGTTAGTTTGAAAAGGGTTTGGTGAAATCTGAAACCTTTGATTCTCAATTGGATGTAGTCCTGGCCTAAATAGGTTTAAAAGTAGTGAATCGAAGGTATGGATAGACCAGTGTTCTGAACTGTCCTTTTCGCTGATTAGCTCAGCTCCTACAAATGGACAGCACCTTGGAGAACGAGGACTAACCAGGAAAAAGTTGAATTATGCTAGCCGTTAATTTATTTTCCTCAAAATACTCAATGGCAGCCATCACAATGGGTAGATGACCACTGAGGCCATAGCCACTCGTTATTTCAAAGTGGTTCCAGATGAAGTATAAAGATTCTTAGAACAACTCTCCATCTCACTATCCATGGGACCATCATCACTGAATGGATACATCCGTTCTTATCTCTTCAAGTTAGACTGACGAATGTACACCTGTGCCCAGTTTTAATGAATAAGTTCTTTCACCACTTTATGTACAGGGAAACCTCTACCCTATTTATTGGGATCTTCAAAAATAGTTTTATGAGTCTCTTGGTTCTCGGGCATACACCACTATTTATAAGCTCCTCTTTTCTTCCACTGTCTACTGCCAAGCCACCATGTCATTTCCCCAAGGCTATTTAAGGCAGCTGAGGCTGCAATATGTGCCAGATCTTCAAGTCTATGCTAGTTGTGCTATCCTGACTGGCTCCTGTTCCAGTGTGTGCTGGGTATTATCTTCTATTCCAGCGTGTTCCTGGTAGCATATTTCTGGCATCAACAAAAATCCGGTGTATTCCTGGTATCTTCATCTATCCATTATTATAATCTCCAGTCATCTTATATCTGCTCTTGGTTACATTTACCTGCCAGTCATGTCTGGTACCTGTATGGAGGACTGCAGTCTGGGTAGGTATGGCAGCAAAGACCATAACTCCTTGTGGTACCTCTCACATAATACTCCAAGCCTTCACTAAAGGCAGTGGCAACCTAGACTGACTGATTTGAGTAACTATGTGCCCCTGACAGGTATATTCAACCAAAGGAAAGAGCTACATCTAATTAGACTTTCAGCAGAAAAAAAGCATGTGCATAATTTTCTGAAGAAATATAATTTGTTTGCAATTTTATTTTACAAATGCACAAAATGGCAGGCGTTTTCGTAAGGCAATTAGCCTATGAGCGCCCGGGATTGGGACATTGGTGGCAGCAGTGGGATCGCCCAGTAAATGTATGATGATGATGATGATGATGATGATGAATGGACAGGGGGCTGAAACAATGGTAAGAAAACAAAGTAGGCCCATCCAGAGAAAGACGACTGAACATGGACAATATTGCTTTGTGCAATGCATATAGTAACAAGACCATATAATGAGGGGCCCATATAAAGGTCTGAAAAGGAAATTTATCAAAACAAGATAGTTATGGATGTCAGTGTACAAGATAATCACATGATCATTTCCATGTCAGTGGAATGATGACCACCACAGCTAAGAAGAAGGGCAGATAGACACAACCCACGGGATGACTAATAAAGTGGATTGTCCGCCTGGATAGTCGCAGTGAAGAAGAAGATCCAAAAAATAATTGCTGTCTATTTACACCATAATCCTGGATGACTATTACCATACCACTGCTATTCTGTATTGGCTCTCTCTGTATAGACTGTCCTTACTATAACCTACTGTGAACGCTGCTAGAAAACTCATGCACCTCATACACCAACACAGCCTCAATATGTAACTATATAGCCTCATCTACCTCTTTACATGTTTAATCTCATCCCTAATTGTCTGCCAAGCCACACGCTGCACCGGTCCTAAGTGCTGCTGTTTGTCCCTCGCTTGTTACCTCTTCTCGCGCACATCTGCTGGATGTCTTTAGGTCTAAATAAGCGACTCTTTTCTGTATGTAGTGATTATTACTCACCTGTGCCGATATCTGTAGGAATTTCCTCCTTAATCTTTACACACGTCTCATCTCCAATATCAACTATTACAACATTCAGGTTTCCATCCTAACAATACACATAACAATAAAATGAATAAATGCATATAATGTGATATGATTTTTCTGTAATACATTTTGTAATACATTATTCTAATACTGGAGATGGAGTAGACTGCATTCAAAGAGTAAACCATTTTAATTGGATACCTATGATGTTCTTATTACCATGACCTCTCTGGCTACAGGTAATGTTATTTTCACATAGTTAGTGCAATTCTACAAATCTACCCCAAAATATATTCATCAAGCAATATATACCAATTTGTTTTACATTTATAGGGAATAGTGCATGTGCTAACACTCGTAAGTTTATACGACAGACACTTAGTAACACATTATCTTATATACATTTCAGAGAGCTGATATGTGTTTTGCAGTTGTGGCCAAAAATAGTGGCACTTTTGCACTTTTTTTTTTTTAAATAACTGAGTTTCCTCTAAACATAAATTGAAATTATCAACAGTATTTGGTCTCCACAATTCTTTCTCTGATAATATTACACAACCTTTTGTTTTTTAATCTGAGGGGTAAATGTATGAAGCTGCGAGTTTCCGGTAGGGTTAAAAAGTGGTGATGTTGCCTACAGCAACCAGATTCTAGTTATCATTTATTTAGTACATTCTACAAAATGATAGCTAGAATCTGATTGGTTGCTTTAGGCAACATCTCCACTTTTCAAACCCGCCAGAAACTCGCAGCTTCATACATTTAGCCTTGAATGTTGTGTATCCTTTTAAATCGCAAAATGAAAAGGAATGGCATTGACAAAATTATTGACACCCTAGACTTAATATTTCGTAGCACAGGCTTTGGTCAAAATAACTGTAATCACCATTTCCTATAGCCATGGATAAGATTGCTGTACCTCTCCATCCAGATTTCAAGAATGCCTTCTCCCAACTGCTATTATCAGATCTCTCCACGTGTGATCTATGGGATTTAGATCTAAACTCATTGCTGAACACTTCAGAACAATCCAGTGTCTTGTGTCTTTAACAAATCCTGCGTGTTTGGGGTCATTGTCCTGCTGGAAGACCCATGACCTTCAGAGGAGACCCAGGGCTTATGTCAATCTCTCTCTCTCTCAGCAGTGGGGCCCTTCTTTCATCGAGTTGGTGAACGATAGTGCAAGTTGAAACTGTTGTACCTTATGTCTGAAGGTCGGTTTCAATCTTTTGCCAGTTAAATGAGGTGCTTTTACCATTTAAACAACCTGCACTGCAATCGTCAACCATGTTTTCTCTTGCAGCCACGTCCAGGGAGGTGGATTACAGTGCCATGGATCCTAAGCTTCCATATAATATTAAGTACAGATAAGGTGGAAACCAGAACATCAAGGTCTCTGCAGATTGATTTGGAACCTTGAGACTGTCCGTGCTTGGTTACAAATCTTCTATCTGATCTCCTCAGACAATTCTCTGGCTTTCTTATCTCCATGCTCATTACAGTACACACAGTGACACGAAATAGGAGAATGAGTCCTTTTCTCTATTCATGCTCGATTAACGAGTCATGGTTATATTGCAGGCACCTGCTACTTACCACTGGAGAGTTCAGCTCCAAAGTGAAGGAGAATCACCTGCTTGAAATGTAATTATTTCTAAATAATTCTAGTAGGTGTCAAATAATTTTGTCCAGCTCATTTAAGGATGTCTGTGTGGATTAAACTACGTTTTAGTATTTTTTTCAGTTCTTTATGTTTTATTTTATAGCAAACCAAAGAAATACATATGTGGATACCAAAATATTTATTAATTTTAACAATTTTGTGGAAAAAATGGGGCATTATTACAAATAACTGCATGGGAGCCAATAATTGTGGCCACAACTGTATGTAATCTAGGGAATCTCTCTCATACAAGTGAACCCACTAAAGACATCTCCTAAATATGAAAGTGGGTCCAGTCCTTTATAGCACAGATCTACCACTATTTCAAATACACAGGAACAAAGAGTAACCATTGATAGCTCCCTTCCAATAAGGAGTGTGGGGGGTGTAGAAAGAAAATTCTACCAGCCGTAAACCAGGCGGTAAATCTAAGTACAATGGGAAGGAGCAATGTTCCCTCTAAGCTGGATTATTAAAAGCTGATTCTAATAAGAAGTCCGGTACAAAAATTGAATTGAGAATCTGCTGTTCAGTGCAATATCATTTCTGGATTGCTCTAGTGCATAAAACACCGTTTGGTGGGTCACCTATGTTATAAAATAAATCTACAGTCATTAGTTAATATGATGATTAGCACACAATATTAAAGTAGCTATTGTGCTTCAATCTCTTACAGGACCTACCCCGTCAATGAAGCCCTCCTCCTAGGGAGCAACCAAATATTTAAATCCAACAAAGCAGAAAAACTGAGCAAACATAAACACGTCTACCCTCAACTGCACTGGTTGTATTTATCATGGCATGGATGTGTATTTACACTGTTTCCCTGATCAGATAAGTCCTCTAGTTCAGCACTGCTTCTCTCTCTGCTGCTACCGCAGAATCGGTGGACGTTGTGCAAGTAATACTGTGTAGTTTAGCCTTTAAGTTGTATCTCTGATTAAATCTATTCATTTCGTAACCCTAACTGTTCACAAGATAGGTCATTGGTGCGGACGAGCATATTATTTGATTGATTTCACCTTAAGCAAAGCAGAGGGTGGTTTTCATGACTAGTACATTTTTATGACTGCATCAGTTCCCCGTGTGAATTTATATGTGAAGTCTAAGAAGTCAGAGTATAATACATTAGGAGCATATATAAGGATAAGAGAGAAGATGACTTGGAAGCTAATGAAAGTGTATATTCTTCACGCAAGGTGAATGGCTGATGTAATGTATGAAACAGCGACTTCCTTTGTGGCAGACCTATCCAAATAATACATAACAACACAATAGATCAGTTTTTATTTTGAACTATGTAAACTCTGCATTAGACACAGTGGGGCTGATTCCATTCTCCTCCATGTGCCGCAGAGAGCCTACAGAGCAGTCAGGGGGGCACTCCACGGCAATGCAACTTTGCAGAGTTTGCCTCACACCCCAGGAATATCTGCAATGTTGGGATGACGTAAGGAGGTACATTGCACTGAATAGAACCCCTCCCAAAAAATAAATACTAATTTCTGATGTCACGACTCATATGGGAAGTGTGGCCATCAGCCTAAACGCAGTTAAAAGCACGTGGGTGAGTGATTAGGTATTTAGCCTATGGGCTGCTTCTATCTGTTAACCAATAAGGCAGAGGAGGGGGGTGGGTTAGTTTTATATAGGTGAAGTTCTCCACCATTTCCCCCTCTCTGCTTCCGGATTCCTCCCGCCCACCCGGCAGTTATTAGGTTTGTGGATATATGGTTCCTTCTAGGTGGGAGAACAGTGCAGTCGGTAAGTTTGCATATGGTGCTTGGGTTATCTCGTCATAGGTCACTACTCCCCCTTTTGGATTGTGTTGTCATCACGTGTGGTGGGTCCAGTGAGTGGGACTCTGGGCCAGTATGTTGAATATTTTACTGGCGGTTATAAGGGGGGTGTAGTCTTGCCGTTGGACAAGATATTTCGCACCGGCCAATAGATAAGGTATGATCCTGGGTTGGTGGTACAATGGTCTGACCTTTCCACCGTTATTGGTTTTGTGTTTGCTGACTGCCCTGCTCTCGTCCGCCTTTCAGCCCCTTTAGTTTAATATTAGTCATTTAATAAATAATATTTTATGCCAACGTTAATCTGGTGTCCGTGTCTTTATTGGTTTTCCTATGGTATTATGGTAAACACTAAGAACTTCCACAATTTAGAACAGTTTACATCCCCTTATAAGATAAACAAATTAATAGAAAAAAAATTATAGAACATTCTAAAAAAAGAATGCACTGAATGTGCTGCCGATACCTGTATGTGTTTATCCAGTTTGGTATTGTCCTTTGTACAATTCTGTGAAGACGAAGCATTTCTGTCACTGGATCCCCCTGTAGGAAACACAAACCGAGTGACTGAATACACTGTATATTCTGCAACAGGCCTAACCAACCTGTGGCTCTCCAGGAGTTGTGAAACTACAAACCCCAACATGCTTTGTCAGTTGATAGTTATCCAATAACTGGCAAGGTATGCTGGGACTTGTAGTTTTACACCTAGAGAACCACAGGTTGACCAGGCCTGTTCTACACACGTGTTTGTGCTCCAACACTGTTGCCTTGTGTTATGTAAAGTCATGTTATGATTCAGTGTGTGTGTATGTGTGTGTGTGTAACGCTATCAAAAAGGCTGAATAGAAGGTGGAGTATAACAGACTAATGTAGTGGCAGAACAAGGAGAATATGAATATGAATCTTTTCTGTATTAGTGATTATTACTTACCTGTGCTGATATCTGTAGGAATTTCCTCCTCCTTAATCTTCATTAACAAATTTTCTCCTTTTATCACAGGATCAATTACCACAACCTTCAGGTTTTCCTCCTAAAAACACACAGACTAATATCAATACATTGCAATAATGTCTACTGAGTACCTGAGTCATTAAGGAGAGCATAGCATAACGAAGGAGTAACTTAGCACCTGGGCAAAACCATGTTGCATTGGAGGGGGAGGTAAATTTAAAATGTGGGGACAGATTTATAGTTGGGGTAGGACATGTCCTAGAATAAATTTAAATGTCAGTGTAAAAATAAAGCTATCAAGTATTTGTGTGCTAGATAAAAAAAAACAGCCAGTATTTATCATATGTGCAAAAATAATAAACTAATTTGCATCCCTTGCATTGTGACATGGTTTGTCCCAGAGAACATTTACTTATTTTTTTTGCCCTAGTCTCCTTAATGACTCAGGCCCTGAATGTGTAACTAAATGGTTCCATTACTTGTTGAGTGACAGGCATTGTATTACGGAGATTGGGATGGTGATCCTCACACTTTTTCAAACCCTCTGCCCCCTTAATATAACCTGCGTAACTTCTCTCATATAGTAAATGGGTTGGGGGAATGACCTGATCCTTGGAACCCACCCTATAACCTGAAGCTGGGAGACGATTGAGCTGCAGACAGCTAATTGTCACTTCAGCAATGGTGTAACTCTTAGGAAAGTATTATCAGTTTAGTCCATTTCCATAGAGTTCTACGGAGTTCCAGTCTGTGAGAAACAGTATGAGCCGGCTACCAACCTCGGGTAATTGGGAATTCTGAGTGTGTTTCCTGCACACAGGGAGGCAGAATATATTAAGAGGCCATTGTTCAGAAGTAGACAACTGTTATAAATGGGGCCTGAGTCATTAAGGAAAGTAAGGCAAAAAAGGAGTAAATGTTCTCCAGGACAAACCATGTTACAGTGCAAGGGGTGCAGATTAGTTTATTATTTTGCACATAAGTTAAATACTGGCTGTTTTTTCATGTAGCACACAAATACTTGATAACTTTATTTGTACACAGACATTTAAAGTTGGTCTAGGACATGTCCTACCCCAACTATAAATCTGTCCCCACATTGTAAATTTACCTCCCTCTTGTAACGGATTTACTGGATTCTCTACTAACCTTGATTAACGCTGGCTTACCTGAGGTGCGGAGTCTAACAATCTCCCCGGTATTCACCAAGAACCGCCGCAAGGCGGGATGGGCTTTGCTGCCAGGAGTCGCAGGTCGCGGTCCTCAGGTTTGCCCCAAGGTGTAGTACAGCGGAGCAGGAGCAAGATGAGAATAGTCGGACAGGCCGGGTCGGTACACAGGCAGGCAATGCAGACAGAATCAGGAAGCGGTCTCGGAGTCAATCAAACCGGGTCGGTACACGGGTCACAAGAACAGAAGCGAGGTCAGCTAGCCGGGTCGGTACACAGAGGACAACGGAATCCAGAAGAGTGAACAAGCCGGGTCGGTACACTGGGAGTCAATACATACGAAGCAGGAACAAGGAAGGACACAGGAATCAGGAGCCAGGAACTTGTAAGTTGCTCTGACACTCTCCAAGTGTCAGAGCTAGGTTTTTATGCAGAGTCCCATTTGAATTCCCCGCCTTGGTGGTGATCATGTGACTGCCCTAGGTAGCAGTCACGTGATCGCTGAACCCGGAAGTGCGGCTTCCGGGTCCGACGGAGCGGCGGGGGAGCGTGGAATGGTAAGTATCGTAACACCTCTTCAATGCAACATGGTTTGCCCAGCTAAAATTTTATCCTTTGTTATGCTTTACTCTCCTTAATGACTCAGACCCAGAGAGTATTATATCAATAGGCCATGAATGTAAACACCCACAATGTTCAATTACAGTAATTTTGTGTTCTAAAACACACAGACTGAAAGATAAGAAAAACCAGCAGACAATACATTGGCCTTTAGCACAGCTCTGGTAACAATTTACATTCCCAAAAACTCAGTGATATGAGAGAGGATAAGAAAAATATCAGCTATTTGTCCCAATAAGCTTTGAGAGACGTTTACCAAGGTAAAGTAGTGACCTCCAGAGAAAACTGTAAGATACACTTGGTGCAGAGATACTTACTGTCTGATGTAATGAGGATAAAATATGTAGTTAGAAGTTAGATATGTAGTGTACATATTAGTACAATGGTGGTATTTTACCAGTATATGCAACTAGTCTGAATAATGCTTTCAATTAAGGTTTGGAAATGCAGAAAACAGGGGTGGTGTCCCAGTATGCTACTGCTTCTCACATTTATCCCAAAATAAGCAAAGGAATACTAGAAAAGAAAAAGAATTACATAAAGGTATGAAACAGACACAAAGTGACCATACCTTGATGTGTTTGTCCAGTCTGAAGTCTTCCACTGTACATTCCTGTGAATAAAGTGTCCTGGAAAACCTCTCTGTTGCATTTCTGCTACTGGATCCATCTGTAGGGCACACACAGTGACTAAATACAATATATATATATATATATCTACTATATAAATGCCTAGTGGCGTGTGTGGGAAAAAAAAACCCAAGCTGCAGCGCCACCTGCTGGGCAGAGTTATACACTGACCTATATATTTCTTGAAGAAGTGACAGTTGGGAGTGGTTGGTGGTTGCCGGGGGTGACAGTGGGGAGTTTTTAACACCTTAAGTAGCTTGATGAAGGATGTGGCGATGAAGATGAAGGATGAGGTGATGGAGAAAAATGATGAGGTGGTGACATGTGGACAAAACCATGTTAAAAAAGGGTGCTTGCGTCGGGAAGTAACGCTCTTCCCCTGAGGAGGCCTGGGCTAGGCCCAAATGCATGACAAGAACCTTTTTAACACCTTAAGTAGCTTGACTTGACTAGAATGCATGAGTATCATGCACGGGTTAATTTGTGTATATATATATATATATATATATATATATATATATATATATATATATATATATACACATGTACATATATACGCACACACATCAGACACAGCATTAAAACCATCTGCCTAATATTGTGTAGGTCCTGGCACCAAGATGGTTAGCAGCAGATACTTTAAGTCCTGTAATTTACTAGGTGGGGCTCCAGGGCTCAGACTTGTTTTTCCAGCACATCCCACAGATCCTGGATAGGACCCAGATCTGGGGAATTTAGAGGCCAAGTCAACACCTTGAACTCTTTGTCATGTTCCTCACACCATTCCTGCTCAATGTTTACAGTGTGGCAGGGCATATTATCCTACTGTCGAAGTCAGCAAATTGGATAAAGTAATTTCAATTAATATCGAGCAAACTTGGTTGTCTTTGTCTGCTAATATGCGTAGAGCACGCTACGGCGTGGAAGGGCTTATCCAGCCGCGACACGCGGCAATAACAGTTTTTACACTTTTATGTACATTCGCACAAACACACACATTTGTAAATAGTACACATTAATTGTAGTTGCAACACATAGTTATTTATGTCGAAATATAGTAGTGTTTATGTGTAATATTATAAGTTATATGCATATTAGTGATACATATGGTACAGGTTAAAGGAAAGGTGTCATGTCTGGTATCATATTAATCCCCTTTACATCAGCAGCTGTCCAGTTCATTCGGCGAAGAGATCGCACATTGCATGCTCTAGTTATTGATGTTAGGGAATAAACCTTTAATATGATGCTAACTATAAAATGCTAATGGACTAGTTGTAACTGGAGTCTTGGCGGGAAGAAAGGAGCACATTCCCTGGACCCCCACCTTTGGATTCTTTAGTTTGAACTAGCCTATGATCTGCAACCCCCTGGACCTTCCTGAAGCCTGGACCAATAGAAGCAAGCCATACCATCTGCATTGTTTTACTGTATTTCTGTTTGCATATAAGCAGTAGCTCTCATCTAGTGTTCAGTCATATAGACCACAGACTTCAGACCTGAATGACTGTTCACTGGATCCAGAGCGCCTGCGATAAGTAACGGCTGTACTTATTATTCTTTCGCTTGAATTATTCCATTTTTTGAGAATAAATATTGTGCGTTGGAAACGCAAATCGAGATTCGATAATCGTTATTGGATAGCGACAAAACGTGCATAACACTATTGAAAGAGGCCACTGCCATCAGGGAATACCGTTGCCATTAAGGGGTATAAGAAAACAAGAAAAAAACAGTTTCTAGCCTGGTCTCAGAAATAACAATTTTCAATTTGAAGCCCCCTGTACTGAGGGGAGAGAGAGAGGGAGAGGGAGAGAGAGAGAGAGGGAGAGAGAGAGAGAGGGAGGGAGAGAGAGATTGTGTGTGGATTGGTCAGGTCTCTTGGCTGGTAGCACACAGTAGGGGTTATTCATCTGGTGATTATAATACGCACAATTACTCTGTGCACGGCCAGAATCGGACTTTGCGCCCCAGAACGCAACAACCTCCAAGTCATCTTCGAGCGCAAATGACATTTATGTCAGCCATTGATTTCAGGATGGGAACGTGGTGAATGCACTAAAGGCGTTCCCCTGCAGACACATAACACTCACATTACGGCGAAAGCACAAGTACGCAGTTTTACAGACGGAAATCCTGCGCCTGCTCAGGGTCTGGTCTAAATCATAGCGATGACCTAGCACAGAAGTCGCAACCTCGCCATCTAATGGGAGAATGGACTATTCACCTACACACACTCATCGCGTTAGACAACACTGCCAGAGGGAAAGGACTATGGTGCCATTTAGGTAAAAGGATCTATTTAAACCATTGTTTGCTGCGGATGATAAGAACTGTTCTATACCAAAAAGAGGTAGGTGTCTTATTTTTATGCCTCACAGCGATGGGGTCATGAGTTCAATTCTCGACCATGGCCTTATCTGTGAGGAGTATATTCTCCCTGTGTTTGCGTGGGTTTCTGCCGGGTGCTCTGGTTTACTCCCACACTCCACAACATACTGATAGGTTAATTGGCTGCTATCAAAATTGATCCTACAGTCTCTCTCTCTCAGTCGTCTGTGTGTGTATATTAGGGAATTTAGACTGTAAGCTCCAATGGGGCAGGGACTGTTGTGAGTGAATCAGTGGTACTATATAAATAAATGGTGATGATGATTCTTGTGGGAACATTGAAATTGTCTTCTTTTTTTTTCCTTCATACAACACTGGAGTCTGGACATTACCAATGCTTGTCTGTTTTGTGCGTGTTGTGTATTTCCAACATGCTTACATACATGTGCATTGTGCTTGTGTGCTATAAAACATTTCAAATATTTTGTCTGCATCTTCTCTGTATGCCTGCGGATTTATTTTTTTCTTTCCTCTTATTCTTTATAGGATTCCCAAGACTATTTCAGGTAGAAAAAGATATGCGATTTCATCATACTTTACATGTAATTACCTTTTGGCCTTTGTTTTAAATGTAATGTTTAAAGTAAATGAACAAATACACAAGGAAACGTATTTTTTTAAGACAAACAAATGTGTATTAAAGCAAACACAAACCACACGTGTCCGCAAAAAAATTACAATAAATGTTTTCATTTTTTTCGAGCCCGCTTGCCCCTTGGCCCAAAATTTGATAATGATTTGGCCGTGACCTGGCTTCTGGTTACCCGTGATGTGGAGGGCAACAGTGAGGAAGAAGCACAGGGTGAAGGTGCAGCAGAGGGTGGAGGTGCAACAGAGGGTGGGACAGCAGCAGAGGGCGGTGGGACAGCAGCAGAGGAGGGCGGTGGGGCAAAAGAGGTGTGTTGGGCAAAAGAGGTGTGTTGGGCAAAAGACGTGTGTTGGGCAAAATAGGCGGGATGGGCATAAGAGCTGGGTTGGGCATAAGAGGTTGGTGGGGTCAAAAAAGGGGGTTGGGAAACAGAGGGCATTTGGGCTGCAGGGGGCGGTGGGGCAGTGTGGTAAAATTGGGGATGATAAGGAGGGTAAAGGTGGGGATGATAAGGAGGGTAAAGGTGGGGATGATAAGGAGGGTAAAGGTGGGGATGATTACCATTTGGATATTGAGACATAGGATCTTCTGTGGAGGAATTTTGCATAGGGACACTAGTGGAATGAGAGGAAACATGTGTCGTAGAGGAAGGAGAGGTAGCACGTGTCATTGGGGCAGGAGGGTTGCTGGTGAGATATTGTGCGAAAAGGTCGGTGAGACGGGTCAGAGTTGTGTCAATGTTGGTAAAAGTATGATGGATATGGGTCAGGGTAGTGTCAATGTTGGTGAATTTGTCATGGATATGGGTCAGGGTAGTATCAAGGTTGGTGAATTTGCCATGGATATGGGTCAGGGTGGTATCAAGGTTGGTGAATTTGCCATGGATATGGCTCAGGGTAGTGTTTATCTCCTGGGTTGTGCTCTCTAGTGCTCGGTTGGATTGGTGCATTTTATTGAAGAATTCCAGGAGTAGAGCATGGTGCCCACTTCCCCCTGCTTCCTCTTCCATCTGAGGCTCTTCCACATCCTGGGTCACCTCCACTAGGCCCTCTTCTTCTTCCTCTGTATCTTCACCTAACGTAGTGTAAGAAAACAAAAAAAAATTACATAAACATCAATGTCTGACTCAACATCCATGTTTTTGCATCATATTAAATCGATTTCATAACAATCTTTGTGTATTATTTAACATGCAAGTCGGTGTGTATATGTGGAGTTATCTTTTCTCAAAAATTATCCAAAATGTTATAACAATATGTATATCAATGCATCAAGCAGCCTATGTGTGTGCTCAGTGGAATGTTACCTAGACATCCTTTAGAAATCTCAAAGTGATCTTGGAAATGCTCAATAGGCTGGCTAGGCTTCAGTATAACTACCAAGGATTTAGAAGTTTTATTTGCATTACAATTGGCAAGTGCTAATTATTAATTTCTTATTTTTTTAAAAAAAAATCCAGCTATTGTTGTTGGGTGTAATTCGTTTTCTGTAAACAAAACATATGTAATTTTTTTATCTATGGATTATAAATGTACCTCTGGGGATGAGTGGTATTGTTAGGGGTAGGCACGGTCCGGTGTTAATCCAGCCCAACCCCTGCACCAACTGCTCATCAAGGCAAGCCAATGCCGTGGTCTCCAGGGGACTGAGGTACAATTGAGCCGGGGGACCACCGCTTGTTGCCCTAGCAAGAATGTGGTGGTCCCGAATTTTATCCTTCAGGCGACGCTTAAAGTCTTGCCACCTGTATGAAATGTTCCAAAATAAGAATGTTGCAATGTATACACACCGAAATATTTTTAGAAAACTTGTGCAGGTATATGTCTTGGCCCTAGAGGTCAAAGACTAATTACAGGAAGCTACCTAGTGCTAATACTTAATTTGAAGACTTTAAAAAAAGTGGCACATTAGCAATGATAATGTCCAAGTTTTTAAAGTTAGTATAGATGTTGGTTAGTCATACCTTGGACAATGATTTTAAGGTTGTAAACATTTACAGACCTGTACTAGGCATGCAGAGCACAAAATATTAATTTTGGCACCCAAAAAACCCCAAATTACCTTTTTTTGACCTCCGTCACTGTTCGGTGAATTGGAGCCACGGCATTGACCTGCATCATGATATCCTCCCAGATTCGAGCTTTTGCTGGGGTGGAGAGCTGCTGGTTGGTAGAGTATAGCCTATCCACCGCCAGCTTGATCAACACTTCCAATTCCCTAATGCTGAAATTTGGTTGCCTCCGCTTCGAGGCTGAAGCGGAGTAGCCAGAGGCCTGACTTGTCCCTGGATGGTCTTGGTCAGCCACGCTTTCTAAACAGGAGTAAAAAGACAGTCATTAGTAACAATACTTAACATCCCTGTAAAGTGTATCACATAAGGCAACGGAATCATAACGGAAGTTGGAGGCAGACATGAGCGAGACACATCCATGGATCAAATGAGCCAATCAACTGCACATAGACACCTGTGACTGGATAATTAATTAAGCACACTCCCTAATAGCCTTTATTAGGCATAGCATTATGGACTGTTCAATGACACATTTTTCCCCGAGGAAGTCCGACTATAGCGTCGGTGAAACGCGTTTGGTAGACTTTTACTCTTGATCTACTACACAGTCATTGACTTCAAAGTACTTCTATTTCAAAACTTAATCCTACTGGGCGAATCACTGCCGGCCCGCTAACCAGAGCTGAGCAGGAACACGCTTACCAGCAAGCCAACACAGATTGTGGCTGTTTTAACCACAGGCAGCACCCGGCACAGCAGTCGGAATAAACGATCACACGACCGCCAGACGGGGACATGCTCTCCGGGATCACTATATGGACAAGCAGCGCTGAAAGGACTGGTTGCTACTCACAATGAACGACATAACGATTTCTTCCATACAGCAATTACTATACCTACTTCCAACAGCAGCGTCTGTCTGCTCCCGCTAGGACCACCGTCACAGCGTTGACCGAAGAGTATTTGTGAGACATTAACACCAGCCATTTGTTCTGAGTGGTAAAAAAGATCCTATAATCCACCCACCACCCCTCGAGGATCCAGTCACTTTGTTACTCAAGTAAGATTTAATGTTTCTATTATCTATTCTGCACCGTGTATAGCTCTAGCCCTGGGATAAATTCCTAACAATAGCAACACTGAATACTTCTGGACCAGCCTGCTCTTGATCTATTCCTATTGATGAATCTCTTTAGATAAACTAACATCAAGCACTATTTTACTATTTAATGTTATCATGAACATAGGATGATCCTTCCCTAGGATTACCACCAAGATGTATTGTTTTTCTGCTGGACTTTATTATATTTACTGTATTCATGACATTGTTTATCTTATACTGCCGATTTCATTATTTACTGTATTTACTGTGACTGGATCACTTCTAAATAACTTATGGTATAAATTTATTTAAAGGAAATAGCGCAGGGCGCTTATTTATATAATTGCCAATGCACTTATTTTGGATATTGTGTATATTTTGATATAAAAAATCATTATTTCTGAGACCAGGGTAGAAAATTCACTTTTTCTGTTTTAACCTTGCTAAAGGAAATGCCTTATTTATGATGTATATATATATCTGATACAATGAGCCTTTGTTTAGATAGTCTTTGTGTATCGTGATGTGGGGAAATTACTTGTTTGGGGTTTGTACCTTTCTTTGTGAATGTGCATTCTGCGACTGTCTGAAGAAAGTATTCATGTGAATTAGACCTTTTGACTTGCTAGATTTCCTGTGTCTAAAAACAAGATGCAGGACATCACATCGTTTCTGGAACTTCACAGATAAGTGTAAATATTGTTAGCTTTACAATGCATGTAAATCCATGTTTGTGTAAACACATTGCATCCTGAGTCTAAAAATAGCCTGTGCCCAAATCAGTATAAAAAGCACTGTCTTGTACACTGAAATGTATCATTCTGATGTCCCATCTGACCTGATCACTTGGTACCTTCAACCAGTATGAGAGCAAATAAACATCACTCTGCTTCAAAACCCTGCTCGACAACTTCTTCATTATTGCTGTAATCCTGTGACCTGCAGATTAGACCTAAATCTAATCCGTTCTCAGTCTATTTCTGAGGTTGGACCCAGCTTTTCCGGTACCATCTCTCTGCCAACTCTATTTAATCCTTATTTATTTTTTTAAGGATATCCTTATGTCTAGCCCAAGCATGCTTAAATTGCTCTACTGTATTAGCCTCTACCACCTCTGATGGAGGCTACCATCCACTACCCTTTCTGTGAAGGAATGTTTCCTCACATTTCCTCTGAACCTACTTCCCCCCAGTGTCAGTGCATGTCCTCGTGTTCTAGTACTTCTCTTCCTTTGAAGACTGTTTCCCTCATGTACCTTGTTCAAACCCTTGAAATATTTGAAAGTATCTATCATACATATTAAGATCTTTTAGTCTTTTCGGGTAAGTTTTCTGCTTTATTCCTTGCACCATTTTAGTTGCCCTTCTTTGTACAGTCTCTAATGTATTTATATCCTTCTGGAGATAGGACATCCAAAACTGAACACAGTATTCTAGATGAGACCATACCAATGACTTATACAGTGGCATTATTACTTCTTTCTCTCTGCTACCGATTCCTCTCCCTATGCAACCAAGCATCCGACCTGCCTTACTGATTCCTAAGTTAAATTGCTTACCTGCCTTTAAGTCACCTGAAATAGGTACTCTTAGATCCCTTTCCTCCTCAGTAGTTTCCATTACTCCACCCAAGTGCATGATTTCGCATTTTTGACATTAAACTGTAATTGCCACTGTCTTGACCATTTCTCTAGTCTACCTAGATCATCAATCATTTGTTTTATCCCTCCTGGTGTGTCTATCCAGTTGCACATCTTTGTGTCATCTACAGAAGACATACTCTCACTTCAATACCATTTGCAATGTCACCAATAAAGCTATTAAAAAGCACTGGTCCAAGTACAGATCTTTGGGGTACTCCACTGGAAACCTTTCCATCCTGTGAATGCACTCCATTTACTACAACTCCGTTTTCAATCCTGCAACCAAGATCTTATCCATTCAACCATCTTAGAATCCAATCCCAAGTTTTTGAGTTTATTAGATTATTTAATTTATCATTGTGATGTGGGACAGTGTAAAAGCCTTACTAAAATCTAGATAAGTACATCTACGACTCCCCCCTTCCTCTTGATCTAATGCATTAGTCACCCAGTCAGAAAAGTCAATAAGATTTGTTTGACTCGATCTCTCCCTAGTAAGTTGATGCTGTTTGGGATCATGTAAGTTACTAGATATTAGATATTCTACAACTCTTTCCTTTAACAGTGTTTCCATCAATTTCCCTACTACTGATGTAAAGCTCACTGGTCGGTAGTTACTTGCCTCTTCCTTGATTCCACTTTTGTGCAGTGGGACTAGATTCACTCTTTTCCAGTCCTCTGGAATTACTCCTGTAGCTAGTGACTGGTTGAATAATTCTATTAATGGTGTTATCAGCACCCCTTTAAGCTCTTAGCATCATTGGATGTATCCCATCTGACCCCCATTGATTTATCCACTTTCAGTTTTGAGTAGTGATAGGACCTTCTCCTCTGTAAATGTACTTGTATCTACCTTATTTTTATGACTATACTGGCAACTTAACTGTGGGCTTCTTCCCCGCTCTTTCTGTAGTGAACACTGAGCAAACATAATTATTAAGATGATCTGCTATTACCTTGTCTCCCTCAACAAGACCCTCACTCTCTGTCTTTAGTCTTATTATTCATCCTTTTAGTTTTCTCTTTTCACTGATATACCTAAAAAAAGTTTTGCCCCTTTACATTGTTTTTGTGTAGTCTAAGTCTCTGTATTTATAATACATCAAACTGTTTGATGGTCACTGGCTTCTAGGTTGTAACCCACATTTCCACCAGATATTCTGTCACTATTTGTAAATATTAAGTCTAATATTGCGTCTTTGCGCGTGTTCTCCCTCTCCATTTGCTTGAGGGATGCTCTCTGCAAGGAGTTCAGAATGTTCCTACTTCTAGTGGAACTTGCAAATAACCTTCATTGGACAAAGTACCAGGCCTGCTATGTAATAGTGATGTTTCAGAATCAGTATGTGATTAATATAAACCTCCCAGGTCAAGTCCATATGAAAGTGGTGTTGAGGTGTGTTTATTTGGCCAATGATGGCCCATGTTTGATATTGGAAATTGCATTACCTGGATGTCTCTATGTATGCGTGAGACAGAGATAACATTTATATATAAACTAATTCAAACTGAACGCCTTAGCATCCGTCGCCTACACCTCCATCAAAGACGCTGTGTAGCAAGGGAGGGGCATGCGGAAGAGGCAGCGGAGGACAGGGAGGCCCATTAGCAGGAGGGCCAGCACCACGTTGAGGCAGAAAATATTTCATATTCCCAGCTTCCATTTGCCCCATCATCAGATGATTCAGAGGAGGAGTCACAGGTAACTTGAGAAGAATGTAAGTATCATGATTTTATAATGTAGTATAATTGTTTCATGGGCCTAATAACTGTTACCAAACCCCCCCCCCCCCCCAAATATATCTGCATGTGGCTCCAAAAAGTAGTAGTTCTGGGTCTGGTTTGGCATTATGGCAGGAGAATCCCACACTGACGGTTTCCATGCTATATTTCCACCAGCCTAGACTGGCAGCATAAGGGTTTGTTAAGCTGTTTGGGGAAGGGGGGCACACATTTTTTTTTAAACATTTAACTCCGGTATTGGTGGCTTACATATATTGATTTACGTCGACTTTGTGACTGTCGTCTTTACAACCCTTCAACATTCACTAGCAGGGCAAAGAAATACACAGCGCTATGCTCTCCAGTTTTACGTCACGTAAGTGACTTAACGATTGTATTCATCAAGCAACGTATCTTCAGACCTGCTCCATGTTGAATTTGGCGTACATATACCCGATTTACGTGCGTTTTAAAACAAACATCAGTATGTGTCTCGTAATGAATCAGGCTCAATGACATTATGTGAGGAGGAGAACGGGGTCTAATAAGGGCTGCTAGCTCCTAACTACCCTACTGTGCAGATTATTTCTCCACACTAGTTTGTAATGACAGAGAAGGATGTAGAATAACAGTTGTTGTAGTGACTGTACAAAGAGAATATGTGACTATATTCTGTATTTAGTTATTATTGCTTACCTGTGCTGATATCTGTAGAAATGTCTTCCTCCTTAATCATTACAACTCTCTGAACTTCACCCTAAATGTTTTAGAAAATAATAATAAAGCATAACATAATATAAAGTTAATAATCACAAAAGATGTGACGGTAAAAATTATTTTGAATAACTTTACATTAATTATTAGAAGGTAATAATTCCATCTACCTGGAAATCCTGTAGGGGGATTTTGTAATCTTCCAGTTTACACCGAACGTGGTCCATTTGTGGTTAGAGTAGAAGTGACGGCTGGTGGAACACTGGGACTGGAATTACAAGGAAAATCACATTAATCTATTGATGATTAATTATTTACTCTAGTAACTGTCAACCAGCCTGTTGGTATAATGACTGTAAAAAGGACATTGCACTCACCAAATAAAAAGCATATAATATGCTCTGGTGACATTCTGACTTTATGGGCCTAGTTTCCTCACAGGCCAAGTCTTTAGGTACAGTTGCCGGTGTCATGATAATATATAGGCACTGAGTTGGGGTAGACGGCAGGTAATGAGAACAAGAAAGAGGCCAACATTGGTAACAGAACAACATTGTAGTATATTAGCAACAAGTTAGGATACAGCCTAATTGGGCAGTGAAGGGGGGGACAGAAATGTTTAAATAACAAACACAAATGTGGCCGCATCATCACACAAACAACTGACTGTGTCAAACATTCTGATAAAACTACAATAGGGTGATGGTGGTGATTACGCAACCTTCTCCACAATCAAGTGGCATTACATCCGCCCCGACAGAGGACAATGAAGTCACATGACTACTGTGATAGCAAATTTAAATTTTATGTATATTTAAAAAAAATCTTATACTTCTTAATTATATCTTCCACACACTTATCGGTGGTCATGTTTTATATGTGGAATGACATAGAATGACGGACAATTACTATGGAATGACAGCTGTTTTATACGCCATGTCAATGCAGAAATATCAGTAAAAACTTGCATTTCCCCCATAAAAACAACCCCATTTCTTCCACATCCTCTAATCACACACACTAATCCCTTTGCATATGCGCTCCCCCACACCTGTACCCCACCACACAAGTCTCATGATGTGGAATGACGGACGATTACTATGGAATGACGGCTGTTTTATACGCCTTCTGAATGACACAGGAATATATTGGAGACAATAGTCAGTATCGTAAAAGGAATAAAATACACGGAAATGCAGGTACTCACACAATTCTGGATTAAGGTCCACTGTTTAAGAAGCTTTCTAGGTGGCAGCAAACTATAAATGGTCAATATCCAGTGGAAACTTCATTGCCAGTGGCCATACAGAGAATGGTTAGATCCAAACGAAATGGTTAAGACAGACAACGATCCATGAACAGTCTGAGCCAGGCAAAGGTCAGAACTGGCAGCATATAAACCAATACTTATTTGTCCCGCAGCGGCAGGATCGACTACTTTCACCAATGTGTGTCTGACACCACCGTTCCAGACAATTTTTTTTGCATCACCATGTAACACTGGACACTTAATATGATGATGTTCATCATATTAAGTGTCCAGTGTTACATGGTGATGTATAGATATATAATATTCGTTGTGAATTTTCATTAAGTTGTAGCAGAGCACTTTTGACACTTGTAGTAGGTTGGGAGCTTCTTCCTGATTACAGAAAGGCAGGGGCTACATGATACCAATTTCAGCAGTGACAACAGAGAATCATGCAGTCGTCTGGGGAGTAATTTCCTGGGCAAGCACTTTCTGCACATGTGGACCACTGACTGCTATCCTTGTTAACGAGTGATGTTAAGGAATTTAAACTGTAAGTTCCAATGGGGCAGGGACTGAAGTGAGTGACTTCTCTGTACAGCGCTGCGGAATCAGTGGCGCTATATAAATAAATGATGATGATGACGATGATAGGTATTTCACCAGTTGATTGTAATGAGTTCGCTGTGCATTTCATTGTATGAGTACTTGCATGACTTTAAATTTTCTTTTCTTATAGCTGCACTGTTTATGCTGAACTACATTTTTCTGTATCCATCTTCCAACGCGCTGACTTTCTATGCCTTCGTATTCCTCTCCAGAAATAATACAAAAAGAATTTAAAACTGCGTATACACCACAGTCATAGGAATTATTTTGCTGAACGGCATTTTCACATAAGTGCACCTTTCATTCTGCTTGGATAAATAATACATTTGCCAACTGATGACAGGTCGCTGAAATGGACAAAAGAACATCACTATGTTCCTTGGCTCTGTTGTTTTGCTTCTTGGAATCTACTATGATGACTTCCCTGGTTCTAAAAATAATGACATCAAGACACCAATGCTGGCCATGTTTCCAGACATCAGTGTTGAAAGGGACTAGGACAAAGTCCATGTTTAAAGCACTCTTTTAGGTGTCCGTAGAAAAGATCAGCGCATCCTCTTACAACACTCTGATATATATAAGTTGGGCATGCCAGTATTTGTTCTTTCAAATTTTTCCGGCATATGAAGTTTAAAATAGCTTCTTCAATAACGTCATCACAAAGCCATTCATCAGGGTCCAACGTTTTCAGAATCTCCTGCTCCATGGTACTCAGCAGCCCTGTTTCACACACTATTCCTTCTATATTCCAAGGAGATGTGTAACTTCCATTACTTTTTACTGTGACTTTCTTTATTGGTGTTGAATGTTTTGGTGCATTAATGTACTTCTCCTCCAGATTGAAGTCTATATTATCTTTTGTTATTGTTGGCAGCACGGTGGCTTAGTGGTTAGCACTTCTGCCTCACAGCACTGGGGTTATGAGTTCAATTCCCGACCATGGCCTTATCTGTGTGGAGTTTGTATGTTCTCCCCGTGTTTGCGTGGGTTTCCTCCGGGTGCTCCGGTTTCCTCCCACACTCCAAAAACATACTAGTAGGTTAATTGGCTGCTATCAAATTTGACCCTAGTCTCTCCCTCTCTGTCTGTTGTCCGTGTCTGTGTGTGAGCGTGTGTCTATATTAGGGAATTTAGACTGCAAGCTCCAATGGGGCAGGGACTAATGTGAATGAGTTCTCTGTACAGCGCTGCAGAATCAGTGGCGCTATATAAATAAATGGTGATGATGATGATGGTGGGCTCATCTCTGTATTTTCAAGAAGATGTGTTTCCCTTTCTAGTGAGGAGCAAAAAATTAAGTCTGGTGCCGTTGTACATTTGTAATCAATATCATCAATTCTTGGCCTGTTTCTCCCATATTTTTGTCTTTTCCCACACCTCCTCTTCCAGAGTCTTGACAATGAGTATGTTTGTTTATCCACAGGCTCTTTGTGTCTAATTAACAATTGTGCTGTTATAATATGGTAGTATTTCCCTGTACTCGGGCAGGAGCAAAAAGAGGGTTCTAGCAGTAGTCTTACTGCCTCAAATTGTGGTCCATGAACATTTCTCACCACAAACGTTGATGATTGAGGACAAAGGGAAACCCCACCAGTCACTATACAATATCTTGCCAAAGACATTCGGCTCATTCTGTAATGTTTATTTTTATCCATTCCTTTCACTGGAAGTGGACTGGTAGCCTTAATCTTATCAATGATGGATTCAAGGGGGATAAACTCTGGAAATGTTAATTCAGTAACTGACTTTGAAAACTGATCTCTAAGCTTGTAATTTCCAAGTCCACAGTATGCCCGTTTAAATTCATACAAATAATAATAGCGCTGCATGTAGAACGTGGCAAGGATGCAGCACACGCCCTTGTGTTTCTAACTCCCATTGTCCCATAGATTGTAAGCTTTCGAGCAGGGTTCTCCTACCTCTCTGTCTGTATGTATTACCCAGTATTGTCTTATCAATGTTTGTTCCCAATTGTAAAGCGCTACGGAATTTGCTGGCGCTATATAAATAAATGTTGATGTTGATGATGATGAAGGATGGCAGTATCAATTGGGAGTTCCTTCCATGCAAGCTCATATTTTATGACTTTGTTGAGGCTCTCACTGATGTTATTTGTTGCCTTTGTGTCATTTGGAAATGCAGCATATTAAACTTTGCTGAATTTTTTACAATGCAGCCCTTTAATTGTGTATCAAAGTAGCTTTGGAAAGTTTCACTCCATTGCATGCTGAACTTTTTGTATGTCTTGTGAAACGGTAATAGTAAGCCGGATTTCAGCTTGCAGCTCCCTGAGCCGCGAGCTGAATTCCAGCGAGAAAAGTACCGTAATAACGGTATTTACGCGCACTATTACCGTAATGACGGTAATAGTGCGCGCGGTGCATTAATTTTGGCAGTAACGCTAGGAATTGAATATGCCCCATGTAGTGCTTACTTTATATAAGACACCTTACCCAAATGTAATATAATACCACTGATTGATTGACCCAATAAATGATTTTTATTAGGGACTTTTCATGACTCTGATGTACCTATGCAAATTGTAGTAATGTAGTGGGGTACAGGTGTTGGGGAGCACATATGCAAAGGGATTAGTGTGTAGGATTAGAGAATCTGGGAGAAATAGGGGTGTTTTATGGGAGAAATGCAAGTTTTTACTGATATTTCTGCATTGACATGGCATACAAAACCGCTGTCATTCCATAGTAATTGTCCGTCATTCCACATTATGAGACTTGTGTGGTGGGGTACAGGTGTGGGAGAGCGTACATGCAAAGGGATTAGTGTGTGTGATTAGGTGATGTGGGAGAAACAGGGGTGTTTTCCATGACAGACGAGCAATTGTTTTTACATTTTTGCATTGACATGGTGTATAAAACAGCTGTCACACTATAGTTATCGTCCGTCATTTCACATTATGAGACTTGTGTAGTGCATACTTGCCAAATCTCCCAGAATGTCCGGGAGACTCCCGAAATTTGGGTTGCTCTCACGGACTCCCGGGAGAGCTGCTTCTCCCGTCTCCCGCAATTGCGGAGCTAAAATGACGCGATTCACAGTAAACTGCATCATTTTAGCCCCGCCCCCGCGACAAAATGGCCTATTTGTCGCGGGAGTGGGGCCAAAATTTACACATTTTGCCCCGCCCCCTCCCAGATACAAGTTGCCAAAAGTAAGCAAGTATGGTGTAGTGACGTACAGGTGTGGGGGGAGCGTATATGCAAATGGTTTAGTGTGTGTGATTAGGGGATATGGGAGAAACAGGGGTGTTTTTCATGACAGAAGAGCAAATGTTTTGACATTTTTGCATTGACATGGTGTATAAAACAGCTGTCATTCCATAGTAATCATCCGTCATTCTATGTCATTCCACATGTAAAACATGACCAAGTACCTTAGGAATAAGTGTGTGAAAGATATAATTAAGAAGTATAAGATTTTTTAAAATATATATAAAATTTCAATTTGCTATCATAGTAGTCTATTGGCATTCCTTTAAGCAGACTGAAGCTGTCATTCCTTTAAGCAGCAGACTGAAGCTGTCATTCCTTTTAGTACATTCCTTGTTAGCATGCTGCCCATTCACAGAAAATAACAACGAATGGTGAATTCAATTAAAACTACCTGTTCTCTGTAGAATGTGGACTGAAGTGAATGATTGGAGTTAAAACATATATTTACCTTTTGTTTAGTTGATGTGCATCAAGGGTTCATAATTCAACTGGAAATCATATCATGTTCACTTCCCGGTCTGGATTCCATTACTCTTCCTAGTCTGCTTTAGATTAATCTGCGCGATCTGCATTCTATGACCCTTCCCTATCTGCGTTCCATTACAGTTCTTTCGCTACGTTCCATTACCCTTCCCTATCTGCGTTCCATTACCCTTCCCTATCTGCGTTCCATTACCCTTCCCTATCTGCGTTCCATTACCCTTCCCTATCTGCGTTCCATTACCCTTCCCTATCTGCGTTCCATTACACTTCCCATCTGCGTTCCATTAGTTCTTTCGCTACGTTCCATTACCCTTCCCTATCTGCGTTCCTTTACCCTTTCCTATCTGCGTTCCATTACCCTTCCCTATCTGCGTTCCATTACCCTTCCCTATTTGCGTTCCATTACCCTTCCCTATCTGCGTTCCATTACACTTCCCTATCTGCGTTCCATTACCCTTCCCTATCTGCGTTCCATTACCCTTCCCTATCTGCGTTCCATTACACTTCTTTCTCTACGTTCCATTACCCTTCCCTATCTGCGTTCCATTACATTTCTTTCTCTACGTCCCATTACACTTCTGGGTTGAAATACGTACGTTATAAACGTGTTCTGAAAAACAAGAGGCATGGTTCTTACCAAAACAACTGATCAAGCAGTCGATACAAGTTATGGTCTCTGACAAAATGGTCGCCGCCTCACCTCTGTGGAGACACCGTTTTAAATTCTGAAAGCTGAGAGGATGATGATACATTGTCATATCATTAATTATTATAGGCCTGCTTATTCATGATGTAGCTTTTATTGTTATCTACCCTGTCAACTTAACAAACATTTTTTTACAGTGACATTCATTGTATAATTACATACATACAATGGATAATACATAATCATAATGCAGAAAATATCAGTATACAATAATATATTTTACTGACAGTAACATTACAATTTATATACTTAATAACATATATATATATATATATATATATATATATATATATATACACACACACACACACACACACACACACACACACACACAGTGCTTATAATATAAAGGAGTTCAGCATAGACAATACAACTTAATACAGGTTCATCATTGCTGTGACTTCTGTGTCTTTTTTAAATATGTGCCCTGGTGTGTTTATGTACTTTCACTTTCTTTGCTAATTTTAGTTACGTTTCTTATTATGTGGAATATCTTTATTTCATACATGTATGGCTTCATTCCCATAACCTGGTAAAATTCCTATGCCTCTGTACCATACCTCCCAACATTTTAAAAATCTACAATTGCAGCCAAATGTGAAATTAAGTGAATATTCTGCTGAACAGGTTTGAAATTATCTCTTATCTCTAACTAATATACAGGGTTTAATTGCAGCATTGACGTTATTACTATATATGTGCACTGTGGTAAAAACAATATATGGCAAAAATGTACATGATATGGCAAATGACCATTCAGATGTCTCCATTTAGCCAAACGTCCCAGTATATGGTCAATAACCCCACAAATGATTTTTTTCATGGGACTGCTGCTTTAACATTAATGGAGATAGATAGACTCCTGTACCCTCCTTCCCAACACCATGAACACCAGTAAGCCTAGGGTGCTTTCTAACATCAACAAGCTCCACCACCCTCATGATTCCTAGAAAGTGGGAGAACACCTGTCAAAGACCTTCATATTCCTTATTACAGTTCATGGTACCATAAAGTGGCTATAAGGGGTCACTGAATACATTTTGCCAACAAACACAGGTAATCTCAAATCCTAGACAAATGAAAAAGGCAAGCAGGCACTGACTTCAGGTTTCTTTACCCAAGCCTCTTAGAGCTATTTTATTTTATAGCCATTGAAAGTGCATACTTTTTAAGAGTAGCACCGACCATTTGTCCAGGAAATATTATCAGTGCATGACCAGTATTTTCACCTTGCAATCTTAAATTGCTTTTGGGTGCCAAAATAAGAAAAAAACAATTCTCTTCCTGAAGGCATCACATAGTACCAAAACTAAAATGTACTGCATATAAAACAAAGGGTTATAACCTAAATACATTAACACATACATGAATAAAAACCACCCCCTTCCAATATTGCTGAGCAATAGGTTCATGTTATACCCATTATATTGTTATTTCCCATCATATTTTATGTCAGTTATACTATATCCATTCTGGCTTGCATGCTACTCATTGGCATATCGTGACAAATGAAGTGGCAAATTAATAAACCATTATTAATATAATACTTATTTTAAACTTCTTTTGTTTCTGTTATTGACACTACAATTTGCTACATTTTGCTCAATATCCTTGAATAGATTTACACAAGTGAATTAATAACCAGTGTCAACAACAAAGAATTAGGCAAATTATTCTCTTTATATAACCATATAATTAACTTTAATTCTTCATTTGTAACATCCATGTGATTTTACAGCTTTATGTTGTTTATTTTCTTCATTGGACAATTAATGACCATTTACTCATCTGCCAATGGACCTTTGTTGTTTTGGTTTCTGCAAAATACAATCAATATATAAAATGACAAACATATCTTTATTATTGCATGCTTATTTAAGTCTCTCCTCTTGTTGTGGGCCTTTCATGTGTGCCATTTAGTGCAATGTATGTGTTACAATTTGCAAAAAAAACTGTAATATAAATTTTCAATACTTTTGCTTAATAAAACAGTATTTATTTTACATTGGTTATTTATCCAAGTGTGTCTTAGTACCCACGAAACAGTACCCCAGATTTTTCTGGAAGAAATATATGGGGGTAAATGTATCATACTGCGGGTTGTACAAGTCGCCGGAAATCGTCGAGATGACAGCTTAAATTTAAAGCGGCGCTGCCTTGTAAAGGAAAGTTTCCCTTTACAAGGCAGCACCGCTTTAAATTTAAGCTGTCATCTCGCCGATTTCCGGCGACTTGTACAACCCGCACAATGATACATTTACCCCATGGTGTTTCCTATAGGGAGTTCTCATTATGCAAATGGAAACAATTATATATTGGGGATATGATATTCATAGTTGCCAACCATCCCTCATTTCTTCTCCTTAAAATGTCTTTATTTTTTACTGTTGACCAAATTAACCAATTCCTCTTATTCTGTATAGAAGATGCAAATCTCACCATCTCTATTATCAATTTCTTATTATATTATATATTTCTTCATTATATTCCTAATATTTACTAATATCTTTTAAATGCAAAAGCATGGTATAATAACCATATTTAGTAGATAATGATGATTAGAGTGCACCAATAGATAATACCCAGTGTGATGTACTAGATGCTCAATACCTTTAAATGCTGTGAAGTACGCTATAATCTTGTTTCAGCAAAAAATAGATTGAATTTAGTGTGATATTGGCTAATGAGTGGATTAATCATTTGAGTTGAGGGAAGGAAATAATTAATTTTATTGGGATTTAAATATCATATGAATAAAAAGGAGCCCAATCATTAAAACCACTATCCCTCTCTATAAAAATTGCAGATTTACATTTACTAGAGGCCAAACCATCCATTAGTTTCTGTCTCTATTACAAGAGAAAGCAAAGCCGCCTCTAACAGTCATGGTCTTTGACAAAATGGCCGCCGCAATTCAATCTTAGTTATATGAAATTGGAGACACATTTTAAACTACTCTGGAACAGATAAAGTGCGGTTGTATTGATTTACCTTTAACTCGCTGTACTACATTTCCCAGGACCCTCTGGTCGGGCAATTATAGATGACGTCATCATCGAGGCGACTTTGGGACTACAAAGAGAGAAAAGAAGCTTTGGACGTGAATCCTATAGCTTGAGAGAGGAGGGTGAGGAGTCCCCAGTGGTTTATTATAATTACTACATTTACAGTGTCATTATATATGAATTCTCCCAACCATGTTATATGTTATAATATAATGCTCGCTGTAATTATATGTTGCTGAGATGTGATCTCCACCCACATATTACTGAATACTCATATTAACTACAATAGGCTCATCCAGTTGAGTTATCAGGCCATATGATGTGCATAGGAAAATGCATACTCCGTGATTGAAACATGTTATCAAATATCTTTAGTTCTAACTAGATCTTCTATATATGGCAACTTGCAACATGGAACCAGGTCCATGGTTCCTGTGGGGAAGAGACTGATCTGTTAGTCCAATTAATTACTGTATATAGGTGCTTTTATAATGAAATGGTGCAAAAGGACTGTGTCGTAACCCACAGTGACCAAGCTCACCGGCTTTTAGAAGCCAGTGTAGTCATGTAGTCTGACTATGGGAATCTGGCAAGTAGTTAGTTATTGTAGGTTACAGTACATCATTTTTCTTCTGCGTTATTAAGTAAGCCCCAAAATGTTTAAACTGAATAATGCGGAAGTGCTGCCCTTCTTCATTGTTAAAGAGAAATCTAGTGACACCACCGTACATATTACCATCATCATCAGCTATTTATATAGCGCCACTAATTCCACAGCACTGTACAGAGAACTCGCTCACATCAGTCCCTGCCCCATTGGAGCTTACAGTCTAAATTCCCTAACATACACAGACGAAGGTCAATTTAATAGCAACAAAATAACCTACTTGTACATTTTTGTTGGAGTGTGGGAGGAACCCAAAGCACCTGGAGAAAACCCACACAAACGCGGGGTGAACATACAAACTCCACACAGATAAGGCAGAATTGATAACCACTAAGCCACTGTGCTGCCCATATTATCATTCACGGTTTACAGCAGCATTGTACAGTAAGAAAATAAACCATATATTGATAACAATATTGAAAATTACTTTAGGTAAAAGGTTAGACAGCCCTTCTCATTAGAGCGAATATTTAAATATTAAGCAAGGACTAATAAAATTCTCATGATAGGATTTTGATAGAGCTACTCAGTTGGCTTGCAGAACTCACTATTTAGTACAGTTCCGTTGCTTGCTTTTTTTTTCTCATAATTCCAGAGTTCTCCTGTCAGTCTAATTGAAGGTTGATAATCCTCTCACAATAGCTTACGCCAGTGGAATCCAAACCTTTTCAGTTCAAGGCACCCCTAAACCAAGATAATTACCAAGTAGTCCCCCGTCTTGCTTACCACTGGCCCTGGACGAGGCACCCCAGTGAGATCTCCAAGGCATGCCAGGGAACCTAGGAGCACAGTTTGGGAACTACTGGCTTAGGCTGTGGTCTGTTGAGAAGGGATATTTGTGACATCATTGGAGGGCTTAACATACTTTGTCACCAATGGCGACTAGAATATACACCTTGGTGACCAGTTTACAGGTGGCGTGCACATGTTTCTGTACTCCTGTATCTCTTCTATCATTGCATTCCTTGGCAAGGTCTCTCACTAAAGGGATAGAGGCACCGGCAAGACACTCGCTGGCAGAATTAATTGTCTTGTTGTTTTGTCTGTGGCTCTGAACTCTTGGAGAAATTTGTCAAGCTCTGTGGTATAATGTCATGGTGGACGTGACCAAGTTCAGAAAGGTCCGAATATAGGACAGAAAGCAGAAAAGAGGTAGCAGATACAACTCCTTGATTAGCAGATGACTTGTAGCCTGTGTAGAAGTATAACACACAACTATATCCATTCCTTTGATTACCCACAATAGTGCACATTCCGCAGAGATCTATTTAACTATGAATAATTATACAACCTGTTTCCACAGAAAGGAATTATCAATTTAGAAGCTTCTGTGAGTTTTCAGTGCTAATAAGGAAAAATGATGAGTACATGTATTAGTATTTTAGAAGTGTCTTTATTAAAGTAAGTCAATTTAAACAAAATTTAGATCCACACTCAGCGCTGGAATACTAATTGCAGCAGATAACGGCTCCTAATACAGCTGCACACAAGCTGTAGGTTAGTTAAATAGATACTGATATTAAGGGAGTCGTTGCAGCGCTACTGGGTTTTCTATAAATCCAAAATACAGAGAGAGAGAGATTTTAAACTGTTATCCTACAGACAATAATCTATTCCATTCATATAAAGAACAATAAGGAATCAAAGATAATGCAGGAGACTTGACTGAGCATTTAAGCAATCACTGACTTTCAAACGGTAGTCGTATTCTTCACACTCTAATTGAAACTTTTCAAGTTGCAGACTATAAGAAATGAACTTGCAGTCAAGTAGTAAACGATGTTCACGTAGCAGTTACTTGTATCAGGTGATATACTGCAGTTTTTCCTGCTGCCCAGGCATAGACTCTTGAGTCCCTACCCTTCTTCGGGGAGGGTTTGTATGGTACTGAGTTGGACAAAATCATCTTAGTGGCTACAGGGGGAAAAGTTTTCTCTCTTCCCCCGAGGCCCTCGTTTTCACTCATTTTACCATCTGGGCAAGGCAAGGGGCCAGGCTTCCCACCCGGGTTCCCCTTTCCTGCATTTCTTGAGTAGGTGGTTCAATTCCATCTACTCAAATCTCTTCTTGGTACAGAAGCCAGACGGGTCCTTCAGGTCCATCTCTAACTTGAGCGTCCAAATCAAGATGGACAAATTCAAGATGGAATCTGTCGTCAACAGCATGGAATGTAAGGAATTTATGGACATCATGGATGCCTACCTACATGTTCCAATCTGAAAGGGGATCCGTGCCTCCTACGGTTTGCTGTACATTTCCAACACTTCCAATTTAGAGCCCTGTCCTTACGGCGATCTAGGGGGTTGACTATCGTCCCCTATTTTTATGACCTCATGATCAAAGTGGCTTCTTCGACTTTGCTTCAGGTCCATGTGCAGGAGACTCACTGTTGAATATTTAATCTCAAGAAATCTAACCTGATTCCTACACAGCAGATAGTCTTCTTGGGATGTTGTTTGACACTCGTCTTTAGAGAGTTCTACTGCCAGAGGACAAGATTCTCTCCTTGCAGGGACTGGTAAAGTTCCTCCTGACCGGTAGACGAGGGTCGGTACATTCCTATATAACACCCTCATTAGGCAAAATGGTCTCCATCTTTGAGGCGGTTCAGTTAGCAAGGTTCCACTGCAGTGAAATTAAATAATTTCGAATGATTCTCACTTGCAACTGAGAAGTCAATGCATTAGGCTGTCTATCTGGGTGTGCCAGTCCCTTCTTTTGTGGTTGAAGACCAATCACCTCAACAGGGGTCACCCATTTACTATATGAGATTGGACTCTGGTAAACATGGATGCCAGCCTCAGGGTCTGGAGCTTCTATTAAATGTACTTGAAGTCAGGACAATTTTCAGCACCCTGGTAAGAGCTTAGCCCATCCTACGAGGAAGGGCGGTGAAAGTCCAGTCCAACAACGCCATGCCAGTGGCCTATCTGAATAGCCAGGGCAGCACCACCAGTGCCTAGGCCATGAAGGAGACCATGAATCATGCATTGGGTGGAAAGACATGTTCCGGCCATCGCGACAGTATTCATTCCAGAGGTAGATAACTGGGAAGCCGATCTTCTCATTCAGTACGTCCTTCATCTGGGAGAGTGGTGTCGACATCCAGACGTCTTCCAGCTTTTGGTGGATAGCTGAGGTCCACCAGACGTCGAGATGATGGCGTCCTGGTTGAACCACAAGGTGGAGACCTATTGCAGCATGACAGGCGACCCTCAGGTATTTTTAACTGTGGCCATGTTGGTTCACTTTGTCTTCCCCTCATTTGCCTATTCCATCCAATAACCCTGCTACCCAGGCTCCTCAAGAAGGTAAAGAGGAAGGGTGCATGAGTGACCTGGTGGCTCCAGACTGGCCAAGGACACTCGGGTACTCTCACCGTCTCGCCATAACAGAGGCTTTTTCCATGGAGACTCCCTTGAAGACCAGACCTTCTAAGCCAAGGTTCGCGACTGGCTTTAATGGCGTGGATGTTGATGCTATGATCCTTATAGCCAAGGGATTTTTGGATGGTGTGGTGCAGAACATAATGAGGACTTACAAATCAATATTGGCCAGGAACTATAATAGGGTTTGGAAGACCTACATTCCCTGGTGCAAGTACAAAGGGTATCTTGCGTTTTCCTTCATGTTCCTTCATGTTACTAGGTTTCCCTGTATGAGGGGTGGATGGGGGCTTGAGACTTAGCTCCTTGATGGTTCAGGTTTTGGCCTTTCAATGGAAGCTAGCTCTTCTTCCAGAGGTGCAGACCTCCCTGCAGGAAGTGCTGCATGTGCTCCCTTAATCCTGGTGCTCAATGTCTTATAACATCCTCACTTTAAACTGTTGGATTCAGTTCTTGATGTGGTAGATTGTTTTTCTCCTGACTGTCTCTACAGCTACGTGGGTTTCTATGTTGGAGGCTTTGTCCTCTAAGTCTCCCTTCCTCTTTTTCCATGAGGACAGAACTGTTCATAGCACTAAGCCTTCTTTTCAACCCAAGGTTGTTTCAAGGTTCCACCTGAACCAGTAGATAGTGGTCCGGGCTTTGAAAAGTTATGTGAACAGAACCAAGGAGGTGCGCAGGACAAAGAACCAGAAGGTCCTCTACAACGCCCAGGAGATGGGCTAGCCGGCCACCAAGCAAACTATTGCCAGGTTAATTGCTTCAGTTATACTCCAAGCTTACAAAGGGGCAAGTAAACCAGTTCCTGAGAATGTGAGGACTCATTCTAGTTGGTCTCTAGGTGCCTTATGGGTTGCGCAGCATCGTGCTTCAGCTAAGCAGCTGTGCAGGGTGACCACCTGGTCTTCAGTGCACACGTTTACAGGATTCTATCTGTTTTACACTTCTGCACCCATAGATGCTAGTTTTAGACGCAAGGTGCTGCGCACTGCATCACAGCATACCCTCCTATAGGGACAGCTTTGGAGTGCCGACAGTGTCCCCCTGAAATGAAGGAGAAATTAAGATTTTTGTTCTGAGTCCATGGGAGACGCCCTCCCTTTACGCTCTTGTTCTATTTTTTCCCTGTTATGTTTCTTATTGTAGTTAGGCAATGGTTGTGTTACCTCCTTTCCCTCTTATTCTTTACTCCTTTGGGGCTTTGTAAGTAAAAACAACTGAGTTACTAACAGCCAATGGGGGTATAGCGGCGGAGGAGCGTGAGCTTGTGCCTCGTTAATTTAAGTTGAATCTGGAAAAAAAAAAATTCTTTACTCAAATATAGCAGATAAACAATTAGCACATTGCTTTAGGATGCATATTGAAATTACACAGAAAATCAACTGAAGTTCTTTTTTTGCTGATGTGTTCAAAACTTCTGGGTGATGGCGGTAATATGTCAATATTCAAGACTACAATATCCCCCCCCCCCCAGGTCTATATTTTGTTTTCATCAAAAAAATAAAGTGCCCAAGCTCCATTTCACCACACTCTAAATACCCCAGTTTCTCCAGTGGATTCAGTATAAAAATCTCTATATTTCCTACAGTGATTTTTTTTTTTAAATAACTTAAACTTGTTAAATGCCAAAAACATTTGAAATAGATAACATTTTAAAATATATAACATATCAGTGGACATCACTAAGAGGTTCTATGATAATGCTCTTTTCATTTATTCCTATTCGAAGTTTCCATTTTCTCTCTACAGCATTGTTGTAAATAATGTAATGTATACATCTTTTCTATTCTATTAGGTCCAAGGAACAGGATAGTAAGTGTCTCTAACAGAGCTCATGTGAAAGTGTCCTGTTTAGATTATCTGACTCAATGAAGATGGACAAGAACAAGAGTCACATGACGGAGAGGATATTAAATCTCACTCTGGAGATCCTCTACCTGCTGACTGGAGAGGTGAGGGATTCTGGGAGTGTTACAGTGACATCACTGTATCTCTATTAATAAAATTGGGACGTGACTAGAGAGGTGAGGGACTATGGAAATGTCAGAAATACATAATTTTTTTTTCCATAATGGCTTTGGATTTCAGATTGAGATATGAAGATTTGACTGTGTACAGCAATATGTACTTATGTGTCTTATCAACACACAGGATTACACAGCACTGAAGAAATCTAGTGACAGTTTGGCATCCAGCAGTCGTCCCCGTGTATCAGGAGGATGGAGCAGGACCCAGAGTCCCATCATGGAACCTTCACCTCACTCACTGATACATGAAAGAAACAATGACCAGAGGATTCTAGAACTCACCAACAAGATCATTCAGCTGCTGACTGGAGAGGTGACTGCTGGGAATGGGACATTATACAGTAACACCAGGGGATGTGTCTGGGTGATGACTGTATCATTGTCTGTGTCAGGTTCCTATAAGGTGTCAGGATGTCACTGTCTATTTCTCCATGGAGGAGTGGGAGTATTTAGAAGGACACAAGGACCTGTACAAGGACGTCATGATGGAGAATCACTGGACCCTCACATCAATGGGTAAGAGAACTAACTAGATATACACTCACTTGCCACTTTAATAGGTACACCTGCTTGTTAATGCAAATATCTAATCAGACCAAACACAAGAATGGGGAAGAAATGTTATCTAAGTAACTTTGACCATGGAATTATTGTTGGTGCCAGACAGGGTGGTTTGAGTGTCTCAGAAACTAGTGATCTCCTGGGATTTTCACGTAGAAAATCCCAGGAGATCCCTGCCCTCTGTCTCCTGTCGCTTCTCTCCGCTCCCCTCAGTGACTCTCAACCTGTCATCCGTGCCCACCCTCTTGGGCCATAGTTACCTGCTTGTACTCACTTTTCCCCTCCCTCCCTCTCTTTCATGCTGTGCCTGAGCCCCCAGAGTTATAGTGCTTACTGTTACTTGTACTGTGCTGTTTCACCTTGTACTGTGCCATTGTTTGTCCTTGTACGGGGCTACGGATACTTTGTGGCGCCCTATAAATAAAAATTAATAATAATAATAATAATAGAACAGTCTCTAGTTTACAGAGAATAGGACACAAACCAAAAAACATCCAGTGAGCATCAGTTCTGTGGGCAAAAATGCCTTGTTAATGAGAGAGGTCAGAGAAGAGTGACCAGACTGGTAAGCGACAGTAACTCAAATAAACATGCGTTACAACAGTGGTATGCTGAAGAGCATCTCTAAAGGTACAGCAGGTCGAACCTTGAAGTGGATGGGCTACAGCAGCAGAAGACTACACCCGGTTCCACTCCTGTCATCTAGAACAGGAAACAGAGGCTACAGTGGGCAAGAGATAACAAAAACTGTACAATTGAACATTGTAGAAATCTTGATTTCTGCTACAACATGAAAATGGTAGGGTTATAATTTGGCATAAACAACATGAATCCATGGTTCCATCCTCCCTTGAGTCAACAGTGCAGGCTGGTGTTGCTGTAATGGTGGGGGGAATAGTTCCTTTGCACATATTAGGCCCCTTAATACTAATTGAGCATTGTTTTAATGCCCCAGCCTACCTGAGTATTGTTGCTGACCATGTGCTTCCCTTTATGGCCACAGACTACCCATCTTCTAATGGCATCTTGCAGCAGGTAACACGCCATGTCACAAAGCACACGTCATCTGAAGCTGATTCCATATACATGAGTTCATTGTAATATCCAATATCCTCCACAGTTATCAGATCTCAATCCAATAGAGTCCCTTTGGGATGTGGATGAATGATTTACAGTATGACTGTGCAGCTGACAGATCTGCAGTAACTGGGTGATGCTGTCATGTCAACATGGACCAGGATTTCTAAGGGATGTTTCCAGAACCTTGTTGAATCCATACCATGAAGAATTCAGGCTGTTCTAGATGCAAATATGGGTCCTACCCAATACTAGAAAGGTGTACCTAATAAAGTGCCCACTGAGTGTACACGTCTTCTGATAAATCTTATATAAACAAAGTATTCAGTCACTGTGTGTGTTTTTCCTACAGATAGATCTAGTAACAGAAATACACCAGAGAGATCTCCCAGTCCTCTTTATTCACAAGGTTTCAAGAAAGAAGATAATACTTTACATGATTCTCCGGTAAGAAATGAATGGCTTTTTAGGGTAGAAAGGGTTCTTTATGGTAAGAGCAACAGGGTTGTATTTGTATGTTCATCAGAGGGCTTCAAAATCAGTCAATGGTGGGGCTAGATGAGTAGATAGTTATTCAGTTTACTGTCTGAAGAGGGAAAATGAATGGTAAATTAATTTTTTGATAAATAATCGTTATTGTTAAATTTACGAAATTTGCATATAATTTTTCAGCACTAACAGCTCACCAGAGCTTTGAGAGCTACTTTAGAATTACCAATCATATTGTAGCTCTTTTACTGTGCCAACTGGTAAGAAGTGCCCGAAGACAACCTCATACTCCAGTCCATGTGCACTGGTAACCCTATTGGGTACGAGATCAGGTGGGCATGTATGCTGGTATAAAGTTAATATACTTTATTGTAAATGTAAAACACACTGACAGACTATAGCACTTAAAAGACAATATGCCAGTGGGTTGATAGTACAGTACCGTAAATATGCCAACCCATAACGGGAGAGCTACAGTTGTGGCCAAAAATATTGGCACCCTTGCAAAAATATTTGGTCTCTGCAATGCTTTCTCTGTTACTATTGCAGAAACTTTGTTTTTGTTTCTGGATTTAATACGGCATACACTTTTAAATCAGAAAATTAAAAAAAATGGAGCTGCCCCCGCTAACGCCAGGTGTAACAGCTGAATGTGAATGCCGCATTGATTTAGAGAAGGGGGTGGCTCATTGGTTCAGAAGTACAGGATACGCCTGGGGGGACGTGGCATGCCCTCATTTAATGAGAACATGCCTCCTTGTAACATGGCCGGGTCCCCTTCCTGGCATGCTAACGCGAGCGCGATTTCAAAGACCACAAAGTTGGAAGGTATATTTTAGTTAAATAGCTCCTGTCATATTATCACACATTTTACAATTATTAATAATGTAACATTAATATCCCGAGCTGGAGGTGTTTTTTCTGAACATGGAATCATGTTGGGGTGCTTCTTGTACTGTAATTATGCTTAAGGATCAAATAGGGTTTGAGATTGGCATAGGTTAAAATATGAGCAGACTAGATGGATCAATTGTCATGGTCTCTGTCATCCTTGTGCAGTTGTTTGCTAAGAGATGGAGGTCCATTTCAGTCTAAGGGCTAGATTTACTAAACTGAGGGTTTGAAAAAGTGGAGATGTTGCCTATAGCAACCAATCAGATTCTAGCTGTCATTTTGTAGAATGTACTAAATAAATAAAAGCTAGAATCCGATTGGTTGCTGTGGGCAACACCTCTACTTTTTCGAACACACAGTTTAGTAAATATATCCCTAAGTCTGATTGTGGGTGTCAGACTTTCAGGCTTGCTCTGCTGAAGTGTAGATTGGTAGAATTGTATAAGGGCAGAAGAATTGAGATGATCTAAGACAAAATTTTAGGAGTCTGTAATGGAATGGCAGGACTTACACTTCTCTTTTTAACAGAGCTACAGTAAAATTTCAGATTATTACTGAACAAAAAATGTATTACTTCTGTTACGAGCCGCGGCGGTACTCACAGCCGCCGTGGCTCGCTTCCTGTGTGCCCAGGCGTCCCGGCCGTCACCATGACGACCAGGACGTCACTTCCTCCTAAACCCTCTTTACAAAGCAGCGCCGCGTCCCGGAAACAAGGGGACAGCCGGGCGCGTACGCACAGGTCTGTAATAGCCTGATGGCTATTAGCTGTTCAATGTTCAATTTACAGGCATTAGCCTGCAGTTGTTTTCCTCATAGCCCTGATTGGTCTGTTGGTATGGTAGGCAATTAGTCTGCAGCTATGTATCTCCCAGGGGCAAACTCTGATTGGCTGTTGTCTGTATTTAAGGCAATGAGGTCTGCTGCCTCATTGCCGGTTATAGCTTCTGTTTGCCAGTCTGCTGACCTGCTCTTTGCCTTGTTCCTGTTTGCTGGAAATTCTACTGACTACCCGTGTATGACCTTTTGCTTGGATTTTGACCCTGCCTGTGTTTCTCATGACCTTGACCTCTGGCTTGAATACCGACCTCCCTGTCTGCTTGTGACCCCTGACCTTGGCTTGTTTATCGGATCTGCTACCTGCTGCCGGCCCTAGACCTCCGCTTGGACCTTACCCCGCTTGCCTGGGTTCTCCCCAGCCGGTACACACTTCACGACCCTCTGTCAGTCTGCAGCCCAGTCTGTCCCATCAGGGGCTCCAGTGAACACCTGATTGGCAGAGTAGACTCCGGGTTGTGCTGTGCCGGCTGGAGGGGTTCCTAACAACTTCATGGTTCAACTCTGCAATTATCAGTGTTGGGGATTAGTTATCTTGTAATTTTGTGAGGTGTCATTGTGTCAGTATCCAAAGCACCGGTCAGAGCAGGCAGCGGTCCAGCTATGGTCAGTATCCAAAGCACCGGTCAGGGCAGGCAGCGGTCCAGCTGTGGTCAGTATCCAAAGCACTAGTCAGGGCAGGCAGCGGTCCAGTTGTGGTCAGTATCCAAAGCAACGGTCAGGGCAGAAAGCGGTCCAGTTGTGGTCAGTATCCAAAGCACCGGTCAGGGCAGGCAGCAGTCCAGTTGTGGTCAGTATCCAAAGCACCGGTCAGGGCAGGCTGCGGTCCAGCTGTGGTCAGTATCCAAAGCACCGGTCAGGGCAGGCAGCGGTCCAGCTGTGGTCAGTATCCAAAGCACCGGTCAGGGCAGGCAGCGGTCCAGCTGTGGTCAGTATCCAAAGCACCGGTCAGGGCAGGCAGCGGTCCAGCTGTGGTCAGTATCCAAAGCACCGGTCAGGGCAGGCAGCGGTCCAGCTGTGGTCAGTATCCAAAGCAACGGTCAGGGCAGGCAGCATGCAGGCAAGTAAGTATATGTTCAAATCTGTTGAATGTATTTATATTTGTTTTATTAAAAATAACAACTTGATTAAATAGGCTTTTATATTTGCATCTTTTATTTTTTCTGATTAGGAGGATAATTTGAATATTATAGTTGTTGATATTGTGCCAAAAATGGAAGAAGATGATGAGACATATGTGAGAGATGACGTGAGGATTAAAGAGGAAGAAATTCCTATAGATATTGGCACCGGTGAGTAATAAGTACTCAGTACAGAGAATGTGGTAAACTGGATTTTCATGGTTCCTTCAGTGGAAAAGTGCTCTCGTTGTATCCCAGTTGTCAATTCTCCATGCTTAGATTAGTGCTATGTGTTTCCTGTGGAAACAGTGGTATTAGTGCTGCCAAATCTGCACTTTCACATTTTCTAGCTCACAAAAGGCCTCTGTGAAATCTGGATACGTTTTTGTGGGCTGAATCATTAAAATGCAGCCTATTAATTTGCTAGGATCCAGTGGTTTATGAATGTTTGGTCATGATGCACCAAAGTGATGTGACTTGTTCCCATTTTTGTGGAGGCTATTGGTGTATTTTACAACATGTCCTTGTAATAATAATTAAAACAAATGAATCCACATAATTAGACCAAATATCCAATACCTTATTCTTATCTAATATTGCTTAACATTGTTGAATATATTATTACATATGTTGTTGTACTTACTACAAGTATAAATCATGGTTGTGTTCACAATTTTATCTCTGCCTTTCTCCCTCTTATTTTCTCCCCTCCCCCTCTTCTCTCTCCACCTAACCCCCTCAACCTCTCCAACTCTCCGCGTGTGCCACTCTCTCCATCTCATTATCCCTCTGTCTCCCTACACGCCATGTATCAAGTATTCATGTTTTAACTTTCTCTTTCTAGATGATATAACAATGTGTGAAAGCAAAGCTCAAAGTTCTCAAGACAGCTTGAATGATCAAAACTTAAACCAAGTTGATCCTCTAGAGACCTCATCTGGTAATTCAGATTCGGATGCACAGAGCTTGAAACAATACATTTGTCCTCACTGCGGGAAATATTTTTCTCGCCTCTCACATCTTGTCATCCATCGGCGAATTCACACCGGAGAGAAGCCATTTGTGTGCTCTGAATGTGGGAAGAGTTTTTCCTGTAACTCTTATCTCGTTAAACACCAGCGGAGTCACACAGGAGAGAAGCCGTTTGCCTGCTCCGAATGTGGGAAATGTTTCAATCAGAGTTCCAACCTCTTCAAACATCAGAAAACTCACACTGGGGATAAACCGTTTGTATGCTCGCTGTGTGGCAAATGCTTCACACAGAAATCGCATCTCGTTATACATCAAATCATTCATACTGGGGAAAAACGATTCCACTGTTCAGAGTGTGGGAAGTGTTTCAGCAATAATGCTCGGCTGGTCGCGCATGTAAGGGTTCACACCGGAGAGAAGCCATTTGGTTGCTCATTGTGTGACAAACGTTTTACACAGAAATCTCATTTAGCCAAACATCAAATAGTCCACACAGGGGAGAAACCGTTTGTGTGCTCTGAATGTGGGAAATGTTTTATTAGTAACTCACATCTTGTTATACACCAGAGGATTCACACAGGAGAAAAACCGTTTTCGTGTTCGGAGTGTGGAAAGAGGTTCACCCAGAAGTCGGATCTTGTTCGACATGAAAAAATCCATGTGGGAGAGAAACCATTTGTTTGTTCAACGTGCGGAAAACAGTTCCTTTGTAAGGCATATCTTGCCCAACATCAAAGGGTCCACTTAGACAAGGGCACTTAAGGCTTGGATTTTTAGGATACTGCTATCATTTTCCTTTTTTACGAATATTAAACTGATCAGGATTTTTTTTCATTGCAAAAAGAAAAGACGGCAATATAAAATGTGAACATTTTTGCATAGGTCATATTATCTAAATGCGATTTAATATTTATTTATTTTGTGTAATATAAATCCCAAAATGTTTCTCTTTTGATTTTCGCTTCTATTTATTATGTTCCTTCTCCATATGCAATGGAGCACAATACCATTTTCTAACCTATAGATAGGAATTTATGTGTGTGCGTATATATGCAGCAAAAAAGTGATATCAATATACCATGCAAGGGGTGCAAATGCCATTTTTTTAAAAAAACTTTTGCATGTAGGGAAAATACTGTGGAGCTTAAATTTTTAGACTGTGATTTAGAGTTGAGCTAGGATGTGCCCCCCTCCCAGAATTAATTATGTCTGGATATTTTAAATGACCCTTCCTACGCCCCTACAGAGCAACATGCTTTTGCCAAGTTCAAGTTGGATTTACGCATCTATCAGACCTAATATTTAAAATTGCTGAGTTCTGATCATTCACTAATCATTAGGGAAACCTGTGTATTGTAAGAAATAATGGTGCTTTTGTAAAAGTGACATGACTGAGTGGGCCTAATAGACTGTAATTTACAGTAATGAGTCCATTATTCCTTATAGTATACACATTTCACATTGACACAGCAAGTCGTTACTATCCAAATATGCCTACTGTATATTTACTGTTCTAATATAAGGATAAATTACTATGTTTCTTGGGTTCAACGCGAATTGTCTTATAATGTATGAATGATGCATAACACAACACTGGTTTGGACAGGACTACAACATATACAAAAACTACAACATACTTACTTTCCCAAATAATAAGGAAGCACATCGGTATGCATTTTTCTTTGCACCGCTTTTGCATTTTGCTGTATAGATTTTTATGCATCACTGCCGTTCCCTTTTATATCAATTTGGTCAAGTATGCAAAGAAAGTAGGTTTCTGAATAATAATGTACACCCACATGTCTTACTATAATAGAACTAGAAAGTAACATCAACTTAAAGGGGCTACAATCTCAAAAAAGGTATTTGCCTAATTGAGCCTAGAAGAATGTGTATGATAGAATTGGTTCTGTGATCTCTCTCTCTGTAGGCTATGAGTAAACTTAGGGAGTTGTCTGCTACCTCTTTGCTGCTCTTTTCCCAGACCTGGCCACACCCCGATTATGTCATACCCAACTCCCAACGATGTCACGCATATCTCTTGCAACAAGATCACACCCCAAGCTATTGTATTGTGACAGAGTTATCACACGTTAACAAGACTGCAAGGAGAGGTCTTATAATGTATTATGTGGAAGAGAAAACAAACAATGTCACCTGTACTGAATGGTGAGCTCCGCAGGCAGACACCATCATAAAGAGATAGTTCTATAACTAGAATATTTTTATACGTTGTTCCCTTGTTATTTAAATTACATAGATACAAATAAAAAATAAAGGGTTAGGGTTGCTTTAAAAAGGTATATTTACACTTTAAAAAGGAACGCTTATATCACAAAATAACTTAAGTGAAGAGTGTGTAAACAAAATGAGATTTATAAACAGTCAGCTAGTGTATTAACTCAGTAAGTCAGGCATCCTGAAGTTCGGAAATGAGGTGACATTTCTGTCTTGACAACCAAGGTGAATCTGGAAATGTCATAATATGATTATTAATTTTTTTTATTAAAAAAAAACAAAACACCACACAGAAATTGTTGACATGTTGTATAGGGTTGTGCTGCACGGTTTTACCTTTCCTTGAATGTCAGAAGAGATCTGAAAGTAATTGATTAGTTCTAGGCAAAATGCTACCATATTACTGTGAAAGTTCATGCAACATTCCAAGTCACTGACTTGGATCATAAACTTTTTTTTAACACCTACAACAGACTTTAAAAAAAATCTATCTCACCTGTTTACATAGCATGCTTTACAAATACACAATTTGATCCTATTATGTACATTAACATTTTCTTTGACGTCAGTACATAAGAACTTCAAGAACTCAGTCAATGAAATAACAATTACTCTCTTTCATATCTATGTACAAAGGTGTCTTTTATATGAACCAGTATAATTTGGTGTATGAAATGTAAATGACTAGACAATCTACCAGCGCCCCAGAGGAGGGGGATGAGGGGCAATGCATTTACTTGTCATCTAAAATAATAAGAACGTATATTTGCTTGTCTTCTCCAGCTGTAATGAAAAACAGAAGGACTGGTATATTTCTGTTAACAAGTAGTTATAAGCATACTATGGTATGAAAAGAAAAAGCTGGATGAAAATTTAAAGAGAGTTATTTGTATTAGATGGCAAGCAAAAGCTGAGATTCAAAAAGTTTAAGAAGGAAACAGTGGAAACAGTATTAGATAAGGACGCCAGGAGAATATAGCGACTCCCATCGTAGCTCCTACTTTGGTCCAGTTTGTACTATTGCTAAGAATTGCACTTTTTTTTTAATACTTTTTTCATTTCAATATATACTTTTGATTCTTATGCTGCATGTTTTATCAATGGTTATTTTCTTTTTAAGTTTTTATGTATTTTGACGAACTCAGAATGTTGTCTTTGCTTTTAAGTTTAGTTAACTTGTTTATTTAACGTTCAATATTTTTTTTTTTTTTTTTTTAATTAAATGTATTCCCGATTTGCAATATATTTTACCCAATGAATATTATTTATATTTACTATAATGTGGATAATAAACTATTATATTTTCATTAGTTTTTTGCTCTTGTTGTCTGTCTGTGGTCACTGTAAGAGTCTACTTATCACATCTCATTGTTTTGTTTCTGGTTAACTGCGGCCAATAAACTTGTGTATTACAAATATAATATATGTAAAAATAATCTGTTCCATGTCACCCATGTGCATATGAAATGGCTGTGGGACACATACCGACCTCATTATTTTCTATTTACTTTATTTTGTATACATAACTTATTCTATTGGTTATTATGCTGTATTGAAAAATGAAAAAAACATTAAAGAGAGAATGATTCAAAGAATCAAAATTCTAAGACCGATATGAAGGTGCAACTGTTAAAGGAAGTTTCCACTTTTGGACAACTTCCTCCTCCTTATATTCTTCGGTGGGATGCCAACCACTACCCATTTGGAATTACAACTGCTCCCTATATTTGGTCCAACCATTCTGGGGAGAGTGGCGTCAGTGTTGTGTTGTTGGTGTGTACTGTGTGAGTCAGCTGATTGGATTGGCCATGGCTCCTCTCCAATCAAATGTCACTTACCATGCCCGCCCACCTCATCATTATTTGAATAGAGCAGGTTAAGTCAAATATAATATTTAATTGGGGAGAAGGGATGGTAAATGGGCTTAACCTTTATTCTCAATAACTCGGCACCCAGCTCTCGCTAAATATTTAGTAACCCAAATGGTATAACAAAAAGGAGTTGATGCACAGAGTGAGACTAGAGGGTCGATGAAGAGGTGAAGGCAAACCCCATTGTTTATTAACCTACTGGGCTTAGCTGATAGAGTAAAGTTTAATAAAACACAGACTTTCCAAGTTAGAAAAATTAAAATGTGTGTACAGGTTTTTGAGAAGCTCCCATAGCATCTTGCCTCAGGTGTCCTTGAAGGATGATGCTTCTGGGAGAGGAATTGTGGTTCTCTAAGACAGTCCACTATTGGGACAGTATCTCATAATTTCAGGTTACTATAGGAGAAGAGATTGAGGGCCCCGAAACGTCACAAAGCAAGAAAACATTTGTCTGGATCACCCCATTCCCAGACATCAACTCATTAAAGAGGCAGTCAGGGAGGATGCACTTGTTTTCTAAAAAGGGAATATGTAGGCTGGTTCTGATCCTTAGGATCCTATATGTTCAAAACTGTCTCTGGGCTTAGACGGTTGAAGAGACTTGTCGGACCATGACCATATTATGCCGAATTATATTCAGCTCCATCATCCAAGTACTTCAATTTCCTCAGGATTTAGGATTGTAGTTCCCACCCCTAGTCCTATACCGCCATCTAGGCCTCCATCTCCACCAGTTTCACAACCCCAAATACTCTCCTAAATTAGCACACTTCTGATTCATGAAGGCAACAAATAGTTGACACGCACTTGTTATTCGCTAGAATTGTGTTATATGTATATAATAGAGCATCTGTAGATCTATAGGTTGTCCAAGCCTAAAACTTCCACATATAAACAAAATAGAAGATCCAGCACTAGAAAGAGGAAAATCAATAAAATAGATAAAATAAAATGATGATGATATAGGAGGTTCAGAGGTATTGACCAAGCCATCAAATGAGCACTGTCCCTATGTAGACAGAATATCTGCAGTTGTACCTAAATGCATAGATCCGTATATATAAATATTAATGAATCTGAGATGTATGTCTATATCAAATGGGATCTTCTTGTTCTATATTGTCACATATATATATATATATATATATATATATATATATATACCTACATAATAATTAAATTGCTATCACATTCAATATATGCGTAAATAGTGGATGACTCAGCCCTAATTGTGTATATCGAATTGAATGGATTATGACATGAAATTAGTTTATAAATTTTAAAAAAATTCTGAACTTTTTATGCAAAACATATCATGAAATACACAAAAAAACAACACACATGGTCAAATAACAATAAAAACCTGGCCAAACCATGTTACAATGCAAGGGGTGCAAATCAGTTTATTATTTTGCACATAAGTTAAATACTGGCTTTTTGTCATGCAACACACAAATCCTTGATAGCTTTACTTTTGCACTGAACTTTAAAGTTGATCTAGGACATGCTCTATTCCAATTATAAATCTGTCCCTACATTTTAAATTTACCTCCCCCCTCCAAAACATGGTTTTGTCAAGGTGCAAAGTTACTCCTTTTTTTGCTTTCCTTTCCTTAATGAATCTGCTCCACTGTCTTCAGTTCTTGAATAATTTTACTTACAACTCCCACTAACATTTGACCTGCTCTCCCCCTCCTTCCAAAACTTCCTTCCCCTTTCCTCACCCTAGCAGCTACTTTGACTCCACCAGCTCCTACCATTACACACTTTCCTTCCATTGCTCACGTTCAATCCTCTTCCTCCTATTTAGATTCTTGTGCCCCCAGTACTCGCCATCAACACAACACAACACTGCCCAAAAATATGTCGATTTTACAGAACAAAATGGAAACACCTACAGAGCTACAAGATTATTGAACTGCGATGGCAGTTTGGACTGAATGAAAAATAGCATGGCTGTATAACGTTAAATGAACTTTTGAAACAGAACATAGCATTTATTTCTTATCTGACCTTGTTTCTGCATTATGCCAGCACATTCCAAATGAAGTTGTTTAGTTAGAAGGCCGTGTTAAACTGTGTGAAATGTCAAAAAACACAGAATGTTGTAGAGACCATGCCTTATCATCATCATCACCATTTATTTATAAAGCGCCATTAATTCCACAGCGCTGTACAGAGAACTCATTCACATCAGTTCCTGCCCCATTGGGGCTTACAGTCTAAATTTCCTAACACACACACACACTAGGGTCAATTTGTTAGCAGTCGGAGGAAACCCACGCAAACACGGGGAGAACATACGAACTCTCCACAGATAAGACCATGGTCGGGAATTGAACTCATGACCCCAGTGCTATGAGGCAGAAGTGCTAACCACTGAGCCACAGTGCTGACCCCTTAGGTCATAAGGCACGCATTACCTGTTTTTTTTATGTAACACCCCCCTAGTGGTGTTCTAGTAAAACCCTGCACTTCAGTGAATACAGGAGGGGTCACCTAGAGGGTAAGCTAGAAGTTTATAAAAAGTTACATAAACTGGTTACCATGGTGATAACCCAGCCTGTGAGACTGAGTGAGAGTAAGGAGGGGCTGTCATTAAGGGGGGATAGGAATAGAGAGGGAGAGAGACAGAGACTGGAAGGGACAGAGGAGAGGAGAGATGTAGCTGGGGACCTGGGGTGGAAGCTCCCAGGCTCCCCCAGCATTGCCTGGAAGTCTGAGCGTGGTGACTGCACCAGGGCAAGGAATGTGTGCCCTGGATGAGGGGGGAGAACTCCATGCCACTATAGAGAACCCAAGGAAGAGGGGGACACTTCACATGGAAGAGACTCTGGAGTGAGGGCTGCTACAAGAGGCATGGTAGCTGTAGTGTCAGATCCTGAGGCTGAGAGTACACAGAGTGACGTGTCAGAGCACAGGAGACATCATCCCCGCAGAGGAGGGATGAGCTGCAGTTGAGAGGTACACAGAGTGTGTCAGAGCTGCATGGAGGAGAAGCTGCCTGCCTATTACCATCCATGTGAGTGCCCTTGCAGAGGAGGGTGATCTGCAGTGAGTATGGAGTGCAAAAGACATGTAAATTATGTTATTTAACATCTAGATAACATTAAGAACTGTGCTGGAGAGAGTAAGGAGATGTATATATTTTTCTTTATTGCTGCAACCATTATGATTATCGTGCTGGAGGAAGAGGAGTGTAAATAAAGAGTTCAGTTTATCATAGAGATGGTCTGGCGCCCAAATGATTGTGACTTTTATTACACTGCATCACAAAGTGACATTACCTGTGTCCCACTAACTACAGAGACCCCCTGATCATCTACACCCATGCCCATCAGCTAGCCAGGGTTTGAGAAGGAGGTGCACTGTGTACCCTTTGCACCCCACAATACACACAGTGACAGGGGGTTACATTTAAATACTGTTTATTAACAACATCGCTTATAAATGTACAGAGAAATTCAACAGGAATCCAGCAACCATAAGGCATAGATAGGTATAAGACATAGATCATTTTCGAACTGCGACATATGAAGCCAACAATGACCATATCCCAATGGCGCCCTTACATTGTGAAGTCTGCTGTGTGCTGGATATAATCCACATTGATATTCAGCAATAACATTTCTTACAATAAGTGGAGGGGGCTATAAAAGGGGAAATAGGGAGAGTGAGGGGCAGTAGAGGATGGTGCAGTGGGGGGAGGAAGGAGACAGGGGGTAATAAGAGAGAGGTGAAGGAAAAGATTCACACGATTGGATAATATCAACTTTAAATTTCAGTGTACAAATAAGCTAACAAGTATTTGTGTGCTACATGAAAAAACAGTCAGTATTTAACTTATGTGCAAAACAGAAAACTAATTTCCACCCCTTGCATTGTAACATGGTTTTGTCCAGACTTAAATAAGAAGTTTCTTAAGTTAACATCCTTAATGAATCAGGCCCCTGGTCCTTTCGGTGAAGGGAATCCTAACTTTAGTAAAAGCTGGTTAGTTCCCCTTTGCGGAAAATACCTCTTTGCCCCCTATTGGTCATGTCCTGCATATGAAGAGGATCTAGCTAACTTCAGGAAGGGGATCTAGCTAACGTTAGTAAGATCAGGCTAGTTCCCCTTCGCCATTAGGACCTTTTTGAACCTATAGGATATTAACATGTAATAAGCAGCACAATGGCAAAGTCAATGTAGTACAATTATGGTAAAATTAATAGTGGTAAATAAGGAAGGTTTCAAATTTTGTTTGTATTTTTAATAGTATGGAAGTACAGAGCGGTAAAGGGTTGTAAATTCTGAATATCATTGACCATAGATAAGACTGTTGCTTATAACCTTGAGTGGCGTTGTGACGAAAGAAGGTGTTAATTTCACCTCAAGCTTCACATTTTTCACATAAATAGACTGCCATCAACATACTTTTTACTCCTATGGTTGGCTCCCTGGTTGTTGTGTTGCACCACAGACTATTATGGTGTACTCATTTATGATTGTTACCAGATATGCTAGCTTTTATTATTTTTAACCAAATGCTTTATTTGAATGCACTGTATGCTGAACCAAGGTTCTTTTACTTTCCAAAAAAAAGCTGCTGTGAAACTACGACACCAAGCGAGGAGCGAATTACATAAACAATGCTCTTGCCAAGTTAATAGTGATTTCACTATTCAGCAGGGGGGTCTCTTGTGCATGAACAATGGCCTGCTAATTGCATCTCCTGCAGTTGGCCTGGCCACAGCAAACTGTAAGGAGATTATCCAGTCTGGACGATGCCTTGCCTATGCCAATGGAACACATAGTTTTCAACAGGGAAAATGTGTTCTTACACATCTACTGTACGCAGGTGTTGCAGATAGAACATTTGTAATTATACTTTACTGGATGTACTGCATAGCATATGTGTTTACTGCTTATCCTACTTAAATATTTGCCTGCAGAAAGGGAGCCATGCTCTGTTGTACAACCACACCAAAGGCTAAACACTATACCTTTTCCATAATTAGCGGTGTGGCTGTATCATGTAGAAATAATTTATTGTAGAAATTTATTTCAATTAGTGGCACAGGCACCAATTTATATAATTTCAAATAGACTTATCTTTTTATACCGGTATCTGTTTTGTATGGAAATGTATTGATTTCTGAGACAGTATGTCATGTTTGGGTTTTGTAACTTTTCAAGAGGAAATCCCAAGTAGGCATATGTGTGGAAGGGATATGTTTTTTGCAACTGTCTAGAGACAGGTAATCTTATGTTAATTAGACCTTTTCATCGCTACGTGACCAACATGTCTGTTGAGTCTGAAAGAAAATGATAATTAGACTTGCTGGTAGAATTCCGATGTTTAAGACTCAGGATGTAAGTGATCACAGATTAATGTGAATTTTGCAATTTAAATTGTGTTAAAAGCAATATTAGAGAAAATGTTGTATCCTGATTGTAAACATTCAAGTAAAACTTCAGACATAGTGGTGCCGATAGCAGCAATGTAAAAAAGTGTTACTCCACTCCAGGCTGATTTATGTACAGCCTGCATGAAGCACCTGGATTGGTTCGAGGGGCAGGAGGCTGGATTACCTACTGCCAGGATATCTATGTAAATCTGTATAAAAAGCACACTGTTTTGACCATGTAATGTAGTATCATTGTTCCATCTGTAACTCTTGAAGGATCACTTGTACCACAAACTGGCATGTTACTGTCCTTATAAGGGCTACTTGAACTAATAAGTGTATCACTGCTTCAAGATCCTGCTTTGACGCCTATTTACCTGCAGCACATCCTGTGACCTACAGATTCGACCAATCTAAGTCAGCATTTACTAACATGCCCCTGCTAGACAGCTTGTACCTAACATGCCTCTTCTACATATGACTAACTTTTTCAAAATATGTTTTCTGAAAAAATGTGCATGGCTCTTAACAATTTGCAAGATCTGATGTTAATTTAATTTTTTTTTTTAAAATTAGATCGAATTCGAGTTGTATAAATTCGAATAATATGAAGTCACAAAAATCATTGTCAGGAATGGTGAATCTGCCAAACCTTACTTCCAGGTGTACACATACAAAAGATCCCAGCGCACCTATATCGTGCCGAGCCATGCCCTCAACACTGTTTCCAGCAGTGCCCACACACTTATTGTACCCGCATACTCACCATACCTAGCAGTGCCTTCATATATACTGGGTGTAACTTTCATGCGATGTGCAGTGTACAATCAGGTTTGAACCCACTGTGCACCTTGATTTGAGCGGGTGACCTAGATTTCCACCAAAAAGGATAGGTTTGCAGAGTAAAATGTTTGCATTTTTAAAGGAGCAAAGGTTATACAGCCAAAGGAATAAGTTGGCCAGAATTAGTGCATTATGGTTTAAGCTACCATAGAACAACATAGTGATCATTTACTAATATGGTGCAAATATGCAGTCTAAACCCACAATTAATTAGCAGCTGGTATTTTATTATATTAATATTGAACTAAGAATTGTTTTTTATGATAGATTAAAAAAAAGTAAATTATTGCTAGCTAAACATAACAGCAAATTTACATTAGATTATTATTGCCAATGGATCTCTAATACAAGACATCATATGAAATACATAGGTGCTGGCTAGCTAATTGGGATTATGTAAAATGATCACTTCAGGTCGAAAGCATTATGTGAATAGCTCAGATAAAACAACAATGGCTTGTTCAAAATTGCATTTTAGATATTTACGCCAGCGTTCTCCTCACGTGCCCCCCTTGCACGCCAGTAGTACCCTCACGTGCCACGCCAGCGTTACCCTCGCGTGCCCCCCCTGCACGCCAGTGTTACCCTCGCGTGCCCCCCCTGCACGCCAGCGTTACCCTCGTGTGCACACCGTGCAAGCCAGCGTTACCCTTGCATGCCCCCCTGCATGCCAGCATTACCCTCACATTTCCCCAGCACACCAGGGTTCCCCTCATGTGCCCCCCCTGCACATGCCCCTCCCCTAGTTTACCAACATCCCCCTCACGTGCCCCCCCCCCTGCACACCAGCGTTCCCCTCACGTGCCCCTCCTGCACACCAGCATTCCTGCACATGCACCCCCCAGTTTACCAGCGTTCCCCTCACATGTTCCCCCAGCACACCAGTGTTCCCCTCACGTGCCCCCCTGCACACCAGCGTTCCCCTCACGTGCCCCTCCTGCACACCAGCATTCCTGCACATGCACCCCCCCAGTTTACCAGCGTTCCCCTCACATGTTCCCCCAGGACACCAGTGTTCCCCTCACGTGCCCCCCTGCACACCAGCGTTCCCCTCACGTGCCCCTCCTGCACACCAGCATTCCTGCACATGCACCCCCCAGTTTACCAGCGTTCCCCTCACATGTTCCCCCAGGACACCAGCATTCCCCTCACGTGCCCCCCTTGCACACCAGTGTTCCCATCACATACCCCCAACGCTCCCCGCACATTCCCCCAGCTAACCAGCGCTCCCATTAGTTAATGTACACTTGATGTCAGCAGCTGCCCAGGACGGATCACACCGCTGCTGCTGCTGCTGCCGCCTCTCTGTGCACCATGTGACCGCGGCAGTCACGTGACCCGCTGACGTCAGAGGGGATCCAGCCTCTGCCATAAAGACAACTTCCTCTCCGATATACAGAGCACAAGGGCGTAGGAGCTTCTCCAGTAAGTGCTGATATTGTGTCCTTAATGTACCCTAAGTCCATACTGTGGGGAGTAGAGGTTATTTCATATCCATTATTCACATTAAATGTTATTTTATCTCTGTCATTCATATAATGGACATGATACATATTATACTGAGTAGAGATGATCTTATTCCTCTCATTCACATTTAAATACTCCCAATGACAAATATTTTAAAAGGGTTGGAAGCACATATTAAAATTCTTTTTTGTGTGCAGTTACCATTTAAGTATTTATAGTAGAATAGTTATTTTGTACTAATCCATGCTCTGTATCCCTGAACTTGGGAGATCTCACACTTTCATTATTGTGGTACATTTCTGGGTTTGCATGTTTCACATAAATTTAAATATGGAGCAACTCTTTGAGAAATTGCTTTTATTGCTTTTTTCCTGTAATTAAAATGAACCCTACACCGATATGCACCTGCAATACTCAATGGCGTGGGCACACAGTGTGGCGCACACTTGCACACTGGACCACACAGACTGTGCAGAGCAAAATCATCATCATCATTTATTTATATAGCGCCACTAATTCCGCAGCGCTGTACAGAGAACTCATTCACATCAGTCCCTGTCCACATTGGAGCTTACAGTCTAAATTCCCCTAACATACAGACACACACACACACACACACACACACACACACACACACACACACACACACACACCAATTTGTTAGCAGCCAATTAACCTACTAGTATGTTTTTGGAATGTGGGAGGAAACCCACGCAAACACAGGGAGAACATACAAACTCCACACAGATAAGATCATGGTCGGGAATCAAACTCATGATCCCAGTGCTGAGAGGCAGAGGCAGAAGTGCTAACCACTAAGCCACCGTGCTGCCAAAATACCATGGTTTTACAGTCATGCACCTTAGATGTTCCTCCACGTTGGTCAAGTGTGTGCATGTGTGTATATATATATATATATATATATATATATATAATTTGGGCAGGCGAAAATGAGAGGCAAGAGAGCCTCTTGTTCAAGACTCAAGTTAATATTTGAACATATTTTTGACATCCTGTAGTGTTTTTGGATGTGAAAAAGGAAATAAACAGGCAACAGAGTGTTTAAAACCCCCTCACCCATGGAGAAATCTTATGTTGGAGAAGAAACTGATGGTATAAGGATGTGTAGATGATTCTCCTTGGCAAACCAAGGAAATGAGTTTCTGTAGGTCTATTGTCATGTTGGAATGTATTGTCTTTAGTCCAGTTTGGTGGCAGTGAATGAGTTGTCATATCCAGTTATAACATAAATGTCACGTAATGTGCTATCTCTTGAATTAGTTGTTCTGAGCAGGAGTCACAACTTTTGTTCTCTGGTATCAGGAGGCTGCAGCATCGGCCCGTCTCTGCCCATTGAGAAAACTTTAATATTGACCTTGTATCACATTCAGAAACAATCTTGCTTAATTATGAGGTTTCTATGTCTCCAGTTGTCAGAGGAATGTTAAGCAGATAAATCACTGGACGTTCCACTGTCAATGAATCAAATGAAGCTGAACGTATACAAGACAGACAAATCTTGGGTGCCATGTAAAATCTGTGCAAGTGACCAAACTTTAGGGGTAGATCGGGCAATTAATTTAAATTAGGAGACACTTCATGAGAGATTACAGGCAGTCCTTCAAGCTCTTCAGCAGTGTGCTGTAATTGCTGCTCTGTGGATTAGTGACTACACGTCGGGTCCACAGTAATGTGTCATTCCGCTCTTCTTCATGAGTGGCTGTGGGTAACCCAATTACATAACTTATTTACTGTACTACTGTGAAGATACCGGATTTTCTGGCCCAATTCTACCCACTTCACGCTGGCTGGCCACCCACGGGTGCCTCACTATTCCAGGGAAGTCTACCCAGTACCTTCTAGGTTTCATATAGTCACTCAGTCAAATGCAGTTAGAAAGTAAAGCAATACATTTATTGTAATATAAACAATCGCTAGATTATTATGTACACACAGTAAATAAATGGCAGGCAGGTTCACCACATCATCTGTCCCTTACACCACTAGCTTAAGGAGTTACAGTCATCTGGCTGTCTTGATGACCCATGGATCTCTCTCAGTTGCATATGTAGACTCTGGTAGAGAACGACAACTCACAACCAGAGCTTGCACCTTCCATGAATGAAATTCCAGAATGAACACCACCATTCCCACCTGGAGTGGCTCCTTATATCTATGGTCAAATTTGCACAGTGCTTTCCCCTCCCTCGGCAAAACCCTGGGTCTTTCTCTCTTTAAACATTGGTAGGTCCTGGATCAGTGGGTTTGAGGGGGGGGGGGGGTGGAGAGGAGATGTTCTTTCACAGATGCCTCGTGCTAGGGTGCAGACAAAATGTCTGGACTAGTACTATGGAGAGCAATGGATACTAATTGGCTTGCCCCACCTCCAAAGATAGGGTAGCAGTCAGCCCCTCCTTAAATTAACCCCTTACACTACTTTGTGATGTCACAGGGTCCTCAGCTGTTCCATGCTTCCTGTAGAGGAAGGAGGTGGGAGAATGAATGCAGCTCCAGCCCACTGACCTGTATCCTGGGCACCACTTGATCTTTACCCATAACCCACCCGGCTTCACTTTAAGAACAATGAATAACAACCTCACTGCCACATCATTAATATACAATACACAATATACATATTTACAATGAGCTACAATGTCCCTTTATCAACATGTAATTAGACACTGCAGTGGTATTCTGATGAGCTGGGGAATATAAGTAAGGGCTATAAAAAGTACTTGCTATAATCCACATTTTGTGAGTAATGAGGAACAGGCTGGTTATGGTATTATCAAACTCGTTTCGTCACAAGTACTGAACGGACTCTGGTTGCTACCCTTCCTGCCTAGAATAGTCACAACCCATACCAGAGACTCGGGTACAAGAGTCCTATGGCAGGACTGATTAATTGGCTTTTACTGACAAAGTGTCGTTCCCAAAGCACAATAAGCTACCACACTAATTCAAACCCATACGGAAATGAACCAATAAGTGTTTGAGAGAGCAACACTCTTGTCGACAAAATGTCTAATCGTATACATTGATCTTTAATGCACCGTGGGTTATACACTCTTAATATATACAGTATGCAGACTAACAACAACTGCAGAAGTTATCTTACATTCATTTCTTATCTTCTGCCTTATGTAAGCACCCAAATAGCTCCCCATTTCTTTTATTAATAACTAAATTTAAGTATACGGTGTTGGACACTGCTGTGTATAATATACTTGTCATTAGGGCTGGATAACATACATGGCAATTACATGCTGGCCATAGTCTGCTATGTTTGGTTGCTATGTAATGTATAAATTAATATTTACATAAACAAAATAGACAACTCCATTCAGGCCACTAATTTGCTATTTTGCATATATTTACATTATGCCCAACTATCTGCATTTAGATACATATATATCACTATTTAATGCACAAATGTAATTTAAAAATAAAATGGGCAAATTTAAATGTTACATATACTTGGGTATATTTGTCACAGAAGTGTTGTAATATGTTGAAAAAATATATTGTTTGATTGCGTCTTACTGCATTATATTACTGCTCTAGGAATAAGAACTGTTTTATGTTTGAAAATGGCAACATTTAGTTTTGTACATGTTGTGTTGTCAGAGAAGAGAAGAAACGGCACCAATGAGGCCCAAACAATGAATCTGTTGGTGGTTTCGGAGGACTGTCTGAAGTCGTGTGAGGAAACGCTGTAAATGTGACATAACGCTCTGTAAGAATAGGTAAGAACATTTGTCTGACACAAACTGAACTACGACAGCTCCATAAATGTGCTGTAGATTATCCACAGTGAAGACTGCTTCATATTCGGCTGTACAGCTGTGCTGACTCAGTTGACAGTGTCATTTTCATGCTTCTACTCCAGCCGATAGACTAGATAGGGAGATGGTGGCGTAGGCCGGCATTGCGAAACTGTTAGTTTCGTCTGATGCTTTCCCTCATGATAACGCTGCAAAGGTCTTTCCTACCTATTGTCCCATATCTGTCGACTGTCCGACTCCCTCGTACGTCCTGTCTTGTCTTTTGCTGCTCTCTGTGTGAGCCCCCATAGCATTACTCAAACTCATCTGTGCTACTTATGAGTATTTCCTCATCTGTTTGTTACTTGCTTCTGTATCCAGCGCTACGGAATCTGTGGCACCTTAAAAATGATAATAATTATTGTAAATAATTATAATAATAATAATAAGACTCCATCAGAGGCATTCATTGGGCAGCCGTCCTGTGACTGTCTTAAACATTTGATTGACTGATCAAACTGCACAGAGTACATGGGAAAACAATTATTGCGACTATGTTGCTGAGAACAAATCATCAAATATATCAAGATGGGTCATTCCATATCAACTGATCGAATTTTCATTACTTTTGAATTACTTTGTTTTATCTCATGTAAGTTTTGTTTAAATTGTTGTAGAAATCCACATTTTTTTGGCTGCAAGGATCTGCATAAAACAGTTTTGTCTGGCTAGGGTTGTGACTTCAATGAAAAAAAATAAACTGATTTCAGAATTTTACAGACTTCAATTTGACATGCCACATAACTAGATTTGCGGAAGGTAACATTTCAAGGCGATGGCTTGTAAAGGCAAACTTGCCTTTACAAGCCATCGCCTCTTTAAATTTGCCAATTTCCAGCAACTTGCAGAAATCAGCACTTAATACAGTTACCCCTAGGAATGCTCAGGAATTACGATATGACTGGAGCCAAATGGACAGAAGAGCTTGCATCTGTTCTGACATGGAAGATCTGGCACCCATTTACAGACACAGGCGCTTTAAATAGTTCAAAGGGAAGGGTCAGAGGCTGCCTGCACTAAATGAATATTTGAAAGAGGTTTTAAATAGCGGTCATGTGCATTTGTCAGGTGATTATCGTGGAGCCAGGTTGGGAGAACAAGAGAAGATGACACCGAAGCAAGACTTGTCCAAAGATAGGGTTACCAGACAAGGAGGGAACACACCGGACCCCAGGAAGAGCTTTAGATGGACTTCATGGCAATGTTTTCTTTCACTGTAGGGCAGGATGGTACATGTGGGATATATTAAAATGGAACACAGTTTGATCACAAGCAGACATCTCTGAATCATGACATTGCCCTGTCAGAAGCCACGTAGAAGTCTGTGGTGGTGAAGCCTAAAGTTAAAGACGAGTGTCACTTTTAGAGGTGTGACTCTAAATTCAATCCAACTGAAGCAAATATTTCACAGGTCCTTGACTTCTTTTAGGACGGTCTCAGCAAACTTCTTACTTTATCTACACTCAAAGTACTAGTGTCTGCTTCGAGTGTGTTCTTGGATACAGACTCAGAAGAACGGATCCTCTGAACCTTTGTGACGTGGAATCTCAGTTTAGTTCTCAACACTGATGCCTGACTCTTTTGAACCTCTGCAAGAAATTTCTATGAGCTAGATGACACTAAATAAGGTGTTCTTAGTAAGGTAATTTGCATTGGGATCACTTAACATGGAATGACCCTGATATATAAAATTGCAATGAGAATAAGGGCTTAATATAGTCCACAAATTGCTTTACTTTACAGATGATTAGTGCTAGGGGACACGCTTCTACCAGAAGATTACTGGCATAGATTGGCATGACTTAAATGCATTCTCTGTCAATAGTTGCAGTGCCCTGGGATGTGTGCAGCCAATGCATAGTGAAAAGATTCTAGAAGGATTAGCTCCATCTCTATTACAAATGTGCCATAGATCACATAGCTCAAATCCAGAAAGAAATCTCTGCCAACTTTTCCTGCCTGTGGTGTAGATTGCAGTGTATTGTACCAGGGCTCAGGAACCTGCGTAAGAAGCGGCTATTGGCAAGTTCTATGGACGTTCAGTAGTATGGTGAATTAGGTGGAACACAGTTATTTATTACATGGCAGTGCCACAAATATTGTTTAAATCAGTGGTTCCTAAATGTGTTGTGGTGGTTTCTGCCCGACGGAAGGTTCAGGTGTTCCGACCCTGCAGAACAAGGTCTGTTGGAGGTTTCTGTGGCCCAGTTTCCACTGCACTTTTTTACCAAAATGGTAAAAATGCATTAAAACATGTGATTTAAATTAGTTTTCCATGCACTCTCCATTCACTGCGCTTTTGCCAATATACTCTGTTGCACTGGTAGCACACATTTAACTTATTAAAAGCAGGGCATGCTGCATTCTAAAATTTTAACCATGTTTAGAATGGTGGGAATGACTTCTTAAGAAAACAAATCATTCTATTGAGAAAGCGATTTTCAGGTTGTTACCGCCATAAAAAAACCATTACCAGCAGATAGGGTGGACAACGTTAATTGTTGACACTTGGCAAGCACTGAACAGTCTTTAAAACACCAAAATAAACCCTCTCCAAATCACGTCTTACTTCTCGACATCTCACAACAATTGAAACATTGTGTCTGCGCCAGGCATCGACGTCAGGTCTTATTATTAATATCTACTCTGAACTAATTGCGACCTCTACTCCTCCTCGAGACCCTCATGAGATGTCATGGGAACATGACCTGGGCTCTCCTCTTGATGATGAGGAGTGGTCGGAAATTCGGGACAATGCCGCCTCCAGCTCAATCTGCGTCCGAATAAAGGAAAATGTTTACAAACTTCTCTACCGGTGGTACTATGTTCCTACTCGACTATAAAAGATACTGCCTGACTCCTCTGACAGATGTTGGCGTCTATGCTCTGGCGCGGGCTCTTTCTTACATATATGGTAGGACTGCCGAAACTGATTCCCTTCTGGCACGAAATTAAAGCTTTGATAGAAATGCTAATTCAAACCCCCTTACCCTTCGACCCCAAATTTTTCATTCTACCCCTCGGGTTCCCCTCGGCCACTAGACACCAAAATAAACTTGCTCGTCACATTATTTCAGCGGCCACATGTCAAATCGCCTTAGATTGGAAGCAGGCTGCCCCCCCTTCATTCTCCGCTGTAACTAATAGGATCTGGCATATGTATAAGATGGAATACATGACTAGCATTATACGAAATACGGCCAAATCTTTTAACAAGGTCTAGGACCCCTGGATGTCTCACTTCCAATACCGCTCCCCCTTTACATAATCATACCCCCTACACTTACGTAACCCTTTCCCCTCCCATCACATTGCCCCCGGCTCAAGAGGGCTTTCCCTCGCTCCTCCCCCTCTCCTCCTCCACCTCTCATCTTCTCTTTTATCTTCCTCTTTTTCTTCCTTGTCCTTTACTTTTCTTTCTTCTCTTCTAAAAATATAAAAATGCCGGTCCTTATTTCATAGATTCTGTGCTATTTTATCTCTGAAGCACGGAGACTTCTACTTCACCATCCAATGTTCTGAATATATTTTGTCTGATATAACATGTATCCTTTTGCATTGTTAATTCTTTTTTGACCGTTAATAAACACTTATTTTAAAAAAAACCAAAAAACACCAAAATAAAAGAATCACTATATTGGAGAATTGACGTAACGATCCCATTCCACATTTTCCTCTAGTAAAAGCTTCACTTTGTCACCCATATAGTCTGTAATACATCCAGCCTTATAGTGTCACACACATGTGTACTGGGACACTGGCTGAAAGTCATTAGTGTACTTAAAACATGTATATATCAATAGATTTTAATGTCGAATTTTCTTATTTGTAATTCTAGCCCTGGGATTCCACAGTCTTGGTTTTACCCTGACGCCAAATGGAAGGTCAGGATATCTCCCCACACGATCTTGAGGTAAATGGAATTAATTTATTCTAATATAAGATTTAATATTTATTAAAAAAAAATGTATTTTATTATTATTAAACTATCATGTTAGTGATAGTTTATTATGATTATTTAATTTCATTATGTTTTGTATTTAGGATGAGACAGATGTGAAAGTTGAGGAGGAAGAAATGATATGTGTGAAAATTAAGGAGGAGGACTTTCCTACAGATATCGATGCATGTGAGTAATCATTAAATACAGAAAGATTCACATATTCTCTTTGTTCTGTCCCTACAACAGTGTCTTATTTTACACCCTCCTCTGTCACTAAGACTAATGAGGAAATGTCTGCCAAGTAGGGGGAGAGTCGGGGACCATCAGCCCCTATTAGTCACTGTGTGTTACCAGACAAGAGATCTGACCAGTCTCCTCCCACACACTCTGTGGTGTATCTCATACATCAGGAGACATCAGCCCCTATTAGACCCCTGTTCTCCTCCTCACATCATATCACTGTGTGTTACCAGACAAGAGATCTGACCAGTCTCCTCCACACACTCTGGTGTTTCTCATACATCAGGAGACATCACCCCTATTAGACTCCTGTTCTCCTCCTCACATCATGTCACTGTGTGTTACCAGACAAGAGATCTGACCAGTCTCCTCCACACACTCTCTGGTGTTTCTCATACATCAGGAGACATCAGCCCCTATTAGACCCCTGTTCTCCTCCTCACATCATGTCACTGTGTGTTACCAGACAAGAGATCTGACCAGTCTCCTCCACACACTCTGGTGTTTCTCATACATCAGGAGACATCACCCCTATTAGACTCCTGTTCTCCTCCTCACATCATGTCACTACGTGTTACCAGACAAGAGATCTGACCAGTCTCCTCCACACACTCTCTGGTGTTTCTCATACATAAGGAGACATCAGCCCCTATTAGACCCCTGTTCTCCTCCTCACATCATGTCACTGTGTGTTACCAGACAAGAGATCTGACCAGTCTCCTCCACACACTCTCTGGTGTATCTCATACATCAGGAGCCATCAGCCCCTATTAGACCCCTGTTCTCCTCCTCACATCATATCACTGTGTGTTACCAGACAAGAGATCTGACCAGTCTCCTCCACACTCTCTGGTGTTTCTCATACATCAGGAGACATCACCCCTATTAGACTCCTGTTCTCCTCCTCACATCATGTCACTGTGTTACCAGACAAGAGATCTGACCAGTCTCCTCCACACACTCTCTGGTGTTTCTCATACATCAGGAGACATCACCCCTATTAGACTCCTGTTCTCCTCCTCACATCATGTCACTGTGTTACCAGACAAGAGATCTGACCAGTCTCCTCCACACACTCTCTGGTGTTTCTCATACATCAGGAGACATCAGCCCCTATTAGACCCCTGTTCTCCTCCTCACATCATATCACTGTGTGTTACCAGACAAGAGATCTGACCAGTCTCCTCCACACTCTCTGGTGTTTCTCATACATCAGGAGACATCACCCCTATTAGACTCCTGTTCTCCTCCTCACATCATGTCACTGTGTTACCAGACAAGAGATCTGACCAGTCTCCTCCACACACTCTCTGGTGTTTCTCATACATCAGGAGACATCACCCCTATTAGACTCCTGTTCTCCTCCTCACATCATGTCACTGTGTGTTACCAGACAAGAGATCTGACCAGTCTCCTCCACACACTCTCTGGTGTTTCTCATACATCAGGAGCCATCAGCCCCTATTAGACTCCTGTTCTCCTCCTCACATCATGTCACTGTGTGTTACCAGACAAGAGATCTGACCAGTCTCCTCCACACACTCTGTGGTGTTTCTCATACATCAGGAGACATCACCCCTATTAGACTCATGTTCTCCTCCTCACATCATGTCACTGTGTTACCAGACAAGAGATCTGACCAGTCTCCTCCCACACACACTCTGGTGTATCTCATACATCAGGAGACATCAGCCCCTATTAGACTCCTGTTCTCCTCCTCACATCATGTCACTGTGTTACCAGACAAGAGATCTGACCAGTCTCCTCCCACACTCTGGTGTTTCTCATACATCAGTAGCCATCAGCCCCTATTAGACTCCTGTTCTCCTCCTCACATCATGTCACTGTGTGTTACCAGACAAGAGATGTGTCCAGTCTCCTCCACACACTCTCTGGTGTTTCTCATACATCAGGAGACATCAGCCCCTATTAGACTCCTGTTCTCCTCCTCACATCATGTCACTGTGTGTTACCAGACAAGAGATCTGACCAGTCTCCTCCACACACTCTCTGGTGTTTCTCATACATCAGGAGACATCAGCCCCTATTAGACCCCTGTTCTCCTCCTCACATCATGTCACTGTGTGTTACCAGACAAGAGATCTGACCAGTCTCCTCCCACACTCTGGTGTTTCTCATACATCAGTAGCCATCAGCCCCTATTAGACTCCTGTTCTCCTCCTCACATCATGTCACTGTGTTACCAGACAAGAGATCTGACCAGTCTCCTCCACACACTCTGGTGTTTCTCATACATCAGGAGACATCAGCCCCTATTAGACTCCTGTTCTCCTCCTCACATCATGTCACTGTGTGTTACCAGACAAGAGATCTGACCAGTCTCCTCCACACACTCTCTGGTGTTTCTCATACATCAGGAGACATCAGCCCCTATTAGACTCCTGTTCTCCTCCTCACATCATGTCACTGTGTGTTACCAGACAAGAGATCTGACCAGTCTCCTCCCACACTCTGGTGTTTCTCATACATCAGTAGCCATCAGCCCCTATTAGACCCCTGTTCTCCTCCTCCTCACATCATGTCACTGTGTGTTACCAGACAAGAGATCTGACCAGTCTCCTCCACACACTCTGGTGTATCTCATACATCAGGAGACATCAGCCCCTATTAGACTCCTGTTCTCCTCCTCACATCATATCACTGTGTGTTACCAGACAAGAGATCTGACCAGTCTCCTCCACACACTCTCTGGTGTTTCTCATACATCAGGAGACATCAGCCCCTATTAGACCCCTGTTCTCCTCCTCACATCATATCACTGTGTTACCAGACAAGAGATCTGACCAGTCTCCTCCACAGACTCTGGTGTTTCTCATACATCAGGAGCCATCAGCCCCTATTAGACTCCTGGGGGTAAATGTATCAAGCTGAGAGTTTTCCAGCGGGTTTGAAAAGTGGAGATGTTGCCTATAGCAACCAATCAGATTCTAGCTATCATTTATTTAGCACATTCTACAAAATGACAGCTAGAATCTGATTGGTTGCTATAGGCAACATCTCCACTTTTCAAACCCGCTGGAAAACTCTCAGCTTGATTCATTTACCCCCTGTTCTCCTCCTCACATCATAGTGTTCACCTCTGCTCTGTTCATTTCCTGCTTCTCTTCCTTATCATTCTCATTTTTTCTCTCTTGTCTTTTTAATCCCTTCCTCAAAATTTTAGGGCCTGATTCATTAAGGATCCTAACTTAAGAAACTTCTTATTTAAGTCTCCTGGACAAAACCATGTTACAATGCAAGGGGTGCAAATTAGATTTCTGTTTTGCACATAAGTTAAATACTGACTGTTTTTTCATGTAGCACACAAATACTTGATAACTTATTTGTACACTGAAATTTAAAGTTGATATGTGTGTGCTACATGAAAAAACAGTCAGTATTTAACTAATGCGCAAAACAGAATACTAATTTGCACCCCTTGCATTGTAACATGGTTTTGTCCAGGAGACTTAAATAAGAAGTCTCTTAAATTAAGATCCTTAATGAATCAGGCCCTTAATCCCTGCTCTCTCCCATTTGGCCTCTGTTCTCTCTACTAATCTCTTCCCTTATTCCACTCTGTCTTCTATTATCTTCCCTGCATCTTCTAACCCTCATTTCTAACATTCTCTTGCACACACATCACTACTGTCTTTATTTCTCACCTTTTGATATAAGTAGAAGCCAGATAAGGGATGCTAATATTAAAGCTCCAGCTGGCTGGTAGGTCCAGGCATACTTTCCTTCCCAGTTTGTTACAATGTTAGCAGAAGTGTGTGAGTGTGTAATGTACCCTATTATCATAATTTAGATCCAGGTTTCAAACTATCCTGCTGTATTGTAATCTTGCGCCGGATCCACATAAATACAGCTCATTGTGTCATTTCTGCTTTTCAATATCTGCCTGTGGATGGAGGAATGAGCCTAAGTAAGACATATAATATAATGTGCCATATGTGATACTGGATTCCACTATCCTTTATATGAACATGTACTTACTAACATTACAAGTGCTCACAAATGGATTGGGCATTTGTCTTCATTGTCTAACTTGCACTGGACTGATTAAAGCTTATTGCTAGTTAATACCTCTGTGCATTGTTCATCAGTAACTCTTACCTGTTTGTGTGTTACCTACAGATGGATCCAGTAACAGAAATACACCAGAGAGATGTTCCAGCCCTCTATATTCACATGATTTTTCAGAGGATGATATCAAACCAGATAAAGAAATTAAGGTATCGGCAGCTCATGAGGAATATATCTCTTCTATAACCTTGCCTTCTTTTCCCCGCATCTCATTAGTTTGCTGAGATGGGACATTATTGACAATAGCATTGAGTTTGGTCCTTTTTAATTTTGTATGAAAATACCAGTGATATGCTCAGTAATTTCTAAAGGAAAAGTTACCCCTTGTCCAAATGAAATAGTTTGTGTATTAAATTGTTGTGACATTCTTTGTTTTAATCAGTGGAAAAAGAAACTTTCAGACTCCCCGAATTATGACTTTATTGTTTTAGTGGAAAAACTAACTTTCCAACCATATTAATAGTTTAAGCAGAACAAAGAAATTCTAAGTTATAGTATGAATTAGATATATTGCTTTGTCTTTTGTTGCCCAAACTGATGTTTTTCCATGATATACCAAATTACTATCTATTTCCAGCTGGTAGCTGATATAACAGTAAGAAAGGCTCCTTCTGCTCAGGAATTAAGACACTGTAGAAGGCTAGAGCTTCATTTAAAGTTTAAATATGTTTAAAGCAAGTATTCCGTTGCCATGGAAACGGCTTTACTCTCCGTTTAATGTGCTGTGCTATTCTGAATAATCAAGTGGTCTGTCACAAATTGATTTATACTCTGATGGAGGTTCACCTACAATACAAGAGCAATACTATAGACACAGTACCTAAAGGCTTACAGAAGTGATCCGGCTGCTCAACCCGAGAGGGGAACAGTCAAATTTAATTTAATTTGGCTACTCAACTTTTCTTTTCCTTTCTTTTAAAAATGTTTTTCCTCAAAAATGGGACAACAGGAAATGGACTGAATATCCCTTTATTGGTTTTTGAGGGTCACCTTCACAATTAAAATCAGTTGTATTATTGCACCATAGTTTCCCTTGCTGCATAATTATTACAATCATTGTTTGTAAAATTAAACTTTAGTCAGGTTAGTTTGGTTTATTCATTGTATTATTTTGTGAAATATTTAGGAAGAAAATTTGAATATTGTGGTAGTTGATATTGGTGCAGAGATTGATAGAGAAGAGGATGCAGATCTGAATATTGAAGAGGTGGTAATTCCTACAGATATCAACACAGGTGAGTAATAATGTCTAAATACAGAATATATTCACATATTTTTCTAGTTGAGTCACTACGACAGTCTCTTATTCTATACCCTCCTGTCACTAGAAAACTCAGGAGCCATCGACCTCTATTAGACCCCTGTTCTCCGCCTCACATCATGTCACTGTGTGTTACCAGACAAGAGATCTGACCAGTCTCCTCCACACTCTGTGGTGTATCTCATACATCAGGAGACATCAGCTCCTATTAGACCCCTGTTCTCCTCCTCACATCATGTCACTGTGTGTTACCAGACAAGAGATCTGACCAGTCTCCTCCACACACTCTCTGGTGTTTCTCATACATCAGGAGACATCAGCCCCTATTAGACTCCTGTTCTCCTCCTCACATCATGTCACTGTGTGTTACCAGACAAGAGATGTGTCCAGTGGAGGTGTAGGAAGTCATCAGTCCCTAGTGGACTCCAGCTGTCCTCCTCTCCTCCTCTGTGTTCTGTGCCTTTGGTATTTTGATATTTCTACTGGGAGCACGTTTGATGCAGAATAATCATCTTCTGGAGCCAAAAATGCTACATTCACCACATCTCCTTATAGGAATTTGACTTTGAATAACCTTGACCACTTTGATTACTCTTTACTATATCTATTTATTTGATATGGCATGACTTGTTTTACATTGGACTTATTTAGAGATATTTAGGTAGCAGTGGTCTAAGGTTGGCTCTACTCCCCAAAAATGTTTTTTCTATGCTTATATTTTAAGAGACATGGGCAAAGTTTGGTTATAGCCACTCACCCAGATAACAACACTATGCCTGAGCCCCCTTCCCCCCAATTGCAGGAATTCCAGAGCATTTCTCATGCTACTATTAGCTGTGTTCCCTTATAGGAAGGTCTTAATTATTGTGAAGAATACATTTCATGACTTATCCGGGCAGCTGTATCAGGTCACAGTCAAGATGAATCTTAACACCTTGGTATCCGCCTATTGTAGGTCTACATCCTATTGTGCTGGGCATTAGCGCCACAGGGCATCAATCTACGTCCTGTACACACGGCGGGTGATTTCATTTCCCCCCTCACTAAACCGGAGCTGTGTTGTCACAGACAGCGTCCAGTTTTAGTATTTGGCTGTTTGCTGTTCAATTCATCCCGCAGAGGGATATGGTTTGTATGAAGTGGAGATTTTACATTGGGGTTGCTGCATAAACCACCAAGTACTGTCTCACTAAGTACTGTCTCCATGAAAGAGGTGACCCGATGTAGATTACCCAGCAAATAAGCCATCACCTGTACTAGTCCTCTAATGCTAGCTAGTATGTCAGATTTCATTAGAGCATGATCACTCACTCATGAGTGATCTTACATAGAAATATCTGCAGCTCTATCCATTTCACTCCCCAACACCAAAACACTATGTCACCCACTTGGATATTAACACTGAATGGGTATTGCCAAAACTGATTTAGAAAAAAAAAAGGACTCAGACTAAAATTTTGTGCCTCCACAGTCATCCCTGTCTTACCTCTCACCAATAAAGACGTTTGTATTCATGTGTGATCACAGTATATTTAATGTTTAAAATAATACAGAGTTTTGTTTTATCTAAATGCATGAACAAGACCATTTCATATTGGTAAATTTCTAGGCTTGCTTTAATTACATAAAAATAATTTATTATGGGGAGTATCCGCTATTTCAGAATTTTTGGGGGTGATATTACAGTTCTTTTCATTGTACATATTTCTGCAGTAGATTAGCATTCAGGGACAATGTAGGAGAGAGAATGACTGGATATTAAACTTGCTTTTGGAGAATGGAGGCATTTCCTGGTGTGGGTTATTTGTTCATTTTCTGTTAGTTAAATCATGATATTCTTCAATCAGATACAGCCCTTATGTGACTAAATATCTTTGCTGGTATCTCCAGTTGCATATCTTATTAGAGCCTGTGTCTCCACTGGTAATCCTTAAATCCACTATAAGCACATACCCCAATAAAGGGTTTTTTATCCTTCATCTACTAAGTCCAGCAGACATAACCTGGGGTCTGTATTAATGGGTATAGACATCAAGGCCGATCAAGACAATTCCACTTGTAGCTAAAATTGAGTTTTATGTGGATAGGACCAAGAATATATCACAAATAAGCTTATGTTTGAGAGCACTTAGAGTATGATGATGAAATTAAACTGCCCTGTAAAGATTTAGTGGAGTAATATATGCTTGATGTACAATTTTAGGTTATGTCTCTGCTGCAGATAATGAAAGAACAATCTGGGCCACTTCAAGCTGGCACTGTAATTGAGTAAAGGATTTGAGAACATTATATTTACTCAGTTCTGTAACTCAATGTATAGACCATTATTCTGCACCAGACAAATGTAATGTATGATCTACCAAGATATTTTGCCGTGGTGGAAGCTGAGCTGGATGTCTGACCATCTACAATGGCTTTTAACTGCCTTCAGGTAGCCAACACCAGTCTATGTAGTCTAGAGAGTAACATAGTTCGTTTTTATAATATTTTTTCCTCCCAAATAGGCTAATAAAGGATTGTACTTCAGTTGATGTGTCAGACAAGCCTGAGAGGTTGGTCTGTTAGACTTGGTAACACATATTCATACGTACATAAAGATGGCCAAACTTCAGGTCCCTGAAGTGCAGTTTATCGTAATTTGACTCTTGCCAATTGCATCCAATGAGATAATGGCATTATTGACTGCAGTTGCAAGATACTAGCAGATGGACCAATGCCATTCATATATTTGTTGAGGTAGATTGCCTTGGGACGAAGTTGGTTTGATCCCACATCAATCTAAATATCTTGGACTATAGAATCCACCCTTCACCAGTGTTCATAAAGCTTTCATTTTACGTCTAGCACAGGTAACAATTGTAGCACATTACTAGTGATATTGGTGCCTCAGTGCGGTTTTGTTGACTGGACAAAATTAGCTGTGTGGTTTTCAATCTAGACTGTGCATTCTCAGTGAAGCGTTTTGTGATCTTTCTTTCTTTTTAGGAAAAGCAGTTTATATATTGCAACGGGAATGATAGGAGATCTACATATGTCATATAAACGTCAACCTACAGGCCTTCTGGACCTGATACTATATGTAGAACAAGATCTATGATAACCTCCTCCTGATCTGTTCTGGTGGGAGAAGGAAAGGTTATATCAGCCAACATATATAGTTAGGGAACAAAGTGGGTCTAACTGTTTATTGGATTGATTGCCAAACTCAGCACTAGGCATTTTCCTGTAATAGTGTATATGTTATCTTTGAATTGTTTCTATTTGTTGTAGCTGCTTATGCTTTAGTGCATAAGGATATGAGTTGATCCTCAGTTTCCCAAGTAAACAGTTTAATACTTTTTCTTGCCATTGTATATGAATGATGTGGACCCTTTGGAATTACCTGTATTTCTGCATAAACTGGTCATAATATGTGATCTGCTCTTCATCTAAGTCACAAAAATAGACAAACACAACCTGCTCAACCTAATAACACATAGATTACAGTACTTTACTGGTACATATTGAATACATATTTATTTTTATTTTATTTTTTTTAAAGTTCATTTATAATTTTTGGTATGTTATACACAAATATATCGCATGAACGTTACAACGAAAGGTAAATAAGGAAATTACACCATTGGAAGGAGCAAATGCATATTGTACCAAGGTGAATGTATGATACCAGCCGAGAGCAGATAAGCAACTTGAATAAGGCATACAATACTATATAGGTGTAGGCAATAGTTAAGGGTGGGAGGGGCAGATGGATGATGAGGCCAAACCTGGAAGCCCTGGTGACCTGCGGCCAGCTAGACCGTTGAATCATTTATTATCCTATCTAATAATGATAAAAATAATAGAACAATAGAATAGAATTTGGTCTACCCAACCCTGTTCATAGGAAGAGAGCTGAAATATTCTGAGCTTGGGCACGCAGTGGGGCTGGGCCATTGAATACATATGTTTAAGATTTAAAGTATAGGTTGGAAAAAGTATGTAAACCCCTAGTTCTTTTGCCTCCGGAGTTTACTAACCTGGAGTCCAATCAACGAGAGAAGATTTTAGGTGTTGGTTAGAGTTGCCCTGTGTTAGGGCTAACAGCTACCAAAATAAACTTTTAGAACAGATGGTAAGAGGTCTTCACCTTTAGCAGGCGCCCCTCCCATAGATCTTTATGTGCTCTCAGGTACTTAAATGTCCTCAGGTCTTAAGCTCTTGCATAGTAAACGTTTACCTATGGCGGCCGTAGCATAGCTGGATTAGGAGGCGGTAGCCAAGACTGCAGTGGGTAGTCAGAAGTAAGCCAGAGTCAGGGGCCCGAAGCAGGCAGAGTAGTCGGGGACAGGCCAAAGGGTCAGGGCTGGCAGACAGCAGGGATTACCAATAACAAAGGCAAAAGTCAGAGAAAACAGAGAGCAAGCAGAGTCTGGAAACAAAGCCAAGGGTCACAATGGAGAATCAGGTTAAGTAGCAAAATCTGCACAGGAACAGAGCAGGTCAGGAAAATGTGCAGCACACAGGACGCTATAAACGGCAGCTATTTAAGAACTCCCTACCTTAGATAGAACTAGTGAACAATCCTAAAACAGGGCTGATCCCAGCACTAATAATCCCCAGGAGGCTGTTAATTAATGTTGTGCACGTGCCCGGCTGTGCTTTCATGCCGAGACTAGACGTTGAGTGAAAGGAGCGTCCCAGATGTTGCCCTGGTTACAGTTGGGACGTGGGGCACCAACAAGCAACGAGCCGCTGCATCTCGCCCTGCCCTATAAAAACCACTCACAAGTTTGGAGTTTGCTATTCACAGGAAGCATTGCCTGATGTGAATCATGCCTTGAACAAATTCTTAATTTTAAGTCAGAAGACTGGAGGTTAAGAATTGTTGACTTGCATAAAGCTGGAAAGGGTTTCAAAAACATCTCTAAAAGCTTTCATGTTTATCTGTCCACAGTAAGACTGCAAAAGCACAGCGCAGAATCCTCAAAGTGGTTAAGAACAATTCTAGAGTGTCAGATAGATTTACATAAATATCTGCAAACATATCTAGTCTGGTATGCGTAAAACACTGAACAGGACTGATGTTCTTGGGAGGACACCATGGAAGATGTTACTTCTGTCCCCAAAAAAAACCCCACAATCAAAACCCTGGCCAAAAATCACTAAAGAGCGTCTGGATATTCCAGAACACTACCGGCAAAATGTTCTGTGGACAGATTAAATAAAAGTTGAATTGTTTTGAAGGAACACACAACACTGTGTGGAGGAAAAGGCACAGCACACCAGCATCAAAATCTCATCCCAAGTGAGAAGTTTGATGGAGGGAGCATCATGGTTTGGGACTGCCTCAGTGAACCTCTTCCTCTCATTGACATACAAATGAATTCAAAAGTTTATCACTGTGCGTTCAATAAAGACATTAAAAGATTTAATTTGTGTGTTACTAGTTTGTCTAGTCTTGTGACTAAAGCTGAGTACACACTACAGTTTTTTCACCCGATTATCGTGCCGTTTACACAATGAACGACTGTTAGGTCTAATATCGCACAAGTGTGTGTATGCTCGCATGATCATGTTTAATCGTACCAAAGCACCTCGTATTGTTTGATTCTATAAACTTACTAAAAATCACTACGAAAGATGGAACGATGTTGGCCAAGTTCTGAAGTGTGTGTGCAAGGCCAGCAGTGTAGGCAGATCTCCATAGAGTTTACAGGGTCATGATCTTTTCAGCAGAGGGTTATGACAGATGAAGAGCACAGATCTGACGGTAAATCTTGTAAGTGTGTACTCCTGAATCAGCATGCTGATCGGGACTTTCAGTTGTTGTTAAAATCGTTAAAGATCTTGCATCGGGAGAAATTTTCTGTAGTGTGTACAGGTGAAGGTCAGATCGTATTTTATGACCAATTTATGCAGAAATCCAGGTTCACAGGGTTCACAAACTTTTTCTTGACCCCATATATGACCAGAAACATAATTTAAGGAATTATTTAGGTGCATCCTAGGTTGAGCCCTTGTCACCCTCATTATGTTGTTGCTGACAAAAGACTTTAATGGTCATTTAAGCATAGTCATGTCAACCAAAAGGGGTTTAATGTTTACCAGTGGAGCCAATTTGACTTCTTTTTTTTTTCTGATGTTATAGTAAGCAATAGGGGAGGAAGATCGGAAATTGCCAGTAAGAGGTATGCAATTTGTGAGTCAGACCTTATAAGAAATATGGAATGAAGACTGGATAGGGCTTATCTGGCTAGTGTTTTAAAGACTACTGTTGTTGTCTTAAGATACCAACAGACCACTACCATTCTATTTTGGTTGTAAGCTCAGGAAGCAAGGTAGGTCTAGAGATTAAGATGCCACCCCTAGGAATATGGAACTTATTTAGACTGGCGCCCATTAACATTACAATCTCCATGGCATATCATGTTACTGGTGAAAATCCAGAGAGTACATACATTGAGGAAGGTGGTGGATTATACACCTTAAGAATGACTATGGTATAGTATTACTATAGACTGCCATAAATTTTCATCTACACTTTTCTTCAGATTCTATGCAATGTATGTCCTGATGGCTAAACCTCCAGTCTATTATTGATATGCCACTAGAGTTGGCAGAATGGTGAGTCAATTGAGCCCATGTTGTTTTTAAGAGTAGACCTCCATGCAGATATTTAGTGTGAGGAAGCTGTGTCATTGTAAAACTCCACTAAGAGACCAAGTCCAATGTCATCCTACTTTTTGTAAGTGCACAAAGTGGAAAAATCCGCAGAGATTTCAATTCTATTACCAGTCCAATGGGTTCCATAACCCCTAATCAGTACTGTACTAGAAGACTCTTGTCGGAAAGGCAATGTCCTACTTTTATTTCCTGTCTGGTTCCCCGCCTTTAGAAGGTATTTTAGGGAAGCTATTAGTGCCTAAAGAACCCACCTGACAACATTCGAAGGACAGTGAAACCCTGTACATAAAATGGTGAACATTACTGATGAGAGGGGATACTGAGTGGTCTTAACCTTTATTTTCAAATAGCCCGGCACCCCGCTTTTCCCATATTGTGTCTCTTACAAGCAAAGTATGAATGGCTGGTAGTGTTTTATACAGAAGAATACCAGTGAGTCTTTTTGTGAGGAATTCCTGCCCCGTACATCCCTAATAATACATTTTACATTGTTAGCCATTGTCACATAAATATACAGTTGTCACAGTGGCACTTCTAGTGTAATGTATTCTACAGAGTAGTGATGAATAGACAACAACCATTCACAAGTACTAAACACATATAATTATATACTATGCCACCCCAATTTTACAAAAATACCCCTCTCCCTCCCTGCCAAACTATAAACATAGGTTTGACTTAAACCCAAATTTATAACCACACGCAACTAGCCTTCTAATCTAAATAGAAAGTAAGTAGTGATTTTCAGCTTTCACCTGCACTACACATGGATAGTATGGACCTTTGTATAGTAAACATCATAGAACTACTAAATAGTTACTAATTATCACATCTTATTATTCACTGAAGACTAAGATTATAGCTGATATGCGTCCATGTCTGCAATTAGGCTTGTAAAAATCTCAACATGTATAGAAGCGTAGGACTCAATAACATTTACAAAGCAATCTAAAAGTCTGTACATATCAGTTGCAGTGTATTATCGGCACCATTCAACTGATTCAAAGTCTTATGGTCACCTGTGACTGGACCCTCAGCTTTTCAGTCATTTTCTTGGCAAAAGAAAGAAATATCTTATCGTCGTCCTTTATTTAGATATACAAGGTTTGTCATAGAATATAGAAAACCCTGATTTTTAAGTAGTCCCTTGACATCAGTAGACATGGCCCCTTTGTTTCTGTACTTTGGCTGAGAAGTCAGGAATGATGCACACAACCTTATTATCAAATTGGATATATTCTTTTTGTCAAGCTAGCCAGAAAACCATGTCCCCCCTCTTTAGAATTAGGGAGGCGAGTCTGTAAAAGACACTTCTGTGCTCCATGAGAAGGAGGCTTGGCACAGTTTATTACGCTAGGGGCGGGTTTCAATATTTTACACTTTTGCAGCCAGTCAATGTCTTTCTCTGAATGGTTGTAGACACTGGCATGTATAGTCTTCCAGCTGAGATACTCTGGCTTTCACAGAAGGGCAACATCCAATTACAGCTTCTCTATCTTTCCCATCAGTGTGGGCTTTCATGCTGTCTTAGTACATAGTCCTTGATCACGTAAAAAATATTCTGATCCAAATGAAATCTAGACCAGCTTGAACTACACCACATGTTACCGTTTATTTTCTAAGCTATATATTTGGGACACGTGCATAAAAATGATGCCATTTTCATAAACTGGGTCAGAGCACCCTCTTGCAAGCTACATTTGCGTGGATGTACCTGTATGCCTAATGCAGGAAAAGGTGGAATGAATGCACTGCAATTTCTAAATCTATTTTTTATATCACCCCCGGTAATCAAACTGTTCTTCAATCAAGTACAACAACAGTCACTTTGTGACATTTCACCTAATTGTTAGAGTAAGTCTAGCTCCTGAAAGAAATTATTCTATACTAAAAACACCTGGAAATCACTCTTTGGTTGGCCGAATGCTAGTTACATAATATGAGTGGGTCCTAGATACAGGACACGTTAATAGCACTGCACAAAAATATAGGATACATCAGGATGTAACCCAATTGAGAACCAGCCAAGCAGGGTGCCAGATAATGCAAAAATGATTGTTCAGACAAGCTACAGGTTAAAAAGACAAAGCAGGAATAAGTAATCATGAACAGCGACAAGTTCAGAAACCAAATTTAGGGTTATATTATAACGCTTTCGTCGGTTATCCAAAGGTGCGCGCCCGCTTGTCTGCCTTTAACGCATCCTGTAGCGAGCTGCACTTATCCTGATGCACCCACATGCCAACGTGCACATCCCAGCTTTCTGGCATGACATGAACCATAATTAGCCGCTTATATAACTTTGGACTGGCCAATGCTTAGACACAAGGTCTAGGTTTTGTTAAGTCTGGCTGCTCAATTTTCATTGAACTGACCGTTGATTTTCTGACCACTGATTGCTTGCTGCCTGACCTTGACAATTGCTAGTTACCTCGTCTACACTTCCATTTACTGATTTAGCACCAGGTAATTGACTCTGGCCTGTTGGACAATGAAGTTGGCAAAACGTAGTCAGTTATCAGTTTGTACCGTACTGGTTATCAACTACAGCTACTTGTACAAGACTTTGGGACAATGAAGCACATTTACCTCTATGTGAAAAGGGACTGCTTGAGGTGACTAGCTTGCCAACTGTTGCACACCAACTGATTTAAAATAACACATAGTGATTAATAATGGTAAAGAGGAATTCAGTGACTAATATACTGCACTTAGATGACCCACAAATCAAGAATTTCATTTGGCTTACACTTTGGGGTTTGTATCTGAATTAGGATGGTTAGGGGCTTGGTGGCATTCTAAGGCAACAACAGCGGCTTACACCTGTTACACCGTAGTCAAACAAGCCCTGTCTTTTCTTTATTACATATTTGTTACAAGGTACTTGTTATTCTCTGTCTCACAAGTTGCTTACCTCTCACTGAGGATTTCAGATTTATTTCTTACTATAATATCAGAAAAAGTTGATCTCCTCTCCGCTGGTGATTAAACCCCTTTTCGTTGATGGTGCTATGCCCCTCTGACCATTGAAGTCTTTAGTCAGCATCTCCTGCTTATGTCACTAGTTTTGAAATTGGCAAGGAAATGGCCTGTTGCCAGTCAGATTGTTCACAGCAGAACAGATAACTTCAGCAGATTAGTTAAAGCTAGTTAGTAGACGGAACAGGCATACAACATATTAATTTACACATATTGTCCCCCATTTAAAAATGAAACTATTTTTCTGAATGCAGTATATTTATTAAAGTTGGAGTATACCACACTTCCTATTAGGTAATGCCAATGTTGTGATGTTCTTATATCTTATCTGGTATTACAGATGGGTGTCTCATTCTTTGATTAAATGTATTGTTTTAACTTATTACTGAGATTAAGGGCAACCCTTTTGAAGGTTAGAGGGCCACCCATGCAACCCCTGTAGTGTAACACTATCACTTGTATAGGCCATCTACCAACCATTATATATGTCGTAGCTAGATGTAAATGTTTAATTAGCCTTCTCTTAAGAACATGCCAGGGTCTCTGATGTTGGAAACATTATTATGTATTTAACATAAAGTAGTCACATTGGAGGTTCATCAAAAGTGTATTTCGCTGGACCCTCTTAACGTCTCAGTAACAATCATTTCTCTGTTGTGAAAATATCTTCAACATGACCCATTGTTTGTCGGAGGTAAAGTTATATAAGGTATTTATTTTTAGGGAATAAGTTCCCTTTTAAAATTTGCACAATTGTATTTTTTCTCAGTTTATTTCACCAGCTTTGTTTCTTTTTGCTCTCCAGAATTCGAAGTAAATGGTCATCAAGCTCCCCAACGAAGGATTCGTAATGCAGATTCATCATCTAATCCTAGGGCATATCAACAAATGTACACCGGATATAAAGAGTATATTTGTTCTGAATGTGGGAAATGTTTAACTGGCAGTGCACAATTTATTGCACATCAAAGAGTCCATAAAGGGGAGAAACCATTTTCATGTTCTGAATGTGGGAAATGTTTTGGTAAGAAATTGCACTTAGTTGGACATCAGAGAATTCACACTGGTGAGAAACCCTTTTCATGTCCAGAATGTGGGAAATGTTTTAGACTCAAATCACAGTTTGTAATGCACCGCAGAATCCACACAGGAGAGAGAGAATTTTCATGTGCTGCATGTGGGAAATGTTTCACTAGTAATGCAAAACTTGTGACACATCAGAAAATTCATACAGGGGAATTTTCATGTTCTGAATGTGGAAAATGTTTTACTAGCAATGGGTGTCTTGTTAGACATCAGAGAATTCACACAGGAGTGAAGCCATTTTCATGTTCTCAGTGTGGGAAATGTTTTACTACAAATTCTCATCTTGTTGCACATCAGAGAATTCACACAGGCTTAAAACCATATTCATGTTCTGAATGTGGAAAATGTTTTACTACTAAAACAAATCTTGTTGCCCATAAGAGAATTCACACAGGAGAGAAACCATTTTCATGTTCTGAATGTGGGAAATGTTTTAGGAGGAAGTTACATCTTGTTGGACATCAGAGAATTCACACGGGAGAAAAACCATTTTCTTGTTCTGATTGTGGGAAATGTTTTATCACTAATGTTCATCTTGTTCAACATCAGAAAATTCACACAGCAGAGAAAACATTTTCCTGTTCTGACTGTGGAGAATGTTTTAGGGTGAAATTACATTTTGTTCAACATCAGAAAGTCCACACAGGAGATAAACCTTTTTCATGTTCTGAATGTGGAAAATGTTTTAGAGTGAAATCACAGTTTCTTCTGCACCACAGAATCCACACAGGTGATAAACCTTTTTCATGTCCTGAATGTGGAAGATGTTTTAGATTGAAATCGCAGTTTGCTTTACACCGTAAAATCCACACAGGTGAGAGAGACTTTGCTTGTGCTGAATGTGGGAAATGTTTTACAACAAATGCAAATCTAATGCAACATCAAAAAATTCACACAGGCGAGTTTTCTTGCTCAGATTGTGGAAAATGTTTTACAACAAATTATTGTCTTGTTAGACATCAAAAAATTCATACAGGAGAGAAACCATTTTCATGTTCTGATTGTGGGAAATGTTTTAGGGAGAAAATACATCTTGCTGGACATCAGCGAATCCACATAGGAGAGAAGGCGGATATGTTATGAAGTTGGAAAAAGGTTTACTAATGTCACACTCCTTTTGTCTTGCATGAGATTCATGAGATTCACACAGGACACAAACTATTTTCATGTCTGTTGGAAATGCTTTAAAACTAAGCTATATAAAGGAGGCTTCCATTGGCTTCGGTACCAAACACTTGGGAGTGGTTATCTCTGGGCTTGGCTCCTGTTGCCCTGGTCTCTCTGTGTCATGTTAGTTGAAGATGTAAATATAGTAATTCCATCCCTTGTTTCATTCCATTTCCCCATTATTTTATGAGAAAGGGAAGAACATGTATTCAGAAGTGACATGTACCATGGGAGCATCAGTATTAAGACACCCCCACAGTATTTGTTGACATTTTGAGTGCAGTCAGCACAGCAACTGATATGATGCAGTTCCAATAGGTGTAAGCCTGAACTTACCACTGTAGCTTGTTGACAAGAAGTCAGGAAACAGCATCCTGAGAATAGTCCTTCAAGTCACCCGCCATAGTGTGCAGTCCCTACAGGGATGACAAGTAAAGGCTGTCTCTCATGAACAGTATCTCTAAATTGTGGAATCTATCCTTACATCATCGAAGGACCGCCAAGTATAAAAATTCTGTTTACCATGGTGTCTCAAAAGGGTATCCTTTACTGTGACTGTGGGTATCTCATTGCTACTATTGTTTGAATCAAACCACTCAACATTGCGCACTCTGTTGTGTTTATAAAGATGTGGACATTGATTTAGACTGTTATGTCCTGGCTGGGATAAAGCAAACTTACAGGTTTTGCTAAATAAATTAATTCAACAAAATGGAATGTTGGTGTGGACAATCCTTTTTTTGCTCTTTGTGTTCTTATTTTGTGTTGTTACTTTATATTATGCCACACGTTACGCAATACAAAATTGAAGTAAGAAGTGCAAAAGCTAAAAAAAAATAATTAAATAAATTTTGGACCGTTCAAAGAGTTTGCAGTCTCAATAGGTAATAATAGATGAGAAATGGAATAAGGCCTGAAGTTTGGTACACAAGTGTTCTTGGTTTAAGTTAGTCCCGGTTAGAAGTGCCACAAGCATAAGCAGAGATTGTAGTCTACTTTGTAGATTGTAGAGACTGTAGCTACTCATTTAAGAGGTAAGGATTCAACTGAATTAGAAGAGGCGTGGTTTCAAATGTCATAGTAGCGGTATAGTGTTCCAGAGGCTAGGGAGAAGCCCTTATAACATGAGTTGACCGTGGTAGAGAATGGTGTAGAAAGGAGACGACTTTAATAGAAATGAAGAATCCGACCAGCAATGCCCATGACAGGATCTGTGACCAAAGCACATACTGGTAGTGGACAATAGGAATGGATCTGCCAATATAAAGTCAATTAGTAGGGTGTTGGGTCACCAGATGCGGTCTGTATGCACCATAGCATTGAGCCTACAAATGTGTGGAATTGTGCAGAAGGGATGCAGACATTCTTCTGGAATTATGCAGACAGGATGTAGCCACAATCTTCTTTAAGAAAGTCATTCTTCTGACACCTGGATCATGGTTGTGGAAAACACTGTCTCAGGCATCCTTACAGAATATCCTGTACATGCTCAGTTGGATTCAGATCTGTTGACTGACATACAGATAACATCCATATTATGCTCCTCAAACCATTGGGCGACTCGCATGCTCTGTGGATGGGGGTGTTGTCACCTGGAAAAACACCACTCTCAACGTTAAATAGTGATTGACAACCCAGGAAAATGTGCCCCACAACATTACGAAATCACCAGAACTATTCATAATTCGTGCGAGCATATTATCTTCCACTGCTTGGTGATTCATTGCCTGTGCTTACCACTGAACCTGCAAACATGTATCGCCAGGTGTTATGAGTGGTTTATGCACTTCAATTCAACTATGATATCCTGCTCTGTGGAGTTCTTGTCAGACTTTTTGATTAAACTGACTGTTTGCACCACAGGTTGAAGGTTGACATTTGTTGTTGAATGGTTGTCCGCCTATTTTGCCTTGCATTTACAATTAATGCATGGATACCACCGGTCTGGAATATGCACTTCCAACCACTGTTCCCCTTGGCTGATGTTTTTCCTTTGGAGCTCCAAACGAACATGACCTTAGATACTGTTGCTCACAAAGTGTTACCATGTTGAGCTGTCTTGGTTCCCGAAGCTCCTTACAAATGTGCCCAAATAATAACTTGTCTTTTTAGTCATGTTGGTCATAATTAAAGGCAGCAAGGGCAGTTCAATATATATTTATTTTTAGCAATATTATTTATTGTGTGGTCAACAAAGTGCAAAACAGTTATCAAACTAATCAGTCAGTGAAACAGCAAAAATACATTTGAGATATACAGCACATCTTGTCGACCAAATTTTTATATTAGAGTAGTTATCGGTGTGTGTGGGGGAGGGGTTACAGGGTCTGGACCAGTAGCGGAGAGGGGACATATTGAGGAACTAGCACTGGTATATGGGGAGAATGTCATCCAAGAGGACTCTATAGAAAACAGCTAACAATGTATGTGGATATGGCAAAACTCCTGCAAAGGGTGGTCTCACACTAAAGAGAGTGGCCAAAGGTTTCCATATTTTTACAGCAAGAATTGGATGAGCTATTGATGATACTGCTCATGTATCTATCATCTATTTTATACGTGCACCAGAGCCTGTTAAGTGCTGCTTGGCAAGTGGGAGCCAAAGGGGACTTCCAGTGGTTGTCTAGTATTTCTATATATGACATTGACCATGTTGTGGTGTTATTCGCTAAAGTAACACAAGAGCTACTCCATTGTGGAAGTCCTTATCTCAATATGGATGGTGTCCATCATTTAACCAGGTGTTTTGTTTTGTTTTCTTGCTTTTTTTTTTTTTATATTTGTTCTCTAACTGTAGAACCCCATGTGTAAGAGAATTAACAAGTGGGAGGATAAAGTAATTTGCTGAGTGTGAGAAATTGTGTTTACAGTAATTGGTTGGTATTATTATTAATATTAATTTTGATTTATAGGGCGCAACAAAGTGTGTGTAGCACCATCCAGGAACAAACAATAGGACAATACAAGGTAAAACAGCACGGTACAATAAACACTATAACTCAGGAAGCCCAAAGCGCAGCTAAAGAGAAAGGGTGAGGGATATTCAGCACAAGCTGCAAACCTGTGTCCAAAAGGTGGTCGTGGCTGAAAGGTTAATAGCCACTGAAAGGTGCAGAAAAAAGCGAGGAGTCAAAGGGCAGAAGGCCCAAGCAGCAGGTGGGTTGGGTAGCTGGAGAGCAAAGTTAAAACTAGTGGTAACAGTAAGAGAGAGGACCCTGCTCAAAAGAGTTTACACTCTAAAGGGAGAGGCAGACATACTGAAGAGACAAGGGTGATATGGGGAGTCACACGGAAGGGGGAAGATGAGAGGTAGCCAACAAGGTGGGTAGTTAAGCAGATGACTGCAAGACTTTTAAGAACAGGTGGGGTTTTAATGCCTGTTTGAAACTGCACAGATTGGGGATGTTCTGATGGAGCGAGGAAGATCGTTCCAATGGAGGGGGGCAGCACAGGAGAAGTCTTGAATGCGTGTGTGAGAAGCGGTAATCAAAGAGAGATGTAGAGATAGCAATAAATGTAGCTCATATTACAGATTTCAAATAGTTTTTCCCCTCTGGTTAATATTATTTTTTGTCATTCCTTATGGTTATCTACTTCCGGGGGTAATTGTATTTAAGCAGGGATTTGTCAAATCATAGTTTTTTGGCACTATTGACAGCCATATTTAAAACAGCAATTTTATTAAAGTCAAAACTCACCAGATATAGTGACAGGCCATTGAGACTAAAGCTCAGAGTGACAGGACAAAGTGCAGTAAAGTGACAGGCTACTAAGAGTAAAGCTAGCCCTAGATGTACAGGTCTGAACATCCAGACTTTTTTGTTTGTTTTTTTTAAATCGAATTACTTGCATATTGTTTGTGGGTAACAGAAGACCAGTAACAATCAAATACAACCTACAAAAATCGTTATGAAATGATAAGACCAGTAAAGTTTAAAATTGTTAATTTTACAAATAATCTACTACTAACAAGATAGAGTAAACCGCTGCACTAAGGGGTATGGAAATGCAGGGTTTGCTAAGGCAGTAATAACTGGTGTGTGTGCAATATAGGCAGCATAAGTGTGAGTAAAATATTTATTGCACACAGTTGTTCAGAACAGTACTAATACAAACAGTAGCTATACTGGTGCAGTTTAAGACAATCTGTGAGATATAATTTCTGCATTCTCCTCCCCTGATTTGGCAGTACCTAATTTTCACCAAACCCTAGAAACGGCCCTTGATCAAAAAGCTCCAGCGAATATTCATATTACACGTCAACTTCGATGTCAGCTGTGGCACACTAACGCAAAATCTTCAGTTTCCTGTAAAGCAGAACGTCACTGGCGTAAATCTCGTTCCTCTAATGATTTCTTCACATATACTATTTACCACTCCTATCGAAATGCTCTGGACACTGCAAAACAAACATACTACCAATCTCTCATCTATGCTCAGGCTTCTAACCACAAACGCTTGTTTAACACATTTACATCTCTTGTCAATCCTCCCACCCCAAAACCTCCAGCTACTATCAGTGCTACAATCTGTAATCTCTCTCTCTCTACTGGTATCTTCCCGTCATTATACAAGCATGCAGTGATTACTCCTATTCTGAAAAACTAAATTCTGACCCAAACTCTCAAATTACCGCCCCATTTCTCAGCTCCCATGCCCCTACACGCTTCTAGAAAGACTTGCCTACACTCGCCTCACACGCTTCCTTTCCGCAAACAACCTATTGTATCTTCTTCAGTCAGGCTCTCTACAACTCAAGCTCAATCTTTCAAAAACAGAGTTAATAATATTCCCACCCTCCAACAGAGTTACCTACCTGACATGTCTATTTCTGTTGACAACATGACCATAAATCCCACCCCGCAAGTTTGCTGCCTAGGTGTAATCCTTGACTAGGAACTATCTTTTGTTCCTCACATTGACTCTATATTTAAATCATGCTGTATACATCTAAAACACATTTCCAGAATACGCATATATCTCACACAAGACACTGCTATAACTCTAATTCATGCATTCACCCGCATTGACTATTGCAATTCCCTCCTTACTGGTCTTCCCCACTCTCAGTCTCTACATTGGTTGAGTGTTTTTTTTTACCTAATCCAAAATAAAATACTTCTGCTAACCTACAAAGCCATCAACAAAACTGCACCAACATACATCTCATCACTTGTCTCAAAATATCTCCCAACTCGACACCTCCGTTCTGCACAAGATCAGCATCTCTCATCCACTCTTATCACATCCTCCCATTCTCGGTTACAGGACTTTTTTTGAGCTGCACCCACTCTATGGAATTCCATCCCTCACACAATAAGACTTTCTTCTGGTCTACAAGCTATCTCTGAAAACCCATCTCTTCAGGTAAGCTTATAATATTCCTCAACCACCATCTTAACCTCACTAGGGGCCTGATTCATTAACTTAAGAAACTTCTTATTTCAGTATCCTGGACAAAACCATGTTACAATGCAAGGGGTGCAAATTAGTATTCTGTTTTGCACATAAGTTAAATACTGACTGTTTTTTCATGTAGCATACAAATACTTGATAGCTTATTTGTACACTGAAATTTAAAGTTGATATTTGTGTGCTACATGAAAAAAACAGATAAGGCCATGGTCGGGAATTGAGCTCATGACCCCAGTGCCATGAGGCAGAAGTGCTAACCACTGAGCCACCGTGCTGCCCGACAATTATGACATGTATTACTTTACTGTGACTAATGTAAGCTCTCACAGGCAGGGTCCTCTCTACCCTTTGTCTCTTGGCTGTCAGTCCTGTCTGTATGTCCCTGTTGCATTGTACGCTGTTTGTGTTATGCTGTATTGTGCTGTTTATTGTGTTAACTACGTGTATGGCTGTATTTGATTTTTGCTAATTGTATTTATGTATTAGTATATGTATGTATTTGTTTTGTATTGATGCACCGTTGCTGGACAGTGCTGCGGAATCTGTGGTACCATTTATATAAACGATGATGATCATGTGATTAATTCCAATTAACTGTCATAATTTGTAATTATTTGGTACACTGCAACATTTAAGTATGTTGTAACACCACGTATTCATTCATAATATATGACTGCTGTGGTCTGAACTGTGGAAGTTGGTGTACTTAATAAGTTAAATATTTTGTGCATTTATAATGGGAGATTTGGCACTAAATCAAATGGCATCTCTGACTGGTATATAATCTTATTGGTACTGTTTGATAGCATGTAAACATATTGGCAACTTTAACTGGTATATAATTTGTGGGTCCTATGTTGACTGGTGCATCTACATGAGGATCCATCTGTGTGATGAAAGAAATGTACTGGGCATTGTTAAATAAGGATTAAGCTGGGCCAAGGACCAACGGAATCTGTGGCGCCTTATAAATAAATAATAACAATGATAATAATAATGGTTCTTAAATGCTCATGTGGTTAATTAATAACTGTATTAATGATGCTGTCCAGATTCAAAATCTGAAATTGTTGTACTTGTGCAGGTGAGAGCAGAGTGCCGGAGTCACGATTTAATGCAAAAAAAAATCACAGCTAAGGAGCCCAGAATTTGGTGACATACACAATATTTATTGCAGATACGTTTCCAGAAAATGCAGTAAGGTACAAACCAGATGGTGTAGATATAGCACAGGGATTGCAAGGAGTTGCAGGTAACGGGAACATGGCTGATGCGGGTGAACAGGTACCATCCCATCTGAGGCAGGAGAGTTATGTAAGACCTGTCTTGCTGAAGCCACACCATCTTGAGAACTAAGCAGGGCATAAAAGAACAGCATCACCCCACCAACAGTTCTGAATAGGGGTTACAGCTCCTGCTGGGCTGTCAAAAGCTGGGTGACATTGGATTGGGTCCCTACTAAGATGGTATCGGGGAAGTCAGGCTGACACATAACGCTGCTCTTGGGAAAATCAGTCAGCTGGAAAGAAAAAGAGCTACTCTTACCCATAGCCGGATTAAGGGGGGGGCACAGGGGGCATGTGCCCCGGGCCCCCCTCTCTCCGAGGGCCCCCCGCCGTCGCACGCATAACCTCTGATGATTTTTTTTTTCTTCCTCTTTTTTTATTTTTTTTAATGGCGGCGTCGGCGGCGGGTGGGGAGGGGGGGGGGTTGCGGGCGGCCAGGTTCAGGGCTCCCTTCGTTGGTGGGGGGAGCAGGGAAGCAAAAAAAAGAAAAAAAAAAAAAAGATATACTCACCTGATCGCTGCGCCGGCGTCCCTCCTCCTCCCTCCTCTCTGCACTGTTAACACTGAATGACAGGCGTGACGTCATCAAGTCAAGCCTACCATTCTGTGAGGAGCAGCGCGGAGAGGACCAAGAAGACAGAAGAGAAGAAAGAAGCTAAAAGAAAGGTAAGTAAAAAAAAGAAAAGGGAATAACGCAGAAAGGCACAATATGGAGGAAAAAGGGGTAGAAGAGAGGCACACTACTGAGGATAAAAGGGGGAGAAGAGAGGCACAGTAAGGAAAAAGGGGTAGAAGAGAGGCACACTATGGAGGAAAAAGGGGTAGAAGAGAGGCACACTATGGAGGAAAAAGGGGTAGAAGAAAGGCACACTACTGAGGAAAAAGGGGGAGAAGAGAGGCACAGTAAGGAAAAAGGGGGAGAAGAGAGGCACACTATGGAGGAAAAAGGGGTAGAAGAAAGGCACACTATGGAGGAAAAAGGGGGAGAAGAAAGGCACACAATGGAGGAAAAAGGGGGAGAAGAGAGGCACAGTAAGGAAAAAGGGGGAGAAGAGAGGCACACTATGGAGGAAAAAGAGGGAGAAGAAAAGCACACCATGTAGGAAAAAGGGGGAGAAGAGAGGCACAGTAAGGAAAAAGGGGGAGAAGAGAGGCACAGTAAGGAAAAAGGGGGAGAAGATGCACAGTAAGGAAAAAAGGGGGAGAAGAGGCACAGTAAGGAAAAAAGGGGGAGAAGAGAGGCACAGTAAGAAAAAAGGGGGAGAAGGGAGGCACAGTAAGGAAAAAGGGTGAGAGGCACAGCATGAGAAAAAAGGGGAGAGAAAGGCACAGTATAAGAAAAAAGGGTGAGAGACACAGCATGAGGAAAAGGGGGGGGGGAGAGGCACAATAGTGGGGACAATTAATTAATTTAAGATGGGGTGGCTTGGGCGCTACTGAATGTGGTGGTGAGTTTGGGGAGAATGAGGTCCCTTTATTAAATGTGCCTATGAATTATTTAATGGCAGTGACGGTTGCGGGAAATAGGTATATTTCTGAAATGTAAATACTATTAATTTATTGCTGGGGCTGTTTGTAGGGAGGGAAATAGGTTTATTTATTAAATGTGAATGCTATTATTTTAATGTTGGGGCTGGAGGAAGGCCTAATTATTAATCATGGGTGGTACTGATTTAACGCCGGGGTGGCTGTCATTTTCTAAATGTACCCATTTTTTTTTCCAAATAGGGCCCCTAACATTCCAGGATCTAGATAAGCCACTAAAGAAACCTGCAGCACAGGTGGTGAAAGTGAGAAGAACAGGTAGGAGAGAGCAGCAACGTCTGTGAAATGTTGTGATTCTAGTGGGACAATCCCAATTTTTGGTGACCGTTCAATGGTGTACACAACAATGCAGGTTTTTTTTGTCTGTAGGAGGGTGGCCTGGCCATGCCCAATGATGCATTATCAATGGTATTTTAATTTGCGGTATCATTGCTAGTTTTAATGTGCATTATAAATTTTATTTTTAAAGTGCGGTATCATTGCTAGTTTTAATGTGCATTATAAATTTTATTTTAAAAGTGCGGTATCATTGCTAGTTTTAGCGTGCGGTATCATTGCTAGTTTTAGTGTACGTTATCAATGGTATTTTTAATGTGTGATATCATTGCTAGTTTTAATGTGTGGTGTCAATACCCATTTTAATGTGGTGTTTTGGTGATTGTTTTAATGTACAGTATTTTAGTTTGTGGAAGCAATGATTTTTCTTATGCAGACAACCTAAGCGAGCCCTCTGGGAGAGCTGTAAGTGTCATACTGTGGGCAGGGCCGGATTAACCCGAGGTCTAACTGGGCTATAGCCCAGGGGCCTCGGGCATCCAGGGGGCCCTTCAAACTCCTCAGCAGCATTATTGATCGGTCGGGGGCGGGGGCGCCCCCGGCCCGATCGATGCTGCTGAGTACTGTCAGTGCAGTCCTCCGTCCCGGCGCGCTGTAAGCTCCTTACTGAGGAGATCTCGCGAGAGTTCATGAACTCTCGCGAGATCTCCTCAGTAAGGAGCTTACAGCGCGCCGGGACGGAGGACTGCACTGACAGGTAAGTGCTTGGGGGGGTCCTCGCGGGGGGTGGGGGGCGGCGGACGGCTCACATTGGGGGCCTCGCGGGGAATGGAGGGCCCCTTAGCCCAGGGGCCTCCATTCCCTTAATCCGGCCCTGACTGTGGGCTGTAGGTGATGTAATGCAGGATGTGTCCCTATGCCCTCAATTTTAGATTTTAGGGGCCCCCCTGTCTTAAGTGCCCCGGGCCCCCCGAAGCCTTAATCCAGCTCTGCTCTTACCCCCAGTATATTCACAGCACCCAGTTTTAGATCAAAGGAACCAGCTACTAATAGCTGAAGGAGACTTCCAGTGCTCAAAAAAGTCTGCGTATTATGTTTTTATTTTGAACATGTAATGTGGTGAAGTTTGGTGTTTTTCACAATAAAATGTTATGTTTATACAGATTACTTGCCTAGGTTTAAATTCATATCCACCATGAAGAGTACTCTTCCATAGTCACTGGGCACCCTTTTCACCAGAAGATATTGGGATAGACCCTAATTTAATGGGTACTGGGACACTCTGCCAGGTTGGAGTATAATCATATTTTAATCTTAACTGTCTGGTATACAATCCAATGGGTTACTCTGCTGGCTAGTTTATACAATGATAGGGTTACACTGCTGGCTGGTATATAATTATATGGGCACACTGCTGTCTGATATATCTAATCAAGTGTCACTTCAGCTGACCGGTGTCATATAATCATGTATGCACTTTTATAACTTTAATTGAAATAAGATATTAGTGCAAACTGGGAACCGTCTGCTTCCCATGGAACCCCAATCGACTGTAGCCAATATATGCTTAAAGAGCGCTGGCAGAATCACTGTAGCCTGGAATGAACTGTCGAACACAGAATCTGAATGTCCGATGGAACACAGAACCAGGAACACTGGTGGAACGCACGGCTCGGAAGTTTGTTGGAACGCACATCCCGGAAGTTTGTTAGAACGCACATCCTCCAAAGACGTGGAACGCACATCCTCCAAAGACGTGGAACGCACATCTCGGAAGTAAGTAACTGGAAAAAAGACTCTTTCCGGAAACAAGGAGAACGAGAAGAATCTTCTCTCTGTAAGTGTAGACATAATTTCTAAAATTTACATCAAATCGAGTTCTTATTATTTTATTCTCCTGGTTCCTATTACACTCATATAATAATTATTACCTACATGCCAATCTGACTCCTCTTCACAGTGAGATATTACTCTTCTTCTGCTTTTCACACTTGTTTATTTCCTAACAAGAAGTAGCAAATTGAGTCCAGGTTATTGCAACTGGAAGATAAGTGTGGAAAGCAGAAGCTGTGAAAAGATGCTGCCACCCTCACTTTTTTTCTATCACAAATAGGTTCCATTCTCTGTTATTAGAAATCACCCCTCTTTTTGACCCCCCTCTCTCATTTACCAAATACAGGGGGTCCTGCCATTACCTGGGATCCCGTCTGTGCTTTTCATGTGATGCTGCAGCTCATGGTGCATTGGTGGATTAATATGTTCAATATGTCAGAGCAGAAAAATTTGATAGATTAAGTCCACTAGCTCTGAAGTGGCTGTTTTCACATAAACTGGAGTCAGGTAATGCCAGTCACCACTATTTCCTAAATAAAGCATGGCAAGACGTAAAGGTGGGGTTGTCCAAAAGTGGACAGCTCAGTTATATTATACATCATCCCCAGTGAATGTTATCTTCTTTTAAGACCTGTCCTCCTTACATCTTCTCCGAACTTGTGACACTTCCAAATTGGATTTGTGCCCCATTTCAATGGCTGATTTTCCTTGTTATTCCAGCCCAGTGTTCTAATATATACATTTGATGGATGACTTTCAGTGTAAACAGGAAGGTCATACTCTCCCCCCAAAGGATCTTCAGGTAGATTGAATTTAAGTATTCTAATAATGTATTATATTTTCTTATTTTTTTCCTATCATATGTTCACTGATAATTAATTCACACAATGCTATTTATTAACTGTATTACATAATTTAAAATACTTAGGGTGGCGTTCAGAGAGATGTGAAAGTTGAGGAGGATGAAGTAATGTGTGTGAAGATTAAGGAGGAGGAAATCCCTACAGATATCAGCACAGGTAAGTAATAAACACTAAATACAGAAAATAAACACATATTCTCCTTGTCCAGACACTACAACAGTTTATTATTTTACACTCTCATCTGTCGCTACTAACTAATGAGGAAAAAGTATTTGCCCAGTGGTGGAATTAGGAGACATCAGCCTCTATTAGACCCCTGTTCTCCTCCTCACATCATGTCACTGTGTGTTACCAGACAAGAGATCTGACCAGTCTCCTCCACACACACTCTGGTGTTTCTCATACATCAGGAGCCATCAGCCCCTATTAGACTCCTATTCTCCTCCTCACATCATGTCACTGTGTGTTACCAGACAAGAGATCTGACCAGTCTCCTCCACACACTCTCTGGTGTTTCCCATACATCAGGAGCCATCAGACCCTATTAGACTCATATTCTCCTCCTCACATCATGTCACTGTGTGTTACCAGACAAGAGATCTGACTAGTCTCCTCCACACACTCTCTGGTGTTTCTCATACATCAGGAGACATCAGCCCCTATTAGACTCCTGTTCTCCTCCTCACATCATGTCACTGTGTTACCAGACAAGAGATCTGACCAGTCTCCTCCACACACTCTCTGGTGTTTCTTATACATCAGGAGACAAAAGCCCCTATTAGACTCCTGTTCTCCTCCTCACATAATGTCCCTGTGTGTTACCAGACAAGAGATCTGACCAGTCTCCTCCACACACTCTCTAGTGTTTCTTATACATCAGGAGACATCAGCCCCTATTAGACTCCTGTTCTCCTCCTCACATCATGTCACTGTGTGTTACCAGACAAGAGATCTGACCAGTCTCCTCCACACACTCTCTGGTGTTTCTCATACATCAGGAGCCATCAGCCCCTATTAGACTCCTATTCTCCTCCTCACATCATGTCACTGTGTGTTACCAGACAAGAGATCTGACCAGTCTCCTCCACACACTCTCTAGTGTTTCTTATACATCAGGAGACATCAGCCCCTATTAGACTCCTGTTCTCCTCCTCACATCATGTCACTGTGTGTTACCAGACAAGAGATCTGACCAGTCTCCTCCACACACTCTCTGGTGTTTCTTATACATCAGGAGACATCAGCCCCTATTAGATTCCTGTTCTCCTCCTCACATCATGTCACTGTGTGTTACCAGACAAGAGATCTGACCAGTCTCCCCCACACACTCTCTGGTGTATCTCATACATCAGGAGACATCAGCCCCTATTAGACTCCTGTTCTCCTCCTCACATCATATCACTGTGTGTTACCAGACAAGAGATCTGACCAGTCTCCTCCACACACTCTCTGGTGTTTCTCATACATCAGGAGACATCAGCCCCTATTAGACTCCTGTTCTCCTCCTCACATCATATCACTGTGTGTTACCAGACAAGAGATCTGACCAGTCTCCTCCACACACTCTCTGGTGTTTCTCATACATCAGGAGCCATCAGCCCCTATTAGACTTCTGTTCTCCTCCTCACATCATATCACTGTGTGTTACCAGACAGGAGATCTGACCAGTCTCCTCCACACACTCTCTGGTGTTTCTCATACATCAGGAGACATCAGCCCCTATTAGACTCCTGTTCTCCTCCTCACATCATATCACTGTGTGTTACCAGACAAGAGATCTGACCAGTCTCCTCCACACACTCTCTGGTGTTTCTCATACATCAGGAGCCATCAGCCCCTATTAGACTCCTGTTCTCCTCCTCACATCATGTCACTGTGTGTTACCAGACAAGAGATCTGACCAGTCTCCTCCACACACTCTCTGGTGTTTCTCATACATCAGGAGACATCAGCCCCTATTAGACTCATGTTCTCCTCCTCACATCATGTCACTGTGTGTTACCAGACAAGAGATCTGACCAGTCTCCTCCACACACTCTCTGGTGTATCTCATACATCAGGAGACATCAGCCCCTATTAGACTCCTGTTCTCCTCCTCACATCATATCACTGTGTGTTACCAGACAAGAGATCTGACCAGTCTCCTCCACACACTCTGGTGTTTCTCATACATCAGGAGACATCAGCCCCTATTAGACTCCTGTTCTCCTCCTCACATCATATCACTGTGTGTTACCAGACAACAGATCTGACCAGTCTCCCCCCACACACTCTCTGGTGTTTCTCATACATCAGGAGACATCAGCCCCTATTAGACTCCTGTTCTCCTCCTCACATCATGTCACTGTGTGTTACCAGACAAGAGATCTGACCAGTCTCCTCCACACACTCTCTGGTGTATCTCATACATCAGGAGACATCAGCCCCTATTAGACCCCTGTTCTCCTCCTCACATCATGTCACTGTGTGTTACCAGACAAGAGATCTGACCAGTCTTCCCCCACACTCCCTGGTGTTTCTAATACATCAAGAGGATGGATCAGTCCCATTTTGCCTAAGATCAAGTTTATCTGTTCTATTCCAGAGGGAGGAGTGACAAACCCTCTGATGGGCTACCTTGATTAGAGGCCAGGAGGTGCTTGTGCTCCCAATTTCTCTCAGGACAGAGTAACATGTACATGGTTGGAGGATACCAAGAGCACTGTTGTGAGATTTTCAAAATCACTAAAACATCAAACAGCGAATGACCTCCAAGCAGAGGTTCCAGTAAGATGAAGCTACTCACTGCTTTGTGCTCTGTTGTCAAAGAATTAGCATCCAATATGTAAAGAAGGAGCCATAACTTTTGCATACACCCTTATCATCCTTTACCACTTTACCACTAGTCACACATTTACACCTCGTGACTGCCAGTTAAAGAGCAGATATATGTGCAGGTGTCAGGCAAAGCTAACTACTGTAACCTGCTTGTGTCAGGGAGAACAGCTGTAAGTTAGTGATTGGTCATTCAATGAGCCATGAAAAATTACATGAGATTCTGCCATGTTCAGTGGGTTGAAACCTTAGGATAGTTCGGTTTAATTACTTTGGGTTTCATTTTGGTGTAATGGATTATCAACCAGGAACCAAGCCATGACCCCTTTTCCCCGTGATGTTGCAGGCTTTTTGTTTTTACACATCAGCTACAGGATGCAGTAAATTTAAAGGCAACTTCTCGCCCTATTAAGTCTCTAAGCGATCAGGACAGGGCTCATGTTGTGTAAAGTGTATGTTACCTGGTGAGGAGGTGGGAGAGATTGTAGGGTTACCATTCTCTAAAAGTAGACAGATTGTAACGTGCAAAGCTTTCGTTTTTTTAGGCTGCGCCTCTTTTGGCCATGCCACACCCCCGATAGTGTTTACAATGTCCAATATATAGAATGCTTCCCAGTGCAATTAAACTGAATGCAAATAAATATACAGTAAGCAATCCCTATTATGTAGTATGTCCCAAAAAAATGCTAATTCAGCTTAGAACCAGCGTATGGGGGACAATGAGCCAAGTAGGATGGAGAAAGATGCCTGCATCATTGCTGGAATCTGCTTCTTATTGGTTACTTTAACAGTAGCCATGAACTGATCATTGTCACATGTGGTTCCTGTCCTCCTTCACTCCTCTCCCTAATGATCTACGTGTCTGGGCCAGATGGAGTGCAAGAGGAACAGATAGAATAATCCCAGACCACACGGAAATTCCACACAAGTTGTCTTTGAAAGAGAGGACAAATCAGGGGATTAGTGGATGAGCAGCAATCATAAGGGGGTCTCTTAAAGAGAGACGTGCCTATATAAACATTGCATGCAGTCACTGCGTGTGTCCTTGCAGATGGATCCAGTAACTGGAGTACACCAGAGAGAAGTCCCAGTCCTCATTATTCACAGGATTGTGCAGAGGAAGATCTGAACCTGATCACACATATGAAGGTATCAGCAGTATATAACTTTATTTCATTTTCTATTTATTTGTTTCTTTTGGTCAAATATGGACAGGATGTATATTATTATATATAATTATTTAGATTGAGAGGTCAAAGGAGTGCAGCTATAGTGATCTATTAGTACCACTACACGACTATTATGATAACAATAAAAAATTAAGAACACTAAACCAGCGCCTATAATATAGTGCAATGATAATGATTTATGTACTCTCAGCTGAAGGTGTTAAAGCACATTCAGCCAATTAGAGGCTGCTAGATAGTCATCATCATCATCATCATCATCATCATTTATTTATATAGCATCAACATATTCCGTAGCGCTTTACAATTGGGGACAAACGTAATAAACTAATAAACAAACTGGGTAAAACAGACAAAGAGGTGAGAAGGCCCTGCTCGCAAGCTTACAATCTATGGGACAATGGGAGATTGACACATGAGGTTAAGTATACATTTTGCATCTTGGCCCTGCCAGACTGCAAAGGTAGGGTGACTCATAAGCTTAATGATCCTGTCACACAACAATGTTGGTCCGGGGGTAGTTGTCTTGTGTGAAATTGTGTAACAGGCTAAAGGTAGTGAGGTTAAGATGGTGGTTGAGGAATATTATAAGCTTGTCTGAATAGGTAGGTTTTCAGAGAACGCTTGAAAGTTTGTAGACCAGAGGAGAGTCTTATTGTGCGAGGGAGAGAATTCCATAGAGTGGGTGCAGCCCGAAAAAAGTCCTGTAACCGGGAATGGGAGGATGTAATGAGGGTGGATGAGAGACGCAGATCTTTTGCAGAACGGAGTTGCCGAGTTGGGAGATATTTTGAGACAAGAGAGGAGATGTATGTTGGTGCAGCTTTGTTGATGGCCTTGTAGGTTAGTAAAAGTATTTTATATTGGATTCGGTAGAAGACAGGCAGCCAGTGTAGAGACATACAGAGTGATTCAACAGAGGAATAGCTATTTGCAAGGAAAATCAGTCTTGCCGAAGCATGCAAAATAGATTTTAGGGGTTTGAGTCTGTTTTTGGGAAGACCAGTAAGGAGGGAATTGCAATAGTCAATGCGGGAGATGATTAGTGCATGAATTAAGGTTTTAGCAGTGTCTTGTGTGAGATATGTGCGGATTCTGGAAATGTTCTTTAGATGTATGTAACATGATTTAGATATAGAGTCAATGTGGGGAACAAAGGATAGGCGTGAATCAAGGATTACACCTAGGCAGCGAGCTTGTGGGGTGGGATTTATGGTCATGTTATCAACAGAGATAGAAATGTCAGGTATGCTCTTGTTGGCGGGTGGGAATATTATTAACTCTGTTTTAGAAAGATTAAGTTTGAGTTGACGAGAGGACATCCAAGATGAAATGGCAGAAAGACAGTCAGTTACACGGGACAACACAGATGTCGAGCTATCAGGAGAGGATAGATAGATTTGGGTATTATCCGCATAGAGATGATACTGAAAGCCAAAGGAACTTATTAGATTTCCAAGAGAAGCGGTATAGATAGAGAACAGCAGGGGACCTAGCACCGAGCCTTGTGGTACTCCAACTGATAGGGGAAGCGGAGCAGAGGTGGCTCCAGAGAAATTAACAGTGAAAGAGCGATTAGAGAGGTAAGATGAGAACCAGGATAGAACTGTGTCTTGAAGACCTAGGGATTGCAGCGTTTGTATGAGAAGAGAGTGGTCAACGGTGTCAAATGCAGCCGAGAGATCAAGGAGAATTAGGAGAGAGTAATGGCGTTCAGTCTTAGCAGTGATCAGATCATTAACAACCTTGGTCAGCGCAGTCTCTGTGGAGTGTTGAGAACGAAAGCCAGACTGAAGAGGATCCAACAGGTTGTTTGCGGAAAGAAAGCGTGCGAGGCGAGTGTAGGCAAGTCTCTCTAGAAGCTTGGAGGGGCAAGGGAGCTGAGAGATGGGACGGTAATTTGAGAGAGAGTTTGGGTCGGAGTTTTGTTTTTTTAGAATAGGAGTAATCACTGCATGCTTGTATAGTGATGGAAAGATGCCAGTAGAGAGTGAGAGATTACAGATTTGAGTTAGAGGTGAAATGAGCACAGAAGACAGGGATCTACCAATTTGCGAGGGAATAGGATCAAGAGGACAGGAGGTAGAGTAGGAAGATAAGAAGAGCGTAGAAATTTCCTCTTCATTTGTGGGGTCAAATGAAGAAAGGGTGTCAGAGGGTAGAGGGAAGGAAATGAGCTGATGGCTTGTTGAGGAAGAGGATACCATTTCTAGTCTGATCTTGTCAATCTTGTCCTTGAAGTAGGAAGCAAGATCCTGCATATTTTACACCAACTCTTCAGTACCTGTAAGAGATACAACTCCTAACAGGAGTGTCTGATAATGGCCTGTATGAAAACATGTGCTTCTGTGGACTTCAGTCTGGATGCTTTTGATTTATTGCAAGAGCAACCAGAATTGGCTCCAATTAGTGACAACAAAAATGTATGTACAGTTATACACACCTGATGGACACTGGTCCATCAGAGTGGATGCAGCATTAACAATGACCTGAGCTGGAGAGTGACTCGGAGAGATGGGAGGTCTGGAACCCAGTGATTGTTATTTACGCCTCTGGTGACCAATAAGGTTCCTGATGTATGGAAATATTTAATTCCTTAATTAGATATGTATAGGCCAGTGGTTCCCAAACTGGGTGCCGTGGCTCCCTGGGGTGCCATGGTGATCTCCCTGGGGTACCGTGGCCAGGGCTGGTGGTAAGCAAGGCGGGTGATTACTTGGCAATTATTTTGGCTTAGGGGTGCCTTGAAAAAATTATGGAGACCCTAAGGGTGCCTTGAACTAAGAAAGTTTGGGATCCACTGGTATAGGTGGTGGACAAAAAAAATGGAAACAGCAATATTAAGCCACTTAAAACGTTGTTGAGCCACTATATGTGGACAGTACAACCTGTATATGATGTATGAACATTAACCAATGTCTGGAATTGTGGAGAAGGATGCAACTCTAACTCCACAGCCCTGAGTTCTTGTTTCCAGCAATGAAGGCTTCTGGTCACTTTGTAAGGCTTTGGGACGAATTCCCATGACTAAGGCTATACGGCCAAACATACGTCAGATCACACGTCACGTATGATGTCACGGACCCGGAAGTGAGAAGCCGGCAAGCGGCGGGGAGCCGCGTCTGCTCCAAATGAATGACATATCCAAACTTGTTTACATTCCGTCCCCCTTGTATTGAGTTATCAGGCATAATAGGGGAGGATTTGAATAAAGTGGAGGGTAAAAACAACAAGTGGAACATGTACCACTTAGTGAAAAATATGTGAAATACAATCAAATTCATATGATTCTTAGACAGCGCTAAGTCACTCTTTTTAGGGTGTATTGGCAAACAGAAAAACTACTTATCCTTACATCACCGTAGAAATGGTTTAATAGGGAGATTGCAACTGTACCTTTTGTTATTATCATAAAAACGGATGATTCATAAAAGTAAAATATAAATCTCATAGTGGAAACGAATGAGAATAGCATTATAAAAAGAGAACACTATATATAAAGACCTTCTTTCTAAATAGAAATATTAATATATTTTGTTTGTTGTTCCTTATTTGACAAATACAATGTCCAATATCTATTAACAATTGGCGTTTCAGATATCCCCACTAGTATTATTTTCCTTGACCAATAACTCTAAGGCAAATAAATATTAGAATGTTCCCCATGGTATAAGGGTCCCCCTCCTTAGTACCAATGATACACTAAAGCAACAGTGCTACAAGGTTACTTTGACAACTAGGACTGGGATGATGTGTAATAATAAGTAAAAGGATATGATTCTTTAATGTCCGTGGAGTTACTGTTTGGAGAGTGTAATTGTAATAAAAGAGAATATACTATATTATGTAGACACGAGATTCAAACATCCTTATTATAATAAACAATCCTCATGTCAACATTCATAGACACCTGGATAATAATATTTGTACACCATCCCAGACCGCCTCACTGATTGTTTTGCAAGTTGTGAAATATTAGTTCAAAGTTACCTTGCTATTACATAATATCCACAAGCCAGACCATAAGGCGCAATTTCCTTTAGCAGTGATGTCATTCCAGATAATATTATTGATATAGTAGCGTTTACTTAAACAGGAAACTGTAATATGACATCCAGTTTACCAGCATTAGAAAGTATCCTATGGTGAAATAATAACTTTTTTTAAAGCAGAAAACCTGGATACCCCTTTTGGCAGACCTCTAGGTTATCCAGTTAAAACCAAGTGACATATTTTCTCTTTCAGGAAGAGAAAACCAGGATCTGAGTGAGCGCTTTATTATACCTATATTATTATATGATGATGCATGCCCTACTGTAAATTATATGGATATTAGAAGTTCCCAAGGAAATTTGTGACCATATAAGGCTGGAGGCAGAATGCTTTTATACTGATAACAGAAATCTGAGGTTACATTTAATATATGTAATAATTAACAGTAGGTGGCGCATTACTCCTTATAATATACACCTATTAGTTATTATTAATGAACACTGACGTAATGATATCAGACCTCACTGATTGATGTTGACCAACTTTTATGTATAATGGCGTATTTGTTTTTTGAGATGACATATTAAATAAATAAGAAGTCTTTTTTGAACAATTAAGTACTTCTGAACTTGACTTATATGTTTTTTTAATAGATTATTTTTATGCTTCCATTATTCTATATTAGAGAAAGAGAGATAGGCACCTAGTTTTTGGGAGCGGTATATATATATACACACACACATATATATATATAATTTTTTCTCATTAATGTTTATTTTAGATTGTACAGATTAATATGTGAGCGTTGGTGTTTCATCTTGTTTTTTTTTTTATTTATTAACCTATGTTGTTTGTTATATAGGAGGAACACCTAAATATTGTGGTAGTTGATATTGACCCTGCAACTGAGGGAGATAATGTGTGTGTGAAGGTTAAGGAGGAGGAAACTCCCATAGATATAAGTACAGGTGAGTAGTAAATATTAAATACAGAAAATATTCACATATCCAGTCACTATAACAATCTCTTATTCTATCCCCTCCTCACTACAGACTAATGAGGAAAACTTTCTATCCTCAAATACATGGATTTGTGGTACTTACACTGGGAGTACGGCTGGTAATGTAGCCAATAAAGAGATTTTTTTTACATCCCTTGACCTATAGATATATATACCTGTAGATACCTCATCTTGCTATATTGAGGAAGACATAAAGAGGAAGAGATTGCATTATTCAACAGGATTTCCTGTTTTTCACACACTATCTGGTTGAACCAACACACATGTATAATAGTATTTTAAAATTGTGTTTTTTTTTATTATTTAATTGTGTTTAATCAAACGTATTGGGGCATATTTATTAGCTAGCACATTTATGACACAATCATTTTTATTCCTTATCGCAATTATAAGGAATTAAAGATGAGCATTTATTAAAAGTGTTCTGCCGGGACAGCAGTCACGATAGACTGCTGTCCCTGAGAACACACAAGAGTACCTATATTCTATCTTCTCTATGGTCACTTCTCTATGGTCACTTCTCTATGGTAACTTCTCTATGGTCACTATGGTTAGCCATCGGGCGCAAGTTCCGAAAATCTCTGCTTTTCAAATTTTGTTAAATCATGAAAAATAGCAGTACCCATAGAAACCTATATCCCATATCTCTGATATCGGCTGCGATCCCCAGTTATTAATAGAGGGGATATTTAAAACTGCTGTTTTCGAGGGATTAGGAGCTTGTTAAATAGGCCCCATTGTTTTAAAATACTTTTTTCATGTTCAATATAGATAGGATTACTTAGCATTAGATAAATATTAAACATGAATGGTTAACAGTAGGCAGAATATTAACTAGCCTGTATGAAAACACTAATTAATGTTTTTTGCCTACAGACAACTGTACATTAACTTATAAGAAATGTTATCTGAACAGCCATATAAACAGTTTACATTTATAGCTGTATAGTTTATTATATTTTCACCTTTATTTATGTCTGCATGAAGTCAGCTATCTTCTGGGCATCTGTGATTTTTCATACGTTTGAATGAAAGTGTGAATAACACATGTACTGACTGGAGAAAGCTCACTTTACATAGTCTTTCTGTGAGGAAATTAAACCAGCCTTCCTGTTGGTTCCAATATCCATATTTAGCCTAACTTTACTACAACTAATGGACCGTCAATTCTCCAAACCCCAAATCAGGAATCAAGAGAGGGTTGTGTCTTGTTATCCTTCATAGACAATTCATTTTACCAAGAATAGTGTGTACCAGGGAATATTTTCATGCATACATAAAATGTGTATGGTAACATAGTTTATGTATCCTGTTTGAATGCTTATTGCTGCATATTTTTGTATGATGTACACTAGTAATTTATCTGACAAAGCTCAATGTTTTACTTTCTATTCAGGCTCTGAAGAAAATGATATTCGAAATAGGCTTCAAGCAACCACCAGCATTGTTCCAAATGTCAAAGATCATAATGCAGATACATTGTCTGACTCTAGGACAAATGGACAAGTTTACACTATAGAGAAACAGTATATATGTTCTGACTGTGGGAAATGTTTTACCAGCAACACACGTTTCATTGCACATCAAAGAATCCACACTACTGAAAAACTATTTTTATGTCCTGAATGTGGGAAAAAATTTTCATGCAAGAAAAATCTTCACAAGCATAAGAAAATTCACACAGTAGATAAACTGTATTCCTGTCCTGAATGTGGGAAATGTTTTGCTTGTAAGTCATATGTTCAGGACCATCAGAAAACTCACATTGGAGAGAAGCCATTTTCATGTTCTGAATGTGGTAAATGTTTTAGAAATAAATCTGATTTTGATATACACCAGAGAATTCACACAGGAGAGAAGCCATTTTCATGTCCTGAATGTGGGAAATGTTTTAAATCAAAGTCAGAGTTTGTTCTGCATCGTAGAGTCCACACAGGAGAGAAACCTTTTTCATGCTCTGAATGTGGGAAATGTTTTACTCAAAGAGCAAGTCTTGTTAGACATCAAAGGATTCACACAGGCGAGAAACCATATTCATGCTCTGAATGCGGGAAATGTTTTTATATTAATGCTCATCTTATTAGACATCAGAAAATTCACACAGGCGAAAAACCACTGGAGTGTATGCAATGTGGGAAATGCTTTAGACAAAAATCTGAATTTTATATACATCAGAGAATTCACACAGGAGAGAAGCCTTTTTTGTGTTCTGAATGTGGCAAATGTTTTAGGGTGAAAGCACATCTTGTGAAACACCAGAAAACTCACACTGGAGATAAACCATTTTTGTGTTCTGATTGTGGAGAATGTTTTAGAGTGAACTTACACCTTGTTAGACATCAGAGACTTCACATAGGAGCAAAACCATTTTCATGTTCTGATTGTGAAAAATGTTTTACTACCAATACCTATCTTGTTAGACATCAGAAAGTTAACCATGCAAAGGACATTTTTTGATGACTTGAAAGTGAGAAATGTTTAACTGACATTAAAAAATGTTTTAAACATGGGGGGCCCAATTTCAGATGCAACTTGCACGCCACTTGCGTTTTAAAAAAGAGCACAGAACTGGGGCATAGTTCTGACTGTATTCAAATCCAAACAATCTAAAGTTGCGTTTCTATTTGAATCTGGATGGAAGTACACTCTGCCTAAACTTTGTATGTAGACAGACAAAACAGACTGCAAAATACACATAAGCGCCACATCAGAAGACATTAGAAAAAGAAAAATAATTATAAAAAAAAAAAGAACATTAACAATATAATCAATAATAAAAATATGGATTTGAATTATATATATATATATTACATTAAATACATAAATAATGATATTTTTATGTGTAATCTACAAACAATAGATTTATAAAGTATACACGTTTTCGTTCCTACCTTTTTTGTTTTTTTAATACAAAGACTATGCCATGACAATCATCACTATCAGTCGGCACATACACCTGCCCTGTAGGTTATACGTATTTTACAGAAACACAGGACTTGAATCCGACACAGGCATCCGCATGCCGTTACTGTACATTGTCGACATTCATCCGCTCACTCCCTCCCCTGTTCCGACCTTTAAGTCATTGGTAATCATAAGTGCATAAGTGTAATTTGTGAATTGCATGCAATTGCCTTTATTGTCGAACGTTCCGTTACTGAGTATGCATAGAGCTATTTCAAGATACGACATGCAATAGGACTTACGTCCAAGCATGAATCAGGCCCGGGATTTCACACTGATAAGAAATACTTTATTTCATAGCAAAAGAGGCAATCTGAATGCATTGTTATTGCTTTCATCATAGGGTAACAACTTTTTTTTTTTTAATTTTGTAAGAGAAAAACAAGAAAAGATGCAGGAAAAACTGCCCATGAGCCCCACCAGACAGTTCATACCACATTTGTAGGAGGTAATATATTTTTTTTAAAAAAGGAACTAAACTGATGCACAGTGTATTTTAGTGTTCTTATGTTTGGATGTACCGTAAAAATGTCTAAATAAAGTATGAAGCGTGCTTACCTCCTACAAGAGTTTATGTGTTAGATCTTTTTGTAGACTACAAGTAAGATACATTTAATTTTTTTGCTGCTATTGTGATACTAATATTTAATCTATAGCTATGCGGCGCTGCGGAAACCTTGTGGCGCCCTACAAATAAACAATAATAATAATAATAGACTCATAGTGAGGGTAATGATCACATAAAAGCACATTACTTTGCACTCACTCTAAATATCATTGTGCCCTTTATCAATTTATTAGTGATAAGAAAAAACAAAAAGGAAAAAGCCCTATAACTTTTATAGATCACTTACACAGTAATGTAAAATAATCCAGCGGTGTCAGAATGTTGCGGTTTTGTATTAACACTGCAGTACACCTGTTTTACCAGAGGTGCTGCTCTTGTGTACCTTTGGACTATTTTCAGCTCACCTGCAGGAGTTAACCTCCTTCCCTGGATTGATCACCTACACCTTCCGCACTGACTTTATATACCAGCTCCAAAGGTTGCACCCTGCTGGTGATTGATTGTTGTTTCCTTGGAACTGTGCTTTGTTTTGTTGGACATCCTGCTATTAGTGTTCTAGTCATCCTAATCCTATATTCCAGTGATTTGACAATCTGCTTATCCGTGTTTTGTTCCTGTGTTTCCTTGGGCCTGTCTGTTACTATTATTCAGCTCACATTTTGTCTACTTATTCCCTAGATTTTCCTGGTATTTATTATTTATACACTTGCATAGCGTTATTGTTTTGTATCCTGTTATCGTGGACAAGACTCTGTTTATTTATTTTTTGATGTGCCACTATCGTCAGTTCTAAACCTGTTATTTTTCACCTACTCCTCACAGAAAATGATAAAAAATAGTAAATAACAAGTGATTAATACAATGGATATATCGGCAGATTCAATTCCCTGCCCCATAGTGTTCACTTACATCTTGAAAAACATGTAACCAATTGAAAAACTTTTTTTTAAACGTAAGTAAAACTTATTAAGAAAGATCCATGATTTGCTCTAAGGAAGAATGCCATCACATATGAAACACGTAGCATTTGAAACAGTAAACCAATTACTCAAATAAATAAAACTAAATCAAGCAAATCTGCAAGGAACTTTAGAAAAGGAAATTTTTGAAAGAAACTCTAAAATATACAATGTGATTAAGTTTTTTTTTTTATGTAAAAATTACATTCTGGCCACTATAAATTATCACAGAAAATAAGTAATCTGGCACTAGAAGTACCAGCAGGCTCTGGCAGCCATGTGTATGCTGGCACTTAAAGTTCTACAACCTCAGCATACCCTAGCAGTGTATGGCTACTAGTGCTTGCTGAGACCAGCGCAAGCTCAGAACCAGGAGATATGCTGAAGGAGCGAAAGGACCGAAACCTGGGATGTTTAGGTTTGGTCTGGGAAACTGGAAAAAAGGAGCTTTTTTTCCCCTGTAGTCTGTGATAGGAGCTGGTCCAATTGTGCTCCAAAAAGGGAAATGCCATCAAATAATACGGCTTCAAGAATGCGCCTGGAATACACATCCGCGGACCGAAGACACAAAGATTATAAAAAGGCATTTAATCCTTAGCCATTGTTTACTGCCCATTGCAATAATCTCTGGGCCTTCATCAAAGGACCTAATATACATTTCAAAGACATCCATTACTCCCATTGATCATGTGTAAAAATGTCCCTCACAAGAAGAAACAAATTTTCATGATATGAAAATGTCTTAGGTTACTTTGCAGTTGTTGGCAGGTTATACATGATACATGTTAGATTCCCTCTCCTTCCCAAAATGTGTGTCCAAGTTAGTTAGATGGTATTCCAATTGGAAAATATACTCAATTTGAAATCAAGGAATGGCTTTCCATGAAAAAATATTAGCACTGTGCTCATGGATTTCCGCCCTCGTTATCATAGGGGTGTCCACAAAAATGTGTTAAGTGCAATCAATATACAGAGAAACCAGGTATAAGTAATGCAGGAACGACGTATATACATGAACTATAAAACCACTGTACACTTTGGACCTAACACTCCATCTGGAAAAGTAAAAGGCAACATACTGAAATAAACTTAGATTATAAAAGAAAGGAGTGGGACTTAATTTCAGTGTTATTCATGTGTTAGTTTATTCCAATGAGAAAGGGTTCTGTTTGGATCAGAAATGTCAAAATAAACCAATCGTTGCAAACCAAGGAAATAATGAAGCTCCAAGAGGGCATGCATATAATATATAACACACACAAACACAATTCAATGGAACTGCGAAAACATAGAAATAGAAACTTATTCCTGGTGAAACCAATGATGCATCATATGAAATATCATGAGTGCTAAGCTGTTATTTACATGGGTTGTGCTATGTTATTTCCTGAGACATGACAATTTTTTTTCTTATTTTGCAACTTTTATTAAACATTGCAAGACTTAAAATAGAATACATAGTTGACAAGATTAATTCAGTGACTGACAAAGGGGTGAAGAATTAACTTATGTTTCACTAAATTTGTTCATTAGATTAAATAGTTTCCATTTACAAATAATTCAAACGTGTTTCACCTGCATAAATGTGTATAATCCTCTGATGTTTAACAAGACTATGTTTGTGTGCAAAAGAATTTCCACAATACGAACATGTAAATGCTTTTTCACCTGTGTGACTTCTATGATGATATATGAGAGCTGATTTCTGGGTAAAACATTTACCACATTCAGAGCATGAAAATGGCTTCTCGCCAGTGTGAATTCTCTGATGTTTAACTAGAGTAGATTTTAGTGTAAATGATGTTGCACATTCAGAGCATGAAAATGGCTTTTCACCTGTATGAATCTTCTAATGTTTGAGAAAACTTGATTTATCTGTAAAACATTTACCACATTCAGAGCATGAAAATGGCTTCTCGCCAGTGTGAATTCTCTGATGTTGAACTAGAGCTAATTTTTGTGTAAATGATGTCCCACATTCAGAGCAAGAAAATGGCTTTTCACCCGTATGAATCTTCTGATGTTTGAGAAAACCTGATTTATCTGTAAAACATTTCCCACATTCAGTGCATGAAAATGGTTTCTCACCAGTGTGAATTCTCATGTGTTTAACAATGTATGATTTCTGCATGAAGCATTTTGCGCACTCCGAGCATGAAAATGACTTTTTACCTGCGTGAATGTATTTATGTTCAATAAGACTTGATTTATTTGCAAAACATTTCCCACAATTAGAACATGGAAATGGTTTTTCTCCAGTGTGAATTCTCCTATGTTTAACAAGATTGGATTTTGTTGTAAAACATTTGCTACATTCTGAACATGAAAATGGCCTTTCATTTGTGTGGATTCTTTGATGTTCAATAAGAGATGAATTCTGTGTAAAACATTTCCCACATTCTGAACATGAAAATGGCTTTTCACCTGTATGAATCCTCTGATGTTTGACAAGACTTGATTTATCCAGAAAACATTTCTCACATTCAGTGCATGAAAATTGTTTCTCACCAGTGTGAATTCTCAGATGATTCATAAGTTTTGCATTTCGGGTAAAACATTTCCCACATTCTGAACATGAAAATGGCTTTTCACTGGTGTGAATTCTCAGGTGATTCATAAGTTTTGCATTTTGGGTAAAACATTTTCCACATTCAGAACAAACAAGACTTTCTTCACCTATATTAACTGTTTTATATGTAACAATATCTAAGTTATCAGGCAAATGTCCATTGGGTTTAGAGGAATCAGATGATATATCTGCACTGGGAAGCACTGGTTGTATATTTTGGGTAATGATGTCTTCTCTTCGAGAATCAGTTCTGATGTCATTATCTTCAATTTCACATTCTGGAGATAAAAAATGTTGACACCTTGAGGTATTTCTGCTGTTGTGTCCATATCCTGGAAATAACATATATGTGTAAATATGAATGTTTGTAGTAGACAAGTTATTTTTACAACAGATACTTGCAATGTAAAAACATATTATTTTACTACCATGTCTACTGTACGTCTCCTTCTGCTTTAAGTTACAACATCCCTCACATACTAAGGTTAAGTTACTAGCTACAGAATACGTAGCGCATTTAATTTTTGTCCAAATGCACCAGTTTGTCTTTTTATACATAGATACTCTCACTTCCTGGTTTGGGAATCACTCCCCAGCAAATGCACCGTGCAACCATTAGCGGGACTACACTGCCCGATGCATGATGGAAAAAGTACAGATGTTACTTCAAATTCCAAACCCTGGTTTATTACAACTGATAAATGAAACTCAAACAAGCAAACAAGCAGTATTTTAGGATAAATTGGGACTCTCTTAAGCGTTTCTCAATTTTTTGGTGTTTCAATGTTCTGATCACATTGTGATTTGTATGCATAAAAACACACTTTGCCATATAACAGCGAGTCTGGTTGCTGTAAAAGGCATCTCTTTAAAAGTATAGACAAATATCTGCCAAAGATGTGTAAAAATTGAGTACTGCTGCAAGAAAAGGGGCCTAAATGAGTATTTTTTACCCCTTCAAGAATATGTTAATATAGTGTCCTGTAACGGGAAATCTAATTTTTGTATGTGGGAGTAATACAAGGTACATGTGTGTCTAAACTGCATGCAGAAAAGAACACTCTGAACATCTTGGGGTAACTGGGCGTTTCACTTTTGTAAATCCTGATGAAGCTGCCATAACGTGCTAATTGATGCGTTTCTCATATTAAAAGGTGCATTTGCTCAAAAAACAAACACAGAATTTGACAGCAGATAGGAACCACTGGGCCCATCTAGTCTGCCCAAATATGATGAGATTCCATGGCTGTAAAGCGATATTTCTACAGCTTCGTAAATGATCCTTAGAGGCTGCAGGACAAAGAGCATGATGACTAGTATATGTATACCGGGGAGTGGGGATGGGACACTGAAAGACTCCCACAGGGCATAATAAGGAGGAACACCCCTGCAGGGACTTTGACAGTAACCAATAATTATTATTTAAACATTTGTTCCTCCTGTGGCCACTCTAACTCTCTATAATAAACACAGACATAGCGTCTGTGCTTGATCAAGGATTCCATTTTCTGTTGAGCTGCTGATCAATTTAAGTGAGATTATAAACTCTACTGATCGCCCTTTTGGTATCTGACCTGGCTATATTCCTGAATGCGCCTCTCAGCTTTCTTTCTTAACCTTGAATCATTCCTTGTGCTTGAGTCAGTCACACCTCTCTCACTACGAACTTGCCAGTTCATCATCATCATTTATTTATATAGTGCCAACATATTCCATAGCGCTTTACAATTGGGACAAACATAATAAACAAACCGGGTAAAACAGACAAAGAGGTGAGAAGGCCCTGCTCGCAAGCTTACAATCTATGGGACAATGGGAGATTGACACATGAGGTTAAGTATACATTTTGCATCTTGGCCCAGCCAGACTGCAAAGGTAAAAGTGACTCATAAGCTAAATGATCCTGTCACACAACAATGTTGGTCAGGGGGTAGTTGTCTTGTGTGAAATTGTGTAACAGGTGGTAACAGGCTAAAGGTAGTGAGGTTAAGAGGGTGGTTGAGGAATATTATAAGCTTGTCTGAATAGTTAGGTTTTCAGAGAACGCTTGAAAGTTTGTAGACCAGAGGAGAGTCTTATTGTGCGAGGGAGAGTTCCATAGAGTGGGTGCAGCCCAAAAAAAGTCCTGTAACCGGGAATGGGAGGATGTAATGAGGGTGGATGAGAGACACAGATCTTTTGCAGAACGGAGTTGCCGAGTTGGGAGATATTTTGAGACAAGAGAGGAGATGTATGTTGGTGCAGCTTTGTTGATGGCCTTGTAGGTTAGTAAAAGTATTTTATATTTGATTCGGTAGAAGACAGGCAGCCAGTGTAGAGACATACAGGAGTGATTCAACAGAGGAATAGCGATTTGCAAGGAAAATCAGTTTTGCCGCAGCATGCAAAATAGATTGTAGGGGTTTGAGTCTGTTTTTGGAAAGACCAGTAAGGAGGGAATTGCAATAGTCAATGCGGGAGATAAGTGCATGAATTAAGGTTTTAGCAGTGTCTTGCGTGAGATGTTCCATGTTTGCTCTTTGCCTTTTATAGCAGACCCACGTTCTGCTATGAATTTAATCATAAAAATCATTCATTAAACGAGCTTGAATAGTGAAAACGACTCATTCTCATGTTTTGTGCACTGTGTGTACTGCAATGAGCATGGAGAAAGAAAGCCAGAGAATTGTCTGAGACAAGAGATTATAGTCAAGCATAGACCATCGCTACAAGGATACAGATCAATCTCCAGAAACATTGATGTTCTCGATTGCACTGTATGTAATGTTATTAGTACGTTTAAAGGCCCATGGCAGTATAGCCAACCTCCCTGGAAACAGAGGTATCTCCTTGATCGACGATTGCAGAGAAGGATTGTTCAAATGGTGGAGAAATCACCTCGATCAACTGCCAAACCGTACAAAGCTGGACTACAGGATTAAATTCAGAATAATAAAAAACAAAGGTCTGGAATATTAATAGAAGAAAAATTGTTGAGACCAAATACTTGTTAATTTCACCTAATGCTTAGAGAGAATTGTGAGTTATATGAAAAAAAAGATGAAGGGTTCCAATAATTTAGGCCACGACTATTGCACTGGGAAACATGTGGGTCATAAGAGAGAAGTATTGACAGTTAGAACATTCACACACTACTGCTAAGTCACATTTTTTTAGTATGAGAAATCAGCCTCTTGCTTGCTGAGTACAATGTCGGTTCAACCCCAAGTATACAACTAAGCTTGAGAAAAATCACTGCACATGAGTCAGATCTCTTGTCTGGTAACACACAGTGACATGATGGGAGGAGGAGAACAGGAGTCTAATAGGGGCTGATGTCTCCTGATGTATGAGAAACACCAGAGAGTGTGTGGAGGAGACTGGTCAGATCTCTTGTCTGGTAACACACAGTGACATGATGTGTGGAGGAGACTGGTCAGATCTCTTGTCTGGTAACACACAGTGACATGATGTGAGGAGGAGAACAGGAGTCTAATAGGGGCTGATGTCTCCTGATGTATGAGAAACACCAGAGAGTGTGTGGAGGAGACTGGTCAGATCTCTTGTCTGGTAACACACAGTGACATGATGTGAGGAGGAGAACAGGAGTCTAATAGGGGCTGATGGCTCCTGATGTATGAGAAACACCAGAGAGTGTGTGAGGAGACTGGTCAGATCTCTTGTCTGGTAACACACAGTGACATGATGTGAGGAGGAGAACAGGAGTCTAATAGGGGCTGATGGCTCCTGACTCCACCTTGGGTCAGATCTCTTGTCTGGTAATACACAAGGACAGGATGTGACGACAGAAACAGAATATGTGAATCTTTTCTGTAACTAGTAACTATTACTCACCTGTACTAATACCTGTAGGATTGTCTTCCTCCATAATGGACGCACTCTCCTTCAATCTCTGTATCAATATCAACTACCACAGTGTGTATACTTTCCTCCTAAATGACACACAAAATACAGCCAATCACTTCCCGTAATGTTTGGTAATTAATAGAAACTTACAAAGATGTTAGATGAAGGTGATCATGGTCAAATAATTGCAATTGTTATGGATGACCTCAGAAGCATTAAATGAGGTGTTTTATTTCATTAGAAGAGGACAAGTTAAAGACCATCTCCTCAGTTACAGAAAAGCAGCTTCTGACTTACAGGCCCCTTTAGCTTTTGAGATTGAACACACTTTGCCCAGGGGAAAAGGTTGCAGCTATTTGGGAATAATATTGATACAATTCTATAAACTAGAACATTTTGGATGGTTGATATAGTTCTTAGGTTATTTTATTTATTACTCTTTAGATATAAAATAAAGGCTATATTATGTTAACTTATTTATATGGTTTACAGTATTTACATAGTATTTTGCTTTACATTGTAAATACATCTAAAATTAAAATAAAAACAAATCGGATGTAGGGTTTTATTTTAATACAGAAGTCCGTTTGACACCACAATCTTCCTGCACCGATTTCACCAGAGCCTCATATCACTACTCTGTGGCCTCCCTTCCCCCCTCACATCATGATACTCCCTTATCCTCCTACAAGATCAGCACTCTCCTCTTCCGAAATATTGTGCTGTCGTAAACATTCTAATGATCCGACCATCTGCAGGTGTAATCTATCCCCACCCACTTTATTCAGATAAGCAGGAGATGAATATTGAATATAATACGGTAATCAGACTCTCGACAAACTAAAAAGAAAGTTCCTGGCTACACTGGGTCAGTTAAGCTCCAATTCATTCAGCAGTAATATTGGATTCAAGCCCTATACAATGAGAGCTGCGCTGTTTCTATGTCAACAGGACGCTTCTGGTCAGATACTTAAATATTTACTAAAGTATTTGTGTTCTTAAATGTATTAAAGGGTTTGTTCACCTGTAGAAAGCCCTGCTGTTCAAAGACAACTGCTCTGTGGGAGTTGCAGTTGCATTCTAGTATCGGTGGGGGTACAAGGGTCCCGCTGAAGGGGTAGGTGGCCTTAAATAACAAGGGCTGCCCCCTTTTTACTCCTGGGGGATGATGGTATCAATGTGCGATTTTCTTAGGCGCGTTTAAAGTCACTGATTTATTAAACAGCGTTTTGATGTAAAATCGCCTAAGATGTGTTTCTTTCAAAATCACCATTCTCAAAAACGCTACAAATCGCAGTCCGTATTTTCTCCCACTCTAGCTATACAAATCGCAAAATGTATGACGCTACGATTTTGCAAACTCGCTCGAGATTGAATTAAAAAGCTCCAGATAAAACACGTTGCTTTCTATAGGAGAGATGGCAAACACATCACTGTTACACTCTAGGCCAATGTTAATATAACAGGAAGAGGCACAATGAAAGTTTCAATAAACTATCTTTTGGTTGTAGAGGAGCAAAAATGATTATGAATTTTCTTACTGGGAACAACTTATTTTAAGAATAAATTAGTGGTCCAAATATAATTATAGCATAAATGTAATTATTTTTAATGGTTTTTTTTACAGTGCCTTACTATCAGCAGTGGGGCCATATGTATATTTTTATGATATGTCAACACTTTACTTTTAATGGTGTCCCCATCAGGAAATGTTCAGACTTGTGACACTACAAGTGCTCATGTGCATGCTGACAGTTGTAAGGCACTGGGGAAAAACAAAATAAAAACACTTACATTTAATCTATAATTACATTTCCAATGAGAGAGAGAGAGCAAATAATATATCACTACAGTATAATATTACACTAAGGTGTGTTATAAATACAATTAGCTATATTCCTTTATTATAATATGCCTGTTCCAGACACAACAAATATATATATATATATATATATATATATATATATATATATATATATATATATATATATATATGTGGGATAATGTACTTTATATTGTAAATTAGAGTTTTTAGTTTATTCTTATCTATAGTTAAAAGCTGTATGTTTCTTGTACTGTGCAAAATTCTGACACCCAGTGTTGTGGAGATGACCTGCAGGTAATCATCCTGATCATCCTTTTCTGTGATCATCCTTTTAGTACATCCCACATATGTAATATTTCCGGGCATGGAGGCGCCCTCCAGATTCAAGGCCTGGAAAGCCAAAATTTCTGCCAAATGTTCTATTCGGGCATTCTTCTTTAGTGTGTCATAATGGTAGTAAGATTTGAGGAAATAAGGCTGGCCCAGATGGAAGAGAAATACTATTTACGACCATGGCCTTATCTGTGAGGAGTTTGTATGTCCTCCCTGTGTTTGTGTGGGTTTCCTCCGGGTGCTCCGGTTTACTCTCACACTCCAAAAACATACTGGTAGGTTAATTGGCTGCTATCAAAATTGACCCTCATCTCTCTATCTCTCTGTCTGTGTGTGTGTGTATGCTAGGGAACTTAGATTGTAAGCTCCTATGGGGCAGGGACTGATGAGTTTTCTGTACAGCGCTGCGGAATCGGTGGCGCTCTATAAATAAATGGTGATGATGATTTACCTACCAATGGAAAAGTTCAAAAGGAGATGCATAACCCTTTTATACGATCAGGGTCTTCAGGCAAACCCAAAACTTCCACCTGCCAATAAATGTTCAGAAGATATTTTTGAACAGCAGCTCACAGGACAGTGAGCAGCAATAATGCATCAGGAAAGCCCACGCCATTATCAAGTTGGTAAAAACCCCCAAAACAATTAGGTGCACGATCAGCTGCCAATCATGGTTTACGGAAAACAGTGTAAACTCAATATCCTCCTGCGCATGACCCCTGCCTTCTGAGGTACTTCGCCATAAAGGTGGCAGCATGGTGGCTCAGTGGTTAGCACTTCTGGCTCACAGCACTGGGGTCATGAGTTTAATTCCCGACCATGGCCTCATCTGTGTGGAGTTTGTATGTTGTCCCCATGTTTGTGTGTGTTCCCTGAGGGTGCTCCGGTTTCCTCCCACAGTCCAAAAACATACTGGTAGGTTAATTGGCTGCTATCAAACTGACCCTAGTCTCTCTCTCTATGCCTGTGTGTGTATGTTAGGGAAATTAGACTGTAAGCTCCAATGGGGCAGAGACTGATGTGAATGAGAAAGAAAACTTCTTCCTTCTTCAGCCCAACAACCTTGATTATGATATTTCCCACCAGATTCACTTACACTCCGGCGCCTCTTCTTCATAAGCCAAACTGCCAGCACATAGTTCTACAGACATCCTCCTTGTTCCCCTTCGCCTTAAGGACCTTATGACGCACGTACAGGGCGGGGACAAGGGACGGGCAAACTGCTGCCAACGGCGGCTTCTTTACCTTCATTACCCCGTGTAACACAAATCGGGCTGTATTACATTCGGGTTTCGTGTTCCATTTCTCTTTTTATGTTCTCCGCATTACTGTCGGCCTGTGAGTCCCAATGGTGTCCCAGGTTCTCCAGCGCTGACAATGTGATGGAATGCAGAACTCTCATTTGTAACGCAGAACCCGGCTATGGAACGCTGAACTCGGCTGTGGAACGCTGAACTCGGCTGTGGAACACAGAACCCGGCTGTGGAACGCTGAACTCGGCTGTGGAACACAGAACCCGGCTGTGGAACGCTGAACTCGGCTGTGAAACGCAGAACTCGGCTGTGGAACGCAGAACCCCGCTGTGGAACGCTGAACTCGGCTGTGGAACACAGAACCCGGCTGTGGAACGCTGAACTCGGCTGTGAAACGCAGAACTCGGCTGTGGAACGCAGAACCCCGCTGTGGAACGCTGAACTCGGCTGTGGAACGCAGAACCCGGCTGTGGAACGCTGAACTCGGCTGTGAAACGCAGAACTCGGCTGTGGAACGCTGAACTCGGCTGTGGAACGCTGAACCCGGCTGTGGAACGCAGAACCCGGCTGTGGAACGCTGAACTCGGCTGTGGAACACAGAACCCGGCTGTGGAACGCTGAACTCGGCTGTGAAACGCAGAACTCGGCTGTGGAACGCAGAACCCGGCTGTGGAACGCTGAACTCGGCTGTGGAACACAGAACCCGGCTGTGGAACGCTGAACTCGGCTGTGGAACGCTGAACTCGGCTGTGGAACGCAGAACCCGGCTGTGGAACGCAGAACCCGGCTGTGGAACGCTGAACTCGGCTGTGGAACGCTGAACTCGGCTGTGGAACGCAGAACCCGGCTGTGGAACGCTGAACTCGGCTGTGGAACGCAGAACCCGGCTGTGGAACGCTGAACTCGGCTGTGGAACACAGAACCCGGCTGTGGAACGCTGAACTCGGCTGTGAAACGCAGAACTCGGCTGTGGAACGCAGAACCCGGCTGTGGAACGCTGAACTCGGCTGTGGAACACAGAACCCGGCTGTGGAACGCTGAACTCGGCTGTGGAACGCTGAACCCGGCTGTGGAACGCAGAACCCGGCTGTGGAACGCTGAACTCGGCTGTGGAACTCAGAACCCGGCTGTGGAACGCTGAACTCGGCTGTGAAACGCAGAACTCGGCTGTGGAACGCAGAACCCGGCTGTGGAACGCATGACCTGGAACTTGACAGTAAAGGCAACTTCCTGTTCCAGAGTATTAAGGAAAAGGGGAGTGAAAAGCCGTTTCCGGTAAGTGCTGATATTATGTCTCTACATCTACATCATCATCTACCATTCTTCACAGATTTAAATTTTTTCTTTTATGACTAAATGTCGACCAAGAAAATACTTTTACAGATGAAGAGTAAAGGTCTCCTGACAAAATTAAATGGTCCAAACATGATTACCTGTCCATATAAATAATAATAATAATAATAATAATAATAATAATAATTATATAATAATAATTAATTAATATAATATAATAAGGGCAGTACTAACCAAGCAAAATAATAATGCACAAATCCATTTAACACTTATAATGTAGAAATTACAACAGTGCTTGCCCTCAGAAGCATAACATACATTTATTAATCAGTCAACATCAAATAGAAGAACAAGAATCCAATCCACATATTAGAACAGTGGTGTCACATAATGATAATACAAATCCCCATAACGTGTCTTGTTTAATAGATGGTTGGAATTGGTTTATATTAGAAATAGAATTATGCTCTTTTTTTTTTTTTAAAATCCAGTATTTTTATTGAAATTTTTTAAGATATAAACATACTAAGCAACAAAAAGAAAAGAAAAACAATCGCATACATATCGGAATTAAATGACGGAATTTACAAAATTACATTAAAGCAGAATAATAATAAATGTGCTATATTCATTCAGGATCATACATCGTAAATGCTTATACATAAGTATGTTACACATGCAGGGTTTATTACATGGACTCAGATACTTATTATAAGAACTGCGGTAGCCATACATTTAAGTAGATAGAGCATCTGTACTAGATGACATAGGATAGAATGGAGACTCTAACCATCTGTACCATATATTCTCAAATTCCTTCAGAGCCTGTCTGCTAGTATAAACAAATCTCTCGTGCCTTATGGTGGTATTGACCAGTGCCTTCCAATTTTTAACCGTGGGACTCGTCGGGGCCAACCACAGCCTCGCTATGCAGACCTTAGCCAACATCAATAACTGTGAAATGTACATTTTTGTCAGTTTATTAACTGTCCCCTTCAATCGGAGCCCAAAGAGACAAGTGGCCGGTGAACTAAGAGACACTTCAATTCCAGTAACCTGAATACATCTCCTGATCCTTCGCCAGAAGATTTGTATACATGAACACCCCCATAGAAGGTGCCAAAAGTTAGCATTGATCGAATTGCATTTCGGACAGTTAGGGGTAGCATCTGGGCGAAATTTTGCCAATCTAATAGGGGTAAAGTAGGCCCTCTGTAAGATAAACACCTGTATTTGTTGAAATTTTAATGATGAAGTATAACCTTTAGTACTGTCTGTAACCATTTCCCACTCCTTGTCTGATAAAGGGCCAATATCTATTTCCCACTGATTCCTCAAACCATCCAAATCATCTGCAGTGGATTCATACAGAAGACATGAATACATTCGAGAGATCAGACCCCTATAACCCAAGGCCTGTAATTGTTTCCTCAGTGGATCCACCCCAAACACCAAAGTCTCCCCTTTAAATTGTGTGTTTAGGGCGTGTCGTAACTGAAGGTAAGAATAAAACATTGTTCTGGGTACAGAGAATTCCCCAACCAACTGTTCGAAGGATTTAAGTACATTTGTATCATAAAGCTGACCTACCGACACCACACCCAACCGAGACCACTCCCTGGCCCTCTTCACTGTATTCAACTTCTCAAATTTCTTTGCCCCCCAGATAGGAGTATATGGATCAATGTCAGTTTGTTTCATTAATTTATTACAGATTGTCCAAATCTTAACTGCCTGAATCAGGAGCGGAGGAGCCCGCATACCAAGCCGCCCCGCCAGCAGTGACTGTAAGGGAGTGTGATTAGAATTAAATTGGTGTACCAACACCCAATGTAGCTCATGGTAATCGGGGTCCGAAACCCATGCCTTAAGGTGGACCAATTGAGAGGCAAAATAATATAATTTCAAGTTAGGAAGTGCAAATCCACCAGAAGATCTGGATCTATACAGCGAGCTGAGCTTGACCTTAGCCCTTCCCCCTCCCCAAACCAATGAAATCAAATAGCTATCAATGCATCGGAAAATGGAGGGTGGAATATATACAGGTGACTGCTGGAGTATATATAAAAACTTTGGCTGCACCATCATCTTAATTAAATTTATCCTACCGGAGACAGAAAGTGGGAGCTTCTTCCATACATGAGTTTTTTCTTTAATGTATTTGATCTGGGGCCGCAAATTAAGTTCTACATATTCAGCGGGGGTATTAGAGATCCATATTCCCAAGTATTTGAATTTCGATGCCCATTTTTACTGTAAGCCTTCTGGCATTGTCACGGGACACTCCCATCCCAGAGGGAACACGTTAGATTTATCCCAAATAATTTTTAGGCCGGAAAAAAACCCAAATCCATCAACCACCCGCAGCAAATGTTTTAGGGAAGTGTCGTGATCTGAAAGGAACAACAGCATATCATCTGCATATAATGCCACCTTATCCTCTCTGTGCTCTGATCTAAGTCCCACAATTTCTCTATCATGCCGGATCTTACAGGCCAGCGGCTCTATTGCTAATGCAAACAGGGCCGGAGACAACGGGCATCCCTGTCTAGTACCCCGCTCTAATTGAAATTGTTGAGAAAGATGCCCATTGACACAGACCCGCGCCACTGGATGTGAATACAAAAGTTTAACCCATTTTATAAATTCCGGGCCCACTCCAAATCGGGACAATACCTCCCACAGGTATGGCCACTCCACCGAGTCAAACACCTTGGCTGCGTCCAAGGACACCACAACTTCGCTCTCAGAAGAGGGTGACCGCACCTGCAGGAGAGTATACAGCCTTCTAAGATTGATAGACGTGGACTTGCCCGGCATAAATCCCATCTGATCCGGATGAATTAATTCCAGCACCACTCTACTTAACCTCAAAGCCAGTAATTTTGCTAGAATCTTAACATCATTTGACAAAAGTGAAATCGGGCGGTAGGACTCGGGGTACAACAAATCTTTCCCTGACTTAGGCAGCACCACAACTATTGCCTCTGCCATTGAAGGGGAAAGAGCGCCAATCTCACCCAGCTCGCTGAATGTATCCAACAACCTAGACACAAAAAAGGGCCGGTGTTTTTTATATAATTCAATTGGGATTCCATCTACTCCAGGGGCTTTACCATTAGGGAATGACATAATAGCTATATCAATCTCTTCAAGAGTAAAGGGTGAGTCCAAAAACTCCCTACTATCATCGGAGAGGACAGGAAGGGAGATACCATTCAAATACTGCTGTAACGTATCCATGTCATATCTGACCTGTGACTTATATGTATTCGTGTAATATTTATGAAATACCTCAACAATATCAGGCATCAGATACTTCTTAGCCCCACTGTCATCACAGATAACCGGTACTGCCGCATCCGCCCTCTCCGCCCTTGTCAGATAAGCCAGGAAGCTACCATTTCTATCGTCCTCTGCATATCGTACATGCTTAGAAAACAGAAATTTATGTTTGGATTTCTCAAATACATACTCTACCCACTCTCTCTGGGCCAACTGCCATGTTCCCCTTGCAACCTCAGTTTTGTCCGCAATGTATTGTGCTTCTAAGGATTTACACTTTTTCTCTAATATCTGTTCTTTTTGTCTGGACGACTTTTTAATTTCAGCTATGCCAGCAATTAATGTCCCCCTTAGGAAAGCCTTAAAAGCGTCCCAAACTATAGGTGGCCTTGCTGTTACCAGATTATCTACAAAGAATCCTTCCCACTGTGTCACCAAGGTCGCTCCTGTACCCATCAAGGAGAGCCAGAAGGGATTTAATTTCCAAAAGGACTGGCCTCTATCAATTGCAAAATCAATAGATAGGCAGAGGGGCGAGTGGTCAGAGATTCCCCTAGCCCTATATTCCACGCTCCTCACCAGCGGTACCAGAGAGTGTGACAGCAGAGCCAGATCAATTCTTGAAAATGCATTATGTGATGTAGAAAAGCAGGAGAATTGGACATCTTCTGAGTGCCTCAAACGCCATACATCTACTAACCCCATTTCCTCAACCAGAGCAGAAAAAGCCGACTTAGAGTTGCCAACTACAGCTTTTTTCTCTCGCCATCTGTCCACCTCTCCATTTATCACATTATTAAAATCCCCTATACAAATGACTGGAACATCTGGGAACAATGCCATGAATTCTCCACATTTCCTTAACACCTCACCATTATACGGTGGGGGTATATATACAGCTAACAGAATCACCGGAACCCAATTCATCAGTACAAACCTTCCCCCTGCATCCACTTGAATTTTTTCCAAGGCCCTATGTCCCAGCAGTCATCAACTGCCACAGACTGCCTGTAGTATTCCTCTACCCAGATGCTCAACTCTTTCTCTCCCAGTCTCGGGTAAAATGGCAAGAGCACTATCAAAACAGGTACACTATGTACAGCAACTATTCGGATGCACAGTTTTGGGTACAAAAGTTTCTTTATTCCACTATAACGGAGATCAACAGGATATCTGGGATGGAGAGCTCGTAACTGTGCTTGCTACTCCATGCTCGTCCAGGCCACGCCCCAGAATTATGCTCTTTTAGTTTTGATCTTATGTAGTTTGTTCTCCTAAAGTATCTAGATCTCATAATTATTCTAGAGATCCCTCTCCTGTCACAGACCGTAATATGCATGCCACTTGAAAGCACATCAATGGGTGGGATTATGACGGCACTTTCTTTCACTGCTACCTCCAGAATACAGCATGTAAATTTTCTATAGTGATTACTTCAGTAAAAATAGCCGTAGATATCTAATATACCGTGTGTGTGTGTGTATATATATATATATATATATATATATATATATATATATATATATATATATATAATTATTTGGTATATGAGGCACTTCCCCCTGTCTCCCTTTTATGCTATCCCCGACAAAAGTTGTACACTAATGAAACGTTGAAATTATTGGAATAAGAAAGGACTTTTGATGCTTCTTCATTGCAACAAATCCATAGTGCCTCTTATACTGGATCTATATGCAGCACTATGATTTTTCTGAAGGCGACCACTGCGGTCAGTTTATTTCATAAGCTTGAGTGCCAAGTACAGGACACTTTTATATTCTTAGGTGAATTCAGTACCACAGTGAAGGAAACTCACCTGCTTGAAATCTAATTATTTCTTACTACTTTTAAAAGGTCTCAATTTTGTCCGGGCAATTTAAAGATTTCTGTGTGGGAAAAACTACTACTTTATCTTTTATGTTTTATTCCACTGGGTGAAAGTGACAAGCGGGGGTGGGGGGGATTCAATTGCCGGCGTTGTGGTGCCTGGATATCGTGCCGTGCACATTACCGGCAATTACGGTAGAAATCTCCGCTCATTTTTTCTCCATCTCCAAGGAGGTGCAAGGAAAGATGAGGGGAGATTTTGACAGAAGTGTCACCGTAACGTCTTGAGAAACTTCACGACGAATTGAATCCCCCCTGTAGTCTTGCGGCAACAACTGTGAAACAGAGGCCAGTCAGGGTTCAGTTGGTAGAGGGAGGTAGTGCATGGGGTGTGTAAGAGAGACATTTCCAGAGCTGGTAGGTTGGAGTCAGTTAGAAGAACAATGAGGTTGTTGGAGTCTAGTGATATGAGAGGATTCCTGTGAAACATTGTGAGCTGAAAACTGAGGAAGAGACAGACAGGAGACAAGTAAAGTACATTATCGTCTAGAAAGATAAAAGTTAAAAAAAAAAATATAAAACACAGTAAAAGAATAAAATTTGGGAGTGATGTAAGAGATAACCAGAGATTAATCATTCAGAGAGAGAGTGGGGAAGTTATGGTGGCAAATAAATATAGGACCTAAATAATGAAGAATTTTTTGTTTCATGAATGAAATAGAAAATTACAATTTCATTAATTCAGAGTTTGTGGTCACAGATGACCTTTGAGAAATTTGTGTTAAAATGTGAATTTATGACCACAGGAAAGATGGGTAATTATTCTAAAGTTTAATAAGAATGAGAAAGTGATAATCATTGACTGGAAACTGACAAATAATACACATGCATTCTTCGGGGGCTGGGCAGAAAGCTGGAAAACACTGTTTAATATTTTTGTGTCTTTTTTTAGTTAGTAGCATTTGAAAAAGTGACCTGTTTCATCTCTGTTTGCAACAATACAGACAAATCTGTTATGGAATACATTATTAATGATCATAACATAAATATATATCAGTAGTTGTTTATTCAACCATAGGAGAGCATGATACATATTTAGAAACATACTTAGTCACCCATCTCACTCACTATTCCTAGACTCTTTCCTACTTTCATATCTACTACATTTACTATAGTTCAACACATTACTTAATGTATTATATCTGTATCTGCAAAAGGTCACCTCAAGGTCAGCCCCTCCTTCTAAGACCAGAGCCCATTCTCGGAGTCTTCATGATGGACAAGGACAGGAGTCACATGACCGAGAAGATATTAAATCTCACCCTGGAGATCATCTACCTGCTGATTGGAGAGGTGAGGATTATGGGAATGTCACATTGACATCCCTACTGTCTCATTCACAACAACAGGGACCTGCTGAGAATTAATATGAGATAATAAACCCCAAATCAAACCATGAAGGTAAAATGCATTACCCAATGTTTACCTGAGGATTCCACTGTAACACTGTTAAAAAGTACAGTATTATTTTCCTACTCCATTACATACAGCCGCAGCTCATCCTACATCCTTTGGACAGTGTACTGATGGGATCTGATAGAGGTCAAAAAGCTGGTGCTGAATCTCCAATTGCTTGCCCTGGCCTTGTGCATGAACAAGCTAATCCATAGTGTATTTCTGCAGTGCAAGTCTGCCATACTGCCAGTCACTCTTCGCCTCTTTAATTAGAGAAGCACCTTACTCCTAACATAGCAACCTGCTGCAGAGGAGTGAAATAGAGCTTGATGGACACAGTTAGTCATGTTTATGCATTACAGTTATTTTACATATAATATTCAGCTAAGTAATAATCATCTCTTAATATGTATTACTAGTTGAAGTCCTCGGCGTTGCCTGGGTTTAAATCTTCCATTTATTAAGTTATCAATGAGTTGGATGTAACCGTCAACATTTTAAAATTAATTATCAGCTAAGCAGCTCTTCCAACACACCCATGAGGTGGCTGCCCAGTGTCGTTTTTGTTTTTATATTAAATGTCATCCAAATCCATCCAGTGGAAGGCTCAGAACAGGCTCCCCGGGTCAAAGTTCTGTCCAGCGTACACCAACTGGAGGTCCGACTGGGAACCTAACCACCCTAAAACCTGTCCAGGATCCAGGAATTGGTCACCCCACGTTGGTTTCATGCCAATCTGGTTGCTTTGTCGCATTGTCGTTATGTTGTGTTGTTGAGAGGTTTCCTTCCAGCAGTCAAAAAACTGTTTCCAACTAAAAAATGATGTCTTCAATATTTGTTACATTGCTGATTACTTACTTTTTCGATACTAAATAATCATGTAAGACTTGGCAGCTTTACCTCGACAACTATGGAAGATATTCGCCAACAAGCAAGAAAACAAATTATATATATATATATATATATATATATATATATATATATATATATATATATATATATGGTGTGAATGAGTTCTTTTTATATGTGGAGCATAAGTCTCATGATAACTTGATATAACTACTAGGCTGACATTTTGCAGAAGGGATGGTTGCTCATTGATGTTTTCAATAAGTCCTGTTATATGTAGAAATACCCAACAGTGGAGAACAAGTGTAGTGAACTTGTGAGCCCCATCATGGAACCTCCACCTCACTCACTGATACATAAGAGAAACAATGACCAGAGGATTCTAGAACTCACCAACAAGATCATTCAGCTGCTGACTGGAGAGGTGACTGCTGGGAATGGGACATTATACAGTAACACCAGGGGATGTGTCTGGGTGATGACTGTATCATTGTGTGTGTCAGGTTCCTATAAGGTGTCAGGATGTCACTTGCTATTTCTCCATGGAGGAGTGGGAGTATTTAAAGGGACACAAGGAGCTGTACACTGACGTCATGATGGAGAAGCATCAACCACACTTTTTACCAGGTAAATTACTTTCTATCACCATAGTCTTGCACCATCAATATATTAAAATTATTTTGCTATTAGATAAAATAGTCCGATACGTTTTTTCCCATAAAATCTATATAACCTGATATATAAAAATAGAGTTTAGGAACTGAGTATTAGTGATGAAGAGTCTGATTAATTAAGGATAATAAGACAAATAAGAATGAGTAAGTTTTCTCCTGGGCCAAACCATGTTACAATGCAAGGGGTGCATATTAGTTTATTATTTTGCATATAAGTTAAATACTGGCTGTTTTTTCATGTAATACTTGATAATTTTATTTTCACACTGAAATTTAAAGTTGATCTAGGACATGTCCGCCTATCCCAGCTATAAATCTGACCCCACATTTAAAATTTACATCCCCCTTCAAAGCAATATGGTGTTGTCAAGGTGCAAAGTTACTCATTTAGTTTTGCTTTCCTTTCCTTAATGAATCCGGCCCGAAGAGTCTAATCAGATATCTGTGTAGGTCACTACATCCTCTGATTAGTCCTCTATGAATAATGTACCCAGTCTCTGTGTGACCCTCATACAGATGGATCCAGTAAGAGAAATACACCAGAAAGATGTCCCAGTCCTCTTTATTCACAGTATTGTACAGAGGAGGATCACAATATCCCACAAGTTTACCAGGTAGATGAAAGTGTTAGAACTTAAACATATGTATACTCTACAATTTTGTTAGTAAATAAATCAGAACTCTTTATTATATTGTATAATATTTAGAATGAATATTTAAGTGATAAGAAGCTATCACAGATTGAAAATGGAGAAAAGACCGTAAAGAAGGATGATCAGAGTAACAAGGAGGTAGTTCCTGAAGATGTAATCACAGGTGAGAGACAAATGGTAAATTGAGTGTAAATCCTGTGATCATTTTGAAGATTGAGAATGTGATTACGCAATTTAAGCGTTCAATATGTGAATGTTACATACATGGGTAGATGGTAGTAGCGCTAGATAGTAAAGGTTATTCTAATGTTTGTTTCATTCAAGGACACAGACCTCTTTGAAAATATTTTGCTCCAATCACATACAGAGGATAATCATATATTGTCTTGAAATAGGTAAAGTATGGTTGTTTGGATTTAGTAAGAGACTGAATTTGTAGGACTATATACTTTGTAAGTTATATGCTGCTAGAGGGCTATAGAGAAGAAGGAAAGGCATTATTTCACTTCAGGCCCCATTTTGTAATTCCACATGGCTTGTAGTCATTTTTCATCGTGTCAGAAGGAGCTCCATTTTGTAAATCCAACTTGATTTTAGTCTTCTTTTGTTTGGGTCAGAAAGACGCCGAATTTGTAATTCCATCCATAACATGCTTGATGACGCCCACTTTGCTTGTATCTAATACAAGCAACCTGTTGCAAATGAAATAAACAGAGCCCCAAGCTATATTTATAGTCTAAGGGTAATTCCCACGCCGTGCTGGGAAAGGTACAGGAGTAGCGGCTAATGACGGGCTTTGGGTAGTAGTCTGGCTGGTAGCTGGTGAAGATATTGCCATTGGTAGACGTGACAGTATTTGCCCATAAATAGAAGTGAAATTTCCAGACATTTCCCGGACTGCCCCGGTTAGATTATTTATTCCCGTGCTGATGTGAACCAACAAAGTGTCTATCCGCTCCATAGTGGTACATAAGCGATTTTGCTGGGTCTTGATATGATGCAAATCTCTAAAGCCTTTGGTAAGTTACTTTTGAATACCCCACAGTGAGTCCTGATAAAATTGGACCAAATTGGCCTGCACGTCTCTAAACTGCCAGATGGACTGTGCCAAAGTGGGCATCTCCTTGCCTCTGTGGGGGATTCTCTGGAGTGGCTGGTGGTCCGGATTCTCTGTGTCTCCAAAAGTGACACTGGAGTCGTGTGCATCTGATGTTCCTTTGGAAAAAAAATTAAAAAGAAAATTATAACCATTCTGTAGCAGTTACAGGTGATTTACTTTACAGGCAAATAATAGCATGTTTTTTCCAACACTACAACATAGGTGGATTTACCTTCTGGGGAGTCTTCCTCCTCATGGGTTTGGACTGCTGGTGCTGGTGTTGTCTTCTTTTGGTCATAGCCTGTGTGGACGCACATGTGAAATTTTTGCTATTAAGATTTGTTTGATGGAAAGATTACATTCACCATGGCAAATAAAAAAAAACATTTTTAAAAGCATTCTGATTGGCAAGGTGCAGAAAAATCCAACATTTACATACTGCAGGATAACTGCTCAAACATAAAGCTAAAGATTCTAAACATTTGCACCATTATACAGCACTCACCAGCCATTTGTAGAGACACAGGTCTGTCAGTGTCCAGCACATTAATTCCCTTGAGGAGCTCTATAGGGATGAGCTGCTTGAACTTCTCCTCGTAGGTTGTATAGGTCATGACAAGAGCAGGCCCACCTCCAGTCCTGGCAGCTGCTCGCTTCTCCTGGGCCATCTTGTCCTTGACTCGGGGCTTGATGTCGCTTATGCATTTTCTTCAACTCTCAGTGGTGTGCTTTATGGGGCCCACTGCATTAACTTACACATAATTGGGACACCAGCTGCTTCTTCTGTGCAAATGTGGTCTTTGCAGCGAGGCCCCCCAAAATCCTCTCATACACTGGTATTAAATTGCTTATGAGGGCACAATTTTCTTCAGAACTAAAGCTCCTCCTCACTTCTTACCTCCTCTCTCTCCTCCTCCCCACTCTCCCTAGGCTCCTCACCTCCCATTCCTCTCACCATTCTGACAAAGACACAGAGGAAATATAAACCAAAAAACAAATAGACTGATAAATAAAACACAGGGGAAATACAAAACAACAAACACTATACACTCACAAGCAAGGACAGGGAACAAACAGTAAACAAAAAAAAAAAAACCCACCAGAAAATTAAATATTAATAAACACACACACACACACATTAAGACACACAAGGGCAACTAAACAAAATTGGTATGAAATAGACAAACCGCACTTTTCTTACTCCTGAACATACACTAATCTCTCTCCTACAGTCTGCATAATATGGGTGGGTCCTAGATACAGGACACGTTAATAGCACTGCACAAAATTATAGGATCATCAGGATCTAACACAATTGAAAATCAGCCAATCGGGGTGCCAGATAACGCAAAAATGATTGTTCAGACAAGCTACAGGTTAAAATGGCAAAGCAGTAATAAGTAATCACAAACAGCGACAGCGTCAGAAACCAAATTTAGGATTATATTGTAACGCTCTCATCGGACATTCAAAGGTACACGCCCGTTTTTCTGCCTTTTGTAGCGAGCTGCATTTATCCAGATGTACCCACATGCTGACATGCACATCCCAGCTATCTGGCATGAAATGAACCTTAATTAGCCGCTTATATAACTTTGGGCTGTCCAACGCTTAGACACAAGGTTTAGGTTTTGTCAATTCTGTCTGCTCAATTTTCATTGGATTGATCCTTGATTTTCTGACCACTGATTGCTTGCTGCCTGACCTTGACAATTGCTAGTTACCTGGTCTACACTTCCATTTACTGATTTAGCACCAGGGTATTGACTCTGGCCTGTTGGACAATGAAGTTGGCAAAACTCAGTCTATCAGTTTGTTCCGTACTGGTGAGTAACTACAGCTACGTGTACAAGACTTTGGGACAATGAAGCACATTTACCTCTATGTGAAAAAGGACTGCTTGAGGTGACTAGCTTGCCAACTGTTGCACACCAAATGATTTAAAATAACACATAGTGATTAATAATGGTAAAGAGGAATTCAGTGACTAATATACTGCACTTAGATGACCCACAAATCAAGAATTTCATTTGGCTTACACTTTGGGGTTTGTATCTGAATTAGGATGGTTAGGGGCTTGGTGGCATTACACCTGTTACACCTTAGTCAGACAAGCCCTGTCCTTTCTTTATTACATTTTTGTTACAATGTATTTGTTATTCTCTATCTCACAAATTGCTTACCTCTTACTGGGAATTTCAGATTTATTGATTATTACTATAATATCAGAAAAAGTTGATCTCCCATCCACTGATGATTAAACCCCTTTTACAACTGAAGTCTTTAGTCAGAATCTACTGCTTATCAAGCACCTCTCTATATGAAACAAGCTTGATACAAACATATTAATTTGCATATTGTCCCCCATTTTTAAAATGAAACTATTTTCTGAAAGCAATATATTTATTAAAGTTGAAGTATACCACACATTCCTATTAGGTAATGCCAATGTTGTGATTTTCTGATATCTAATCTGGTATTACAGATAGGTGTCTCTTTCTTTGATTAAATGTATTGTTTTAACTTATTACTTATACTATTATTATTATTGATATTAAGTGCGACCCTTTGAAGGTTAGAGGGCCACCCATGCAGCCCCTGAAGTGTAACACTACACTACCAACCATTATAAGTAGTAGCTAGATGTAGCTGTTTAATTATCCTTCTCTCAAGAACATGCCATGGTCTCTGATATTGGAAATATTATTATGTAGTCACATTGAAGGCTCATCAAAAGTGTATTTTGCCTGACCCTCTTTACTTCTCCCAATAACAAACATTTCTCTGTTGTGAAAATATCTTCAACATGAAACATTGTTTGTCGAAGGTAAAGTTATATAAGGTATTTATTTTTAGGGAATAAGCTCCCTTTTAAAAGTTGCACATTTGTATTTTTTCTCAGATTGTTTATCTGACCAGTTTTGTTTCTTTTTGCTCTCCAGAATTTGAGGTAAATGGTCATCAAGCTCCCCAACCAAAGATTCATAATACAGATTCTTCATCATCTAATCCTAGGGCATATCCACAAATGTACACTGGATGTAAAGAGTATATTTGTTCTGAATGTGGGAAATGTTTAACTGACAGTGCACAATTTATTGCACATCAAAGAGTCCATAAAGGGGAGAAACCATTTTCATGTCCAGAATGTGGGAAATGTTTTAGACTCAAATCACAGTTTGTAATGCACTGTAGAATCCACACAGAAGAGAGAGAGTTTTCCTGTGCTGCATGTGGGAAATGTTTCACTAGTAATGCAAAACTTGTGAAACATCAGAAAATTCATACAGGGGAATTTTCATGTTCTGAATGTGGAAAATGTTTTACCAGGAATTGGTGTCTTGTTAGACATCAGAGAATTCACACAGGAGTGAAGCCATTTTCATGTTCTCAGTGTGGGAAATGTTTTACTACAAATTCTCATCTTGTTGCACATCAGAGAATTCACACAAGCTTAAAACCATATTCATGTTCTGAATGTGGAAAATGTTTTACTACTAAAGCTATTCTTACTGACCATAAGAGAATTCACACAGGAGACAAACCATTTTCATGTTCTGAATGTGGGAAATGTGTTATCACTAATGTTCATCTTGTTCAACATCAGAAAATTCACACAGCAGAGAAAACATTTTCCTGTTCTGATTGTGGAAAATGTTTTAGGGAGAAATTACATTTTGTTCAACATCAGAAAGTCCACACAGGCGAGCGAGACTTTGAATGTGGGAAATGTTTTACTGCAAATGCAAATCTAATGCAACATCAAAAAATTCACACAGGAGAGTTTTCTTGCTCTGATTGTGGAAAATATTTCACAACAAATTATTGTCTTATTAGACATAAAAAAATTCACACAGGAGAGAAACCATTTTCATGTTCTGATTGTGGGAAATGTTTTAGGGAGAAAACAAATTTTGCTACACATCAGAGAATCCACATAGGAAAAAAAGCGGATATGTTATGAAGTTGGAAAAAGGTTTACTAATGTCACACTCTTTTTGTCTTGCATGAGATAATTCACACAGGACACAAACTATGTTCATGTCTGTTGGAAATGCAATAAAACAAAACTATATAAAGGAGGCTTCCATTGGCTTCGGTACCAAACTCTTGGGAGTGGTTACCTCTAGGCTTGGCTCCTGTTGCCCTGGTCTCTCTGTGTCATGTTAGTTGTAGATGTAAATATAGTAATTCCATCCCTTGTTTCATTCCATTTCCCCATTATTTTATGAGTGAGGGAAGAACATGTATTCAGAAGTGACATGTACCATGGGAGCATCAGTATTAAAACACCCCCACGATATTTCTTTACATTTTGAGTGCAGTCAGCACAGCAACTGGTATGATAGAGTTCCAATAAGTGTAATCCTGAACTTTCCACTGTAGCTTGTTGACAAGAAGTAAGGAAACAGCATCCTGAGAATAGTGCTTCAAGTCAACCGCCATAGTGTGTAGTCCCTACAGGGATGACAAGTGAAGGCTGCTTGGCATGGGCTACATCTCTAAATTGTGGAATCTATCCTTACATCATCGAAGGACCGCCAAGTATAAAAATTCTATTTACCATGGTGTCTCAAAAGGGTATCCTTTACTGTGACTGTGGGTATCTCATTGCTACTATTGTTTGAACATCGCGCATTCTGTTGTGTTTATAAAGTTGTGGACATTGATTTAGACTGTTATCTCATGGCTGGGATAAAGCAAACTTACAGGTTTTGCTAAATAAATTAATTAAACAAATGGAAGATTGGTGTGGACAATCCTTTTTTTGCTTCCCTATTGTGTTCTTATTTTGTGTTGTTACTTTATATTATGCCACATGTTACGACATGCAAACATGAAGTAAGAAGTGCAAAAGCTAAAAAAAACAACAACATTTGGACTGTTCAAAGAGGTTGCAGTCTCAATAGGTAATAATAGATGAGAAATGGAATAACGCCTGAAGTTTGGTACACAAGTGGTCTTGGTTTAAGTTGGTCCCGTTAGAAGTGCCACAAGCATAAGCAGAGATTGTACTCTTGCTACTCATTTAAGAGGTAAGGCTTCAAATGTGAATTAGAAGAGGGATGGTTTTAAGTGCCATAGTAGCGGTATAGTGTTCCAGAGGCTAGGGAGAAAACCTTATAACATGAGTTGCCAGTGGTAGAGAATGGCGTAGAAAGGAGACGGCTTTAAGGGGAATGAAGAATCAGACCAGCAATGCCCATGACAGGATCTGTGACCAAAGCACATACTGGTAGTGGACAATAGGAATAGATCTGCCAATATAAAGTCATTTAGTAGGGTGTTGGGTCATCACATATGGCCTGTATGCACCATAGCATTGAGCCTACAAAAGTCTGGAATTATGCAGAAAGGATGCAGCTACATTCTTCCTCAAGAAAGTCACTCTTCTGACACCTGGTTCATGGTTGTGGAAAACGCTGTTTCAGGCATCCTTACAGAATATCTGTTGACTGAGAAGTCAATGACATACGGATAACATCCGTATTATGCTCCTCAAACCATTGGGTGACTCACATGCTCTTTGGATGGGGGTGTTGTCACCTGGTAAAACACCACTCTCAATTTTAAATAGTGATTGACCACCCAGGAAAATGTGCCCCACAACATTACAAAATCATCAGAACTATTTATGATTCATGTGAGCATATTATCTTCCACTACTTGGTTATTCGTTGCCTGTTCTTGTCCGGCCACTTCCGGTTTGCAGCTGTGTGACCTGGACCCCTGAGCTGCACACATCGGGAGCTGCTGCTCTCCCTCCAGGCTTGATTTAGCCTAGCACGAGTCTCTCCAGCCCTCCAGACAGATATGGGCAGAGTGTAAGAGGACACCTGTTTGGACAGGAACCTCCCCAAATAGAGGGGCGTGGCTTGGATGCCATTTCGAGAGGTCTCATAAGGTACCTACTATAATACTCATCTATTTGCCTGCTTACATCCTCCTCATTTGAATATTGTTGTTTGACTTGGAGGAGCGCGGTGTTGCCATCTCTTGCTGCAGACCCCTGCAGAAAACTGTAATTATCCCCTGTCTTTATTGGCACCATATTACCAGCTTCTGTGCTGCTGCTGTAGGATATTGCTGCCATCTAGTTTCTACTTTGCCACATTAAATCTTGTACTTATTCAGTCTTCACAGATGATTACAGTGCAAAATTAACTGTATCCTGACAAGTCAAGTGAAATGTAAACTACTCCATCCATGCCTATCTATGGGGCATATTCAATTACGATTCCTGACCGCGATTACGAGCGGCCGCACGGGTCCCGGTACAGCAACATCGTGGATTTCTGGGGTGCGCACGGACGTCAATGATGTTGCCATACTATAATGACGCTTAGTATGCGCAGCCCTGAATCGTAATTGAATATCCTCCTATATTTCTTCAGCTGTCCTCTGGTTGCATGTTACCACAGCTTCGCTGACCTGAAGATGTCTGCCTGATTACTCTTCTACTGGGCCATACGCTAACCTAAATGCCATAACATCTAATACCATATCATCTATCGAGGATATCTTTAAGATAGGAGGCGTCAGTACTATACAGTTTGTGTAATACAAACTACCTAGGCATCATGGATCCTCCTAAGAAAGTGAAACCTGACAAACCTATCCCTCCAGTGAACTTCTTCTGCACTGGCTCTTTGTCCAACGCTGCTGCGTCACGACAAGTGCATCAAACGCCCCAGGCTTCTCAACCAGAACTATCCGATGTTCGGCTGACACATTGGCCTTGGAAATTGACGGCCCTTTTACAGGCACTTAAAACAGACATCACCTCTGAACCCAGGGCATCGATCAAAGAAATCAAAGCTGATGTAACCCATTTGAGAGCCAGAACAGATCAAGTTGAGCACAAGTTGTAGGAACTTGTGGCCTCTCATAATAATTTGATATCTGCTCATGATCTTTTACAAGAAGAAATTGCTGGGTATAAGGACAAAATAGTGGATTTTGAGGACAGGTCACGTCGCAACAACATCAAAATTCGGGGCATCCAGGACTCTGTTGCTAACTCCGAACCTTATGAATATGCTACGGACCTCTTCCAGAAATTATTGCCAACGGCCTTGACCAATGACCTCCTCATAGATCGTATACACTGTCTGCCCAAATCAGGGAACGCCCCGGACTCTGCACCCAAAGATACTTTGCTACAGGTGCAATTTTACAGTATTAAAGAACAGATTCTGCAAGCTTCCTTGCCATCTTCTCCTACTCGAGCAGAGTTGGGGATTTACAATTATATCCGGATATATCTGCCGCTACTGTGGCCAAGCGCAGGTTGTTTCACCAAATTACAGCAGCCTTACGAGCGGCAAAACATTCAATATCGCTGGGGCTTCCCGACAAAACTGCTGGTCCACAGGAGTGGTAGATTTGTGGCCATCTGTAACAGGCCTATCAAAATGGCCACTGAGCTCTATTTTTGTTGTATTCATATTATGCCAGGGCGGTGTCTCAGATGCTTCTGCACATGAGTGAGAATATATTATTTCTTATCAGTAATGTACGAATAGCGAGTCTGAAAATATGTTTATACCCATATATGTACTTTGATTTCAAGACCTTTTTTTCTCGGAGTATAAAACTGGAATGCAGCCAGAGAGACCCTTGCCTCATGATTGGACCTTAATGAAGAAAGGTGCCTATTGTTTTTCCAGTTTTCGTGTGAAAGAGGGGTCCTGGAAATTGTCTGTTACTTGAACATATTAGAAGCTAAATATTTGATTTACATTTTCTTTTATGGTTTATTGTAAAATAAAGGTAAACTCCACAATAAATTTTGCATTCACGAGTCATTAACTCTTTGAAACTGAAAGAACCTTATTCAACCTGGAACACCATCTCATCTCCAGACAAGGCCATGGTGATCCTGAAAGATTGGAATGACCAGATACTAGACCCAACCCCCATTCCTAAAGCAAGCCGAATCACCATGGAATGGTCTACAATCAACATGTAAGACTTGCCGCCCACTTTCCTTGTTGCAGCTGATATGTCTTACACTGACTCATGTTAATACGGCTACAAACTCTGTATCCCTTAAATATGTATTCCTCCCACGGTACATCAGCTGGAGTTCCTCCATATCACGCTCGTGAACACTCTCCTGTTGTCACCACGGAGGCACTCCATGCTCCAACCTCTTATTCAATTGTTATGGTATTTTATAGATTGTTTCTTGTTTACTGTTGTCAGGGGTTGAATTGTTAGGTTATTATTATTACATATCATACTCGTGTTTCGCTATTAGATTTCGTGTCACACTTCACAAATGGTACAGAATGAATACATGAGGAGCATGTATATTTATTTGTATATTTAATGGCTTTGTTAATATATTTTGTTTAGCCTACATTAGGTTAGAGTGCCCATGGCCCGGGCACACGCAACCACAGACATACTTCTTTTCTGCCACTTCCTTTCCTCCATTCAGTGGCATAAGTATCCGTTCCCTCATGGGTACTATTTCAGATTTTTGTTGTCTTCCTCCCCCCATATTTTCTCTCCTGTCCTTCACTTCTTTCCATAATTTGTTGGAGACGTCGACCCCCCCAGGCTACTTTATGGGTTTGCGGTCTTAATAACAGTTATGATCAAGGATAATGGTTAAACACAGACATTGTAGCTATCAAGGAGATCCATTTCTCCTTACATTCCCCGCCTTAATTCCACAATCTTAAATATCCAACCTGCTATTCAGCTTCTGGCCCATTTAAGCGGAATGGAGTAGCCATTTTGATTGGTGCTAATTGCCCTTTCAAAGTAGAGAAACAAGTCACCGATAAAAATGGCAGAAACCTGATACTGGTGGGAAAGTTGGACGTCAGGTTTTCACACTAGTCTCTCTTTACGCCCCGAACTCCCGTCTTTAATATAGCTCCAGACTACAAATTAGATCACTCCTCTAACCCCTCCAAACAGTCCATGGCTTCCTTTGCTTCTATCTCCTCTGCCTTCTCGCAACTCCTAGTGGAGTATGATTTGTATGATGTGTGACGAGCTTATCATTCAGGAGAGAAGAATTACACATATTTCTCCCATGTACACAATCCATTTTCACGTATTGACCTTGTGTTGTCTGATAAATGGTCCCTTCAACGTATCCCAAATGTTAAGATTTTACCCATAACCTGGTCCGATTATGCCCCTATTATCTGGCAGTTGGAAATCATTGCTGGAGACCACACTTTTTAGACCCTGGATTATATATTAGCTGATGTTGGTGGGAAACAGATCACGCAGGATATCCTTGATTCCTATTTAGAGACCAATAAACCCGAGGACACCTCGGTTTACACCCACTGGTGCGCCTTTAAGGAGAGGGAAAGCAATTCAAGCAGCGGCTGCAATTAAAGAAAACGCAGTCTGAAGTGCAGGCTTCGTATGAGAACTTATAGAATTGGAGGCCTTGCATAAACCTACTCCCTCAAATCACAAGTTCAAAGCAGTGCTAAATACGTTACGCAGGAAAATGTATGAAGTCTCTGTCTTACAGATTAACAATGCCATAGCTAGACTCAGCGTTTTGACACCTTAGGTGCAAAATAGATCGTTGAGGTGAGAGTCTGTTTTGGGGAAGACCAGTAAGGAGAGGAATTGCAACAGTCAATGCGGGAGACGATGAGTGTATGAATTAAGAGTTTTTGCAGTGTCTTGTGTAAGATATGCGCGTATTGTGGAAATGTTTTTTTAGATATATGTTGCATGATTTAAATACAGAGTCAATGTGGGGGACAAAGGATAGTTCTGAGTCAAGGATCATACCTAGGCAGTAAACTTGCGGGGTGGGATTTATGGTCATGTCAACAGAAATAGAAATGTCAGGCAGATAACGTCTGTTGGTGGGTTGGAATATTATTAACTCTGGTTTTGAAAGATTGAGTTGGCGAGAGGACATCCAAGATGAAATGGCAGAAAGACAGTCAGTAATGCGGGACACCACAGAGAAGAATATATAAATTTGGGCATCATCCGCATAGAGATGATACTGAAATCCAAATGAGCTAATTTATTAGTTTTCCAAGAGAAGTGGTATAGATAGAGAACAGTAAATTACCTAGCACTGAGCCTTGCGGTACTCTAGCTGATAAAGAAAGCGGAGCAGAGGTGGATCCAGAAAAATTAATAGTGAAAGAGCAATTAGAAAGGAAGGATGAGAACCAGGACAGGGCAGTGTCTTGAAGACCTAAAGATTGTAGCGTTTGTATGCGAAGAGAGTGGTCAGCAGTGTCAAATGCAGATAAAAGGGTATAGAGGGCACAAGCTTAGGGGCATTTATTGCTGAGCGAAAGGCTGTAAGACCAGTTTTTTTGAAGTTTGCTAGAGAAGCATATTTGCAGGTGCACTTCAAGAAATGTAATATGTAAAAGTGTGAAAAGAAAATTGGGGCATGATCACACCACACTGAGAGTGTGTCACATCCCAGGGGACAAACCTGGCACTTTTATAGCGTAAAAAGACCCGCTACCTCTTAACTATCCCTGTAATAGGGCTTATATCTGCCAGGACATTCTCATAAACTTGGCACTGGGACAGTTGGGATGTACGTGTATATTGGTTCAGCCCACACAATGGATGTCTCCGGGTCATTTACGAGAGTGAAATATCCAATGCCTAGATTTCCGCCATGGAGCATCGGTATGTGGGGTAAAATGATGGTGTTTGTACGGGTAGTGCGGAGGAGTTGACAGCGAGAGGGTGTTTCCTGCAAACAGGGTGTTTCCTGACTATTAAACTATAGTGAGGGGTGGCTGCCTATCTATACTATACTATAGGGAGGGGTGGCTGCCTATCTATACTCAAATATAGGGGGGGCTTACTATCTATACTAAACTATAGTGAGGGGTGGCTGCCTATCTATACTATACTATAGTGAGGGGTGGCTGCCTATCTATACTCAAATATAGGGGGGGGCTTACTATCTATACTAAACTATAGGGAAGGGTGGCTGCCTATCTATACTAAACTCTAGGAGGGGGTGTCTGCCTATCTATACTAAACTATAGGGAGGGAAGATGCCTATGCTAAACTATAGTGAGGGGGGGGGGCTGCTATAAGGGAATGGGGGAGCTGTCTTTATAGTACATAGGTGGAAGGTAGGCTATTAATATAATGGTGGAGTTTATGTGGGGGCTAATTATTTAATGGATGCTATTTTATTTGTGGGGTGGTAGTGGGGCAATTTAACTTATTGGTGGGGCCTATTAAATTAAGATGGGGGTGACGGGACCTTTAATTCAATGCTGAGGTGGTTTGGGTCTATAATTGAATGGGGGGCTGAGTGTGTGGAGGATTGAAAACTAACTTTCATATTTTGTGATGTGTCTTAAATATGCCTCAAATCCAGCTCCATATCGTTGGATCCACCACACAAGTCCTGAAATAAAGATCTGCTACACTTTTCATTGTTCTCCACTTCTCTATACATTATCTTGTTATCTGACTGGCTCTGCTCAATGTTAGAGGAGCCAGTCTGCTAGTCGTTGCTCTCAGGATACTCAACAATGACGGCTTTGGGGAGGTTTCTTCACCGCTTGTTCCTGCAAAACAGGTAACATTCTCCCCATTACCCAGACACAGCTTCTTCAAGTTTCTCTGCTTTTGCCACAGTTTATTCAGCTCTCCTGCCTCAGAGCAGCGGTTGCAGATACAGCCTCGTATTCAGTTGTCCTCTGGGCATACACAGCCATCTCCCGATGTTCATTCCTAACATTTGGGAACCCTCCAGCAACATGACCCTCTTCTCCACATATGCTGTATTTCCGGGCCTGAGTGGCGCCCTCCAGATTTAAGTCCTGGAATGCCAAAATTTCTGCCAAATCTCCTATTAGGCCATTCTTTTTTAGGTGTGCTCATAATGGTGGCAAGACCTGAGGAAACAAGGATGGCCTGAATAGAAGAGAAACTCTATATACCTACCAATGGTAGTTCAAAGGGAGGTGCATAACCCTCTTATACCATCAGGGTCTTCAGGCAAACCCAAAAATGACACCTGCTGATAAATGTTCAGAAGATATCTTACAACTGCATTCAAGGACATTGAACAGAAATAACACATCAGGAAAACCCTCGCCATTATCAAGTCGGTGAAAGGGCCGCTTAGGTACACGATCAGTTGTCGTTCATGGTTTAGGAAAAGCAGTGAAATATCCTCCTGCGCAGGATCCCCTGAATTCCGCCATACCTCTCCATAAAGGTTCAGCATTCAACCTCAGTAAAGAAATTCACGAAAAATATCCCAGATAATAGAAACTATTGAATGCAGAAAACTTCTTCCTTCTTCAGCCCAACAAGCTAGATTATGATCTTTCTCACCAGATGCACCAACACTCCGGCGCCTCTTCTTTATAAGCCAAACTGCCAGCACATGGTGTTGCAGACACCAGACATCTTGGCAGCTGAAGACCTGACCACAATAACCTCCCAGGACCGACGCAAGCCCTGGGACCCCTCACACTCCTAGCGAAACACTGACTTCACATGTAAGAAGCTGCTGACTATTTCTCCTTCATATCAGTGGCTGGTGCTTTATGTCATACATTCAGTGTTTTAGGTGCCCCCTAACCATTGCACCCTAGGCAACCGCCTAGCGCTGGCCCTGTACCCTACTCGTAACCCTAAAGACCCCGCGTATCTTCTGGCCAAGACCAAATGTATTGCTACACTGGATCTCAGCAACATACATAGATCACAATGTGGTTGCAGAGTGAATATAATATCAGCTGCTACCGACGGTGGCTTCTTTACCTTTACCCCGTCTAACAGAAATCGGGTTGTATTTCTTCCGGGTGTTGTGTTCTATTTCACTTAGTAAGTTCTCCGCTTTACTGTCGGCCTGTGAGTCTAAATAGTGTCCCGGGTTGTCCAGCGCTGGCAGTGGGATGGAGCGCAAAGAGACGAAAGCGAGATAGAACGCAGAACTAGCAAGTGGAACGCAGAACCCGGCTGTGGAACGCAGAACTCGGCTGTGGAGCGCAGAACTCGGCTGTGGAACGCAGAACTCGGCTGTGGAACGCATGACCAGGACATTGACAGTAAAGGCAACTTCCTGTTTCAGTGTATTAGGGAAAAGGGGGGCGAGAAGCTGTTTCCGGTAAGTGCTGATATTATCTCTCTACACATAATCTACCATTCTTCACAGATCTTTTCTTTTATGACTAAATGTTGACCAAGAAAATACTTCTATAGATGTAGAGTAAAGGTCTCCTGACATAATAAATGGTAGAAACATGTTTACCTGTCCATACCTGCTTACTAATTAAAGGCAGTACAAACCAAGCAAAATAATAATGCACAAATCCATTTAACACGTATAATGTAGAAATTACTACAGTGCTTGCACTCAGAAGCATAGCATACATTTATTAATCAGTCAACATCAATTAGAATAACAAGAATCCAATCCACATATTAGAAAAGGGGATGTACTTAGGATGATCACAGAAAGAGATAATCAGGATGATTACCTGCAGTTCACCTCCAGAACACTGGGTGTCAGAATTTTGCACACTACAAGAAACATACAGCTTTTAACTATAAATCAGAATAAATAAACAAAAAATTCAGTGAATTACAGTATGAAGTACATTATCCCATATATATATATATATATATATATATATATATATATATATATATACACACATACACACATACACACACACACACACACACACAGGGGTTTTTTTTGTCAACGCTCAGACGGAGTTCCGGCACCTTTTTTCCATGGATTTTCAAAATTTTATTAACTTTTTTAAATTTTTTCTCTTTTTTTCTCTGCGGTGCTTCTACAGTGCAGCATCACATCTTAGTGTGTGTCCTGTTTCTGGCTCCTGCAGCGTTGTGGCATCACGACTCTGCCAGTGAGAGGAGCCTCGATCAAGCAGAGAAGCGAGAAAAGAAGCATAAAAGGTAAGGGCAGACTACAGAAAGCGGGGGAGGGGGCGCAGAAAGAGAGGGCTCAGAAAGCGGGGGAGCGGGCGCAGAAAGAGAGGGCTCAGAAAGCAGGGGAGGGGGCGCAGAAAGAGAGGGCTCAGAAAGCGGGGGAGGGGGCGCAGAAAGAGAGGGCTCAGAAAGCGGGGGAGGGGGCGCAGAAAGAGAGGGCTCAGAAAAAGGAGGGATGGCAGAAAGAGAGGGCTACAGAAAAACGAGGGGGGCAGAAAGAGGGCTACAGAAAAAGGAGGGATGGCAGAAAGAGAGGGCTACAGAAAAACGAGGGAGGCAGAAAGAGGGCTACAGAAAAAGGAGGGATGTCAGAAAGAGAGGGCTACACAAAAATGAGGGGGCAGAAAGAGGTGAGCTCCGGCACCTTTTTCTTACAAAAAAAGCACTATATATATATATATATATATATATTATTTTTTTGAGGCATATTATATGTATTTGTAACAATCCTTTGTGTGTAATATTATACTATAGTGATATATTATTTGTAAATTGTATAAAAAAAAAAGCTTTTAAATTTACGTAGGATGATCACATTTTAAGCATAGATATGCCCACTGTGGAGTGTTTTCTATGTGGTTCCAAGGGGTAGATGGCTATATCCTTTTTATTTATGTTGGATGATCACGTTTTATGCATAGATATAACAACTGTGAATTGGAATTCATACTTGCATACCGCCGCGGATGCTTCTTTGACAGCGCCGCGGCTGCTATATAGTACAGTGCCGCTATGAAGGGCACTTCTTTAACGGAGTGGTGGGGTTTCTGGAGACCCAGAAACCCCCTCTGCATGTGCCACTGTTAATGGAGGCAGATATATGTTACTTAACTTTGATTACACAAGAGCATATAATAGGTAAGGGCAGGAAATCCCAATAGCAAATGTTGCACCCAGCATTGAGGACACCAGTCACTAGTAGAAGAGATACCAGGGCATCTGTTTCTGCAAATGTTAAACAAAAAAAGCTCTTGAGTACTGATATAGAAAGGTACTTAAAAAATAGGATAACAAACTGTGTCACATCCAATCTTAGGGGTGTCAATCCCTAGAGAACAATAAATACTGGAAAAAGTAGAAAGGTGCGCCAACAATATGACTAACAAAAATATGCAAGGAATATGGCAGAAAACATATATAAAATTTAATGCATTATTATATAATGCATTAAATACAAATAAAATCTCAAATGCATATGCAAATGTAATGATGTTGCATGTAGAACAAATAAAAAGACAGCATGCACTGGAAAAAATGGTGGGATATGCTAAAGAGTGACTGAAAAAGTGATCAAACTTCCACACTGTTATTATGCTTCCTGGCTGCTAATATAGCGCAAAATGACAATAGATAAAACTCAGAGTGGGTGGCCAGTCCACCCACTAGTCCAAATCCACAAAAAGCTATATAGCATGTAAGAACCTGTATTCGGTATTGAAGATGTTAAAAATAATTTACATATATAGAGTTAAAAGAATATAGTATGGTACAAACTCCTCCGGTGAAGTGTGGTGGCTGTTAGGTAGAAGGCGCTCCCCTTCCTGTTGTTTGTTCAGATGAAGATAGTATCCACGATCCGGCTGGTAGCAATTGGTGCTTTTTTTTTTTTATTATTATTGTTTAAAATGTTGATTACCTGTCATATTATAATGGGTTAACTGCACTAGTGTATTGCTTTTTCTTACAAGGATGCAACATAATTAATTTGGATTATATATCCGTAATATAATTGGTTTACCATCTGAACCCAATTCCTTTATAAAGAGGGCTATGAAGAAATGAGAACATTGCTTTAAGAAAGTCCATCAGCAACGGACGAAACGCGTCAGGCTGTGGTGGTTTGATGTCCTAGTGGGATCAGAGAGATCCCCTATCCATTGTCAGTCACCGACATAGAATGTAGTGGTAGGAACCAAAAATACACAGCTGTCCGGGTGGTACACAGATTTGTTTCTGCCTGAAAATCTGAAGGGTGCGCAGCCACCTTTGTGTGATCACTATATGCCGGAGAGGGAAGGGATACCGCTTAATTTAGAGATTGTGAGGTTTTTCTAAAAAGACTACTCATAAGATTTACTAAACTGCGGGTTTGAAAAGTGGAGATGTTGCCTATAGCAACCAATCAGATTCTAGTTATTTATTTATTACATTCTACAAAATTAAAGCTAAAACCTGATTTTGTTGCTATAGGCAACATCCCCACTTTTTCAAACTCGCAGTTTAGTAAATATACCCCTGTGTGTTTTTTTATCATAAATACTTTTAAAGCGGTGATCTATTTCCTCCCTGTTCCTTGGACTGCTTACTGATTGGGACATTTCTCCCTAAAGGATTTGTTTCCGTTGCAGCTATACTCTACAAGGGTCTGAATCCTTATTGTGATTTATCAACAGATTGATTTATATGTTATATTCTATTGGCAATGGTCTACGTGTCTTAATGAGCAGTGTTGCTCTATATCCAGGATTTTTTGCCCATTATTGATATCAATTATGTGAATAATGATCTATCAAGCCTGGTTTAATCTGGTGATGTTAGATGGTTTTATCCATTTTGATTAATTATTTTTATTTAACCATTTGTATGGTTTTATAGTTTGTGTTTATTTTTGTTTATATTTTACACATCTTGATGCAATAAACATTTGTTTATTTTTACTTACTACCACAATTTTGTTCCTTATTTGATTAATATTTGGACACTCTATTTCACCTGTTTTGCGCTGTCATCTCTCCTGGTTTGCAATTTTTGTGGGATTGGCACTTTCCCTTGACAGCTGCAGTAAGGTTTGATGTCAGTGTACCTCTCATAATTTACATATTAGTTTTTAGCGCCTGATTTTTCTTTGTTTTAGGCAAATAAATATAGTAACTAAATAATGAAGATTTTTTTTTGTTTCATAAATGAAATAGAAAATTGCAATTTCCTTCATTCAGAGTTTGGGGACACAGATGACCTTTGAGACATTTGTGGTAAAATGTGAATTTATGACCACAGGAAAGATGGGTTAATTATTCTAAACTTTAATAGAGAAAGTGATAAATATTGACCGGAAACTGACAAATAATCCACATGCATTCTTCAGAGACTGGGCAAAAAGCTGGAAAACATTGTTTAATATTTAGCATTTGAAAAAGTGACCTGTTTCATCTCTGTTTGGAACAATACAGACAAATCTGTTATGGAATACATTATTAATTTATTAATGAGCGTTACATAAATACACATCAGTGGTTGTTTATTCAACCATAGGAGAGCAGGAAACATTTAGACATATACTTAGTCACCCGTCTCACTCACTGTTCCTAGACTCTTCCCTACTTTCATATCTACTACATTTACTATAGTTCCACACATTACTCAATGTATTATATCTGTATCTACAAAAGGTCACCTCAAGGTCAGCCCCTCCTTCTACGACCAGAGCCCATTCTCGGAGTCTTCATGATGGACAAGGACAGGAGTCACATGACCGAGAGGATATTAAATCTCACCCTGGAGATCATCCACCTGCTGACTGGAGAGGTGAGGGGTTCTGGGATTGTCACACTGACATCACTACTATCTCATTCACAACAACAGGGGCCTGCTGAGAATTAATATGAGACACTAAACCCCAAATTTCAATTTTTCACATATGAATCATAAAAGTAAAATGCATTACCCAATGTTTACCTGACATTCCACTGTAACACTGTTAAAAAGTACAGGATTATTTTCCTACTCCATTACAGACAGCTGCAACTTATCCTACTTTCTTTGGACAGTGTACTGATGGGATCTGAAAGAGGTCAAAAAGCTAATGTTTGAATCTCCAGTCACCTGTGCTGTCCCTTTGTATGAATAAGTTATTCCATACAGTGTATATATGCAGTGCAAGTCTGTCAAACTGCCAGTCACTCTTTTCCTCTTTAGTTAGAGAAGCACCTTACTCCTAACATAGCAACCTGCTGCAGAGGAGTGAATGGACACAGTCAGTCACGTTTATATATTCCGGTTATTTTACGTATAATATTCAGCTAAGTAATACTCATCTCTTAATATTTATTGGTAGCTGAAGTCCCCGCCGTTGCCTGGGTTTATATCTTCAAGTTATTAAGTTATAAATGACACTACTGAGGAGTCAGATATTTTGCTATTTGAGATATTGGATAATATGTTTGCATGTATTCATAGCCCACAAATGGTGTGAATGAGTTCTTTTTATATGTGGAGCATAGGTCTCATGATAACTTGACATTACAACTAGGCTGACATTTTGCAGAAAGCATGGTTGCTCAATGATGTTTCAATAAGTCCTCTTATATATAGAAATACCCAACAGTGGAGGACAAGTGTAGTGAACTTGTGAGCCCCATCATGGAACCTCCACCTCACTCACTGATACATGAGAGAAACAATGACCAGAAGATTCTAGAACTTACCAACAAGATCATTCAGCTGCTGACTGGAGAGGTGACTGCTGGGAATGGGACATTATACAGTAACACCAGGGGATGTGTCTGGGTGATGACTGTATCATTGTGTGTGTCAGGTTCCTATAAGGTGTCAGGATGTCACTGTCTATTTCTCCATGGAGGAGTGGGAGTATTTAGAGGGACACAAGGATCTGTACAAGGAAGTCATGATAGAGAAGCATCAATCACACCTTTTACCAGGTAAATTACTTTTTATCACTATAGTCTTGCACCATCAATATATTAAAATTATTTTGCTATTAGAATAATTAGTCTGATACGTCTTTTTCCATAAAATCTATATAACATGATATATAAATATAGAGTTTAGGAACTGAGTTTTAGTGATGAAGGGTCTGATTCATTAAGGATAATAAGACAAATAAAAATAAGTAAGTTTTCTCCTGGGCAAACCCATGTTACAATGCAAGGGGTGCATATTAGTTTATTATTTTGAATATAAGTTAAATACTGGCTGTTTATTCATGTAGCACACAAATACTTGATAACTTTACTTTTACACTGAAATTTAAAGTTGATCTAGGACATGTCCTTATCCAACTATATATGTGATATCCCATTTTAAATGATCTCCCCCTCCAAAGTAACATGGTTTTGCCAAGGTGCAAAGTTACTCATTTTTTTGCTTTATTTTCCTTAAAGAATAAGGACCGAAGAGTGTAATCAGATATCTGTGTAGGTCACTACATCCTCTGATTAGTCCTCTATGAATAATGTACCCAGTCTCCGTGTGTCCCTCATCCAGATGGATCCTATATGAGAAATACAGAAAGATGTCCCAGTCCTCTTTATTCACAGTATTGTACAGAGGAGGATTACAATATCCAACAGGTTCGCCAGGTAAATGAAATTGTTTGTACTTAAGCATATGTTTACTATACAATTGTATTAGTAAATAAATCAGACCTCTTTATTATATTGTATGACATTTAGGATCAATATTTAAGTGATAAGAAGCTATCGCAGATTGAGAATGGAGAAGAGATCTTTGAGAAGGATGATCAGTGTAACGAGGAGGTAGTTCCTGAAGATGTAAGCACAGGTGAGTGACAAATGCTAAATTGAGTGTAAATCCTGTGATCAGTTTAGTAAATATACCCTAGGAGTGATTACTGCCCCCCCCTCCCACAAGTTGGAAAGATGAGGTGGGCCCCTGAAGTGATAGAATGTCTTTCTTTCTCCTCTATAGCCCTCCAGCAGCCCAGATCTTCAGATTTTCCATGCCCTTGTGTTTGGTCTTTGGTTTTTCTTTGTACATTATGCTACATTGACTATTCTGTTAGTTTTCCCAGACAACTGAAACATTTAATGAGGTAACTGTGGTTGTCCCCTTTTGCTGTCTGTCTCCACCGCAGGATGCCTTCATCCTCACATCTATCCTGGACTTCAGCTGTGAGGCCAGATAGTCTGGCCATCAAGATTTGTTATTATGCCAGATCTGTGCCCATCTAGTGTTCCTGGTCTTTTCAATAACTTGAGCAAGGGAATGCCAAAAAAGGGCGAGCTGCTTGAACGACTGACAAACAAAAGAAAAAAAAATGCAATTCTGGCTTCTCTTGAGAAAGCATCTTAGCTGTGTGCTGGACAAGAGTGTACTTACATGTGGAGCTTAACAAGAGGACAGTCTCCAACTGTTTGCACAAGGGAGCCTATAACAATCTGTGGCATTGTAGCCTCTAGAGACTTTTCATGGAGATGTAAGGTGCAAGACCTGTGAGGGTGTCATGTGGTATCTGACACCAAGACATTAGCAGTAGCACCTTTATGTCCTGTAAGTTGCGAGGTGGGGCCTCCACAGCTCAGACTTGTTTTTCTAGCACATCACAGCTCGATGGGATTGATATCTGAGGAATTCGAAGGCCAGGTTAACACCTTGAATTCTTTGTCATGTTCCTCATACTATTTCGGAACAATTTTTGCAGCATGGCAAGTCGCATTATCCAGCTGAAAGATTCCACTGCCATCAGTGAATACCGCTACCATGATGGGTGTTCTTAGTTTGCAGCAATGTTTTGGTAGGTGGTACGTATCAAAATTACATTCACATGAATACCAGGACCCAAGGTTTTTCCAGCAGAGCATCTCCCAGATCATTACACTGCCTCAGTCAGGTTGCCTTCTTCCCATAGTGCATCCTGGTGCCATCTCTTCCCCAGGTGAACAGCACACATATACCCAGTCTTCACATGAATATAAATGTAAAAGAAAATGTGATTCATCAGTCCAGACTACCTTCTAGCATTGCTCCATGGTCTAGTTCTAGCACTCACATGCCCATTGTAGGGGTCAGCATGGGTGCTCTGCGATGCACTCTGTGTTCTGACACCTTTCTTTCATAGCCATCATTTACTTTTTCAGCAATTTGTGCTACAGTAGCTCTTCTGTGGGATTGGAGAAGACGGGCTAGCCTTCGCTCTCCACACGCATTAATGAGCCTTGGGCGTCTACTTTTGGTAGGTACTAACCACTGCACCCCACAAGAGCTGTTGTTTTGTAGATGTTCTGACCTTGTCGTCTATCCATCACAATTTTGTTCCTGTCAAAGTCGCTCAGATCCTTATGCTTGCTCATTTTTTCTGCTTCCAACACATCAACTTCAAGAACCGACTGTTCACTTGCTGCCTAATATATCCCACCCTTTGACAGGCGCCATTGTAATAAAATATTCAAGTTTGTTCACTTCTCTTGACAGTGGTTTTAATGTTGTGGCTGATCGGTGTATATGTTCGTGTTGCCTATAAACCTGGTTTCTTGAGCATCTATTGGCATATACTGGGTATCGGCACAGTGCTGGAAGAGGGGCTGTAAAGATCACGGTGGCCCTAGGTCTGGATGCTTCCTCTGTTAGATTGGAAGTTTCTTTTTCCTTCTTGGGGCTGGGTCAGGTCGAGGTTACTCTGATATAAGCCCCCCACTAGGCATTGGATTGGTGGAGGGGGCTGACATTTTGGACGGCTGCTAATCCAGTTCTGGGCCGTGGGAGGGTCTCTGGGTTGGTATTCTGAGTGGTTAACTCTCAGTTTCACTAGACCCTGGGGATGTATTGCAGACTCACTCTTTTTTTCTGATTATGTGCTGCTTCGTCTTGTGTGTGTTTTTCTACTGCTCTATGTCTATTGTGTCGGATAGGGGGAGTTCATTAAGGACATCTATAATGAAGTTTACCTGTGGCGGCTGCAACTCAAAATTGCCTTCTGGACAGTCTGGTATGGACTTTTGGTGCGCACCCTGCCAGTGTGAGGATCCTGTGCTGTTTGTGCCTGGAGGCTCTGGTTCCGACATGACGGAGTTTGTCTGGACTAGATCTCTAGCCAATTATATAGCTGAGTTTGCTCAGCTGGTCTGTACTCGAGTAGGAAGGTCCTTCTCCGATTACTTCCAGCTCTTCTGGGAGTTTAGCAGCTCCAGTGACTGAAGCATCAGTCCAAAGTCCTGTGGAACTGGCTTGGACCAGAAGTCTAGCAACTTCAGTTGAGGGCCTCGTTAGGGTTTCCTTCTCTTTTGAGATGATTTTGGAATCCGCCACGCAGCCCATCTCTCGTAATCGCAGGAGTGTGGTGTCACCCCAACCTGGTTATGAGTCAGATTCTGACTTCCTCCCAGGAGAAGGGAGAAATGCTTGTAGGTTCGGATGCTGAGGACTCCTTATTTTGGAGGAGGTCCCTTCTGACCATCAGGAGGTGGATGAACTGATGTGGGCTGTACGCCAGGTATTAGACATCACAGATACGGCCTGAGAGTGCAGAAACGTCTTTTAAATGGAAGGCAAAAAAACGCCTTCTTTTTCTTCTTCCTCACAGCTGGATGATGTGGTAGGCAAAGCGTGGAACTGGCCACACCGGAAGTTATAGGTGTCCTGTAGGTTGTAGGCTTTTTATCCTCTTTCTTCTGAAGATATTGGTAAAAGATAAACATTGAAACAACTACCATACCTATTCCCAACGCAGACAGTAAGGTTGAGGGCATCCTTAAGTCCTATTTTGTCGCGATGGGGCCTCTTTAAGGCCTGTTTTTGCCTCTGCTTAGGTGAATAAAGCTGTGGAACGCTGGTCCAAACAGCTTACAGAGGGCATAATAGCTCACAAGGCAGGGTCTGAATTGCTCCCCTTGGTGGAGCAACCTCAATGGACCTCAGAGTAACTGGGAGGGACTGCTCTTTACACGGGACTTCTTGGGGCTAGGATCTCGGCTTCGGCAGTTTCTTCTCGTCGTTCCCATTGGCTAAAGGCCTGGGAGGTTGATTATAACATTATTAGTTGGGTTACAAGGGGAGTAAAATTGCTTTCCTTTCTGTTGGTACTCCCAAATCCAAAATTTACAGGTTTTGCTCCGTTTGGTTTTATTGGAGAAGTAGGAGTCTGAATACCTCTCCCCTAGGGTACCCTCTGGTATGTTAAGAGTGAGTCAGGCCTGGACTGCTAGACGTCCAGCGGCCAAGCATTCAGACATGCAATCGGCATGATGGGCTTTCTTCCCACAGAGGATCTGCTTTGATTGGAGTCTATCTACTCCTTCTGGGATCAGTAGTTCATCACTACCACAGATGCCTGTCTGAGAGAAATTGGGGGTACATGATAGATCATATCAGATCTCCAGCCAGATGGTTTTTACTACAGGGCTTCACGCAAGCCAGACAAAGTGTCTGGCTCTGTGAGAAGCCAGATTTCCTCAGGGGTCGTTCTACCATCAGATAGGTGTTAGGGTTCCAATATGAATTCCACAGAAAGTGATTAAACCAAAAGTGTCTTTATTATAAACATAGTTTACACAGAAAGCAAATAAATGCAGTCAATGGTTAATGGCAAGCATAGTTCATAGAAGCAGCAGGTTTGAGACAGCAGGAATAATAGGTATTATGGAAATTGCAGAGTCTTAGACACAAAAGGTTAATTGCAGCAAAGGGTAGCAGGAAGACCAGGGTTGGCAGATGTAGCAGGATACACTGAATATTAGGCACACATGGTGAAGTGCAGATTCAATCTTTCCTTGGTGGAGGACCAGATCTTGGCAATATCTCGGACCATGGAGTGGGCAGCCAGAACAGTAACTGGATGAGAAGAGAAATCAGGAAGATTGAGATGGGCATCATACACCGTGAAGAATGGAGAGAACCCAGAGGATGTGTGAATGTGATTGTTGTGGGCGAATTCGGCCCATGGTAGTAAATTGCTCCAGTTGGATTGGTTATGAGAAGAAAAACAACGGAGAAAGAGTTCCAAGTCTTGATTTACCCGTTCCGTCTGACCATTCGTTTGGAGGTGATATCCAGAAGAAAATTTTAGAGACACACCCAGGTCCTTACAAAAAGCTCTCCAGAACAGAGATATAACGTGAACACCACAGTCAGAGATTATCTCTTGAGGGCACCCGTGGAGGCGAAATATCTCCTTGATAAAGACTTGTGCAAGTTTAGCAGCAGAGGGAATCGGCTTTGGAATTAAGAGTTCCGGAGCGGTAAGTCTAAGATCGAATCTTGCAAAAAATGAGGACCATCTAGCCTGATATTGGTTCAGGCAATGAGCATCCCGGAGGTAGGTAAGGTTCTTGTGGTTGGTAAAGAGCATAACAGGGTAAAGGGAACCCTCAAGGAGGTGACGCCACTTCTCTAATGCGGAATTTACCGCAAGCATTTCTTTGTCCCCAATGCCATAGTTGCGTTCGGAGGAGATAACCTTTTTGGAAAAGAATCCAAAAGGATGGAGCCTCCCAGTGACTGACTCCTGTTACAGAACTGCCCCAACGCCTATGGATGAGAGCTTCTACCTCTAGGAAGAAGGGTAATGTAGAGCAGATCCTGAAAAATCTCGTTGATGAAGGACTGGAATACAGCAGGGGCATTGCAAAGCCCGAAAAGCATAACAAGATATTCAAAGTGTCCTTCAAGTGTACTGAAGACATTCGTCTCCCTGTCGGATGCAAATTAGATTATAGGCTCCACGTAAATCCAGTTTAGTAAAGATTTTGGACCCACTGACCCTGTCAAACAGCTCAGAGATGAGCGGAAGAGGGTATCTGTTTTTAACGGTGATGGCATTCAGCTGCCTGTAATCAATGCATGGACGCAAGGTCCCATCTTTTTTCTTTACAAATAAGAAGCCAGCACCTGCAGGAGAGGAGGACTTCCTGATGAAGCCTTGTTGAAGATTCTCGGCAAGGTACGTAGACATGACCTGATCTGGAAGTGATAGAGGATATATCCTGCCCTTAGGAAGTGGTTTTTCAAGTAATAATTTGATGGAACCCAGGGACGATGTGGAGGAAGGGTCTCAGCAGCAACTTTGCAAAAAACTTCTTTGAATGAGGAATAGGGAGTACCCAACTCAGGTTGAGACAAGAGCATCAGACAAGAAATTATAGGTTGTTTACATTTGATTCCAGACAGACAAGACTTGAAGCATCGGGAACCCCATGAGGTAACTTGCGCGGATCTCCAATCGAACTGGAGTGAGTGGAGTTTGAGCCAAGGCAATCCCATGATGATGGAATTTACAGACCGAGGAAGCACCAAAAACTCAATAGACTCCGAATGGAGCACCCCTACCGTCAGCCGGACTGCAGAAGAAATCCGGGATACAGAACCATTAGTGACTTGATTCTCATCCATGGCAGTGAGAAAGAGAGGCTGAGGCAAATTTCGAGTGGTACCTGGAGTTGCGAAGTAAGAGAGGCTGAGATTAAATTCCCGGCTGAGCCGGAATCCACAAAGGCAGAAGTTAAATAGAGACCGACAGGAGTGTCCAGCAAGATGGACATCAGAAAGTCTGAACTGTAACTGGTGTAGGGAGTGGTAAATTTGACTCTTAGGTCGGCCTCCCTCTCACCGGCTAGGAGGTGGCATTTCCTGGTCTCTTAGTACAGGTAGACAAGACTTGACCAGGTTCCCCGCAATATAAGCAGAGAGTGTCTCTCTCTTTCTTCCGGGGAGAGCTTGGAGCGGCCAGTCTGCATAGGTTCCTTCCGGAGACACCGGATTCTGAAAGTGGGGAGCAAGACGAGGAGAGGGACGTCAGGTAGTAGTCATTCGAGAGTATGTTCTCGAAAGCGCAGATCTATCCTGTTACACAGGGAAATTAGATAATCCAGGTCTGCTGGGAGCTCATGGGAGACTAATTTATCTTTGACACGATCGGCCAAGCCTTGCCAGAAGGTCGCCACCAAGGCCTCGTTGTTCCATTTAACTTGGGGGCAAACGTACGGAACAGAATATATATATACTGACCAACCATCTGAGTACCTTGGCGCAGATTTAAGAGACTGGAGGCTGCAGAGGAACCTTCCGGGCTCATCACAGATCTTGCGAAAGGCTTCAATAAGGGGCAAGGCGTTTTGTGGGAGAAGATTGCTCGGACAGCAGGGAGATGATGAAAGCAACTTTAACTCGCTCCGATGAAAAAAGATGCCGCCTTGCACTCAAAATGGATCAGACACTGATTCAGGAACCCTCTGCACTTGTTGGGATCCCCATCAAACTTTTCCGGAGGAGGAAAGCATAGAGAAGAGGTAGCAACTACGGCAGCCAAAGAAGTAGGTGGAGTAGAACCGGAGAAGGTTACAAGTTCCGACCGAGAAGCCACCACGGAGGCCTGCAGGACTCAAGTCTGGAAGCAACCCCTTGGATGCATTGAAGCAACTGAGCCTGTTCAGATTCTTGTTTCTCAACCCTGTAGGCGAGATGCAGGAGTAAATCACGAGCCGACGGTTCACCTGGTGCTTCAGCAGTCATGGCCAGAGTATACTGTCACGGTGTAACGTGATGTTTCTGGCTGAGGATTACCTGCGGGTATTAGCGCTGCTACACAAGGAGGCGCGGAGTCTAACACACCACTGGTCTTCACCAGGGACCCCCCGCAAGGGAGTTTGGGTTTCGCTACAAGTGTTGTGCAGGTCGCAGCCCTCCAAGGAAGCTACCACAGGAGATCAGGCAGGAGACTGTAGTGGATACAGTAGGGAGCTAATGGTGCCAGAGTTTCCCTAAAATAGAGGCTGTTGTTATTTCATTGGTGAACAGGGAAATCGACCGCCGTCAGGAAGCCTAGGAGCGCCTCCCGTTGCCGTAGCAATGGCCGAACATGCGCCCTGGGTCCAGCTGGAAGAAGCTTCCCGTTGCCTAGCAATGTGACAATGTGACAGAGAGCGGCGTCCATCCCCGAACAGGGAGGAGAAGCGGGGTCGGCGCCTGACAACACGTTAATAGCACTGCACAAAGATATAATATATATATATATATATATATATATATATATATATATATATATATATATATATATATATCTCACGATCTAACCCAATTGAGAACCAGCCAAGCAGGGTGCAAGATAATGCAAAAATGATTGTTCAGACAAGCTACAGGTTTAAAAGGCAAAGCAAGAATAAGTAATAATGAACAGCAATAAGTTCAGAAACCAAATTTAGGATTATATTGTAACACTCTCATTGGTCATTCAAAGGCACGCGCCAGCTTGTCTGCCTTTTATGTATTCTGTAGCAAGCTACACATATCCAGATACACCCACATGCTGACATGCACATCCCAGCTTTCTGGCATAACATGCACCTTGATTAGCTACTTATATAACTTTGGGCTGGCCAACGCTTAGACACCAGGTTTAGGTTTTGTCAAGTCAGACCTGGCTGCTCAATTTTCATTGGATTGATCGTTGATTTTCTGACCACTGATTTCTTGCTGCCTGACCTTGACAATTGCTAGTTACCTGGTCTACACTTCCATTTGCTGATTTAGGACCAGTGTATTGACTCTGGCCTGTTGGACAATGAAGTTGACAAAACGCAGTCTATCAGTTTGTTCCGTACTGGTGAGCAACTATAGCTACGTGTACAAGACTTTGGGACAATGAAGCACATTTAATTCTATGTGAAAAAGGACTGCTTGAGGTGACTAGCTTGCCAACTGTTGCACACCAACTGATTTAAAATAACACATAGTGATTAATAATGGTAAATAGGAATCAGTGTCTAATATACTGCACTGAGATGACCCACAAATCACGTATTTCATTTGGCTTACTCTTGGGTTTGTATCTGAATTAGGAGGGTTAGGGGCTTGTTGGCATTTTAAGCCAACAACAGTGGTTTACACCTGTTACACCGTAGTCAGAAAAGACCTGTCCTTTTTTTATTACATATTTATTACAATGTATTTGTTATTCTCTGTCTCACAAGGTTCTTACCTCTCACTGGGGATTTCAGATTTATTTCTTACTATAATATCAGAAAAAGTCGATCTCCCCTCCGCTGGTGATTAAACCTCTTTTCGTTGATGGTGCTATGCCCCTCTGACCATTGAAGTCTTTAGTTAGCATCTCCCGCTTATCCATTTGTCACTAGTTTTGAAATAGCCAGTCGGATTGTTCACAGCAGAACAGATTATTTCAGCAGATGAGTTGAAGCTAGTTAGTAGAAGGAACATTCTCCCCAATCGCACATACAAAGTGATGTAAGGCTCCTATCAAACTGATACAGGAAGAGTAAGGCATCAAATATTTCTGTATATGAAACAAGATTGATACAAACATATTAATTTGCATATTGTCCCCCATTTTTAAAATTAAACTATTTTTATTTTATATTTTATTATACTTATTATTGATATTAAGTGCGACCCTTTGAAGGCTAGAGGGCCACCCATGCAGCCCCTGAAGTTTAACACTATCACTTGTATAGACCATCTACCAACCATTATAAGCAGTAGCTAGATGTAAGTGTTTAATTATCCTTCTTTAAAGACCATGCCAGGGTCTCTGATGTTGGAAGCATTATTATGTATTTAACATAAAGTAGTCACATTGGAGGCTCATCAAAAGTGTATTTTGCCTGACCCTCTTTACATCTCCCAATAACAAACATTTCTCTGTTGTGAAAATATATTTAACATGACACATTGTTTGTCAAAGGTAAAGTTATATAAGGTATTTATTTTTAGGAAATAAGTTCACTTTTAAAAGTTGCACTTTTTTTTTTTCTTCTTAGTTGATCTGACCAGCTATGTTTTTTTTTGCTCTCCAGAATTCAAGGTAAATGGTCATCAAGCTCCCCAACTAAGGATTCATAACACAGATTCATCATCATCTGATCCTATGGCATATCAACAAATGTACACTGGATGTAAAGAGTATATTTGTTCTGAATGTGGGAAATGTTTTAAACTCCAATCACAGTTTGTAATGCACCATAGAATCCACACAGGAGAGAGAGAATTTTCATGTGCTGCATGTGGGAAATCTTTTACTAGTAATGCAAAACTTGTGACACATCAGAAAATTCATACAGGGGAATTTTCATGTTCTGAATGTGGAAAATGTTTTACTGCTAAAACTATTCTTGCTGACCATAAGAGAATTCACACAGGAGAGAAACCATTTTCATGTTCTGAATGTGGAAAATGTTTTGCTACTAAAACTATTCTTGCTGGCCATAAGAGAATTCACACAGGAGAGAAACCATTTTCATGTTCTGAATGTGGGAAATGTTTTAGGAGGAAGTTACATGTTGTTAGACATCAGAGAATTCACACCGGAGTGAAACCATTTTCATGTTCTCAGTGTGGAAAATGTTTTTCTACAAAGTATCATCTTGTTGCACATCAGAGAATTCACACAGGCTTAAAAACATATTCATGTTCTGAATGTGGAAAATGTTTTACTACTAAAACTATTCTTGCTGACCATAAGAGAATTCACACAGGAGACAAACCATTTTCATGTTCTGAATGTAGGAAATGTTTTATCACTAATGATCATCTTGTGCAACATCAGAAATTCCACACAGGCGAGAGAGACTTTGCATGTGCTGAATGTGGGAAATCTTTTACTAGTAATACAAAACTTGTGACACATCAGAAAATTCATACAGGGGAATTTTCATGTTCTGAATGTGGAAAATGTTTTACTGCTAAAACTATTCTTGCTGACCATAAGAGAGTTCACGCAAGAGAGAAACCATTTTCATGTTCTGAATGTGGAAAATGTTTTGCTACTCAAACTAATCTTGCTGGCCATAAGAGAATTCACACAGGAGAGAAACCCTTTTCATGTTCTGAATGTGGAAAATGTTTTGCTACTAAAACTAATCTTGCTGGCCATAAGAGAATTCACACAGAAGAGAAACCATTTTCATGTTCTGATTGTGGAAAATGTTTTAGGAGGAAGTTACATGTTGTTAGACATCAGAGAATTCACACTGGAGTGAAACCATTTTCATGTTCTGATTGTGGGAAATGTTTTATCACTAATGATCATCTTGTTCAACATCAGAAAGTCCACACAGGCGAGAGAGACTTTGCATGTGCTGATTGTGGAAAATGTTTTACAACAAATTATTGTCTTGTTAGACATAAAAAAATTCACACAGGAGAGAAACCATTTCCATGTTCTGATTGTGGGAAATGTTTTAGGGAGAAAATGCATCTTGCTGGACATCAGCGAATCCACATAGGAGAGAAGGCGGATATGTTATGAAGTTGGAAAAAGGTTTACTAATGTCACACTCCTTTTGTCTTGCATGAGAGAATTCACACAGGAGACAAACTATTTTCATGTCTGTTGGAAATGCTTTAAAACAAAACTCTATAAAGGAGGTTTCCATTGGCTTTGGTACCAAACGCTTGGGAGTGGTTACCTCTAGGCTTGGCTCCTGTTGCCCTGGTCTCTCTGTGTCATGTTAGTTGAAGATGTAAATATAGTAGTTCCATCCCTTGTTTCATTCCATTTCCCCATTATTTTATGAGTGAGGGAAGAACATGTATTCAGAAGTGACATGTACCACGGGAGCATCAGTAGTAAGACCCCCCACAATATTTGTTGACATTTTGAGTGCAGTCAGCACAGAAACTGATATGATACCGTTCCAATAGGTGTAATCCTGAACTTACCACTGTAGCTTGTTGACAAGAAGTAAGGAAACAGCACCCTGAGAATAGTCCTTCAAGTCACCCGCCATAGTGTGCAGTCCCTACAGGGATGACAAGTGAAGGCTGTCTGTCATGAACTGTATCTCTAAATTGTGGAATCTATCCTTACATCATCGAAGGACCGCCAAGTATAAAAATTCTGTTTACCATGGTGTCTCAAAAGGGTATCCTTTACTGTGACTGTGGGTATCTCATTGCTACTATTGTTTGAATCAAACCACTCAACATTGCGCACTCTGTTGTGTTTATAAAGATGTGGACATTGATTTAGACTGTTATCTCCTGGCTGGGATAAAGCAAACGTACAGGTTTTGCTAAATAAATTAATTCAACAAAATTGAATATTGGTGTGGACAATCCTTTTTTTTTGCTTCACTACTGTGTTCTTATTTTGTGTTGTTACTTTGTATTATGCCACACATTATGCCATACAAAATTGAAGTAACAAGTCTAAAAACAAGAAAACATTTGGACTGTTCAAAGAGGTTGCAGTCTCAATAGGTAATAATAGATGAGAAATGGAATAACGCCTGAAGTTTGGTACACAAGTGGTCTTAGTTTAAGTTGGTCCCGTTAGAAGTGCCACAAGCATAAGTAGAGATTGTACTCTTGCTACTCATTTAAGAGGTAAGGCTTCAAATGTGAATTAGAAGAGGGATGGTTTTAAATGTCATAGTAGCGGTATAGTGTTCCAGAGGCTAGGGAGAAAACCTTATAACATGAGTTGACAGTGGTAGAGAATGGTGTAGAAAGGAGACGGCTTTAAGAGGAATGAAGAATCAGACCAGCAATGCCCATGACAGGACCTGTGACGAAAGCACATACTGGTAGTGGACAATAGGAATGGATTTGCCAATATAAAGTCATTTAGTAGGGTGTTGGGTCATCACATATGGCCTGTATGCACCATAGCATTGAGCCTACACAAGTCTGGAATTATGCAGAAGGAATGCAGACATTCTTCTGGATTTATGCAGAAGGGATGTAGCTACATTCTTCCTCAAGAAAGTCACTCTTCTGACACCTGGACCATGGTTGTGGAAAATGCTGTCTCAGGCTTCCTTACAGAATATCCTGTAAATGCTCAGTTGGTTTCAGAGTTGTTGACTGAGAAGACAATGACATACAGATAACATCCATATTATGCTCCTCAAACCATTGAGCGACTCGCATGTTCTGTGGATGGGGGTGTTGTCACCTGGGAAAATAGCAGTCTCAACGTAAAGTAGTGATTGATCACCCAGGAAAATGTGCCCCACAATATTACAAAATCACCAGAACTATTCATGATTCATGTGACCATATTATTTTTCACTGCTTGGTTATTCATTGCTTGTGTTTTTTGCACCATTGAACCTGCAAACATGTATCGCCAGGTGTTATGAGTGGTTTATGCACTGCAATTCAACTATGATATCCTGCTCTGTGGAGTTCTTGTCAGACTGTTTTTGATTAAACTAACTGTTTGCACCACAGGTTGAAGGTTGACATTTAATGTTGAATGGTCCGCAGTTGTCCACCTATTTTGCCTTGCATTTACAATTAACGCATGGATACCACCAGTCTGGCATATGCACCAATATTCCAACCACTGTTCCCCATGCTGATGTTTTTCTTTTGGAGCTCCAAACTAACATGACCTTAGATACTGTTGCTCACAAAGTGTTACCATGTTGAGCTGTCCTGGTTCCTGAAGCTCCTTCCAAATGTGCCCAAGTAATTGCGCCTCTTTCAGCCATGCTGGTCATAATTAAAGGCAGCAAGGGCAGATCAATATTTATTTTTTTTCAGCAATATTATTTATTGTGTGGTCAACAAAGTGCAACACAGTTAACAAACTAATCAGTCAGTGAAACAGCAGAAATATCTTTGAGATATACAGCACATCTTGTCACCAAATTTTTATATTCGAGTAGTTATGGGAGGGGGGGTTACAGGGTCTGGACCAGTAGCGGAGAGGGGACATGTCGAGGAACTAGCACTTGTATATGGGAAGAATGTCATCCAAGAGGACTCTATAGAAAACTCCTGCAAAGGGTAGCCTCACACTAAAGAGAGTGGCCAAAGGTTTCCATATTTTTACAGCAAGAATTGGATGAGCTATTGATGATACTGCTCATGTATCTATCATCTATTTTATACGTGCACCAGAGCCTGTTAAGTGCTGCTTGGCAAGTGGGAGCCAAAGGGGACTTCCAGTGGTTGTCTAGTATTTCTATATATGACATTGACCATGTTGCGGTATTATTCGCTAAAGTAACACAAGAGCTACTCTATTGTGGAGGTCCTTATTTCAATATGGATGGTGTCCATCATTTAACCAGGTGTTTTGCTTTTTTTATTTTATTTCTTCTCTACCTGTAGAAACCCATGTATAAGAGAATTAACAAGGGGGAGTAAAAGGTAATTTGCTGTGTGATAAATTGTGTTTACAGCAATCTTTTAGTAATAAATTTATCTCATATTACAGATTTCAAATTATTTTTTCCTCTCTGGTTAAGATTATTTGTGTCATTCCTTATGGTTATCTAGTTCCTGGGGTAGTTGTATTTAACTCGGGATTCGTCAAATCGTAGATTTACTGCAATATTGACAGACATATTTAAAACAGAAATTTTATTAAAGTCACAACTCTCCAGGTTTAGTGACTGGCCTTTGAGACTAAAGCTCAGAGTGACAGGCCAAAGTGTAGTAAAGTGACAGGCTATTGAGACTAAAGCTAGCCCTAGATATACAGATTTGAACATCCAGACTGTCACGAACACGCTCCCAGCTGCTGTGACTTTGGGGTGTTTGCTGTATGAGGTCACACACAATTTCAGCCCGCAGTCTCTCTCACCTATTACACAGGTTCTAGACCTACGGAATCGCCCCCAAACACAGCGATCTCACACCCCCCAGACACTTCAAGGTTCAGCCACCACCTATTGGGCACGGGCAATAGGACCCCAATATACTGTCCCCCACTGGCACACAGGCTTCTAGTTATCCACAAACTAACAAGACCCACACCAGCACACACAGGGTTAACTCTTCACACCTCCAGACTGTTACACAAATGTAAATACAAGCACCCCCAGCTTGTTAATCAAATGTATCCACAAATCACACTGGCATTCCAAGGGTTACCCTGGTCGAGCAATCTCTCTTCTAAAAGGCTAATGGATTCTTTAGAGTATCAAGGACGCAACTTATTAAATTATAGATTTAATATACAAAAAGTACACGGCATACAGATAACAAAAATAATGAATAACAATTAATAAATTTGACATAACAAGCAAAAACAGTTTAAAATAAAAAGGATTACATTCAGATTTGCACTTACATGAATTGCATTCTGGCCAAGGGGAATTTGGCTAGGAAGATGGACAGCTTATCAATGTAACTTGATTTCCCCAAAAGTCTGACAGTTTTTTCCTTCAGAACACAGGTTTTTAAGCAAACTCAAATGGGACGGCATTCACAGGGGCAGTGTGAATGCTAATGTGGGGGCGGAAACGTCCCCTGGGTGTCCCTATACTTTGCTCACAAATATTCCCAGAGTTTTGACCTGTTTGTAATTCTTCACAGATATATCTCAGAGAAATAACACCCCCCTCAATAAACCGGTCATATTCTCCCGCACATTTAAATACCAAACATAATGGAATTACAACAATATCCAATCTCATCTTGAAATACATGTGCCTATGGCTGTTCCCTGTGTAGTTGGTATCTATGTTTCAAGACCCTTGTGTGGTTTTTGCCCCTCAGTACGGAGTGGCCTCCAGATTTCCCAAAATGTGAACGATGTAGACATTTTCCTTTGAAACCCATATTTCCATATATCTTTATAGGCAGTCTTCAAACGCTTTGTCTACAAGGATCTCACCTAGGCATATGGTTCTCCAATTTACACCCAGGAGTTAGTTTCTGTTTACACTACCTATTGAAAGGAAGTCAATTAGCTAGGGAAATACATGATCAAATACAATGGATGTCTGTGATCTGCATATCTTAAGCTGGTCTCTGCACAAAGGGTTTGCCTAACTCAATTACCTCCTCCTGAGCTCATTTGGTCACACATTTATCTGAGTTGAACATCAGGTTAATTTAGGTATTCATGCAAAGATTTATTTGGGTCCTGACATCCAATATTCTATTTCAGTATATCAGATTTATGTTCTCATCCTGACACAGACTATTTTGTTTTGTTTTTTAAATCAAATTACTTGCTTATTGTTTGTGGGTAACAGAAGACCAGTAACAATCAAATACAAGCTACAAATATCGTTATGAAATTATAAGAACAGTAAAGTTTAAAATTGTGAATTTTAACAAATAATCTACTACTAACAAGATAGAGTAAACCGCTGCACTAAGGGGAATGGAAATGCAGGGTTAGCTAAGGCAGTAATGTGTCTGGTGTGTGCAAAATAGGCAGCATAAGTAGTGCGAGTAAAATATTTAATTTTATTTACCACGTCGTTATTTGTTGCACACAGTTGTTCAGAACAGTATTCATACAAACAGTAGCTATACTGGTGCAGTTTAAGACAATCTGTAAGATATAATCTCTACATTCTCCTCCCCTGACAGGATTGTGTAAAGCACATATCACACATCCAGATACATATGTGTCATTCACCGGACTGTTAGTTTCTCTGGCTCAAGACCTAGGCCTCTCACCGCCTTGCTGGCGCCTGTCTTGCGCCACGGCCGCCCGCCATCTTGACCAGGGGTCTGTGCATGTGCAGACCTACAGACTGTTAAAACCTTGTTCCTCTCCTCATTGGATGATTAATTACTTCTCACTATTTAAGACATCTGCTGCCCTACTACCTTTGCCTGCTCTTGGTCCTCATTCTGCTGAGGTAGCTAAGGAGTTCCATGTTCCTGTCTGTGGTACCTGTTTGCTGTGGACGCTACCTCGTATCTTACCTGCACCTGGACAAGTTTCTACTCCACGCCAGTGGTAATACTTGTCAGCCGCAGACCGCTCCACGCTACCTCGTATCTTATCTGCACCTTGACAAGTTTCTACTCGACGCCAGTGGTAATACCTGTCAGCCGCAGACCGCTCCACACTACCTTGTATCTTACCTGCACCTGGACAAGTCTCTACTCCATGCCAGTGGTAATACCTGTCAGACGCAGACAGCTCCACGCTACCTTGTATCTTACCTGCACCTAGACAAGTCTCTTCTCCACGCCAGTGGTAATACCTGTCAGCCGCAGACCGCTCCACACTACCTCGTATCTTACCTGCACCTGGACAAGTCTCTACTCCATGCCAGTGGTAATACCTGTCAGACGCAGACAGCTCCACGCTACCTCGTATCTTACCTGCACAAGTCTCTACTCCACGCCAGTGGTAATACCTGTCAGCCGCAGACCGCTCTACGCTTCCTCGTATCTTGCCTGCACCTGGACAAGTCTCTTCTCCACGCCAGTGGTAATACCTGTCAGCCGCAGACCGCTCCACGCTACCTTGTATCTTACCTGCACCTGGACAAGTCTCTACTCCAAGCCAGTGGTAATACCTGTCAGCCGCAGACCGCTCCACGCTTCCTCGTATCTTGCCTGCACCTGGACAAGTCTCTTTTCCACGCCAGTGTGTCATACCTGTCAGCCGCAGACCGTTCCATGCTACCTCGTATCTTACCTGCACCTGGACAAGTCTCTTCTCCATGCCAGTGGTAATACCTGTCAACCGCAGACCGTTCCATGCTACCTTGTAATTTACCTGTCCCTGGACAATTCTCTACTCCACGCCAGTGATAATACCTATCAGTCGCAGACCACTCCTCGCTAACTTGTATCTTATCTGCTCCTGCACAAGTCTCTGCTCCACGCCAGTGGTAATATCTGTCAGCCGCAGACTGCTCCACGCTACCTTGTATGTTATCTATTACCGGGACTAATTTTCTACTTTGCATCTGTAGTTATGGCTGCTAGTCGCTGACTTCTCTACTACTCTATATTATTGGCTAATCGTATAGACTTTCCTTCAGTTGTGAAGCATCCGTCTGTTACAAGTTTACCTGCATGCTAGGCACTTCGGAACTTCTCATTCCCAGTTACTACTGGCCATCATTCTCGCTGTGTCATTACTATTCCTACTACTCAGAGACTATATATCTTCTGGCATTCCTCCTCCTATCCAGCTCAAGGAGATCCTTGTTCTCATTGTGTATAGCTGTATCCGCATATTTACCATACTCCCCAGAGGGCCGTGACCTGCACAGTGGAAGCCGCTAAAACCCATACTTCCTTGTGGGAGTTCCTGGAGAAGACCAGCCACTGTGTTAGACTCCGCGCCTCTGGTAAATTCTGGGTCAAAACTCCTAGTGCCCGTGACAATATGCTTGTGCAAGTTGTGCAAATCCAGGAGTCACCAGTTTCTTTCCAGAACCTTTAACATGGTGTCCTTGGACACATGGACCTTTCCATGTATGGCTTGTGTCATAACTGGGTACAGTGCTTTTGGCAAACAATAGCTATCCTGCAACCGCCATTCATTTCCTTGTTCCTCTGCCGCCCAGTCTTTTCCAGGCCTGTTTTACAACATTTGGAGCTTGTTCTTGAAATGTTATCTAAGTCTGGGATTGGGGTTAGGGCGACAACATTTATGTTCACAGTGTTCAGTGACATTACAGCAGCTTGTTTTGCAGCGACATCTGCTAGGGCATTACCTTTGGCTTCTGAGGTCTGCTCTCAATTGTGTGCCTGTACCTTTATCACTGCTAGTTGCTTAAACAGTTGGAGAGCAGCAAACAGTGACCTAATGAGTTCTGCACACCCTGTGTATGGTGTGCCATCATCATAATATCGAGAAACATCTACAAACAGTTTTAAATCAGCATTTAGTAAAGGGATTTCAGATATGTCAGGTATAGCAGCATTTTCTAATCACATTATTTCAATGCAATCATGCACTGGAGAAAAAGAAAAAGTTTGTGTATTTTCTGTGTCTCGCTGCTGCTGCTGCTGCAGTTGACTATTACTTTCACTATGTGTCTGATCAATATCTGCTTCTGTGTCAGTATGCACCCCTTCTTTTATTATTATTATTTATTTATAAGGCGCCACAGATTCCGGAGCGCCGGATACAGAAGCAAGTAACAAATGGATGAGGTAATACATGTTAGTAGCACAAACGAGTGTGTGCAAGGCTATGGGGACTCACACGGAGTGCAGCAAAAGACGTGACAGGACGTACGATGGACAGGAGACAGACGTGGGACAATAGGTAGAGAGGACCCTGCCTTCGAGAGCTTACATTATAAAGGGAGGGTGTTGAGAGACAATAGGACCAGCTGGCAAAAAAAATTTAGATGGCAGATGAGGAACAGGAGGTGATGGATAGAATGGTTAAGAGGTGGTAGGATAGAAGAGCTTGAACAGATGAGTTTGGAATGAGCATTTGAAGGACTGAAGGTTGGGGGAGAGTAGAGTGAGACAGGGTAGGGAGTTCCAAAGATTAGGGGATGTCGTGGAGACGAGCATGGGAGGAGGTAATGAGAGGTGACTTGAGGCGGAGGTCAGAGCGGAGTAGCCGGGTAGGTATGTACCTCGGGTCAAGGTCAGAGATGTAAGGGGGAAAAGTGTTGGTAAGGGCTTTGTAATTGAGGGTAAGGAGCTTGAACTGAATTCTGAAACGGATAGGGAGCCAATGAAGGGATTTACGCATAGGAGAAGTAGAAGAGGTGCGGTGGGAGAGGAAGATGAGCCTAGCCGCAGCATTCTGTATGGATTGAAGATCAGAAGTGTGAGAGCTAGGAAGACCAGTGAGAATGAGGTTGCAATAGTCGAGATGAGAAATGATGAGTGAATGGACCAGGATTTTGGTTGCTTCCTGAGAGAGGAAGTGGCAGGATTTGGTGAGGGACTGGATATGAGGGGTAAAGCTGAGGGCTGAGTCAAGGGTGACTCCAAGGCAGCAGGCTTGGGTGACAGGTGAAAGAGTGATGCTTTCAAACAAGAGTGAGATATTGGGAGGGATAGCAACATTGGCAGGAAGAAAGATGATGAGCTCAGATTTGGAGATGTTGAGGTTCAGAAATCGCTGTGACATGCAGGTAGTTACAGCAGAGAGACAGCTGGATACCTGGGTTAGGACAGGGGGAGAGAGGTCAGGGGAGGAAAGATAGATTTGCTTGTCATCAGCATATAGGTGGTATTGGAGGCCAAATGATTGAATGAGTTCACCAAGAGAGGTGGTGTAGAGACAGAAGAGCAGAGGGCCAAGAACAGAGCCTTATGGGACTCCAATAGAAAGGGGAAGATGGGGGGAAGAGTCAGAAGTAGACACACTAAAAGAGTGGCCAGAGAGGTAGGAGGCAAACCAGGAGAGAGCTGTTTCACGAAGACCTAGGGAATGAAGGGTGGTGAAAAGAAGAGAATGATCGACGGTGTCAAAAGCAGCAGAGAGGTTGAGGAGTACGAGAAGGGAGAAATGACCATTGGACTTAGCTGAGAGTAAGTCATTTGTTACTTTAGTGAGGGCAGTTTCAGTTGAGTGAAGGGGAAGGAAACCAGACTGGAGAGGGTCAAAGAGAGAGTGGGAAGAGAGAAAGTGGGTCAGACGATTGAAAAAAAGTTGTTTGAGAATTTTAGAAGCAAAGGGAAGCAGAGATATGGGATTGGAGAGAGAGAGGATGGGTCGAGGAAAGGTTTCTTGAGAATTGGAGAGACGAGAGCATGCTTGAAAGAGGTGAGCAAGGTGACAACAGGCATTGAAAGAGAGGGAGCGGAGGAACTTGGAGGGGACAGGATCGAGAGGACAGGTTGTAGAAGAAGAGGAGGAGAGAAGAGAGAGAATCTCAGGCACAGTAACAGGTAGGTAGGAACCAAGAATGGCAGAGTGATAGGGAGGAAAGATGGGGGAGGCACATCTGCCGAAAAGAGAAATCATAGTGTATAGAGTCAATTTTGTCTTTAATGTAGGTGGCAAAGTCAAGAGCGGTGAGGGACGAGGGGGGGGGGGAGGTTACAGTAGAGAATTATCGGTAACAAAGAGGCGTTGGGGTATATTGGACAGGGAGGAGATGAGGGATGTGAAATAGGTTTGTTTGGTAAGAGAGAGAGCAGAATAGGAGAAGGAAAGGATGAATTTATACTGGGTGAAGTCAGCAATGGAGCGGGATTTCTTCCTTTGGCGTTTAGAGGAGCAGGAGCACTTTTGGAGGAGACGAGTAAGAGGGCAGTGCCAGAGTTGGGGTTTACATTGGCGGGGACGAAGGAGGGTGGCTGGGGCTGCAGTATCAATGGCAACAGAGAGTGTGGTGTTGTAAAGATAGACAGTAGCATTGGGACTCAATAGGGAAGAAATGGGAGCAAGTAAGAGTTCGAGAGAGGAGGCAAAAATGATGGGGTCAATTGATGGGACGCAGCGTGCAAGCGACTTTGGGTGGGAAAGGTAGGGCAAGGGGTAAAAAATGGTAAAGGAAAGGAGATTGTGGTCAGAGAGGGGAAAGACAGAATTGGGGAAGTTGGAGATGTCACAGAGATAGGAGAACACTAGGCCCAGGGAGTGACCATCACTGTGGGTGGCAGAAGTTGTCCATTGGGAGAGGCCATGGGAGGAAGTGAGAGTGAGGAATTAGAGGTAGCAGTAGTAATAGGAGAGTCTGTAGAGATGTTAAAATCCCCAATGATAATAGTGAGAAGATCAGAAGAGAGGAAATGGGAAAGCCAGGTGGCAAAGTTATCAAGAAATTGAAAGGATGGCCAGGGGGATGATAGATGAACGCAACACAAAGGTGGAGAGGGGAGAAGAGGGGGATGGAGTGAACTTAAAAGGAGAAGGAGAGGGATGGTTCAGGGGGAATAACACTAAAAGTGTAGCCAGGAGACCATAGGACACCTACACCACCTCCTTGGCAGTCCCCAGGATGAGGAGAGTGGGAGAAGGAGTGCCCACCTTGGGAGAGTGCAGCGGGGAATCAGTATCAGAGGGGGAGATCAGCGTTTCTGTAAGGGCCAGGAGACCAAAGGAATGGGAGAGAAAGAGGTCATGAATGGGAGTGAGTTTGTTGCACACAGATCTTGCATTCCAGAGTGCACATGACAGGGGAAGAGGAATGCTAGGAACGCCTTTGAATATAGCAGTAATACAATAATGTTGCTGGATTCAAAGTTGTACACCTTTTTAATATGACATTATAGAGGGTAATCAAAGCCACCTCATATTTAGTGAACCTGGCTGAGGACAAGTGTTTTGTATGTACCTGTTTGAGGCTATCTGTTACTGAATATGGTACCTGTACAACAAGTTGATGTCCTAACACAGTGCTTCCCAAACTTCGAGGCACCCTTAGGGTCTCCATAATTTTTTCAAGGCACCCCTAAGTCCAAATAATTACGGGGTAGTCACGATTTTTAAGTAGTTGGGTCAAAATAACGTAATAAGTATTTAGGTCAGGACAGAAATACTTATACTCATTTTCTTCACTAGCACGCTTCTTTCCAATATTTCCATTTTTGTGCAAGAAAATAATTCTGTCCTGAAGCAATCACAAAAAATAATTATTATTAGTTCAAGTCAAATTTTGTGTAGCTCCTATACGAGTAGAAGCTTCTAAGAAGCAATACCACACAAATAGCAGGAACAGTGCAGGGTGACACCCCAGTATAGTGTCACCACAGTATTGCTGTATATGTACAAAGTATTTCCCCTACTGATGGCTCTCCTCCGTCTGTAAGTTATTGGTCACTAAATTAACGAGTGCCTTCCTCTCAACTATTGAACCTCTCTCCTTGAAGTTCTTGATGATCCGATAAATGGTTGATTTAGGTGCAATCTTACTAGCAGCAATATCCTTGCCTGTGAAGCCTTTTTTGTGCAAAGCAATGATTAATGTACGTGTTTCTTTGCAGGCAACCATGGTTAACAGAGGAAGAACAATGATTTCAAGCACCACCCTCCTTTTAAAGTTTCCAGTCTGTTATTCTAACTCAATCAGCATGACAGAGTGATCTCCAGCTTTGTCCTCGTCAACACTCTCACCTGTGTTAACGAGAGAATCACTGACCTGATGTCAGCTGGTGCTTTTGTGGCAGGGCTGAAATGCAGTGGATATGCTTGTTTTGGGGATAAAGTTCAGTGTCATGGCAAAGAGGGACGTTAAAATTAATTGCAATTCATCTGATCACTCTTCATGGCATTCTGGAGTATATGCAAATTGCCATCATTAAAACTGAGGCAGCAGGCTACCTACTCATAGCAGCTCCAAGAGTTGACTCCATCTCTTATACCCCCTATACCCTCCCTCCTATAATCCTTTAGCTTGTACTAAACCCGTCTCTGTTCTTTTGGTTTGATGTTTTAGTATGTGTTAACAATACCTGATGCCTTTAAATGCCACTTGACTTTTGATTGTTCATATATAGGTATATTTACTCTGTCGTACCTGTCAGCAGACTTTGTGAAAAATAATATTAGTGTCATTCTCAAAACTTTTGGCCATGACTGTACTAGAACACTAGGACATGCACTGACACTGGAGAAAAGCAGGTTCAGAAAAGAAATTTGAGGAAAAACAACTTCACAGAAAGGCTAGTGGATAAGTAGAATAGAATCCCATCGGAGGTGGTAGAGACTAATACAGTAGAGCAATTTAAACATGCTTGGGATAGAATAAGGATTTACTTACAAAAAGTAAAGGATCAAATAGGGATTGAGATTACCATAGGTTAATAAAAAAATGGGCAGACCAGATAGACCAAATGGTTCTTATCTGCTGTCAAATTCTATGTTTCTATATTGTATAAAGTGTGTTCACTGAAGTCCTTATGTTTTATACAGGAAAGTGAAATACATCAAAACGATAATGTTCGGAATTCTTACTAGCATCCATGTTTGCATATTTGTATAATCACACATATGCAGCACGATGGCTAAGTGGTTAGCACTTTTGCCTCACAGCGCTGGGGTCATGAGTTCAATTCCCAACCATGGCCTTATCTGTGAGGAGTTTGTATCTTCTCCTTGTGTTTGCGTGGGTTTCCTCCCACATTCCAAAAATATACTAGTAGGTTAATTGGCTGCTAACAAATTGACCCTAGTCTGTGTGTGTGTGTGTAGGAATGTAGACTGTAATGGGGTAGGGACTGTTGTGAGTGAGTTCTCTGTACAGTGCTGCGGAATTAGTGGCACTATATAAATGGTGATGATGATGATTATATATATATATAAAAATATATATATCGCATTGAATTATGAAATGTAGATATAAAAACTTGTTCCCAGTGAGGGTGCTAGGCTGTCATTTACATGGGTTGTGCAATGTTATTTCATGAGACACGACAATTTTTTTTCTTATTTTGCAATTACGTTATTAAACATCACAAGACTTAAGATAGGATACATACAGTTTTCAAGTTGACAAAATTAATCCAGTGACTGACAAGGGGATGAATAATTAATTTAGGTTTCACTACATTTGCTCATTATATTAAATACTTTCCATTTACAAATATATCAAAAGTGTTTCACCTGAATAAATGTGTATGAATTCTCTGATGTTTAACAAGACTGTTTGTGTGCAAAATAATTTCCACAATAAAAACATGTAAATGCTTTCTCACCTGTGTGATTTATATGATGTTTAATGAGTGTTGATTTCTGGGTAAAACATTTACCACATTCAGAGCATGGAAATGGCTTCTCGCCAGTGTGAATTCTCTGATGTTTAACTAGAGTTGATTTTAGTGTAAATGATGTCCCACATTCAGAGCATGAAAATGGCTTCTCATCTGTATGAATCCTCTGATGTTTGACAAGACTTGATTTATCTGTAAAACATTTCCTACATTCAGTGCATGAAAATGGCTTCTCGCCAGTGTGAATTCTCAGGTGTTTAACAATATATGATTTCTGCATGAAGCATTTTCCACACTCAGAGCATGAAAATGGCTTTTCACCTGAGTGAATGTATTTATGTTCAATAAGATTTGATTTATTTGCAAAACATTTCCCACAATCAGAACATGGAAATGTTTTTTCCCCAGTGTGAATTCTCCTATGTTTAACAAGATTGGATTTCTTTGTAAAACATTTGCTACATTCTGAACATGAAAATGGCCTTTCATTTGTATGGATTCTTTGATGTTCAATAAGAGATGAATTCTGTGTAAAACATTTCCCACATTCTGAACATGACAATGGCTTTTCACTGATGTGAATTCTCTGATGTTTCTTAAGTTTTGCATTTTGAGTAAAACATTTTCCGCATTCAGAACAAATAAGACTTTCTTCACCTATATCAACTGTTTTATATGTAACAATATCTAAGTTATCAGGCAAATGTCCCTTGGGTTTAGAGGAATCGGATGACATATCTGCACTGGGAAGCACTGGTTGTATATTTTGGGTAATGATGTTTTCTCTTTGAGAATCAGTTCTGATGTCATTATCTTCCATTTCACATTCTGGAGATAAAAAATGTTGACACCTTGAGGTATTTCTGCTGTTGTGTCCATATCCTGGAAATAAAGTAAAAGTGTAAATATGAATGTTTGTAGTAGACAAGTTATTTTTACAACTAGGAGACAATCGCAATGTGAAAACAAATTAATTACTACCATGTCTACTGTACCTTTTCTCCTTCTGCTTTAAGTTACAACGCCCCTCACACAGTAAGGGTAAGGTACTAACTGCAGAATATATAGCACATTTCATTTTTGTGCAAATGCTCCAGTTTGTCTTTTTTGTGTATACATAGATATACTTACGTCCTGGTTTGGGAATCACTCCCCAGCAAATGCACTGTGCAACCATTAGCGGGACTGCACTGCCCGGATGCATGATGGAAAAAGTACAAATGTTACCTCAAATTCCAAACCCTGGCTTATTACAACTGATAAATGAAACTCAAACAAGCAGTATTTTAGGATAAAAGTTAGTCATGAGAGAGAGGGCATATTGGGACTCTCTTAAGTGTTTCTCAATTTTATGGTGTTTGAATGTTTTTATCACATTGTGATTTGTATGCATAAAAACACACTTTGCCATATAACAGTGAGTAAAAGTGCTGTAAAGGCATCCATTTAAAAGTATAGGCAAAGATCTGCCAAAAACAAGTAGCCCACTAAGGGTTAAATGGCGCACACTAGAGAGCCCCTCGGGATAACTCTGGATAAGATTCAAAAAGTGCCAGTCCAGCTTTCAATACACATGCCCCCTGTGTCAGTCCAGCTTTCATTACACATGTCCCCTGTGCCAGTCCAGCTTTCATTACACCTGCCCCCTGTGCCAGTCCAGCTTTCATTACACATGCCCCCTGTGCCAGTCCAGCTTTCAATACACATGCCCCCTGTGCCAGTCCAGCTTTCATTATACATGCCCCCTGTGCCAGTCCAGCTTTCAGTACACATGTCCCCTGTGCCAGTCCAGCTTTCAATAAACATGCCCCCTGTGCCAGTCCAGCTTTCAGTACACATGTCCCCTGTGCCAGTCCAGCTTTCATTACACATGTCCCCTGTGCCAATCCAGCTTTCAGTACACATGTCCCCTGTGCCAGTCCAGCTTTCAGTACACATGTCCCCTGTGCCAGTCCAGCTTTCATTACACATGCCACCTGTGCCAGCCCAGCTTTCATTACACATGTCCCCTGTGCCAGACCAGCTTTCAGTACACATGTCCCCTGTGCCAGTCCAGCTTTCAGTACACATGTCCCCTGTGCCAGTCCAGCTTTCAGTACACATGTCCCCTGTGCCAGTCCAGCTTTCATTACACCTGCCCCCTGTGCCAGTCCAGCTTTCATTACACCTGCCCCCTGTGCCAGTCCAGCTTTCAATACACATGCCCCCTGTGCCAGCGCTACAACCATCACACACTCACACACACTTGCTCCCCTTCCTCTTACCTTTTTCTACACGAATGCAGCCAGGAACTGAAAGAAATGATGGAGCTCCTGCACCGAGTACCATAGACTTTCAGCAGCCGCCTACTCTGTGTACCATGTGACCGCTGCGATCACATGACCCTGCGACGTCATAATGACGTGCCAGGGTACCTACACTGAAGGGGATTTAGCCGCTGCCGGACGGGAAGCTGTTCACAGTAAGTGTTTGTAACGTAGACAGGTCCATAATCTTATCAATGCTGCTCACAGTCTGATCAGTGAGTCTCTTGTAGTTCCCCAGCGTTGCTGATTCTCCCCTGACTTGGAGCGAGGACAGCCAAGTAACACACGTCCTCCAGCATAAAGGTGATACCACAGTCCACTTCCCTGTGCAGCCTGCACTTCTGTTCTCAGACAGCCAAATGCCAAGGTGCAAAGTGCTGGTACTTGGGCTAGTAGTGGGCACCAGCTGTTTTCCACAGGGGACTTCAGTACCAAAGTGAAGGAGACTCGCCTGCTTGAAATCTAATTATTTCTAATTACTTTTAAAAGGTCTCGATTTTGTCCGAACCATTTAAGGATTTCTGTGTGGAAGAAACTACTACTCTGATTTTTGTGTTTATTCCACTGGGTGAAAGTGGCAAGTGGGGGGAGGGGGTTCAATTGCCGGCGTTGTGGTGCACGGACATCGTGCCGCGCACATTGTTGGCATTTATGGTAGAAATCTCCACTCAAGGAGATTGTAACAGAAGTGTCTCCGGAACGTATGTTAGACACTTGGGGGGGTATTCAATTGTTGCTTTTAACGCGCTAAAACAAAAAAAAATGAGCGCTCTAAAAATATTAGCGTTAATACGGTAATTACGCGCTAAATTTCATCTCACAGCTCCCTGAGCTGCGAGATGAAATTCAGCGAGTAAACTACCGTATTAACGGTATTTACGCGCATATTACCGTATTAACGCTAATATTTTTAGAGCGCTTTTTTTTTTTCGTTTTAGCGCGTTAAAAGCAACAATTGAATACCCCACTTGGCGACTAATTGAATCCCCCCTGTAGTCTTGCGGCGACAACTGTGAAACAGAGGCCAGTCAGGGTTCAGTTGGTAGAGGGAGGTAGGGCATGGGGTGTGTAAGAGAGACATTTCCAGAGCTGGTAGGTTGGAGTCGGTTAGAAGAACAATGAGGGTGTTGGAGTCTAGTGATATGAGAGGATTCCTGTGAAACATTGTGAGCTGAAAACTGAGGAAGAGACAGACAGGAGACCAGTAAAGTACATTATCATCTGGAAAGATAAAAGTAAAAAGAAAGGAAATATAAAACACAGTAAAAGAAGAAAGTTTGGGAGTGATGTAAGAGATAACCAGAGATTAATCATTCAGAGAGAGAGTGGAGAAGTTATGGTGGGAAATTAATATAGGACCTAAATAATGAAGAATTTTTTGTTTCATGATTGAAATAGAAAATTACAATTTCCTTCATTCAGAGTTTGGGGACACAGATGACCTTTGAGTAATTTGTGGTAAAATGTGAATTTATGACCGCAGGAAAGATGGGTTAATTATTCTAAAGTTTAATAGAAAAAATGATAAATATTGACCGGAAACTGACAAATAATACAAATGTATTCTTCAGAGACTGGGCAAAAACTGGAAAACACTGTTTAATATTTTCTTGTTTTTTTAGTTAGTAGCATTTGAAAAAGTGAACTGTTTCATCTCCGCAACAATACAGACAAATTTGTTATGGAATACATTATTAATTTATTAATGAGCGTTATATAAATTCACATAAGTGGTTGTTTATTCAACCATAGGAGAGCAGGAAACATTTAGACATATACTTAGTCACCCATCTCACTCACTGTTCCTAGACTAAGCTGTTGGTTTTGTTTCACAAAGACTCTTCTTTACTTTCATATCTACTACATTTACTATAGTTCAACACATTACTCAATGTATTATATCTGTATCTACAAAAGGTCACCTCAAGGTCAACCCCTCCTTCTACGACCAGTGCCCATTCTCGGAGTCTTCATGATGGACAAGGACAGGAGTCACATGACCGAGAGGATATTAAATCTCACCCTGGAGATCATCCACCTGCTGACTGGAGAGGTGAGGGGTTCTGGGATTGTCACACTGACGTCCCTACTATCTCATTCACAACAACAGGTGCCTGCTGAGAATTAATATGAGACACTAAACCCCAAATCTGAATTTTTCACATATGAGTTATGAAGGTAAAATGCATTACCCAAGGTTTACCTGACATTCCACTTAACACTGTTAAAAAATACAGTATTATTTCCTACTCCAATATAGACAGCCGCAACTCGTCCTACATCCTTTGGACAGTGTACTGAGGTGGTCAAAAAGTTGATGCTGAATCTCCAGACACTTGTCCCGCCTCTGTGTATGAATAAGCTAATAGACACAGTAAATTTGTGCAATGCAAGTTTGCCAAACTGCCAGTCACTCTTCGCCTCTTTAGTTAGAGAAGCACATTACTCCTAACATAGCAACCTGTTGTAGAGGAGTGAAATAGAGCTTGATTGACACAATCAGTCACGTTTCAACATTCCGGTTTTCTATATTTAATATTCAGTTAAGTAATACCCATCTCTTAATATGTATTATTAGCTGAACTTCCCAGCGTTGCCTGGGTTCAAATCTTCCAGTTATTAAGTTATCAATGAGTTGGATGTAACCGTCAACATTTTAAAAATAATTAGCAGCTTATAAGCTCTTCCAACACACCAATGAGGTGGCTGCCCAGTGTCGTTTTTGTTTTTATATTAAATGTCATCCAAATCCATCTAGTGGAAGGCTCAGACCAGGCTCCCCGGGTCAAAGTTCTGCCCAGCGTACACCAACGGGAGGTCCGACTGGGACCCTAAAGACCTTAAAACCTGGCCAGGATTCAATTGAACCAACTCCCGTTGGTTTTATCCCAATCTGGTTGCTTTGTCGCATTGTCGTTATGTTGTGTTGTCGTGAGGTTTCCTTCCAGCAGTCAAAAAATGGTTTCCATTACAATATTTGTTGCATTGTCGCGTTGTCACTATGTGGTCTGATAGCTTACTTTTTTTTTACACTAAATAAGTAAATATGTAAAATTTGGCAGAGAGATTGTGTAAGTGGCTTCTTTAAAGTGACGCCCAGAGATAAATGACACTACTGAGGAGTCAGATATTTTGCTATTTGAGATATTAGGTAATATGTTTGCATGTATTCATAGTCTACAAATGGTGTAAATGAGTTCTTTTTCTATGTGAAGCATAAGTCTCATGATAACTTGACATTACAACTAGACTGACATTTTGCAGAAAGCATGGTTTCTCATTGATGTTTTAAATAAGTCCTCTTATATATAGAAATACCCAACAGTGGAGGAGAAGTGTAGTGAACTTGTGAGCCCCATCATGGAACCTCCACCTCACTCACTGATACATGAGAGAAACAATGACCAGAGGATTCTAGAACTCACCAACAAGATCATTCAGCTGCTGACTGGAGAGGTGACTGCTGGGAATGGGACATTATACAGTAACACCAGGGGATGTGTCTGGGTGATGACTGTATCATTGTGTGTGTCAGGTTCCTATAAGGTGTCAGGATGTCACTGTCTATTTCTCCATGGAGGAATGGGAGTATTTAGAAGGAAACAAGGATCTGTACAAGGAAGTCATGATGGAGGAGCATCAACCACACTTTTTAGCAGGTAAATTACTTTCTATCAACATAAACTTGCACCATCAATATATTAACATTATTTTGATATTAGAATAATTAGTCTGATATGTCTTTTCCATAAAATATATATAACCTGTATTAAAGTAATTCTATCGTTTTAAAATAAGCATTGCCCACTCAATTGTATGTGTTTCCAAAGCACATGGTGGTTTATTTTAGCAGATGTAAATAATCAACAATTTCAATACATTATTATATTGTGATAAAGTACAATACAGCACAGCCAATACCAAAAGTTACATACATACATACCGCTGCAATCGCTGCGCTTCCATGGGTCCCAATGGAACAGTGTATCTGTTGGATAACTGTGGTCAGAGTAGCCTGACCCTGGTGGGGGATGCAGCTAATATATACAGTCAGTGTTTCATTGTGAACAATAGAGATGACGTAGCTTGCTTCCATAGGTCCAGGCACAGGGTGGCTTCAGGGTAAACAGTTCATAGGCTGATTCAATCTAAGGAATCCAAAGGAGGGGGTCGTCTCTCCAGGGGGTCTGCTCCTTTCATAGCCAGCATCATACAAAGGTTTATTCCCTAATATCAATAACTAAAGTATGCAATGTGCGATCTCTTCGCCGACTGCACCGGACAGCTGCTGATGATTAGGGCTTCAATATGATATCAGGCACGACACCTTTCCTATAACCTAAACCTTTAATAACAATAAAATGTACATATAATCATATTATATAAACTAATAATAAACCAAATGCTATCTGCTCATAAATTACAGTGTAACGGAACCAATATGAATTGTATAAATAACTAAATGTTGTAATGCTAGTGTGTGCGTGCGTATTTTACCGTGCGATCGCATCACGCCACGTGTTACCTGGCGTACGCTTTGCAATACGCACGGCAAACCAATATTAAACCAATATACTTTCGTTCATCCAATTATACGACTTCAACACCTGATATATCAGAAAAATATAGAGTTTAGGAACTGAGTTTTAGTGATGAATGGTCTAATTCATTAAGGAAAGTAAGACAAAAAAAATTAGTAAGTTTTCTCCTGGTCAAAACCATGTTACAATGCAAGGTTTTATTATTGTGCATATAAGTTAAATACTGGCTGTTTTTTTCATGTAGCACACAAATACTTGCTAACTTTACTTTTACTTTTGAAATTTAAAGTTCATCTAGGACATTTCCTTACCCAACTATAAATCTGCTCTCCCATTTTAAATGATCTCTCCCTCCAAAGCAACATGGTTTTGACAAGGTGGAAAGTTACTCGTTTTTTTTTGCTTTACTTTCCTTAATGAATCAGGCCTGAAGAGTCTAATCAGATATCTGTGTAGGTCACTACATCCTATGAATAATGTACCCAGTCTCTGTGTGTCCCTCATACAGATGGATCCAGTAAGAGAAATGTACCAGAGAGATGTCCCAGTCCTCTTTATTCACAGTATTGTACAGAGGAGGAGCACAATATCCTACAAGTTTACCAGGTAGATGAAATTGTTAGAACTTAAACACATGTTTCTCTATCATCCATACTGGGGGACACTGCTTACCATGGGGTTGTGGAGGGAGCTTGGGGAGTTGGCACCTAACTAGTTAACTTTAGTACTGCCGACAGACCCCTCCCCTCTACAATCCCCCTGCCCCCTCTTGTTCAGGTTTTTTTTAGGTGCCCATGGAGTTGGGCAGTGTTTTAGTACTGTAGGTTATTTTATTTCTTTTATTTTATTCTTTTTTTTTTTTTATAGGTGGCAGAGCTGGAGTGTGTTCTAATATATAGAACACACTCACAGCAGGGCAGCGCAGGCACTACCCTGTCAGATGAGAGCCAGCGGCTCTCACTGACAGGGACAGGAAGACAAGAAGAATAGGTGCCTGAATTGGGAGTGACAAGTGGTCTCACGGACCGCTGTCACTCCTGGAGCCTCCCCGATAACCGGCGCTGCCACTGCAGGCATAGAGCGCCGTTTATCGGATATCGCATTGGCGGCGGCCATCTTGGAAAATGGAGGAGAGGAGAAGGGGGCTATACCTGAATCCCCCCTCATACATAGGAGTGGGCATCAGGTATTATCCGCTGCGGAGACCTCCCCTGGAGGTCTCCACTACTCTGCCACTTAACCCTTTTTATTTTCTATATGGACCACAGAATCGCTGCAGAGGCAGCACTACTAAGGGGGGGAGCTAAGAAATAGAGCTCCCCCTCCTTCCAGAGAGAGAGATGGTTGATCCCAGTCTTCTGGCGCCAAGGAGAAGCCCGGGAAGAGAGAACAGATCTGAGGGAGCAGGCACCAGGATACTGCTGTTGGACTTTTCCCCTGTTTAGCCTATGGGCTAAGTATTTGACTTATTTAAACACATATTCTGTATTGCTGTGTACTAGTGGGCTAGTAGGGGTTATTCTATAGTTCTCCTACTTGCTTAGGTATTATTTTGTGTTTAAAATATTACAAGTACAACTTTTATATCTAGATTAGTTGATTACTTGTAGTTTTACACTTTTCTCTCCACACATTTATATATCTCTCTCTCTACTCAGCTAAATTTAACAATTTAAGTCTGTGTGTTTGGTGTGCCTTCCTTTATTAAGAAATGTCAGATAAGGGAAAGGGCCGTATTGCAAAATATTTTACATGTTCTAAATGTAATGTAAAAGTACCTTGTGGGTAGAAGGACCTGTTGGCGCTCTTCTCTGTCTGCGAGGCAGGGGTTCCCTCTGCGCAAACCCAGCATGTTTCAGCCCCACTGACGGAGGAACCGGCCTGGGTGACCTCCCTGACACAGTCGGTTTCCTCTTTAGCACAGATGGTTTTTCAATCTGATCAATTGCTATCTACTGTGGCTACTTTGGTGGCTAATAATACTAGTACTCAGTTGGGCCTCCCTGTTACCACAGGTTCTATTGGAACGTCTATACCAGGACCTTCCTCTTCTCATACAGACCTAGCCCCTGTTCCCACAGAACCGACATGGTCTGCAGCATTTATAAAGGGTTTGGATAAACTAAACCAGTTACTTGAATCCCCAAACATTCCGCCTGCTAAAAGAAGGAGGCCTAGATCTGATAATACCCTTATGGTCCTTTCAGACTCTGAGGAGTTTTCAGAGGAAGAGGGGGAAATTAATTCTGATCCTGACCAGGTTCAACCTTTGGGACAGGAAGAAAGCTCTAAAAGCCAATTTATTAATGATTTGGTTTTAGCAGTGAGACAAGCATTGGACCTCCCAGAACCGGAGGATACTACTTGTAGAGACAGAAGTCTCTTTAAGAAGGCCAAAAGAAAGGCTATCCGTTTTCCCCCTTCCGTAGAGCTTAAGGATATTTCAGAAGGAGCCTGGAATCAGCCTGATAAGAGGTTCTCTGTTCCCAAAAGGTTCTCTTCCCTGTACCCATTGCAAGAGGAAGATGTGGTTCGCTGGGAAAGTATTCCAAAAGTGGATATTCCAATAGCCCGATTGGCCAAGCACACTTTACTCCCAGCTCCAGGTTCTGCATCTCTGCAGGATGTCAATGACCGCAGAGTGGAATCCCAGCTGAAATCTATATTTACGGCCGTGGGTTCTTCCTTTAGGCCCACATTTGCTTCAGCTTGGGTGGCTAGAGCCATGGAAGCATGGGCAGACCAGCTGGCAGAGGCCTTGCAGGACTCTGATTTACTTCCCCTGGCTTTGCATTTGAAGGAGGCATCGGGGTACCTTTATGAGGCGGCCCAGAACACAGCGGCTGTATCCTCTTCTATTCAGGCTGCATCTATTTCAGCAAGAAGAACGTTATGGCTGAAATACTGGGAAGGAGATGCGGAATCAAAAAAGTCAGTGGAAACCATTCCTTTTTCTGCAGCAGGTTTGTTCGGCCCGGAATTGGATACCCTGATCTCCCAGGCAACGGGGGGCAAAAGCACTTCCTAGCCGGTATTCCCTAGCAGGAGCCGTAACCCTCGGGTCAGCTCCTTTCGTCAGCCCTTTCGGGGGACCTCCTTGCCTAGAGGACAGTCCTTTAGAGGCAGACAGCCCAATTCTCGAGGCTCTTCTGCCAGGGGGAGATCCTCGTTTGCAGCTAGACGCCAGGCCTCCAAGACCCAGGAAAAGCCTGCGTCCTGACGACCACTCTGTTCTCCTGGAGGGGGCGCCAGTGGGGGGACGTCTGTCTTTGTTTCAGGAACAGTGGGCAGCGTCCTCCCAAGATCCTTGGATTCGGGGCATTATATCAGAGGGGTACAGGATAGACTTGCTGGGCCCGGTTCCACATCGCTTCTTCATGACCCCTCTCCCCCGAGATCCATCAAGAAGGCAGGCAATACAGGATTGTGTCGTCTCTCTTCTTTCCCAAAGAGTTATCTGCAGGGTCCCAGATTACCAGAAGGGAAAGGGGTTTTATTCAAACCTGTTTCTGGTCAAGAAGCCGGACGGCTCCTTTCGTCCCATCCTAAACTTAAAGGGCCTCAATGTGCACTTACGGGTGGACAAATTTCGGATGGAATCCCTAAGGTCAGTGATAAACGGCTTAGAGAAGAATCAGTTTATGGCGTCCATAGACATAAAAGATGCATACCTCCACATTCCCATTTGGATCCACCAACAGTCTCTCCTAAGATTCTCGGTGGGATCCTTCCACTATCGGTTTCGGGCCCTTCCCTTCGGCCTCTCAACAGCACCGAGGGTTTTCACGAAGATCATGTCAGTTATGGCAGTATGTCTTCACCTTCAAGGAGTTCAGGACGTGCCCTATTGGACGACCTGCTCATCAAATCCTCCACGGAGAATTGCTTACGTCATCACTTATCCCTCACCTTGGCGGTTCTCAAGGGCCATGGATGGCTAATAAATTTAAGGAAATCCCAGATGGTTCCGTGTCAACGCATGGTTTTCCTAGGGCTCATTATGGACACCAGCCAGCAAAAGGTGTTCCTGCCTGTCGAGAAGATCAGTTCAATTCAGAGTATAACAACTCAAGTCTTGTCTTCTCCCAGCCCCTCTATGCACTTGTGCATGCGGCTGCTGGGAAAGATGGTGGCCTCCTTCGAGACCATCCCTTTCGGTCGAGCCCATTCTCGATGTTTTCAGTGGGATCTGTTGATGAAATGGTCAGGATTCCACCTACATTTGGATCTCCAGAGGATCTCTCTATCTCCAGGGGCGAGAGAATCACTTCAGTGGTGGCTGATTCAGGATCACATGACAGTGGGCAGGTCCTTCGCTCCATGGTCTTGGATCATAGCTACGACAGACGCCAGCCTGAAAGGTTGGGGGGCGGTAATCCTGCACCTCAGGCTCCAGGGACTTTGGTCGGTTCAGGAATCAGCCCTATCCATAAACGTGCTGGAGTTGAAGGCAATTCTACTGGCCCTCCGGGGGGCCCAGTCCCTCCTCCAGGGCCACCCTGTCAGAGTTCAGTCAGACAATGCCACGGCCGTGGTATATGTCAACAGGCAGGAAGGAACCAGGAGTGCAGCTGCAATGAATATTGCAGCTCAAATTTTGGTTTGGGCAGAACAACATGTTCCAGCAATATCGGCAGTATACATTCCAGGAATAAGAAATTGGGAGGCCGACTACATAAGTCGAATCCAGATGATGCCGGGGGAGTGGTCACTCCATCCGGAAGTTTTCCAGTCCCTGGTTCAGAGATGGGGTCTTCCAGACATAGGTCTCATGGCCTCCAGACACAACAGAAAGGTTCACAGGTTCTGCGCAAGGGCAAGAGACCCCTTAGCGGTGGCAGTGGACGTCATGACGATGTCATGGGAGTTCAGGTTGGGATACCTGTTTCCTCCGATCCCCATGCTTCCTCGCGTACTCAGACGAGTAAGGCAGGGAGGTCTTCCAGTAATTCTAATAGCTCCCTCATGGCCGCGCCGAGTCTGGTACGCAGACATAATCTCTATGGCGGAAGGACAGGGTTTCCGTCTTCCGTCTCGAGACGACCTTCTTCTACAAGGTCCCTTCCGTCACCAGAATTTACCTCAGCTCAGTTTAACGGCATGGCTGTTGAAGCCAGCCTCTGGAGGGCTAGAGGTTTTTCCTCCAACGTAGTGAACACTATGATGCGAGCCAGAAAGCCAGTTTCAGCTCGCATCTATCAACGGATTTGGAGAGCCTACATCAGATGGTGCGAAAATAGGACATGTCACACGTCCTCCTTTCGTTTCCCCTCGCTTATTGGCTTTCCTTCAGGATGGTCTGGAAGCAGAGCTTAGGTTAGGTTCTCTAAAAGTCCAGGTTTCGGCACTTTCAGTATTTTTTCACCTGAAATTAGCGGATTTACCAGATATTAGGACTTTCCTCCAGGGAGTCTTGCATATTCAGCCTCCCTATGTTCCGCCTACGGCGCCTTGGGATCTCAACCTGGTACTGGATATGCTTAAAGGGCCTCCTTTTGAGCCATTACTTGTGGCAGATTTGAAGTGGTTGACCTGGAAGGTCCTCTTTCTTTTGGCTATCGCATCTGCACGTAGGGTTTCGGAATTAGGGGCGCTGTCTTGTCAGGAACCATATCTGGTTTTCCACCAGGACAGAGCAGTGTTAAGAACCCTCTCTTCCTTCATTCCAAAAGTAGTTTCGGCTTTCCATCTGAACCAGGAAATTGTAGTTCCGGTCTTCTCATCTTCTTCCCATTCGGATCAACAGTCTGTAGAAAAGTTAGATGTGGTTAGGGCTCTCCGCATTTATGTCAAAAGAACTTCTCAGATTAGACGTACTGATTCTCTATTTGTTCTTTATGATGCTAATAAGAGAGGCTGGCCAGCCTCAAAACAGTCCATTGCAAGATGGATTACGGCAACCATTAAGCAAGCTTACATAAAGGTTAACCGTCCTGTGCCGGAGAGACTTTCGGCCCATTCCACCAGATCAGTAGGGGCGTTGTGGGCAGCGAGAAATGGGGCTTCTGCGGACCAGCTTTGCAGGGCAGCCATCTGGTCCTCTGTCCACACCTTTACAAAATTTTATCAGTTTAATGTATTTGCATCAGCAGATGCAAATTTCGCTCGTAGTGCTTTACGAGCGGGATTTTCAGAGTAGTCCCACCCTTAGGGGGCTGCTTTAGAACGTCCCCATGGTAAGCAGTGTCCCCCACTTACGTTAAATCCGTTTCTCTGATTCCGTCTGGGGGATACTGCGATCCCTCCCTTCTGCTTTTCTTCTGTGTGCTCTTGTTTGACTGGCCTTTTCCTCCTTGGGCTTTTTAATTAACTGAACAAGAGGGGGCAGGGGGATTGTAGAGGGGAGGGGTCTGTCGGCAGTACTAAAGTTAACTAGTTAGGTGCCAACTTCCCAAGCTCCCTCCACAACCCCATGGTAAGCAGTGTCCCCCAGACGGAATCAGAGAAACGGATTTAACGTAAGTACATAAATCCTCTTTTTCTATACAATTTTATGAGACCTCTTTGTTATATTATATGACATTTAGGATCAAAATTTAAGTGATAAGAAGCTATCGAAGATTGATAATGGAGAAGAGACCTTTGAGAAGGATGATCAGAGTAACAAGGAGGTAGTTCCTGAAGATGTAATCACAGGTGAGAGACAAATGGTAAATTGAGTGTAAATCCTGTGATCATTTTGAAGATTGAGAATGCGATTCTGCAATTTAAGCGTTCAATATGTGAACGTTACATACATGGGTAGATGGCAGTAGCGCCAAATAGTAAAGGTTATTCTAATGTTTGTTTCATTCAAGGACACAGACGTCTTGAAAATATTTTGCTCCAATCACATACAGAGGGTAATTGTATATTGTCTTGAAATAGGTTAAGCATGGTTGTTTGTATTTAGTAAGAGACTGAATTTGTAGGACTGTATACTTTGTAAGTTATGTGCTCCAGGGAGTATATTTACTAAACTGCGGGAGATGTTGCTTATAGCAACCAATCATATTCTAGCTGTCATTCTGTAGCATGTACTAAATAAATAACTAGAATTTGATTGGTTGCTATAGGCAACATCTCCACTTTTTCAAACCCGCAGTTTAGTAAATATAACCCCAGGAGTGGTTACTGTTTTTTTTTTTCCCCCATACAAATTGGAAAGATGAGGTGGGCCCCTGAAGTGAAAGAATGCCTTTCTCTCTCCTCTATAGCCCTCCAGCAGCCCAGATCTTCAGATTTTCCATGCCCTTGTGTTTGGTCTTTGATTTTTCTTTGTACATTATGATACATTGACTCCTCGGTTAGTTGGCCCAGACAACTGAAACATTTAATGAGGGAACTGTGGTTGTCCCCCTCTCTGCTTCCTGTCTCCACCGCAGGATGCCATCATCCTCACATCTATCCTGGACTTCAGCTGTGAGGCCAGATGGTCTGGTCATCAGGGTCTGTTATTATGATAGATCCGTGCACCTCTAGTGTTCCTGGTCTTTTCAGTAACTTGAGCAAGGGAATGCCAAAAAAGGACAAGATGCTTGAACAACTGGCAAACGAAAGAAATAAATGGAATTCTGGCTTCTTCTCTTGGGAAAGCATCTTAGATGTGTGCTGGACAAGAGTGTGGAGCTTAGCAAAGAGGACAGCCTCCAAGTGTTTGCACATGGGAACCCAGAATCATGGAGGAGGTGATCTGTGGTGTCATAGCCTCTAGAGACTTTCATGGAGATGTAAGCTGCAAGATGAGGTAACCACAGGAAATAGATGCAAGGGGTTTACATGTGCCTTTCAGCCTAATCAGTGGTTATCTCCAAACAATTCATAGACCAGCCTACAAGTTCGCAGTTGTCTACTCCAGTCTCTTCAACATCACTGAAAATTGTGAATTATGCTTACACTTAATTCCTTTTCCTCAAAATACTCCATGTCAGTCATTACAATATATAGGTTCCCTTTCCAGTTTAGGTAGAGGCAGGTTAAAGAGGATTGAAGAGGAATACACTTGTCCTGTTTTTAGTGACCCCTTTTCACCTATGTACAGCTTTTTATTTGATTGAAGGGCGAGATCAAGAGCTGCTTGTGGATTTCTTGCTAGTGGTCCTGTAACTCACAGTTACACATGGACCTCTCCTGTATAATCGTAAAATGTCCAGTTCTCAGGATGCTATGCCTAAACTGACAGGAGGCTACACTGGCTGTACAGAGACTAATCTTTCTGCTAGACAACTAGCGCCACTATACTCCTGGTGCTCAAGACCTTAACTGATCAGCCCGTTCCTAAGCCTGGGTGGGTAAGACTGTGGTGCGATCCATTGTTTCTCTTTCTCAGATAACTCGGGAGATGTGCGATCAGAATGAAAGTTTTGGTTTCTAATCCAGGTTGCTGTCCCACATTGCATATTTATGCTGATTAGTTTGAAGTCTACACCAGGATCTTCTTAACATAATCCCTCATCTTAATCTCCTGCAAGGAGAGTACAATGAGCATTCCTTGCTCATCCTATTTTGGGCAGTTATCAACCTTCAGACGCCTCAGAGCTAGGTGCAGCCCTTACACTCCTTGTTTCAAATCTTCATGTTCCCCCTCAAACATAGTGACCGTGACATAGAGAGTGGACACCACTAGTGTTTCTCTGTATCATAGTAATTTTGGCCCCTTATTGTTTTTTTCTTAACACATTCTGGACATGCGGGGAACCACTACTACTGGGGATGAACGTAATCCCTATCCCTTTTTTAACATGAATAAAGCTTTTATGACTAAACAGTTTACTAAAAGAATTTTTGCTGCCATGACTCTGCTCTCCAGCTAGGGGTTATATCAGCCTGGGTTGCGTATGGTTGAATAAATGGGTGGACCAAGGCCTACAAGGGATGGTAGTCTGCAGGGGATGGTGATACAAAGATTGTAACAGAGTTGATACCCCAGAAGAGGGTAAAACAAATGTGCTGCACATTGCTTCCATAGACAGAGGAAAACGTAACAGGCGTTTGATTAAGGGTGCCCCTGTGTATGATAAATCTACCATGTTTGTCTTGTATTGTAGTATAAACGGTCAGGGGGACTCTATGATGAAGTAAGATGACTGTGCCTCTACATTTAGGGGTATATTTACTAAATTGAGGGTTTGAAAAAGTGGAGATGTTGCCTTTAGCAACCAATCAGATTCTAGTTATTTTATTTAGTACAATCTACAAAATGACAGCTAGAATCTGAATGGTTGCTATAGGCAACATCTCCACTTTTTCAAACCTGCAGTTTAGTAAATGTACCCCTTAGCCTCCGCAGTAGAGTTGAAAGCATGAGGGTTTTGCTTACTTGCTAGTGTCGGTGGGGGTCTTTAAAATGAGTTTCCTGCAACATGATTACATCAGGGTCCTGACGTCGGCCATAGTACGATTAGTAGGGGAGTTGAGGCCGTTTTATCTTCTATGAATATATGGCAGTTCTTTGGACATTCTGTTTTATGAACCAATGTCCATATAAATCAGGAGCTGGTATTGGCTTACTTCTGTCTGTAATTTTGAAATGGGAACGAGATGACCTATCGCGCTGTGGATGTGGTTCACAGTATAGCTGTGTATGAAAATTCCAGACCTTCATGATGACGATGCCATCCATGAAGACCCATGCAATGACTTTGCAATTCCTATTTCCTCCTAGATCAAGACCACATGTTTATATGGTATATAAATTACGGTTGTGCATTACGGAGTCTATCTTGGTCTGTTATCTGCTAGGATTGTGTTGCATTTCCCTTGCACAGTAGTTTTCTCTTGGGCTTCAGCAGAACAGATCTGCATCGGAGCGTCCTTGTATTCAGGTGATACATCTTCAAAGTTTATTTATACATTCCTGCACAATGCCATCAGCAGGGAAATTCTCAAAGCAGCGGTCTCCTTTTAGGTATCCCTTTCCTCTTCTGTTCTATGTGGCTTTAGAAAATTGCACTATCTGTGTTCTCCTTCTTAAGAAGAAGACATCATTTTTCACATGGTGCTGATACTGTGTCGCAGGACACAAATTATCCTGCTTAGGAATGCTGAATTTTCTTCTGGCATGATTGCGGATAAATTAAGGAGGAATAGGTGCTGCTGGATCGTTATAAATGAAAGGAGAATTCTTTCTTTTACCAAAAGTCTGTTCCCCTACATGCCTCAGAGAAAAGGAATTAACAGTAAGGGAACAATCCTGTTTAATATGCTTTGATTACATATATCTATTAATGCACAAAATGTCCCTTCATATATTGCGTTAAGAGACCTATGTGTCTTCAAGTTTATAGGTGTTTCCGTATTCCAAAAGTGTGTGGCTCCTTACATGTACATTATTATATACAATGTATTTATGTGTTGTATAGTACCATTGTGTCCTAAGTAAACTTATTCAGTCCCTGTGTTTCCTACAGATGGATCCAGTAACAGAAATACACCAGAACGATATGCCAGCCCTCTCTATTCACAGGAATGTACAGAGGAAGAGATCAAACTAGACAAATGCATTAAGGTATCAGCAGCAAATAGTGAATATTTCTTCTTCATAACGGTGTTATTTTCTATGTCTATAGTCTGGGAGAGGGTTTTCATCTATATGTTTGTAATGATGGAGACTGTGACTTTAGTAATGATGAGGTCATGCTATCTCTGCTGGCTTGTCATATTAAGCCACCACACAAATTGCACTGGCATTTACTTGTGGGAGATTCTGAACTGCCTGGCATGCGATGGGTAGGAATTTTTTTTAAATAGAATATGATGTAAGATTATATAGTCTTTCACTCAAGGACATTTGTAAGAACATTTTCACATTTCTCTACACATGGATTACCCCCATAGTTCTAACCAAGATGTCACTGACATCTCTGCCTCTGTATTAGGACCTACCAATGAGTTGTTCTGGCTTTTGTTTCATGTTCATTTCCCTGATTTCCATAACAATAGGTTTTTCGTATTAATAAACGGTTTGGATTAAGGGTTAAGTGGATAGATACTAGCTTGCCACTGCTTACAAACTACATTGCCCAGCATACATTGCTGTTGAAGGACACCTGGTACACTCCATGAGAATGTGGTTTGCACGGAGTAGACTCGCAGATCTGGTGAAGATTTAGTTTCACATGTCAACAAGGAATTAAAAAAAATATTCTCATTTCAGCAATTTAAACGAATGTTCTTATAGAGTATGTTGGATTTAGACCTTTAGGTCAGGCTGTAGTCCAGTGAATGAAGTGTAGGATTTATACTCCACAATGCAAATTTGTAGTCTGCAGGGATATTGAAGTGGATTCAAATCCAAAAGGGACAATGGGTGAACAAACCTGTCTTCCATAGTGGCTGAAAATGACTGGTTGAGGTAAATGTCTGGGTCCTAACATCCAGGACCTGATTCTTTCCTTTCCCACATGTAGGTGGGAAGAAATAAATTGGTGACCAGTGCTGGGTTGCACTCAACTGCTCTCAAGCAGCTAGCAAGGCTTGTGCGTAGGGATTTCTGCGTTCTTCAGGTGCTACTCAAGTTGCAAGGGGGCCCAGACTAGTGTGGAACACTCAGCACTATACAAAGACTGAGGGATATGCTAAAAGCTTACCTGGGCAGCACTTCTTTACCTTGTTTTGGAGTTCTGGACTGACCGGCATTTCCAGTTCATGGTGGCTGACCTCTAAAGTTCAATATTCCAATGTTGAGAGCAGCTGCGGTCAGCGCTTATAGACTTGTGGTAATAGAGTTTCATGTACTACTTAAATATGCCACAGTTTCCCAAGACGGCTGTGACAGGATGGACCGCCTATGCCACCCTGTCTGTTGTTGCTAGGAACCGGCTGGGCTTACTTTGCCACCGTTCCCTTTCGTTATCCAAAAAGCGCCCTCTTTCCGCAGTAGGAGGGGCTTACAAAAGCTTCCACCATTGGACTCCTTATTGGCATCCAGTACTGGGTTTCTTCTGGGTCACTGACGCTGCTAGCGTATCTCGTTGCTGGTTTACCTGGCTGGTAACTCTGGACCTCTTACTATGGATCCAGGTTGCTGTGAATGGGACCCCCTGGCCTATCACATGGACCAGGTCTGCATGGGTAGCAGGCAGAGCGTTGGTACTGGAAAAGCTTGGGTCCAACCTCAGAGACAGCCGGAGAATGGATTAGATTTTAGGGTCTAATCTGTAGATAACAGAAAAACAGCAATATTGAAGATGTTTCCAAGCAGGTCTTTGAAGCAAGATGGTTTATTTGCTCTCACACACTGGTGGAAGATATCAGTGTGATCAGGTCAGATGACAATTCAGAAGAACACTTACATGTTCACAGAGCTCCTCTTTTATACAGTTCAGAAATAGTCTATTTTTAGAAACAGAATGTAACCCTGCTTAGCAAAACATAAATTTACATGCATTTGAAGGCTAACAAAATTTACACTTATCTATGAAATTCACTCTGGCAAAAGGCCACACAGTAACGACCCCCTGCTGGTCCTTTGGTCAGAGCAGACATGACACTTCATCACAAAACTTCATTAGCACTTTCTGCTATCAGACTTCCTTGCACATATGCCTCATTGGAGGTTTCCACTAGCAACCTTACAAATCCTAAACAATGACACTTCCATACTAAATACATCCCAAAACACACAAGACCTTCATCCACAAAGGCCTATTGTATCCGATATAGGCATATCCTATAGCAAGGTTAAACAGGAAAGACCAGTTTGTACCCTGGCCTCAGAAATAACGATCTCCTATCTCAGAATATATACAATACAAGAAAATAAGTACCTATGCAATTATATAAATATGTGCCCTGCGCTATTTCCTTTAAATACATTTTTACCAAAAGTTATTTAATAGTGATCCACTCACAGCGGCCATCACTCTTTCACAGTAGAAGTGCATAACTAAGTAGTCCTTTACATTAATATCTAACAATGGCAATATTTAAGAACACAACAGAGAAGTATCACCAGCGTTCTTTTTAACGAGAGGGTGTCTTAGACCTTTATTAATTCCTTTTACCCCTCTCATTGCATAAGTAAAAGCATATTTACCAATAAGTTTTAAGTTCTTATAAGACGATAATAGGATTATAGTGACTTTATTATTGCGTGTGTGTTATTTAGGAAGAAAATATGATTATTGTCGTCGATTTTGACCAAGCAGCTCCGGAAGAAGAGGAGAAATGCATGAGGATTAAGAAGAAGGAAATCCTTACAGATATCAGCACAGGTGAGTAATGGTCACTAAATAGAGAAAAGATTCACATATTCTCCCTTCCATCTGTCCATATTAGACTCCTGTTCTCCTCCTCACATCATGTCACTGTGTGTTACCAGACAAGAGATCTGACCAGTCTCCTCCACACACTCTCTGGTGTTTCTCATACATCAGGAGACATCAGCCCCTATTAGACCCCTGTTCTCCTCCTCACATCATGTCACTGTGTGTTACCAGACAAGAGATCTGACCAGTCTCCTCCACACACTCTGGTGTTTCTCATACATCAGGAGACATCAGCCCCTATTAGACTCCTGTTCTCCTCCTCACATCATGTCACTGTGTTACCAGACAAGAGATCTGACCAGTCTCCTCCACACACTCTCTGGTGTTTCTTATACATCAGGAGACATCAGCCCCTATTAGACTCCTGTTCTCCTCCTCACATCATATCACTGTGTGTTACCAGACAAGAGATCTGACCAGTCTCCTCCACACACTCTGGTGTTTCTCATACATCAGGAGCCATCAGCCCCTATTAGACTCTTGTTCTCCTCCTCACATCATGTCACTGTGTGTTACCAGACAAGAGATCTGACCAGTCTCCTCCACACACTCTGGTGTTTCTCATACATCAGGAGCCATCAGCCCCTATTAGACTCTTGTTCTCCTCCTCACATCATGTCACTGTGTGTTACCAGACAAGAGATCTGACCAGTCTCCTCCACACACTCTCTGGTGTTTCTTATACATCAGAAGCCATCAGCCCCTATTAGACTCCTGTTCTCCTCCTCACATCATATCACTGTGTGTTACCAGACAAGAGATCTGACCAGTCTCCTCCACACACTCTCTGATGTTTCTTATACATCAGAAGACATCAGCCCCTATTAGACTCCTGTTCTCCTCCTCACATCATGTCACTGTGTGTTACCAGACAAGAGATCTGACCAGTCTCCTCCACACACTCTCTGGTGTTTCTCATACATCAGGAGACATCAGCCCCTATTAGACTCCTGTTCTCCTCCTCACATCATATCACTGTGTGTTACCAGACAAGAGATCTGACCAGTCTCCTCCACACACTTTCTGGTGTTTCTCATACATCAGGAGACATCAGCCCCTATTAGACTCCTGTTCTCCTCCTCACATCATGTCACTGTGTGTTACCAGACAAGAGATCTGACCAGTCTCCTCCACACACTTTCTGGTGTTTCTCATACATCAGGAGACATCAGCCCCTATTAGACTCCTGTTCTCCTCCTCACATCATATCACTGTGTGTTACCAGACAAGAGATCTGACCAGTCTCCTCCACACACTTTCTGGTGTATCTCATACATCAGGAGACATCAGCCCCTATTAGACTCCTGTTCTCCTCCTCACATCATGTCACTGTGTGTTACCAGACAAGAGATCTGACCAGTCTCCTCCACACACTCTGGTGTTTCTCATACATCAGGAGACATCAGCCCCTATTAGACCCCTGATCTCCTCCTCACATCATATCACTGTGTGTTACCAGACAAGAGATCTGACCAGTCTCCTCCACACACTCTCTGGTGTTTCTCATACATCAGGAGACATCAGCCCCTATTAGACTCCTGTTCTCCTCACATCATGTCACTGTGTGTTACCAGACAAGAGATCTGACCAGTCTCCTCCACACACTCTGTGGTGTTTCTCATACATCAGGAGACATCAGCCCCTATTAGACTCCTGTTCTCCTCCTCACATCATATCACTGTGTGTTACCAGACAAGAGATCTGACCAGTCTCCTCCACACACTCTCTGGTGTTTCTCATACATCAGGAGACATCAGCCCCTATTAGACTCCTGTTCTCCTCCTCACATCATGTCACTGTGTTACCAGACAAGAGATCTGACCAGTCTCCTCCACACACTCTCTGGTGTTTCTTATACATCAGGAGACATCAGCCCCTATTAGACTCCTGTTCTCCTCCTCACATCATGTCACTGTGTGTTACCAGACAAGAGATCTGACCAGTCTCCTCCACACACTCTCTGGTGTTTCTCATACATCAGGAGACATCAGCCCCTATTAGACTCCTGTTCTCCTCCTCACATCATATCACTGTGTTACCAGACAAGAGATCTGACCAGTCTCCTCCACACACTCTGGTGTTTCTCATACATCAGGAGACATCAGCTCCTATTAGACTCCTGTTCTCCTCCTCACATCATGTCACTGTGTGTTACCAGACAAGAGATCTGACCAGTCTCCTCCACACACTCTCTGGTGTTTCTCATACATCAGGAGACATCAGCCCCTATTAGACTCTCTCCTCCTATATATACAAATTGTATTTTTGTTTTCCTTGATATAGGTCAGTTCTAAACACCACACGTTATTTAGTATATCCTGAATCTCCAGCTGAAAGCAGGGTTACCATTTATCAGTACATTTGCTGTTAAGTCAGTAAAAATTATGACATTTTCACCTATAAGTAAGAAAATACTGACATTACAATACTTTATAAATAAGTACTTAATTAGATATTGCAAGCTTGAAATGTCTTTTTTTTATTTATCTCCATTGATTCACATTTTGTCTGGATGCTGTTACTACTTTCATTTTTGGTGTAAGCTAATAACATGTTTGTAAAAAAAAAAAAAAAAAAAGTCTGTTCATCATCTGCCGACACCCTGAATGTAAGCCTGTTATTTGTAGGTGGACCTCCATATGTAGTGTCCACTGTGGGATTTAAACCCTGGATCTCTGTGTTTTGCTGTTCTTCCTATGAGCCACAGTGGGTGCTACAGCGATTAGCCACAACATTACAACCACCTGCCTAATATTGTGTAGGTCCCCTTCCAGCCACCAAAATAGCTATGACCCATTCAGGCATGGATTCCACAAGACCTGTTAGGGTGTCCTATGGTATCTGACACCAAAACGTTAGCAGCAGCACCTTTTATGTCCTGTAATTTGCGAGTTGGGGCTTTCATGGCTTGGACTTGTTTTTCTAGCTCATCACAACTCGATTGGATTGAGATCTGGGGAATTTGAATGCCTAGTCAACACCTTGAATTCTTTGTCATGTTCCTCAAACTATTTCTCAACAATTTTTGCAGTGTGGCAGGGCACATTATCCTGCTGAAAGGGGCCACTGTCATCAGGGAATACCGCTACTATGATGGCATTTTCTTGGTCTGCAGCAATGATTTTGTAGGTGGTACGTGTCAAAGTAACATCCACATGAATGCCATAACCCAAGGTTTTTCTAGCAGAGCATTGCCCAGAGCATCACAATGCCTCCGCCAGGTTGCCTTCTTCCCATAGTGTATCCAGGTGCCTTCTCCACCCCAAGTAAACAACACACATGCACCCAGCCTTCACACGATGCAAAGGAAAACATGATTCATTGGACCAGACCTCTTCCATTGCTCCACGTTCCAGTTCTGGTGCTCACGTACCTTTCTATCATAGCCATAATTTACTTTTTCAGCAATTTGTGCTACAGTAGCTCTTCTGTGGAATTGGACCAGACGGGCTAACCTTCGCTCTCCACCCGCATCAATGAGCCTTGGGCGCCCATGACGCTGTTGCTGGTTCACCAGTTCTCATTTCTTGGACTACTTTTGGTAGGTTCTAGCCACTGCATGCTGGGAACACCCCAGAAGAGCTGTCGTTTTGGACATGCTCTGACCTAGTCATCTAGCCATCACAATTTTGGCTCTTGTCAAACTTGCTCATCCCTTACGCTTGCGCCTTTTTCCTGCTTACAACACATCAACTACAAGAACTGACTGTTCACTTGCTGTCTATTGGTAGACACTGGGTACCTTTGGCACAATATTGAAAGAGGGCCTGTAAAAGTCATGGTGGCCCTAGGTCTCTCTTTTTCCTTCTAGGTCAGGTCGAGGTTACTCTGATGTAATCCCCCATTAGGCACTGGATTACTGGAGGGGGCTGCCATTTTGGACGGCTGCTAATCCAGTTCTGGGCCATGGGGGGAGGTCTCGGGGTTGGTTTTCTGAGTGGTAAACCCTCTGTTTCACTAGACTCTGGGTATGTATTGCAGACTCATTCACTTCTGATTATGTGCTTTTTCTGTCTTTTGTTGTTTGTTTTTCTATTGTTCTGTGTCTATTGTGTCACATAGGGGGAGATCCTCAAGGACTAAGGCTAGGAATAACTCTAAATTGCCTTCTGGACAGTTCGATAAAGGCCTCAGAGGTTGATTAGAACATTATTATTTGGGTTACAACGGGGATAAAATTGCTTTCCTTTTTGTTGATTCTCCCAGATCCAAAGTTTACAGGTTTTGCTCCTTTCAGTTTTATTGGTGAGGTAGGAGTCAGCATACCAGAGGGCAGTCTTTTACACCTAGAGGAGAGGTATTCAGAGAGTGAGACAGGCCTGGACTGCTAGACATACAGCGGCCAAGCATTCAGACAAGTAATCGGCATGATGGGCTTTCTGCCCACCCAGAATCTGCTGCAGTGGAAGCCCATCTACTCCTCTTCCTGGGATCAGTGGTTCAACATTGCCACAGATACCTGTGTGAGAGGAATCGGGGGGCACATGATATATCACATCAGATCTCCACCCAGATGGTTTTTACCACATGGCTTCCATTCACTACCTGATTTCCTCAGGGGTGGTTCTACCATCAGAAAGGTGTTAGGGTTCCAATATGAATTCCACAGAAAGTGATTATACTTAAACCAAAAGTGTCTTTATTATAAACATAGTTTACACAGAAAGCAAATAAGTGCAGTTAATGGCAAGCATAGTTCATAGAAGGAGCAGGTTTGAGACAGCAGGAATAACAGGTATAATGGAAAATGCAGAGTCCTAGACACAAAAGTTGAATTGCAGAACAGTGTAGCAGGATGACTAGGTTTGGCAGATGAAACAGGAGACACGGGATATCAGGCACACATGGTGAAGTGCAGATTCAGGTTACTAGGTTTAGCAGATAAAGTATAGGCATGAGAACAGTGAATTACAGGTTTGTCAGGAGGCATGAGCCACGGGTTAGCCAGGACGCACAAAGCAATGGACGATCCATGGGAGAATCTGGCAAAAGGAGGGTCAGGCAAGCCAGAGATCAGAAGAAAGGTCAAACAAAGCAGAGGTCTGTGTCACAAGAGGAGTTGCAGGACAATGGAACAAAGCAGGAGTCAAATGCCAGGGAGAAGTCGAGATACAGTCAGGGGTATCATGGAGACCAGCAGCAGAGACAAAGGAACTGGCACCAGTCTGTTGGAAAAGGCTGTCTTAAAAAGGCCAGGCACAGGTGATCATGATCCAGATTAGATGATGTGGGCTTAATTATTTACAGGCAAGGATAAACTGTCCAGATATAACAGCAGCACCTCTGGTAGCACAGAGGTACTGTAGGCCAAATTCAGAATAAGGAAAGAATCATAAAAGGTTTGTGGTTATATCCCAACCTGTTATTGGTGCAAAAACCCAATGTTTTATTTAGGCCCATCCTGAATCTGAAAACTTTAAATACCCAGCTTTAGATGCCTAGATTCAAGATGGAGTCTTTTGAAGTCTGTAATAAACAGCATAGAATGGGATAAGTTCTTGGTGGCTTTGGACGTCAATGACACTTATTTTCATGTTCCAATCTGGGAAGGACATCAGTCATTCTCAGTTTCTCTGTTCAGTCATTACCAATTTCGCGCACTTCCCTTTGAGCTTGTCACGGCCCCAAGGGTTTTCATCAAGGTCATGGCGGCTATGTTGCAGTCCAAGGGAGTGATGCTCAATCCCTACTTGTGCTTCTGTCCCATGTTCAAGTGACTGCACAGACTCTGTAATTCCATGGCTGGATACTGAACTACAAGAAGTTCAAGTTCATTTCATTACAATGAATTTTGGATCTTCTTTTTGATACACCCAGAAACGGTGTGTTCTTGTTGGTAGAGGAGATTAAGACTTTACGGAAAATAGTATGGTCTCTGTTGTTCTGTCAAACAGACTTCAGTACACTTCTACATGAAGATTATGGGTAAGTTGGTATAGACTTTCAAGGTGGTCTAGTTTGCTTAGTTTCTTGTTGAAACGACTCACAAAGTGGAACTTTGTGTTTGTGCAGTCAAGTTATATGTCTCCCCCCAAAGGGTAACATGCAGCGGAGTACATAGTTTCTTGGCACTGCCTTGGCAGCATGTGGGGTATACTAAGGTGATCCAAGGTGTTGGCATTGATTGAACAGCGCATAGCGTGTAATGAGGTACACGGAGGTGTTGGCATTGATCGAAACAGCATGTAACACGTGATGTGCTTGGACTGTTAAGGCAGTAAACAAATGGATACAACAGAGTATATCGCAGTGACCCTGTAGAAGAGAGAGAGACAGCAAGTGTAGCGAGGTAAACTCACAGATGACAGTAACTAGCAGGCGGGATTTGCACAACCAAATACACTGGAGCGGAGTCTAAGACACCCACCAGACTTCACCAGGGATCTCCTCAAGAGGATATGGACTTCACTCAGTGAGGACCCAGGTCATGGCCCATTGTAGTTTGTTCCCTCCATGAAAGCAGCAGAGTACATAACAGGTATGAGGGCTGAAAACACTGCAGATGGAAATGCAGGTATGGGTGTGCTGACGTCAGGGAGACTGGACACATAATTTGAAGAATTTGAAGAAGCACGAATAGAAACTTCCTAATATAGTCCTGTAACAGGGGTATCGTTATTGGACACAGTTGATACTCAGGCACTGAGGAGTGCACTGAGCAGTTGCTAACATTGTCTGGGTGATTGGTGGCTCCCAACGTTATCGGTACTGGAGATTAGTAGTAACACCTGAGAGAGGTGGTATGTCATTTCTAGCCTGAGGTTGAGCCCAGCTGGGTTCTGTAAAGGATTTTAATTGGGAAAGCCAGCAATCAGTGGCCTGTTGAGTGTTGGAGGGAGACCAGTGATGTCTAGGACTACTTGTACCGACACCAGCTTGCCAGGTTCGGGGTCTCTAACTTTGCACTTAGCTGTCATGTTTTTTGGACTTTGGAGGGATCCAAACTTCCAATCAATGTTGGAACTACAAGCGATTATCCAAAGCATCTGCTGAGGGCTCAGGGCAGAGAAGGTACCGACGGACAGCGCCACGGCTGTGTAGGAGTCCTCTGGTCATTCAGGAGATATGCAGGATCTTTCAGTGGACCGAATGAAACGTTCAGGACAAATTGACAGTCTTCATCCCAGGGGTTGAGATTTGGGAAGCAGAAGTCTGAGCAGACACAATCTTTCCCCTAGCAAATGGTCTCCGGAGGTCTTTCAACATACTGTAGACAAGTGGCGTTAATCGAACGTCGACATGGAGGTGTCACAGTTAAACAACAAGGTGGAACTCATATGCTTCAGGACTTTGAGATCCTTAGATCGAAGGGTTTGTATGATAGTATGGTAGAGACAAGAGGTGTCCAAGTTTAGTCCTCAAGAGCTACCAACAGGTCATGTTTTCAGGATTTCTGTCTGTAGAAACAGGTGGGATAATTGATGATCCAGCCAAATAGATTAACTCACCTGTGCATAATTAAATAAATCCTGAAAACATGAACTGTTGGTAGCCCTTGAGGACTGAACTTGGACACCTTTGGTGTAGACCATTCTTAGGGCTAAGTAAACCAATTTCGGACAGAAATTATTAGAGTCTGAAGAACAAATATTTCCTAGTGCGAGAGTATATGGTTTTCTACCTCTTCTTTTCATTTACTAAGGTTACTTATGTTCTTACAAGAGGGGTTGTACTGCCCTCTGAATATAACTGATTATTAGTTTGCAGAAGTATTTATGATTTGCTTACAGTTTCTGTTGGGCATGTCCTGATTATGAAAGCTGTATTGTGGAAATCGGATAATATGGGCATTATCTTTTTTTCTCACATAATCAGGATTGTAATTGATTTAGGATATGTAAAAAGTATTGTAAGGTACTGTCAGTTCTGGCCTGCGTCTCTTCTCCACTCTCCCAGTCTTCATATATTTAAACACATACTGAAACCCCACCTCATTAGAAGTGCCTACCCTACTCCTGCCTATACTACTCACATTGTTACATCATAACTACTGTCTCGATCTCTACTGTGAGACACACTTGCTCCTTTTGTCTCATATTTGCCCACTAGGTGCTAAGCTCTCTCATGAGCAGGCCCTTACCTACCCTTTGTTTTCATATGTGTATTTATTAATCTACCGAATATGTCCCTGTTTTATATATGCTCTGTTTTCCCCTTCGCAATAATAATAAAAAATCAAAACATGACACATCATTTCATTATTTTAAAGTTATGCGTTTATATTTATACTGTAAATATTTCAAATCCACTGTAGGACAGAAGTAGACAACCTGTGGCTTTGTAGCTGCTTTTGAAGTCCAACCATGGTCTGACAGCCAAAGGTGGTAGTTGTGGTACCTCAGTAGCATAGGTTGCCTGAGCGTTTGTTTGTTTGTTTTTTTGCTTTGTTTTACCATCATTGTCAGGTGTCAGTATAAAGTGCATTTGAAGTAAAAAAAAAAATGTGTTGGCACTCAGAGATGGCAATGGTGATTGACCATCATGTGAGAGTGTAGTATGTCTTGTTATTTTTCAATGTCACTCAGTTGTACCCAGAAAGTAGATACTGTGAAATATGTTTATGTATTAACAATGGCATGTGGGACCTCACTGACTTTGTGTTATTTCTTTCTTTCTCCAGCCCTTGAAGAAAATGATAGTCAAACTAAGTTTAAAGCTGCCACTAGCATTACTCCTACTGTCAATCCAGAATTCTTCAGTACAGATACGTTGTCTGATCCTGAGTCATATCAAGAAATTTACACTAACAAGGAACAGTTTATATGTTCTGAATGTGGAAAATGTTTTGGTAGTAATGCACATCTTATTGCACATGAGCAAGTCCACACAGATGATAAATTATTTTCATGTTCTGAATGTGGGAAATGTTTTACACAGAAACAATATCTTTACAAACATAGGAAAGTTCACACAGCAGAGAAACCACATTCATGCCCTAAATGTGGAATAAGTTTTAGGCAGAAATCATATTTGACTAAACATCAGAAAATTCATACAGGAGAGAAACCATTTTCATGCCCTGAATGTGGGAAAGGTTTTAGATTGAAACCAGATTTTATTGTGCATCAGAGGAGTCACACAGGAGAAAGGCCATTTTCATGTCCTGACTGTGGAAAATGTTTTGTTCGTAAATCAACTTTTGTTATACATCAGAAAATTCACACAGGAGAAAAACAATTTTCATGTTCAGAATGCGAGAAATGTTTTCTTTATAAAGCAAGTCTTCTCTACCATAAGAGAATTCATGCTGGAGAGAAACCCTATTCATGTTCTGAATGCAATAAAAGTTGTGCTAGTAAAGCAAATCTTCTCAAACATGAGACAATGCACACAGGAGAAAAACCATTTCCATGCCCTGTGTGTGGGAAATGTTTTACAGAGAAAGGTAGCTTAGTTTTACATGAGAGAAGTCACACAGGGGAAAAACCCTATTCATGTTCTGAATGCTTGAAAAGTTTTGCTAGTAAAGCAAATCTTCTCAAACATGAGAAAATTCACACAGGAGAAAAACCATTTCCATGCCCTGTGTGTGGGAAATGTTTTACAGAGAAAGGTAGCTTAGTTTTACATGAGAGAAGTCACACAGGGGAAAAACCCTATTCATGTTCTGAATGCTTGAAAAGTTTTGCTAGTAAAGCAAATCTTCTCAAACATGACAAAATTCACACAGGAGAAAAACCATTTCCATGCCCTGAGTGTGGGAAATGTTTTACAGAGAAAGGTAGCTTAGTTTTACATGAGAGAAGTCACACAGGGGAAAAACCATATTCATGTTCTGAATGCAGGAAAAGTTTTTTGGGTAAGGCACAACTTCTCATACATCATAGGGTTCACACCGGAGAGAAGCCATTTTTATGTTCAGAATGTGGGAAATGTTTTGCACAGAAAGCATACCTTATTAAACATCAGAAAATTCACACAGTAGAAAAATAATTTGCAAGTTCTGAATGTGGGAAATCCTTTGGAATAAAATCTTATTTGGTTTTGCATCTGAGAATTCACACAGAAGAGCAACCTTTTTCATGTTCAGAATGTGGGAATTATATTAGGCAGAAAATAAATTTTACTGCACATCAGTGACTTCGCATAGGAGAGAAACAATATGAATGTTTTGAATGTAATAAATTCTTCAGTAATTTGGATTTTAATGAACATCAGAGAATTCATGCCTGATATATAGATGTGCAATTTGTTGCACACTAACCTCTTCATCTGAATGGATGTTAATGAAATTTTGGATACACACTTACAATGGTAAATCTAGGGACTCCGCATTAAATTCTGAGAACATTTCCAATTATATTGACACCTAGGGGTAAATGTATGATGCTCCGGTTTTTTCAACTCCCGCGAGTTCGGCGAGATGACAGCTAAAATTTAAAGCGGCACTGCCTTGTAAAGTGAAACTTGCCTTTACAAGGCAGGGCCGCTTTAAATTTTAGCTGTCATCTCGCCAAACTCACGGGAGTTGAAGAAACCGGAGTATCATACATTTACCCCCTAGTGGCAGATTGAATTCTAAAAGATACGTAGTGTCCCGGAACAACACGAGACACTATGCAGCGATTTATTTTAATGAAAGTACCGCCCACTTTTGCTCGCACCCCATAGAGGTGTAAGCAGAAGTAAGATTTACTTTTTACTGTACAAATGGCAATTAAGCGCGGCCGCGATGCTCTCAGGAACATTGCATCCAATTGAATCTGCGCCTTAGAGTGTGTAGAGGAGAACTATATCATGTTGCTCTCTCTGTCCGGGACTTATACGTTTATACTGGAAACTATCAGTCACCATTGGACCTATTTTACATCTTACACCTGCCCAAACTCTAGATAAGGGGTTTTTCTATCAGTGTGCCAGCTAAAATCTAGTCACGCCCAGGTCTGCATGTGCATAATAAATTATATATAATTTGTGTTTTACTTTATGATGCGAATATCATAATATTAATACCAATGGGACAGAGAAATAAACATTCATGTTAAGCCACACAGTAGTGCCCCACTTCATAGTGTGTCACATAGCTGTGCCCCCAATTTATAGTAAGCCAAATTGTGTGCCCCCAATTTAGTATTCCACATTGCTGTGCCACCAATTAATATTGTTCCCCATAGTTACCTTTGGAGTCAACACCCCTTCTCCGTTCCATAACGAGCTGCTTCACTAAAGCAGCCGATGATGGGCGAAATGGAGCTGCTGCGCATGCGCAGAAGCTCCGTCTTGGCCATTATAGGCTGCTTTAGTGAGGCAGCTGCGGAGCTTCAGCGTGCCAGACAGAAGTGGTCTGTGTGCCACGGGTTGCCGACCCCTGCTCTAGATAATAAGGATAATTTACAAAGCACAAAAAGTATGGATTCACAATGCTCCTTTACGTGTACAAGTGCAACTAATCTGTTTAGCACAGTTCGTGCGCCCTCTTGATCCAATGTTTCTGTGCCCAGTTTTGCAGGTTATGGATACCCCTGAAAATGAGCATTCTGGGAAGAGTAAAACATAATTTCAAAGTCCAACATAAAAACACTTTAGGACCACTACCTTTGTTCTTGTAACTTTTCATTTCTTGCCCTAGCTCCTGCGGAATTTACCCTCATGTAGCTTCTATGAATAATAGTAAGCACCTGTATTTATTATGTGTCACTATTGTGTTTTCGAAAACGTTTGAATTACATTGGTCTAAGTGTGCCTATGGCCACACTTCCTCACAGAATGCACCTGAAAGGTGCATCATGCCTATGGACAACACACAAAATATATTTCTGAGGTTGTACTAATTGTGAAATTAATAGTAACAATGCACAGATTTTTGGAAAAGTCTATTGTGTTTTCCCCATGTTTATTTTTTTTTAACCTGTGTTCTAAAACACATAGGTATACCAGTATGGTTTTAAAAAAGCATTCTCCATTCCACCCCAGAAAATATAAAATTCACTACAAGAGAAGAAATAAAAGTCTTATTATTTGTAAAGGAAAATGTAAAGTTGCCTTGTCTTTAAAGTGGGTATATCTCTAAGAAGACAATTTAAATAAACTTGGAGTTAAAAATAAATCACGTATGTAGGTGTGTTTTGTTTTTTTTGTCCTTTTTTTCATTATTGGATCATTAACCCTAGTCTCTTAAATCCATCGTTGCAGGATAACTCCATCTAAAACTCATTTTGATTTAATATATTTTCCTCATCTAAACATGTGGCTCATATACCAGGCGACCCAACAAGCATCCCATGAGAACTCACCCTAACAGTCATCAGAATTTCCTGTCCCCAGATCAACAGCCAGCAAAGGGGGTGCTTCTAATATGGGCCTTGACTGCACAGCAACTGTCCAGTCGGCTCCTGTGTTAGAAAATGACAGCACAAGCTTGAAACTACCGTTCTCAATTTCTTTTTTTTTTTTACTTCTCCTGAACTGCGTATCTGACATACATGGGCAGCACGTGGCTTAGTGGTTAGCACTTCTGCCTTACAGCACTGGGGTCATGAGTTCAATTCCTGACCATGGCCTTATCTGTGTGGCGTTTGTATGTTCTCCCAGTGTTTGCGTGGGTTTCCTCCGGGTGCTCCGGTTTCCTCCCACACTTCAAAAAACATACTGGTAGGTTAATTGGCTGCTAATAAATTGACCATAGTGTATGTGTGTGTGTGTGGAATTAGTGGCGCTATATAAATAAATGGTAATAATAATAATAAAAAATACAATTAGAATATACTCTTTTGAGGACAGCTTTCAGTCAAGCATGAATAGTGTAAATAGGGTATGCCTTCTACCTTTTGGAGGGGAGAGGGCTGTCTCGGGTACAAATAGAGAGGTAGCCCCTTTAAGCATTAGCTGAGCGGCACCCTTGCTAAGACCCATACACAGTAAGGGCTGAGCATCTGCATAGTTTTGGACTTGTAGTTCACACAGAGATGTTGGGCAATATTCAATTTAATAGAAATATTTAAAACATGAAATAACAGGATCTCCAAAAAATATTGGGAGCAACAGAAGGATACTGAATCTTGTCACTGCTGTTGAGTAGGTCTTTGTATCCTCAGAGAACTGGGAACTTGTGTACTCAGGGAAAAATGCCTTTTGATATGGTCTCATTTCAGTGCCTCTTGACAGGTAACGTTTCATGGAATCTCCCCACTTTAGGCAAGCTTAATCCAGATACCTTAAATACTGCTTTGGCACTACAGCCACCAAATGCCATGCCACTAGTAGTGGAAGGATGCCCATGTTTGTAGACCTGCTAGATAGGAACATAAATCCCATGTCTCAGCATCTCCTATGATTGCAATGATTCCTATACCAATATCACAAAGTCACAATGCCTGTCACTCCCTGGGAAAATTACGATTATGCAATAACCTGATTAGTGTAGGAAGTTTTATATAGAAAAGTTTGTTGCACTAGTAACAGTAAATGGACTGTTCACCCTTTTAATATATTGTTTCAGGATTATTTACTGTCTCTAGATATTATATCCATTCTACAGGGTTGGATCTAAACCAGGCCTGTCCCCAGATGTTGTGAAACTACAAGTCCCAGCATGCCCTTCCAGCGATCAACAGGTTGTCTACTAGCAAAGCATGCTGGGGCTTGAAGTTTCACAACACCTGGAGGGCCGCAGGTTGGACAGGCCTGATCTAAACGGTGCAACCTAGTGGTAGTCGGCATATCGATGCTGACTACCCCGACAAGACTTACTCCGACATCAGGATTCCAAAGGGCTGCTTCCCGACCATCACAGGTGACGACTCCTCTTCACACCGACTTCAGCCGATGAAGTATGAAGGTGGCTCCGCTTGATGACGTCATTGACCATGCCGACGAGATTATCGCTGTTAAGGGGGTAATGTAAGTATGCAGCCATGTACAATGTAGTTTACAAAGGCTTATACATTGTACATGGCTGCATACTTACATTACCCCCTTAACAGCGATAATCGCATCAGCATGGTCAATGACGTCATCAAGCGGAAGTCTGTGTGAAGAGGAGTCGTCATCGATGATGGTCGGGAAGCAGCCCTTCGGAATCCTCAGGTCGGGGTAAGTCTTGTCGGGGTTCTCGGCATCGATATGCAGTACAGCAAAAATTAATATGACAATGAAAGAAGAAAGAAAAAAGGAACATCTAAATTGGTGCACAACACGTTCTCCTTTAAATTATGGGTGTGTTCAACATGAAGATCAATGTTCTAAGTTAAAATGTAACTTATTTTGAACAACAAATAAAATTCTTATTTAAAAACTCTTTATTTTTAATGGCAAAGTGAAAAATAAACATGAATTTAAAACTGCTGTGTCTCACATTCTTTTATATATATTTAGTTATTAAAGGGTGGAATGATAGAGTGTCTCAATACCTTCTTAGGAGAATTATGTATATCTTTATTATTATTATAAAGATGTAGTTTTGATTTCTTGAGGGAACATACCATAGCTAAATATCTTTTCTCTATGGTGGCATAGACTACATTCTTATACAATAGTTTAATGAACGCAAGTTGTTGGTTTCCTTTGTCCCCCACTTGGCTGCTTTCAGTCCATGGAGGCATTGGTTTGGACCATAAACGGTTTGGTGAAGTCCGGGACACCTAGTATGGGTAACTGGGACAGGGCTGCTTTGAGGTTTTTTTTAAAAAAAAACTCATATACATTCAGTGGCCTTAATGTGAGTGACTATATCCAAGGATTGAGACATTTAACCTGGTACTGCTCCAAGCCATAAACACAAGCTCTGTGGGTGCCTGAGCACGCCCAATACTTGTGCTACTACTAGCTATGTCTATGCATAGTATTTTTTAGTAATTGGGGGAGGGGTGTTAACGTGTGTACCCGCAATTAATTTAAAAAGTTGGTTCCTAGACTTCCGGCAGGCGTGGCATCTAGCATGGTGCACTTTAGCTCTTCTCCGTGTGGCTGTCCCCTATCCACTATCATCCGTGGCAACCCATGAACTAACTTCATCTTTTCCTAGCCCTGTCAATGCTAGAGAACGTGGGGGCCAATTTTGGGACTGTTCTATGACACGGAGACCTCTATTTACCCCAAAGTCCAGCTCCATTTGTGATCCATGCACATTTTCCCGCCATACTGCCAAGACACAATACCGTGAGATGGTCGTCTGAGATTGTACTCAAGCCAACAGCGGCTTCTTTACCATTATTATTCCATGTAACAGAAATCGGGTTGCGACGTGTTACTGCCGGGTTTCGTGTCCCATTTCTCTTGTTATGTTCATCACTTTACTGTCGGCCTGTGAGTCCCAATGGTGTCCCCGGTTCTCCAGTGCCGGCTGTGTGATCAAACGCAAAAAGCCGGAACCGGGATGGAACGCAGAACTGGGCTGTGGAACGCATGACCAGGAACTTGACATTAAAGGCAACTTTGACGAAGTAGGAGGGGTAGCCAGTGCAGTGCTTGACAGAGAGGGAAGGCAGATGTAGACCAGCGAGAGAGGAAGATTAGTCTTACCGAAGCATTGAACATGGACTGAAGAGGAGCGAGACGGGTGCACATTACTTTGGAGAATGCCGGTCCAAACACACACGAGCACTTTCAGCGTGCCTTATTAAGTGCAAAATGCTTTTATGTACCAGGGAAAGGGGCACTTATGGAACACGACAGTTTACTAGCTGAAAATCTGTGCCATTCAAATACCGCTTGTGTCCTAGCCAAGAATTTTCAAAATAAATATTGTTGAATTTATTGGTGTAAACAAACTTTTCTGCAGTGGCTGCAGAATACACAGAAGCAAACCCCCATGTTTTACTGAGATACGTTACTGATCCCCCTAATCAATCTTTATCCACAGTTATTATCCTACCTCCATGTTTTATTAAGATACGTTACTGATCCCCCTAACCAATCTTTACCTCCCCGTTATTATCCTACCTCCATGTTTTACTAAGATATGTTACTGATCCCCCTAACCATTCTTTACCTCCCCGTTATTATCCTACCTCCATGTTTTACTAAGATATGTTACTGATCCCCCTAACCATTCTTTATCCCCAGTTATTATCCTACCTCCATGTTTTACTAAGATATGTTACTGGTCCCCTTAACCATTCTTTACCCCTCCCCCGTTATTATCGTACCTCATAAAAAAAAAAGTTGGCATCTCTAGCCCTCACTGTAGTTTGTAGTCTCTATTTTATCTTTATAGTTTTTGTTACTTATTTTGTTTTCATAACCTTAAGCGTTGCTAGTATCTACTTTTGTGCATAGTGGCTACATCCTTCTTACTGTTTCAGCTATTTGTTGTGCTCTTAATAAACAGTATATATATATATATATATATATATATATATATATAAACACTGAATAAAATGAAAGACTAAATTGTTTTGCTTTGTTTATTTTTTTTTATTACATGTGCTAAATAGATCCTCTAGCAAAGTGTATGTAGCACTTTCCTCTCCAGCCATTATCAGATGTAGTAAGTACTTTGTATATGATCTCTCTCCCCCATATCACTAACTTGATGTCATCAGGGTTGAACTGAGTGGCGCAAATTACTTTCTCGACTGTATTATGTTGACAAGATGATGTAGCGGAGGGACCAGCCATATAAGGACTCATAGTGGACGTCCTCTGAAAGATGGCAGGAGTTGCAGGGACATTAGTGCTATGTATACTATACTAGAGCGTTTATATAGCAAATGCTTACAGACAGCAGTTACATTTGCAATCTTTAATAAGTGGTGTTTTCCGTTTAATGAATAGAAGGATCTCCATTATTTTTGACCAGGATGGTGAAAGGTTTTCATGGAAAGGTCACATCTATGTTTGCAGACTCTTAAAATGTCACCACAGAGAGCTCATTAGGGCTGTGGGTGGTAAATCTTTGTTATGTAATATATGTCTGCATCCCCTTGGATGGAATGTAATACAATGGAGGATACTGCATTATGCATTAAGTGCTAACAGAACAAGATTTTCTTACTTCTTTCCTGTAATGAGTTTCCCTGTTACAAACCACCATGACTGTTACCAAAGTAATTTACATTTGTCCTAAGCCTGGCAGACCTTCTTTCTGTGGATATCTAATGTTACCTATCATTACCTGCAATGTATGTATTGACTTTAACACCCTTTACATTTGAACCCTCCATTCATACATTGTTACAATGTGAGTTTACCTCATATCAGTTAGTTTTCCACAATACATATTTTTTTGCTTTTGGTCTTTAGCTGTCATGTTACCTGTCAAGTAAAGAAATATAAAAGTTCTGTTACCACAGAGAATTATACAAGACCTATGTATACTATCTGGTCGGCATGAAAAATAAGCAGTACTCACATATGACCGTTTTGCAAAAAACCCTCAAAGCTCTCAGAAAGCACTTGTTAATTTTCTCATTACTTCCCCCTAAACTTTATTGTATTGTTGTGAAGTAAATTTGCCACCCTCCATTGCTGTGACAGGACCCGCTATAGGATTCATAAGAGAACTACATCAAAGCCAAAGCGCAATTAGGATCAATCACTGTCCATTATTAAATATATCTCATTTATCATAAACACTAAAACACACAGCACATACACTGCAGCTCGGGGAATACTCAGTCACACTGTTATAATATACAATTTGCTGCCATGTAACCAGCTGATACACTACAATGTGTCCTGTGTGTAAGACTCTTCTCTGGGATTAATGCCTGTACAGCAGATCACACTGAATAAACCTGACAGAGTAGACAATTCCTCCATCTGCAGTCAGTATAAATATTACAATGTTTGTATCTAGATCACTGCTCTGTCTGATTCCCCATCACTGTCATAGATACACAGGGACACTGCAGCCTCCTCTGTGTACCACGTGACTACAGCTGTCACATGACCTGGTGATATCACCATCACTGTCATAGATACACAGGGACACTGCAGCCTCCTCTGTGTACCACGTGACTACAGCTGTCACATGACCCGGTGATGTCACTATTACTGTCATAGATACACAGGGACACTGCAGCCTCCCTGTGTACCACGTGACTACAGCTGTCACATGACCCGGCGATGTCACATCACTGTCATAGATACACAGGGACACTGCAGCAGCCTCCTCTGTGTACCACGTGACTACAGCTGTCACATGACCTGGTGACGTCAGAAGGTCCTTTCGGTGAAGGGGTCTAACTAAAAGGAAAAGGGGGGCGAGAAGCTGTTTCCGGTAAGTGCTGATATTATGTCTCTACATCAACATCATCATCTACCATTCTTCACAGATTTTATTTTTTTTCTTTTATGACAAAATTATCTACCAAGAAAATACTTTTACAGATGAAGAGTAAAGGTCTCCTGACAAGAGACATGTTTACCTGTCCATACCTGCTTACTGATTAAGGGCAGCACTAACCAGGCAAAATAATAATGCACACATTTATTTAACACGTATAATGTAGAAACTACAACAATGATTGCCCTCAGAAGCATAACATACATTTATTAATCAGTCAACATCAATTAGAAGAACAAGAATCCACTCCACATATTAGACAAGTGGTGTCACATAATGATAATACAAATCTCCATAACGTGTCTTATTTAATAGATGGTTGGAATTGGTTTTCATTAGAAATAGAATAGATGCTCTTTTAGATTTTACCCTTTTATATAGTTAGTTCTCCTAAAGTGTTTAGATCTCATATTTATTCTAGAGATCCCTCACCTGTCACAGACCGTATTATGCATACAACTATAAAGCACATCATTGGGTGGGATTATGACAGGCACTTTCTTTTACAGCTGCCTCCAGAATACAGCATTCTTTCAGTAACTGGAAACATGTAACTTTTCTACAGTGAATTAAAATTACTTACTCTGGTAATCCTCACTTCAGAGTGGCCCCAGTATCTTGATTTCTTCCAAATATTCTCCCAGGCATAGGAGCTTACATCTAGTAGTCCTTGATCTGGTAATCCTCACTTTACAGAAGTTTTAATAGAAAAAGTGATAAATATTGACCAGAAACTGACAAATAATACACATGCATTCTGCAGAGACTGGGCAAAATGCTGGAAAACATTGTTTAATATTTGTGTTTTTTTTTAGTTAGTAGCATTTAAATAAGTGAACTGTTTCATCTTTGTTTCCAACAATACAGACAAATCTGTTATGGAATACATTATTAATTTATTGATGAGCGTTACATAAATACACATCAGTAGTTGTTTATTCAACCATAGGAGAGCATGATACATATTTAGAAAAAAATTTAGTCACCCATCTCTCTCACTGTTCCTAGACTCTTCCCTACTTTCATATCTACTACATTTACTGTAGTTCAACACATTACTCAATGTATTATATCTGTATCTGCAAAAGGTCAACTCAAGGTCAGCCCCTCCTTCTACGACCAGAGCCCATTCTCGGAGTCTTCATGATGGACAAGGACAGGAGTCATATGACTGAGAGGATATTAAATCTCACCCTGGAGATCCTATACCTGCTGACTGGAGAGGTGAGGGATTCTGAGAATATCACATTGGCATTACTACTATCTCATTCACAACAACTGGGGCCTGCTGAGAATTAATATGAAACATTAAACCCCAAATGTGAAATTTTCACATGAGTCATGAAGGTAAAATGCATTACCTAATGTTTACCTGACATTCTACTGTAACACTGTTGAGAAGTACAGTATTATTTTCCTACTCCATTACATACAGCCGCAGCTCATCCTACATCCTTTGGACAGTGTACTGATGAGATCTGATAGAGGTCAAAAAGTTGATGCTGAATCTCCGGTCATTTGTCCTGTCCCTATGTATGAATAAGTTAATCCATACAGTGTATTTCTGCAGTGCAAGTCTGCCAAACTGCCAGTCACTCTCTGCCTCTTTAGTTAGGGAAGCACCTTACCCTTACTCCTAACATAGCAACCTGATGCAGAGTGAAATAGAGCTTGATGGACACAGTCAGTCACGTTTATACATTCAGGTTATTTTACGTATAATATTCAGCTAAGTAATACCCATCTCTTAATATGTATTATAGAGTTGCTCTTTAAAGTAATGTCCAAAGATAAATGACACTATTGAGGAGTTGGATATTTTGCTATTTGAGATATTGTGTAAGATGTTTTATGTGTTTATAGCCCACAAAAGGTGTGAATGAGCTATTTTTATATGTGGAGCATAAGTCTCATAATAACTCGACATTACAACTAGGCTGACATTTTGCAGAAAACATGGTTTCTCAATGATGTTTTCAATAAGTCCTCTTATATTTAGAAATACACAACAGTGGAGGAGAAGTGTAGAGAACGTGTGAGACCCAGCACTAAGTGTAGTGATCTTGTGAGCCCCATCATGGAACCTCCACCTCACTCACTGATACATGAGAAAAACAATGACCAGAGGATTCTAGAACTCACCAACAAGATCATTCAGCTGCTGACTGGAGAGGTGACTGCTGGGAATGGGGCATTATACAGTAACACCAGGGGATGTGTCTGGGTGATGACTGTATCATTGTGTGTGTCAGGTTCCTATAAGGTGTCAGGATGTCACTGTCTATTTCTCCATGGAGGAGTGGGAGTATTTAGAGGGACACAAGGATCTGTACAAGGATGTCATGATGGAGAAGCATCAACCACACGTTTTACCAGGTAAATTACTTTCTCTCAATATAATCTTTTACCATCAATAAGTTAAAATTGTTTTACTATTAGAAAAATAAGTCCGATATGTATTTTCCATAAAATCTATGTAACATGATCAAACAGAAAAATAGAGTTTAGGAACTAAGTTTTAGTGATGAAGAGTCTAATCAGATATATGTGTAGGTCACTACATCCTCCGATTAGTCCTCTATGAATAATGTACCCAGTATCTGTGTGTCCCTCATACAGATGGATTGAGTAAGAGAAATACACCAGAGAGATGTCCCAGTCCTCATTATTCACAGTATTGTACAGAGGAGGATCACAATATCCCACAGGTTTACCAGGTAGATGAAATTGTTCGTACTTAAACATATGTATACTGTACAGTTGTGTTCATAAATAAATCAGACCTCTTTATTATATTGTATAACATTTAGGATGAATTTTTAAGTGATAAGATGCTATCACAGATTGAGAATGGAGAAGAGACCATAGAGAAGGATGATCAGAGTAACGAGGAGGTAGTTCCTGAAGATGTAAGCACAGGTGAGTGATAAATGGTGAATTGAGTGTAAATCCTGTGATCATTTTGAAGATTGAGCCCTTGGGCTAGATTTACTAAGCTGCGGGTTTAAAAAAGTGGGGATGTTGCCTATAGCAACCAATCAGATTCTAGCTTTCATTTATTTAGTACCTTCTACAAAATGACAGCTAGAATCTGATTGGTTGCTATAGGCAACATCCCCACTTTTTCAAACCCGCAGCTTAGTAAATCTAGCCCCTTGTGTTTAGTCTTTGATTGATTCTTCGGTTAGTTGGCACAAAGATCTGGAACATTTAATGAGGGAACTGTGGTTGTCCCCTTCTGCTGTCTATCTCCACCACATTTTTCCTTCATCCCCACATCTATCCTGGACTTCATCTGTGAGGCTAGATGGTCTGGCCATCAAGGTTAGTTAGTATGACAGATCCATGCCCGTCTACTGTTCCTGGTCTTTTCAGTAACTTGGACAAGGGAGTGCCAAAGAAGGCAGAGCTTCTTGAACAACTGACAAATGAAAGAAAAGGGCTGGAATTATGGCTTCTTCTCTTGGGAAAGCTTCTTAGATTTGTTCTGGACAAGAGTGTGCTTACATGTGGAGCTTAGCAAGAGGACAGCCTTCAACTGTTTGCACATGGGAGCACAGAATCATGGAGGAGGTGATCTGTGGCATTGTAGCCCATATCTCTGCATACTGGTGCGATTCTGTGCCCTACTAATGACTACTGTCAAGGACTAAAAGCCCAAAAGGACTGACTGGATGTAGTAGGCTTATTTTTGTGCCATATTGTCTTCTTGGCAGGAACGCTTAGAGCATTTCCGAACCTCTTACTAGCCTGGTCTCCCTCTTGGCACCCTGTGACCTATGACGCAGAGCCTTGTATGCACAGATCACCAAGGTCTGATAACATCGCCAAATTGAAAACTGCTACACCAAATGTGCCCCAGGTGGTAGCCAGGGCAGTCTTCGGCTTTCAGCATAGAATGGTGCGTTTTCAGGTCCCAAGAGAAGGTACAGTACAGAAGATAGCAAAACACTACCTGTCCTACCTATTCTAGTGGCAGTAAAAGACATAGGGGAAGAGGGGGAGCCACTTTAAATACAATCCAGGATGTGTTTTTTAACCTGTCTCTGCCTAAACTGGAAAGGGAACCTACCCATTTTAATGGCTGCTACGAATGAAGAGGGAATACACTTGTCCTGTATTTAGTCACCCCTTTTCACCTATGTACAGCTTTTCATTTGGTTGAAGGGAGTATTCAAGAGCTGCTTGTCGATTTCATGCTTGGGGTACACAGTTGCACATGGACCACTCCTATATAATCTTAAAATGTCCAGTTCTCACTATGCAGTGCCTAAACTGACAGGAGGCTACACTGGCTCTACAGAGTTACCTCTGCTACAGGTGTCAGACTAATCTTTCTGCTAGACAACCAGAGCCACTATACTCCTGGTGCTCAAGACCGTAACTGCTCAGCCCGTTCCTAAGCCCAAGTGGGTAAGACTCTGGTGCAATCCATTGTTTCTCTTTCTCAGATAACTCAGGACATGCGGGGGAATCCCTTCTACTGTGATTGAATGTGACACAAGAAGCCCTATCCCTTTTTTAAGATGGATCATGCTGTTAGGACTAAACAGATTACTAAAAGCGTTTCTGTTACCATTGCTTTGCTCTCCAGCCAAGTTTTATATCAACCTGGGTTGCGTATGGTTGGATAAATGGGTGGGCCAAGGCCTACAAGGGATGGTAGTCTGCAAGGGATGGTGATACAAAGATTTGTAACAGGGTTGATACCTCAGAAGAGGGTAAAACAAATGTGCTGCAAATTGGGAGCATAGACAGAGGAAAGCGTAACAGCCGTTTCATTAAGGGTGCCCGTATGTATGATAAATTTGCCATGTTTGTCTTGTATTGTAGTATCAACAGTTAGTGGTCTTTATGGTGGAGTAAGATGGCTGTGCCTCTACGCTTAGCCTTCACAGTAGAGTAGAAAGCATGAGGGTAATCCAAGCCCACCTCCCCTACATATCCAACCTCGTCTCTACTGCCAGGTCACTACTTCATTGATTACCTCTTCCCACTTCTACCTCCAGCACTTTGCCCTGGCCGCTCCCCAGCTGAGGGGTTTTAAAATGAGTTTCCTGCAACATTATTACATCAGGGTCTTGACAGTGAAAATATTGTATGGCCATAGCACGCTTCATAGGGGAATTGGGGAAATTAAGGCCGTTGATATTAGGTGAGAGTATTTTCAATCTCCCCTTTCTTGTCTTCTAAGAATATGTAGCAGTTCTTTGGACATTCTGATTTATGAACAATGTCCATATAAACCAGGAGCTGGTATTACCTTCCTTCTGTCTGTAATTTTGAAATGGGAAATAGATTACCTGTCGCTCTGTGGATGTGGTTCACAGTATAGCTGTGAATGAAAATTCCAGACCTTCATAACGCCGATTCCATCCATGAAGAGCCATGCAATCATTTTGCACTTCATATTTCCTCCTGGATTAAGACCACATGTTTATATGGTATATAAATTACGGTTGTGCATTACAGTCTATCTCGGTCCGAGGATTGAGTCGCATTTCGCTTGCACAGTAGTTTTCTCTTGGGCTTTAGCAGAACAGGTCTACAAGGGCGCGTTCTTGTATTTAGGCGACGCACTTTCAAAGTTTTACTAATTTTAACATTTCTGCACGATGGCGTCAGCAGGAAATCCCTCAAAGCACTGGTCTCCTTTTAGGTATCCCTTCTGTTCTTTGTGGCTTTAGGAAGTGGAACTATCTTAAGAAGAAAATATAATTTTTCACATACTGCTGATTCGGAAGCGTGCCACGGGACACAAATTATCCTGCTTAGGAATGCTGAGCCCTGTGTTTTTTGCAGCTGGTTCCCCTTAATTTTCTCATGGCATGACTACGGATAAACTAAGGAAGAATAGGTGCTGCTTAATCTCTATAAATGAAAGGAGAATTCTTTCTTTTACCCTACCTGCCTCAGAGAAAAGGAATTAACGGTAAGGGTACAATCTTATTTAATATGCTTTGATTACATATATCAGTTAGTGCACAAAATGTCCCGTCATCGATTGCATTAAGAGACCTATATGCCTTCGAGTTTATATGTGTATGTGTGTGGCTCCTTGCATGTACATTTTTATATACAATGTTTTTATGTGTTGAATAGTACCATTGTGTCATAATTAAACATTCAGTCCCTGTGTTTCCTACAGATGGATCCAGTAACAGAAATACACCAGAACGATATGCCAGCCCTCTCTATTCACAGGAATGTACAGAGGAAGAGATCAAACTGGACAAATGCATTAAGGTATCCGCAGCAAATAGTGAATATTTCTTCTCCATAACGGTGTTATTTTCTATGTCTATAGTCTGGGAGAGGATTTCATGTTTCTATATGTTTGTAATGATGGAGACTGTGACATTAGTAATGATGAGGTCATGCTATCTCTGCTTGATTGTTATATTAAGCAACCACACACATTGCACTGGCATTTACTTGTGGGATATGCTGAACTTCCTGGCATGTGGAGGTTAGGAAACCTTCCTTATCCAAAGTAACGAAAAGGTACATTCATATTAAATAATGAAAAGACTTCAAACAGAAATACTGTGTTCTACTCTTTGGGTGGTCTCTAAAAGATCTTATCGTTAGGATTATTCTTTTTTGTACTCTGCATTATACTGCCATTTTTTCTGACACTTTGCAGAATACATGTTATTTCTTTAGATAACATTTTCTGATTGAACAAAATAGTACCTTAAAAAGAAGGAAGTTATCTGGTTTGCAGAGAGCAACTATAAAAACCTCCTATTTTCTCCAGATCTGGTGAAGTACTCGGATTTGTTTTCACGTATCAAAAAGGAACTAAAATGATATTCTCATTGCAGCAGTTCAAAAGAATATTCTTTTAGAGTGTTTTGGATTTAGACCTTTAGGTCAGGTTATAGTCAAGCGAATGACGTATAGGATTTATACTCCACAATGCAAATTTGTAGTCTGCAGTGTTTATTGAAGGGAACTCTAATCCAAAAGGGGCAATGGGCAAACAAACTCATGTTTCATAGTGACTGAAAACGTCAGGTTGCAAGGGGGCCAGACTAGTGTTAGCACTATACAAAGACTGAGAACTATGCTAAAGAGCAAGCCGCGAGCTTATTATTTGATTTCCCAGGCTTCACCCAAATTCACCATATGTCCAGAACCATCATTTAATGAACTAAGGGGTTTGTGAACATTGTCCTGATGAAGGAGAATACTCCTTTTTAATGCATCAGAGAGCCAAAATACTAATTAAATACTTTCTATCATGCAAGCTATTTGGCCAATTTCCACACCCAACTTCTCCATCCTTTAATAAGTTATGACCACAATGCCTGGTCTCTTTTTGTCTCACTACCTGTGTCCAGAAAAACTCCAAAACTGGATGAATACTACTGTGCTTATTACCTATGGAAGATGGTCTGCAGGTAAGGGTGCTTTACTATAGCCGTTGGCCTTTTTGAACAAAGTGGCTTAATCTTAGATGATAATTCTGAGTAGAGATCTCCTCCTAGAATTAACTATTTTCAGGTCGGTTGGAGTTCTGGACTGACTGGCATTTCTAGTTTATGGTCGCTGACCTCTAAAGTACAATATATCAATGTTGAGAGTAGCTGCAGTCAGCGCTTATCAACTCAGAGAAATAGTTTCATGTACTACTTAAACATGCCAAAGTTCCTCAGGATGGCCATCACTTTTTCAGAGTAGAAATACATAATTAAACAGTCCATTACATTAATATCTAACAATGCCAATATTTAAGAACACAACGGGGAAGTGCCACCAACATTCTTCTTAACAAGAGTGTGACCTTTATTAATAATTCCTGGTACCCATCTCATTGCATAAGTAAAATTGGATTTACCAATAAGTTAAGTTCTTATAAGGCAATATTAGGATTACAGTGACTTTATTTTTGCGCGTGATTTATTTAGGAAGAAAATCTGAATATTGTCGTCGTTGATTTTGACCAAGCAGCTAAGGAAGAAGAAGAGAATTGCATAAAGATTAAGGAGGAGGAAATCCCTACAGATATCAGCACAGGTGAGTAATGGCCACTAAATGTGTGGATGCTTTCATTTTTGTATGATATTTGGTATAAACTAATAACATGTCCGTAAATAAAAAAAAGTATGTTGGTCATCCGCTGACACCCTGAATGGAATCCTGCTAGTTGTAGGTGGACCTCCATATCTAGGGTCCGCTGTGGGATTCATCTGGATCTCTGTGTTTTGCTGTTCTTTCTATGAATCACAGTGGATGCTACATTGTTCAGGCACAACATTAAAACCACCTGCCTAATATTGTGTAGGTCCCCCTGGTGCCAACAAAACAGCTCTGACCAATCAAGGCATGGACTCCACAAGACTTCTGAAGGTGTAACTTGTCACCAAGACGTTAGCAGCAGCACATTTAAGAACTGTAAGGTGCTAGGTGGGGCCTCTATGGCTTTGGCTTGTTTTTCCAGCACATCCCACAGATGCTCGATCGGATTGAGATCTGGGAAATTTGAAGTCCATGACATCACCTTGAACTCTTTGTCATGTTCTTCAAACCATTCCTAAACAAGTTTTGCTGTGTGGGAGGCCACATTATTCTGCTGAAAAAGACCACTGTCATCAGGGACTACTGTTAACATGAAGGGATGTTCTTGGTCTGTATCAATGTTTAAGGCAGGTGGTATATGTCAAAGTAACATCAACATGAATGCAAAGGTTTCCCTGCAGAACATTGCCCAGAGCATCACATTGCCTCTGCCAGTTTGCCTTCTTCCATTAGTGCATCCTGGTGCCATCTCTTCCCCAGGAAAACGACACACACGCGCTCGGCCTCCACATGATGTTAAAGAATACGTGATTAATCACATCAGACCAGGCCACTTTTTTCCATTGCTCCATGGTCCAGTTCTGGCGCTCACCTGCCCATTGTATGCGCTTTTGGCAGTGGACAGGGGTCAGCATGGGCATTTTGACTAGTCTGCAGCTACGCAGCCATATAAGCAAGAAGCTGGGATGCACTGTGTGTTCTGCAACCTTTCTATCATAGCCAGCATTAACTTTTTCACCAGTTTCTGTGGGATTGGACCAGACAAGCTAGCCTTCGCTTTCCTCGCGCATAAATGAGCCTTGGGGGTAAATGTATCAATGTCCGGATTCTTCAACTCCGGCGAGATCGGCGTCTTCAGCGCTTAAATTTAAAGCGGCGCTGCCTTGTAAGGGGAAGTTTCCCTTTACAAGGCAGCGCCGCTTTAAATTTAAGCGCTGAAGACGCCGATCTCGCCGGAGTTGAAGAATCCGGACATTGATTTACCCCCTGGTCTCCTTTAACCCTGTCGCTGGTTCACTAGTTGTACTTTGTAGAACCACTTTTGGTAGGTACTGACCACTACATACTGGGAACACCCCACAAAACCTGTTGTTTTTCTTCTAGCCATCACAATTTGACCCTTGATAAAGTCGCTCAGAGCTTAACGCCATGTTTGTGCTTTCAACACATCAGCTTCAAGAACTGACTGTTTACTTGCTGCCTAATATATTCCACCCCTTGACAGGTGCCATTGGAAGGAGATAATCAATGTTATTCACTTCACTTGGCAGTGAGTCTTGTCGGGGTTTACAGCATCGGGAATAAGATTACCGCCGGTTAAGGCAGTAAACAAATTGATACAACAATATACAATAGTATATCGCAGTGACCCTATACAACAAAGACAGACAGCAAGTGTAGTGGAGTACAGATGACCGTAAATAGCAGGAGGGATTGGCACAACAAATACACTGCCGTGGAGTCTAAGACCCCCCCCCGGACTTCAACAGAGATCCACGCAAGAGGATATGGACTTTGCTCAGTGAGGACCCAGGTCGCGGCCCATTGTAATTGGTTCCTTCCATGAAAGCAGAAGAGTACTTAGCTGGTATGAGGACTCTTCCAAAAACACAGCAGATGAAAATTTGGGTATAGGTATACTGCTGTGGGGGAGACTGGACTCAATAGTTGAAGAAACACTAATAGCAACTATAAATCTTAATATAGTCCTGGAGCGGGACTATCGATATTGCATACAATTGATACTCGGGCATTGAGGAGTGACCTGAGCAGGTTCTTATAGTGGCTGGTTGATAATGCTGGTTGGTAATGCCCTACATGTGTCATCAGTGCTGGAGGGTAGTGTTAATACCTAAGAGAGGTGTTATGTCATCTGTAGCCTGAGCCGAGCTGGGTTCTGTTAAGGATTCTAATTGGGAAGGCCAGCAATCAGCAGACGGCTGAGTGTTGGAGAGAGGCCAGTAATGTCTTAGACTGCTTGTACTGACACCAGCTTGCTGGGTTCGGGGACTCTAACTCTTCACTTAGCTTTCAGGGTCTTTGGACATTGGAGGGATCCAAGCTTCTAATTAATGTTGGAACTCCCAGCGATGTTCCGAGCTCTGGTCAGAGCAAAGCATCTGCTGAGGGCTCAGGGCGGAGAAGATGCAGATGGACAATGCTGCAGGCTGTGGTGTACGTCAAACACAAGGGCGGTACCAAGAGTCCTCTGGTCAAGCAGGAGACGTGCAGGATCTTTTGGTGGGGCTGAATTAAACATCAAGGACATCATGACATTTTTTTAGCCCAGGGGTGAAAATTTGGGCATTAAAGCCATTACCGTTATTACGGTAATTTTAACCTGGCTTTCTGCTCGCAGCTCAGAGAGCTGCGAGCAGAAAGCCAGGTTAAAATTACCGTAATAACGGTAATTAAGCGCATTATTACCGTAATAACGACAATAATGCGCAGGCCACGTTACTTTTACCAGTAATGTGGCCAATTGAATTCCCCTCTCTGAGCAGATAGACTCTTTCCACCAGCGAATGGTCTCTGGAGGTCTTTCGCTGATTGTAGACAGGTGGGGGTCAATCGGACATCGACATAATGCCGTCACAGTTGAACCACAAGGTGGATCTCTTCTACTTCAGGACATGAGATCCTAAGATCAAAGGGTTTGTGTGATCGTATGGTGCAGACCATGCTTAGGGCTAAGGAAACCGATTTCGGACAGAAATGATAACAGAGTCTGTAGAAAATATATTTTCTGGTGCGAGAGGATATGGTATCCTGTCACTTCTTTTCATTTAGTAAGGTTACTTATGGTCTTACAAGAGGGGTTGTACTGTCCCCTGAACATAACTGATGATTACAGACATAAAATATAGTTAACATACACTTGGTGCGCACCTTTTCACATCTCACAGGAGATAGGAGCTCCTATACTCCCTTCACTGGATAGATGACCCTTATCTCTTTCCTCAATTGGAGTTCCTATAGTCTGAGAATCAGACTCATGGAAATATAAAACAAATGGAGAAATTATAGTGCAGATTGTCTAAAATGAACATGTAAAAGTCCACAAAGTTCCCGGAAAAAGAGTATATTCTTCAACCTCGTGAAGAAACGAAGGAATACCACCGTAATTCTTGTGACTTTTTACACCATCTCCCCCAAAGGTATATGCTTACAAGATGTTGGCTTTAATAAGGCATCTCAAATGATCCTTCCTGTGTATCGCTTTCAAATTCCTCCACAAAGTGGTAACATGATGTGCCAGATAAAAAGAAATAAAAACCAATCTGGTGCATTATCATAAAACACCTTTTAATAAAAGTACATTATCTCCAAACAGAGACCTGTACATGTAAAACATAACATCAAGAATATCCCAAAATGGTAATGTGTATACTCATACCAGATAGATTCAGGATATTCGCATGGAAAAATTCCTCCACCGTATCAGTCCACAATGTGACGAAATTCGTCACATTGTGGACTGATACTGTGGAGGAATTTTTCCATGCGAATATCCTGAATCTATCTGGTATGTCAACTATATTTTATGTCTGTAATCATCAGTTATGTTCAGGGGTTTTACAGGTGCCAGTATAAGGTCTATTTGAAATAAAAAATAGTGTTGGCTCTCACAGATGGCAGTGACGATTGAATGTAGTATGTCTTGTTATTTTTCAATGTCCCTTAGTTGTACCCAGAAGTAGATACTGTGAAATATGTTTATGTATGTAACATGTTATGTGGGACCTCACTGACTTTGTGTTATTTCTTTCTTTCTCCAGCCCTTGAAGAAAATGATAGTCAAAATAAGTTTAAAGCTGCCACTAGCATTACTCCTACTGTCAATCCAGAATTCTTTAGTACAGATACATTGTCTGATCCTGAATCATATCAAGAAATTTCCACTGATGGAAAACAGTTCATATGTTCTGAATGTGGAAAATCTTTTAGTAGTAATGCACAACTTATTGCACATGAGCAAGTCCACACAGATGATAAACTATTTTCATGTTCTGAATGTGGGAAATGTTTTACACGTAAACAATATCTTTACAAACATAGGAAAGTTCACACAGAAGAGAAACCACATTCATGCCCTAAATGTGGAATAAGTTTTAGACAAAAATCAAATTTGGATATACATCAGAAAATTCATACAGGAGAGAAACCATTTTCATGCCCTGAATGTGGGAAATGTTTTAGATTGAAAACAGATTTTGTTGTGCATCAGAGGAGTCACACAGGAGAAAAGCCATTTTCATGTCCTGACTGTGGAAAATGTTTTGTTCGTAAAGCAAGTGTTCTTATACATCAGAGAATTCACACAGGAGAAAAACAATTTTCATGTTCAGAATGCGGGAAATGTTTTCTTACTAAAGCAAGTCTTCTCTACCATAAGAGAATTCATGCTGGAGAGAAACCCTATTCATGTTCTGAATGCGAGAAAAGTTTTGTTAGTAAAGCAAATCTTCTCAAACATAAGAAAATTCACACAGGAGAAAAACCATTTTCATGCCCTGTGTGTGGGAAATGTTTTACAGAGAAAAGTAGCTTAGTTTTACACGAGAGAAGTCACACAGGGGAAAAACCATATTCATGTTCTGAATGCAGAAAAAGTTTTGTTGGTAAGGCACATCTTCTCAAACACCAGAAGGTTCACACTGGAGAGAAACCATTTTTATGCTCGGAATGTGGGAAATGTTTTGCACAGAAAGCAAACCTCATTAAACATCAGAAAATTCATACAGGAGAAAAAGAATTTGCATGTTCTGAATGTGGTAAATCCTTTGGAATAAAATCATATTTGGTTTTGCATCAGAGAATTCACACAGGCGAGAAGCCATTTTCATGTTCTGTGTGTGGGAAATGTTTTACCATGAAATCAACCTTAGTTTCACATCAGAGAATGCATACAGGAGAGAAACCTTTTTCATGTACCGAATGTGGGAAATGTTTTAGGCGGAAAACAAATCTTACTGCACATCAGCGACTTCACATAGGAGAGAAACGACACGAATGTTCTAAATGTGGGGAATTCTTCAGTAATAATTTGGATTTTAATGAACATCAGAGAATTCATGCTTTATATATTGACGCACAGCTTGTTACACATTAACCTCTTTATCTGAATGGATGTTTATGAAATTTTGTCCATACACTTGCAATGGTAAGTCTAGGGATTCAGCATTACATTATCAGAACATCTCCAGCCATGCTGACATCTAGAGTGTGTGGAGGAGAACTACAGTCATGGCCAAAAGTTTTGAGAATTACACAAGTATTGGTTTTCACAAAGTTTGATGCTTCAGTGTTCTTATACCTTTTTGTCAGATGTTGCTATGGTATACTGAAGTAAAACAAGCATTTCATAAGTGTCAAAGGCTTTTATTGACAATTACATTAAGTTTATGCAAAGAGTCAATACTTCTTTTTGAAGACCGCTGAAATTCGCCCTGGCATGCTGTTAATCAACTTCTGGGCCACATACAGATGGCCACCCATTCTTGTCTAATCAATGCTGGAGTTTGTCAGAATTTGTGGGTTTTTGTTTGTCCACCCGCCTCTTGAGGATTGACCACAAGTTCTCAATGGGAATAAGGTCTGGGGAGTTTCCTGGCCATGGACCCAAAATTTCAATGTTTTGATCCCCGAGCCTATTAGTTAGCATTTTTTCCTTATGGCAAGGTGCTCCATCATGCTCGAAAAGGCATTGTTCATCACCAAACAGTTCTTGGATGGTTGGGAGAAGTTGCTCTTGGAGGATGTTTTGGTAGCATTCTTTATTCATGGCTGTGTCCTTAGGCAAAATTGTGAGTGAGCCCACTCCCTAGGCTGAGAAGCAACCCCACACATGAATGGTCTCGGTATCCTTTACTTTTGGCATGACACAGGACTGATGGTAGCACTCACCTTTCCTTCTCCGGACAAGCATTTTTCCAGATGCCCTAAACAATCTGAAGGGGGATTTATCTGAGAAAATGACTTTACCCTAGTCCTCAGCAGTCAAATCCCTGTACCTTTTGTAGAATATCAGTCTGTCCCTGATGTTTTTCCTGGAGAGAAGTGGCTTCTATGCTGGCCTTCATGACACCAGGCCATCCTTGAAAAGTCTTTGCCTCACTGTGCGTGCAGATGCACTCTCAACTACGTGCTGCCATTCCTGAGCAAACTGCACTAGTGGTGCCCTGATCCCACAGCTGAATCAACTTTAGGAGACGGTCCTGACGCTTGCTGAATGTTCTTGTGTACCCTGAAGCCTTCTTCACAACTACTGAACCTCCTCTTGAAGTTCTTGAATATCCTTGCTTGTGAAACTATTTGTGCAAAGCAATGATGACTGCATATACTTCCTTGCAGGTAACAATGGTTAACAGAGGAAAAACAATGATTTCAAGCACCACCCTCCTTTTTAAAGCTTCTGTTATTCTAACTAAATCAGCATGACAGAGTGATCTCCAGCCTTGTCCTCGTCAACACTCACCTCTTTTAACAAGAGAATCACTGACCTGATGTCAGCTGGTCCTTTTGTGGCAGGGCTGAAATGCAGTGCAAATTTTGTTTTTGGAATAAAGTTCATTCTCATGGCAAAGAGGGACTTTGCATATACTCCAGAATGTCATGAAGAGTGATCAGATGAATTGTAATTAATTTCAATTTGCCATCATAAAACCGAGGCAGCAGACTTTATGAAAAATAATATTTGTGTCATTCTCAAAACTTTTAGCCATGGCTGTATATCAGGTTGCTCTCTCTGTCCAGGACTTCTATGTTTATATTGGACATATCATTCACAATTCAACCTAGATTACACCTTATAAGGGTCATTTACAAACCGCAAAAGTATGGATCCACAATGTTTCTTTATGTCTACAAGTGCAACTAATTATGTGCTTAGCACAGTTTATGTGCACACTCAATTCACCGTTTCTGCGCCCAGTTTTGCAGGTAATGGATACACCTGAAAATGCGCATTCTGGGAAGAGTAAAACAACATTTGAAAGTCCAACAAAGGAACACTTAAGGACCACTACCTTTGTTCTTGTAACCTTTAATTTTTTGTCCTAATTACTGCGTACTTTAGCCTCATTTGTAGCTTATATGATTTATAATAGTAAGCACCTGTATTTATTACATGTCACTATTGTCTTTTAGAAGATTTTTCAATTACGTTGTTCTAATGCACATAGGTATACTAGTATGGTTTTAGAAAAGCATTCTCCATTCCACCCGAAAAAAATATAAAATGCACTACAAGAGAAGAAATAAAAAAGTATCATTATTTGTAAAGAAAAATGTAAATTTGTCTTGTCTTTAAAGTGGGTATATCTCTAATAAGACAATTTAAATAAAGCTTGGAGTTCAAAATAAATCACACTTGTAGGGTTTTGTCTTTTTTTTTTTTCATTATTGGATTATTAACCGTAGCCCCTTGAAACCTACAGCCTTAAAGGATAACTCCATCTAAAACTCATTTTTATTTAACATACTTTCCTCATCTAAAAGTGTGGATCATATACAAGGAGATTCTACAAGCAGTTCATGAGATCTCACCCTAACAGAGCCATCAGAACCTCCTGTCCCCACAACAACAACCAGCAAGGTACTAATATGAGCTTTGACTGCTCAGCAACTGTCCAGTTAGTTCTCAATGCTAGTAAGAAAACTTACAGCGTTGGTTTGTTTGAGCTCTGACCTGCCGGAGTCTCTGACATACTATTAGCCTATACTCTTTTGAGGGCATATTTCAGTCAAGCACAGATGGTGTAAATTGGGTATATAATCTATGATTCTACCTTCTGTCACAAAGAACGAGGGGAGAGGATTGTCTTGGATCCAAATATAGAGATAACTCCTTTATGCATTAGCTGAGGCACCCTCGATAAGACAGACTCATCATTGTAATACAGGCTGAGTATCTGCATAGTTTCGAGATTATAGCTAACACCGAGATGTTGGGCAATATTCAGTTTAATAGATAAAAATATTTAAAACATGAAATAGATTGTAAGCTTGCGAGCAGGGGCCTTCTCACCTCCTGTCTGTTTTACCCAGTTTGTTTATTAGTTTACTATGTTTGTCCCCAATTGTAAAGCGCTAGGGAATATGTTGGCGCTATATAAATAAATGATGATGATAATGAAATAACAGGAACTTGCACTAATATCGGAAAAATATTTTGTATAAACAACAAAGCCAGGACCTTGGCAGATAGAAGATCAAAGAGAGGGATGAAGTGTGGCATTTTACTGAACCGGACCACCACCACCCAAATAGTGGTAATCTTCTTGGATGGAGGTAGGTCCAAAATAAAATCCATTGACATAAGAGGTTCAATGGGTTGACCCCTAACACTCTTTTTACGTATGTATATCTGACAAGCCATGGCAAAATTCCTAGTGTCCTTTTTGAGAGAAGGTCACCAGACAAAGCAAGACGAGGTACTAATGGTCTTGGAGATACAGAGAACACCTGAAATTCTTTGCTGGCATGTGCTTCCATGAGGACTGCTTGCCTAAGCCTCTTGGGCACAAATAATGAGGTGGTACCTCAGCAGGAGCTTGACTTTGAACTGCTACAATATTGGCACAGAGACATTTTGAGGTTTGGGATGCATGTTCCTGATGTTGCTGCAAAAAACTCCTGGAGAGTGCATCCGCTCTGATATTCTTGGAGCCTAGCCTGTAAGGTATAGTGAAGTTGAACCTGGAGAAAAAGAGTGCCCAGTGAGCTTGATTTGGATTTTATCTATTAGCGGTTTCAGTGTAAATATTTTTATGATATGTATGCACTGTGATAGTATATTTGTCCCATTCTAGCCAAGGTCTCCACTGCTTGAGTGCTGACTTGATGTTCTGCCCCTGAACTTTACACCATGTTTGTAGGAGTTAATCTCCTTACCTGATTAGAACTGCACCTGTCTCACAGCTTCTAATACCTGCCTCAATCTGTGCTCTGGGCAGTTTATCGTTTATACCTGGCTGCTGCTTGTCTCTTGTTTATCCCTTTTCCAGTTTTGCTTTGCTGCTGTCTAATCTCCTGTTGTGACCCTCTGCCTGATTACCGGACCCTGCTTGTTTGCCTGTTGCCCTGACCTCTGCCTGATTACTGGATTATACTTGTTTGCTTGTGACCCTGACCTCTGCCTGGCTACTGGATTCTGCTTGAACTCTTGTTGCCCTGACCTCTGCCTGGTCACTGGACTCAGATAGTCTGTCTGCTTCCCTGGACTGCCTTGTGTCTCTGGCAATCTGGAATCCTGACCCCTGCCTCCTTAGTCTGGAGCCTCGTGCCTCCTGGCAATTGGGTAACTCAATTTACTTGTCCCTCCATTTAAACTGTATTTGTCATTGCTTGGAACCTGCTGCTTCTGTGGACTATTCCTGCCATTCATCACACCTGTTTATATTCAATATACTTGTTCCTGCATTTAAACTGTATTTGTCATTGCTTGGAACCTGTTGCTTCTGTGGACTATTCCTGCCATTCATCACACCTGTTCATATTTGTGTATTGGAATATACCTGTTTATTCTGCTACCTGAAATCTGCATATTCCACAAACTCAAGTCTTCTTGACATATTTTGCCTAAATAAAGAGACTTGGTTTTTCTACTGCTATTGCCGCTTCCTGAATTCACTAGGAATCATAACACTAACAAAGCCTTTTTCCAGATTTTCAATGATGCAATCTTCACAGGTCAATCAATAAGTGGGTTTTGCTGAAACTAGCAGGGGAACCCCAAGACTACAGGATAACTGGGAGACTGAACGACATAAAAATAAATTATCTCTGATTATAGACATCCAATTGACAAAGTAAGAGGCACAATATTCTATGTAATAGCTCCTTCCAAAAGAAGATAGTAGTTTTAGGAAGTTCTGATGGTTATCGTACAGACACAATAATCAAAAATGGTCAGCTGTCAAGAGCGAAGTCCAGTGATCAGGCCGGGATCAGGGTCTGGCAATGGTCAAGAGCTAAATTCAGTGAACATGCTGAAGTCATGGGTGTGCAGCCAAATAATAAGCCAAGATCAAGGGCAGGAGAGAGAGAAAGAGAATCCAATACTCAATCCAGGTCACGACAGAGACGTACACAAAGAAAAGCGCAGTTTTAGCACACTGGTTCAGAACAAACTATCTCCAGCACAACTGGATAGAAGACAGAGCCTAAAAAAAGCTAAAAGCCAGTAGGAGGAGGTCTGGAGGATATGCACTTGCTCATTGCTAGGAGACCTGGAAAATCAACCGAGCAACTGGCCTTGAAAACTGTTAGAGCAGCACCTAAGCGGCACTACTTGCCATCTCTTAGCAATGGCAACAAGCGTGGCGGTGCCCATAGCTGATCATAACCATTATAATCCCAACAGCTACATGCTGCCACTTTCTCTCCTTAAAGAGTATCCAGCCAGTTGAGGATGTGTGCCTGTAGATCTAAATGTGAATACTGCCCACATAAAGTCCATGCCTTAATGTGAGTGACTATATGTAAGGAGTGAAACATTTAATATGGTACTGCTACCAGTTCTGTGGGTAATTGAGTACGCCAAATATTTGTGCTGCTACTAGCCATGTCTATGCCTAGTATTTTTTAGTAATTGAGGGAGGGGGGTAATGTGAGTACTACCCCCAATCAATTTAAAAAGTTGGTTCCTATGTTACCAGTAAGTTGGTTATCATTGTCAATGCTAATTATATGCCATTGTTATTACTGTCATTATTAATTCTACCAATATCTTAAATGTTGTTACTGATTCTTCTATTAAATATTATTACCAAATGTCATTACTGTGCTATATCATTGTTATTGTTCAGCTAATCGTATGTATTTAGATTGCATTCATGTATTATTATATGCTATTTATATTTCATAGTTACAGTTATCTATGCCAGTTTATCTCTGCCAAGGACAGAGCACTCTTTCTTTACTCTTTATTTACTAAAATACTGGCTTTCCAGTTACCAGGCCATTTAATAAAAGTGCCAAGTGGCTTTTCCCTATTAATCTGTCCTTTATTGTGAGTTGAGCTGAGGTTTCTCAAGTCGATCCATGGTAGACCTTGCCAAGATCTGCAGCCCCATAGAGATAACATTACTCGGGTGGAGGTACTGTGAAATTTACCACCTCTCCAGGTACACTGAGGACCCACCTGTGCAGGGGCTACAGGTATTTGCTGATAGTTGATATTAGAAACAATATAAGCTCTATGCAGTATTTATTAGAATGTTGTTCTCTCTACATTTCTGATGCCTCTGTCTTTCAAAATATGTTCCAACTATATAATAACTATTGATCTGTGGTACCAAGCTCAGATTCCAAGGCCCATTTATATTCTGTGTCTGTAAAGCTATCTGAGAGGGATGAGTGTGAATATGTTTGGATTGAAAAACATTACTATTTTACACATTTTTCTTTTTGACATTAATTATACTAGGAATATAGGGGGATTTTGATAACACATATGACCTGTGGGTTTTCATCGTTCTAATATAATGAAGAGGTTGAGCATACATTAATAAATCTGTTTATGGTACATTATACACTGTTGAAAATTAGATGTAATCTAAAAATTTTGGGTGTAAAAAGGCAACCAAGTAAACAAGCTATTGAACCAAGATCCATCAGACTGTCCCCAATTTAGGAGACAGTCCAATGGATCTCGGGTCAATCCCAGGGACTGACCCAAAACCCAGAGATTGGGTTGTTGAATATGCGATTTATTATGTTGTTTTCCCCTTTGTTATTTTTCAGTATTGCAATGGGTTTAATTCCATATTCAGTAAAAGTGATATAGCTCCTATGGGTAACTGTTAAAATAAAACCATAGTATTTTTATTCAGATATTTGCCTTGGTGTGCCATCCCCACATAAGCAGTACTGCAGTCAGGGAATAGGCTAAAGCGAAGCCCAGTAGTGCGGATCCGCTGAGGAGTCATCTCCGGTATTCTGTGTCTACACTTAGCTTGTTGGCTAAGGTCGATAGCCTAAGGTTAACCCCAGTTTTGTGGTAGGCAAATATTTCCATGTGAAACATTCAAACAAAGAATGGGTAGGGCTGGCGCTTACACTATACAGGATGGTCACAAATATAATTAGTCTAATATTAATAGCACATAAAAAATTGTCCAATAGTTATTCAGAAGTTAATGAAGATTCCAACTTGAGTTTCTGCCCCTTTTCTGGTTATACTCACAGAACACAAGTGTGTGCTAGCAGATGATATCTCCTGCCATATGATCCTCTTTACTTTCTTCAAGTGTATTCTCCCAATCAAGACCAAATATCCATTGTGAGTGCTAAATGGTCTCCATGGGAATTATAACCACTGCCAAGTCTCCTTATTCCTCCATTATTAGTGTATGGCAAAAATACATAATAAAAAGAGATCAAGCATGATGCCGTTTATTAAAACAGAAACATAAAAAATGCACAAAGACCAAAACAATCAGGCTCATCGAAATATAAAAACGGTGTAATGATGTGTTTGAATGGATCTCCTATCAGATGTAATTGCTTATACACAGCGGGGAACGAGACCCTGGATACGGTCTACTCATATAGTAAAAATATCCACAGAGCAGTCATCAGTGAAAATAAGCTGGGGAACTTTCTTGTGGAAAACTCTTATGTCCGCTATTCTACTCAATGGCTAAGTAGCCCCTACCAGAAGTATATTACTGAACACCTCTCTCAGTAAATGAGAGTATCAGTACAAAGATGTGCTAATCCATCAGAGCCACTTACTTTTCGTTTAGACCAAAGTGTGCTGCTTTTGAGGTTCAGTTGAGCTAGGATGCACACGATCCCTGACTCTAAATCTGTCAGCAATTTTTAAATCCACCCCACTCCTGCTCAGCGCAACACGGTTTTGTGCCAAGGTGCAAAATTGTGTATTCCAGATGGGTTTACTCCTAACTCTAAATGAAGCCCGGTGTTTGACCTTGTTTGGAGAATCCAGTCTACCCATATCTGATTAAATTCATCTATGTAATATATTTTGAGAGACAAAAACAACCTATTCTAGAAGCTTGATGGGCATGAGAATCTTTGCCATCTGGATGAAGAATGCACCCAATGTCAAGAAGATCAAGTGTCTGTGCCATTGTATTCAGAGTTGTACATTGAGGATAGTTGTATGGTGCCTTGGTTTCCACAATACCCAAACAAGTATCCACTATATCATCCCCTCCTCTGAACATTGAGACACATTTGCAGGTACTACGGACCTCAACATTGCAGATTTCTACTCACACCTCTTTGGGAGGGCGAAGAGAAATCCGCTATGTTACATCACCGCGGAGTGCCTTTGCGACCACTCTGGAAGTGCTCCGCTGCTAATTGAATATGCCCTAATGTACCTATCTTACTCATGTAAAATCACTTTTGCGTTAAGATTCTTCTTGAAGATAGCTGTGCATCCCTTTTTCTGTGTCTCATTCAGGATTGCACTAATTGAAAATTTTCTAACGAGGGAGAGCCTGAGTTTCTTGGTGCCAGGATGAAAAAGATAAAGCACTTTTCTTTTTTAAACTCTTTATTTTTGACAGCATTGCAGAAATAACAACAATGAACAAAAGATGAAGAGGGGAGGGCAAAAAGCAGTACAGTACAGTGCGATTAACCAATATACATTGAGCTAGCGAGAAGTAAATCCCACTCTTCCCCTCAACCAATGCTCTGCAGTCCTTTTTTTATTTTTTTATATATTTATTATAAAATTCAACATGTCTGTTTGCTTTTTACTTAGGGAAAGAAAGAAGAAAGGGGGAGTGAAAAGAGGAGGGAGGAGAAAAGAAATAACGAGGAGGGGGGGAAGAGTTTCAGTGAATTCCCCAGAGGGGGAGCGTCCAGCGCAACCACTCCTTGGGGGATAACCGGATACAAAGATAAAATGGGTAGATGAATAAGGGATGGATTGGCGTCCCCCCTCGATTTGGATTATGAGCTTACCATCGTCAGGAGTAGACCGCATCAGCTAGGAAGGGGGGCAAGTGTCAAGCAGGGGCCGGAAAAACCAGAGTGTGAGAAGGGTGTAAATTACTGGGTGGCGGGCATGGGAGACTGGTGAAAGGCATACCATGGGTCCCATATCTTGTGAAAATTTGAGATTTTATCATGAAGGAGACATGTGATATACTCCTTTGAAGTAATATACCAGATCTGAGCTGTTATGTCTGTATAACAGTATATGGTAATCTCCTGCTGATATTCCTCTCCACTGTAAGCATGCAGTCAGAAGACAGTAGAACTAACATGAATCGTCCGATGTTTAAAAGTGCTTGGATTTCTGGTCAAATATTTCTCTCATTCAGAACATGCTGTGTTTTTTGTGTGGATGGTCTGATGTCGGATAAGATGTGAGCTTCTACTAAAACATTTCCCACAGTCAGAACACGGAAATGGTTTCTCCCCTGTGTGTATTTGCTGATGCCTTGCAAGATTTGAGTTGTTAACAAAGAATTTTCCACACTCCGAACATACAAATGGTTTATGACCTGTGTGAGTTTTCTGGTGTCGATCCAAATGTGAGTTGCTACTAAAACATTTCCCACATTCAGAACATGAAAATGGTTTCTCTCCTGTGTGAATTTTCTGATGTCTAGCCAGATGAGTGCTGCAGGTAAAACATTTCCCACATTTTGAACATGAAATAGGTTTATCGTTTGTGTGAAGGGGTTTATGTGAAATGAGATTTTCTCTTGTAGAAAAACATTTCCCACATTCAGAGCACTGAAATGATCTATTTGTCATGTGGATTAATTTATGACGCTTAAGAGTTGAGCTTCTGCCAAAACGTTTTCCACATATTGAACATGGATATGGCTTCCTTCCTGTGTGGCTTAACAGGTGTTGAGAAAAATTGGAACTGCAGCTGAAACATTTCCCACATTCAGGGCATGAATATGCTTTCTTTTCTGAGTGGGTTGTCCTGTGCTTAGCAAGGTATGTTCTACTGATGAAACATTTCCCACAATCAGCGCACGAAAATGGTTTCTCTCCAGTGTGAAGTCTCTGATGCACAATTAGACTTGATTGTTTAATAAAACGTTTTCCACATTGAGAACATGAAAACGGCTTTTCTCCAGTATGAATTTTTTTATGCAAAACAAAGCTTGTTTGAAGTCTGAATGATTTTCCACACTCAGAACATGAAAATGGCTTCTCACCTGTGTGGATTCTCAAATGTACAACAAGATTAACTTTCTGACTAAAACATTTCCCACATTCAGAACATGGAAATGGCTTCTCACCTGTGTGAGTCCTTAAATGCACAACAAAGTCAGATTTCTGCCTAAAACCTTTTCCACACTCAGAACATGAAAATGGTTTTGCTCCTGTGTGAATCCGCTCATGTATTCGAACATCTCCTTTTCGAGCAAAACATTTCCCACATTCAGAACATGAAAAAGGCTTTTCTCCAGTGTGAGTTCGATTATGGAAAACTAACTGTGTTTTCTGCCCAAAACGTTTCCCACATTCAGAACATGAAAAAGGTTTGTGAATCTTCCAATGCCTAACAAGATATGACTTACGGATAAACCACTTTCCACACTCGGAACACACATGCCGATTCCCTCTTGTGTAAATTTCAAGATCCACGTCCTTTCTGAAACATTTTCCATTTTCAAGCTGAATGGATGAAGCATCTGCATTGGGAATCCTTGGAGTAATATTGGATGATGTATGACATCTTTGCAACGCCCCGGTATCTCTCAATTCGCAAAGCGAAAGCTGGGTTTTGCCAGATGTGCTATTAAAGTGTCCATCCCCTGCAAAATATAATACTTTATGTTATTTATTTACATAATAATAAACTAAAAACATGTAAGAATATAAATCTTGTTATGATGAGCACTCCCATAGATTAAACTAAATAAAAACATACATATATACAGATCTCTATAGATCTGTGTGATCGTCTCGGAGGACCTGATCCTGAACAGTTGTTTATTTTGGTATATAACATGGAAAAACTATTTCACTGCTTTACCTTAAATTGATTCCTTCTTGCAAGCATGCTATGTTCCAAAAATCTTACAGAAACAATTTGGATTGTCTGGTTAAGGCCCCATACCCACTGACGCTGCTTTTGCATAAAAAACGCTAGTGCAAACCACATTTGGAGATATGTGTTTCCGCATACCTGCAGTAAGAGTTTCATATGCATATGATGCATATCAAACTCTTGCATGTTATTGTGGCAAAAACACAAGTTGCTATCAAGCGACTGGCACAGATGTTCCTAGATGTTTATCCATGAACCCACTGCACATGCTACTGACATCATTCTCTATCCTGTTTCTCTCCCCCGTTCAGAGGGGAGAGATGTTCAGCAGGGAGAGAACATGGATTATATGCTTCTCATGAATCTTCAGGTGCACCAGCTCTGGTGTTGATTCACAGCAGTAGTATTGGGTACATCCCTTAGTGTGTCATCATCTGACTATACAACCTAATTATCACGGATCTGAAGAAGTATGAAGACAAGCTCCTCAAGTTTACTGGAATGTCTGTCAGTACCTTTGATGAGTTCCTGAACTTTCTGCATTCTCTATTCACATGGGAAAAATCTAATGTGCTGTCCTTTCCACCAATTACTGTTCTATATGCAGTCTATGAGTCTCCAGCTGTAGTAGAATTAGGGGTAACAGAAAGCCCCAGTCATGGGGAACTTTGAATTCTACAACAGCTGGAGAACCACAGAATTCTGAAGCCCCCAAAACTGGAATATCATATGGAACATTGCTATGCACTACATCAAGTGTATTGTACCGCACAACCACTTGTGCCCAGTAAATATTTATAATCTAGATCTTGATTTATTATAAATTTCCGTAAAAAAAAAATCACTCTTATTTCATGCTGGGTAAAATGACGTAACTAGAACAGTGAATGAGACCTGGGTCACAATCTAGGATGTCCAGAAGTCTAGGTTCAAGGCAGAACTCACTGAAGAGGTGTGGCAAACAATAAATTAAAAATGTCTATCTACCAGTGCCACCTTTGCCAAGGACTGACTGCTTTTACCAAACAAATTCTATGATGCCTATATGCTGCCAAGGGTCCTTTCCTGGAGAATACAGCTAGAATCATTCAGTGCAAATTGGAATAGCAAATGACGAAATATAGTATAGTGTGTATGGCTCTTTTATAAGTAGAAATATATTGTGCTAACAGATTCCAACGTTTGAAGTAACACATTGAAAGTATATACTGTCCAATTGTTTAACATGGAAAGTATTTAGTGTATTTTATCACAACTGCTTGTATTCACTGCAATGTTTATGTATGTTTGTGGCTACCACGCACCTGTTGGAGGCGCTGTGTAAACAAAAGAAGTGAGAAGAGATACACACACACACACCACATCCTTGCAACACCCCTCTCAGGGCCGGAGTGAGGGGGTGTTACATATATAAGAGTGTCCTATCTGCGCTCCTATAAGATGGGGGAAGGGAGTAGGGAATGCAGCCCAATTCACTTGGAAGTGCCTACTAAACTTCCAAAATTGCAGTAAAGACAATACAGAGGGTTGGAATAAAGCGCAAAGAGGGAGGTAATTGAATGATAAGGTTTCTGAGTATCAAAACATCAATAAACATGCATCAGCATCAACATAAAAAGCATAATAGAATGGTTCATAGTCACAATAAACGCTATTAATCCAAATGTGCAGTCTCTCTAGATCCTCTGAATAAAGTTCCAGGTAATCGTTCGGTGTATCCTCATATATTCTCCCAGGATCCACCATATATTTCATACATATGCGGGAGACAGAAAAGGACAAAAAGTGCCCCAATAGTGTAGTATTCCAATGTAAAATATTTATTTCACAACGATTAAAATTCACTTACATTTAGTAAGGGTTTCAATGCACATCAAGGTATCTTTTATGACGCAGAAAAGTTTCTGTTAGTAAGCTGCAGCGTGGTCAGATCTCCGCAGCAACTTCCGGGTATGGTTGTCCCGGTAACCAATCGCAACTCTCATTGGAACCCTACGCGTTTCGTCACTGGGACTTCGTTACAGTTACATATATTACATGTGTTACATATATGTTTTCACATATTATTATTTTTTTTAATTATAAAGCACTGACATATTACGCAGCACATTGAGGGGATCATGACACAAACAAACTACATACAATGACATGAAACAGAAGGTACAAAAGTTAGCTTGTCATCTGAGAGTTGTGGCGAACAATTGATACATAAGGTAGCGGGAAAAACAATTGTAGCTGGCGGTGGGGAAATCTGTGCGGCTGTTGTAAGACAGAAGCACTATTGGCCACCACTAGTACAGCAGTCACTGGCCATTGGTCGACTGGTATTTTTGTGCAGTTGTAGCTGATATGGTATGATATGATATGGTTGTGGAACACAGTGCGACAGCGGAAGGTGGACAAATTAGACATTAACCGGTCACTGTAGATACGGCTGTATAATATATTAATTACTAACTGCTGTCCACAAGCCACATGTTAGGGGTTAAAATAAATCTTTACATAAAGCCAAAACTTGGAAAAATAAATGATATTCCTTTACATAGAAAATATTTACAAGGATATTGTAAAACTCAGCGGGAACTTTACAGAAGATAAAAACACTGAAATTAGATTTATAGCTGTGAGGTTCTACCATCTTGCAATAAATAAATATCTAATTTATTAGAGTGAAATTTACACAGCCAGGCCAACTATGTGATGATGACCAACTACAAATTAGGATTAGATCCCCCCCGAGAACAAATCAGAAATAAAATGTCTATTTCAATTTTTACTTAAAGTTGGCGATAAAAGCTGGGAGAAGCAGGCTTTTCCATGCCCATGGTAGTTCTGAAATCCCCGGGGCTGTCTATACATTGGGATTGTGTGTCTACTTGGTGGAATTAGGGGTGACACTGTTTCGTGGATAAGGATAAGGTTCAGGAGGTGGCACAATATGGTTTATGTAGTGGCTTTGTTGAGTGTTATGTTGGAATTGTGGTGTACTATGTTGTAGTGGTGAGGTGAAGGCTGGGTATAGTGAAGGTGTGTAGGAAGAATTCATGTGAGGCTAAATCAGATACATCGTCAATGTCTTTTTTAAGTCTTGGTCACGGGGTACTTTTTGGAATGTTGGCTATGAGGGTTGTGAAAAATAGTGTAGCCTCATCACCGTCGAAAAATAATAAATTGATAACCCGAGAATTGAATCAACTGGAACTTGTTTTCAGTGATCTTGGTGACACTTCTCCACGGTGGCTGTCCACATGGCTACTTGGTGACTACTCTTGAGGGAGCTCTCTATATTATTTTGTTTTATTATTAATACTACAATTAATATCTAACTACATACATATCCATATGGCAACCTATCAGCTCAAAAACATAAAAGGGGAAATGGGTTTTACACTATGGGCTCCTGGTGCAAATAAAGTCGCCCGGAGATCCTTTCTGAACTGGTCCTCTGGCGACCGCCACCTTACTTATTGACTGCTAAAAAAAATATACATGTTATAGCTGATATTATAAAACCTAAATCATACAGAGAGATCAATTACTGCTTCATGGCTGTTATAGCTACATGACGGGGAAATTTGCGTGCCAGCTATTGTGCCAAATATGTTACAAAATATTAATATCTAAGAATGCTAGTACTTCATGGCTGATAAATATACATAAGGAGGGTAAACAATACTGGTTTAATTTTACTTTTTTTTTTTATGTTTTTCAGTCTTTCCTGACTTGATAAAGCTTCTCATTCACCGCCTCCTGGCAAATAGCGATCCAGGATTCCGGTCAAATGCAGGGGATGGAGAGGTTCATAGACATTTGGGTGGTTGTATTGAAACGCACTGATACGTAGCAAGCAGTGTCCAAAAACCGCAGTGTGACGCAATTATGAGCACAAATGAGCATGGATGCATGCTACAGAATGAGTTTTATTTTAATGTACAGTTACATGCTTTGAACAAGTCAATTGCAGCTTCTAACGCCAATGGTCAAGGTGCCTAAGAAGATTTATGATGTAATAATGCACAATCTTCAATTCATGATGACAAATTTAATTTTGGATTGTATAAAAAAAAAATGAAGTTTCAATTTCCAGATGTTTTCTGCCTAATAAACTCTTGATGCTAGCATGTTAAAAAAAAGAGACAAATCCAGACATTTAATATATTTGCAATTATCTAAACTTGTAGATAGTTCAGGATCAAAGCTAGTGACAAGCACTCTAGAGTACGTGTTGTTGAGCTTGGAGACTATTGTAACAACTAAACAAGAACATGTGACTCATTTTATTTTATGGATTTAGTGCTCACTACTCACGTGTGCTGATATCTGTAGGGATTTCCTCCTCTTTACACTGCGAAACACCCCTCAAATAGATCTCTTCACTCTCCTCTTTGATTTCTGATTTTATGACAATTTTAAAATCGCTCAAGTTTTCACCCTAAACGGTCAACAAAATAATAAAATTGATATTACGCAATTAACAGTAAAACAGTTAAAGAATTCCTAGGGCTATATTTACTAAACTGCGAGTTTGAAAAAGTAGAGATGTTGCCTATAGCAACCAATCAGATTCCAGCTGTCATTTTGTAGAATGTACTAAATAAATGCTTACTAGAATCTGATTGGTTCTAGTAATAATGCTGTAATAATGAGCAAGCTAACCCAAAATACAAATCACAAATGTATGAACCCACCAAATGTCTTTATACTTATACATGGGGTGGTGTCCTAATTAAATATGTTCCATTTGGCCTTATAGAAAAATCAATGCGAATCTGTAAGTGTTTTTGAAAATGTTGTAGGTTTTCTCTTTAAATGCCTAAGTTTCACGTTATTCATTTTGCATAAAAACACCTTAATGTGGTTGATTGCAACTACTGTCTAATGTGTAAACATCAACGTCCTTGTGTTGAAGAGTTAAGTTGGAACTGTCCGAACATTACACATATGCTGCTTGTATAAGCTAATTTATTAAAGGCCAGAATGGTCTAGTACTTCAATAGCAAATAGCTTTAAATTATTAATGCATAACATTGTTAGTTAAAATCTAGTGGCCATGAAGGCATGTGAAGTTTATATTTGATTTTGTACCCATTACAGTGCAGAGAATGGCACATTAGTCAAAGTAATGCTTTTGTTTTTTAACTACAGGCTATTTCACCCTTCGAGGGTATTGTGCTGGGCTAAGTGCCATAGCACTTGCCTTGGGAGAATGAGGATGTGGCCATGGTGAAGGCAGTTGACAAATGTAAGTATCTATAGCATACTTGCCAACTCTCGGAAACAAGTTTCCGGGAGAGGGGGCGTGACTGGAGGGCGGGACGAGGCCAAACGTGTCATTTTGGTCCCGCCCCCCGCGAAAACGTAATTTACGTTGCGGGGGGCGGGGCCAAAATGACTCGATTGGCCTCGCCCGGCCCTCCAAAATGGCGTCAATCACCGAGAATCGCGTCATTTGACGCGATTCTCGGTGAAATCCAGGATGCGGGAGAAATGCCAACGAGCCCGGGAGCCCGGGAGACTGAACCGAATTTCGGGAGTCTCCCGGACATTCCGGGAGAGTTGGCAAGTATGATCTATAGTGTTTGCATCAATAACATGTAATTGTCAAGTGTGTGCTCTGCCTACAATATTGATGTTTGTAATCATTACATTTGGGGGTCTGCTAAGTCAACATTAGTAAATGTGCTATTTGTGTTACTTATGGGTTTTTGGGTACTTTCCAGACCAAATCAACACAATCCACACTCTGAAACCAAGATATAGCTCAAACCCACAAGCCACTATTACAGAGAATACTGTGTTGAACCTTACCAGACACTTTTCACGTTACAATACAGTGGCCACCTTCATGTGCACCAAGGCATAAACAAAGTACATTGTGAGCTACTATTGCCTTAGTAATTGTTTGTTTGATATTCAACAGGCCACGTTGTGTTGCTTTTGGAGTTGTGCATTTCGTGTTTCCCTACATGTTGAAGTATTTCTCCAATGCTCCAAGCCTGCTTATGTATGTTTTCACTTTGGCCAGATTATCAGCTCTTCATCCAAGGAACTTTGCCACACAGACCACTGACTTCTTTGCTATGTATTTTGATGCAAGTACTGAATCATGTAAACAATAAATATGAACCTGCAATAGTGTCACCAAACAGTCCCAAGCAAGTATCTGCCCATTACTACACTGCTGTGCTTCCTCTTGTCATATACAACAATCCATACATAGTGCTTTGGGGCCCAATTTGGCACATGTCTACTTGTACAATATATTGATTGCATGTCTGGTTATTTTGTCCTTAGTCACAGACAGACCGTAGCCTAAAAACCCACTCTCTGTAGTGGTTTTGACCTATTCCCCAAATTTTGTTTCGGGAGTTTAGTATGTCTGGTTGTTTTTGTCTGCCCAAGTGTTTGGATTTTGTATTCTGCAAGTTCAACATGGTATGTGAACTGAAACCTCTAGATTTTTTTTTAATATCCTCTGTAAAAGATTGTCCCTTAAATGTGTGAAGAGTTGCCCACAACACTTCCTAGTCTTGGACCTTTTCCAAACAACAGGCACAAAATAGACTTCCGACCCAATTGCCACTTTGCTTTAAATCGTGGCCACAGACAAATGGCAACCACAAATCACACACAATCAATCCAGTTCAATGCCTTTGTGTCAAACGCAAGTTGACCATGTTTTTGAATCAGTCTCCACATTACCTTTAAATCAACTTTGGGACACCAGATAAACAATGACACTATCCTCCCTTTTCAGTTTTGAGTGTCTTAGTAAGCTATTTGTGATACGTTAGACATCACCTATATTGTTTATTGGTCCAGTCATGCAATGTTCCATTCCAGACCCACACAGATACACACATTGTAGCCTACTAAAATGTGTTTGAAGACACAGATGGTTAGCCTGCACACACTGGACATGTTTTTGTGACCTTCACAATCTGTGCTCCAAGTAGTTAGGATCCAAATTTCAGATTGGATGTTGGTGTCAGAATGCATCATTGCTTTGCAATAGTATTCACATTGCTAATGGCCTTGGAAAGGGCCAAATCTCCAAATTAAGCCACAATCAGGATGGGAATATCTTCAAGTCGGGGGTGTGTGTGTGTGTGTGTGTGTGTGTGTGTGTGTGTGTGTGTGTAAATAATCCTTAGGGATACCTTGTGGCATAGTAACACCAATGCCTGGTTCTACATGTGTATAAATGTAAGGTATTCACAAGTACTTTCCAAGTGTTAGACACCATAGCACTATGAGGCAACAATTTCATTCTCCTCACACCACAGAGTGCCCATCATCCAGAACGTCAAGCAAGCAGTAACGACCACTGGCACACAATCCGTTGTTAGATGTCCAAGCCCATCCCAAGCATAGGGATTTACACCAAATAGCATCTTTAATTTGCAGCATACACTAAGTTGAGTTTTTGTGGCCTAAGCAGCTACTTGGTGAGGAAGATACCATGGCTGCATAGTCATCCTGGAACCTAGAGGAACCATGTTCTAAGAGAAATCACTACCAATATTGCAAATGTGAACAACCAAGTCACAATGCGAAGGAGTGCACATAACGAATTCTTTAAACATTAAAATACATTAGTACAAATCACATTGGCCATGCCAAGCACTGCACCCAAATGGCGACAGAGTTTACAAAAGTCCTAACCTTACTACCAACCTTCACATTATTCCCTAAGGATTGGCCTCATATTGAAAGAAACGTTTAATTACGGCCAAAACTGACTACACTATTTAAGATGTACTTTGGTTCCCCATCTCACCCTAGAGTGTCTGCCCTAGCACACATTAGTCCTGTGAATGCTTAATGTCTGGGTTCAACTCAATCTCAGGTCTGTGCTCACCACCATACTGTGTTTGGATAGGAGTCGCTGTAACACCAACAAATACACTGTAGGTAATGTTTTCATGGTATTCTGAGGCTTCATAGTTTTCACTTATGCTAAATGGGTAACTGTATTATCAAACTATAAACAGACATCAATAAATCTGTTATCGTGCTTGGCACATTTTCCATTAACCAGACCTAGTTTTGTTTAAACAAACAACTGTAGGGGACTCTCTGCCTACTGACCTGGCCTCTGTAAAAATGTAGACATGCAAATGTTCAGTTGCAAACACAATGGGCAGATTCATACAAAATCCCATAATGACTTGCGTTTTCTATAGATTGGTCTGAGCCTGGCTAAACAGACATTGTGAATTATTAAAACATTACAGGATAGTTAAGTTAGAGACAAATTAGTGTTTGGACATCCATCACTAGTCTAACTAGATAATGTGTTGTGTATTTACAAGGATAACAGGGTGTTGCTCTGTGACTGAGGTAATAGTTAGCAATATTTACTGTGTCTTGTATTCATAGACATTAATATCCAGACACACAGCAGACAGTGCAAACACCACTACAGCCTGAGGCTCTTTGCAGAAATATCTGCCTATTGAAATAAGGACTGGAATGACCATTGATCTTAGTTGTTCTGCTAAAGTTAGGCCATGTCTGCTGATTAAGTGTGCTTGCAAACAGGGTGAATGCAGAGCACTGGCTGGGTGCCAGCCACTGTCTTCGATCTATCAGAAAAGGGTAAGGCTTTCTAAGATTTTAGAAATATGCTCATAATCAGACCAGTACTGATTGGAAGTTATGATTCATGACCTTGGTGCATACCTTGAATGGAACAAACTAGTCCATTAGTTGCTTTAGAACCTGTGATTGGTGTTACTTTGAGAGCAAACATATTAAATTTATGAAATCACCTTGGTTTGAAGTATTTCCATACGTAGCAAGGAACACTGCAGGTTGAACATCGTTGGGTAGGCACCATTTACTCACAGACCAGGAGACACTGCAACTGGCATTTCACCTAATGTCTCTGCCATTCACATGACACAATTTTACATTATAACAAACCTGAATCATTAAGTACATTTGTGCAGACATTTTGAACTTTAGTCTCCTGTTCTAGTTATTGGGCAAAGACTGATATTTAGAGTTGACATTTGTGCGCTACATGAAAACCAAACCGTATTGAACCTAGGTGCAAAATGTACAAATATTTTTGCACATTGGCAGTGTCACATGGTTTAGTCCAGGACACTTCAGTAATAAATGTCGGGACTAAGTTGTTAAAGGAATCAGGTCCTACCAGGCAAACTTTGTAGGGATAATTACCTCATGGATTGTTTAATTGTCCTATCTTCTGTCCGTAAGGGTTGAAACTAAACATGTACATGCAACAGAGCCCAGGACAATGAAACCTTGCCTTCCACTACAGTCAAATTGAACACACATCTCGGGAAGACAAGTCTAAATATCTTGCTATTTGTCTGAAATGTGTACATTAAGCATCCAGGATACTTACTTAGAAAGGTTGTAGTCTACTGTGACATTAGACACTTATCCCTGTGCAACAAACTATTGAAGTGTCCTCCTGGATTTTAAGTACTCACATGTGTACCTTGGAGGGGGTTGGGTTATTGGCTTGTTGTGGGTGAATGCTTGGGTATGTATTTCCCTCAAAGTCTTTGGCACAAATAGACATAGGATGACAGTTTGGCACGAACTTGGCAGAACATTTTACACATAAAGGTCTTGTAAGACACTTTGCCAATATTTTATGAAGGAATGTAGACTCAGTGTTCTGAGATAACAATGTCCTGAGACTTTTTTACATCAATACTTAAATATGCCTACAATTAGTAACAACCACAGTTTCATTACAATTTTTTTTTTTATTATACAATATAAAGATACTTTTTAACAAAGAAAAAAAAAAAATGCAAATAAAAAATTAATATTTCATTTTTTCGGGGGCAATGGGGCCCATCACAGGGTGGACTTGGCTTCTCGTTACCCGTGATGTGGAGGGCTCAGAGAAAGCATCCGAACTCACCAGGGCAGCAGATTGTGCCCGACGCTGTGAAGGGGCAGGGTCCTGGGCAGGGAGGGGGGCAAGAGCATGGGCAGGGAGGGGGGAGGGGAATGGATCAGCTGAAATGGGGGAAGGTAATGTGTCGGAGGTGCGTTGGGAGTGGGCATGCAGGAGATCACCCAGGAGTGTTGCAATATTAGTCAAGGTGGAATTGAGAGTAGACATTTGGGTGGTGAATGTGCTAATGAAAGTGGTGAGTTGGTGCTCCATGCGGGGTAGAGTGCTTGCTATTTGTGCAACATGAGTGTCCATTGATTCAGTGGCGGCTCCAAGTCGTTGAGATGCGAGTGAGAGTGCCTGCACCCTTGCAAGTTCAGCCTGCACCCACTGAGACTCCTCCACATCACGGGCAGCTTCTTCCTCCCCAGCAGCCTGGTATTCACGTTCTGTTATATAGAGAAAAAGACAAGATATTAAATCCAAACTGTTACGCTAAAGGTTATCTTTTTAAACAGTCGGCCACAAGCGTGATGTTGCATTTTTTTACGTTTAAGATTCCAGGGAATTTGCTAACAAACAGCCCTTGCCAGTCCTGATAAGCAGGCATAGGCACGTATTTTGATAGCAGCTTGCAATGGCCCAACACATTTAGACAATTTCTATTCAGTGTGTCTATCACATACTAGCAAATGAAATGTACAAACACATTTTGACAGTAACGTTTGACAGAAGACACATCCTGAGAGTTGTCACATGTGCAGATACAGAACAAAAACATTAACAGACATTAAATAATGAGAATCATCATGTACCTAGGGGAGAGATCTGTCCTACGTGGGGTGGGCTATAGCCGGTGTCAATGTCGCCCACCGGAAAAATTTCACCCATTGAAATAGCTACGCTTGCACGCTCCTCAATAGGCGTTAATCTCGCCTCCAGGGGAGGGCCCCCGCCTGTCACTCGGGCATGTTGATGAAGTTTTCGAATTCTGCCTTTTAGCCTTAGTTTATAGTCAGACCATCTGTGGAAATGAAAAAGAATATGTAGTTTAATGACAATAGTACAAAACATGCAACTTCATAGTGTCCTTTTGTAATTCACACACCAAATTACAAAACAATACACAGTGAAATGTGTGGCTTTTCATGCTTGTAATGTAGAAAACTGAACATGTTAATTTGTCAAAGTACCATGGTGATTTCGTAGTTTAACTAAGGCCTTGATAGAGAAATGACTTACACAGACAAGCTGTGTTAAGCTCACAGTTGTCTAACTAGTACCATGTTTACAGTCATCCAACCTAAATAGTGCTTTTGAACAAACATTTGAATTGTACCGCTTCTGCACTTCGTTCGTTTTCCGCTGGAACATTGATTTTTCATTAACTTTTCGTGTAATTTCAGCCCATTTTTCAGCTCTTTCAGGGCCCGTAACCCGTCTTACTTCGGTATGAAATTGCACAATGACTTGCTCCACAAGTACTTCAAGCTCTGCGTCAGTAAAGTTGTGCCTACGTCGGGTTGCCACCCCTGGCGCACGCTTAGAGCTTGGCCCTGCGTCAGACACATTGCTCTATAAAAGAAATGGAGTGTGTTTATTGGCAAATCAAACAATGATCAGGTGCAATGATAAATTGTAGCAAAACCAACCCCCTTAAAGAAGGCATTCCGCAGACTCCAACCTAGTTAGCAGCACATGCACCTTAATATCAAAATGCTCGTAATTTCTATATGTACAAGTCACTTCTCAAACTGGAACAAAAAAATGAGTTCTATAAAATCACTGACTCATCATTTTGCAAATACTACCACTAGTCACTTTTGACTTTAGTACATTGTTAGTCACGTTTGAAACACAGAGAACTCACCTATCTCCCATTCCAAATCCTGAGCAGGACCCAAACCATTTGCTTTGGAATGTAAGGTGAATGCAAAAGAAAGGCAGAAGGATGATTAAGAGTGCAGACTATCACACAATGGTCTAAACATACGATCTCCTGGTTTGGCCGTATAGCCACTATAAAAATGAATATATTACCCCGCCTCCTATTTATGGCAGACCCTCCCCATTCATGTCCCCACACATGTTCTTAAAGACCTACAACAATCCCTGTCAAAATTCATATGGGCCGGCCGTAAGCCAAGGATCAGGCTTCGGCTTTCATCTAAGCACCAAAATATAGGAGGCCTAGGTGTACCCAGTGTAATAAAATACTATCAAGCAACTCATTTAGTGCAATGCATCCTTTGGCACTCTCCTCCAAATTGGCGTGTCTGGACACTTATAGAAGCCGATTTACTTTACCTATACTCACCCTCCTCGTTACTTTGGACTAAGCCTCAACACAGAACTAAACACTTAAACCATATCCCCACAGTTAAATTCTCATTAGCCATTTGGGATCGAGTGACACGAATGTATGAACTTTGCACCCATTACCTGTTGCTCGTCCCACTATGGAACTCCTCTGACTTCCCCCCCGGGGAAAAATCATAAAGCCTTCCATTACTGGACTCGCCACCATCTCCTATTTCCATGGGACACTGCTCGCATGAATATCTTCCCTACATTTGCGGAACTTAAAAAAAAAAGATAAAATATTGCATTGGGGAAATTGTATCAATACCTACAAATTAGACACTTCTACAACTCCCTACCTAAACCAGCCCTCACAGATCAGTGCTCTCCCCTAGAATCTCTCTGCAAACACCCAACCTCAACGAGAGGCCTCATATCCACATTATACCAATTAATAAATAATTTTGGCCTTCCATCAAAAGAACCACATGAACTCGCGTGGGAGAAAGACAGGAGAAACAATAGATCCTAAAGAATGGACCAAGATTAGAACCAATCTGGCTAAAACCTCTATTTCCGTTCGAATCAAAGAAAATTCATTCAAAATTTATAGTAGATGGTACATGGTCCCATCGCGTCTCCATACTATATTCCCAGCCTCCTTGGACAGATGTTGGAGGGAGTGTGGTTGTAGGGGTTCCCTGCTGCACGTCTGGTGGTCCTGTCCTAAGATAACTTCATACTGGCAACAAGTCCATAAGCTGATAACCTCCATTACGCATATTCAAATTCCTGATACGCCTCTCTTCTCGTTACTCCCTAGACCTCTCCCTAATATATCCCGCCCAACCCAAAAACTAATTAGACATACTGAATGCAGCTAACTGCCTGATTGCTTCGCACTGGAAGAGCTCAATCTCGCCCTCACTTACTGCGACCATAAATTCTATCTCGTCAACATACCGCTTGGAAAGTATAACCGCCACCCTCAACGATACTCCAATTCAATTCAAAGCTGTGTGGAACCCTTGGACATCCTTTTATGAAGCAGAACCGCCCCTATCTACCGTTTGACATTCTCTTATACTTATTATCTACATACTTTTTCTTGTTTGGAGATGACTGACTAAACCCACCAGTCTCTTGTACCAGTGGCCATAGACAAAATCATTTAACTTTTCCTTTTCCCCCTCAGATACCTCCCTTCTCTTCCCCCTCAACCCCCTGTATGTCTCCCCTCACCTACAAGCTTTTTTCTCTTTGAATTGTATACACCAATACCACATGTAGATATTACTTCATTACATGTATTATGTGTTTATAAATGGTGTGAATACTATACCCTCATGTAATAATGACCTACTTCATGTATACAACGTCTTGCTGTTTTTACATGCATGTAAACTTGTTCAAATAAACATAATTTTTTTTTTTTTTTTTTTTAAACAAAGAGTGTAGACTATAATGTCCTTTTTTGTTTTTGGTGTCACTAAAGAAAGTGCCTAGATACATTTGCAGTTATCTGACCAACAATGCTAGAATCTACTTACTAGTGGGTTTTGTGGGCGAAACCCATTAGCAAAGTGTAGCAGTAAGTGTGATACTTTGCCTGTACATTTTGAGGCCAATGCCTTTCTTAGAAAGTTACAAGCACAGTAACATTGATTTAGGCCTAACAAGGTTGGTCCCCAATCTGTAGCAAACATGTTGTATCTATTTAAACATATGACATCAAATGGTACTTACTGTAAAAATAGTTGAAATTTCACAACTTTTCCTTTAAACCAGAGCCTGTCTTCAAAAAACGCGAATGAGCAGGAAAGGCGGAAGAGTCCAGGTGGGTTTAAATGCCCGATTTCGTTAATAGGACAGGTGTACACTGTCTTCCTCATTGCAGAGCACAGAGTACTCGTCTCACCTGTGATGGCCGCCATGTTTTTGGATGGAGAGGCAACCATTAAGGTGTCTGAAAGATCCATGTGAGAGCGCCAATACGTGCTCAGAGAACCAATCAGAACGCAAAGTACTGTCTTTCCAAGAAGAGACGAGGGCAGGCATTTTCAGCAGGCTTGAGCTGCGTGTTCTGACCGAGGGCATGAATAACGTGCCCTAGGGCAGATATATGTCCAATGAGGTCAAACTGAGGGCATATCAAAGGGTCCCCAGACGCCTCCGGTACCATAAATGCAGGACCGTCGTCCAGCTCCAGCAGCGCTGGAGCGACCTCCGTTGGCATCAGCCACAGTTGCCACAGGAGGAGATTCTAAGAAGTGAGTTCTCTATTAATCGCCGAAAACGTGTTTAAGCATCTATTTTGGGTATATGGTTCAAAGTATGTTAAACCAAATCACATGACATGGCCTACCACTACATATCAGTCTTCCTCCACATTCCCCTTCCAATGCAACCAACCTGCTTTGCCTCCTGTCTCCTAATTTTTGTTGAACATTTACTTTCCTAAAGGATTGAGGGACAAACTCCAGAACATTCAAGCAGGGTTTTGATTACAACTCTTGACCACAGTGCTGTGAAGCCCAAGTGCTAACCACTAAGCCACTTAGTCCACATCCCTAAGCCAACATTTTTTTTTTACAGGCCATGTGAAGTGGTTTGTGTCTGTCAGGTTTATATCCTTGGGGAGTAGTTAATATTTTTCGGTGTTGCAAACTAAAAGTTTCACAATGTCTGACTACATCTACATTAAGCAGGTGAATCTGTGAATGACAAAAGTAAAAAAGTGTATTGTTCAAACAGACCGTAGACATTGGCAACGACACCAGGCCGAGCAAGCGGAGGAGCCAGATGGGGAGCCTCAGGCGGAGGAGGAGCCAGATGGGGAGCCTCAGGCGGAGGAGGAGCCAGATGGGGAGCCTCAGGCGGAGGAGGAGCCAGATGGGGAGCCTCAGGCGGAGGAGGAGCCAGATGGGGAGCCTCAGGCGGAGGAGGAGCCAGATGGGGAGCCTCAGGCGGAGGAGGAGCCAGATGGGGAGCCTCAGGCGGAGGAGGAAGAGGACGAGGAGGTGGCGACCATCCAAGAGGCGGAGGCCTTTAGAGATATTAAAGCCTTTACATAATCAAGGCACCGTGGGAAAAATCTTAGAAGTTAGCATGTATGTTTGTCCCCAGTTGCAAAGCACTACGGAATATGTTGGCGCTATATAAATAAATGATGATGATGTATGATATAGAACTGGCCAGTGTGTGTGTGCGCAGCATGCAAGGACAGGCAGGATTTGCCCTGAATGTACAGAGTGTTGGCATTTGCAACCCAGTACAGCATTGTCTGCTCAGCTCCAAATTCTGCACCCAGGCAAAATTTGCACCTAAAGCTGGTTACACACCTATGCAATCTTACTTTGGATGCAAGGTCTCCAACAATTCCACCAACGATTTAAAGTCCCGATGAGCATGCCGATTCATGTGTACACACCTACATGATGTTCCTTCAGATCTGTGCTCCTCGTCTGTCATAACCATCTTCTGAAAAGACCGCGAGTCTGCGGACACTGTACAGGTATTTTGCCTACGCTGCTGGTCGTGGGTGCGTACACACTTTAGACTGACATTGTTCCATCGTTGATTAGGATTTATTTTTTAGGAAGTTTATGAAACCAATTCAACCGATGCAATGTGTTTTGGTACGATAAAACATGATCGTGGAAGCGTACACGTCGTGGATCGTGTGATCTGCACAATAACTGAAGAGATGTGTACCCAGTTTAGTCTCTATATTGGCAGTATATAAGTATTTGCTACTATTAGTATAATAATAACTAGAGTATCTACACTGTAAAATAATCTTGGTTAGTCATCATAACAACCAATTCCATCTACCTGGTCAGCTTCCTCTGTATAATCCTGTGAATAACGAGAACTGGGACATCTCCCTGGTGTACTTCCATAACTGGATGCATCTGTAAGAAACACGACCGAATACATGGGTTATATAGGATTGATCAGAGGATGTGTATATTACATATCTGCAGGGTCATTCCACATCACCCGAAGAAAAAAACATGAAATGTCCATCACCCATCTCAGATTTGAACGAAATTTATTTAGTTAAGAGAAGATATCCAAAAATCTATTTCTGCCAAATATCTCGACTTTCTGATCATTAATGTCCAAAATATTGATTTTTCAATGTATTAGACTATTTACTAATCGTGGCTATTTATTTCAGTTTATTTGAAGTATCATGGGTGTTTATTAAGGAATCACTACTAAGTTTGGAGCCCTAAGGTAACTTTTCCTCCGGAATCTAAAAATCCAAACCAAATTACTGTATCTGCCTTCGGTTTCGAGTTAAAGTAAAAATGCAAGCTTTTGGAACAGAAATAAAAACGCTAGGCTAAATCAACATTAGCTTTCCCCAATTTTTTTAGGTGCTTAACAAATATATACATTACTACCACTAAAAGAAATCAGTACTGTATCATAATAAAAATAAAAAAAAACAAAAAACAACGAATTAGCCGCGATTAGTAAACCGTTTAATACATAGGAAAAAAACAAAAACAACAATATTTTGGAAACTAATGGTCAGCCAGTGTTTCAATCACATATTTCCTAACATCATTCATGAGCATCCCACCGTCACCCCTTTGAGACATTGTCTTTTGATAGAACTGAGTGAATAAGTAAAACCACTATTTGTCACCAATATACATTGAAGGCTGTGTACTCCTGAGATGTAGCCATGAATTAAGTCATGTGTATGTGCTATATCTGCCCACCATCATTCCCCTGCAGCAGGTTTCCATGTTAGGAAAAAAGGTGCTTCTCTGACAAAGCAGCTACACAGTGAGCGACAGCTTGGCAGGAATACACTGTGTAGATTGGTTGACTCACACAAAGGGTGAGGCCAATGTCACAACAACTCATTCTTAGCTGCCATCAGGACACTGTCCTACAGAAATGAGGGGATCTACAGCTGTCGGAGCTGGAAAATAATACTGTAGTGGAATTTCAGGTTAATACTTAACAATGAATATTAGCTTCATGGTTCATACATTTTGAAAAATTATATTTTGTGGTTTAGTTGTCATTCCGGGGGGAAAAAAATCCTGATTAAATCTTACTGTAAGCTGTTATGTAATACTAGTTAAATTTCCCCCACGATCCAATAGTCCAGCAGATATAAACTGAGAAATAAAATCTGTTTATTGCTGCTTCAAAGGGCAGGGTACCCAAACAAGGGGTTTTTCCACCTTCGAATGAGTTTGATTCATTGACATCTACATGCTGTCCTGCAATCTTTACTAGTTGTAATGTTTTTTTTTTTTTCCTATAAAGATGAATGGGTGGCTTGGCACTGGGACCCAGAGGAGACACCATGATGGTTGCTTAGCAACAAGGGTGGCATTGAGGGATCAGAACCTGTGTGGAGAGGAGGTGGTACAGTTGGCAGATGGGGGAGACAGCAGGCGCCAGGACCTGGGAGGAGGGGAGAGGTCCTGGGTCTATGGGGAGGAATGAGTATATGCTACAAGGCTTTAGAAGCCTAGAGGAACCCCTGTAGAGACCCCAATACAAAAAAGGAGCCCCAGGCAGAGGAAGGGTAGCTGTAGCTGGAAGCTACACTTTGAGAGAGTGTTAGAGATGCTTATGGAGCAGTCGAGGGAGATATTAAATGATCACCTCACCACCAAAGTGCAGACTGCATCAGGTAAAATCTATGCAGGAGGAGAAAGGGAGCTGTATATATTTAATTGATTACAGCAACAGTCTAAGACTGTGCTGGAGTGAAGGCGTGTGAATAAAGATAGTATATTTTGCCATAGAGAGATGGTCTGGCACCCAAATTAATGAAACATCTGATTGCACTGCACCAGCAAATTACTGGGTCCCACCAACTACAAAGACTATGTAACAAAATACCAGCATATGCAGGGACCCCCTGGTAATTTACACCCATGCCCATGAGCTACCCAGGGCCAGAGAAGGAGTTGCACTGCCTGACCTGTGCACCTCACACTGGGACAGGGGGTTACATACGATTTTCAGCCATGGCTTTATTGATATTCATTATATCCCAAGGTCCCTCAAGTAAACAACGCTGCCTGATAAGATAAAGACGTAGCTATTATTTTTGGTTTGGTTTTATTTATAAAGACGCTACAAATGGTCCACAGCACCGTCCATAGTGGATGAACAGAGTACAAACAGTAATACGCAATGCACAGACTAGCTGTTAAAGTTGCAGCAGGGCATGTACAAGCCAATCTCAACAGCGCGCTAATCAGCTACATGTATCCCCCATTGATTTTCAAAATACAATAACTTGGACTAAATCAACTGACGTTTAACAATAAATACTTTTCGATGAATTATTAGGGTTCCATTACTAACCAGATTCTGTACAATAGCAACACTTAAATCCAAGAGTTTACTAATCACCAGAATACAGACTCCTGGCTGGAAATCCATTCCAGCAAAATGAAGCCCACCTAACCCAAGGTTTCATCCCACGGACTAAGAGGATCATCTTCTAGCTCAAGCTATCCTGGGAAGGAGGTCTCTTCCTATTGGTGAGTGAAGGAGACTGTAGTAAAGACTGAACAGGGTAGATATGCAAATATTTTCTGTATTCAGTGATTATTACTCACTTGAGCTTATATCTGTAGGGATTTCCTCCTCCTTACATTGTTGATCACCTCCCACATTCATGTCTTCCACCTCAACTTTCACAGCCCTCTGGACTATACGCTAAAAGTCATAAAAACACATCAATTTCAAGTTAAAATTGTTGGAATAAATGGTATATGAAACAGTAAAAGTAGAACCTGTGCATTTATTATTGGAAATGCTCAGTTTCATTTACCTGTAGATGCTGCAGGGGAATACTGTGATCTTCCTGTTTACATTGAATGTCATCCGTGTGTGGATGATCAGAGTAGAACTGGCATCTGGTGTCACACTAGCACTGGAATATCAAGTAAATGAAAAAAAAACAAAAAAACCCCCATTAAAATCTATTTATGTATGACTACCTGCACAGATAATGTCCAACCGCTGTCCCTGGACACAATTATATCACAGGAGCCACGAACAAAGGATAATATGTGAAGTATTTTTTATTTTCTCTTTATTTTTGAACAGTTTACAATACACAAAGCAAAGAAATAAATGGCAGAACACTGCCTCCAAACAGCAATTCAGCACCAGTGCCCCTTCTCAGCTACTGACACCAACATGCCTCTCAGAGAAATACAGAAGTGGGAGCTGCTCAATCAATTTATAGGCTATAGCAGGTGCTTGAAAGGGTAGGGTTATTCAAAAAGGAACAAACACACAATATTTCCCCTCAGCACTCATTAAAAAGACCTATGCCAGCAGGTCTGTCTGCTATAGTCCCGGACTCGACAGCATTGCTCTTATAATGTCGGCATTCTGATTGCCGACATTGTGCATGTTGCCAATCATACTGTAGACATTGGCAACCTGTCAGCATACTGGAAGTGTTGGCAATTAGCCTGCCGACATTTCCGTTATCACAATTATGACCTCCACAAAAAAACCAAAACCCCTCTTTGTGAGTTCTTCTCATTACTTATAATTGGATGTAAGCACTTTACTGTAGTATTCCATATAATACACTAGTTTACACTGAACTTTTACATATATTAACAACACTTGGGGGTATATTTACTAGCTGACATTTATTTAGTACATTCTACTAAATGACAGTTGGAATCTATAGATCTCCACCTTTTCAAACCTGCAGTTTAGTAAATATACCCCTTAAGGTCAACAGATCAGCTTCTGAGATCCACAGTCAATATAAGATGGTATATGGTCACAGAACGACTTATCTACATGCTTATAATTTGCAGTACAGGGTAAGTTATCCTATATATAGAATATACATTCAATAAATATTAGACTATTTTAACTTTGTATTTTTATTCATCAATTGTGCATCACAAACAGGAAGGAAAAACAGAATAATAATAAAAACAATGCCCAAATACAATATAACAATTAAACATATAAACAAGCTTAGGTATGTAAGGACACATTAAATATGTTAAAAGGATGAAGGGTAATCACATATAGAGAGCATTGACAATTACAAATTTCAGAGGCGGGCAGCAAAACTCATTTTATATTAAGGTAGTGAAGAGGGTGGGATCTTATTCGAGAGTCACTCTAGAGCAGTGGTCAGGGAACAGGGGTAAATTACCCCAAATGGGGTAAAAATGAAGTTCCTGGGGGTAATGCTGCCGATTCATATGCTGTCAGTTGGATTGTAGACCCCTTTAAATGTGAAATTGCTGTTGTACCAGAAGAGCCTCAAGGGTTGGCAGAGGTACTTCTTGAGCTTCGATGCAATAATGAAGCACGTATTGCATTTGTAAACAAAGCAGATCGGTCATATTTTTGGATGTCAACAGCTGCAAAGGCATTCAAAATTGCATATGAGGAGGCAATCAAAAAGTTGCTGCCTTTTGCAACAACCTACCTTTGCGAACAAGGATTTTTCACTCTAACATACATAAAAACAAACCAGAGAAACAGACTGGACGCTGCAGACTGTATCCAAATTTCTCTGACATCAAAATGCCCCAATATTGATGCTCTCGTATCAAAAATGAAGCAACATAATTTCTCCAAAACCTGAAGTTTTGAAGTTGAAGCTTTCAAAGAAATCTTGAATGGATTCAATAACATTTTGAATTCCAATAATTAATAATATAGGATTTTCTTCCTTTCAAATCAAGGGGGTAACATCGGTGTATGTAAATATATTTGGGGTAAAAGAGTTCCCTGACCCCTGCTCTAAAGGACGGAGGGGAGGAAGCTACATATACATCATCATCATCATCATTTATTTATATAGCGCCACTAATTCCGCAGCGCTGTACAGAGAACTCATTCACATCAGTCCCTGCCCCATTGGAGCTTACAGTCTAAATTCCCTACTATAGACACTCACACACAGACAGACAGACAGACAGACAGACAGAGAGGGAGAGACTAGGGTCAATTTGATTGCAGCCAATTAACCTACCAGTATGTTTTTGGAGTGTGGGAGGAAACCGGAGCACCCGGAGGAAACCCACGCAAACACAGGGAGAACATACAAACTCCACACAGATAAGGCCATGGTCGGGAATTGAACTCATGACCCCAGTGCTATGAGGCAGATGTGCTAACCACTACGCCACCGTGCTGCCCCACCAGGGGGCCCAGATCTGGTGGATTTTATCATGCAGGTGCTAGGTCATTTTTTTCCATTCTAACAAAAAAACAAAACAAAAAAAACAAATGTAGGATTTTAGTGAGGAGCAGACAAATATTTTAGATTCACTTTAAGTGAGTGCGGGGAGATGTAGTAACACATATCTGCTATAGGGGATCTATGGACTCCAGTGGGCACCATAATAGCTGTACTACACAGTAATACTAAAGAACTAAAAGCAGATGGCCTTGATAGTAGGTATAGGAATGGCATCTGACTAAATCATACTTTCCAACTCTCCCAGAATGTCCGGGAGACTCCCGCATTTTGCGAGAGTCTCCCGGACGAGTGTGGCAATCTCCCAAATTCTGTCCACTTCACTAGGAAGTGCCCCACTTCCTAGTGAAGTGGGCAGAATTAAATCCCAAACATCGCGATTCCCGGCCAAAATGACGCGATTTTGGCGCCCGACCCCCCGCACGCCCACCTGCTACAGAGAGTCTCCCGGACACCAATTTAAAAAAGTTGGTAAGTATGGAATAAATGGTTCTCTGGAAAAGACTGTGGGGCCACATCCTGAGGAATCCCTGTAGGTATGCCCATGTACTATGTATATAATAACCCCAAAGCTAGACAGACCCCATGACACAACAGGAAATAACCTCTGCTCCACATAATGTGGATTATTGGGAATAAGGAAAACAGAATCTTCTATGCTCCGTATATATATATATATATATATATATATAATTATAGAGGGAATTATAGACATAAATACCAGAACTCGCTGGGAAAATGTTGTTCGCTCGGTAACAGCTAGAACCCCTCTGACATCACCGGGTCATGTGACTGCTGTGGTCACGTGGGTAACATTTATATCCCCTTCATCCAGAGGACCTGCTGACATCACCAGGTCATGTGACTGCTGTAGTCACGTGGGTAACATTTATATCCCTTTCATACAGAGGACCTGCTGACGTCACCAGGTCATGTGACTGCTGTAGTCACGTGGGTAACATTTATATCCCCTTCATCCAGAGGACCTGCTGACATCACCAGGTCATGTGACTGCTGTAGTCACGTGGGTAACATTTATATCCCTTTCATACAGAGGACCTGCTGACGTCACCAGGTCATGTGACTGCTGTAGTCACGTGGGTAATATCTACATCCCCTTCGTCCAAAAAACCTCGTGACATCACCTGGTCATGTGACTGCTGTAGTACCGTGGTACACAGAGGAGGCTGCTGCAGTGTCCCTGTGTATCTATGACAGAAATAGTGACGTCACCAGGTCATGTGACAGCTGTAGTCACGTGGTACACAGAGGAGGCTGCAGTGTCCCTGTGTATCTATGACAGTGATGGTGATATCACCAGGTCATGTGACAGCTGTAGTCACGTGGTACACAGAGGAGGCTGCAGTGTCCCTGTGTATCTATGACAGTGATGGGGAATCAGACAGAGCAGTGATCTAGCTACAAACATTGTAATATTTATACTGACTGCAGATGGAGGAATTGTCTTCTCTGTCAGGATTATTCTAATTTAACAATGATTCTTTTTTTTTTCTTCTCAACCAGTCTACTAAAAGGTGCCTAATCTAAGGCATGTTACATAAGTATTAATGAATCCCACAGTTACCAAACTCAGGTCCCAAAGCCCTCCCGTTATAGAGGAAAATTTATTTACAATAACACTCAGCTCAGTAGCAAATAAAGTACCTCAAATTCTGTCAAGGAATGGAATCTTTTGGCATATATTTGTGAATTTTATTGGTTGCGCTTTCATATAGGGCAGTGATAACTAACCTGTGACAATCCAGGTGTTGTGAAACTACAAGCCCCAGCATGCTTTGCCAGCTACCAGCTAGTTATCTACTGGCAAAGCATGCTGGGACTTGTAGTTTCACAAAACACCTGGAGTGTCACAGGTTAGCCATCACTGATATAGGGCAACGTGAGGAAGATGATTGATTTTGTCTCCCTCTTTCCTGTCTCCACCATGTGTCTATGTCTGTTTTTTCATTAAAGCTTTGGGCCTGGGACAGCCTCTCCATCCCTTTCTCCCTTCACTGTTTGAAGATGTGTTTAAGTGTTTTGCCTTAATATATGCACACTCCCCTATATATGTGTCTGTGATCCCCCCTCACCCCCTCATTCACCTACCTGCTCCTCACAACCATTTATTGTTTGAAACTGTTGTGTTGTTTAAGTGATGCATGGTTAATGCAGTGCCTGTATTCTTGAATGTAATATATGTTTTTTGTACCTTTAGACAAAATATAGATACTTCTTCAATCAACAAAAACTTGCATTTTAGATTTACTGCCCCTTTAATTAATTGAGTGGCTACATTGTTATGTAATGGTGATGATGTAATAATGCAGGATACAGTTTGATGACCAGCTGGAGGAAAGCACTTTCTGACTTGTCTTGCTACATTTTATGATCCCCGACTTTTACACTCTTCTTACTGCTCCACTGTAAGTAAATATTACTTTATATGATTACCTTTCTTTTACTGTATTACAGAATAAGCAAAAATTACTTCTGCATACATGTTTTCAGTAGTAATTTATAGATAATGTACATTATGTCCATTACTTGCCAGTCTGTCAGACCATCATAACCTAATGTGCACATGTAGAAGTGGATAAAGCAGCTTTTCTCTTCTCATTGTGTAATTGTGTTTTGCTCATAGTTGTTCTCTACATGAAAAGAAGTGACATTGAATGATGGGCAGCTAAAAATAGATGTCCGATATATTTTAATGATCTCAAGAGATTGGGAAAACTCACACTGTTCCTTTACCTGTCGGAAAAAACCTGTTTGTGCAAAAAGCTTTAAAACGTAACCATAGGTAAGGCAGCATGTTGCCTTTCTCTAGCCAGTATGCTGGCACTTGTAGTTCCATAAAATACGGAGAACCACAGTTTACCAGCTTTTCATTTTAACCAAATTGCAGATGACATTAACCATTCTGTTTAATAGAGTGCTGTTTGCGTATACTTTGCACATAAGATAAAACAAGCACACTGTTAGGAGACTTTAAGGATGGCATTTAAAAAAGAAAATCTGCACTATATATTTGTGTGCATGCATTTGTGTGTGTGTGTGCGTGTTGGGGGTGTCCAATTTGAGATATGGGCGGTGCTGTGACCTGACTTTACTGAAACAGATTCAGACTTCAGGGGGTAAATGTATCATACTCCGGTTTCTTCAACTCGCGGGAGTTCGGCGAGATGACAGCTAAAATTTAAAGCGGCGCTGCCTTGTAAAGGCAAGTTTCCCTTTACAAGGCAGCGCCGCTTTAAATTTTAGCTGTCATCTCGCCGAACTCCCGCGAGTTGAAGAAACCGGAGTATGATACATTTACCCCCAGATCTGTTTTGCTTGAATACCCTTAGCCTGTACTGCCAGCTTTGTGTTAAAAACCAAAGTAGAATCAAGATGTCGTAATTTCACTCTAAATGCCCAAACATCATCACATACTTACCAACCTTTGGTAAGTTAATTCCGGGAGATCCCAGGCAGGGGGGCGTGGTTGGTGGGCGGCGGGGTGCGGTAATTCACGTCATTTTGGCTCCGCCCCACTCATTTGCTATGAGTAAATATACGCAGGCTTTCCCTTTTATTTATCACACAGACTTTTTCCTGCAGTCTCTGTGCAGGTCAAACATTGTCCCCAGCCTTGACCCTGTGCTCGGTTCCTCTAAGCTTCTTCATAGAGTTAACCAGGTATGAACTCTTTGCGGGTATATTTACTAAACTGCGGGTTTGAAAAAGTGGGGATGTTGCCTATAGCAACGAATCAGCATTTAGCTGTCATTTTGTAGAATGTACTAAATAAATGATAACTAGAATCTGATTGGTTGCTATAGGCAACATCTCTACTTTTTCAAACCAGTGATTGGTTGCTATAGGCAACATCTCCACTTTTTCAAACCAGCAGTGTAGTAAATATACCCCTTTAAGTTCATACCTCTCTTAAACTTTAAGACAGTCATTTAGTGCATCCTTTTTGTGATACACCGATGGGGACTTTTCCTTCCAATTTGCCTTTAATCTGCAAAATGCTTTAGCAATTGTACCACCTGCAAATTCATGATCAATGGACCATCGTTTTGCCATCTGTATACGGGATAAATATTCAATATCAAATATTGACTTAGCACCTTTGTGTTCTATATGATCGCTACCCATGCAAGAAATTATACATAGGCAAGATGGAATTTACTTTCTGAGAAAGGATGGCCCTACATTATGCAGAAATTAAAAAAGCTACCAAGCAAGGACTGAGTGATAAACCCATAGCTGACCGAATTGCTAAACTTCAACATCCATTGGTCTTATTAAGATACATGCTTATAGATCATAATCTCATACCCAGGACAGGGCGTGATCATAGTAATTTACTTCTACATTTGGAAGCCAGCTGGATACACAAACTGGATACCATGGGTCCGAATGGACTCAATGAAAAATTGTCTTGTTTTTTATAGTCTTTCCTAGGTGCTCTTAATATTCTCAGTTCTGCAAGTTCTTTTTTGTATTAATTTTTTTGTTTAAGTTAATTTCCTATCAGACTGGTCTTTTACACATCTTTCGGTACATGTGTGCTTTTATATCTGTTGATACATCTATTTCCCTTTTTAAGTAAATTGATATCTATGACATTACCTATGTTTTCTAATGAGATTAATTTGCATATCTTTCAGGTTAATATGTTCTATTGACTTTTTAAGCTTCCAGTACCACAATGTGAGATGATATCATACTTGCCAACTCTCCCGGAATGTCCAAAACGTTGCAGGGGCGGGGCCAAAATGACACGATTAACTGCGCCCCGCCCCCTCCCGCACTCTAGTTGCACCCCCTGTCCGGGATCCCCCGGACTTCACTATTTGAAAGTAGGCAAGTATGATATACTGTATATATTTACATGCAGACTTACACACATACATACATATATACATACATACATAAGGGGTGGTCATTCACAGTTTCACAGGTTATAGCCTGGATGCCTTGTCAGAATTGATCCACAGCCATTTATTGATGAATTTCCAAAAAGCGACAGCACTCTCGGGACATTTCCGTACATATTTCAGTAAACTTGTAAATGTTTAGCATGTTCAAAAGGCAGGTAGGGCAAGTGAGCAACCTGGGGCTTCAAGAAATGCTTACACAGCGGCAAAACTTTCTCTGATTATTGTATGTGCCACTTTGGGAAGTAGTAATGGTCACAGATCAGCATCCATCTGGGTACTTCTGAAAAGTTCAGTGGGAACTGTGATCCCCAGCCAGTCCTGTCAACCAAGTCTTCAAGTGATTTGTATTCTCCAGGGATTGCCTAGGAGACTGGCTGGGATTATTCCCCTGTAGCTACAAAGCAAGCCACAAAGAAGGACTGTGAAATACAGGAGATCTTCTTTGTTACCTGTTGGTATTGTGGATGTGTGCCTTCCTGAAAAAGAGTGACACTGATGCCGCTGCCTTGTCGGCAGAGAGATGGTAGTAGATGCCATGTGACAACCGGACTGCATTTGGGATGGATAGTTCATAGATTGACGATTAGACTGTCTTGGGTTGTATTGTTAACCTGTATATTATTTTACAATTTTATTGTGTAATTGTTAACCCTTAATTTAAAAGCTCTGCAGATACATAGTTGTATTTAATAAACAAATATCAAAGTATTCTTCTGTTGCCTGGCAGGTGTGCTAATCCTTTCCCATGTTCATTGTACAGGAGGCGGGTGACAATAGTCCGGTGAGTGCTAGCTTGGTGCGGGAGGTTCTGTTAGTTAACTCAGGGTACACTCTTTGCTGGTCGGTACAGACAAGTAGCCTGTGGACCCGGTATTGTGACATTATATACAAACCTTACCCACCTACCCTCCCGTTAGATTTGTTTGTGTGTTGAAGCCCATGAAATACGTCTATCTTAATTCCTTATCTTTCTTTCTGTTACTTTAGAAAAGATTAAAACAAGATGTTTCATTTCGCGGAACTGGATGAACAGGTAAGTGCCCTGTTTTGACTTTAGTAACAGGCTTATTGCTATATAGAATATTAATTTTATTAGGGGAGTATCGCACCTCTCTGTGGTTTGGGGTAACATTTCCCTGTAATGTAAAATTATTTGTTATATACAACAGCAGGGGAAATGTTAGATGATTAAATATAAAAGTTATTTGTGTTTATACATCATCATCATCATCATTTATTTATATAGCGCCACTAATTGCACAGCGCTGTACAGAGAACTCATTCACATCAGTCCCTGCCCCATTGGAGCTTACAATCTAAATTCCCTAATATAGACACGCACTCACACACAGACAGAGACTAGGGTCAATTTTGATAGCAGCCAATTAACCTACCAGTATGTTTTTGGAGTGTGGGAGGAAACCCACGCAAAAACATACAAACTCCACACAGATAAGACCATGGTCGGGAATCGAACTCATGACCCCAGTGCTGTGAGGCAGAAGTGCTAACCATTAGGCCACTGTGCTGCCCACATCATTCCCAGGTTAGTGCCTGGGCTATAATTCTCAGTGCATACATTTAGGTATGTGACACTAAACTAGGTTAAAATTTATTTGTAAAAATAGGAATGACTAGCACATTGCAAGACAATAACACTTGTCAAATAACATACATACTGAAAAGAGGGTTTGCTATTTAAATGAGAAGTATAAATGTAGAATTAAAAGGGTCTTTAAAGAAGATAATAAGATATAAGAAGACTGAGCATGGGGAAAGGCGTAGGAAGTAGGTACTCGCATACCTCCCAATAATCCTGATTTTAGCAAGACTATCATAATTGTGGTTTATTGAAAAGCGGGAGAAGGTTCTTAAGAATTTTGGTGTGGTTGGGTGGAATTTGTATGTATGGAGGATCTAAGAAGAGGAGTTGGCCTGGCCAAGACAAGGAGGAAGTGCTTACTGGTCCCTGTTCCTGCTGCGGTCCATCTGTTCTGTCCATGACATCCCCCGGCGCTGGAAACTGTGAATCAATCTGGATTTACTGTTAACCAATCAGCAGCCCTTGGGGCTGGCCAATCAGAGCTCGCCGCTGGCATTTTGAATCTGTACACCATGGCTCCGCCCCCTTGCAACGGCATATATTTAGCTGTTGTGAGAGACACCTGGCAGTTTGATGGCACAGACAGAAGAAGAAAGAGCTCCGGCGGGTCCAGCAAAAAAGAAGATGCCATCAGAAAGAGCCGCAGAGAGAATGTTGAAATCGAGCCAGAAGACTTCCACAGTGGATCAAGTGATCATTGTCTCTGAAGCAGCAGCAAGGGGAAGAGAAAATATGTGTCATGGTTCCCCCCTGCTGCCAATAAAAGCTGCCAGAGCAAGGTAAGGCCTTTGGCAAGACTGTCGGGCACTAGACCCATAGCCACATTGTTTCGGGCACTAGGCCAACAGCAACCATAGTTAGCTTTTGGCCTGTGGCTCATGTACATTTATGCTTAGGCCTGTGGCCGTTGGTTAAATCCAACCTTAGACCTGTGAGCACCAGTCTGTAAGTCAGGTTCCAGCCTGTGGGCACCAGTAACTCAGGCACTAGGCCATTGACCTCCAGCTCAGACATTAGGCCTGTTGTGCAATAGGAGCCTTCCCCTCTCCTCGTATTCCTGCCATTTTACGGGTGGCCCAATTCTCCTAGCCGGTGCCATCCTACAGTCTGTCACTCACTGGACCACCAGGGTGGTCCACTAGCCTTCAGTTGTATCATTATATATGTGCAACTCATATGTATGTAATACTTTCTAGTAAATTACTTATTTATTTTGCAAATTATTTATTGACCTTAGTGTATGTTTGTCAAAACTATAGAGAGAGGATTAAATTATGAAATAAAAAGGAAAATGTATTTAAACTATCGGTTTGCCCTTTCTGAAGATCTAACTGAATGCACAAAACAATGACTACGTTTTCACTTTTGTCACATAATTTAAGTCATGTGAGTGCCTCTCCAATGGGCCTGTTTATGGCTTCACCAGGCCAAGTGTCCAGTGATATGAATATACTTGAATCAGGAGCAAAAACGGGAGCACATTTGCTCCAGAACAAACCACAAGGGGTACAAATGCATTTTTTTGGGCAAAATACTAGCTGGTTTTGCATGTAGCACACAAATAATGGACTGGTTTTGCAAAGTTGCGAATTTGCTCCTTTTTTCTGTTGCTTCGCTCCTAACTCAATATCAGGCCCTTATGTATATTTCTGGATTGTACCTCCCAACATTTATAATCACTAAATCGTGACAACATAATCCCCGCCTTCGTTCTGCCTAAACTTCACCCCAATAAATCTCCTGCTGACCAAACAATGAATTGTTTCCATGACTAGGGGGTGACTCAAAGAGGGTGATTCTTCTATGGAATTGTGGCAGATCGAACAGGGGTCTCTTCCCTGGGTGGAAGTGTTGTCACTTCCTATGGATCCACCTCAAGAACCAAGTTCCTATGGGTCCACCTCAAGAACCAAGTTCCTATGGGTCCACCTCAAGAACCAAGTTCCTATGGCTCCACCTCAAGAACCAAGTTCCTATGGCTCCTCCTCAAGAACTAAGTTCCTATGGGTCCACCTCAAGAACCAAGTTCCTATGGGTCCACCTCAAGAACCACCTTCCTGTGGGTCCATCTCAAGAACCACCTTCCTGTGGGTCCACCTTAAGAATCACCTTCCTATGGGTCCTCCTGAAGAACCACCTTCCTATGGGTCCATCTCAAGAACTAGGCTGCCTATGAGAAAGAGCCTCTGCACTTGTCAGAGCTGAGACTGGCTGGACTTCAGATTTTTTTGTCTTTCTATTTGCACAACAGGATCTAGTTACCATGAATAGAAGAGACTCTGCAAGTCTTCCCAAAATGTTCCATGAGAAAGCTATCTAGGACACAGGATCCTTATAGAACATTGGTGGGGCCATGCTGACCCTTGTTTTTTACAACATTGCTCATGTAAATGAAATAATACTGAGTTGATCGATAATAATGGTCACTTGTTAATTAAAGAGAACTTGTCAGATTAATAATAGTAAGCAATACTTTCCCCAAAACAAATTGTTTCTACCCAACCTTATCTATGGTTATAAACCACAGTGTTTGTGCTATTAAGATCTTAAGTGTGCTGTATCGTGTGTATCTTGTTACTAATGCGATCTCTACTCTGCTCTGAGACACATGAGATATAGGAGCAGAATGGGGAAGGAGACGGCCCCTTCATTTACATACCTCTCATAATTAGTACAGGTATTCCTCACTTAACGACCGAGTTCCGTTCCAACGACTAGGTTGTTAAGCGAATTGGTCGCTAAGTGAGTACAGTACTGTAATATACACCTACATGTATTGTAATCATTTATATTGATTCTGAATAAAGAAATGGACAAGAAAATTGTATTTTGAAGTTTGCTTTACTTTGCATAACTGCATAACATAAAAGAAACATTGGTACAGTAAAGCTGTACAAACAGCAACAATTACAGTACAGTACTGTATAACAAAGAGGAGATCACAGGGAGATCACAGCAAGGATATCTAAGGACCTGTAGATGTATGAGTGGAGGTCCTAGGTGTAGGTTTCGGGAAGTATTCTTTTAGTGTTGTTTGTTTAGTAATTTTTTTCTTTTCTTCATAAATTTCACGATAGCATAGTAAAACATTATTTATTTTCCGCTCCACTTTCATGAACCGTTCCACATTTGGGTCCATAGCCTCTAGTTGTAACATAGCCGCATTCACTTTTGAAAACACACCAGCTAACTTTTTTAAAGTGAACTTCTTTTGTACTTCTTCCATTGTTTCCTCTTCGTCATCATTTTCCAAGTGTTGCTGAGCTTCCAACTCCATTAAGTCTTCGTTGCTCAGCTCTCCCTCAACATATTCCACTAGTTCTTCAATATCTTCTACTTCAACCTCTAAATTAAGATTGCTAGCTAGTTGCACAGATGTTTGATTTATGACATCGACCTGTGTGTCTACATCAAATACTTCAAAATTATTTGCAAATCTTTTTAGGCATTTTTTCCATATGCCTTGCATACATTTTTCTGACACTTCCTTCCAAGATGAATCAACATTCTGTATGCAGTGATAAATATTGTACGACTTCCAAAAATCTCGAAGGGTTACCTCATTACTTTCAGTTTCTGCTACAGCTTTGAAAAAAGTTGTGCGCAAATAGTGCGCTTTGAACGTGGCTATAGCCCCCTGATCCATTGGCTGAAGAATGGCAGTTGTGTTTTTAGGCAGATACACCACCTTTACATCCGGGTGTAGATCATCAAGATGTTGTGGATGGCCTGGGGCATTATCAAGGAGGAGCATAATTTTAAAGACAACTCCCTTCCCCTGACAATATTGCTTGACTTGGGGTATGAAGCAGTTGAGGAACCAATCCTCAAACAAAGCTTGTGTCATCCATGCCTTCTTATTTGAACGGTAGTAAACGGGCAATGTGTGCTTATTAATCTGCTTAAATGCACGTGGGTTCTCTGAGCGATAGATGAGGAAAGGCTTTAACTTGAACCCGGCGATATTTCCTCCCAACAACAGGGTGATCCTATCTTTAAAAGCCTTGAAACCGGGCATTGTCTTTGCTTCCTTGTGAATGTAAGACCTTTCCGGCATTTTTTTCCAAAAATGTCCGGTCTCATCCACATTAAATATCTGTTCCATACAGTAGCCACCTTTCTCAATGATTTCATCAAATTCGTGAACAAATTTTTTAGCTGCTTCAAAGTCAGCGCTTGCTGCCTCACCACAGGTACTACGATTATGCAAATTGAATCTTCGACAAAACCGTTGAAACCATCCATGGCTTGCCATAAATGTTTCTGTTGATTCCTCCTCTCCTTCACGCTCCTTCAAAGTATCAAAGATACTGCGTGCCTTAGCTTGAATTATGAAAAGGCTCATCAGCATTCTTTTTTGTAGCTGGTCGTCAAACCAGATTGCCAGTAACTTCTCCATTTCATGAATGAGGCCTTTCCGCTGCCTTGTTATGATGGCTTTAAATCCCGTTGCGGCTTTCACTGCCTCTTTCACTCTATCTTTGTCCTTCAGAATTGTTGAAATGGTGGAATGTGCCAGCTCCAAATCTTCTGCTATCACTTTCACTTTTTTACCAGCTTCATAGTCTTTAATAATCTTCATTTTCATCTCAAGGTCAATAGCCTTTCTTTTTTTGGACATTTTTTATCTATGGGTGCACACAAGGGTTCAAATTTAGAAACCAAATACTGTACAGCTGTATGTTGTATGTACTAATTGAGTGTGAATGAGAGCTAACTTACACATGCACATACACATGCTTTAATAGCGAGGACATGTATGGCAAATTATTGCAAGTCTTGTTTGGGGGACCCACATAATGGGGATGTGGGGCACTCGTATAAATAGTGTCCTATGTATCTGGTTACTAAAATAATAAAAATTCTTTTAATTTTAAAATAGTTTCAGCAGCTTAGTTGAACGATGAAAATACTGTACAAGTTTCAAGTACTGTAGAGCTAACTTACCGCACAATGGAGACTGCAAGGGTATCAGGTGCGTCTTGTCTTGTCTTCTTCAGCTCAGAAAGAAACTATGCGGGTACTAAGGGCGTGATTACTTCACGTCGCAAGGGCACAGGTCATTAATTTCCCCTATTGCTGAGCGGCGGAGCCGGACGTAACAACGGGTCGTAAGTCCGAATGGTCGCTAAATAGGTCGGTCGTTAAGTGAGGAATACCTGTATTATAGAATGATTTTAGGTTTTTTTTTTCATTTTTTTTCCCCTGCTCTGTTCTGGAGCTGAAGGTGTTACATTGTGTACACAGAATTTGAGTGCACCAGGGAGAGAGGCGTTAGTAACTAAGCACGGGATTGTATAGACACTACAAACATCACCATGCCTACTCTCTGAGAATGTCTGGGAGGGTCCATAATTTTTGTGAGCTCTCCTGAAAGAGCAGGCACCCTCTTGGATCTCAGAAGAGGCGGGGCTTAATGCAGTGAATCGCTACAGAGGGCGGGGCTACCGTGATGCGATGATGTCACCGTGCCCCCTCCCATGCTCGCCATCTGACCTCCTCTCCGGGGATCTCCTACAGGGGAGAAATTACAAATTGGCAATTATAAGATAGCACTATATCTTTCATGTATTATTTAACTGATATTGTTCTACGTTACTTTGTAGCAAGTTTTCAATAGTTGTATATTATTCAACAAGAGAGTGAGTTGAGTCTTTCTGTAATTAAAGGCCTTGCTACTCAATCACCATGACTTGGCCCCCACCATACAGGTCACTGTGAGAATGAGAGAGAGGGGTCTGGGCATGACTCTTCTGAGAAACACAGATTGTTTTCTGGAGATTCAGTCGATAGCAAATGATGGACCAATTGCCAGCAGTGGACTGCAAATAGGTAACATAAATTAATCATTTCCATATATATGCAATAGCACAATAAGTGTTAAGTAAGAAAGTCAAATATATGAGCGGGTCAGAAAAGCACAATAAAGCCACCAATTTATTACTAAAGAACTAAAGGGTTAAAATCCCATTGGCAGTATATCACATGTAGTACATAACTAGATCCTCCAGCAAACAGCAATAGTACCCGGGTAACCCACAGAAGTAATAGTGTCACCAACTGAAATAGCAAATGCTACCTACATCAGGAAAAAAACAACTTGTATATAGTGAGAGAATTGACTTACATATACAATTCCATGCATTTAAATCTAAGGTGTGCAATAATTGAAATATTACATCTAAAAACATTATAATAATTAAGTAAATCAGTTATTGTTATTCATACTAGCCCACTCTTCCAGAAGAGTGGGCCATTCTACCGCACCCTGGGCCTGATTCATTAAGGATCTTAACTTAAGAACCTTCTTATTTAATTCTCCTGGACAAAACCATGTTACAATGCAAGGGGTGCAAATTAGTATTCTGTTTTGCACATAAGTTAAATACTGACTATTTTTTCATGGGAGCTGCAAGATGAAATCCAGAGAGAAACCTACCGTAATAACGGTATTTACGCACACTATTACCGTAATAATGGTAATAGTGCGCGCGCCACCAGATTTTTGGCTATAACGCCAAGAATTGAATATGCCCCTATGAATAAAAATAGTGCATTCGTTTTTTATTTTTTATATACTTAGTCCGGGAGTCAGCACGGATCGAGTGGTGTGCTATATTTAATAGCACATTATACTAGAAGTTATAACTATCACATTTAGCACATTAAAACATATCAGGGAGGTTAAAGAGCTACAAAGTAACTCTGGACTGTAGAACAAAACACCTTCATCATGCAGGCTGGGGGCAGAGAAATAGACAGTGTACTTTGTCTGTAAGTACTTGATCAGCACTGTATCACCAGTAATGTAAGGGTAAATTAAAAATAATTTACTGTAATCTGGAGCTTAAAAGTGCTGAATTGGGCAAAATAACAACATATTTTGTAACCAACTAACTGCTTCAAGTTATTTTACATTAAAGTATATTACCATTTACAGGAGATGAATTAATTGAATTTTATAATAAAAATGTTCTGGCTTGGAATCTTCGAGAATTTTTGAGGCTGTTAAGGACCATTGGTCCTGGAGAAGAGGTCCAGATTTTGGTTTATCGGGGTCGGACAGATGCCAAGGCTTTTCTAACAGAGGTTCGTGAGGAAAAGTGAGTTTCATATAAGCCCTGGTCCATGTATAATTAATCTAAACAAGACAAAGTCATAGAGGTAGATTTACTAAACCTTCTAAAATAGAAAAGTGGAGGTGTTGCCCATAGCAACCAATCCGATTCTATTATTTCCTAGCATGTACTAGTTAAGTGATAGCTAGAATCTGACTAGTTGCTATGGGCAACACCTCCACTTTTCATTTTTAGAAGGTTTAGTTGATCTACCCCCTAATGTTTATACTATAAGAACTGCACATATTTGGAACTCTTCAGACACTGACAGATCCCAGTTATCATATCCAGCATAATTGTGTAATAATACCAAACAAGGGCCTGTTTTAGAGTAGCATAACTCACAATGTGATACCAGTCTGGTCAGCACAAGGCAAAATTCCCTAGGGGAACTGGGCCCATAGAGCAAACAAGACTTATGCTGAAGAACCCTAGGGCTGGTGGGTGCCAAGATAAAAGTCAGAAAATCAACACGTATGTTTGTAAAACATGCTGCAGCTTGTGGAACTAGAAGTGCCAGCATTCCACGGTAGCTAGGGCCAACTCGAACATGTAACTTATGGAATAGTAAAAAAACACTGAATTTTGTATTAGTTTATTTGAAACACTCAGCGAAATCCCTCATTTACCACTTTTCTCCTAAATCCATAAGGAATATCTTTTCTTCTCTTCTGAAGTAGTCCAATTGGATGAAAGTAAAAAACCCTGATAAGACGACGAGGACTTGCTCCTAACGGAGAGAACATTTTCTTCTTTCAGGACAGAAATAAATGTCCTTATTGATTTAGTAGAAGTGGTAAATGAAAGATTTTATTACCTGTGTGATTTTTTTTTTAAAAGGTACATTTTTGGAACCCTAATTTCTAGTGGGCCTTGGCTGCCAGAGCATCCTGGTTCTTGTAGTTCCACAAACGTTAGCATGCTCTGGCAGCCATGGACATGCTCCCTCAAGCAGTCAATGGCTGCCAACATATGCTGGGTCGTGTAGATGCACAAACATACTTCATTTTATGACTGTAAACTCGTACCCTGGCACTGTCCACCCAAGAAGTACCAGGGTGAGCCCAGGGTGATGATTTGCTGGCTGGAGGTTCAATGATAACCAGCCTAGACTATAGCACTGGTGCAGTTTACTTATTTAAGAAGGAGTACATGGTTTTTATATTATTTATTTATTTACTATTTTTTTTAAGTAGTACAAATACGTGCTGTGGACATATCTTTAAACCAGGCTGCAGGAGATGCAAAAAATATGCCTCCTAAGATGGAGATGTGGCCTACGTTATACAGACTGCCTCTCTAGCAGGCATTAGTGTAGCACGCCCGTATTGTAAAAAAACACCCCAATCCACCTCTCCAAGTGTAGGAGCCCACAAATACAAATTGAGTCAAAATCCTTCACTACATGCGTAGTAAAACAAGTAAGATTATTGACACCCGCAGTTGGACTTGCGTCCAACTCCAGATTCTAAGGGCTAGATTTACTAAACTGCGGGTTTGGAGAAGTGGAGATGTTGCCTATAGCAACCAATCAGATTCTAGCTGTCATTTATTTAGTACATTCTACAAAATGACAACTAGAATCTAATTGGTTGCTATAGGCAACATCTCCACTTTTTCAAACCCGCAGTTTAGTAAATATACCCATAAGTGTTCTACTAATGAGCCCTGAACTAATGAACAATACACTAACTTTCTGTTTTACAGCACAGAACTGGTTACGAATTACGAATCGTCATCAGTTTCTGTTGAAGAATTTTCATTTTTCCAGGAAGATACTTCAGGACAAGCATCAGCAGATACCTTGGGTCAGAGTTCTGCTAGTAGTCTTATCAGGGTGCTGAGTGTAGGGATATACACAGATTGTGATGTAATGTTTCACAGGGCTTGGGAAGATGATGATGACGAGGATTCTAATCACTTGTGGCTGCAGAAATATTCTGTCCCAGTAGGACGCTTGTCTCCCAAAATTGTATGGCAAGACAAAGACATAAGTATAATGAAGAAGATTAAATATGTTACTGAGGAAAAGATCAGAGAATGGACTCAACGTAATACGAAGAGTAAACCCACTATTGAGGTTAAACCAATAATAGGAAAGAGCCTTTTATAGTGGTGAATAAACAGTAAAACATTGATGTGTCACTGAATATTTATATCCCACCAGTTATGATTCTAAAATCTATAAAATGATGAATTATGTTTATATACATTCTGTAATTTAATATTAGCCTGATATTTGAGGCATTTTTAGTTTACCTTTAAATAACTTTACTGATATTGAAATAATACTATGAGAGCATCATGCTTAATAGAAAAAAATAAAAAGTTAGAAACAAAGATATTATTCATTTGTCAATTTGTGGCCAAAAGTGAGTCTGGGACCCGGAGTCCCAGACGAGGTTAAGCTCGTCTAGGACTCTGTTTTGTAGCTTGGAAGGGAAACCTGCACATCACTTCTTAATATCCATGAGGGCATACGTCATAAGATATAATGTATTATCTGCTTACTCACTAAGGACCTGAGCCATAAAGGAAACTAAGGCACAAAAAAGGAGTAAGTGTTCCCCGGGACAAACTATCTTACAATGCAAGGGGTGCAAATTAGTTTTTTTATTTTTGCACATAAGATAAATACTGGCTGTTTTTTCATCTAGCACACAAATACTTTATAGCTTCATTTTTACATTGAAATATAAAGTTGATCTAGGACATGTACTACCAAAACTATAACTCTGTCTCCACATTTTAAATTTACCTCCCCCTCCAATGCAACATGGTTTTGCCTAGGTGCAAAGTTACTCCTTTTTTATGCCTTCCTCTCCTTAATGACTCAGGCCCTAAATGTTTGGTGATGCCTTACCCATTGTCCTGGGACAAGGAGAAGAGAGAAGGACTTAATTGGAATTGTTCTTTTCCACTACAAGGTTAAAGTATTCTCTCTATGTGTCAAAGTTGAACTCGGTGGAGCCAATCACAGTGGGATACCAAAGTGGGGAACAGAAATCCTCATCCCTTTACCCAGCCTCCATAGATAAGTCAGAGCAATGACACTTCTCTCCTGGGCAATCTGGTATCCTTACCCAGAGGGCATGACAAAACTGAGGGGCATATGGAGATGTGCCCATGAAAGACATGGGTTTGTGGAGTCTGGAACGACTGCACTGACAAGGTGATTTAGGAATAATGTGAGCTGCTCCAAAGGATATACTGGATGTGCTGGTTCATCAGTACTAGTCAGGGTCAGATCACCCATTAGGTGACCTAGGGCCCACCCACTATCACTGGACAACGGTGGGAGGTCTAGGTCACCTAGCAGATGATCCGCATTATCAGGATTATTGAGGTCGACCATGACCTAAACTTTACACTCTCTTGTCTTGTGAAAGTCAAGGCCCTGAAAAATTCACCAGGGGCTCTTACATTTAATCTGACTTCATTTCGGCCAGAACAATTGTAGCCTGCTGTAGGACTTAAATCGAATTATGAAAAGTCCACTGGGTGAATGCAGAAGAATAAGTCATCTGCCACAAAACCAAGAACAATAACTTGATAAAGGAATTCTCAGGAAGAGGCAACCCCCTTACTAGTCCATAATAACTGGATTATGTTACATCTTTCAGGGGCTGACCCCCCCAAGATCTGCTGTGGCTTGACACAACTGACCCCAACACTGTACTGGCATATGAAACACCTACGCCACAATGGAGATCTGGGCAACCAGAGGCACTAGTCGGTGGGGACACTGCAATCTTTATTACATGGGAAGAACCACCAGACCCCTAAAGATTCGGTTTAAAGACCATAGGAGAAACATCACAAAACGTTTATGGCTCAGTGTCTCTAGAAAAATTGCGCTATAATACATAATTGGAATCCTGACTGCAGGTGACTGGGATTAAACATGCTAAGACCTTACCTTGATGAAGATCCTTTTGTGGGTTGAAACGTGTTGGTTCTTCTCTGTGATATTTCCCACTGCTGTCATATACCTTGTATTACTTAGTTTGCTGAAGAAAAAAAAACACATGACAGATCTTGGGCTTATATCATTATGCGCTATTGAGAGGCGACCTTACAACTAATATTCATTACGAATGCTTGTGGAAATATCCTAGAAAAGTGGATTTTTATATGATTAAGCTATTTCAAAGATATTATAAGTATGTTTTAAGTTGCATTTATATGTTAAATAAAAGGTAATGTACCGAGATTCCTCCTGCTTAACATTGGTCTTTGCCAGGCCCGACGCTCCCATGAGGCAACCTTAGGCACTTGCCTACGGCGCTGGGACATGCAGGGCGCCGCTGACTAGATTTTCTAATCTAGTCAGTGGTTAAGGACAGAAGTGCAGCGGCGGAGGGGTGCCTGCTGCTGTTTTGTAGTGTCCGGCCCGTCCTCTTCTTTATCCGATGCGCTCGGACCACCCGCCGCACTCACATGACGTCAGTGATCATGTGAGAATCTCACTGTCCGGCGGTGCCTCAGTCCAGCAATATTCTCACACTGTCCGTCACTGAGTAAATCTATTTCCCGACGCCCCCTCCCCTTCCAGCCTGCATCGCTCTGCCCCCCCTTTCTTGGTGTGAAGAAGCCGAGGAGCGGTGGGCAGCCATTGCAGAAGTTTGAAGAGCCCCCCTGCATCTGCTGACCAGTTATTAAAAAAGGTGTGCCCAAAGCCCAATCCAGAGAGTGGGGAGGGAAAAAAATGGGGGTGAGGGGGTTGATTATTATTTGGCACCACATGCTCTATATTTGATTTGCAAACTATGCGGGAGAAAAATGACAATTATTTGGCACCTTATGCTCTATATTTGATTTTCAAACTGGTGGAGAAAATTACTATTTTTTGTGCACCTTACGCTCTATATTTGACTTGCAGCAAGTCAAATATAGAGCATGAGGTGCCAATAAAATAATCATTTTATCCACCATAGTTTGAAAATCAAACATAGAGCATAAGGTGCCAAATAATAGTAATTTTTCTACCGCATAGTTTGCAAATCAAATATAGAGCATGAGCTGTCAAATAGTAATTTTTATACCATAGAAAAATGACTATTTGCCACGTCATACCCAATATCTGATTTGTGACTGGGAGTCACAGACGACTAGTAAGAGGAGACAGAGACTATGCGGTGAGTGTCATTGTGTGTTTTCGCCTTTCTCTTGGTGGGGCCCTCAACGGTACATCGTAAGATATTCGGGCAGGATACATCCTGCCTCGATTATCTGTAGCCCAGCGCCCAGGCCCAGAGCAAATTGAGGTGTCGGCAATAGGAGTAGAGTGCTCGGTCTCTACTTCTGCCAGTCACCTCGGACACCCCCCTTCTTTCCCCAACAGATTATTGCACTCCAGTAATTGTTGCGCTTTCTCCACTAGACTCAAACAGTGTGGACATATTGTTGCTGAAGAAGGGGTGCGACTGGCAGGTGATCCGAACAAAACCAGATAAGGCCGTTACACTAATAATAAATGTAGAATTCCTATTCATTAATTTGCAAAAAAAAATTGTGTGTGAGAACCTCGCAGGAGGATGGGGGGGGGGGGGGGGCGCTAGGCTGAAACTCTGAAACTAGAGACCTTGCATCGGCCCTGGTCATTGCAGTCCCCATGGACTTTATGGTGACTGTGATGTGACCCAATTTAAGCCTTTGCTTATCACTGACAGCTCTAAAAAAAAGCCTAGCTGTCACGATTTGCACTCTGCAGCTGCTGTCTACAGTCACTCTATTGGATTTGGTATGCTTTTCACTTGTAGTACCACTGCCCACCAAAGGGGCCACTGTGCTACTTGATTATTCTCCTTGATCACTGGGAGTGGTTTCAGCTGCATGAGGCCTATTTATACCTGCCTGCTTCATACAGTCTGGGCCAGATCATCAGGTCTTTCCGAGGAGCATTCCCTGTGCTCAGCTTCTATCTGCTATCTGGACTCCTGCATATTTCTTCGTTGAAATCTACTATTTGCTGTTACCTGTGTCCTGGACTCCTGCATCTTCAACCATTATACCTGGTACTTGTAGTTCTACGCTGCCTGTTGAAATCTACTATTTGTTGTTACCTGTGTCCTGGACTCTTGCATCTTTAACCATTATACCTGGTACTTGTAGTTCTACGCTGCCTGTTGAAATCTACTATTTGCTGTTACCTGTGTCCTGGACTCCTGCATCCTCAATCATTATACCTGGTACTTGTAGTTCTACGCTGCCTGTTGAAATCTACTATTTGTTGTTACCTGTGTCCTGGACTCTTGCATCTTTAACCATTATACCTGGTACTTGTAGTTCTACGCTGCCTGTTGAAATCTACTATTTGCTGTTACCTGTGTCCTGGACTCCTGCATCCTCAATCATTATACCTGGTACTTGTAGTTCTACGCTGCCTGTTGAAATCTACTATTTGCTGTTACCTGTGTCCTGGACTCCTGCATCTTTAACCATTATACCTGGTACTTGTAGTTCTACACTGCCTGTTGAAATCTACTATTGCAGTTACCTGTTTCTCATCCGCACTTTGAACTGTCTCATGAGTTACCTTGTCATCTCTGTTTATTAATAAACTCATTATAACCACTTATCTCCTCTCCGTGGTCATACCTGGGAAATCCTGACAGTATGATCTGGCCATAAAACCAAGCCTGCTGCTGCACGGCTTTCATCTCTTTTGGAAAGGATTTCCAGGGAAGTGACCTACTCCGTTTTCAACATTAAGACCATGGCTGCTATTTCCTCAGAAAATTCCCTGTTCCAGTTGCTCCAAGTGGACATTCTTCAACTTCGCACTCAAATAGCGCAAGTATCTTCCTTGCTGAACCAAGTGCTTAAGCAACTTCCAGTTTCCACCCCTAATACATCCTGCTGTAAGGAGTCTAACTATGCTGCTAACATTTCATTACCAAATTTGTCTGCCTTTGACTCTCTGCAAGCAGTACCTCCCAATATTCCTGTAACAAATTCCAGGTTTTCAGGTGCTCCACGCCCTCACCTGACCGAAGAGGAGCGATGGCGAAGGATGACCTACAAACTGTGTCTTTACTGTGCCAGTGATGTACATTTTTTACAGGATTGCCCGCTCCGTAGACTCCGACCATCTTCAACCTCTATCTCCAGCTCTAAATTACAAGCTTCTGTCTTCATTCCAGACATGTTATCTGCTCCCATGAGAACCCAGGTTCCTCAGTTCAACCCAGAGGGGGCGCTGCCCTTAAAGTCTGCTCCAGAGGGGGCGCTGCCCTTAAAGACTGCTCCAGAGGGGGCGCTGCCCTTAAAGACTTCTCCAGAGGGGGCGCTGCCCTTCCAGTCCGCTCCAGAGGGGGCGCTGCCCTTCCAGTCCGCTCCAGAGGGGGCGCTGCCCTTCCAGTCCGCTCCAGAGGGGGCGCTGCCCTTCCAGTCCGCTCCAGAGGGGGCGCTGCCCTTCCAGTCCGCTCCAGAGGGGGCGCTGCCCTTCCAGTCCGCTCCAGAGGGGGCGCTGCCCTTAAAAACTTCTACAGAGGGGGTCCTGTCCCTCCAGTCTGCTTCAGAAGAGTTGCCAGTCCATGCGGTCCAGCCCGAGTTGCCAGTCCATGCGGTCCAGCCCGAGTTGCCAGTCCATGCGGTCCAGCCCGAGTTGCCAGTCCATGCGGTCCAGCCCGAGTTGCCAGTCCATGCGGTCCAGCCCGAGTTGCCAGTCCATGCGGCCCAGCCCGAGTTGCCAGTCCATGCGGTCCAGCCCGAGTTGCCACTTGGTGCTGTCTGCCCTCAGGCTTCTCAAAGTGCTGTCTGCCCTCAGGCTTCTCAAAGTGCTGTCTGCCCTCAGGCTTCTCAAAGTGCTGTCTGCCCTCAGGCTTCTCAAAGTGCTGTCTGCCCTCAGGCTTCTCAAAGTGCTGTCTGCCCTCAGGCTTCTCAAAGTGCTGTCTGCCCTCAGGCTTCTCAAAGTGCTGTCCCTGCCAGGCCTGCCGCCCAGTCCGGGCCTGCTCCCAAGTCTGCGGCCCAGTCTGGGCCTGCTCCCAAGTCTGCCGCCCAATCCGGGCGCCCTGCCAAGTCATCTGCTCAGTATGGATTGTCTTCAGCCAAGGGGGTCCTACCCAAGTCCCAAGGGATGTATGTTCAACCCGAGCTGGCTGAGTCTCATGCTAATTCGAATTCACCTTCTGTTCAAGTCTTCCAACCACCTACCTTCAATGGGGATATTCAGCAATTTCGTGCTCTTATTAAATTCTGTATATCCTATTTTCCCTCTGTATCCAACCTCCTTGATACTCAACGAAAGCAAGTGTTTTACATGTTGGCCAACTTTACAGGGGAAGCTCTGGAATGGGCAGAGCCCTTAGTTGAAACCCAAGATCCCATTCTGTCTGATTTACAGCTTTTTACTGAGGCCGTGATCAAAGAATTTACACCAGCACCTGCTCTTCTCACTCCCAGTGCTTCATCTATGCCACATGTTCTATCTCCAGCTACTCCCACTTTGAGATTATTGTTTTCTTCACTCCATTTCCAGCAACCCTCTAAAAACCATAAATAGAAAGTGAAGAGGAAGAAGAAGAAAGATTCTCCTGGATTTCAACTCCCCTGTGGTGTGGTTTCTATACCCTTCCCGTCCTTGCATGAAGACTTCTCAAATACATGCCCAATTCTGGACTATGACTCTGACTTTTCTGACCATTTCTAGTATTTGGGCGTCTGGAATCCGCCCTTTAAGGAGGGGGTACTGTCACGATTTGCACTCTGCAGCTGCTGTCTGCAGTGACTCTATTGGATTTGGTATGCTTTTCACTTGTAGTACCACTGCCCACCAAAGGGGCCACTGTGCTACTTGATTATTCTCCTTGATCACTGGGAGTGGTTTCAGCTGCATGAAGCCTATTTATACCTGCCTGCTTCATACAGTCTGGGCCAGATCATCAGGTCTTTCCGAGGAGCATTCCCTGTGCTCAGCTTCTATCTGCTATCTGGACTCCTGCATATTTCTTCGTTGAAATCTACTATTTGCTGTTACCTGTGTCCTGGACTCCTGCATCTTCAACCATTATACCTGGTACTTGTAGTTCTACGCTGCCTGTTGAAATCTACTATTTGTTGTTACCTGTGTCCTGGACTCTTGCATCTTTAACCATTATACCTGGTACTTGTAGTTCTACGCTGCCTGTTGAAATCTACTATTTGCTGTTACCTGTGTCCTGGACTCCTGCATCCTCAATCATTATACCTGGTACTTGTAGTTCTACGCTGCCTGTTGAAATCTACTATTTGCTGTTACCTGTGTCCTGGACTCCTGCATCCTCAATCATTATACCTGGTACTTGTAGTTCTACACTGCCTGTTGAAATCTACTATTGCAGTTACCTGTTTCTCATCCGCACTTTGAACTGTCTCATGAGTTACCTTGTCATCTCTGTTTATTAATAAACTCATTATAACCACTTATCTCCTCTCCGTGGTCATACCTGGGAAATCCTGACACTAGCATTATCTTTTCAATCGTCACGGGAGAAACCTCTCTGCATCCAGCACCGGGTCCCATTTCTATGCACACGTGCGACCTTAGTTGCGCATACACAGTAGGCACACAGGTCAGGTTCGCCATTCCCCAGCAGCGTTAGGTTGCCAGTGAAGGGGGAGTGGGGGGATCACCAATGAGTCCTGGTTTCATAAATACCAGTGGCAGGACATTAGTGTATCACTGTGGTATGCAGCGATATAAGATCTTACCCACTGGCCACCAATGATAAACCCCTGGGCCTCTATAAGATCACAGACACCAGTAGGCACAGCAACAGACCAACACGAACTGCATTAATACTATTTTGCCCGCATATAACCACCTTTGCTGGGGACTTACTATTACTATCTATGTAAGTGGTTAGGAGTGGATCTTACGGAACCAGGATGGAGAAATGGAGTTTTCCAATCTGGGGATCCGCATAAACATGCAAGTTACATTTGCCTATGGTGAGCTTTTGCTCATAGCCAGTGGATGAATATAAGTGAATATTTTATGTCTTTCCCTTCTCCTTATGACATCTTTGGGTCTGTGGAATAATCTGCTATTTTGAAGATACTGACCTACAGTTTTGCTGTGCTGTTTTGTACTATATTATATCTAGTCATCACATCCGTTATTAATGCTGACTAGTATCATTCATATTGAGATCATTATGTGTGTTTTTATTAATGTGAATTTTATGTTTTTGCTTATTTTAATAAATACGTTATTCTTTATACCCATGGGTTATACGGTGATATATATATTTTTTATTGTTTCTGTGCACACCAGTAAGGACTGTTACTTTATTTTGTTGGTATCGCAGCTGAGTCAAACATTGGATCGCTATGGCAGGTACTAATTGCTGTTATGTTGTCAAGCACTTCAGGACAAGGGGACCGGCAGTGTTGCTATCCCCTCGGGATCACAGGAATCAGATCCCCACTGCTATGCTCACTGTAAAATGAATGATAGCTGCATCCTTTGAGATGTTACAAGCTTCTTCTCCATTAGCAAGTCATTGGAAAAGTTAGGCTCCAATGACGTCTAGTCACTGCAGGTACAGGCTGCAGACAGGATGACCACAACTGAGCATGCACTCACAGAATCTAAGGCTTCCCCAGGTACATAGACAGTGCTGGCTACCCAAGCCGAGTCTTCAGACGGAGTCAAAATGGCACCCACCATGGCTCCCTCAGCCTCAAAGCCCCCCTGCACTGTCTACATTCTGAGCCGCTGCAGGATAACTTTGTATATAAATGCTGCCCATCTAGTAGCCAGCAGAGTTAGCTTGGGAACTAGAACCATGTTAGAAGTTTGTGCCGAGACCAGAGCAGAGATCCTGGTGATTTCAACAGAGCATGTGAAGCCGGTTGTCAGGACTGGTGAGGTGCTGCGGCTGCTCCTGGACTGCTCTTATAACGAAGGACTGTGAAGACTGGCAATCTTTTTCCTTCTTCCCTGTGGGTCTTATGGATCTGGATGCTCACAGGAAGCGTGGTGAGTGAAGCAAGATTGCTGCCATGCTAGCAGAGATGGTAGAGAAGCCTCACTTCAAAACATCAAGCCTGAAGCTTATACCCCAGGGTGGCTATAAGGAGACTGGTATCATACTGTACTTGTGTTCCTTCGTGTTTTGTGTGCTAGTGATTGATGTAACCCTATAACTTTGTTGATTTGATGTGTGTGTGTGTGTGTGTAGCAATAGTCTGGCTGTCATTTCTGAGATGAAGCTGCTTTTACATCATTCCTTTTAGATCACATATAACACCCAGGGCACCAAGTCCACCACTGATCCCTCTAGCCAGGAAAGTGTAATGTCAAATAGCAGCGCCAAGCAGCTCAGGTAAACTTTGCAGTTAAGGCTTGGGGTAAATTCCTAGGTTAATAGGATAAAAGTAGCTATGGAAAGAATTAATGCCATTTTTTTGCTTTGCTTTCTGTTAGTTTTTCCCCCATATAATGCACTTAAAAAAATAAAATGTTAGAAGATTCACTATGTTAGAAAAACAAATGCAATGTGGCTCTCAGGAAGACGGAGGACCCTATAAACTAGATAGAGGGAAACTTAAGAAGGTTGTCCAATATGAACAAACCAGCATCCTCGGTAGGAGAAACACCACTTGTTAATGGAAGAAAGCAGTATCAAGGCTTGAACAAATTTCAGCTAAAGCTATTAAGCAGGGCCAAAAGTTAGAAGCCTGCAATTTGATAATAACTTGTGAGTCACACAATTATTTTTAGGGTTGATATGTTGCATGTTGGCAGGTAACGTAGTATCATACCTAAAAAAGATAACATATAATCACTGGTATCCCATATATTATTCATAATCACATATAGAATACTAGCCCGTGCACCCACTGGCATTGTTGTCTGCCTTGTATCTTCAGTCCTGGCAATTACAACGGATAGGCACACCATTACAACATGCCATGCGGTACCTGACCGGCACAAAAACTCTGCTGATGGGGCTTTCAATGAATACAGGAGCATGGCTCCGAGCACAGTAACAAGAATGTATAGTATAACACTGTCATTTTCCATCTGCTACTACGGCAGAGGGGAAGAAGGAAGTACAGAAGGTGGAAGTTCTCTGGCAGTCAGGGAACATGTGTTAGGCACCGTGATGTGTGCACGTTTGCATGGGGAAAGTGGGTCATGGGTCTGCGCAGGTCTCACATAAAGGTTTAAGGGCTAGGTAGATAGATATTGGGGCACAGTTGAGTATCTTGTAGCTAATCAACAACAGGGCTTGCACATGATCTGTGAACTCAATAGCACTTTTGGAAGAAGAGTGGGGAGCATGGAACAAAAGCTGAATTATGTTGCAGGGCTGAGTTGAATGAGTTATATTTTTGAATTATGGTGGATGGAAAGCTTTATGAATACTCCCAAATCTGTGACATCTGACAAGCCTACACAGCAATCTGCCTTTATCCCAACTATCTAAATTTTCAGAGATTCGTCTATAGATTTGCAGTATGTTTTCTGTTTTGTGGCCATATTGCAAGTGTGTACCTTGTTTTATTCTGCAAAAAGAGAACTATGAGACATATGTACTTTATAGGTAATGTCCTTTTTTGTGCTAAGATCTCAGCATCAAAGATACCACAACTGTATTATTACTGCAATAATTCTTTTCTATGAACTCGTTGGTGTTTAACGAGATGGGTGGACCTCTTAAAACATTTATCACACTCAGAGCATGCATAGGGCTTATCTTCACTGTGAATTTTCTGGTGGGAGACGAGTTGTGATCTCTGGCTGAAACACTTCCCACAGTCCGCACATTCATATGGCTTAGCTCCGGTGTGAATCTTATAATGTTCTCTCATCTTGGCGTGACTGTAGAAGGATTTCTCACATTCAGAACAGACAAATGGCTTCTCTCCCGTGTGGGTTTTCTGATGTGCAACCAGTCCCGATCTCTGCCTAAAAGTCTTGTCACACTGAGGACATTCAAATGACTTTTCCCCCGTGTGAGTGATCTGATGTGAAACCAACCCCGCTCTATGGCGAAAACTTTTGCCACACTCGGGACACACAAACGATTTCTCTCCTCTGTGATTCCTCTGGTGAGAAGCAAGGTAGGTACTACTTATAAAACATTTCCCACAGTCAGGACATGTATATGGTTTTTCACCTGTGTGAATTCTCTGATGTACAATGAGATAGGACTTCTGCCTGAAACATTTGCCACAATTGGGACATGAAAATGGCTTCTCCCCTGTGTGAATTCTCTTGTGGACAGTAAGTTCCGATTTCTGTCTGAAGCACTTCTGGCAATCAGGACATGTAAATGGCTTCTCTCCTGTGTGAATCATCTGATGTATAACAAGGTACGAGTTCGAATTAAAACGTTTCCCACATTCAGGGCAAGGAAATTTGCCTTTTTGCTTATCTGCAGGGTTTAGAAAATCATGGGATCTGTTTCCAGATACTGGATGATCAGTTGGCATATCAGCATAGAAATCTTCCATTTCTGATGTAATGGCAGCACTTTGTACATTCTGGAGCATTTCATTGTTGTCTTGAGAAAAACCCTGCTGAACAGAAGAATTCCTGTTGTAGTCAATACCTGTAGAAAAACAAAATGTTTAACGAGTATATGAAATTGTATATAAAGCAACATGTAAACTGGAAGAAGCATGCAAAGAAATAACTGCTTTAACAATTGTTTAGACTTGTGGTCATGATTCAAAATGACAATAGCTTATGGCACTACTCAAGTTTTGAAGGGATGATATTTTGGATCCATCCTGCTCTAGAGAAGAGCTATATTTATATTACTATGTGAAGATTAACTGGCGCACAACTGATCCTGGTTAATATATGTCAGACTAAAAGCTCTAGATCACTAGTCTGATGTAAATTTATTTTAGCTGGTACTAGTGGCGGTTTTGGACCTTGGCCGTCTGTGAAAGACCAAGGGGTATATTTACTAAATTTGGTTTGAAAAAGTGGAGATGTTGCCTATAGCAACCGGATTCTAGTTATCGTTTATTTAGTACATTCTACAAAATGAAAGCTAGAATCTGATTGGTTGATATAGGCAACATCTCCACTTTTTTAAACCCACAGTTTAGTAAATCTATCTCCAAAGGTCTCCTGAATGAGCAAGAACCCTTGGTTCAGTTGATGCCCATTTAAAGAATCAATCCCCTGAAAAAAATCAAATGTTTTTTTTTTTTACATAAATCACTATGGCAGGCTATAAGAAGAATGTTGGTATTTTCAATGTTCCTTTTGTTTTCTTTTCTTCAGTCTATTATTTATGATTCTGGACAACAGCAGTCACATGATTTACTGATCAGAGAGGTTTTGGAACACCCTCTGAGCTCCTATGTACTGTAACATCCTCCTTTTCTTCCACCTGCCATCACATGACATACTGAGAGCTGTGAGCCTTTGTCTCTGTAGCAGACTCACAGCTTGTGATAGTTATTTTTTGTTTGGTAACTAGAGAGCTTTTGAAAAGAAGATAATGATTTGTAGGAGGATAGCTATAAAAAAATATCAGATGCATGCTTGAAAGGTTTTTAATTTGCTATTTTAAAAAAAATAAAACTTATATGTGGGGCTGATGCTTTAATTACCAGTACAATGTGTGGTGGCGGCTCCAACCGCAGTATATTGGAAGTCCTGATTGGATCTTCCTGCCCTTTATACTATTAAGATCTAGAGTAACCTTACACCAAAGCTGCTATTAGATCCAATTAACAGTAGATCTGACAGTGTTAGAATGCAGAGAACCTCCTCTCACTACAGTCTTCTTAATTCGTTAAAAATAAAGTTTTTCAAACGTAGTTAAAAAATGTCTATGTTAACAAGTTTTAAAAAGTTATTTCTGTTGCCAAACAATTTCCCAATCATATCTATACCATATCATGCAATCTCACATAAATGGGTCAATGTCACACAGAATGATGATTGTCCTAAAAGCTGTCAAATTACACTAGTCCCCCAATATTGCTTTGCCTTATCCCAGTCCCACCCATTTAAGGGGTATATTTACTAAACTGCAGGTTTGAAAAAGTGGAGATGTTGCCTATAGCAACCAACCAGATTCTAGTTCTCATTTATTTAGTACATTCTACAAAATGCCAGCTAGAATCTGATTGGTTGCCATAGGCAACATCTCCACTTTTTCAAACCTGCAGTTTAGTAAATATACCCTTAAGAATTTGTTTACACACATGCTGCAACCGTGTGTGGTGGTGGTACACTATAAGGGGGATGTAACAAATAAAATACAAACTTTTCCCTATGACCGTGTTAAACCATTTATAAATTACGTATATTTGGGTACTTGTTGATTATATAGATGCTACCGCCCAAACGGCTTGAATAGCGCATTCCAATATCCTATTAGCCTGCAGCTGACACTATCATCTCAGCACAAGAGGATTTTAAATCTCCTGCTATTATATTAAACTATATAAAATACTATAAAACCCCCAATTACGCCCCAAAGCCCCGTACACGCGCATCACATAAACTAATCGCTGAGTGAACACCTGTATTCAAATCTCCCGCTGCCATAATTTCGGACTACAGCTCAATGCAATTACATTGTATAACAATTGCACACAAGAACTTTTATACATCGCATCACATTAACTTTAAATATCACAGTATAGTGAATCACAAACAACTTTTATTTTGTGTATCACATCAACTTATAAAATTATAGTGATTCACATTAACTTCTTAATAACATTTTACAGGAAACATGATTAACTTTAAAAATCACATTATAGTTAATCACAATATGAGCTTAACAACACTGCAAATCACATCAACTTTACAGTGAACATTAATACATTTTACCAGTATAACTGTTCGGTGAATACCGTGCATTTTAATGGTTGCCGCTTCCAATTCCTTGAATTTGAGAGTTCCTTTGTTCGCGGACTGAAGAATAAAACAATGCTATGTCTTTGAGGATTGCGTAAAAAGGATCGTGGTCGTTGATCCTCATTCTCCACATGAACTCGGCCAAGTAGGAATCAAGAAAGTTACTGTTGGTTCCTCTTCGCTTTTTATTGCCCCATTTTGCAGAACCCCACATCTGTTTGACTTGCTGGGTATTGGCAAAAGTCTCAGGATCCACAAAATGATATCTGTGGTTCATAGTTTGATGTTTATAATCGTTTGCCTCGATATCGATGTATGCTCGCCAATGTTCTGAAATGATTATCGAGCCAGGTCTCACCTTCTGTCTTATTATTGGCAAAAGTGTCTCGGTGGAATGGTTCGGAACTTTTAATATAAAACATTCTTTTGTCTCCCTACACAGTCCACCAAAGACCCACTGTTGGGGCAAATGTCTTCCCGCATTATTTTTACGATGGATAAAGAGACTCTCGTCTATTTCAACAAACAATCCCTCTCCGCCAATTGTGGTGTCCATTTTTTCCATGCGCCACACACAGACCTCTCGCATATAGTTGTTCCAATCGACAACCGACGGCTGCGACATATTTAACTTCTGCTTACAGAATTTGATAGATGTCAATTCACGGGACCAGCAATAAATAAAATGTACCACTGTTTTCAATGGGATTTTGGATCCCTCAAGCCAAGTATCCTGTCGAATTCCCTTTTTTGATCTGCATGCTCGTTTGTGACATCGCCAACGGGGCTGTTCGTCACTAAATGATGGTCTCATATCATGGCTGTTATCACACTTTCGCCCTCGTGGTATTATATTGTGTTTCTGAAGGAACTCGATAGCAGTTTCCTCACTACACACTGTGCAAAATAATTTTTTTTCATTACTCTCAAATAAATATTCTACTGTACAATTTTATTATTTACTTCAAATAATTATTCTAATTTACAAAGATGAGCACTACAATCCTGTCAGCTTGTCACAACATCTGCTCTCCCACTGAACTGCGTCAGCTCGGCTGGAGACTTTGGACAAATATGTAAGATTGTAAAATAATACTTTATTCTCTGAATGATGAGGTATATACACAACAATGGCCTGATTCATTAAGGATCTTAAATTAAAAAGTTTCTTATTTAAGTCTCCTGGACAAAACCATGTTACAATGCAAGGGGTGAAAATGAGTTTTCTGTTTTGCACATAAGTTAAATAGTGATTGTTTTTTCATGTAGCACACAAATATCAACTTTACATTTCAGTCTACAAATAAGCTATCAAGTATTTGTGTACTACATGAAAAAACAGTCAGTATTTAACTTATGTGCAAAACAGAAAACTCATTTTCACCCCTTGCATTGTAACATGGTTTTGTCCAGGAGACTGAAATAAGAAACTTCTCAATATAAGATCCTTAATGAATCAGGCCCCAAGTCTTTAAGACGAGAGTCATATTCAAATCTGCTACTGCTGGCTGAAACCATCATTTAGTCACTGTACTGAGCCAGGAAAACAGTTGACCTGGCTATTAAAAATTAGTCAGTGGGCAATCATATTATTAATAATGTGCTATTAAGTTATTCTCTGGTTATTCAAGCTCGGTCATTTTACCAAACCAGCACTGAGCTGATAGAATATTGGAATGAGCTGTTAAAGACAAATTTATTGTAAGGAGCCAATAAATTAAAGTTTTCTTTGATCTTAAAAAAAAAAAAAAAAAATTAAAAAAAATGCTAGTGTGGGCATGAAAAATGATGCCCACTTGAAACAAGGTGACACAAACTGTGAAATATGTTCTCTTAACGAAAGGGGGAAAACCCTAAATCTTAAAGTGGATAAAAAGCTCTGACTGTGGTTCTACATCATGTGATGAGAGACGGGTAACGGGCATCATGTCAAAGTTTAAAGCTTCTTAAATTAAAGGAACGGCTAATAATCAATGCAGTCAGATGGGTTCCGTAAGCTGAATGCAGGTTTCCTGAGTATTCTCCAACAAAGGCTAAGTTCTATATAATTGTCCAGGATTCTTAATAAATGGAATCGTGCAGTCTTGGAGGTATAAACCCAAAAATATCAGTGATGCCCTTTGAGTGATGCCCGCAATAGCAACCTGATGGGGGGGCCAAAGAATGGAGACATAGGTAAGTGGTAGCGTTGTCAGGTACCAGGCTCTGAGAGTATGGCGTCTCCTCTCATCGGCGGTAGCGGGACGGGGTGTGCAGAACTTGATTATTAACCGTTACGTTTATTTAAGAAGCTTCAGGTTTATATTGTAATCATTGTGAAATTGTCTCATAACAAGCAGCATTTTTATTTATGTATATCATTGATAACTGGATTTCCATTTACTCTTTTGCATTCATGGTTATTATGTACTCAGTGCACTGATGTAATACACCGCAATTTGTACACGTCTTGATTACTACACCACCTACCGACCCTTGCTACAAAAACTAAACATTGCTTTACCAATATTTCGTCCATTTACAAACACCTTATCCCATTCCCGCTCATCAAACTCTGCGCCCTGGAATCCTTCGTATATCTATACAACTTAGAGGGATGGAGCCCTCCTCTCCCCCTTAACATTCCCTAGTGGCAGAAACTACATTAACCCATTTTGGGAAGCCCAAATAACCTACCAAAGTACCTTCTAACCCTCCTTCTATGCCTATTGTCCTAGGAGCACAAATTGCCACCCCCCCATCCCCCCAAACTGATGGCCCAGGGCTGTCAACTCACAGGAGAGGCCAGCCTATTGGTTAGTTTTTTTTATTCAGGAAGGAGCTAATCCGCTGAGGGGATCAAATCTTCACTATCACACTATTTATGAGCCTTTGTTACCAGGTATCATACATATTTGATCTGCTACCAAATAATACAGTGGGTTGTGATGCAGTCTGGTTTCCTTATAGGAGTCTAGAGAAGCCAAACCAAACCGCCAGGCAGACATGGAAAGAATGTATTGTAGTGCCAAGAAAAGTTCTCTGCAACAGCTCTGCCAACTAAGCGAAAGAGAATATTAGTTGGCAGACACACAAAATACACTCATCAAGTTTCTAGACTAGCAATGAGAACAGTCTAAGAATTTAGGCAGTGAAGAATTGGAAGAGGAGGTTGAAATACCCAGACCCAGCCAACCCATCTTGGAGAGAGGTTCCCTGTGGAGTGCCACCTCCAGCCAAGAGCTGCCCTCCTGCTAGAAAGAGAGATGGCATGCGCGATGTAGGCAGTCCTGAAAATTCCTGTAAGACTACTCCAGCCAGACCCATTGTGGGAAGCCCCATTGTGGGTCAACAGAAAGAAGCGTTTTTCATCTAGTATACCATGATATATTCAGTTTTAATAAGGCGACTATGGAAACGGAGACTCGAGTCTATATGTGGGGTACACGGAATTACCAAAGAAGAATGGAACTTATACTTGGGACCTATGCTTGATTGTGGGGTCAGTGGAAACATAAAGTGCTCTAAGACCTTCCACCTGCAGGATCTACAACAAAATGAAAAGCGCCATGTTGTCCTGCTTCGCGGTCACTCCACTGTCATACCGCACCACGTCCAGGGTCACTATAAAGAGTGTAGGATATGGCGTGTGGATGGCACGTAAACAAGTGATGGATAAAGAAATTGATAAACTTAAAACAATTACTGCAAAGAGTTTCAAGGTCAGGAACGGGCAGCAGACAGAAAACCTGCTACCTGAGAATGAGTGGCCTGATTAGCAGGTAAGTACGAGACTAACCAACCTGGACTGAGGGCGATCACTGGTGCTGAGAGTGTGATGTCCAGAAGATATGCCGGAGCTCCAAACAACCACTGGCAGGTTCCAATCGATCAAGTCTGTCTAGAATGTCACTAACTCATGGGCCCCACCTAACCCCTGTTCCAGGGAAGTTACAGTGTTTATGATGTAAGCAAAACGGCCATATCCAGCTCAACTCTCTGAAAAGTAGTGGAGGCTTAACCAACCCCAAACACAGTGGCATAGTGCCACGAGGACTGACACACTCTTGGAAAAGAAATACTACCAAGAAAATATGCTGTGTCCAGTGGAAGATATAGTGGAAATGGGGATGTGGGGCTACCTGCACCCTGTACGGGAGGAAACATGTGACTCAGGATCATCGATCACATTGGTGTGCCCTGACTTCTCCATTTCTAGGGGACAACTGAAGGACATCCCTATGGTTAGTCATGCTGGACTAGGGCCACCACAAAGGCTTTGTGGAAGTCAGGGTACTGGACGGTCTGCCTACGAATGTGTTACTGGGAAACAATTTAGGACATGGCAGAGCCAGAACTAACCCCCAACACACTGCCTATGGCCAATAACCCAACAGCAGAAATACCACCATTAAGCTCTCAGCAGTGTGTAGTACACAGCTTGATTCTGTTGACCAAGGGATAGACTTAGGGAAGTCGGACCTGGAAAAATTTAGAACAGCACATGGACAGACCTCTGTTTAGCAACTAAGAATGTAAGAAGATTCAAGGCGGCATGTGATGTATACCAGAGAATCAGAGGTCCCCTGTAAAGTGCTTCTGTAACCCATGTTGATCATCAGAAAACCCTTCCAGCAAGTGGCCATATTACAATACTATATATAGTAGGCCTGCTTTCCCATCTTAGCAGCACCAGGAAAATATTTATAATTACCATTGTAGGCTTTGCCACCCCATATCCAGAGGCAGCAGCATGGTCATCCATTGATGCAGCGTATGTAGCCCATCATGCATTAATTCAGCAGAGTTGGTTTTCCCCAAGAGGTAGTCACCAATCAGGGCTTAAGGGGAACTATTGCAGACACTGTGGTAGAAACTCATGGTTATATCATTCACCTCATTAACCCTTGGCAAACCAAGAGAATGTGAAAGGTTCAATGGTACCCTCAAGCACTTGTGGCACACCTATGGCCACTTGAAGGGTGGGGATTGGGAGTTATCCCTGTAGCAGTTTTTCTTTGCATACAGAGAGGAACCTGCAGGAGTCCACTGGTTTCCCCCCTTTCATATTACTGTAAGGGCAGAAGAACAAAGGACCCTTTAGCTGTATAATCCCACAAAGTACCCATTACTATATCGAACTGCTATGAGAGCACTTAAAAAGATTGATGGCGAAAACCCATTCCCACCTCCAGGCTGCATGGGATAGGTAGAAGTGGAACTAAGACTTCCATGCTTCCAGCACAAGAATTACACATCGAGCAAAAAGCGCTAGTGCTAGTACCCACATGAAAAAATATAGAGCAGGCAGCATGGGATGGAACGTACACCGTCACCAGGCAACATGGGGAAATCGCTCTATAGAGTAACTATAGTGGTTCAGTTGACAGAAGCACCAACAGGTCAACTGGGAGGTGTTTTAAAATGACAGAGGACCTATTTCACTAGTTGTCTTTAAGTACCTAACTGGTAGCCCACGGGGGAGACCAAGTCCATTCGGCACAGACATATCATGTGACTCCTGAGGTACTCCAAATGATAAAGAATGAGCTTGAGGAAATGTAAGAAATGGGTGTAAATGTCCTGTCCCATAGCCTCTGGGCATCTAGCACGATCCTCGTCCTGAAGACAGACCCTACCACACAGTTCTGTATAGAATGATGCAACAGTGACAGATGCATATCACATGCCCTGTATTGACAAACTTCAAGACCGGCACAAGAGTGGTCTGCTGTCATCACCCCACTCAGGATTTACTAGTTTATAGTAATGTCCTTCTGGTAGCTATAGCTATCTTCCAGGGGATGGTGGCCACATCCTGGCAGGATGTCAAGAATTCACTCAGGCTTGCGTAGATGACATTGCCATCTTCATTAACCTTGGTGAGGAACACCTGGAACATTTTGTAGGGTACTGGCCATCATCCAAGACACAGGGTGGACAACAAACCAGGACATGTGTCAGATTGGAATTGCAGATGTGCAGAGCTGAAAGGGGAAAGTTTTGTCAAGCAAAGTGGGGGCTATCTTGAACTGACTTCAGCTCAGAAGCAGGTGCATGCCTTTAAAGACACCAATGGCAAAACGCTGGACAACCTCATTATGGAAGAGTTTGTCAGGACCATGAATGTGGTCTTCGCAGTATGAGCCAGCCTTCCTCCGGTTATATTGGCTGCTGCATGATTCCAGAAAAAGTTTATCGTACAAACGGAAGCTTCTGCTTGTGGACTGGGCGGAGCCTTAAGCCAGATATTTCCCTAAGCGTCCCAATGTATACCCACGTTAAAAATATCAGGTAGGGAGTAAAGATGCAGGATAAGCTTGCTGGTGCTGGAGGCATTCCCATTTAAGTCGGGGTGTAGTCTTTGCCTGCTGGCAGTGGTAAATAGTCAGTAGGAGAAGAAGCATTGTGACAATGAGTTATAGACTAATAGATACCGATGGCTCTTGACCCACTGGACAGATATGTTTTCCTTATTAGTTAGTAGTGACAGAAGAGAGTCTAGAACAAGAAATTGTAGTGACTGAACAACGAGAACATACAACTCCTTTCTGTATTAGTGATTATTACTCACCTGTGCTGATATCTGTAGGAATTTCCTCCTCTTTAATCTTTATGTCCATCTGTTCATCCTCAGTCTGTGGGTCAATATCAACCACCACAATGTTAAATTCTTCATCCTAAATAACCCACAAGATAATAAAACGTTAATTGTGCTGGTCAGCCTCGGAACGCAGTGCAGGTTCTGTGCTGCATCAATGTTTTGTTAACAACCTCATCAGGGTTCTAATTATAGTTGGTCCTGCCATAGGCAGAATATGCTCCATATAAATGATTATGCCTAATATTTTACCCTGTATTCTATAGTTTATTTATTAGAAAATAAATATATATCAGCGACGGGTTGGGTACTAAATGTAGACACTGGAGATGTCGGCAGGCTAAATGCAGACACTTCCGTTCTGATGACAGCAGGAAAATGTCGACAGTGTGTTTGTCGACATTCACAATGACAACATAAAAAGACTCGCCGGCATCCTAGATATACATCTCTATGTAATGAACATGGTTAAGAACATAGGGCCTGATTCATTAAGGATCTTAACTTAAGAAACTTCTTATTTCAGTCTCCTGGACAAAACCATGTTACAATACAAGGGGTGCAAATTAGTATTCTGTTTTGCACATAAGTTAAATACTGACTGTTTTTTCATGTAGCACAAAAATATCAACTTTAAATTTCAGTGTAGAAATAAGCTATCAAGTATTTGTGTGCTACATGAAAAAAACAGTCAGTATTTAACTTATGTTCAAAACAGCATACTAATTTGCACCCCTTACATTGTAACATGGTTTTGTCCAGGAGACTGAAATAAGAAGTTTCTTAAGTTAAGATCCTTAATGAATCAGACTCATAGTGGATACTAAAGAGAACACATATTGCGAATCAATAACAGAAAACCTTTCTATTACATATCAAACAGCAAAAGGTTATCGCTATCTACTGCAATCACATGTCACTCAAAGTTTAAATTTAGAACAGTACGTAGATTGCAAAGGTAATGATTTGCCCTTAAAATCATGTAGTTGCCTGCTAAGTTTGTCACTTAAGTTTATGAAGGAGTTTGTCCCTTCTCTGTATTCTCTTATTGGCTTAAGTCAATGTTTACTAAAGGTTTAATGTAGTGTGTAGAGCATAGGGTGTGCTAGCTCAGTGTGTAGGGGACATAGTTGTGGGTTTAATATAGTGTACAATTGAACTTTTGTTTTGATGCAGTGTGTAGGTTTAGTGAGCAATAATCTTAAGGTGATTTATTTTATCTGGGAAGCTTGTTAATTATGATTAGCATTGGAAAATATCTCATTAGCTTGATTGTCACAAAATGATGGATAATCATTTCAGGACTGCACCACAAAAAAATATCTAAGAATTGCTACCTGTAGCCAATACGAACCATATATACTATACATTTACCTCTGTTTTCTATTTACTGTCACTCTGAAAACAAAAACAAAAAGTAGGAAAATGTAGCCAGGAAAAGTTTTTATAGGTTAAATAAAAAAAAAAAGAAACAAGAGTATATGAAACTTTCTTTTTGACACATTACCTCTGAACGTTCCTTATCATCATTTGGTAATAAGAGAGGAGTGGGGCTTCTCTCTAGTGTATCACTGGAACCATCTGTGAGAAACACACACAGTGAATGAAAACATTGTTTATCAGCGGTGGAACTGCCGCCACTGCAGGGTCCAGAGGTGGGGTTACCGGTCCACCTTCCAGAATCCCCATTCTGATCATCTGTGTTATTGTTAATTCTCTTCCGTTTGAGGCTTCACTGTGCGTACTACGGCACCTTCAGTAAGAGCAGAGCGGGGGCCCCTGGAAGGTGGTCCAACATCGTGAGCCTTACCTAAATGTTGCTATGGGGCCCAGTGATGTCATGTTTATTGCCCCTGTTGTTTATATAGGATTTATAAAAGGATGTGTATATAATTGGTCTGCACAGTTATCAGCATGGACTATATTCTATGGAGTGTCTTCATGATCACTCATAATCAGCTCTCATTTATAACTAACATAAAACAATGCTAACTCTAAAATACTGAATACATTCTCTTACCCGGAGATGTAATGGGCCGATGATCCTTCATCGTGACGTCAGTGTACAGATCCTTGTGTCCCTCTAAATACTCCCACTCCTCCATGGAGAAATAGACAGTGACATCCTGACACCTTATAGGAACCTGACACACACAATGATACAGTCATCATCCAGACACATCCCCTGGTGTTACTGTATAATGTCCCATTCCCAGCAGTCACCTCTCCAGTCAGCAGCTGAATGATCTTGTTGGTGAGTTCTAGAATCCTCTGGTCATTGTTTCTCTCATGTATCAGTGAGGGAGGTGGAGGCTCTTTGACACGCCCACCAGGTTCCTTCTTCACAACTATATGGTCCTATATATTTGAGAGATGTAGCAGTAAATATCGCCATGTAAAGGCAATCCTGCTGCACACATAAAAATTGTTGCAAAATTATAGTAAACAGTTCATTCCAGACCCATCTAAATAAGCCCCTCAAGAAGGAAGACAGACTTCTGGGTAATGTCATTTACCCAGAAGTCCATTACATGGCTCTAGGAGTCCTGCATAAGCACAAGTTTGCACTATGTTCTAAAACTCTAGCTGGTAAAGCACTGACTCAGAGAGCTCAAAAATGACATTACAAAGAAGTCTACGCTCCTATTGGCATGGCTTGTCTGCACATTATTCACATGGACTTTAGCTTAGAATTCTACATATCATTAAAACATAACAAACAAGACACAAAACTTGTACTCCCTTTAAAACATTCACTGACATTCAAAGGGACATTTTCAATTGTCCGGAAGTTCCGCCACGTAAAAACTACTACCGTTATTACGGTAGTAGTTAGCTGGATTTCAGCTCGCGGCTCAGGGACCTGCGAGCTGAAATCCAGCGAGAAAATTACCGTAGTAACGGGGTTTCCGCGCACTATTACTGTAATAACGATTTTCGGCGTTTCCGCCGACAATTGAATACACCCCCAAAAAGGTTACTGAAAATTCAGTTCTGAATAGAATTCTGTAACTTAAACAATAATACTGAATATTACTTACCTGGTTTCCGGCATTACTCCTGATCCAGCCGTTCCCCAAATGTCTGTAAGAGTCCAGTCATGCTCTCCCGTGCCTACTGAGGCAGCCCTTTCTTGAAACAAACTTTTCATTTGCATGAATGAGAGGTTCATGTAGATGGGGCATTGACATCACGGCTGCTCAATTGAAATGGACAAGCGGCAGAAGAAGCTAGAAGAACGTCACTGAACCATTACAGACATCGGGAGACCAAGGATAAGTAATATTTTGTATTACTAACTGAATTTACGCCACAGAAAATTGACTTTTGGTTGTTTATCCTTTAATCCTTTGATCATTTTCTCCCTGAATAAGAAATAAGAAAAATGTCAGTGTGACATTCCCAGAATCCCTCACCTCTCCAGTCAGCAGGTATAGGATCTCCAGGGTGAGATTTAATATCCTCTCAGTCATGTGACTCCTGCCCTTAGCCACTCTCAATGAGGAAGTGAGACCAGGTATACTGGCCATCTTATTTCTCGGTGCGTTTGACTTCTAGTCTGCAACATGTAACGTAAGTGTTCTTCTGACTTATCCCAAACTAGAATAGAGATTGGTCAACATAGAAATAGAATATTTATGCGACATCCATATATGTATTGAATACCGTAAATTGTAACATTCGGACACTGTGGAGCAAAAGACTCCAAAAGTCTAAGAAAAACAGAGTTTACGACAGCGATGCTCTGACAACCCACAAGCCAGATATGGTCCAAGAAAGCCCCATGACCGTTCAAGAGGAAATCAAACCACTATTTCACATTATAGATCGATAGGATGTGTATAACAGAAATTAATAAAATACTCTCCCAGCTTTACTAAGCTACAGGAATGCACAAGGCAGAAATCAGGATGATGGACATGTCAGCCAAGGCACAGAGAACATTGTCTGACCATCTGGTGGCTAGCCTCAGGCTGCAGAGGCCGGAGAGTTAATGTTGTTGGATCCATCTCCTTCATAGCTCATCTATCCAGCCCTACTTACATGTCATAAAACAGAGAGGACATGGATAAAAGGGAGCAGTATTTGTTACATCTGAGCTGTCATTTCACCTACTTGCAGTTGCAAGTAGGTGAAATGACAGGTAGACTTCTTAGGCATAATTTAAATTATGGGCATTATAATTTATATAATGAGCACTGGTTGAAGGTTACATATAGGCTCGGCACTGCTGAGCACTGTTGGGACTAAAGTACATGTCAGGGTCTGTTAAGAATAATTTATAGAATGTGCATCGGGCTCTGAAGAGAATCATTTATTAATTGTAATTAAAACTTCTGGGTATAATATATGTATTGGGTACTGCAGGGTTAATGTACATGGGTCTCTCTGGACCTAACATATGTGATGGGCACTAGTGCTACAGACAACATGCACAATGATAAAAGAGGAGGTTTCAGGCGAATATAAAAAAAAAAATTGAGACTCGGGACGCACAACAGTAGGACATTGGTTGTACCATTACAGAATTTCCAACACAACCAATTACACCAGGTCCCAAACTTCCCTCCTATTTTACAATTGCAGTTCCCAGAGTTGAATTGATTGACGATAAGAGTATTTCTTAAAAATCAATTAATTTGTGAACCAGACTGCTGCAATAGGACGATAACTAGGAAATTCAGGTACAGAGCATTATGTAGGTGTCTTGTTGGAGGGTCTGTTATATTATCACCAATGTCTCTAGTGTGTACTAGTTTTTAGAACACCTCCTAAAAATTTCAGTTTCATGACCCACTCAACTCTAGTGAGAAGGTCATCCTCCCATGTATTGTACACAATTCACACTCCACTGATAATAGCGACATTGAGGGTTTGAAAAAGTGGAGATGTTGCCTTTAGCAACTAATCAGATTCTAGCTGTCATTTTGTAGAATTTACTAAATAAATGACAGCTAGAATCTAATCGGTTGCTATAGGCAACATCTCCACTTTTCCTAACCCGATTTAGTAAATCTAGCCCTGAGCGTGCGATTCAATTGTGAGCGAAGTGTCTCGGTCGTCTATAATACTCTCTGAAGCAATTCAATTCTTGTACGCGCAATGTTCATCGTGCCTAGAAATAGGACTCCATTACGCTCATTTTTGCTCGCTCTTCGCTCAGAATTGACTCTCCCTGTCTGATGTTAAAATTCTAAAATATATGTGGAGTCCCTTATAGTGATACAAGGAAAACCACCAGCACACAACATCCCTATACTGACACTGAGTATGTATTGATAAGATGATAGTAATGCAATATTTCACATTTCATCCTTTTCCCCATGAAGTAGCACTGTGCTTCTGCTAGATTAATGATGATATGTGCAATATTGCATTACTATCATCTCATCAGTCTTCTGCTGATTACAGAATAATGGCAGACCTCCCTGGGGAGGGGTCTCTCAGTCACATTGCACTGTACTCACTTATCTTCGGTCACAGCAATTGAGGCTCATTAATGGGACAATCAGTGTCACAATTGTATTACTGCAACTCCATTGTGACGTCACCGCCGCGTTACCCGATCCCCTGGCGCATGCGCGGTCTGCTCGTCGTGGACCCAGCACTCACTGCGCATGCGATCAGTGCGGAAGAAAACTACATATCCCATCATGATCCGCGCTCGCCGGGTTATAGGACAGAGGACACGATCGGGTAACCCAACAAAAAGCGGGATTATACATGTAGGGTACAGGTATTGGATGAGTAGTGAACACAGCGGACACTCGGCGCTGGGAGAAGCGGCTGGTGGCGTTCCCCAGCACGCCGACAGGTGGCGCTATTCCACCTAACTTTTTATTTATAGTTTCACAAATATAGATGGGTCCAGTAACAATGTCGCGATAGTTTCCTGTCACGTACAACATGCGGGGTTAATGCGTTTTCACCCTGATCTAATATTTATATTCGCTACAGTCTCAGAGGACGCTTCTATTACCACAACTAGAGCCCCATAGAGCCTGCGCTCTTATATAGGCTCCCAGTCACGTGGTCACTGAAACGCACTTCCGGGATGTTCGCGTTCGATCAATTTTGACCCCCTGTCGGCCGCCGTCCTGACTTTAAGACTGGGGATCCGGAAGTGACCGTCCTTTCTGTTGTGGATCCCGGAGGCTGCACGGTGAGTGCGTGGCGCGGAGCATCCGCCTCCATCCTCGGGCTGTGAGGTGGGCAGCGGGCGGGGGGTTGTCTCCGGGGTGACCCGGGTGTGCAGTAATGTGGGTGATGCTGGATCCTCGTAGATCTGACTGTTCTGTGTCTCTCCCGCAGGTCCCTGGAAGTAACGCTGCAGCATGGTGAGTGTCCGGGCGGCCTTGTATTGTGTGTGTGTGTATATATGTGTGTATATATATATATATATATATAATATATATATATATATATATATATAATGTGTGTGTGTTATCTGCTGCTGGGCCTTGTAGTTCTACTACAGATGGGCGGTTACTGTATCTAGCTGCCCGCAGGCTGAAGTCACTTTCTGATGGCACAGTCCAGCATTTGTAAATGATAAAGTCGGGTTGAATTTTTGCTTTATCACTATTTTAGTTCAGATTTATAAGTTCAAACTGCAATTGTATATAGCCTGGCCCAGCGAGGGTTATTGCAGGATATCGGGTGGCAAAGTGGGCACAGGTCCAGTTTGAATTAGTTGGACCAGGCAAAATGCAAGTGGGTTGTATATAACTGACAAGCCCCTGTTGATTGCCACTGTCAAACTTGTGGCCCAACAGAATTTAACCCTTGCAAAGCTACAGCTACTTATTTAAAGTTAAAATATATGGTGACTGCCAACTTTGCCACCTCATGCCCTAACCCAGTGTTTCTCACACCCAGCCCTCAGGACCCCTAACAGTGCAGGTTTTCCAGGTGACAAGGGAAATAATTAGGACCATCTGTGGATCTGTTACAATGTGTCAGTCAGTAATGTATACACATGTGCTAAAGCAAGGAGATATGGGAAACATGCACTGTTTTGTTTCCTGAGGACCAGGTTTAAGAAACACTGTCCTAACGCATGTTGGCTAAGGCTACATACAATTGCAATTTGAGTAAGGGACACTCTTTAATAATTTAATGTCAAATCAGTGCCAGCTTGATTTTAAACCTTTAAAAATAAAGTCTAAAAATAGTCTTATGAATAGAAGCTGGGACATGAATTAGTATGAATAAAAAGCTAGTTTCTGCGTTGTTGCCAGCAGCCCTGTCTACTTCTAACAACTGTCCTATGACCATGCTCTCGTGGCTTAATGTTTATTCCTTTCATGTAGCCTCGTAAAATTGAAGAGATCAAAGACTTCCTGTTGACAGCCAGGAGAAAGGATGCAAAATGTAAGTAATGACTGCTTATTGTTTAATAAATGGCTGGTAAAACCTGGGCCTTCTGAATGTAAAGTCAGTCGCTAGCCTGGCTACTGATCCCAAGTTTATGCTGCATGATTCTTCTTCTGAGTTTTCACCGCTGCCCACAAATGTAATATGGAAGCGACCACAGTTGTACTGTTCAAAGGAAGCTGCTGTTCTATGTATATAGAAGGCACACATACTGCATGTACATAATGGGCCCCAAGGGTCTATTAATAGATTTGTTTTTAAATATGCTGAAGTGTATAGAGCATCTCACTCTTTTGAAGTCTTGTCATGGTTGTAGGGAGCACTGTCTATGGCCAGCACCCTCTGCTGTGTCACAAAACTAAGCAATGAGATGTTCATACTGGTCTGTCCAATTTGGACACTGTTACCAATGTGATGGAGACGGTCTGATTGTGGACAGAGGGTTCGCAATGTCCAGTCTTATGAGGGAGTTTCTGAGCAGTAGACCTACTAGACTATATAGAAAATGCTCAGTTAGGGTTTCTGTCTGCAGAAAGGACCCCCCACACTTGAAACAGTTATACTTTTACCTTTTGGGCTATTAAAATGTTTTACTGACTCCTAGGTTTCACTCTAATGCATGTATTTTACAGCACTTTGTGACCTCAGCACGGTGGCTCGGTGGTTAGCCACTTCTGCCTTACAGCACTGGGGTCATGAGTTCAATAACCGTCCTTGGCCTTATCTGTGTGGAGTTTGTATGTTCTGCCCATGTTTGCCTGGGTTTCCTCCGGGTGCTCCGCTTTCCTCCCACACTCCAAAAACATACTAGTAGATTAATTGGCTGCAATCAAAAATTGACCCTAGTCTCTCTGTGTATGTGTGTTAGGGAATTTAGACTGTAAGCTCCAATAGGGCAGAGACTGATGTGAATGAGTTCTCTGTACAGCGCTGCGGAATCAGTGACGCTATATAAATAAATGGTGATGATGAAAGCAACCTAAGCCTGTAAATGAGGAGTTGTCTGGTGTAGCAGAAGGAGGTTGTCCATTAAACCCTGCTGTTTACTTATTCAGAGTCTGTAATCGTTGACCTGTGTTGATCACCTAGTAGCGATGCATGATTACTGGTCATTGATGATGATGATGATGTAATCTCATTCTGTGCATTCGTCATCATTTATTTATATAGCACCACTAAATCCGCAGCGCTGTACAGAGAACTCGCTCACGTCAGTCCCTGCCCCATTGTAACTTACAATCTAAATTCCCTAACACACACACAGACTAGGGTCAATTTATTAGCAACCAATTTACCTACCAGTTATATATTTTATCTTACCCTGCATTGTTTTTGTGAATATGGTTCCCTGATATGTCATTGACATTTACATACTAGAACTGTCTATATGGGATTCTGTTGTCTGCAAACCATGTTTAACTCCTTAATAGCTGGTAATATCATTTTGTTTTTACATTAATAACTGATAATTATGGAAGAAAATGTCCTTGTGTCTCTGGTTATTTCCACACTATTGCTGCCTCCCTTGTAAGGCATTATTTGGTTATAGTTATGAGTACTAGTTATATGCATCTTACTACAGCATTAAAATTATACATAAAGATTTCTGGAAAGCTGATGATGGCTATCCTAATGGTGAAGTGGACCCCCTAGGTTAAGTATCTCATGTCAAAAATGTCTCAGAAAAATGTTATCTCCTTAATATGTGGAATACATATGGGGTCCAACATGATGTTGGACTGTAACTCAATATTGAATGTTTTCCTCAAGTTGTCACTTTCGGCATGGTCACTTGGGAGATATTTGTGTTAACAATATACACCGATAACGGCAAAAAGTTCTGCACCTCATGGCAACCAGCCACTCATTATCTAACCAACTAGCATAATTGTCTGGTTGCCGTTAGTTATGTTTGGCTGTTACCTCTGTACTAGACTTCATAAATATACCAAGGGTTTTAACAAGGTACAGGAGGGAAACACTCTTCAAAGGAAGAGAAGTATTAGAATACGAGGACATGCACTGAGACTAGAGGGAAGTAGGTTCAGAGGAAATCTGTGGAAACATTACTCCACAGGAAGGGTAGTGGATAAGTGGAATAGCCTTCCATCAGAGGTGGCAGGGGATAAAAAAGTAGAGCAATTTAAACATGCTTAGAGATAAGGATATCCTTAAAAAGGACCAAATAAGGTGTGAGGTTACCATAGGTTAAAAGATGGGCAGATTAGATGGGCCAAGCGGTTCTTATCTGCCGTCCCCCATAATGTTGTTCAGAAATCTAGACTTGCAGGAGAGTTGGAAAGTATGATTTAGGTCACACTCGTACAATGTCCGGGAGACTCCTGGGAGAGGAGGGCATTCTCCCACATCTGCCCACTTCCTAGTGAATCGCGTAATTTTGGCCACTGTTGTATAATGGGGTGTAAATGGCATTACGTCGCAGATAATGACTTGATCTGTCATGCCCTGCCCCTTTCGTCTCTACCCCATCTTCCCTCTCAGAGGGGAACATCAAAAAGTCTGCAGATATGGCGAAAATGCTAGGTGCCCTTATACATTTATGTCAGCTGATGACCTAATACCAGAACAGTAACCATCTTAATGGAGTATTGATTATTCAAAATCTTTGCTTGCGGCAGCGGTGTCCTATTAGCTGACAGGATTTGTTAATATGCAGTGTTTGGTGTATGTATATTTATACCCTTATTTCACCACAGCTGTCAAGATTAAGAAGAACAAGGACAATGTGAAGTTTAAGGTGCGCTGCAGCAAGTACCTGTACACTTTAGTCATCACAGACAAAGAGAAGGCAGAAAAGCTGAAACAGTCTCTTCCCCCTGGTGAGTGACACTTCATAAAAAGACCATTATAGTTTTGTTATGCTTACACTATATAACACCACATACTTGGCTTTTGGGAAATACTTTTGAATTAAAATAGATCTGTCTGTCCTAAATTCTTCAATCTCGCATGCAGGCTACGTTCTGTCCTTTAAACACCTACATTTTTCTAAATATGGTTAACAAAAGCTTCTTCCATTCTGTAGAAGTAGCACATTTTCACTCTACTGGTTAAAGTCCACTCAAGTCAGTTGGTACCATTAGAAATGTCTTTGCTAGATTTCATTTACCTCAACCTGACAATAACAGAAACGGGACTCTCAAAATCTCACTACCCGTCCTGCAACCTCCTGTATCATACCCAGTAATTCCTAGAATATTTATGTCTAGCTACCTCATTTCTTACCCTGACATCATTATCGTGGATGACATCAAGATGGCCTCTGCCATGAACTTGGTTTTCCTGAAGACTTCTAAGTGTCTGATTTCTTGACCTCATTTCCCTCTTGTTATGACCCTTGTTACTCTGATCTATTAATTTTCAGCAACTTTCCACCTCTAACTTTTCTAGTTCTCCTTTCTCCTGTCCTAATCTGGAGGTAACACGTTTTGAATACACCCTTTGATCTGGTGGCTCCAGCTGCTCTTATATGGACTCTTGTAAAGAAGGATGTTTAAAAATGATTTTTTTCTGATGACCCCTTAATATATCCTATGGTCTATCACTCTTACTAAAGGGCTTTAGATGTTGCTATACATTCTCCAAATCTATTCTCCGCTCAGTCTTTTAACCCCTATTGCCTGTTTAATAAACTTGTATCCCTTCTGAACCCTCTGACTGTATTCGCTGCCTATGATCTTGCTTCCAGCTTAAACGACAAGGTCCAATTGTGTTCCTACCTTCTCTCCGCTTTCTCTGAATACCGCAAGGTTCGATCCTAGGCCATATGATCTCTTGGGAAAACTAATAACCTCTTTTTGGATTTCCATGAAGTCCAGGAATACATCTAGTATGTCCCCTCCCCATTTGTCAATGGAGTTAATATGCTTTCCAACAGTAGCTGTTTATCTGTTATCTCTACTTCTGTTGACATGACTTTGAAAACCCTACTTCACACCCTCTCCTCCGGACACCCTCATATCCAAATCCTGTCCTGAATTTACACTTCTCACACAAGACGATGTAGCAAATAAAATATTCCAGAACTCCTAATCTCCTGTGTTGACTATTGCAATTCAATTATGAATGCAGGGGCTGACTTAGTTTTTTTTTTTAATGTATAATCTGTATTTAGCACTATAATTTGTTTTTGAGCTATAAATTCTTGCACTTCTGTACCGAAACACTTACAGAAACTGTTCCATTGGTAATTGAAGTAAAGGGCTGGATACCATCACTATAAGATATGTTTGCTTTTATGTTGAGGGAAAAGAATAAATACATGTTAAAAGACTGGAATTAATTGCTATGAACAACTCTGCATTTTCTGCAGCTCGATGTGGAACAGTTTGCATAAAACTTCAGAATATTTTATTCACGCCCCGTTAAGTTTAGTTTAATCTCGGAGAGATTGTCAGGATGCCATCTAGAGATAAGACCTCTTATACTGGAACTGAAATCCATTCTAAATAGTTCTTGTTTTCTCTTTCACAGGTCTATCTGTCAAAGAACTGAAGTAAATATGTTTCTTGTACAATAAAAATCTTAAAATATGAATTGGTTGTCCTTTAATGATGCATCAGAAGGCTTGCTGTGCTTGGTCTTTCTACATGCGATGTGACTGGAGCGATCTTTCACCAACTGGCTCTGTAAGCAAAATATCAAGTGCGTAAATCGGTAAATCGCACAATATTTATATATTTTTTTCTCTTTATTTTGAGTGGTCAAACATGAGACCACATGTTCATTTTGGTTTTGTGGTCCTGTTACATGAAGTATACCAACAAATAACATTCGCTTAAATAAATGTAACTGAAACAATATGAGAACAGAGAAGTGAAAATGACTTAAGGATTCGAAAATAAGGGGAAAGAGTAGATGGGAGAGAGGAAGTGTACAGGTCCTAGTAGGGGGTCCTACGAAAAATACCTGATTTTGTCAGGGATAGATTTGAAGAGACGTAGATGCCAGGTGAGGGGGCGTCCATGTAGGATTATGTCCCACACAAGATATGTAAAGCTATTTAGTCTGCATGTGCTCTTGAGCACACTATTTCTACTCTGGCAGAAAGATGCTAAAGGGTTCACACTACACTCTGATTAGGACCAAGATAGCAGGATTATATTTAGATCACTCAGCCAAAATATGTAAATAGTGTTTTTTCAGTTCCTTATTGAACAGGTTTTAGTAATTAATATTGAAGTTACACATATGTAAAATCCCTTTTGATTTTAGCAATGCTAGTGGATGGCAAAGAGCTGGAAACTCAATTGAGGTGGAAGGTTGTAGACCTGCACAGATTAGGAAATGGTTATATAAAAAATTAGTAAGTTGAAAATACCATTGACCACAATAGGGGCAATAATAGAAAAAAAACAAGTTAAAAAATTCCCAAGGAGAGGAGTCATGTGCTCCACATACACTGTGGGGGATGGTGATGGAGACAAAGATGAACCAGTCACAGTTTCATAACTGAAATTTTAAAACCCTGAGATTCAACTAGACTGCAAACGCCACTGATGTCACCTGCGTGACCAGAAGCCTTTGTCATTGGAACTACAAATGGAATCGTAATGTGATCAGATGAGACAAATACTTGGGCGCCTACATCAGCACGTTTGGAGAAAGTGGGTATCGGGTGCTTTCCTTTGTATGCCGTCCCTTTCTGTCAAATGGGGGTGGATCATTGATACTTCGGGGCTGTTAGGTGCAGGAGCTTTTGTGAAAATCCATGTTATAAGGAATTCCACTCTGGCCAAAATCTTTCTGCCTTTGCCAAAGATCTGGATTAGAGTTCTGCGGCCGGGTTGTTGGTGGACCTCTATGCAAGATGATAACGGGAAAATCCACACAGAAATGGTTGTGCAAACACAAAATCAATGTTTTGCAATGGCACTTGCTCTTCAGATTTGAATCCAATGGAAAACTTGTGGTGTACTGAAGAGTCCACAAACACCAGGAACTAGAAATGTTAAGGTATCTTGGACCACTTTTCCATGCAGAACAAGTGTTCTCTAACCTTATTAAGCATTGCAGAAAGCTACTCAGTGCTGTTGTTCTCACCAGGGGAGGCTTCACCAAATGTTAATGTAGGTGCTAATATTTTTGAAATCTATGGTTTTCCAAAAACCTGTTACTAAACAAGTGTTTGTTTTTGCAGCTTACCACTTTGCTTATGCATGAAAATATCACTGATTGCATATGTAGTTTATTTGATTTTCTTGTTCATCCAGCTTGGGGGACACTGCTACCATGGGGGTTGTATGAGGGGAACCAGCTCCTCTGTTAACACCTTTACCAAATTTTATTGGTTTCACTTTTTTTTTAGTCTACTGGCACTGATTTTGGCCTCACTGTTTTTGAGGGTCGGGTTGTCAGAGCGTACACTCCCGTAAGGGACTGCTTTAGAAATTCCCCGTGGTAGAAGTGTCCCCCAGAGTGGATGAAAGATTTCAAATATTAACATCCTCTGTTCTCGGATTCCATCTGTGGCACGCTGCGTTCCCTCCCTTGCTCTTTTGCTACTGGTTGCTTTTTTGGTTCCCTTACTTGGGGCCTTTTAGCTTACACTGGAGGCCTAGGGGGTGTCAGAGGGGGGGAATCTTGTCAGTAGGATACAGTACACAAGCAGTTAACCAAGTGCCAAATCCTGGTTCCCCTAATACCACCCCTATGCTAGCAGTGTGCCCCAGATGGATTCAGAGAAATGGATTTGTTGTAGAAGAATTAAAACCCTCTTTTAGCTCATTTGCAAGGGTGCTAATAATTCTGGAGGTGACTGTATGATATTTTGAAAGTATATAAAAGAAAACTGATAGGGGCTGGCTATAACATTCAATGAATTATACTTCTCATGAAGACTGCAAGCTATGCTTAGTAACCATTTGAATGGCATGCTATAAAATCATGGCCAGAATGCACCAGGTTAAACAGCCAAAGAGGGACGGAGATGACTTTATATATTGACAAACATGCAAACAAACCATGGACTTTCAAAAACCAATCTTAAAAATACATTACTATCAATTAATACAACTACAAATACAATATTACGGTGTCTACAATACTGCTGAATTAAGTCATTATGAAACTCAGTGATGTTTTGCCTCTGATTTATTAAAAAATACATTTTTAAAATCCCAGAGAATAATAGCAAATAACGATCACTGCATCCAATAGAAAATTAGATAATTAGCACAATTTTCCAATACAATTTCTCTCGTCACAATATATATCGATTCATTACTTGATCTACTACTCCTTAGATTAATGGCACATAACACATTGTAGAAAGTAATAATAAAAATAAAAAAAAACACAGAAATCTCTATAAGGCTCCATAAGTGATTAGACATCATGATATAAGAAATTGCATATCTCTATCTGCATTAATAAAGTAATTTCAACTGCCTAGAGTATGACCCAGCTGTTCAACCTTTCACTCAGAAGAGTAATATAAAAGTGTGTTAAATTTCAGCAATGACAATTAGCAATGGTACAATGAAGCTCTCCTCTTTGTGTGTAACCTGTATAATACCCTACAATTTGATTGCAGATTTACACCAAGCCTGCCAGCCCTATTATTTGTATTTCAGCAATAACAACTTGCAATGAAGCTCTCCTCTTTGTGTGTAATCTATATGACATCGTACAATTTGGCTGCAAATTCCCCTCGTCTTTTTCTTCCAGCTCATCATTACAGATGCAGAGCTCTAGATTTACAGCTGGGAGAATGGTTAGACAGAATATACAGCTGCCTCAGGTACAGCAGGGCTTGGGAGTGCAAGACAGATATAGTGTGCTAGCAGTATGTGTTGTGTCCCTGAATCTGGACATAAAGATGAAACACACCCAGGAGTGGGTTACACTGGGGTGAAGCAGAAGTGTCCCACAATACTAGAAGTTTACAATAAAGTGCTATGATAGGAAATAATGCAGACAAATAGGGGTTTGATCGGTGCAGAAATACATATTTAGAACTGGCGTTACCTTAGGCATTGAGAGGGAATATATCCTAAATGTGTAATTATGCTCCCCACATGCTCTTCATCAACACCGCCTCCTCCAGCACTTATACTGGAAATAACAAGTGTTTGGAAATTGCCAAATACATAGAAATTGTGCGATTTTGGACTCCTGGAAGTACAACTAGGAAACCAATATTCTCCTTCTCTGAAAGGGAGAATGTGGGCGGTGACAAGCAATCAGCCAATCGAATGCAAGGCGTCACTTGTACTCGCAACCTATCAGATCACAGCTGGGATTCTATATAAGAATCAGAATGACGATGATAAGGATTCATCTGTTCTAGATTTTTAGTTATAGAATCTAGTTCCTGCCGCCCTGTACGATGTCTGAGACTGCTCCAGCCGCAGCTCCTGCGCCCTCAGCGGATCCCGCTGCTAAAAAGAAGAAGCAGCCCAAGAAGCCGGCAGCCAGCGGGGCCAAGAAGAGCAGCAAAGCCTCTGGTCCCAGCGTGTCCGAGCTGATCGTGAAAGAAGTGTCCGCTTCCAAGGAGCGCAGCGGGGTTTCTCTGGCCGCCCTGAAGAAGGCTCTGGCTGCCGGCGGGTACGATGTGGAGAAGAATAACACCCGCCTGAAGGTGGCGCTGAAGGCTTTGGTGACCAAGGAAACCCTCATCCAGGTGAAAGGCAGCGGCGCCTCCGGCTCCTTCAAGCTGAACAAGAAACGGGCGGAGAGCAAGCAGAAAGCGGCTAAGAAGAAGCCAGCGGCTGCGGCCAAGCCCAAGAAACCGGCGGCCAAGAAAGTGGCCAAGTCCCCCAAGAAGGCCCCGGCTAAGTCCAAGAACCCAAAGAAGGCCAAGAAGCCGGCAGTGGCCGCCAAGAAGGCAGCAAAAAGTCCCAAAAAGCCGAAGGCTGCTCCTAAGCCGAAGAAGGCAGCCAATAGCCCGGCGAAGAAAGTGACCAAGAGTCCGGCTAAGAAGGCGGCCAAGCCTGCGAAAAGCCCCGCTAAAAAGGCCGCTAAACCGAGGAAGGCTGCTCCCAAGAAGTAACTGAGAAATTGGTGGAGGAAATGAAAAAAAGCAATTTCGCTAATTATGTTGGACTTCTAGATTAAGTACTTTATTCGCTTCACCAGGATGCAAGAGTTATCAACATTTTGAAATCGGATCATTACATTTTGGCAACTGTGCTTGATCCTAGGTTTAAGAGCTATGTCTTTTCTTTCTTTCCAACTGACCCAGATCTCAGGAGATGCAATGAGCTGACAGTTAGAGTGGTTCATGACACAATGACGTCTCCTCCTTCAGTTTCTCTGGAAATTGCTGCTAGGAAAAAAATTTAGCTTTCCCAAGACACCCAGTGGTGATGCAGATGAGTCTGGACAACATTTTGACATTTGGTCTGGTCTAAAAGAATTGCCCAGAAATCGTGACAGCTCTTCCGTAAAATTAACTACAAATTGAGGAAGGCCATTAACGGGAATTACATTAAAGTACACAGACTTCTGTGATGGTGGATTTCAGCGGGGATGAATTAGTAATGTTTGAAGATGATGTACGCACTGATGAGGGTGAATATGATGACAGTGCAGATTGCAGGTGCTGAGATCTAGCTGAGGGAAGGGAGCTAGCTGACACTGATATGCTTGGTAATATTTTGGGTAGAATGGCATGTTAGCAATTTTTTGTTTTCCTACAGTAAACTTTCACCTTAATTAGAGAGGTGTTTTTTTCTTTATTATCATCATCATCATTTATTTTTATAGCGCCATTAATTCTGCAGCGCTGTACAGAGAACTCGCTCACACCAGTCCCTGCCGTATTGGGGCTTACAGTCTAAATTCCCTAACATACACACACAGACAGACACACAGACTAGGGCCAATTTGTTAGCAGACAATTAACCTACTAGTATGTTTTTGGAGTGTGAGAGGAAACCGGAGCACCCGGAAGAAACCCACGCAAACATTAGGAGAACATACAAGCTCCTCACAGATAAGGCCATGGTCGGGAATTGAACTCATGACCCCAGTGCTGTAAGGCAGAAGTGCTAACCACAAAGATACAAGCTTTTTATCTACATTTTTGTTTTGTGTTGACTTAAAACCACTATGCAATTGAACATAAATTTTAGCACATGAAGTAGAGGGATTAGTATCATCATAACTGAGACCTGAGAGTGACAAGAACAATGCCACCCCTCCTGTTTCTGTATGAGCTATGGCACAGTAGAATGTCACTGAAGACTTTTAAGAACACTGACAGCCCTATTATTACAATTTCTGTTTCAGCACTGAACCCTTCCACCTCTCCTGTTTTGGAGTGAGCTCTTGTACAGTAAAATGTAATTGCAGATTTGGACCAAAACTGTCAGCCCTATTATTTATATTTCAGCAAAGGAGCAATGGAGCTCTCCTCTTTGTGTGTAACCTATATAACACCGTACAATTTGACTGCAAATCCAGAAGACCAATCCTGCCAGCCCTAGTATTTGTATTTTAGCAATAACAACTAGCAATGGTGCTCTCCTCGTTTTGTGTTTCCTATATAACACAGTACAATGTGATTGCAGATTTACACCAAGCCTGCCAGCCCTAGAATTTGTATTTCAGCAATGACAATTAGCAATGGAGCAATGAAGCTCTCCTCTTTGTGTGTTACCTATATAACACTGTACATTATGGGACTGCAGATTTAGAAGACCAAGCCTGCCAGACCTATTAATTCTTTCTATTTCAGCAATGACAATTAGCAATGCATCTCTCCTGAAGTTCACTGTAAACTTTGAGAAACATTGCTACCCCCTCCTCTTTCTATTCTACCTATGACGCTGCCGAACTGCTCTACAGACTGCCAAGAACTGTGCTACCCATTCTGTGTCCCTCTGTGAAATGGCGCTGGATCGCCATGAAGGGCAGTACTTATACAATCCAAAACTCACGAGATCCGACAACAAAACTATGACGTTTTGCCTTGTTTTCAATTCTGAGAGCGTGTGATCTCGGATCTGCTAAGTTCGGGGGTGTTCGGTTCTTTGGGAACCGAGCCTGAGCATCTATAATTATTGCATTATAAACCCTATCACACTAGCTTAGATCATTACAGATGCAGAGCTCAAGATTTACAGCTGGGAGAATGGTTAGACACAACATACAGCTGCCTCAGGTGCAGCAGGGCTTGGGAGTGTAAGACAGAGATAGTGTGCTAGTAGGAGGTGTTGTGTACCTGAATTTGGACATAAAGATGAAACACACCCAGGAGTGGGTTACACTGGGGTGAACCAGAAGTGTCCCACAATACTATAAGTTTACAATAAAGTGCTTTCATAGGTAATAATGTAGACAAATGGTGGTTTGATTGGTGCAGAGAGATATATTTAGAGCTGGTGCAACCTTAGGTATTGAGAGGGAATATATTTTAAATGCGTAATAATGCTCCCCACATGCTCATCATCAACACCGCCTCCTCCAGCACTTATACTGGAAATAACAAGTGTTTGGAAATTGCCAAATACATAGAAATTGTGCGATTTTGGACTCCTGGAAGTACAACTAGGAAACCAATATTCTCCTTCTCTGAAAGGGAGAATGTGGGCGGTGACAAGCAATCAGCCAATCGAATGGAAGACGTCACTTGTCCTCGCAACCTATCAGATCACAGCTGGGATTCTATATAAGAATCAGAGTGACGATGATAAGGATTCATCTGTTCTAGATGTTTAGTTCTAGAGTCTAGTTCCCGCCGCCCTGTACGATGTCTGAGACTGCTCCAGCCGCAGCTCCTACGCCCTCAGCGGATCCCGCTGCTAAAAAGAAGAAGCAGCCCAAGAAGCCGGCAGCGAGCGGAGCCAAGAAGAGCAGCAAAGCCTCTGGTCCCAGCGTGTCCGAGCTGATCGTGAAAGAAGTGTCCGCTTCCAAGGAGCGCAGCGGGGTTTCTCTGGCCGCCCTGAAGAAGGCTCTGGCTGCCGGCGGGTACGATGTGGAGAAGAATAACACCCGCCTGAAGGTGGCGCTGAAGGGTTTGGTGACCAAGGAAACCCTCATCCAGGTGAAAGGCAGCGGCGCCTCCGGCTCCTTCAAGCTGAACAAGAAACAGGCGGAGAGCAAGCAGAAGGCGGCTAAGAAGAAGCCAGCGGTTGCGGCCAAGCCCAAGACACCGGCGGCCAAGAAAGTGGTCAAGTCCCCCAAGAAGGCCCCGGCTAAGTCCAAGAGCCCAAAGAAGGCCCAGAAGCCGGCGGCGGCCGCCAAGAAGGCAGCGAAAAGTCCCAAAAAGCCAAAGGCTGCTCCTAAGCCGAAGAAGGCAGCCAAGAGCCCGGCGAAGAAAGTGACCAAGAGTCCGGCTAAGAAGGCGGCCAAGCCTGCGAGAAGCCCCGCTAGAAAGGCCGCTAAACCGAGGAAGGCTGCTCCCAAGAAGTAACCGGGATCCGCACTTCCCCCTACACCACAAAGGCTCTTTTCAGAGCCACCACCTTCTCCCGACAGAGCTACATGTCCGTTGTACAAGGGGGTCTCATAAGCCGCAGCGTAAGATGAGCGCACGTTTTGCCTCCTATAAAGGCAGCGCATCCACATAGCTGACACAGTAATATCACTTCATACAACCTCCAGGGAGAGAGGGACAGATTATCCCGACTGACAGGGGCACATGTACACAGTGTAACGCTGGGGGGACGTGGGAGTATTATATATAACAGACCGCTCTAGTAATACATTACACTACAATAGATGTGGGAGACATTATGCTCCCTCTGAGGGGGGAGGACGGGACACAGTATAAAGTACGGGGGGGGGAGGAGCAATTTTGGAATATAACAAACACTGCCGTTCTCATAATAGAGTAGACACAAAGCTACAGAGCCATTGGTGGACCTTTGACTGACGTGATGGGCCAATGGTAGGGAGGGGGCGTCTCTTACTGCAGCCAATGAGGGTGAGACTCATTCGCTATATAAGACAGGTTCCTGCGTCGTTTCTTTATTCTTCTATAGACAGCTTCGTGTAGACATGGCAAGAACCAAGCAGACAGCGCGTAAATCTACCGGCGGGAAGGCTCCCCGCAAGCAGCTGGCCACCAAAGCTGCCCGGAAGAGCGCCCCAGCTACCGGCGGTGTGAAGAAGCCTCACCGTTACCGGCCCGGAACCGTCGCTCTGAGGGAGATCCGCCGCTACCAGAAGTCCACCGAGCTGCTGATCCGCAAGCTGCCCTTCCAGCGCCTGGTCCGAGAGATCGCCCAGGACTTCAAGACCGACCTGCGCTTCCAGAGCTCGGCCGTCATGGCCCTGCAAGAGGCCAGCGAGGCTTATCTGGTGGGGCTCTTCGAGGACACCAACCTGTGCGCCATCCATGCCAAGAGGGTGACCATCATGCCCAAAGACATCCAGCTGGCCCGCAGGATCCGGGGGGAGAGGGCTTAAATCTGTTACGATCATAAACACAACGGCTCTTTTAAGAGCCACCAACATTCTCGTTTTAAAAGAGCTGTAATTTGATCTCGTATCCACACTTATGGTCATCATTAGATGAGCCCACAACTACTTGTTACAAAGCAGACTAAGCCTCGATGTTCTCAGGTTATTTCCAGGCTCACACTAGCCCTTGATTCCGGACAGATCGTGTCTATAGTTGTGCAGTAGGCGGTGAAGTGTTTAACCGAGCAGATGACCGGGGGAAGCGAATCCTCGCTCTGCTCAACGGAAGGTGTTTATCTCGGTACTTTCAGATGTCTTTTGCAACTCACCCAGGGGTTTAACTGGTCTAAGAAAAGAAAGGCGGGCGGGCTTACTATGATAATAATGGGTCTGAGTAGTAGGACAATATCACGGCAGTATTACTACTGTGTTACACAGCGGGAGGGGGCAGACGAGGAATAAGTCCTGTAATAAGTAGTTGGGTCTCCATTGGGTGAAGAGGGTTTCTGCCTCCCGCTGATTGGCTGAGCGCACAGCCGTTAGTTATTTTAAAACTCCCGCCCAATAACCGGCAGTTGTGCAGCTTATGACTTAATCCTCCATCTCCATGTGCGGCGCCTCATCCTTCAGTTACACCGGGTCCTACACTCCGCTGCTTAGGAAAATATCTTTAAACAAAATCCGTTACTGGGAAGCATTGAGATGAGTTCAGAGCTATTACTGCTGCCGAGCAGAGAGCGAGCGACAGCATCGCTGCTTCCCCCGCTATACACTTATATGTGACGTGGGTAATGGCGGGAGCGGACTCCTGAGGGAATGTGAGATACCAGAATACAAGTAGCCCTTAATGGACATCCAGCGGGTCCGCAGTATCCGAGGCGAGAGCTTAACATCCATAACATACAAAACACAGGGGCACTTTAGTGAGTCACCAACATTATCTCTCATAAGAGTTATTAGCTATGAGATCCGGGCTGTGGTAGAGAACTTCCAGGCTCCCAGTAGCTCTCTGGGGTGTGGACAACTGGTGCCTATAGCTTTGCCCGGGGCTCTGGGGGAGAGAAATCATCTGATACACAAAGGGTTTTACGAAACAGATAATTTCGTAATGTAAAACGTTCTTCTTATAGGTAAGATATGGTAATACATTGGGTATACAGATTTTTTTTTTTATTGAAAGCCTGGGAACGTGCAATCAAAAACCCAAAGTGCCCAAAAAAGGTGTGAAACCATAAAAAAGTGCACAAGGGGTACGGTACTGGCCCCTTCTTTAAAAAGAAAGGGCCCTGGTCCCCGACCCCCGGAACCAAAAAGGTCCCTTAGGGGGCAAGGGTCTTCAGACCCCCTTCGCTGCGAGGCTAGGGGGGTCCCTTTAGCCCCTGGGATCCACCGAAGCTTCACCCAGGGCTTAACAACTAGTCCACCCCCTAAGGGGAGGACCAACGTAGGTGTTCAGGGAGGCCGGAGCCTAATGGCCACACAACCTCCCCTAGATCGTCTCGGGGACAGGAGCCCAAAAGGGCCTACCCGTACCCAATAAAATCCAGAAACGTGAACACAAAAGAAAAAGTGACAAACGTGGAGAAAAATAAATAGTGCCGAGTGGATACGGCCCCAGCCCAATGGCTGGGCTTGGTATAAAAATTTTCTCGCCCAGCCATAAGGCCGGGGCAAAGAATAGAGCGAGTGCTAAAAGAAAGTGGTCAAAAGTGCATGGGTGCCAACATAATCACATTATATCTGTTTCAAGGTGCACCTGACCTGTGATTTTTTGGCACCCCCGGGGTCGCCACTCCCAGAGGCACATTTGTCCCAGGCTTTCAAAGCAGCAATCCCAGCCCCTGGCCAGAGGACCAAGTGCAGCTCTGCCACAACTGCACTTGATCTTAGCCAAAAGGCCGAGAAGCGACCACATTGGGTATACAGATATTGTTGATACACTTATATAGGGCGGAATTCCTATCTGAGCGCAGTCCCGCTGGGGCCTCACATGATGTCTTCCTGGGTGTATTCATGTGTATTACGGTGTCTACAATACTGCTGAATTAAGTCATTACGAAACTCAGTGATGTTTTGCCTCTGATTTATTAAATATACATTTTAAAATCCCAGAGAATATTAGTAAATAACGATCACTGCATCCAATAGGAAATGAGAGAAATTGTATTGGAAAATTGGGACATTCCCAGGGGCAAAAACTGACAACATTCTGGACAATTGTAGACGTTTTATCATTTCCCACTGAAACCTGTGTAACCTGAACCTCACAGATATAAATCCCAGCTCATACTTTATTTTAGGTTATAAATAAGTAAATCCAGCTATAGATGTTGAGGACTAGGATGTGCCGTGAGCAGACACAGGTCCATCCAGCTGTCACTCAGCGGATATCAATGCGCATGCGCACTGATCACATACTGAGCGTTTTCTTGTCGCCATGGAGATGCTGCGATCCTTTGCGCGTGGTTTTTTGCGCATGCGCAGTAGTTGCCAGACGCCTACCGCTCAAGGAACAAGTAAATTGGCAGCAGCCACCGCCCCTGTGTATCATGTGACCACAGCAGTCACATGACCTGGTGATGTCAGAGGGTCCTTTTAATTATGGGGATCTAGCTATTACTGTACTGGTCGTCCGGTCAATATACGGTTATTGCAGCCTGGACTCATATCCCGGCGGAGGAGGTACGAGTGTGCCCAGAGGGTCTCCTTATTACCCCTATCACCATACATTGCATAGGTATATGCTGGCCCCTGTGGCCCTAACCCCTGGGGGAACCTACCCCCCCCCACCTCATCCCACATCCATTACCTGTTATTTATGATACACTGAAGATCTAAAACATTACATAACAAATTTAGGAGATAAATCCCACTCCAGATAGTGACAAAATAAAAAAAAATAATTTAGCACAACATGCAACTGTACATTATGGATTAAAACCAATGGGACATGCTGCACGACACAGGGATCCTGGTTGTATTCAAGTTTTATTAAATTATATACAAATCCAAAATGACCCAATTTTAGAATGTAATATTATTGTTATTAGGCTGGTTATTAGGCCTTAAGGCCTACCAACCATCCACTTAACCTTTCACATCTTCTGTTTCTCCCCTGGCTCCTTTTCTCTCCCCTTTGCTTCACTGGCTCCCTCTTGTGCCTGATTTTGTTTACCCTCCCTTAGGATGTAAGCTCCTGTCTCCACACCTGTTCTTCCGCTCCGTCTTTACAGTATTTGCCTGCCTGGAGTTTCTGAAGTTCTGGTACTTTGTGTTTATTGTTCTGTATTGTTTTACCCTGTATAGTGTACTGTTTGTGCCATGTACGGCGCTGCGGAAACCTTGTGGCGCCTAACAAATAAACAATAATAATAATAATTAGTAAAATAATAGTTTAAAGGGTAATGCCACTGAAAATTGATTTTGCCTAGTGAGTCGTTATTATTATTATTATCGTTTATTTGTAGGGCGCCACAAGGTTTCCGCAGCGCCGCACACAGTACAAACAGTAGACTATACAGTAGACTATACAGGGTAGAACAGTACAAAACAATAAACACACAGTACCAGTATTACAGAAACTCCGGGAGGGCAGATACAGTAGAGACGGAGCAGAAGAACAGGTATGGAGACTGGAGGGAAGAGGCCCCTGCTCATTCGAGCTTACATCCTAAGGGAGGGTAAACAAAGTCAGGCACAAAAGAGAGCCAGTGAATCAAAGGGGAGAGAGAAGAGGGGTCAAGGGAGGATGAGCAGAAGAGATGAGAGGTTAAATGGATGGTTGGTAGTCCTTAAGGAACAGGTGAGTTTTAAGTGCCCGTTTGAAGGAGCACAGATTGGGAGAGAGATGGATGAAGCGAGGGAGGTCATTCCAGTGAAGGGGGGCAGCGCGGGAGAAGTCTTGGATTCGAGAGTGGGAAGAGGTGATCATTGGCCGAGCGCAGGAAGCGGGCAGGAGTGTGAATGGAGGTTATGCTGGGTATTGCAACTTATTAGAATATCTTCTGCCTGAAATCGCCTGTTGAAACCACAGAATGACCCTGTTGCTGCAATTTTATACATATGTTGTAACTGTTCTACCAGAGCAACAATTGTAACTATGGTAACTAACTGCTCAGTGCAGAGTTTACATGTTTTTTTTTATATTCACAACTATCTGTCCAATATGCCAGGGTAGTTTTAGTGTGAAGTCCTATTTCAGGTATCGGGAGCTATTCTGGTGAATTGTAATATAAAGCCTTTTGCTTTTCATTAGGCAAAATCATTTTTAAAGGAGTTACCGGTTAAGTTATTTCTGGGATATAAATGGTCACAAAACAAAGTCTCAAATGTGAGATTTAAATGGTCACATAAATTATTGTTATGTGTTTGTTACTGTGTCAGCTCCTCTTACAGCACTGTGTTGAGTACGCACTGTATACCGGAAATGACAAATATTTAAAACAATGATAAGTACATGGAGAATTCATAGGTAGTTATGAAAAAAAGTGTTGTTTTTTACTAATTTGTGTATAATGATTCAAGATAATAATTATCCTTCTGTCTATCTGTTATTAAAATGCAGAAGGCAAGAGAATCTGTACACGGACGTCATGATGGAGAATCACCGGCCCTTCACGTCACTGGGTAAGAGGAGATTCTCTATCTTTGTAATACACAATAAAGTGGTTTACTCATTTTGCATATAAGCACAAATCTGCACTGAACCAGAACGGCCAATCAGAATTAAGCATGTGTTTGTCTATTACAGTTAGACAATAAAAGCATACGCCTCATAGTTTGCTATGATTTATTTATTATTTGGAAGGGTGGTCCATAGGAGTGAGGGGGTTAGGTATAGAGATGAGCGGGCTCGGATATCTGAAATCCGAGCCCACCCGAACGTTGCCGATCCGAGACAGATCCGGGTATTCCCGCCAATTGCACAACTGAAACCGAGGCTCTGAGTCATAATCCCGCTGTCGGATCTCTCGATACTCGGATCCTATAAATTCCCCGCTAGTCGCCGCCATCTTCACTCGGGCATTGATCAGGGTAGAGGGAGGTTGTGTTAGGTGGTCCTCTGTCCTGCTATATCTCGTGCTGTGCTGGGGAAATAACAATGCCCTTAGAAGGGCACGGCACGGCACGGCACAGCACAGCACGAAAATTTTTAAAAAAAGTTATAAAAAAAAAAATTCATTAAAAAAAAAATATCCAAAAACAATTCTGCAGTATAAGTCCATTGGTACTGCAATATTACAAAGTTCACTAATTCTGCAGAATAGACTGGGAATTAGTGGAAATGATTGTTATTGAGGTTAATAATAGCGTAGGAGTGAAAATAAACCAAAAAAACTTGATTTTAACACTTTTTATGTTTTTTTCAAAATAAATCCGAATCCAAAACCTTAAATCCGAACCAAAACCTTTCGTCAGGTGTTTTGCGAAACAAATCCAAACCCAAAACCTCAAGCAAATCCGAATCCAAAACACGAGACACCAAAAGTGGCCGGTGCACATCCCTAGTTAGGTATGGTGTGTAGGAGTAGGTAGGCCATACTTACCAACTTTTGGTAGGTGTTTTAGGGGAGATGGGCGTGACTGGAGGACAGGAGGGGGCGGGGCACGGCAAACGTGTCATTTTGGCCCCGTCCCCCCGTGACGGAAATGCCGTTTTGTCGCGGGGGTGGGGCCAAAATGACGCGATTCACCGCTGGAGACTTGCCAGCTCTCCCAGGAGTCTGTGAGACCGACCCGAATTTCAGGAGTCTCCCGGACATTCCAGGAGAGTTGGCAAGTATGAGGTAGGCTGGGAGTGGGGAGAGTAGCAATGAGGGGAGGTACAGAGCCGGGGCTGGGTGAATGGGTGGGGAGAACCTTTGTGGTGATTTATGTGGTGTATTAACACGTAAGAAAATGTAAGTGTGAGAAAATGGTCATAATTGGAATCTATTCTAAATGGAAATACGGGTAATATTAAGTAGCTGACAATTAAACAGTGTTAATGGAAAAGTAAATAAATAAGAAAAAGAAGAAATTAAATACATTTATGAAAAGAGAGATACATATTTGTACTGTTAATAGTGCGGGAGTGAGAAGAGGTGGGACGAGGAAGGTCAGGATGGCGAAAGAGCCGTACGGAGCCAGGGATAGTTGAGTGGGAGCAAGTTGGTGAGAATTTGCGCGTGTTGTGTTACAACAAGTAGAAAAAGGTGACTGTTGTATTGAACAGTAATGATGTAAAATTAAATAAATAAAAAAAAGAGAGGGGGGAAAAAAAAAAATATATATAATCTGTGATGGTGAGTGTACTGCACAGTTTACTGGTATTCACATCTTTTGCAGTGTGCGTAGCATTTCATAACTGGGCCCCAAAGCAAACTGGTAGTTCAGGAGAGCCCCCTCTGGTCCACTGAGAGTCTAAACTGCTTTACTGTGCCAAGCAGGAACTCCTGAACCAGCATCTACTAACCCTGAGCTGCCCCCTACCCCCACATGGGGTTCTTGAAAGAGGAGGCAGGACTACCATTACAACTACAGTAGTTCCGCCTTTAAACATAGAATTTGACGGCAGAATAGAACCACTTGGTCCCTCTGGTCTGCCCAATTTTTAACCTATGGTAACCTCCTTGATTCTTTGTTAAGATGTCCTTATGTCTATCCCAAATATGTTTAAATTGGACTACTGTATTCCACTTATCCACTTCCCTTTCTGTGAAGTAGTTTTTCCTCTGAACCCACTTCCCTCCAGTGTACATGTCCTTGTGTTCTAATACTTCTTTTACTTTGAAGAATGTTTCCCTTCTCTACCTTGATAAAATCCTTGATAGATTTGAAAGTTTCTATCATGTTTCTCTTTCCCTTCGCTGCTCCAAACTATATATACTAAGATCTTTTAGTCTTTCCAGGTACGTTTTGTGCTGTAGGCCATGCACTATTTTAGTTGCCCTTCTTTGTACAGTTTCTAATGTATTTATATCCTTCTGGAGATATGGCCTCCAGAACTGGACACAGTATTCTAGATGAGGCTGTACCGATGACTTATACAGTGGCATTATTACTTCTTTCTGCTACTGATTCCTCTCCCTATGCAACCAAGAATCTGATTTGCCTTCCTCATTGCTTTGTTACATTGCTTACCTGCCTTTAAGTCACCTGAAATAGTGACTCCTAGATCCCTTTCCTCCTTGGTAGTTTCCATTATAGTGTCATTAATATTATATTTGGGTTTTTTGAGACCCAAGTGCATGATTTTGCATTTTTTGGCATTAGGGTGTAGTTGCCACTCTCTTGACCATTCCTCTAGTCTACCTAGATCATTGATCATTTGTTTTACCACTCCTGGTGTGTCTACTCCATTGCATATCTTTGTGTCCTCTGCAAAAAAACAAAAAGGCTTTTGAAAAAACCTGGAACACAAACATGTTTTTCTAAAGAAATACTAAAAAAAAATGTTTATCGCCTTTGAGTCATTTTAGTGAATTAATCAGTAGTCAGTAAAACATTTGCTAAATAATGTTGGCTGATTGGACACACCCACTAATGAGCACCTTTTTTTTTTTTTTTACATTTTACAATACATTAGTTAATTGTGACATTTTTGTTAACGGATAAATCATTAAAACACAGTTACAACCTGTATTTTCACTTACAGCTTTTTTTCCCTGGTTTCCCGAAGTGTTTCCACTTACAAGTTTTTTGTGTTTTCCCAAGACCAGGAAATCTGAGTTTGAAAGCGGAAACATTGGTTACTAGACATGTATTAGTTTAAGGTTCCACTTGTTGTTTGCACTCCGTGTATTCAGAGTCTGTATGTGTTTCCTACAGATGGATCCAGGTACATTAATACTCCAGAGAGATGTCCCATTTATTCACAGGGTTGTACAGAGGAAGATCAACATATCCCACATGATTGTGAGGTGAGAAATAGTTGTTTAAATGATTTTTGTGATTTTTTTTCTATTTTATTTGTACACAAAAATGTGTTTTAACCTAATTTAATAGTTTCTTGACTAACACACCTGTTATTTTGTCTCACAGAATGAGGAAGTAGAAAAACTGAATATAACAGGCGATCAACGATGTAAGGAGGAGGAAAGTCCTTCAGATACCAGCACAGGTGAGTAATAATCACTAAATACAGAAAATAATCACATATTCTCCTTGTTCTATCACTACGGCAATCTCTTATTAATCAACACAATTATTGTGTTTCCAACAGATGGACACAACAACAGGAGGACCTCCATTTTGTATCCAAGTAGTAATATGGACAATAGCAGCACTGTAAAAGAATTAAACAATAATCCTGTACTTCCTAGTACAGATATATCGGCTCAGTCCATGAAAAATGAAGAAAGTTTTACAGATGATTCAGACAACGTTGCACATTACGCAGTTCATATAGGTGGCAAAACATTGGCATGCTCAGTATGTGGGGAATCTTTTCCCAGTAAGTCATATCTGAACTCACATAAAAGAATTCACAAAGGAAAGAAACCATTTCCGTGTGCTAAATGTGGAAAATGTTTTTCCAATGATACTTACCTTATTAAGCACCAGAGAATCCATACGGAAGAGGAGCCATTGGTGTGTTCTGAGTGTGGAGAAAGTTTCCCCAGTAAACAAATGCTTAATTCACACCAGTGGGCTCACAAAAACAAACCGTTTGTGTGTCCTGAATGCGGAAGATCTTTTGTCTATAACTCACAGCTCCTTGTTCACCAGAGAACTCACACTGGGGAGAAACAGTTGGTTTGCACTGAATGTGGGAAATGTTTTGCATACAATGGACAACTCGTCGCTCATCAGCACAATCACACAGGGGACCGACCATTTTATTGCTCAGAATGTGGTAAAAGTTTCATCGATAATTCAGGTCTGGTCAGGCACCAGCGAGTTCACACAGGAGAGAAGCCATTTTCTTGTCCTGAATGTGGAAAATGTTTTACCCAGAGTTCGGGCCTGACAAGCCACAGGTTAATTCATAGCGAGGTCAAGTCATTTCCATGTTCAGAATGTGGCAAGTACTTTAGTATTAAATCATCCCTTGTCACACATCAGAGGGTTCATACAGGAGAGAAGTTGCTTCCATGTTCAGAATGTGGGAAACATTTTACAAATAAAGCTCGTCTTGTGAGACATCAGCGCATCCACACGGGAGAAAAACCATTTTCATGTACAGAATGTGAGAAACGCTTTGCACAGAAATCGGGTCTTCTTGTACATCTGAAAACTCATGCACGTAAATAGCTGTTTTATGGAGAAACCACAGGTCGTGTACAAATGGGTCTTATTTTAACTTTATTTTTCTACAATCGGTAATTCATTTATTCAGATTTTATATTGGTGTTCTTTATATTTATTCATATGAGCGAAGATTACAATTTTGGTTGCTTAGAGAATCGTTTCCTTGAAGTTTATGGATTTTATTTTACTTTTGTCTGAGTCACCAGATTATTATAAAACGTTATTTAATGCTTGTTTGGCTTTACCAAACAATGATGAAACAAAACAGCTCTCCGACATGAGTATTTTATTTACTGAAAAACTTGGTAGAGCTCTTCTGGTTAGTTTCCCTTTAATGTCCGTGAATAGGAAGAACAAATCTGTCTAGAGTTAAAAGTAGACCTGCCATCTTCATATTGTCATTGTAAATGCACTGAAACCAATTGTTTTTATTATCTAACAAGATTATCTTTACGTTGTGGAATAAACATATTAAATAACATTCCTGCTGTAGTTTCCTATATATGGTTTGCACCAGTGCAGTGAGACAAGTTGTCTCTCTACATCAGTCTTTGAACATACAAGGAAAAAAGAAAACATTTTTGTGTAATCATACAAAGTTTGTAATAATGTGACGATAAATACTTTACCGCCTTCTCTGAGAGCTCTGATGAGCTCATCAATGGTAACCTCCACGGCCCCCAGCTTGCAGCAGCCTCCACCTAATAGAAAAAATAGATTTTGGGCATCCATGAAATAGTTGAGCTGTCTGAGGTCCTGAAGGTAATTTCTTGAGTGGTATAAAATGCACAATTTTAGCAAATCTATCCACAACAACAAAGATAGCAGCAAGACCCTGTGGAGATGGTAATTTGGTAATAAAATACATGGAATGTTCTTCCATGGGCCTCTGGGCATGGTTAACAATTGAATTGGCAGGTGGCAAATGAGTTTTACTCCTTGCTCAGACTGAACGAATTGAGACGTAAGTTTGAACCTCCTTGGGCAACTGAGGCTGTCAGTATTATTGAGAGATGAGATCTATGGTCTTTTGAATCCCAGCATGTTCTGCTATCTTAGAATCATGGTGTAGTCGCAGAATCTTTTGTTGCAGAACAGAAGTTGGGAGAAAACTCGAGATAGCTGAGTAAAACGATCAGGTTGTTCCTGTATTTCTGGATATGACCATTTAATCTTTGAGAGGTTCTGCAACGTCTTGGTAACCATTGCTGTTGTGTTTCTTAATGACTTCAGAGTAACTGCGGCCAGAATCTTATCGAGAGTCCACTTGAGGTCCTTCACCCTGCCCTAATAAGAAGTCCTCCTTGCCGTTATTGAAAAATAATAGGGGCCATCTGACCTGGTGAGAATTTAGCCTTTTGGCCGACTTTAAATACTTAAGATTTCTGTGATCAGTGTAAATTGTGATCAGAGGGGTAAACTCTTCAAGGAGGTTCTTTTAGAGCCAAACGTAAGTAAGTAATTCTGGACATCGGTGTTAGGTCTTTTGAGAACAAGACGCAAGGATTAAGTAAATACATAATATGGTGCCTATGAGAGATGCTGTTTCAGAGTCCTTGACTTCTAATATAAGTGGACAATAAAAAAGCTGCAGGTTGGGAAAGCTGCAGTAACGGGTAGGAGAGAATAGTCCTCCAACAGCCTTGTCCTTTAACCCTCCCACTCTCTCATTTTCCTCAAAGTCCTGTCCATCCCCTGCTGTGTCTCTGCCAGGGGCTGGCTGGGCTGGGGGTCATGGGAATATTTGCCCCCCAGGCTGGGTCACTGGACTACCTGCATTTTGTTTCCTTTAAAATGTTCCTAATAGTCTGCTCAGCCAACCCCTGGTTTCTGCCTTACATCTTACTCTCCTTCTCCCTGCAAGCCCCCCCCTCCTTCCCCCCGCCTCCCCCTCATCCTCTCCAATCACTTCCCACAGATGTTCAGGACTGTGAGAATCAGCTGGAGGTACAAAAAAGCAGAGACCAATCATTAGTCTTAAACTTTATTTTCTTTCATCTCATGTTTGTCAGAGAACTATTGTGGATTTTTTTCCAGTTCACCTTGACCCACACGCTGTCCACACCCCATCCATTGACAGAGTGCAGGGGGATGGAAGGGGTGTTGCATGCACTTGCTCCGGGCACCATGGCTCCTTGTTAAACCTATGCCTCCACCAGGACAGGGAGACAGAGGTCAATGAGGAGGAGGAAGGGGGTCCTGTCTGTTTCATTTGTACTGGGCCCCACAATTTCTGATGGCAGCCCTGGATCTAGAAACTAATTGCTGTGATAGTATCAGATGACAATTATCACTGTGTCCATTCTTCTGTGGGATATTTCTTCTGATCCTCTTATCACCAAAATATCATTTAGGTAGGGCTAGATCACGATCCCGTTTTCTTTGTGCCGTCATTCGTACCATGAATAACTTGGTGGATGTTCTTGGGGATGTGGAAAAGCTGAATAATAGGCACGTAAATTGAAAGTGGCGACCTACACAAAATCTGCGAAAAATATGAAGTTGTTAAGTTGGGATGCTACAAGGATATGTAGATAGGCATTTTGCAGATCTATAGATGTTAGAAAGTGTCCTACCTCTATTGCTTTTGTAATGGAGTTCTCAATCTTCCTAAATACAGTACTGTCCTGAAGTCTACTCACTACCAGAAAAAGTTTGAAATAATATCCTGTCCCTCTGTAAACTATTGCTTAATTCTTGCTTTTCTGGATTTCATGAAAATATGTATATTTATAATATCTCTGAATTCTATTTTGTAACCTGTAGCTACAGTGTCACTTACTCCTTTGGATCCAACTCTACATATAATTTCATATTCTGCCCCATACCACAGACTCAGTGGAGTCCATCCTTAGTAATTGGAGGGTACTAAAGATTAAATGACTTGATTAACTCATTCTAAAAATTCTATAAGAAAAACACAATAAATAAATGAGGTTAAATTTGTTCGGAATTTTTCAGCCTCCTTGGAGCGGTCTCTGGATCCATTTCTGTGCAAAACACTTTTGCTGATGTGCAGCCGCAATTGAAATTTACCGCTTGTTGCTCCGTTGTCTGAAACCCAGTGAGCTCGGTGGTGTTCCATATGAAACCGGAAAAATGCCCCTGCTCTCTCTGATCCATGGAGGAATGGGGCGGTCCTGTGGAGAAACCAACTATGGCATGACCCCAAGACCGTTCAGATCCCGTCCCGGGCATGCAGACAAATCTCATGTAAAAAAATAGGAAACAGTCACTACCCTCACTTTACACATCACACTCTGCCTACCCAAGTGGGCAAGAGACAGGAAAAAAAAGAGGAGTTACATTATATAGGCTCAGGCATTTTCTTTCCTGTCTATGCTCAGCTGAGTACGGAATTAACCCATTTAATTTTTTGGGGCTACCAGGGAGTTCGAAGTGGAAATCAATTTTCTTTTTTTTTCTTGGCTGTTCTTTCAGTGCTGTCTTTATTTATTGCACACATGTTTTACCTAAGTAAAGTTGAAGGTCCCTTCAACAGCGACCGGGAAGAATAGATATACCGTATTTCCCCATGTATAAGACGCACCTCTTTCCCAAAAACGTGGGGTCTAAAAAACTGGGTGCGTCTTATACAGTGCCAGCGCTATTTATCTATTACCTCCGAGTCCAGAATGATCACCCAGGGATGCAGCATGACATTGCTGAAAGAGACTCAGCCTCCCGCACCCTCGCTCCAGTCTCTTCTCCTCATAGCTGTCAATCACATGACCGAGAGTTCCAATGAGCGCCAAGTCACATAGACATGCCCCAAGTATGTCTACGTGACTTGTCTCCTGTTTAACAACGCTGTGCAGTAGCGCTGCCTTCCTGTCAGACGCTGGTATTAACAGTTTCACATCCACATTTGCAATCTCCTGTCAGTCGCTAAATCTATAGGCAGCGGTTGAGGAAAGTTCCTTGCTGTCTGGAACCCTGTATGTGCACTAGAAATGCCGATGGGCTGTTAACATTATAAAATATTGTATGGGATGATATAAAATAAGCTGTCTTACTGATCTTTCTAGCACAATGAAAGCGCTTGCAGTAACTGCTGCTTACATTGTAATGTACCGGTAATATGCCATATAAAATCAGTACCCTTCCAGCATTTTGACATGTTCTGCCCAGAAATGGCTCAGAAAAGATTTTCGAACAGTGCTGATTTCAAATTAAAAGTCATCCAGTTTGCAAAACTGAATGGAAATCGTGCTGCTGAACGTAAGTTTAGTCCTCCTCCAACTATGAAAACAATCCGAGACTGGCTACGGGAAGAAGAAACCCTACTGAAAACGCCACGGCAGAGGAAGGCTATGAGAGGCAAGTCAGCAAAATGGCCTGATTCAGAGAGAGAACTGAAGATATGGATTGAAGAGCAAAGGGCAATTGGAATTCATGTGTCCACAAAGATGGTTCAGCATGAGGCAAGAAGAATTGCTGATACAAATGAAGTTACTGACTTCAAAGGAGGACACAATTGGTGCTTCAGGTTCATGAAACGGAATGGACTAAGCATGCGTACACGCACCAGACTTGCCCAAAAGATGCCTGAAAGCTATGAGCAGAAGGTCCTTGAATTTCATCGTTTTGTCACTCAATGTCGGAAGACAAATCAGTTTGAGTTGGGACAGATTGCAAATATGGATGAAGTCCCCCTTTAATTTGATGTCCCAAGTAACAGAACTGTTGATAAGAAGGGCATTAAAACTGTAATTGTGAAGACAAGTGGACATGAAAAGAGCCATTATACAGTTGTTCTAGCTTGTTGTGTCGACAGAACCAAGCTGCCTTCTATGCTGATTTTCAAATGCAAAACAATGCCAAAATAAGTCATTCCTCGAGGAGTGATTGTCCACATTCATGGAAAGGGTTGGATGGATCAGGATGGGATGAAGATCTGGTTTGAGAAAGTTTGGAGCAGGAGACCAGGTGGGCTCTTATGCAAACCTGCTCTATTGGTGCTTGATCAGTTCAGGGCACACATAACAACAAACACAAAGAAGATTGCTGCAGAGCAAAAAACAAAACTTGCCGTCCTACCTGGAGGCTTGACATCATCATCATTTATATAAATAAATGATGATGATGATGATGACATCCCAGCTCCAACCACTTGATGTCAGCATTAACAAACCCTTCAAAGCTACCATGAGAGAGGAATGGAACCAATAGATGAAGTCTTCTGGGGACAATTTTACACCAGCAGGAAGAGTGAAAACACCAACTATAGGAGAAGTTTGTACCTGGGTGAAAAGATCCTGGGTTAAAATCAAGATTGAGATCATTGTCAAGTCATTTAAGAAGTGTGGCATTTCAAATGCCTTAGATGGAACTGAGGACGAGGCAATATATGAAGACAGCGATTCGTCATCAAACACAGATGATGACAAGCTAATGGATGAGAGTTTTGACAGTGATGAGTAGTTTTATGATGAATAAAACTTGAGTTCAATAACTTTATGTAATACATTTTTTTTTTCTAATTTTGGGCCCCAAAATTAAGGTGCGTCTTATACATGGGTGCGTCTTATAAACATTGGGAAATACGTTACTCAGTAACTAAGGGTTAAATATCTGATTATATTGGTGCATTTCAACCTGGCATATGTTTTTCCTCCAATCCCTATGATTTCCAGAGTCCTTAGAAAGATAAGAAATGATTGAATAATCATCCAGGAGCCTGGCAGACTTCCTGCAGTTTGATGATGTCACAGAAAGTGTCACAAGAAAACAGTGAGCATGCCCCTGCCCATACACCATTAATACTCATACCTGCCCAAAAGACAAACAAAGTCATAAAGGGATCGAAAACAGCTGTACACAGATTATATGTTAAATATGTTTATTCATATTTTGTCCACTTTTATATCTGTTTAATATGTAGTTAGGTGTACGTGGCTGGTCATATGATGCATACCTCCCCTTTATGTCTGGGAACTAGGACATTGACAAATCCCCCTCAGGCAAGGGCACGGGACAGAGTCACATTGTGGTTATGCCAAGTCCAATAGCATTTCTAAAGTGCTAGGCTGCCCCATCCGCCCTCCCCTCCCCCAAATACATTCCTGCATTGCCACATGCACCAGTTATAGGTGCACGCATCTCCCAACATTCCCGATAGGACCAAAAGTCCTGACTGGCGTGACAATCCATTAGAATCGGACCAGATGGGAGGTATACTCTAATGGAGCTTAAACTCTATTAATCAGAGCAAATGTCTGAAATGTTGTGATGGGTTAAATAACATAAAAATTATACCATATTATTAGATATCGTTTTGTGCTTTGAAAAAAAGGACCAAGTTATATCATCAGCAAAGTACTGTCTACTATTTAGAAAAGCGATACATTAGACAGGATAAACATGCATATGGCATCTTTAAACAGATACCAAACTCACAGCCAAAGGGGTGAACTGAAATAAACAGGCTAAGGACACTGAATCTTCTCCTCCCATCACTCTTCTGCCACCCCTGCAACTCCACCATTCTCTCTCTTCAGCCACCAACTCTTGCGCTCCTTCTGCCCCACTACAGGTGACAAAGTCTCTTATCCTCTCCCCCATCAATCTGCCCCCTGGATCCCATCCCCTCTCACCCCCTTCACTCCCTCTCTCCCACTGTCTGTTCCTACCTTGCTCACCTCTTTAATATATCCTTCTCCACCGATATCTTTCCCTCATCTTTAAACATGCTCTTTTAACTACCGTCCCATTTCTCTTCTCCCATTCGCCTCAAAAATATTTGAGGGGCTTGTCTACAACCATCTCTCCAGCTGACTCTCTGACAACTCCTTCCTTGATTCTCTCCAATCAGGCCTCAACCTCTCCACTGAAACTGCTCTTACCAAATTCACCAAACATATTCTCTCAGCCAAATCCAGAGGTCATTTCTCCCTGCTTATCCTCCTGGACCTCTACTTTCTTTAACACAATGGATCACCCTCTCCTGCTTCACACCATTGGCCTCTCCGACACTGTCCTTTCATGGTTCACCTCCTATGTCGCCAACTGCTCCTTCTCTGTTTTCACCTCTGGTTCTTCCTCTCCCCCATCCATCCTTTCCATATGAGTCTCACAGGGTTCTGTCCCTGGCCCTCTGTTCTTTTCTCTGTACACCACCTCCCTGGGTGACCTCATCAGTTCCTTCGGCCTTCTGTGTCACCTCTATGATGACGACACTCAATTCTACCTCATTTCCAGATCTCTCCCTTTCCCTTCTCTCACAGGTCTCCAGTTGTCTCTTCGACATCTCCTTCTGGATGTCCTTAGACTTTCTCAAACTTAATATGACCAAAACTGAACTCATTGTCTTCCCTCCATCAAGAGTCTCCTCCCCCCCAACCTCTCTATCACTGTTTACAATACCACTATCTCCTCTGTTCCCCAACTCTGCTGCCTGGGTGTCATTCTTGACTCCTCCCTCTCCTTCACCCCCAGACTCAATGTCTTGCCAAATCCTGTTGCTTTCAGCTTTGCAACATCATTCGTATCCGACTCTTCCTCTCACAGGGTGCCCACCAAAACTCTTATACACTCACTGATCATTTCTCATCTCGAACTACTGCAACCTTCTCCTTACTGACCATCCCTGCTCCCATCTCACTCATCATCGATCTATACTTAATGCTGCTGCTAAACTTATCTTCCTTTCTCGCTGCTCCACATCTGCCTCCCCTTTGCCAAGCCTTACATTGGCTTCCCTTCCCCCTACAAAATACTCTTTAAACTCCTCAACCTCACTTACAAGTTCACTGCACCCTACATCACCATACTGCCCTGTGTGATTATCCAATGGCCGTCACCTTTCCTCCCTTCTGGTAACCACATGTCACTCCTGAATCCAAGATTTCTCCCATGCTGCCCTACTCCACTGGAACGATCTCCCTTGTTCTATGAGAATGTCCTCTAGTCTGTGAAGCTTCAAACGGGCATTAAAAACCCACCTATTCTTAAAAACCTACCACTCATCCGCTTAACCACTTCACTGTGTAGTTTACCATACCCTCCTCCCTCATCATCCAGCTTTTCCTCTCATGTTTCTTGCCCTCAGATCCCCCTTTCATTGGCTCACCCCCATGTGTCAACCATTTTTCTGCCTATCTCTTTAGGTTGAAAGCTCCAGCGAGTAGGGCCCTCTGCCCTCTTGCTCTCTTTAGCTACAATGTGCACGTGCTCCTTGGGATTTCTGTTTCCTTGACTCCCCTCCTGCATACCCTTTGCACGTCTTTCAGTGGCTCTAAACCTCTTAGCTGTGCCCGCGTTTTTCGGCACACTGAATATACCCTTGCAACGCCTTAACGTTCAGGTAGCTGTGTTGAGAGTTAGTGAGATTTGTTTATTGTATTGTATTGTTATACCTTGTACTGTCTTGTTGTTTGTCCTTTATATGACGCTGCAGACGACATGTGGCACCCTATAATGGATAATAATAATGAAAACTCTTCTCTGTCGTATCAACATCTGTGCAAAGACCTATTTTCTGAGGATTTTCAGAGTATGCGCACAGTATGTATTGAGTGAAGTCGTTGATGTACTGTGAGATTAGAGCTTTTGGCAAAAGATTCTCCACATTCCGAACATATAAACGGCTTCTCAACCAAATGAGTTCTCTGGTGCGTGACAAGGTTAGAGTTCGTGGTAAAGCTTTTGCCGCACTCCGCACATATAAACTGTTTGTCTCCAGAGTGAATTCTCTGGTGTACTACCAAAACGGCATTGCTGGTAAAGCTCTTTCCACAGTCAGTGCACACAAACGGCTTCTCCCCCGTGTGAATCCTCTGGTGAATAACAAGATTTCCGTTGGTGAAGAAACGTTTTCCACACTCGAAGCAAGCAAATGGCTTCTCCCCACTGTGATACCGCTGATGTGCTATGAGATTAGATGTGTTTATAAAACATTTACCACACTCCGAACAGACAAATGGCTTCTCTCCTCTGTGGTACCGCAGGTGTGTGGCAAGGTTTGACTTCTTGCTGAAGCATTTATCACATTCTGGACACGGGAAGGGCTTCTCCCCTGTGTGAGTTCTCTGGTGCACAACAAGGTCCGACTTATTACTGAAACATTTACCGCAATCGGGACAAGCAAATGGTTTTCCACCTCTGTGAATTTTCTGATGGGAACTGAGGCGCCCCTTGGAGCTGAAACACTTCCTGCATTCAGTACATGCAAACAGATTGTCACCTGTGAGAACCCGTGTAATGATATCTGAACTACCAGGAAAGTACTCGTTGTGTCTGGATTGGCAGGAAGACACGTCTGTGCTATGATAAAACGGTGGCATAGTTGTAATAATAGGATTTTCTTCTTGCGTATGACCATGTGTGATGCTGGCCACCATTTCACAATCTGGAGACAAGATTGGATGTCCGCTTGAGGTATTCTCGTCATTTCCATCTGTCAAAAAAGTACATATAACACAAACATGTCTTAGTGTGGTATCACATATACACATTGTACTATTTAATTCAGACAGGGACATTCATGTAGCATGTGCAGACTCCAGATCCATCAATTGGATGCATGCTGGTCCGGTTATCAACATTATGACCAATGCTTAATGAGAATATGTGATTAGGACAGAAGGTCTAGTAATATTGTACGATAACGTTATTTGAACATTTAGAGCCAAACAGAATAGGTCCCCACTTGTTAACATGGGAATTTATTCTGTACACATTTTTTATTACTCACCTGAGCGGCTATCTGTAGGAATGTCCTCCTCCTTACATCGTTGATCACCCCTCACATATGGCTCTTCTCCACCATCGGTCCGCAACTTCACATCGCTCAGTTTTTCAACCTAAATTTCATAACAAGTGTAAATTGCTGAATCCTGACATTGTCTAAACTAAACTTTGTTCAGTAAACCATTTAATCATAGTAAACATCCAGTGACTGTAGTTATGCTCTACACAAAGTTATGGGATTTCTGAACAAAAAATTACTTTATTGGTGTAGCTGATAGTATGACATCATACATGCAACTGGTAGTGAGGCATCATACATGCAACTGGTAGTGAGGCATCATACATGCAACTGGTAGTGAGGCATCATACATGCAGCTGCTTGTAAGACAACATAAATCATTTATGTAGCAGGTAGCAAGACATCATACATGTAGCAGGTAGCAAGACATCATACATGTAGCAGGTAGTAAGACATCATACATGTAGCAGGTAGTAAGACATCATACATGTAGCAGGTAGTAAGACATCATACATTGACAGCTCATGAGGCTATTAGAATGTGGAAAAGAGCTTTCACACACCAGGAGATGAATATAAGCTAGTAACATGAACTACTGTTGCCATAATTAAAAAGGTTTTCACTTTGTGACTTGTGCAAAACTGTTTTCAAGAGGAATGGAGTGAACAACTTAAAAAAAAAGGAATTGAAAGAGAAAAAGTTTCTTGGGATATATGTAGTGACCAGACATAAGCAATCGCTGTGCGCTGCATTGGGTACAGAGCCCTTACACTGGCTCCTCTTCCCTGTGCGCTGGCTCCTCTTCCCTGTGCACTGCATTGAGTACAGAGCCCTTACACTGGCTCCTCTTCCCTGTGCGCTGCATTGGGTACATAGCCCTTACACTGGCTCCTCTTCCCTGTGCGCTGCATTGGGTACAGAGCCTTTACACCGGCTCCTCTTCCCAGTGCGCTGCATTGGTTACAGAGCCCTTACACTGGCTCCTCTTCCCTGTGCGCTGCATTGAGTACAGAGCCCTTACACTGGCTCCTCTTCCCTGTGCGCTGCATTGGGTACATAGCCCTTACACTGGCTCCTCTTCCCTGTGCGCTGCATTGGGTACAGAGCCTTTACACCGGCTCCTCTTCCCAGTGCGCTGCATTGGGTACATAGCCCTTACACTGGCTCCTCTTCCCTGTGCACTGCATTGAGTACAGAGCCCTTACACTGGCTCCTCTTCCCTGTGCGCTGCATTGGGTACATAGCCCTTACACTGGCTCCTCTTCCCTGTGCGCTGCATTGGGTACAGAGCCCTTACACTGGCTCCTCTTCGCTGTGCGCTGCATTGGGTACAGAGTCCTTACACTGGCTCCTCTTCCCTGTGCGCTGCATTGGGTACAGAGCCTTTACACCGGCTCCTCTTCCCTGTGCCCTGCATTGGGTACAGAGCCCTTACACTGGCTCCTCTTCCCTGTGCACTGCATTGAGTACATAGCCCTTACACTGGCTCCTCTTCCCTGTGCGCTGCATTGGGTACAGAGCCCTTACACTGGCTCCTCTTCCCTGTGCACTGCATTGAGTACAGAGCCCTTACACTGGCTCCTCTTCCCTGTGCGCTGCATTGGGTACATAGCCCTTACACTGGCTCCTCTTCCCTGTGCGCTGCATTGGGTACAGAGCCTTTACACCGGCTCCTCTTCCCAGTGCGCTGCATTGGTTACAGAGCCCTTACACTGGCTCCTCTTCCCTGTGCACTGCATTGAGTACAGAGCCCTTACACTGGCTCCTCTTCCCTGTGCGCTGCATTGGGTACATAGCCCTTACACTGGCTCCTCTTCCCTGTGCGCTGCATTGGGTACAGAGCCTTTACACCGGCTCCTCTTCCCTGTGCGCTGCATTGGGTACATAGCCCTTACACTAGCTCCTCTTCCCTGTGCGCTGCATTGGGTACAGAGCCTTTACACCGGCTCCTCTTCCCAGTGCGCTGCATTGGGTACATAGCCCTTACACTGGCTCCTCTTCCCTGTGCCCTGCATTGGGTACAGAGCCCTTACACTGGCTCCTCTTCCCTGTGCGCTGCATTGGTTACAGAGCCCTTACACTGGCTCCTCTTCCCTGTGCGCTGCATTGGTTACAGAGCCCTTACACTGGCTCCTCTTCCCTGTGCGCTGCATTGGGTACAGAGCCCTTACACTGGCTCCTCTTCGCTGTGCGCTGCATTGGGTACAGAGTCCTTACACTGGCTCCTCTTCCCTGTGCGCTGCATTGGGTACATAGCCCTTACACTGGCTCCTCTTCCCTGTGCGCTGCATTGGGTACATAGCCCTTACACTAGATCCTCTTCCCTGTGCGCTGCATTGGGTACAGAGCCTTTACACCGGCTCCTCTTCCCAGTGCGCTGCATTGGGTACATAGCCCTTACACTGGCTCCTCTTCCCTGTGCCCTGCATTGGGTACAGAGCCCTTACACTGGCTCCTCTTCCCTGTGCACTGCATTGAGTACAGAGCCCTTACACTGGCTCCTCTTCCCAGTGCGCTGCATTGGGTACATAGCCCTTACACTGGCTCCTCTTCCCTGTGCCCTGCATTGGGTACAGAGCCCTTACACTGGCTCCTCTTCCCTGTGCACTGCATTGGGTACAGAGCCTTTACACCGGCTCCTCTTCCCAGTGCGCTGCATTGGGTACATAGCCCTTACACTGGCTCCTCTTCCCTGTGCCCTGCATTGGGTACAGAGCCCTTACACTGGCTCCTCTTCCCTGTGCCCTGCATTGGGTACAGAGCCCTTACACTGGCTCCTCTTCCCTGTGCGCTGCATTGGGTACATAGCCCTTACACTGGCTCCTCTTCCCTGTGCGCTGCATTGGGTACAGAGCCCTTACACTGGCTCCTCTTCCCTGTGCGCTGCATTGGGTACATAGCCCTTACACTGGCTCCTCTTCCCTGTGCGCTGCATTGGGTACATAGCCCTTACACTGGCTCCTCTTCCCTGTGCGCTGCATTGGGTACAGAGCCTTTACACCGGCTCCTCTTCCCAGTGCGCTGCATTGGGTACAGAGCCCTTACACTGGCTCCTCTTCCCTGTGCCCTGCATTGGGTACAGAGCCCTTACACTGGCTCCTCTTCCCTGTGCACTGCATTGAGTACAGAGCCTTTACACTGGCTCCTCTTCCCTGTGCCCTGCATTGGGTACAGAGCCCTTACACTGGCTCCTCTTCCCTGTTGGCTGCATTGGGTACAGAGCCCTTACACTGGCTCCTCTTCCCAGTGCGCTGCATTGGGTACAGAGCCCTTACACTGGCTCTTCTTCCCTGTGCCCTGCATTGGGTACAGAGCCCTTACACTGGCTCCTCTTCCCTGTGCGCTGCATTGGGTACAGAGCCCTTACACTGGCTCCTCTTCCCAGTGCGCTGCATTGGGTACATAGCCCTTACACTGGCTCCTCTTCCCTGTGCACTGCATTGGGTACAGAGCCTTTACACCGGCTCCTCTTCCCAGTGCGCTGCATTGGGTACATAGCCCTTACACTGGCTCCTCTTCCCTGTGCCCTGCATTGGGTACAGAGCCCTTACACTGGCTCCTCTTCCCTGTGCCCTGCATTGGGTACAGAGCCCTTACACTGGCTCCTCTTCCCTGTGCGCTGCATTGGGTACATAGCCCTTACACTGGCTCCTCTTCCCTGTGCGCTGCATTGGGTACAGAGCCCTTACACTGGCTCCTCTTCCCTGTGCGCTGCATTGGGTACATAGCCCTTACACTGGCTCCTCTTCCCTGTGCGCTGCATTGGGTACATAGCCCTTACACTAGCTCCTCTTCCCTGTGCGCTGCATTGGGTACAGAGCCTTTACACCGGCTCCTCTTCCCAGTGCGCTGCATTGGGTACAGAGCCCTTACACTGGCTCCTCTTCCCTGTGCCCTGCATTGGGTACAGAGCCCTTACACTGGCTCCTCTTCCCTGTGCACTGCATTGAGTACAGAGCCTTTACACTGGCTCCTCTTCCCTGTGCCCTGCATTGGGTACAGAGCCCTTACACTGGCTCCTCTTCCCTGTTGGCTGCATTGGGTACAGAGCCCTTACACTGGCTCCTCTTCCCAGTGCGCTGCATTGGGTACAGAGCCCTTACACTGGCTCTTCTTCCCTGTGCCCTGCATTGGGTACAGAGCCCTTACACTGGCTCCTCTTCCCTGTGCGCTGCATTGGGTACAGAGCCCTTACACTGGCTCCTCTTCCCTGTGCGCTGCATTGGGTACAGAGCCCTTACACTGGCTCCTCTTCCCTGTGCGCTGCATTGGGTACAGAGCCCTTACACTGGCTCCTCTTCGCTGTGCGCTGCATTGGGTACAGAGCCCTTACACTGGCTCCTCTTCCCTGTGCGCTGCATTGGGTACATAGCCCTTACACTGGCTCCTCTTCCCTGTGCGCTGCATTGGGTACATAGCCCTTACACCGTCTCCTCTTCCCTGTGCCCTGCATTGGGTACATAGCCCTTACACCAGCTCCTCTTCCCTGTGCGCTGCATTGGGTACAGAGCCTTTACACCGGCTCCTCTTCCCAGTGCGCTGCATTGGGTACATAGCCCTTACACTGGCTCCTCTTCCCTGTGCCCTGCATTGGGTACAGAGCCCTTACACTGGCTCCTCTTCCCTGTGCGCTGCATTGGGTACAGAGCCTTTACACCGGCTCCTCTTCCCAGTGCGCTGCATTGGGTACAGAGCCCTTACACTGGCTCTTCTTCCCTGTGCCCTGCATTGGGTACAGAGCCCTTACACTGGCTCCTCTTCCCTGTGCGCTGCATTGGGTACAGAGCCCTTACACTGGCTCCTCTTCCCTGTGCACTGCATTGGGTACAGAGCCCTTACACTGGCTCCTCTTCCCTGTGCGCTGCATTGGGTACATAGCCCTTACACCGGCTCCTCTTCCCTGTGCCCTGCATTGGGTACATAGCCCTTACACTGGCTCCTCTTCCTTGTGCGCTGCATTGGGTACAGAGCCCTTACACTGGCTCCTCTTCCCTGTGTGCTGCATTGGGTACAGAGCCCTTACACTGGCTCCTCTTCCCTGTGCACTGCATTGAGTACATAGCCCTTACACTGGCTCCTCTTCCCTGTGCGCTGCATTGGGTACATAGCCCTTACACTGGCTCCTCTTCCCTGTGCGCTGCATTGGGTACATAGCCCTTACACTGGCTCCTCTTCGCTGTGTAGTTTGATCTGGAGACTCCAGAATGGATTGCACTCTCCTGGCTCTACATAATGCTCAGCTCCTAGGTCACAGCAACTTACACAGCCCTGTATGGAGTTCTCCACTTCAATATATTGTGCTATGTGACATTATGGGCGCCTGACTTTACTATAATAGGTATCACTTGGAGGAGTGAGGCCTGCAAACATGTCAAGCAGTACCCCAGTTGCTATTAGCCCAGATGCAAGTGGTTATATTCAGATTTGGGTCCCCTACACAGACAGGGAGTATCTATTTTGTAGACTGAACCAGTATGAAGCACCATTTCCTAGGAAGCAGTGACATTACTAAGGCATTCCCTGACTTGTTTGTAAAAGCCAATAATCCCTGAATATAAGTCCATCCCGAAAAATGGCTGCCCCCACTATGTAGGTCGGCGTTAAATGAAAATTTATGACTGAGAAGAAGTAGATGACAGAATATGTTTACCTGATAATCCTGTATGACCTGGTGATCGTCCTCTGTATGGTCCTTTAAATACAGAGGACTGGGACATCTCCCTGGTGTATTTCTCTTACTGGATCCATCTGTAGGAAACACACACAGTGACTGAATACATGGTTTATATACAATGTTTATATTAGTGACCAGGACAGGTAACTGCATAGATCCTCTTCTGGAGTGTCCTTGTGATCACTCACACTTAGTTGTACATTCACTTTCTGGTCAGGCATACTTAGAAACTCATTTACTCGGGGGATGGGACATAAAAATGACCATGAACAGGGGTCCAGCAGCAGTGGATGAGATGTCCCTGCTACCTCAGAATAACCCAATAATGTCCACCTTCTGGTGACAATACTTAAATTAATGAGGAAATATCTGAACTGTCCTTCCTAGACGATCCCTTTTCTTTCCAAATATCCTCCCTGTTAGGGTTAATTAGCTACCTGGCTTTTGAGTAGAAGATCTGGAACTCTTGAGTCCATCTTTGACCAGGTCTCCTCCTCCAGGCTCATGATGTGAAGTTATTAAAATGTCCTTTCGAGACTTTGGAGAGGTCAGTGATGGTGTGGTGGTCAGGGACATCACCCAGGAACCTGGCTGTGACTTCAGATCTTTGTGTGGACCCCCATTACCTTCTGTATAGAAGACAGAATACATTGAATGCTTTAAGAGAAATCATTAACAAAGTCTGCTTTTTACTTCTTTCCAGACATGGCTAAAATCTACCCATCCATTCAACTCAGCTACCACTGGTGGTTCAATAGACAAAACACAATTGTAATTCCTACCACCAAATGGTTGTTTTTAATTATGACCATAAAAGTTACAAGAGAAGAGAACTGAAGTAAATATCAAAGGATTCTATTCAGCGCAATGTGTCTCTGGAACAGTCAGCGTACACACATCAACGCGATAGAAAATTTTCCTTGAATCTCATAGAGGTGCGCAGAAAAATGAGCTTGGATTCATTACCGTAATGTGAGGGAATGTACACATCCGAACACCTCACTCCTAACTGAATCTCCCCCATTGAATAAAAACTTGAAAAATAGAGATTTTAAAAAGAAATTGTTTGTGCAAGCCACACCCATGAGGAACCCCTGGCTTCCTCAGGTATTTTGGAATCTTCCTCCTCCCAACTAGGCGAGTAAATAGATCAACAAGTTGGATGCATGAACTGTGGTTCATACAGAGGTGCGCCTGACACTATACCAACAACAGAGAGTCATTCTAGTGCTGGAGTTTAATGTTTAGATGGCTCAACTGACGACATGTTTATTTAGTCCTTATCACTTTAAACTTGTCTAAACGTGGACATGAGAGGGGGATGTACTAAAGGTTATATAAAGTGCTATTTTTATTGCATTACCTGTCAATTTTCAAATCACTGATCTATTAAAGGGAAATTGACCTATAAATGACCAATTTTCCATGGTGTCAGATTTTTATGAGATAAATATAGACTTATTTTTTGAGTTCCTTAAATAAGAGTTTCTTAATATTATGTTGAAAAAATGGTTTGCAAAGCAATAACTGTATTATTGGTTTTTATGAGGGAATATGTAAATGTATTCAAGAACTTTTATATATTGGTGGTTTAAAATAATTTTGTTATATTTTCCTTTTTTTTTAGAGCTGTAATCAGTGTTTGTAAAAATGTTGCAATAAAGGTTTTGAATATTTAATAAGAATCATTTTTATATGCATTTACAATGCTTTAATAAACAATGGTCTTACAATCTTTTCAACTGAGATTTATATATTGGATATGATTACATGTTTAATTAGAAAAAAACGGGACAAAATTAGTGAAACAGAAAAATAGAAAAGAGGTGCTTGCCTAGAAAAATTAATTAACATAACGAGATGGGAGCTTCTTTTGCCACCGATATCAGGATATAAAACTGCCTGTGTGTACATCGAAGAACATGTTTTGATAAAGCTCTATTTGGACGAAACGCGTCAGGTATTAAGAGGGAAGGTATTTTTGTGACTTGTGTATTGCTGTTATTGGAATTTCATTTGTGACTCAATTCTATCATTGTGTTAAATGATATCTATATTATTAAAGCAGTCTCATCTTACCCAGTGATGTGAGGGGCCGGTGATTCTCCATCATGATGTCCTTGTACAGATCCTTGTGTCCCTCTAAATACTCCCACTCCTCCATGGAGAAATAGACAGTGACATCCTGACACCTTATAGGAACCTGACACACACAATGATACAGTCATCACCCAGACACATCCCCTGGTGTTACTGTATAATGTCCCATTCCCAGCAGTCACCTCTCCAGTCAGCAGCTGAATGATCTTGTTGGTGAGTTCTAGAATCCTCTGGTCATTGTTTCTCTTGTGTATCAGTGAGTGAGGTGGAGGTTCCATGATGGGGCTCTGGGTCCTGCTCAGTCCTCCTGACGCACCAGAACAGCTGTTGGGTATCACACGCTCACTGGACATCTTTGCAGGTACATAATCCTGTAATGAGACACTAATAAATATCATATAAAGTTATAGCTCACTATCCTATGATACTCTCAAGTGCCATGTTGTTGGGAATGGGATAGTAATGATGCCAATGTGACATTCCCAGAATCCCTCACCTCTCCAGTCAACAGGTAGATGATCTCCAGGGTGAGACGTAATATCCTTTCAGTTATGTCACTACTGTCTGGGCCCATCCTGAAAACTCAGAGAACAGGCTCTGGTCTCGATGGGAGTAGCGGATATTGAGGAGACCTCTATAGGAAGACAAAATTATATAAAGTACACAAGATATACAACGTACAGTTAATTTAGATGTTTTGGCATCATTGACAATTTCTCCTGTTACTAGTCTTGTTAAGTAAATTGAAATGTAACATTTCAAATATACAATAACATGTGTTTAAATGACAATTCAATCATCCAACATCCTCAGCTCTGCACATCATCCCACATCCCCTGTCCCCAACTCTGCGCATCATCCCACATCCCCCTGTCCCCAGCTCTGCAGATCATCCCACATCCCTGTCCCCAACTCTGCACATCATCCCACATCCCCTGTCCCCAGCTCTGCAGATCATCCCACATCCCCCTGTCCCCAGCTCTGCAGATCATCCCACATCCCGTCCCTACCAGGGGATGTGGGATGCGCATCATCCCACATCCCCTGTCCCCAGCTCTGCGCATCATCCCACATCCCCTGTCCCCAGCTCTGTGCATCATCCCACATCCCCTGTCCCCAGCTCTGCACATCATCCCACATCCCCTGTCCCCAGCTCTGCACATCATCCCACATCCCCTGTCCTCAGCTCTGCACATCATCCCACATCCCCAGCTCTGCGCATCATCCCACATCCCCTGTCCCCAGCTCTGCGCATCATCCCACATCCCCTGTCCCTAACTCTGCATCATCCCACATCCCCCTGTCCCCAGCTCTGCGCATCATCCCACATCCCCTGTCCCCAACTCTACACATCATCCCACATCCCCCTGTCCCCAACTCTGTACATCATCCCACATTCCCCTGTCCCCAGCTCTGCACATCATCCCACATCCCCTGTCCCCAGCTCTGCACATCATCCCACATCCCCTGTCCCCAACTCTGCGCATCATCCCACATCCCCTGTCCCCAGCTCTGCACATTCTCCATCCACAGTAATGCAGGTCACTGAATATTCCCCATGAGATTATTTCAGCCACTTCTATATAATTTGCCCTAGATGGGAACACACAAGAAGACACTGACTCACCTGATCCCCGCTGTCTCAGCCAGTTCTCCTCCTTCTCGCTGTCAGATATAGGACCTCTGCTCTTTCAGTTCACTAACTGTACACTGCGCACATGCGCACTCCAGCGCACAAACCAGAGCCGCCTCAATGCGCATGCGCGGCTATTTAGCTTCATAGACAGGCAGGCAAGTGCTTGCTATGACGTCAGAGGAAGTGAAACATAGACGGACATGCTTGTTGTGGGTAACAGCTTGTAAATTCAAAGGATAGAGATGTTTACTTCATAGAAGTTAATGACGTTATTTCAGCAATGTAAATATCAGTACGGACAGGGTCATCTATTCGTCTGACATAAGCTGAAATGCCATCTGTATTACTAAAACATGTCAACTTTATAAAGAGTCTAGTCCACCTATAGATGCCTGCTGTACATTAACAGAATAATCACACATGTCATATATATCCCATAAATCCAAGTCCAGTATATACATTCCTATTACCCAATCCTAGAAGTAATACAGACAGTGTGCAAAAGAACAGCAGATCTAAAATGAATTAAAGTGCAGATGGAAATGATGGAAAATAACGAAAAGTTCTTGATAAATAGACCCCTAAGTCTTAGAAACGATGGGCCGGATTCATTAAGGTGCGTATTATCTGCTGAATTTGGGCGTATAATATGCGCAATCAATCTACGCATATCCAGATCCGGACCATACCCCACAGAACGCCGCAGCAGCAGCAAAAGGACACTTATTACTGCCTAGGATTTCGGGGAGGGAACGGGGCGGGGAATGGTTGGATGCACATAGTGTACAGTAAGGGCGCGTCAATCCCGAGCACACACAGCAACATCCATTTCAAGCTTTGGGCTTCTCTAAAGTACATGATTTTCAGTCGTATCGCTTTCTCCAGCTACAGATCTAGTCAAACTGCCGATTACTAGTGATGACGCCTGAGTATGCTGGTAAAAATATGTGTTTGCAATAAGGAGTACCGTATATACTCGAGTATAAGTCGACCCGAATATAAGCCGAGGCACCTAATTTTACTACATAAAACTGGGAAAACGTATTGACTCGAGTATAAGCCTAGGGTGGAAAAGAGCGCTAATTTAAAAACCTAAATAAAAATGATAGGTTCAATCTATGAAATAATTTTTAGCTAAACCATAAATAACAGTAGATGACAAGGAACATTCATAAATGATTATAAAATCATTGGCATTGGGTACAACCTAACCTAAATAAAGGGGTATATAAGGGGTAGGGATATAAATGTATGAACATGGTGGCTGTATTGTTTGTTCATTATGTAATTGCACTGTAAATTTAAAAAAAAGGGGAGAGAGAGAGAGAGAGAGAGAGATAGATTTTTTCACTTACCCGGCAGTGGAACGCATATGCGTTCCAACAACAGGAAGTTCGGCATTTGGAACGCAAGTTTGCATTCCAAATGCCGAACTTCCTGCAGAAGTTGAAGCCGAGGGACCGGACACCAGGTAAGTTCACCCGTGTATAAGCCGAGTGCCCTTTTTCAGCATACAAAAGTATGCTGAAAAACTCGGCTTATACACGAGTATATACGGTAACTGTCTAAATTTATTTTATGTACAGTAGACATTAATTACATCCTAATGAATGCATTTCATGTGCGGAAAAAACAAGAAAACTTTATTTTTTAATATTTTGTCAATGGCTAAATTATTATCAGGTGACATTAATTTATCTTTTATGTGTGCATTCTTTTGAGAATTTAAATTGCTCGTATGTTTTGGACGTATCTTGCAGTGTCCTGACTAGTAGAGCAGAGCTGACATACACGTATGCATCGCCACAGTATCTTCGCATCTGCTCCTTGTTGAAGTCAGGTGTACAGATACCTGATTTACATTCATTTTAAAACAAACAACACAACAGATTGTGCTCAGTATGCGTCCCTTAATGAATCAGGCCCTTAAGTCCAACCCCACTTATGCCACAATAATCATACCTAAGAGGACTAAACTCCAAACCATAGATCTCAGGAGGACACTCGCTTGGTAGCATTTTATTGAAAAAACTGACACATCATAAATGTTGGCCCAATGCTAAGGGATTAAGGGCTAGATGTACTAAACTGCGCACCAAATAATCAGTAATATTTCTACAACTTCTAAAGTGCACCTAGGGCTTGACACTTAGGGCTAGATTTACTAAGCTGCGGGTTTGAAAAAGTGGGGATGTTGCCTATAGCAACCAATCTGATTCTAGATGCCATTTATTTAGTACCTCCTACAAAATGAGAGCTAGAATCTGATTGGTTGCTATAGGCAACATCCCCACTTTTTCAAACCCGCAGCTTTGTAAATCTAGCCCTAAGTGTCAAGCCCTAGGTCCACTTTAGAAGTTGTAGAAATATTAGTGATTATTTGGTGCGCAGTGAGTATAAACCACCTCAAAGGATGACTTTATTGTCACTATATAAATGGCAGGGTAATTATACATGTGGCAGCTGTATTCTGGGACCATTTGTTGCAAGGCTTCACCTATTGTTTTCAAATGAGAAATGCAGATATTAATATAATAAATTTTGTTATATATATATATTTTACAAAAACGATAAGAGCTTGCAGCCTGAGGGAAGGATATGATATTACATGAACATGATAATACCTAGTATTTGATTGGTGGATTCTTGTTTGGTGATGTTTGGTGTTATTTAGGAGACAGGCATTGAGACCTTTAGGATTTGAAGATCTGAGAATCTGTTTTTATAATATTTAATATATACTGACATGTACCGTTATGTATAGTGAACGCACATTGTATACTTGGATAGAGTAACACCACCACCTGACATCTTTTATTATAGGATCTGATTATCAGTGTAATAGCCAGTCTCAACAGGAATACTTTGAAATCTCGCCAGTGGACTTGATACAAGTACGATGTTACCCTTCAAAAACTGATATACGTCTTCAACATTTGGGGCTAGATTTACTGAACTGCGGGTTTCAATAAGTGGAGATGTTGCCTATAGCAACCAATCATATTCTAGCTGTCATTTATTTAGTGCACTCTACAAAATGACAGCTAGAATCTGATTGGTTGCAATAGACAACATACTGTGCAGCCGTCGGCAACAAGTCCCTGCAATCGCCCCCCCTGGATCCGCCACAGGTTCTAAGGGAGAATAAGGAGGGCATCCTTGGTGTTGTGCAGTCTTTCTACTCTGACCTCTTATCTGAGAAATCCCTAGACAGAGAAGATGGACCAATTTCTGAGGGAAACACCTGGTCTTGAGGATCTGAGCAATTCTTTTGAGTCTTTGGGCAGCGATATAACGATGGATGAAGTCAGAATGGCCATAGACGAGTTGTCTAAAAAGAAATCTCCAGGTCCGGATGGATTAACCTCTGAGTTCTTTAAGATCTTTGTGGATATTTTGGCTCCACGCCTCATGGAGTTTTTTAATGAGAGCCTGGAGAGAGGTTTACTACCTCCCTCCATGAGGGTTTCTGCCCTTATTCTGATGTCCAAAGGAAAGGATCAGGCGTGTATTGAGAACTGGCGTCCCATAGCCCTTCTCAATACCGACAGAAAGATTTTTGCAAAGGTGCTTTTTAATAGATTGATGCAGATTTCCGGTCAAATGCTTTATCCCTCACAGCACTGTGAAGGGCCTAGGTACCTTTAGTGCTGTCCTCGGGGTCCGGGAAGCCATTGAGCGGTGTCGGGCTGAGAAGTGGGGAAAGTACCGTTTAGCCCTTGATCAGTCGAAGGCCTTTGACAGAGTGGATCACAAGTACCTATGGGCTCTACTTCTGAGGTATGGTCTTCCAGAGCGGGTGGTGAATTGGCTTTATACTACATTGTGGATGGTGACTGGGAAGATATAACATTGTATACAATTGATTGGTCACATTGCATATTTTACTGAAGTGCTAGATGAAAAGAAGGTAGAACATTTACTGCAGGGTACCTACTTAAACATATTTCTGTACATTTTTATGCGCAATTATTATTTTTGCTAATTTTAACAGATTGAGGAAAAATAAAAGAGTGAGTGTGGCATGTGCAACAGTGTGGGCGCCCTGCCAGTCAGTACTTAGTAACACCTCATTTGAGAACTAGAATCTGATTAGTTGCTATAGGCAACATCTCCACTTTTCAAACCCACAGTTTAGTAAATATACCCCCAAAAGCCTTTTTGTTCTTGCTTCAGGAACTCAGAATTCTAGCTTAGAAATATTAGAATGCATGTCTGACATCTCCCACACATCCACACATTTTCAATAAGATTTAAAACGAGGGAAACTATGAAGACAGCAGCAATCTCATGGGGGTAAGGGGGGGGGGGGGGGGGAATCAGATGTTTTGTTTTGTTTTCCAACAAAAATCACTAAGACAGGTTATAAGAAGATTTCAGGTCTTTACCATTTTCCCTTGTTTTGGTTTTCTTCAGGTTGCTATTAATGATTTTGGACTACCATGGCAACCACAGACACAGCTCCGTCTGATGGCAACCACAGACACAGCTTTGTCTGCATGGTAACATCTTCTTTCTCCCCCATCTCCAATCACATGACATGCTGAGAGTTGTGAGCCTGTGTTTGTGCAGCAGATGGACTGTGCCTGGCAACCATTTTTGTTTGCAACAAGAGAGATTTTGAAAAGGAGATGACTTGTAGAAACATAGCTAAGGAAAATCACTATCAGATGCATGATTACAAGGTTGAATGAATAAATGAGCCACGCCAGAAAGCTGTTAGGCGGCCAGGGTAAGCTCAGAAAATATGTGCATGGAGATTATATTATACCTACATTTTTCGTCCGATGCAGGGCTTCCTCGGGGATAGTTAACAGCTTGTTGGCGCGGCTCACTCATTCATTCAACCTTTTAATCATGTACAAGCCAGCTGGCACTGGAAACATCTGAGGGAATTGCGGCGAGACCTCTGAGTATCGAGCGGGGAATTGGACACTTCTGCAGCAGACACAAGCTGCTTTGGTTGGAAAGGAGCACACCGAGAATGGGAATCCGGACAATAACGCCAATAGGGTTTTTATATCACCCTGCTCTGCCACCACACCTAAGAGAAACAACAGGCTGCACTATCCTCTATACAGATGCCAGGAACATTGATTACTGAATCTACTCTACATAGAAACAGAACTTTGCTTTATATAGAACCACTGATTTAATTATTGGAACATTCTTTTTGGTCTTTGAACTTATTATCCCCTTGGGGGTTTGGACTACAAGTTTAGCTTGATTCTGGATTTGAAGCTATTGGACTCTTCTTTTGAACTGAATGTAGCCCAGATAATTCATGTTTTGTTTTCTTGTTGTATATACAGACACATTGCATTGAGCTAAATATTTTACTTTTATTTTGGTCGGGACCATAAATGCAGCATTTTGTGGTTATGATTTTATGCAATCGCTTTAATAAATACTGTAATATATATTAATACTGATATATATTTAGAATCAGACTATCCAACAGAATTCATATTGCGCCAGGGAAAACTGTACTGTGAATTACTACTCTGTCAGTAAAACCTTTCTGTAGGTGTTTTGCAGTAATGTTTGAGCTCTGCGTTGCACATCTGCTACTTTAGAAGTACTTCAATCACAAATTTTTCTAGGACTTTCAGAACTTGCTTTGACTTCAACAGTTCCCATTAGCTTCCATTTCTTAATGGGGTTTCTAACTATGTAAATCTCAAAATAGAAGGGTTTAGTTATCGTTTCTACGTCGTCTGTGTTTTGTAAAAGCCAACTATTTTTATTTAAAAGGCCTCCATCATCTGCTTAGAGGACCCCATGTTTGATTAGATGCCACCACAACTGGGCACCCACTGGTTATTTGCCAAACACCAACTGGCTGAGAGTATACCCAGGGTTATCCAGCAAAGACTCCTGCACCAGGTCAGCAACCTTTAGCCTATCAAACGCCTCCAGTAACTGCGGATATGGGAACATATTTTCACACCTAGGCAAATAACGGGATAAAGAATGCTTAAGTTTATTTAACACAAATCAGCAACATAGCTAGATCACTTTTATGAAAGGGTTAAATTGATCACAATTTAGCAGTTGCAATATAACACATAGGAAACACAAGTGCTGTATGATAATGCCGACCCAGGGGTGTCCACTTAGGGCTTGATCCTTGGTATTGTGGCTCCTCTCGTTGCCAGCCTGGTTTCTCCTCGCCTTCAGCAGACACAAAAGATCCACAAGTCCAGTAGGAAACCGAGGATGAAGGAAGACCTGCAGCCTTCAATTCTTGGTCAGTTCTGTAGGAGCCATAACCCCTTACCAGTCCTGACAATCAGCTTCACAATCTTTATATAACACACAGTCTCCACTCTGGTCTTTGGGGCACAGGCTTTTAGCCTGGCTTTGGTTCTAAGCTTGCTGGCTACCTGACTAAAAGCCCTCATCACCCAGTAGACAAGGACTGTCATCTGCCCATCTCACCCAAGGAGCCCTTAATGGTAGTGGCTGCACAATGTTTGGAAATAAAACCAAAAACTTGCACAATAAGTCTCATCACAGATTATTAACTTCGCTCTAATCACCTCTCTGAATTAACCTCTTACAAGCTTTTAGGGAGACCCAGAGCTCCAGACGTATAGCACTCCCTGTGTGTGTGTTAGCCGGACCTTTGTGTACATATTCCCATTACCAGCAGTTCAGTGAGCCAGTTCTTAGCGAACCTAAGGAGCGGGTTGCGCTTGAATCAGTCTTGGCAGGAAATGTCTCTCCCCATGGGTGGCTACAGGTCTCTGGTTGATGTATGGTTGAAATAGTTTAAGCATACATTATGCAAAATATCACCTATGGTTTAAATGGGTGTGGCGAGTTTTGAGAAGTGCAGATCCCAGGGGGATTAACCTTTATTGACCATGCCCATTACCAGACTCCTAAAACCTGGGGGACAAAAGGAGCAAAAAGTACTCGGACCAAAGTCCACAGTAGACAAACTGAGGTGAGATTAAAGTTAGCCTCTCATTTTTTCCCAGTCGGCACAACATCTGGAAAGGTTCAGAGAGTCATAGTATTCACGTAACTCTGAAATTGTCTTCACCTTGCTTAATTTAAGGTATAACAAGTCAAGTTCTATGGTCTTAAAAATAAATAAGAAGGGTGTCCAAACATTTGCACATGCACATATACTGTTTTATTTTCTTTAAATCTGACAAGGTCAGCAAATAATAGTTATTGTATATTAAAATGTGCATAAATAGGTCCTGAAGAGGTTTACGATAACTTCTATTCAATAATAGATTTACTGAAACAAGTCATTTGACCAGGGGTGTCCAAACATTTGCTAACAACTGTATTTATCCCTGCAGACATCTTTGTCAGCTGCTAAAAACATATTGGTAAAAAATTTTAAAGCTAAAGTGACTATGGATTATTTGCATATTGCCACAATAATCTCCCTCCTCTAATTGCTATAGCCACTCAGGACTAGATGGTGATTTATGGCATCCTATATCTGTAGACCATATCGGGAAAGACCTGTTTGGTCTACTATCTGCCATTCTCCCAGTCTCTTACCTACTGACCCTAAACTGTGCATCTTAGGTTTGAAGGCTGAAAAGAGATGTCCCCCCCTCCCCATCAACTAATATTTCTCATAGCAATATTCTGCAAGTAAAGCTATTGCACTAAGGTCAGTGGCTCATCCCCAATAATAAATGGATAATAAGCATTAACTTAAGGCAGTCTCGTAAGCTCAGCTACATGGACGGTGCCATGTTTCTTTCTATTTAAGTGAACTTTACTGCATTGCATATTCTTATAGGAAGATTAAATGATAAAGGAAATGCTCAGTCCTATCTGTTAATTTTTAAAGATAAATGTAAAGAGGACGACCCGATCAAACATCAGTTGTAGAATACATTATTGTGGGCAGGGCAGGGTAATCCATGACTCTGGGAGTATGACTGACTAGTATACATCAAGCTACTTCTACTTCTATTTTTTTTTTATGTAAAACAGAACTTTATAAAATAATTGTTGTTCACCACTATAATATTAGAGATACTATTTGCAAAACTGTTAGTGAACTTCCCGATAATGATCAAAATGTCAATTATTTGATACAACATGCCAAAGTCTTCATCTTGTGTGAATCATCTGATGTCTATAGAGATTAGTTTCCCTGTTGAAACATTTTCCACAAACCATACATGCATATGGTTTCTCCCCTGTATGTGTTCTTTTGTGTCTGTTAAGACTACCACTCGTTGTGAACACTTTGCCACAATCCTCACATTCATACGATTTCTCTCCTATGTGAGTATTCTGGTGCAAGGCGAGACGTGCATTGGTAGTAAAACATTTGCCACAAGCAGGGCACACAAAAGGCTTTTCGAGTGTGTGAACAGCGAGATGGGTATCAAGAGATGACTTCAGCGCAAAACGTCTCCCACATTCAGCACAGGCAAATGGTTTCTCTCCTGTGTGAATTATTTGATGTGCGAGTAGATTTGCCTTGACAGTAAAACACTTCCCACAGTCAGAGCAGGCAAACAGTTGCTCCCCTCTATGTATTTTAAGATGTAAGCCAAGATTTGAAGAACTGCTGAAGCTCTTCCCACATTCAGAACATGAAAATGGTGCCTCTCCATTGTGGACTTTTTGATGTGCTTCAAGGTGTGAGGCTCCAGTAAAACATTTCCCACATTCTGAACATGAAAATGTATTTGTCGATCCCTGTACGTTTTTAGAGTCTGGTTTACTTGAAGCCAACACATATTTTCTTTTGTGTTCCAGTTGTCCTCCAGGGGGCAAAGGATGTGTGGATCCATCTGTTGGAAACAGATGTTACAGAATAAAGAACATTTCCATTAATGTGAAAAATTGTATTGTGACAAGATTTGTAATGTGTGTCAATAAAGAATCTTATTTCCTGTCCTGGTGACTGGTACAATAGTGACCTTGTTAAGCAGCCATATAAAACATACAGTCAATGCAAATCATGCACTTACTTCTACAAATGTATGTGCTAAACTGGTTATCACATTTGAAATAGGAAACAAAGTAAATAAAGAGATTTATCTGCTATTGTAACTGTTTTTCATACTATTTTTTCATCTACACACATTAATCTGACTTTCACTTTAAGATAAAATAACAAGCACACACATATTTAGATCACATACTTAATGAAAGTGAACGACCTGATTGTTATGGCACATGTTGTACTGTTTTATTCCACTGCAAACCAAAGAAATATATACACTGATCAGCCACAACATTAAAACCACCTGCCTAATATTATGTATGTCCCCCTCGTGCCACCAACACAGCTCTGACCCACTGAGGCATTGGCCGCACAAGACTTCTGAAGGTGTCTGTAATACCAAGACATTAGCAGCAGATCCTTTGGGTGGTATTCAATTGTTCCTCCGGGCGCCGCCGGAACGAGCGCGTTAAAACTATTACCGTTTATACGGTAATATTGCGCGTAATTACTGTTCATACGGTAATTTACTCGCTCAATTTCAGCTCGCTGCTCAGGGAGCTGCGAGCTGAAATTGAGCAAGTAATTACCGTATAAACGGTAATAGTTTTAATGCGCTCGTTCCGGCGCCGCCCGGAGGAACAACTGAATACCCCCCTTTAAGTCCTGTAAGTTGCGAGATGGGGCCTCCATGGCTCTGACTTGTTTTCCAGCACATCCCAGATGCTCAATCTGATTGAGATCTAGAGAATTAGAGGCCAAATCAACATCTTGAACTCTGTTCCTCCAACCGTTCCTGAACAATTTTTGCAGTGTGGCAGGGCACATTATCCTGCTGAAACAGGTCACTGCCATCAAGGAATATGGTTGCCATAAAGGGGTGTACTTGGCCTGCAACAATGTTTAGGTATGTGGTACGTGTCTAACTAACATCAACATGAATGCCCGGTCCAAAGGTTTCCCAGCAGAATATTGCCCAGAGCATCACACTGCCTCCGCCAGCTTGCCTTCTACCCATAGTGCATCCTGGTGCCATCTCTTCCCCAGGTAAACGACGCACCACGCTATCCACATGATGTAAAAGAAAACATGATTCATCAGACCAGGCCACCTTCTTACATTGCACCATGGTCCAGTTCTGGTACTCACGTGCCCATTGTGGGCGCTTTTGGTGGTGGACAGAGGTCAGCATGGGCACTCTGACGGGTCAGCGGCTACGCAGCAAGCTGCAAGGCACTGTGTGTTATGACACCTTTCTATCGTAGATATTAGTATTAATATCAGTATAAAGGCTAAATACAATATATTTATTATCCAATTTTTATAATAAAACAAGTTTTATTATTGTTCCAAATTTTTTTTTAAAAAAAAAAGGTATAGAATTTGTGTGAAAAGATTAATAACGGGGAAAGAGAAAAGATCCGCTTGTTAGATCCTCATTGTTCTCTAAAATTCAGATTATTTATGAGAATATTTGTCTCTCACAGATACTAAGTTATGGGGTCAGCTTGGGTTTAATTGTCTTACATTGCATAGACTATCAATTTGAACGGGAACATGCACTTAAACCTGTTTATAAGTGCCTCAAATTATGTAGTAATCTCCATCCGTATTTTAGGTCCATCTTAACATTTCATCTAAGAGTTCATAATGTCAGTGCGTCTCAGTTTTAGATTGAAAAAAAGATGCCTGCTAGGTACAAAGATTACTCTCTGTACCTCAATATGGTTATGCAGATAGCATCTGCCATGTATATAGCATCTGCAAGTATTAACCTGAGGTGCTTAATCATGCATGGATTAGATTTTATTAGACCTGTCGTGGAAATTTAATGTAAGATGGTATTTTATTATCAGACACTTCTCATTCAAAATTAAGAATGAGTTTATTTGTCCTAAATTTTGGATCAGTCGTGACATCAGAGATTAATTCACCCTTATTGCAATTGTAATCGTCAGTAAGTAATGAAACTTCAAGATATATCTGGTGCAGATACCTTTGTCTATTCAAATTCCTATCATAGACAGCATTAACTTCATCAGCAATTTGTGCTACAGTGGCTCTTCTATGGGCCTGGACCAGATGGGCTAGACTTAGCTCTCCATGCTCATTGAGCCTTGGGTGCCCATGACGCTGTCTTCGGTTCACCACTTTTGGTAGGTACTAACCACTGCATACCAGAAACACCCCACTGGACCTGCCATATTGGAGATGCTCTGACCCAAATGTTTAGCCATTACAATTTAGTCCTTGTCACAGTGGCTCAGATCCTTACACTTGCCCATTTTTCCTGTTGTCAACACATCAACTTCAAGAACTGAATGTTCACTTACTGCCTAATACATCCCACCCCTTGATAGGTACCATTGTACAGAAATAATCAATTTTATTCACTTCACTTGTCAGTGGGTTTAATGTTGTGGCTGATTGGTGTATGTAGGTGCCAAAATATTTTTTAAAGTCTGAACAATTTTCTAGAAGGCGCATTATTAGAAAAAACTGCAAAGGTGCCAATATTTTTGTCCACGAGTGTAAGTTTACCGCAATAACAGCCATTGTTCCTGGCCACATGATTGCATTTGCCAAAATGGTTCTGATCTTGAACACCTCGGACTATAGAATACAACCCCTCGTTCTGACACTGCAAGGAAGGTGACCCCACACGTGTGTACACCAAAGATATTGATAAAAGGACTACCCACAGCACACAGGGATGGATACCTTGTATAACCCATTGTCTCTGGGATAGTAAGTACATAAATATTCAACATATGGATGGATGTAAATACCCCTCATAAATGTCATATTTACATACATATCTATATATTTACAGTAGATCCCTACTCAGCATGGCAACTGATACAAATCTCTTCATGACGAGTACCACGATGTGTTCTCCTGTATCCACAAACCCTTAGCATAGAGGATATTCTGATCTTTTGGACTGGTAGCAAACCAGGCAGATACCCCATCACACACATGAAAATGAACAATTTCACTAAAATTAATTTACTGGACACAACCATATATAATCAGGGACAACAGTCCACTAAAAGATCCATATCCTGTAAAACCTACTGAGACCACCATATCCAATGTTCTAACCATAAAACACTTAACAATTCTTTACAGTTTGCCAAGTCCTACATTACAACCAGGTGTGATCTGTCACCTCAGTAAGGCATCACCATATACTTTAACAGCCTTAAGAACGACTTTACAAGTAGAAGCTACAAACCACACATCATTCAGGAACAGCATCGCAGGGCCAATTCCTGGACAACAGGCAGAAGGTACAGAAGCTGTGTACCAATAGTTCTGTCATACAGTCCACATCTATATCTGTGATGTGATAGACCATGATGGAATAGGGTTAGCACTGAGCACACAGGCAGACTGATGAAGTGCATCATTCAAATACCTCATGGGATGTAACAGATCCAGACTCGATGTTAGTTAATCTGTAGCACAAAACAAACAGTAAAAAAAATCTGCTCAGTCCCCAAGTAATAGAAAGCAATTATAAGCCACAGAATGGGCTGAATAATATACAGCAGGCCTGGTCAACCTGTGGCTCTCCAGTTGTTGTGAAACTACAGGTCCAAGCATACCTTGACAGCTATTGGTTGGCTATCTGCTGGCAAAGCATGCTGGGACTTGTAGTTTCACAACACCTGGAGAGCCACAGGTTGGCCAGGCCTAGTCTACTGGTTACACTGAATAAATTGTATTCCACAAGGTGAATCCATCAGTAACAACTCTTAATCCACACAGCAGGCAATATAGTAATCCAGAGCAGACATATTATAGTCCACAAGAGTTCATTCTCAGAGTTTCCACGTGACAGTCTGTCTGTTTTATATACAGATAATTCTCAACATTTTTGTCTTAACTCCAACCAATAAACCTCCCGCAGCCTTCCAGGTTATATATTTCTATACAACTCTAGAAATCAGGCCTTGTGTCCCTAAGCTAATTTGTAGATTAAAGTAAACACACACCACAAGACAATGCCGTCCTCTACAAGTCACACAATTACCGCTATTTACGGACAACCGACAAATGTAAGAAGTTTTCCAATTAAGAGTTACTTTACACAAACAAATGCCGATGGAGCGTCTCTCTATGGGTGTGAAGGATATATGTATAGACAATATCCTCATCAGGTGAGCACATTACGTGTGGCATTTGCCAATCTGGTGTACCTTATAAAAACGCATAAAATGTCAGGATGCAGGGATGCACACAAGAGAAACAGCATAATCTCAAAGAAAAGGCTGGACCTCCAGCGCTTCACACCCCAGTGGGACAATAACTGTGCAGTCCTGAGTCTAAGGGATATGAAAGCTGACATCTTAACAAGGAATTTCAGGCTGAAAGTAAAATAAAGTTCTGCGAATGTAAACATACTGTATGGAAAGATTAAAAACAGTTTTGCATTTGAGCAAAGGATTTATGGCTAATTACAAGTCATAAAAACTGTATGCAAAATAACTGTGGAAATTCCCATCTCTTCAGAAGACCTTTAGCCATTCCTGTCTCCATAGATCTTCAATGGAGTTCTACTGCGGAGTTATGGCCAGATTCAGTGCGGCTTACAAAGTGGTTGTCAACTTCAAAGGACAAGTTTTTTTGTTTCTCTTACTGACCTTCATGAATCTCCCACTCCGCCGACTGCTGCAGCATCACAGGTGTGTGTAGGGGTTTCACAGTACTCCCGCCTGTATAAGTATAGTTACATTGATGACAACAGGTTTTTTTAAAACTGTAAACGTAACAGAGTCACAAAGAAGGTAACAAATTCTTGCACATATCGTTATCACTAGCAACATTAAGTTAATAGCTGACAGGTGTGTGGCTTCAATTGCAGCAATAAACAAGTTATTACAGCATACAAGCTACTAAGGTAGATATCTCATACACAAAGCCGGAGTGATTTGCTTAATCAGCGAAATCCGGGCACAATTACATCTGGTTTGTGCTGGAAAAGAGGGTTTTTATACTTACCATAAATCCGTTTCTCTGATTCCATATAGGGGGACACTGCGTCCATGGGCTTATTGTGGGCTACCTTGCAGCCATTTCTGCTAACTTTTATTATTTGTAATATTTTTATTTAACAAGACTTTTGTGCTGCACAGTGCACACATTCACTGGGCCTGAGATGGGAATTGCTCCCATCAACGGACCCCAGCTGTCAGGTAGTTGAGACGGCTCTCACTGACAGGTTAGGAGGAGAAACTGTTGAGTGATTACTGCGGCTTTTAGATCTTGGTCCTGAACCGGTTAAATAGGTTCCTAAACCCCCCTGACCTCAGGCAGCACACAAGCGCCATAGATCCCTTTTCAGTCTCTGACTCGGAAGGATTATCTGAGGAGGATGGTGAACTCATTGAGGACTCTGACTCTCCACAGGTGGGGGACCTGGATGAACCTTCCAGGAGTCAAATCATATAGGATCTGATGCTGGAGGTACGTCAGGCCTTAGACCTTTTTGATTTCGAAGAAAACGTCAAAAAAAGCAGGTTGTATGTTTCTTGCCATGGGCAGAACTTATATGATATAGCAGAGTCATTGGCCTTTATACACTGCAGGTAGATGAAATGGCCCGCTGGAAATTGGTCCCTTAAGTAGAAACGCCAGTGGCTAGATTGGCTCGCCACACGACCCTTCCAGTGCCTGGTTCAGCGGCCCTTAGGGATGTCATGGACTGCAAGTTAGTGGGCTTTATCAAGTCCATTTATGTGGTGGCGTGCACTTCGTTCAGACCCATGCTGTCCATCGTTAGAACTATAGAGACCAGGGCCGACCAGCTGGCAGATGGTTTACAGGATTCATATTCTGGTGAATGTCCCCAAGCCTCAGTCCGCAGTTTTGGGTCTTTTCGCCATCCCTTTCATGGGGGTTCATCCGCCAGAGTTCAGTCTTACAGATGTAGACCTTCTGCGGCCAGGGGTCACTCGCAGAAGGGCAGATCTTCTTAATCTGTGGGACATCCAGAGTCCAAGCTCCCTGATAAGCCGACAGCCTAACTGGATTCCTCCCCGCCTCGTGGCTGCAGGGGTCAGAGGACGCCTACTGTTGTTAAGGTATCTTAGAGCTTGGAATGACCTGGAACTTCCTGTCATGTTGGTACCCCAAATTCCCCAGGGTGGTCATGGTCCATTACTTTTTTAAACACAACCCTATGTACAATATAATGGCGCCACATGTTGCTACACTTTTGTAATTTGTCTCGCTCCATGGCATTAATGACTGATCGTAAAGACTCCATCCTGAATTTGTCCATCCACAGATGCAGGTTCAGGAATTTAAAATTTCAGAATAGGCCAACATCCAACTTCTGTATAAGAAATAGCTCTGAGTAATAGCCCAATTCCTCCTGCTCTTTTGAGAGTGGGACATGGGACAATCACTCCTGACAACAATAGGGACTGGATGGCCCCCTGAAGGGCTAACCTCCAGGTCCAAGTTCTTGGAAGGGATGTGGAAAACACAGCTTGGGTGGAGGCCCCAAAAGGTCCAGGACATAACCTCTTGCTATAATGCCTCAGACCTAAAAGTCTGATCCACTGGTCATAAAAGAGCTAGAGGACAGGCTCCCACCACAGACTGTTCTGGGTGAGGGAGGTCCCCACCAAGTGGTCTTATTTTTCAGCAGGATTGGGACGTGGACACTTGCCTAGGTAAACCTGCTTACGCCTCTGGTGACCACCACGTGGGGCAAAGGTATATCCCTTCTTTCCATTCTGGGTCAAACAGAACAGTCCTCTTGAATGATAAAGCTTCCAGAGTCATTTGGACAGAATGTGCATCTGGCTGCTACAACTAAGGATGAGATTCTGGATAGACTGAGACCAGCATCAATGACTGCGTCTCCTATATACTCGGACACTTCCTTTGGAAACGGTGGATTTACCAAGACATTAATGGGGGCATCAACTCTAGGTGGGATCTCCCATTCCCCTATATCTTCTTCCGAGAAGGGGTAGTTGAACCAAAATATCTGTGGAACCTGAAACCTCATATCCAGTTTCTGCCAGAGCCAATAAAAATAAAGTCACTACTCAGTCTAAAATTTGCAATAAGAGTACCGTGACAGAACACCGTGGCAATTGATCAGTATTCAACCAAATCCATTTTGTGAAAGAAGAGCGTACACGTCACTAATAATGGATTGGATAAAGAAGTCTACAAATCAATATATCAAAGGCAAAAGGTCTCCCAAGCTCAGAGCAAGAAGGAGAAAAAAAAAGATCAGTAGCCGCATCTCCCCCTACTGGTCCAGTACAAACATGGTACTGTCCATAGGTCAGTTACCCCTGCTAAGTTTTCCCAAATGCAGAGCTTTCCTTAATAGCAGCCCCCACCTGAGCATTGCCCTGGCCACTGAAGGTGTTGCGCTTCCTTCTGATGCAGGACACGGCAGTAGAGGTGGACCAATGCAAGTCCCGCCCTGGCCTTTCAACGGAGGAGACTGGGGCTGTACGTCTAGGTGCCGCAGCACCCGAAGTGCAGCCCGATGAAGCAGATGGCTGACCGCTCGTTGCCAAAGAGGCCCTGGTGCCTGTTCTCTCAGCTGCCCAGGTGACCACTCTGGGGCCCTTTGAATGAAGAAGCACCAATACAGGTGCAAAAGCCCGCAGTCTGTATACCGGTGTTCTCATAGACAAAAACGCTACTGCATTAAAAGTAGAATAAGAGAAAAATTTTTTAAAAAAAGCAATGGGGTCCTCCTGGGTGAATCATTAACCCCACTGTCCTTGAGCAGATGATGATCCAATAACCAGTGTGTGTCTAACTAATGCATTCCCAAAGACACGCGTTTAATAAAAATCTTATGGCCGATTAACAGATTCATATCCATAATTTAATATCTGTGTATACCTCCAATAAGATCATTATGCATCTACATGTAGGTAAACATAAAAAAATTCTTTAAAAAATAATAACCAGATAACAGGTCAAAAAAGCACGACCAATGTAAATAATATTACCGACCTGTTGTGTCATCACAAGGGTCCTCTTCTTGCTTCACCTCCGGCTGCTGGGTGGTCTTGTCACAGGGCTCGTCAATTTCCACAATCACCGCTACATTTAAAGACTGCTCACTCATCCGTCCTGTATATGAATAATGGAATAGATTATAGATTTTGTTTTTACCAAGTCTTATACATAGTTAAACCAAAAATAAATGAGACACTTGCAAACAGATTCCTTTATTGTTATTATTGGTAAAGATGACTTTACTGAGGGATGCATACTGAGGGCAATGTGGGATCAAATGTTATAGTTCTTCATTTATGAGAAACCCGCCAAACTGAGATGAGAAAACAAACAGGGAAGACAGTCTAGTTTACACGCTTCAGGGCCTGACACAAGAAAATCAAAACTGAGAAACTGAAGCATGTAATCTGCCACATGTATAACTTGAGCATTTGTGTCTGCTGCACCACTTTTATATCACAAAAAACAAGTCTGTAATTGCTTTGTGATGTCATTATAGTTTCATTGTATAGCCAGCACCCTTATACTAACTGATAGAAGAGGTCTGTGTAAAGACACCATTCCTCACATCTAAATCAAGATACTACAGGTAATATACTTCCATACTTGTCACCTCCAGGAAGAAGACATCTGTCCCCCAATAACATCGGTGAAAGAATTAATGGTAAGTACAAACAAAAAAAAAATCTCCTTTTCTACATCTGCAGTAGGGAGATACAAATAATCAATGAACCAAAACCACTCTTGGGTGAGAGAAAAGCCTAAATAAGCAATAGCCACCTGGAGGATTTTGCTGCCAGTTTCTGCTAAGTTCACATCATCTACTTTCTAGAAATTGAAAATGTATTCAGAAACCCCCCCCCCCATGGGAGGCCCACCCCCCCATCAGTGCGTGCCACAAGTCTGGAGGGCACCAGTACTCCATCCCTGCATAGGCCCAACTAGCAGCCGTCCAAATCCATTGTGAAATGAAACTGAGGGGGGCACTGAACTTTTTCCTGTGATGATCAAAGTGAACCTACAGGGAGTCTGAGAGCTTAAGCTCTGAGTCCTGGGAATTGTACATGTGTATTACTCACCTGTGCTCCGATCTGTAGGAATCTCATCCTCCCTACACTGCGGCTCATCATAGTCAGACATTTCTTCTTCCATCTCGTCCGTCTCGTCTTCGTCTCCAGAGGATTCAACTTCGATGGTTAAATTGGCAAGATTTTCAGACTGAATAAGGAAAATAGATGTAGAGAACTAAAAATGTAGCTATGGGTATTATTAAGATAAAATACAAAGCCCTGCTTACCTTATGTCCTGCAGGTCCATACAAATAATACAACAGTCCAGCGATGATCTCTTCACCCTGCTAACACTTGCCTAACTGGAACCTGCAGTAGTGTTGCTAATGTCCCTGCATGTACTCCCCATAGATGGAAATGGGACTTTACATGGAGAGGATTCCATAACAATGGCTGTATGTTTGTAAAAGGGGCACCTTACTAGGAAAGGAACCCAGCTTTGTACCGATGAACCCATTAGGGGGACATACTAGATGCCGTAAAAGCCACACCAAAAGCAAGGAATTTGTGTTCTCTCATCTTATCTAATTCCACCCTTACATTTTATGGAGTGAAATTAATCTTACATATTATAGAACACACGATTCCACCCACCTGATAATCCCGTGTGATACTCTGATCCTCCTCTGTACCATCCTGTGAACGAAGAGGACTAGGACATCTCTCTGGGGTATTTCTCTTACTGGACCCATCTGTAGGAAACACACACAGTGACTGAATATATTGTTTATATAGGATATATCAGAGGATGTGAATATTAGCAGCCAGCACAGGTATCTGCAGAAATAGAACCTAGAAATATATCTCCTGATTTTAGGGTTTGTAAAAAAAAATAAAGAGGATTTTTGTACCAACATTAAATCCATTTCTCTGATTCCATTTTGGGGACACTGCTAACGTTAAGGTATAGAGGGTGCTCGTGCTGTAGTAGGCACTAATTCTTAATTGTAAAACTGTAGGTACTGACTTATCATTGGTGCTCCATTGTCACATTATCGGAATACTGTGGAGATTTCACTTAGTATCTATGTTGCTAGGCAACCTGTTTCTTATTATAACGTAAGTTCTATTCTATTATACTTAATTATTCGTGCAATGCTGAGCTGTCACTATGTATATGAATATATTAGGACGCATATCTCTTATTGGTTCTTTATTCTTGTCAGGATCTGCCTGCAGCTTTCTGCACTGCATGCTGCTTGTATTGGAAGCTCCAGCCTCTAGGACCTTGGACTTATTACATGAATGTTTATCTGGCAGTACCTCTATTCACCAGAGGTACTGCTATTGTGCCTTTTCTCCTTAGTCATTACTAGGGGTCAACTTGTGGCACCAATTATCTCCTGCACCTGGATGTTCCCTATTTATGCCTGCCTCTCTCTCTATCCTGTGCTGGTCATTGTTTTGTTGCCTTCCCCTTTGGTTTTTCTCCTGGTTCTCTGTGCTCTCGGACTTCACATCACTACTCTGGATCTTTCTTCATCTAACCATTCCACCTGCATCCGCAGTATTCATTGCAACCAGTATCCAGTCATCTCAGATATTCCTGTGCAGTTTCAGCAATTTTTGGTTCATACTATTATCTGTATTTTGATCAATAAACACATTCTTTATCAGGCTCCATAGCTGTGATTTACTTTGAAGCGTGACAGTATGACCAGTCAAAAAGACAGCTGGAGTCGTGTGAAAGATCCTGTTTCAGATTTTCTCCTGGGACTTGTTCTGCAATTGTTTTTCATTTGTTTCCTCTTGCCACATGTCTGCCTCATAAATTTCTGAACTACCTTTGCTACAAACTCTACAAGCAGACATAATTTTTCTACGCGCTCAGTTGGCTCAATTTTGTGCCTTACTTTTGGACCCACTCCAGAGACTGATAGATTTTGTCTATCCCAGTTCTGATGCTGTTGATTTGTCTCATCCAATCTTCTCTGCTGCTGAGTCAGTGCAATCTCTTAATAGTGCTACCACATATTTACTGTTTACCAAGAACTGTGGTGTAACAAACTCCAGGTTCACAGGTGGTCTACACCCTCATCTGACCGAAGAGGAGTGGTGGCGCAGAATAACTACTAAATGATGTCTCTACTGTGCCAGTAAGATACTTTTTTCAAGACTGTCTTCTCCATAGACCACGACAGCCTACAGAACCGTCTTCTGTTTATTCCCTTCTTTATTATGGATTTGTTTGTGCTTCACATCCCGTTCCCACATTACAGCCTGTTCTGCTCCCAGGTCCAGCCGCCAGTCCAGGGGCGCCAGTTCCAGCCGCCTGTCCAGGGGCGCCTGTCCAAGGGCGCCAGTTCCAGCCGCCTGTCCAGGGGCGCCAGTTCCAGCCGCCTGTCCAGGGGCGCCAGTTCCAGCCGGCAGTCCAGAGGCGCCAGTTCCAGCCGGCAGTCCAGAGGCGCCAGTTCCAGCCGGCAGTCCAGAGGCGCCAGTTCCAGCCGGCAGTCCAGAGGCGCCAGTTCCAGCCGGCAGTCCAGAGGCGCCAGTTCCAGCCGGCAGTCCAGATGCATCTGATGTCAGGTGACCGCAGCTTGAGCAATCAGCGATTGCACACAACAAAATGTCTGTGTAGATCGGTCTGAGATTACTAGACCAGCTGCAGTCAGCTGAGAACAGCCACATAAAGGAAGCCCCTCCAGTTAAGATTATATAAACCCTAAGGCCTGACAGCACACAGAGCAGAGGTGGTGCCAGGATTGGGTGCCAGCCAAACTGATGGGTTACAAAGGCAGAAATCACCACCAATCAACTAGATGGCAGGAGGGTGGGTTTTACATGTAAGATTGTATAGCCCACAACAATATTCCTTTCATTACAATGGCCTCAAAGACTCAAAAAAAAAAAGGTAGAGGCAGCTCTGGAAATTAATTATTAAATAATTATTTAGATAGAAGGGTATACTCTAGCAATGTAAATAATAGGTCAGAGAGGTATAAACCTACGATGTACAGTCTGAACAAGAATTATATTTACTCACCTGTGCCGATATGTGCTGGCATTTCCTCCATCTCACACTTCTGATCCCCCATCTCATAGGTCTCTTCTACATCAACAACCATGGTATGAGATACTAACGTTGTGTTCAGGATTTCATTCTAAACAGCAGACACATTATTTTAAGGATTTCCACTTCACAATATTAGCACACAGGGTTGACCAGGGCACCTCTAGCTGGGCAGAAATTTGACCAACTATTGTGACTATTTGACTTGTTGGAAAGGTGGCATCCTATGGCCATGCCACGTTGAAAGTCACTTCAGTATGACTCATTTACTGCTAAAGTAGGTCTATGGAGATTGCGTGGCTGCATGCATGATATGCACCCACTAGTGATGGGTGTGGCTGAAATGGGCAAACACACTAATTAGATGGGGTGCCCACAAACTTTTGGTCATTTAGTGTATTTTGAGGTAAAGGAAGGGTGTTAGCGAAACATATTGTATTGTGTGATATAAAGTTGCTTTTACCTGATCATTTTGTGGTATATTGTGATCGTCTGTACTGTTTTGGGCAGAAACAGCACTAGGACATTTCTCTGGTGGTTTTTCCTCGTTACATTCATCTATAAGAAACACACAATATAAAAGAGTAATGGAATTTTGAACTGAATCATAAATCCTTTTCTCCAAAGCCAATTGGGGTCACAGACCATGCAGATCAAGTTCCAGTGAATAGTATTTCAATGCTCAGCATATAAACACAGGATTCCGCAAAGTACCATACATAACATTTACAAAAACAACAGCAATTTTCACGTGGCTAATGCAGTTTGTATTGCTAAATGGGAAAAGGTGAAGGCAAAAGTCATCTTTATAGAGGGTTGTAGCAAACCCTCTATAAGACATAACCATTGGTCGATCATATGCCAATGGTTATGATCATATACCTTGGTATTGTCTCAATATATACAACTGTCAGTCTAGTCAGTACATGGTCAGTATATATTTGTGATTTAAACAGACCTTTTACCTAAACCGCTTCCTACTTTTTGATTCAAATGTGTTATCCAATGTCACGCAGAGAGCCATGCAGACATAAAAGACAGTCATGAAGTCTCCACTTACCTTGGGATGTGAGGGGCTGGTGATTTTCATTCACGACATCTTTGTGTGGATCCTTGTTTCCTTTTATATACTCCCACTCCTCCATGGAGAAATAGACAGTTATATCTTCACACCTTATAGGAACCTGACACACACAATGATACAGTAATCACCCAAACCCATCCCCTGGTGTTACTGTATAATGTCCCATTCCCAGCAGTCACCTCTCCAGTCAGCAGCTGAATGATCTTGTTGGTGAGTTCTAGAATCCTCTGGTCATTTTCATGCATCAGTGAGTGAGGTGTAGATTCCACGACGGGGCTCTGGGTCCTACCAAATCCTCCACATACAACGGGACTGCTGCTGTGTGTGATTCGGCCACCAGACATCTTTAGTACAATGTAATCCTGTGTATTACAATAAATTAAATTAGGCAGAGATAAATATGCTTCTGTCTGGACATAACAGTTCATGTCCTTGAGGACTCCATCAACCTAACATCTAATATACATAATATAAATTTGTTACTCGCTAGAAACTAAAGCTGAACATTACCTTTAATCCATGACTAATCCTATGGCATGAGTGATGTCACTGACATTCCCAGAATCCCTCACCTCTCCAGTTAGCAGGTAAAGTATATCCAGGGTGAGATGCATTATCTTCTCGATCATGTGACTCCCGGCCTTGTTGTCCATACTGTGTGATTCAGTCAGATCATCTAGACGTGACAACTTCATTTTCAGGTTTTGCATTGGTGGCCTGCTGTAGACACGAGCAGTACTCAGCCTTCAGCTATAGAAACCTGTAGTAAGGATTGCAAGGGACAGATTTGTGTTACTTTAGCAAACCCAAATGACCTAAATATTTTGTAAGAAGACTGCTAAAGATGTTACAGAGTTTGTTCCAGAGCTCCGTTTCTAAAGCTAAACATGTGGCCTCTAAGAGGCTGACTAATAGCTATAAAGACACTGAATGGATGGCTATCCAGGGGGGGGGGGGAGTTCACTGCCCCTCTTGTATCATCAGAAGGGAAACATCACAGCATTTTTTTGGGACTGCCCCACTGCACAGGCACTGCTGGATGCCTTGGAACACAAACTTAAGGACAGTGTGCCCAGGACTTGCCTTTCATACTATTCCATATTTTATGGATTATTTCCTGGGACCCACACTATTGGGGCAATCAAGGAGGCTCATCTTGAAAAGAGAGAAGATGACCATCCAGGACTGTCGCAGGCTTCTACACAGCCTGCTTAGAGACTATAAAATCACTAAGAGCCCTGAAGAAGCTGATTAATTGTTGTCTCCCTCGTCTCCTTCTCCCCCCATGTGTGTTTTTTCAATAAAGTTTTGGGCCTGTGACTCCCCCATCACTGATTGAAGTTTTGATAAAGTGTTTTGCCTTAATTTATGCACCCTCCCCTATATATGTGTCTTTCCCCCTCCCATTAATGGTACTTTGGTGTTCCAGCGTGCACAGACAGCTAGACCTCTGAGGAACACCTACCTACAGCGCTACCCGACTCTGTAGCACAAGAGATGCAAAGCAATGTATCTGTTTGAACGCATGAGAGCTGCTGTGTTGTATCTCTCCTGCTGCAGAGATGAGCAGGGGTCCCTGCTAAATAGTACAAAAAGGGGGAGGTCTCGGTGGGGAGTCCCAATGAAGGGCATACAATTCAACAACAGCTTTATCAGACCTAAGTGTAGGAACACCAAACACAGCAACACAGGAGCAATGAGTGAAAAGGATGCAGGACATGCTTTTTACCATATAAAGAGTATGCACACTGACAGAGGAAAGCAAAGAGTGAGCTACTATACTCCTTCCACTTTGTGGTCTATCCCAAACTGGGTCTGCGGGGTCTCAGCCCACCCAGAGTGAAGAAGAGGTGAAGCCACAGGGCACATTTTTTTCTGACTGGCAGTAAGGCCTATGGTACAGAGGAATATAGGAGGGCATGGAGTCTACTTAGATGGGCCTACCAATGGACACTTAGGGCTAGATTTACTAAGCTGTGGGTTTGAAAAAGTGGGGATGTTGCCTATAGCAACCAATCAGATTCTAGCTGTCATTTTGTAGAAGGTACTAAATAAATGAAAGCCAGAATCTGATTGGTTGCTATAGGCAACATCCCCACTTTTTCAAACCCGCAGCTTAGTAAATCTAGCCCTTAATATAATTATGTCAACCAAGTATGCTGCCACTTAAAGTTTAATCACCATGGAGTCAAAAGGCCATCAGTACAAAATGGTTTTGTCCTTTACCTCACTGGCCATCTAATATCCCTTTGTGAGATCCTATGTGAAAATATACTTGGCAGATCAAAGTTCATCCACCCACGGCATTAGGTAGGCATCAAATGTGGAAACAATGTTCACCCTGCGAAAGTCCACATAAAAGCATGTACTTCCATCTGGCTTTAGGACAAGAACAATGGGACTACACCATTCACTCAAACTCCTCAATGACCACACCCCCATCCTCAGCATATGTTGAACGTCTTTGGCTGTTTCTTCCTGAAGTGTCAGAAAACACATCTGCAAACTGTGGAGCCAAAGATTCCAAATGCTGAATAGAGGTTGTGTACAGCTCATAAAGTACACTCAGGTCATGACATTGGGTCTAATGGTCACCTGGTGCCTCAATGAGCTTACCCCTCTCTCCAACACACCGCATCCTCCGAGATCACTGAATTTACCTCTCTCATTGTATCCCACTGAATCACTGATACTGACGTAAATTGTATATCACTGGTATATTTCAGATAATAGCTTTAAGCTTCACGAATATTCTGTCCCTCCCCAGTGCTGATAAAGTAACTATCCTGTTGGATAGTGCAAGTCGTCATCACTTCTCGACAGTTGATCACTGCTTTGACATCTTCTGTCCCAAAGCTACTGCTCCTTCAACTTTTCCTGCCACAAACTGCTGTTAAACAACAGGAATACAGAGAAAACGGAGCACTGGAAATACACAGATTGACAGCTCTTCTGGGACAGAAGAATAGGTGCAACAATTACGATACCGGACACAACACAGTGCTAAGGCAGCAGTAGGAAATAGAACATCGCGGTAATTATTTAACACAAAATAGTTAGTCAACTCCACTTTCCATTGGCCTAACTGCTACAGATAGCCGTATATGGTGAGGTGAAGCGAGTAGCAGTTTAAAGAGACTGGAGAAGAAATATACAGTGAATAGATAATCATGAGATTTACAACTGTAAATTGCACAAGAGCACTGATGTCGAACGTAAGACACTATACTTCATGATTACATTAACTTTCCTGCCTCATAGACCTTACCACTCACATCAATACACTGCACAATTGTCTCTACTGCCCAGATACCATTCACAAATATACAACACTCTCCTGTCTCGTTTACCGCTCCGACCAATACCCAGCAGTCTCCTACCTAACTAACCTAACCCTTATCACCAATACACGGCCTCACTAACCTAGGCCCTCCGACCAGTACACTGCACCTTCCTGCCTCACTGACCTAACCCCTCCCACCAGTACATCTGCACCTTCCTGCCTCACTGACCTAACCCCTCCCACAAGTACACTGCACCTTCCTGCCTCACTGACCTAACCCCTCCCACCAATACACTGCACCTTCTACCCTCACTAACCTAACCCCTCCCACCAGTACACTGCACCTTCCTGCCTCACTGACATAACCCCTCCCACCAGTACACTGCACCATTCTGCCTCACTGACCTAACCCCTCCCACCAGTACACTGCACCTTCCTGCCTCACTGACCTAACCCCTCCCACCTGTACACTGCACCTTCCTGCCTCACTGACCTATCCCCTCCCACCAATACACTGCACCTTCCTGCCTCACTGACCTAACCCCTCCCACCAGTACACTGCACCTTCCTGCCTCACTGACCTATCCCCTCCCACCAATACACTGCACCTTCCTGCCTCACTGACCTATCCCCTCCCACCAGTACACTGCACCTTCCTGCCTCACTGACCTAACCCCTCCCACCAGTACACTGCACCTTCCTGCCTCACTGACCTATCCCCTCCCACCTGTACACTGCACCTTCCTGCCTCACTGACCTAACCCCTCCCACCAGTACACTGCACCTTCCTGCCTCACTGACCTAACCCCTCCCACCAGTACACTGCACCTTCCTGCCTCACTGACCTAACCCCTCCCACCAGTACACTGCACCTTCCTGCCTCACTGACCTATCCCCTCCCACCAGTACACTGCACCTTCCTGCCTCACTGACCTAACCCCTCCCACCAATACACTGCACCTTCTACCCTCACTAACCTAACCCCTCCCACCAGTACACTGCACCTTCCTGCCTCACTGACATAACCCCTCCCACCAGTACACTGCACCATTCTGCCTCACTGACCTAACCCCTCCCACCAGTACACTGCACCTTCCTGCCTCACTGACCTAACCCCTCCCACAAGTACACTGCACCTTCCTGCCTCACTGACCTAACCCCTCCCACCAATACACTGCACCTTCTACCCTCACTAACCTAACCCCTCCCACCAGTACACTGCACCTTCCTGCCTCACTGACATAACCCCTCCCACCAGTACACTGCACCATTCTGCCTCACTGACCTAACCCCTCCCACCAGTACACTGCACCTTCCTGCCTCACTGACCTATCCCCTCCCACCTGTACACTGCACCTTCCTGCCTCACTGACCTAACCCCTCCCACCAGTACACTGCACCTTCCTGCCTCACTGACCTATCCCCTCCCACCAGTACACTGCACCTTCCTGCCTCACTGACCTAACCCCTCCCACCAATACACTGCACCTTCTACCCTCACTAACCTAACCCCTCCCACCAGTACACTGCACCTTCCTGCCTCACTGACCTAACCCCTCCCACCAGTACACTGCACCTTCCTGCCTCACTGACCTAACCCCTCCCCACCAGTACACTGCACCTTCCTGCCTCACTGACCTAACCCCTCCCACCAGTACACTGCACCTTCCTGCCTCACTGACCTAACCCCTCCCACCAATACACTGCACCTTCTACCCTCACTAACCTAACCCCTCCCACCAGTACACTGCACCTTCCTGCCTCACTGACATAACCCCTCCCACCAGTACACTGCACCATTCTGCCTCACTGACCTAACCCCTCCCACTTGTACACTGCACCTTCCTGCCTCACTGACCTAACCCCTCCCACCAGTACACTGCACCTTCCTGCCTAACTGACCTAACCCCTCCCACCAGTACACTGCACCTTCCTGCCTCACTGACCTATCCCCTCCCACCAGTACACTGCACCTTCTACCCTCACTAACCTAACCCCTCCCACCAATACACTGCACCTTCCTGCCTCACTGACCTAACCCCTCCCACCAGTACACTGCACCTTCCTGCCTCACTGACCTATCCCCTCCCACCAGTACACTGCACCTTCCTGCCTCACTGACCTATCCCCTCCCACTTGTACACTGCACCTTCCTGCCTCACTGACCTAACCCCTCCCACCAATACACTGCACCTTCCTGCCTCACTGACCTAACCCCTCCCACCTGTACACTGCACCTTCCTGCCTCACTGACCTAACCCCTCCCACCAGTACACTGCACCCTCAGGTTACCTTTACTCTGTACTTTACATTTCTCCTCTCGTACTAATTAGCTCCCGTTAAGTCACCACCCGTCGTTACCTACCCCCTGTATTTACTTTTACGTTATACAATGGCTTCCTTATGACAATAAGGGGCCCCTGGACTTTAGGGCCCCACAGTCACATTGCCCCAGTGTACGGGGGGAGGGGTCACCTCTCCGGTCTGGCCGATACCTGTACATCACAGGGATAATCAAAGACGTCAATAAATCCCACCTGGTCCTCGTAGTTAGTGATGATTGTGGTCTGTGTATGGGAATGGCTAGATCCCTTCATCCAGAGGACCTTCCAACGTCACCAGGTCATGTGACAGCTGTAGTCACGTGGTACACAGGGGAGGCTGCAGTGTCCTGTGTATCTACGACAGTAATAGTGACATCACTGGGTCATGTGACAGCTATAGTCACGTGGTACACAGAGGAGGCTGCAGTGTCCCTGTGTATCTATGACAGTGATGGTGACATCATCATGTCATGTGACAGCTGTAGTCACGTGGTACACAGAGGAGGCTGCAGTGTCCCTGTGTATCTACGACAGTAATAGTGACATCACCGGGTCATGTGACAGCTATAGTCACGTGGTACACAGAGGAGGCTGCAGTGTCCCTGTGTATCTATGACAGTGATAGTGATATCACCAGGTCATGTGACAGCTGTAGTCACGTGGTACACAGAGGAGGCTGCAGTGTCCCTGTGTATCTATGACAGTGATGGTGACATCATCATGTCATGTGACAGCTGTAGTCACGTGGTACACAGAGGAGGCTGCAGTGTCCCTGTGTATCTATGACAGTGATGGGGAATCAGACAGAGCAGTGATCTAGATACAAACATTGTAATATTTATACTGACTGCAGATGGAGGAATTGTCTTCTCTGTCAGGATTATTCAGTGTGATCTGCTGTACAGACATTAATCCCAGAGAAGAGTCTTACACACAGGACACATTGAAGTGTATCAGGTTACATGGCAGCAAATTGTATATTATAACAGTGTGACTGAGTATTCCCCGAGCTGCATTGGATGTGCTGTGTGTTTTACTTAACGTTTTCAGATTGCAGTATGTCAAAAGCAATACAATAAAGGCTAGGGGGGGGGGGGGGGTGAGGCAAATTTTACAAGTGCTCTCTGAGAGCTTAGAGGGTTGGTTTTTTACAACACATCACATGTGAGTACTGCTTATTTTTCATGCTGACCAGATAGTATACATAGGTCTTGTATAATTCTCTGTGGTAACAGAACCTTTATATTTCTTTACTTGACAGGTAAAGACCAAAAGCAAAAAAAAAAATATGTATTGTGGAAATATAACTATTATGAAGTAAACTCACATTGTAACAATGTATGAATGGAGGGTTCAGATGTAAAGGGTGTTAAAGTCAATACATACATTGCAGGTAATGATAGGTAACATTAGATATCCACAGAAAGAAGGTCTGCCAGGCTTTGGAGAAATGTAAATTACTTTGGTAACAGTCATGGTGGTTTGTAACAGGGAAACTCATTAGAGAAAAGAAGTAAGAAAATCTTGTCCTGTTAGCACTTAATGGATAATGTAATTTCCTCCATTGTATTACATTCCATCCAAGGGGATGCAGACATATATTACATAACAAAGATTTACCACCCACAGCCCTAATGAGCTCTCTGTGGTGACATGTTTAAGAGCCTGCAAACATAGATGTGACCTTTCCATGAAAACCCTTCACCATCCTGGTCAAAATGGGGATCCTTTTATTCATTAAAAGGAAACACACTACTTAGAGTTTGGAGACAGACCCTGTGGTTTATTTTGCAAATGTAACTGCTATCTGTAAGCATATGCTATATAAACTCTCTAGTACAGTATACATAGCACTATTATGTCCTTGCAACTCCTGCCATCTTTAAGAGTGCGGCCGCTATGAGTCCTTATATGACTGGTCCCTCTGCTACGTCATCTTGTCAACATAATACAGTCGAGAAAGTAATTTGTGCCACTCAGTTCAACCCTGATGACATCAAGTTAGTGACATGGGGGAGAGAGACCATCATAGAGAAAGTAATTATCACGCCTGAAAATGGCAGGAGAGGAAAGTGCTACATACACTTTGCTAGAGGATTTATTTAGCACATCTAATAAAAAATAAACAAACCAAAACCGTTTAGTGTTTTAAATATATATATATATATATATATATATATATATATATATATATATTGTTAGATAGCTGAAACAGTCCGAAGAATTTAGCCACTACACCAGCTTTTCTCTCACATGCCCCCTACTCACCAGGCAATCTTCTGTGTCGCTCAAACCCCCTCTGCCCACCACCCTCTATGCCACTCTCCCACTCCCTCTGTGTGCCACACGCTCTCTCCACTTGCCACCGTCTGTCACGCGCATCTCCTCCGCCCACCAGATATTCCCTCACATAAACCCCTCCCGTTCCCCTGCAGCTTTTTCACCATCATCCCCCTGAGCTCAATGCTCACCAAATGCTTCTGTTTTCAGTTGCATTTGCCACTTCGTATTGATGCCTAAAACCATTATCAATGCCCAGGAAAGCTGCTGCTGTCTCCACCTTGGTGAGACTGAAGATGTCCCTTACAATCTTTCCAAAACTTCTTCTACAAGAATAACCTCTCTCCTCTTGATCATTATCTGCCTTTCACTTACTGAAATCACCTTGTCTTCCTTTTATATTATGCATTCACTATAACAGTATTTAGTGTTCTCCAATCCTTTTCCACTTGTTAGATCCAAGCTTACAATCTCACTATATCCCAACTCTGCTCACGCTAACCTTCCTTCTCTTCCTAGGTTACCACAGCTCTCAGGACTACAACCCTTCTCGTAAGCTGCACCCTACCCCTGGAACTCTTCACCTGAATGTCTACCAAGTATTCTCTCTCTACCTGCAAGACCCTGCTGAAAGCTCACCTGGTTAAGGAAGCGTTCAAATAGAACTTGTGACTTCTGCATGGACATATCTCTGTGACTTACCTTCTTCCACAGCAACGATCCATAGAGTGAAAATACATGTTTTGGAGTTTTCTAATGTGGTTTTGCACCTTTAAGGTGTCAATTCATGAAGTTATATCACGAATGTTTGATAATGCCAGAAACAGTGTTGAAAATTACTCTGATTGAATGCTAAGAGGGATAGTTATGTTGTCGCTGGTTATCACAAGGACCAGCAAGTGGAATAATTTACCTGCCACTATAAATGGACTTTTCCAAAGTCTTCTGTGTGCTACAGACAGCTGGTTTGTAATATTTAATATTTGAATAGCACACACGAATATGTGATATAAACAATACATGCTGTACTTAAAGCAGCTTTCTAACTTTTGAGGGGGAGGAGGATCAAGTTGTTTATTTGCCTAGTTAATTTACTAGATATTTAGCTTTAAGTGTTATTAACCCCGTTTTTTTTGTTTTTTGACTATTACTTTTACAAAAATATCACCGATGGGGCACACACTGGGTGGTGTCACACAAGTCTCAGAAATCAGTGACTCCTTACGAATGTTAAATCATTGATAATTTAAGAGATTCCTAAAAAAAACAAACAGATCTTACAGGTATATAATGATGTGTTGGATACTCTGTTCTTGAGATTAATTATAGCCATAAACAGGATGATGTAAATGATTGTGGTGCATTAGCCTTAGCCAATGTGAACTCACTGGCATATGGTTTTATTTTTAATACATTTTTGAATAAACCGAGATGAGAAACCATTTATTGAAAGGCATAATTTCCGTCATGATGGACACCCGTCCTTAAGTTCATTCCTCACATTCAGTCCCTCGCTCAACCCTGACACTTCTACCTTTACAACTTTGTCAAGAGTCGCCCTGTTTTCTTACTGGATGTCACCATGATCATCATTTCCGTTCATATGCAGGACCTGAGCGTTAGGGGGGGCAAAAAAAGGTCCTTTCGGTGAAGGCGAACTAGCCAGCTCGGTACACTTAGTCCAGTTCCCCTTCTCTTAAATGTACTTGGCTATCTAGTTCCCCTTTAATTTGCAGGGCCTGACCACTAGGGGGCAAAAATGTCATTTCGGAGAAGGGAAACTAGTCTGATTGTACTGAGCTAGCTAGTTCCCTTTCATATGTAACCACTAGGTGGCAAACTAGGTCCTCATACTGAGCTGGCTAGTTCCCCTTATGGCAAAGGTGCCCTCACTCTTGGTTCCCCTAGCCCCTTTTGCTGCTGCAGATTCCTCCACTCACCGAGGACTATCTTTCAATACATAAATAAAACAACCATATATGAGCACTGCGGTCACGTGGCTTCGCCAACAGTGAAGCGCTGGTTAGTGGAGGAGTACGACTTAAAAACAGAGAAGAGTGGGGAGGACTCAAACCAAATGGGGAGAGTGATCTATATGCTTTTCTAGACTCTATATGAAGAATTTTTCCTTTTTTCTATGGGGAAATACAGTCCATTTTAAAGGTGGTGGTGTGGAGAGCGACGCAAAGTCTTCTGGGAGTTGTAGGGTTTTTTTTTTTCACTTTTCTATGATAATTGTCCAAGTGTCAGAATACCAATGGGCGTGGGTCAAATGTGGTTTTAAAATACTCTTATAGTAACTCAAGCATTTTACTACAGTCACTGATTTTTAGTGAGGGTCATGTGCCCTAAATTAGTTTTGCCTCCTTATTATAATGTGAGATACTAGACACTATCTTATTAAATCCATTTAAATATGATTGCTAACTTTTTAAATGTAGCTTCATAACTTCCAGCTTTTTTTTAAAGTGGTATCCATCTGAAAAATTTGAAAGGGTTCTATTGTAAAGTAAGATGCATCTTGCATTTTGATAATATGTATAAATGAACTCCATTCATACATTGTATTACATTGCGGTTAGTTGTAATGTAAAGGGGGTTGTGGGTGGGGACCTATGAAAGGGGAGGAGACTAAACACTTTCTTGATGCACCACGCGGGTATCTGATTGTTCTGGGGAGCCCCTTCGCTCTCTTTGACAGCATCCACACCAAGGGAAAGGGTAGGGTTGGGTGTCTGAGTACCCAAACGCAAAAGGGGACAGAGATGCTTATTTTGTAAGCCAGGCACTCGTTTTGCTGTTTGGGGTGGGGGGGGGGGGAGGGTGGAATACAGGGAGGACAGTTCTGCAGGATAAGTGCTCCACCGGGAAGGGCCCAGGGCCCTCGCCAGACAATAATCATGAAATGCTGATCCACAGCGATGAATCCTTCGTTCCTGGCTAACTCCGAGGGGGGTTATTCCAATGTCCACATCTGCCAACTGCTGCCTGCAACAGAGTACAGTCTCCCTACCTAAGCTGTCCCTACCCTAAATGCAACGACACTCCTATAATTGCTTATGCACCATCCCTGACAGCTCTCCTATGCACAAAACTCGAGAGTAAAAGGTAAACCACACAGCAGTAATACGACAACGGGACGATCATAGACAGAGGGGGGTGGGTACAGTACACAGTCATGATACAGCGTACAAATGCTAGGCAATACAACAAGACACAATATTGCTAAGGGCGTTAGGCTAGAGGTGGCCTGCTCAGGCTTTTCTGGGGTCAGGGATACAAGCCGAGGACCAAGTGACGCTGTGGCCTAGTGTCCAGGAGCTGGCTGCAATCTAGTGGTCTGGGGCTGGCTGAAACCTAGTGGTCTGGGGCTGGCTGCAACCTAGTGGCCTGGGGCTGGCTGCAACCTAGTGGCCTGGGGCTGGCTGAAACCTAGTGGTCTGGGATTGGCTGAAACCTAGTGGTCTGGGATTGGCTGAAACCTAGTGGTCTGGGATTGGCTGCAACCTAGTGGCCTGGGGCTGGCTGAAACCTAGTGGTCTGGGATTGGCTGCAGCCTATCGGTTGGTCAGACTAAGGGATTAGAGGCTAGGGATAGTAGTCCCGTGGGCATAGAGGTCTGGGGGTATTGCGGCCTGGAGATCGACTTGGCCTGGGGTTATTAGTACCTGGGGGGCTGACTGGACCTGTGACTACCACTCGGGGAAGGCTGGGCACACAAACAGACAAAAACCACAAACCTGATCATTTCAGGTTGCTGCAATTCCTGCCGCCGCCGCTGCTCTCTCACGCGGTTAAGTCTTTCATTCTTCTTTCTTCTCTCCTCCTGTTCTTATTTCTTCGTTTTTTTTCTGGCTTGTCCTTTCCCGTTGTTCATTTCTTCTGCTTTGCTCATTGCCTCTGCTTTGTTCTTTCTTTAAATTCCCTGCCCAGAGTGGAGTGGAGCGGGTTATCCCTAGTCGGCGCCAGGGCTGCCAAGAGGAATGCAGCGCCCCAGTACAACAACTTCATGAGGCCCCCCTTATAGCTGCGCCGCAAAATTGGGAGTAGGTGTGGTCATACATTTGGGGGCGTGACTATGCATCATTGGGGGCATAGCTAGCAAGTAAAAAGCGCTAGGCCATCCTCCTACAGAAAAAAAAACCTGCATTGTTGTGTACACCAGTGGCTGAAGGGTGCAGTGCCCGCTCGCCGCAGCGTGACATATGTCCCAGCACTCCTGACTTTCAGGACATCTAGCACCATAGTGTAATATATAAAGAATGCAGTATGTACATAAAGAGTTCACAATCTTGTCCTGCACCTTACATGGAGAAGAACAGTCATTAAAAACTGGGATTGTCCCACTAGAATCACAACATTTCACAGACTGTCCTGCTCTCTCCTACCTGTTCTTGTCACTTTCACCACCTGTGACTGTTGGTTTCTTTAGTTATGGGTTGTCTGAGTCCTGGAATGTTGGGGGCCCTATTTGGGAAAAAATCAGGTACATACAACCAGCTCCTGCGTAAAAATCAGTAGCACCCACGATTAATAATTAGACCTTCCTCCAGCCCCAACATTAAAATAATAGTTTTCCCATTTAATAAATAAACCTATTTCCCTCCCTCCAAACAGCCCCAGCAATAAGTTAATAGTATTTACATTTCATAAATATACCTATTTCCCGCAACCATCATCGCCATTAAATAATTCATAGTCACATTTAATAAAGAGACCTCATTCTCCCCAAACTCACCCTAACATTCGATAGCCCCCAAACCAGCCCATCTTAAATTAATTGTCCCACAATTACACTGCCCCATCATCACCCCACAAACAAAATAGCACCCATTAATTAGCCACCACCTACCTCACACACACTACTTTGCACCATTCCCCTGTGCCATCATATACACTTATTACAACAAGCCCCCTGGGCTATCGCACACACATTACTGTACCCCTTCATCATCACCGCGCTGTGCCCCCTTATGATCACATTGCGCCTTCCATGCTGCTTTTCCCCCCTTCACCTAGCTCCCCTTCATCACACTGTGCCATGCTGCTTCCCGCCCTCACTCCCTTCATCACTGTGCAATGCTGCTTCCCCCCTTCATCAATCTGCCATGCTGCCCTCCCTCCTTCATCACTCTGTGCCATGCTGCACCCCCCCCCCCCTTCATCACCGTGCCATGTTGTTTCCCCCCACCTTTATCACTGTGCCATGCTACCCCCCTCCTCCATTTTTATTGTAACTATTCTGCTCCAAGATCCGCAACATCTGCAGTATCGTCCGGTTAACATCTTGCATGCTCTATTCCCTTGGGGATGGAACGGGGTAGTACAGGACTGTTTGATGCCATAAACCTGGCATAGCTCTCTTATCAACTGCCCTTGAAAGTAGACGCCTTGATTGGTGTGCTCTGGACACCAGTACCTCCTAATGAACTGCTCCTTGATGGCTTAGGCAGCGGATGCCGCAGTCTGATCGCTTGTGGGCAATACCACAGTGAACCTTGTGAAGTGGTCTGTCATCACCAGGGCATATGGATGGCTGTTGATGGACTCACACATCAATTCATAATCTATCCTTAGGATCTCCAGGTGTCGACCGGACACAATGCGCTCGATGTTTTGTGGATTTCGCCGGACCACAGGGCCAGCACTGTCTGCATACCTCTTCCACCATGTCATACAATCCCAATCCAGGCATGAAGAATTGCCTCTGGAGCCAGTGGTACTTCTTGCCTGCACCCAGATGTGCTCCTCGCATGTGGGCATCCACAGTGCAAACACTGTGCATATAAAAAAATATTTTTTGTTGTATATTTTAAACCATGCAAGTTCATATACCACCACCATTAAATAAATACAAAAAAACAATCAACCACCTTATTTGTGGGGTGAATCAAACACCACCCAAATAGATATTGATCATCTTCCTGATTTCCCCTTTTGTAAATGTGCTTACTTGTTATATAGAAAGAACAGGCATATATACATCAATCTCACTACATATCTTGATATTACTTCCGTTGATTCCTTTAATGGGCCTCAAGAATGTTTAGCACAAACAAAAAGGAGGGATATAGAGTACATTACCACTTTTATTATTAAAACAATTTAAAACATGGACAGAAAGCAAACTCCCCATGGAGACAGTAGATCAAATCTTCCTACCAGAAATACCAGTTGGAATCACAAAGCAAAATTTTATGGGGCCCCGACAATGCTGGTGATAAAGCTGGAAAGACTGATGTCCAAAGTCTCTGTTAGGGAGGAACAGGTAGCCCCCAACGCATTTCAAAAATGAACATATTCATGCAGAAACTGACCACAAGGGGGCAAAAATGTCTTTTCGGAGAAGGGGAACTACCCTGATTGTACCAAGCTGGTTAATTCCCCTTCATATGCAGAACCTGACTACTAGGAGGCAAAATGGTCTTTTTACCGAAGGGGAACTAGCCTGCTCATACTGAGCTGGCTAGTTCACCTTTGCCAAAAGGACCAGGTCCTCACGGCGAAGGGGGACTAGTCACAACTATCCGTGTATGTGGATGTCATTGCCTATCGTTACCAATAGAAGACGGCCATGTGATTGCTTCATGTCTCCGCTTTTAGAGCCATGTTGGTGAAGACAACTTCAACGTCTAATAGACAATAATCTTTGGAAACATGTCTGTTAGCTCTTATGACGTGACAGGAAACATCCTTGAGAGCACATAGACTAGTCCCAGCCTTCTAGAAGGGCTGTCATTTAAGCTGATAGGAAATGGCCTGCTCTTTGTGCAAGTTTCTTTTTTGTTAAAATACATTTTACCCCTAGTGGTCAGCACTGGTATGAAACTGAGAGCCAGTCAGATCACTTGAACTTATTCTGCCAAATAACCTTTACTTAGACCCTAGTGGTTATGCCCGGAATAGGAATTGGCATAAGTAAGGGGGGTGTTCTTCCCAGCTTCAGCAATTTAAACTTTTTTGATGGCCTCTCCCCAGTTAGTTTATTATTGAGTTCGGTCCATGAACCTAGATATAGTGGGGACAATGATGTAATACCTCCTAATACTCCAACATGCGGAACTGGGACAAAACCCCTGATTCACGCAAACTCCACCTACAATGTACATAAAACATCCTAGTTTGGATGAAATTCAGCCCATTTTCTTGCATGCCTCAACCCTTTCTGAGCTTGTCATTATGGACTGTCCCACCAACTATCATAGTAGCAAGGGGTGCTATGATAGTTGGTGGGACAGTCCATAATCACAGGTGCTGCACAGCTATGGGACTTGAAGATGGGGCGGCCCATCTCCTCTGTGTGAATTTTTTTACCCATGAGGGGCTCATCGGGCCCTTCCGAAACCTTGCAATGGTGCCCACAAATATCTAGCTACACCCCTGGTGAGGTCCTCCACTCAATCTCATACCTTCCAACCGTCCCGATTTAGGTGGGACAGTCCCGGTTTCAGGGCTCTGTCCCGCGGGTGAAAAATTTGGGAGATATTATATGTTCACTGCTGCTCTGCATGGCAGTGTATGGGGACAGCTCGCACTGGTGAGTATGCCAATGGAGGAGAGTGCAAATGTAGGGAGGTATGCAATCTGCAGGCAACTCCAGAACAGAATCTGATGCAGCAGCTAAAAGACCTTATGTACAGGGATATGGTGCATCTAGTTCATGTAGAGAAGGTGAAACCATATCCAGAGATAATGGTGGAGCTGCTTGAGTGCTCTGATCATTTACTCTTTGCCTGTCTGGCATCTGCACAGCCTGGATGATGAGCAGGAATCCACCTTGGCAATAACAAGCTCTGCAAGCAATTTGTTAAGCTCCTTTACTCTGCAGATAGCAGGGAATAATAAAAAGTGAAAGTTTTATTGTTATCCAAGGCGGCATTGTCAGCCTACACCAGGATCTCAGTAGTCAAGTATCCAAGCACGACAGTCAGGTAAACGGGAGTGCCCGCATCCACCCTCCCAGTGACTGATTTCAAACACGACCGACCAGGGAACTGCAGCCGCTTATGTTCATTGTAGATGGCTAAAGTAAGCCCTGGTGAATGTGGTGATTTTCTACCGAGGGCGCTTCAGACTTCCAACTCATCTCATTTGAATGTGGTGCACAAAAAAAGAGCTTCAGCCAGTGGCTCATCTCATTGTTTATATCCTGCTCCTGTGAGCTATTCATTCCCTTTCTGTGCAATGCACCCAATGCCAACGAGTCTTTTCTGGCACCCAAGAAGGGCTCAAATACATCCGGGACTAAAACCCAGAAGATGAGGTTCTTAGAGCACATTTTGAGCAAACTGTGGATGCCCATCTACCACGTCAAGGTGACCTCTTTTACATGGGTACTAGGACCAACAATTTATAATTTTATAATATGGGACTTACCTCATTTAGTGCCTCTCAACTACAAGGAGTATTGGTAGGAACCAGACTGCTTTGATTAAAAATACCTACAGATGGATGGGGTGGAGTGCTAGGTCAAAAAAGAAGTCAGTCACAACCTTCAAAATATACAGTCATGGGCAAAAGTTTTGGTATTGGATTTCACAAAGTTTGTTGCTTCAGTGTTTTGAAACCTTTTTCAGATGTTGCTATGGTATACTGAAGTCAAATTACAAGCATTTCAGAATTGTCAAAGGTTTTTATTGACAATTACTTTAAGTTTATGCAAAGAGTCAATGTTTGCAGTGATGGCCCATTTTATTGAAGACCTCTGCAATTCGCCCTGGCATGCGGTCAATCAACTTCTGGGCCACATACTGACTGATGGCCGCCCATTCTTACCTAATCAATGCTTGGAGTTTGTCAGAATTTGTGGGTTTTTGTTTTTCCACCCATCTCTTGAGGATTCACCACAAGTTCTCAATGGGATTAAGGTCTTGGGGGTTTCCTGAGCTCACCGAGGAGAGTTGCACTGACATCGCTATATGTATTGCCACTTCTACATTTGGGGTCAGTGTTTTCTAGATCCACATAGTGGTTGATCCTGTGTTTATCTTCTTATGTTGGATCTAGTCTTCCCCACTTTACACTTTAAAGAAGTTCATTAAGGTGTACACACTACGATATGCATAGGTGTGCTCCCTAATTACTGTGTATATTATGGTCAGATAAATTGGGTCCATAGGTTAAGTGCTCGATTGGTGCATGCATGTTGTTCTGTATATTTAGACTATTTGAACAATTTAATTGTATTTCTAACTTGCAAAACACTATGTTAATGGGATGTCTTGGAAACATATACAGATTTGATGTTGGCGGGTAATTGATCCGACAATCAAGGGTTATATCTGATAGGATACGATTGTATGGTGTTTTAAGGAGAAACGTTTTATTAATAATGATATATTAAACCACATTGTTCAAAATGAAAATGTAACCCTTTCTGGCTGAAATGGATTGTGATGTAACAATATGAAGCTGCAATAAGGTAATTATTCAATCAGGTATATTGCCAAAATATCACACTCATCATGTATATTAATAAGTGTAATAATTAATTAGTGTTTTCATATCTTCTGTACGAAATATATAAAAAATTGCTTTTTAATTTGGTGTTGATAGCCAATACACATCTGCCCTGCCAATTTATGTTATCCTATAAGAACCTGTATTTTGAGCCTGTAGCCACCCCTCCTGACGAAACGCGTTGAGGGTTTGGCTCAGAGCAAGCGGTAATTAAATTGTTTGTATACTATTGTATGCTATTAACAATGTGTGAAACCGAGTTTTCAGAAAAATACAGCCTTGGACTGCAACATGCCTGCATACATGTGATATTTCATACGTGTGCAATCTCTAATCTCTTTTTATAATAGAATGTTTGAATGATTTTACACTACGGAAGTGCCCCCTTATTATATTGATTTTTAGATTAATTAGCCAGTTCAAAAAAATTACTATGTTCCAGTCCTATAAAAACCTGTTAACTTATAATAACACAAGTTGCTGTACATTTAGTAATTTTAAAGGAGCAACAATTTACAGAAGTAGTTCGGACTTGTATAAAATAGAGAAAACAAGTACTTTACAAATTACCTCTAAGATTTACTACATCTTTTAAAAAGAAAAGGGTAGAGGTGTTGCCCATAGCAACCAGATACAAGTTATCATTTTCTAGAATGTGCTATATAAACAATATATAGAATCTGATTGGTTGTCATGGGCAACATCTCCACTTTTCCGTTTTAGAAGCTTTAATAAATCTACCCCCCAAGAGTGTTTACCTGCTGCGCAGTTAGCTGTATCCGTCACTGGGTGATCACAGCAGTGTCAGAATCCTACTCAATAAAATATAGGCTCAGGTGCGACTGGTTGGTTTAAACAATATTCGTGGTTTTAATATCAGTTGGTAACTCAATAATTGCCATTTGTGTTATAGAGATCAGGACGATATAGTAGGAACCAATGATTTCTATACATTTTCCGCAGATTAACTTTTTGGGGTGATTCATGAAGTGCGGACAGAGACCAATGGTTTTAGTGCATTGGTACCCTTTAAGTCACATTGCAGTCTTTACAGTGTTATTCTATAGGTAGCCCGGTAAGAGTTGACTTGGTGCAAGAGCCACTGCAGGTTGACTCCAGGTACACTTTCCACAGGTGTCATGGCAGGAAGAGTATAGCAGTTTCACTAAATCTGACCACCAGCAGTGTCCTATTGGATTAAATTTAATCAAATTTAATTCAACTTAGAAGAGAATCAACTATAGCTCTTCAGAATAACAATTAACACGAAAATGCAATGATATACATATATGATAACTTATAGAACAACAAATCGCAGTATGAATTACTATAAATTAGTTTGTTATCCAAAAACGTGCAACCCAACTCCTAAGGGCCTCATCCATTAAGGCATGCAAAGCAAACAAAAAAGGAGTAAATTTACTCCTGGACAAACCATGTTACAATGCAAGGGATGCAAATTAATTTATTATTTTGCATGTAAGAAAAATACTGGCTGCTTTTTCATGTAGCACACAAATACTTGCTCAATTTTTACACCGAAATTTAAAGTTGATAGAGAACATGCCCTACCCCAACAATAAATTTGTCCCCACATTTTAAATTTACCTCCCCCTCCAGTGAAACATGGTTTTGCCAAGGTGCAAATTTACTCCTTTGTCCTTTGCTTTGCATGTTTTAATGACTCAGGCCCTGAATGTCTGTTTTAGCTTGTCATGAATTTTCACAGGGATTACGATTTTCCCCTACTAAATACATGCAGTTTTTCTTTGCTGATGTCTGAGAAGATTATGGTCATTAGTGAAACACTTTCCACATTGAGAACAGGAAAAAGGTTTCACTCCTGTGTGAATTCTCTGGTGTCTTATAAGATGAAAGTCATTAGTGAAACACCTTCCACATTCAGAACAGGAAAAAGGTTTCACTCCTGTGTGAATTCTCTGGTGTCTTATAAGATGTGGGTTAGTAGCAAAAGACTTCCCACATTCACTACAGGAAAATGGTTTTTCCCCAGTGTGGACCTTAATGTGGCTATAAAGCTGCGACCTAGATGTAAAACGCTTCCCACATTCTGTGCATACAGCTGGCTTCTCTCCTGTGTGAATTCTCATATGAACAAGAAGAATCGCACTAGTGAGAAAAGATTTCCCACATTCAGAGCAGAAGTATAATCTCTCTCTTGTATGTGTCCTCAGATGTTTAACAAGGTGTTTTTTGCTACTAAAAACTTTCCCACATTCAGAACATGACCATTTTCCTTGTCCTGTGTGAATCGTTTGATGACTGCTAAGATATTTTCTAGAAGTACACCACTTTCCACACTCATAACATTCAACTGACTTATTTTCTTTTTCTGCTAAATGTTTCTCTAAAGCTCCTTCAGACTTAATATAACATTTCTCCTCAGAGAGGCGTTTTGACCTTCTTCTTGTTGTTTGACCTCCAGATAAACATTCATTGTGAGAATTTTTAACCATTTCCCTGAAATGATAAGGCGTGGATGACACACAATTTTCTGCTCTCGATTCTGGTTCCTCGGAGATGAATCTCTTAATGTATATGACAGAATGGTTTGCCCCAGGGACCACTTTGTACGAAAAAAGGGCCTGTGGGAGATTTTCTCCTTGATGTGGATTTAATATTTTTGTATTTTTCTCCACAGTTTTCCCTTGGGTACTCTGGTATATGGGATTCTTGTTAAGTTCAAGGACAGAGTCTGACGCACTTGAGGAAATATGATGTCTTTCAGGATAGTTTTTCTTTGTGGATCCATCCGATAGAAATAAATGGGCTGTAGGTAAAAACAATAATTAGTGTAACATTATGTGTTTGTTTGCTGTAGTTTGTTTTCAACAGATCACTGACATACTTGAAAGTCCATCGCAAGACACGGATTTGCTAAACTAGTAGCTGAAAAAATACATAGCTCCACCGGGGTGGTGGCTCAGTGGTTAGTATTACTGCCTCACAGCGCTGAGGTCATGAGTTTAAGCTTGTATCTTTGCCTGCTCCTTGCCATATTTTTCACAGCTATTCTTGCTACTAGGCCATGCCCCCTAGGTATTGTGTTAGAAGAGAATTATTACCAAACTATACATTTGTCAGGAGAGTTTTGGGAAAATATAAAGGGAAGACAATCACTGCAACCACTCCTGAATGGCAAGTTTTGGAAGCTGTCTTACTAGAACGATAATAGAATCTCTGTAAAATCTTATAACAATGATAATTTATACTGTATTGTTTACATTAGACAAATAGAAAAGGTGAAAAAAAAAGATAGGATTAGAGCAGAGGAACAGTAAAATAAATAGGTGTAGCTTGATGATGGCATTCATATCATCAAGTGGGTGGGGCAAAACATATGATGAGGCTAATTTCATCTTAACACTCCTGTCCATTCAGAGTTTACTGGGGTGGGAGGGGCTTGAAGACACAATTTGCATAATCACAGCACATCCCCGCCCACCTTACAGACAGACCAGCACCTTTGTGGTAGAATGATCTGCTCTCACACAAATTCAGGAGAGTCCCAGAAAATGGGCAACTATGGATTAGATTCCACTTTAGGAGTCAAAGGGACAAATTCAATTATAAAAAAAATCAGCGCGGTGTCGCGGCCGTGCAATTTTACCATTTATACAGTAAAAAAAGAGAAGCTTTTTTAAATACTTTTTTGCTCGCACCCCACAAAGATGAGTGATATTTCTGTCAAAAAAAATTGCGCCTGTTTCGGAGACAACTTGCACAGATTTTTTTAGAATTGAATCTCCCCCAAAGATGTGTACTACACGAGCATGTTTAATGTAAATGTTGCATCATACCTGTTTGTGAGCCCAGATAATTTTCTTTTTCCTTACAAGACTCCTGGCCCGACAACTCATTATGGGGTTCTGATCTGTATGAAGCTATGTTAATAAAAAAAAAAAATATTTTTTTTTAGAAAATAAAAACATATCATGCCTCATGCAATTCACATCAAAAAAATCAGGCGCATATAAAAATACCAAAATCTAATGCATCTGACTCCCAAAAATGTCTCAACCATAATTAAGTATTGTAGCATTTTAGGGAATTTAGCTTGTAATCTCCAATAGGGCAGGGATGGAGCTGAATGACAAATATTCTCTGCTGTGTAATATGATATATGATGGTGCTATATACAGTAAATAAAAAATAATAATAAGTAATAATACAGTTCAATGATGCACACATTCTAATTATGTGTTCCAGCGGAAGACAAAACAAAACCCTTTATCGGGTAATATTTACGCTTATAACAATGAAAACTTTTTTTCTGACCTGAAATATAGTAATCAGGTGAATTCCCCAGATAAATGATCACCATAATGTTCTCTACTTATCATAGTCACATGTAACACTTATTGTAGAAAAGACATCCAGTCCATACTTAAATCCTGTGGTAAGGGATTCCACAGCTTAACCACCCTTACAGTAAAGAACCCTTTCCAATTCACCATCTTTCATTCACAATTGAACACACTTATGTCCACTGTATGGTCCTGGGCACGAAAAGTTAAACAAATCTTTGTATCTATACTTCTTCTTTCAATCACATCTAGGTTAATCAAACCTAGTGGCTTCTAACCTGTCTTGAGAACTGAATGATTCCATACCCTGTATTGGTTAGTAAGTTGTCCGGCTTCAAGATGTGATCTAACTAGTGACCTTAATATTGCTTAGTTTAGTTTTTGAAATTGAGCAACTTTCCTTTTTGTTTTGTTTGTTTTGTATCACGGGCATTTATTCCCCTTTTTATGCATCACTGGATTTTAAATCTTTTTATTGAAGGTTTACAACAAACGGGAAGAGAAACATTATCAACACAAATGGTTACAAGTTGTGCAGTTTTGAAGAAAAAATAAAACTTGCAAGTCATTTTTTTTTTTTACCATTTACATATGATTGTAACAACTATAAATGAGTTACGGTCTACCAGTATTCCTTGTCATCTCTCTTTTCCCCAAATATATTCCTTTAGCATGTTGCCTTTTTTTTTATAAACTCCAATAAGGAATGAAAATAATTACAATATTTAAAATATAAACATCCATTATGTAAAACATACAGACCGAGATATCGAAAACTTACTTCTGCCACAAATTATGTACACAAGCGTTAAGCCATTAAGCTGTAATATATGCTATACGGGTCTGACCACAAGTCACATCATATGTTTGGCTTTATCAATACATTTGCAATAAATACAACATAGTGGGACATAAACATGGTCTGCCAGTATACAATGTACAAGAGTTGTCCGGGTTCATACCTTTACAGATACTGTACCAAGTGGGAATGCTGGGAGAGTTGGGGCGATGTCAAGTACATTTTGATTAGTGTAGGAACTGGACAGATCATGTAGGACTGACACAGTTGGCCTGATTGACATAGAGTATGTGTATAAAAGTATTTGGCCACACCTGTTAATTTTTGAATTTAGGTGTTTGAATCAGACCCGTTGCCAGAGGTGTATATAATCAAGCACCTAGCCACGCAGTCTCCATTTGCAAGCATTTATGTTACAAATTGGGTCGTTCTGAAGAGCTCAGTGACTTCAAGTGTGGTACTGTGATAGGATGCCACCTTTGCAATAAGACGGTTCCTGAAATTTCATCCCTCCTGGATATTCCACTGTCAACTGTAACTGATATTATTAGAACGTGGAAGCGTTTAGGAACAATGGCAACTCAGCCACGAAGTGGAAAACCACATAAAATCACGGAGTGGGGTCAGCGAGCTCTAAGGCGCATGGCGTGTAAAAGTCACCAATGATCTGCTGATTCTATAGCTGAAGAGTTCCCAACTTCCAGGGTCATTAATGTAAGCACAAAACTGTGCAACGGGAGCTTAAAGGAATGGCCGAGCAGCTGCATGCAAGCCTCACCAAGACCAATGCCGAGAGCCGGATGGAGTGGTGTAAGGTACACCGACACTGGACTGTGGAGCAGTGTAAATGTGGTCTGTGGAGTAATGAATCACGCTTCTCTGTCTGGCAGTCAGATGGGTGAGTCTGGGTTTGGCGGATGCCAGGAGAACGTTACCTGCCTGACTGCATTATGCCAACTGTGAAGTTTGGTGGAGGAGGGATAATGGTATGGGGCTGTTTTTCAGGGTTTGGGCTAGGCCCCTTATCTCCAGTGAAGGGCAATCTTAATGCTTCAGCATACCAAGTCATTTTGGACAATGTTATGCTTCCAACTTTGTGGCAACAGTTTGGGGAAGGCCCTTTTCTATCCCATCATGACTGTGCCCCAGTACACAGAGCAAGGACTACAAATACATGGTTTGATGAGTTCGGTGTGGAAGAACATGACTGGCCCGCACAGAGCCCTGACCTCAACCCCATAAAACACCTTTGGGATGAACTGGAACGGAGATTGCGAGAAGCCTTCTAGTCCAGCATCAGTGCCTGACCTTATAATTGCTCTACAGAATGAATGGGTACAAATTCCCACAGAAACACTCCAACATCTTGTGGAAGCCTTCCAAGAAGAGTGGAAACTGTTATTGCTGCAAAAGGAGGACCAGCTCTATATTAAAGTATATGTATTTGAATACAATGTCATTACAGTCCCTGTTGGTGTAATGGTCAAGCGTCTGAATACTTTTATCCATATAGTGTATAATGTACAATATGTTACCACTGTCCATAACGACAGCATAGGAGCATATTCAATTGTTTAGAATCCCCGCGGCTTTAAAACTATTACCGGTATTACGGTAATAGTAAGCTGGATTTCAGGGAGCTGCTAGCTGAAATCCAGCGAGAAAAGTACCGTAATACCGGTATTTGCGCACTATTACCATCATTACGGTAATAGTGCGCTCGCCACGAGATTTTTGGTGTTTTCGCCAACAATTGAATTTGCCCCATAGAGTTCCGTGGATCTTTATGGCACTCATTTCAACCAAGTTATTTTCTGTTTCCAAATAAAACGCAACTTGAGGAAATGTTTACGTGACAGAGTCCTAATAGTTTTGTTACAGTACAAGCTGGATCAGACAAGGCACATGGAAAGTATAAACCATGTTAACGATACCGACTAGGAATGGGTTAGTATATTACATGTCCTACGATTTACTAAGTGATAGGAGTGAATGAATGATAGTGAGAACTATCCCATGTGGTACATACAAAACAGTCATTGTACAGTATTACTGACTTGTGCTGGAGATTGTTGGAGTATTTCTCTGCTGGGGGCTCTTCATAAAAGGCTTTTCTCCTCGCTCAATCGCTGATACAAGTGAAGGTTTCACACTGATCAATCCTGTATAACAACAACAATTACACAGAATGATATTATACACAGGTAAGACATGGTCTGCAGGATAAATAATACCTTTTACATCATGTTCCAGAAAGAGCGGAATATTCCCAGGTGAGAGGCTTCCTATAATGTGGGTGAGATTTCCTTACCTAGAAATTTCAGAGTATGGTAATTCTCCATCATCACCTCCCGGTAAGTCTCCTTCTGTTCTGCAGTTACACAGTCCCACTCCTCCTCAGAGAAGTAAATGGCAACCTCATCAAACTGACATTGTTCCTAGAAAAGTACAGTAAATAGTTTCTTAAAACAATATGATAGATGGATGGATGGTTAGGAGAGACATTGGATAGACAGATATAGATACCCTTGTTCAGTTCAAATGTATCAATAACTCTGATTGGCTAGCTTGCCATCCAATCAATGTTATTGATGTTTTCACACTGGCTGCTAGACAAAAAGGTACTTCGCCCCCAGGCACCAGTTTGCACTTGCTGTTTTGTGCCCCTATGCTGAAGAAGGACCTTGCTTACACCTCCTGGATTTTGCCCAATTGCTTGAAAGTGACCTCCCTGGGGTGAAACAGCAGAACTGCAGGCGGCAGCCATCTTGGCCAAAAAGAGAGAGAGGAGAGTTGTACAGAAATAGGAAGCAGAAAGTTTAGTAAGAGGTCAGCAGCAAATAGCTATAAGACATTTTCTTCTAGCTGGGGCATTTATATTTTAAAGAGACTGTAACATCAAAACAATTCTTAATAATTGTGCTAAACACAGAGGAATGTAAATACTAGACCAGAGTGGGACTACAGGGGTGACTGTTCACTCTGCAGAGCAGAGTGGAGGCATCTTCTGAGGTGTGACAGGTGCCATGCGTTGGATCGAGTCCAGGGAGGCTACAGTGGCATAGCCAGGTCCCTTCCCAAATTTTGCTACGGGGCCTGCCTATGTCTGTTCCCCGCCTGGTGCTAGGCATGCCATACCTTGCTCCCGATTCTCACACCTATTCCTTGCCAGTAAGCAATGCCCCCTAGTTATTGTATTCTGAGAGGATTGTTACCCATCAATAAATTTAACAGGGGAGTTTTGTGAAAAAATAAAGGGTTTATTGGGAAGAGAAGACAATTAATGACACCTCTCTGTTCTGGAAGCTAACTTACTAGTAGGCAAAAGCATAAAACAATAATATTTTATACATTCATTAGACAAATACATACATCAAATAAAAAATAGCATTAGAGCATACTTGCCTATTGTTCATGCCTTAGAGCAGTGCTTCCTAAACCCAGTCCTCAGGGACCCCTAACAGTGCAGATTTTCAATATCTCTTTGTTGGAGCACAGGTGTATTTATTACTGACTGACACATTTTGAAAGATCCACAGGTGGTATAATTATTTCACTTTTGTCCTGGAAAACCTGCACTGTTAGGGGTATCTGTTAGGGTTATCTGAGGACTGGGTTTGGGAAACACTGCCTTAGAGAGGAGGTAAATGAAAAGAAGTGGGTGTAGCTAGATGACGCTATTCGTGCCATCAAGTAATATTGGGCAAGGTGTATGATGACGCCATTTTCATCACGACACTCCTGCCCACGAAGTCTTTACTGGGATGGGAGGGGCCTGAAAATAATTTGCATAATCACAAAACATCCTGCCCACCTTGCAGGCAGTTAAGCATCCTAGCAGTAGAACTTCCTGCTCTCACCCCAATTGGTAGGAACAATGGATTAGAGGTAATTTTAGGATTCAAAGACATTATTTTTTATTTGATTTTACATTAGACAAGCATGGTTAATGTAAATCTTGCATCATACCTGTTTGTGAGCCCAGCCAACTTTCTTCTTTGTAACAAGACGCCTGTTCTGACAACTCATTATGAAGTTCTGTTCTGTATGAGACTATGTAGATTTAATACAAAAAAAGAGTAAATTAAAATATATAACAATTACCATCATTTAATCCACATCACAAATCATATGCATATATAAAATTCCAAGCCTTAAGGTATCTGATTCCAGGAATGTATCAACCATTATTATTTATAATCATTATTATTTATTTATGAGTATTACTTAAAACTTTGCAGCATTTTCAGGAGTCAAAGCAATTCTCTTAATATTAAATGGAACAATATTACTGATAAAACAAACTTGTTATTGAGGTCAACAATCCGACATCCCACTAATTGCATACCTCTAAAGTACATGCATATCACCAACTACATGCATACCACCAATACATGCATACCTCTAGTACATACATACCTCCCAGAAACTAAGTCCTAACTACCCCGTCCCCTTTAACAGCCTAGTTATGGACTTTATCAAGAAGAGTCATCTAGCCCTATCTCATTGTATCTATAGGAGTAGATAAAATGAATGGTCGCCCAATATACTGGAGAATTGACTAAAAAAAACGGCCATTTTCTTGGAGATTAATGGTCATCGAAGTCTATTACTTTGTCTTCGCAAAAATGGCCGCTTCCACGCACGGAGACAAATACATATACCTTTTTTCCTGTCTGTAACAGAAGCGGTTATTTCAGTGTCGGAGACAGATAAGAGCCCAAGTTCAGCAGCTGTAATAAGCCTTTTCTGGTACTTTACCAAATACCAAGACATAGAGCAGCATTAATAACGCCAAAACTTACATTTGTCTTAATAGGGTCAGCGGTGGTGACATTGGGAATAACATTATAAACCACTTTATATTCAATGCGCTTTATAGCGATCTAGCTACAGTCATTGCAGTGATGTTTCACACCATTCATGTACATTGTTCTGTGTATACAACAATCAATCTGAATGCAGACAATGAATACATGTATTATGTAGATAATCACACATTCATCATCTGCACTACATCAGTCATCAACGTTCCAAACTCTCATCACTTTCATTCAGGGCCATCTCTTACATTGGGCACAATGGGCAGGCGCACAGGGGCCCTGCGGGCAAAGGGGCCCGTCCGAGGCAGTGCTGAAAAAAAAAATCCTGCAAAAAAAAGAAAATACTTACCTTGCGGTCACATCAGCTGGCGATCCGGCTCCCTCCCTGGTCCCCTCTTCCGTGCTGTGCTCACAGTGAATGTTGGGCGTGATGTCACGCCCAACATTCACTGCAAGCACAGCATGGAGGAGCACAGAACAGAGAGACTCAGCACAGAAAAAAGAAGAGAAGGGGATCGGACTTAGGATAAGTTAAGGGGGCCCCTATATATATATATATATATCTACTATATAAATGCCTAGTGGCGTGTGTGAAAAAAAAAAAAACAAGCTGCAGCGCCACCTGCTGGGCAGAGTTATACACTGACCTATATATTTCTTGAAGGAGAAGTGACAGTTGGGAGTGGTTGGTGGTTGCCGGGGGTGACAGTGGGGAGTGATTGGTGGTTGCCGGGGGTGACAGTGGGGAGTTTTTAACACCTTAAGTAGCTTGATTTGACTAGAATGCATGAGTATCATGCACGGGTTAACTTGTATGTATATATATATATATATATATATATGTGTAAAAAAAAGTGATTATATATATATATGTTTAGGGGCCCTGGTGCACTGCATTGCCTGGGGGCCCATAATGTAGTTAAGGTGGCCCTGCTCTCATTTATAGTTTATAGCAGAATTTGGGTGTTATTTTGTATCTAGCTTATGATGCTTGCACTGGAAATGTATGTAGTGATGGGGAAAATCGGGCATAGTTTAAACAACCCTTTTATGCATTTTATTAATAGTACTAAAATGCTGTTTTCCCTCAAACTTATTAGAGGAGCAAAATACCAGCGGTCCCTGGGTAAAGAAAAAGGTGCCCAAATATGAATGAGGTGTGTGGTTTATATGTGTGTGTATTATTTCTATTAAAATGTGCACATGTAAAACAAACGTTTTTAACAAGCTAAATCTTTGCACTACATAAGTAATATTATTTGTAACACCCGTAACACAGCCATCACCAATTCCAGACATTTAACAGCGTACAATCCAGCAGGTAAAGGGTTAATAGGCTGGCCTCCAGCAGACACAGGGTTAACACAGCCAGCACAGTTCTCCTCTAAGAGGGACTTGTGAGTTTCTTTAAAACACCAAGGACACAAAAGGTTTTCAGCTTAAACTAAAAACTTTTGCAGAAAGGGATTATAACAATCACTTAAACATGCAGTCAGAGAATAAAAAGGATAAATATAAGAGTAACTTACATGGCTGGATCAATCAATGTTGTTTTGTTAATGTAGATATATCTCATCCCTTAGGTTGTCCCCAAGTATATGAAGAAAGCAAATCTCACAGACACCTTTATTCTCTCCCTCTGGGAGTCAGATTTCTACAGACTTCCCATCCTCATTAAGGATGCAGGGAGGAGCTGACTTATATGGAGACAGGTTTACAATAGGGCATAAATGTCTGTGGTAGATATAAAATATATGACATAACATTATTACCATACTACAATCACACATCAGAGTATATTCATGTTGTGTGGAATGATTCCTGATGAATACATATTAAACGTAGGGGTCATTTTTACCTTATACATCAGGGTCATGTCATGACCCTTATTAGGAGTCATAAACCATCTACTTTACACAGGATTATATTACATCACTGTTATATGTTAAATAGTATCTTGGTCTTTTCATTATGAGCCACTATAGCAATATCCCAATACCTTCTGCTTAATTAATGTGTATTACACACACATTGATAGTGATCAAGTATTAAGTAACATGTATATTTATTAGGTTCAAGTTGCTCTAAAATCAATAGATATTCCTGTCACTTTTGATTGTTTTGTACCATTATGCACTTTACTCATTGAACTGTGAGTATTAATATAATGTACATACATTGGTACCTTTGAAATTATACGCTGAAAATACTGACCAGGAACAATATCTGTGTGGATTTTATTTTAATAAGGTTGAAGGTCCAATTAAGTTGTGTATTGAGAACTTCCTGCCCCACAGACAGCGTGCTTCAAAGGTGTCCGTAGAAGCTGGAGCACTGAGGCACAGATGTAAACACAGTCTGCGTATTGGGATTCAACCCCTCCCTAACCCTCTGCAAGGGAAAACATTTTTTTATTTTGTTAACATGGACAGATGTTCATCATCAACATTTATGTATATAGCGCCAGCAAATTCCGTAGCGCTTTAGAATTGGTAAACAGATGTTTTTCAATTTTGTCCTCAGATTAAACGTAAAATGTAATCAAATAAGCTGTGATTTACAACATACACTACTGAATAGCCTTGATAACAAGGATTAACCTTAACTATTGTGTTGGTAAGACCTGTTGTATTTATTATACTGAGCATGTGCTTTATACAACTGTCATATTGGGGTTGTCCTGCACCTCCATAGTTATCATAAATAGCCATTATCACCTCTATGCAGATGAAACACAAATCTACCTCTCCTCCCCCGACCTCTCTCCTTCTCCCATGTTCCCAACTGTCTCAATGTCATCTCCACATGGATGTCATAACGCTACCTAAAGCTCAACATGCCCAAACAGAGCTCAGCATCATCTTTCCCCCTCCAAGTGTCACTTCCCCTCCTCTAGTCTCCCTCATGGGTGACAACATCACACTCTCCCCAGTTTAATTACTTACAGAGCACGCCCAAGATGTCCACCTCACTTACTACACACTCCTGAACCTTTCTGTAAAACAGCTTACATTGAACACATGGTACGAAATCACCCAAAATACTTCATGCATCTATCTGCACTGAATTAATCTCTGCCTCTTTCACTGAAGATTCCTTCAGATCTTCATGTCCTGTGCATTGGAAAGCAATGTACTGTGGTTCGGTTTCCATCATATAACTCTCCTTTCTTGTATTAATAAACTAATATACAATATCCCCATTTTCTGTATTTCTGGGTAAAGAATACTGTACATTTAAAAACTCAGGACTAATTCTAATTCATGTTGTCTTTACCCTTGTGAGGAATTTCCATTTCAAAGGATTCTCATACGTCTCCCCTAAGAATGGACTTTAACAGGTGTCTCCAAGCCGGCTTTGTTGTGGACTAATTGTTCAACAACAGCATAGGAAACTCCCTCTGTTTATGCTTCCTGGTTCAATATATATCCTTATGGAGAAGAAAACAAAAGAGCAGACACCTTTAGAATGTAAGCTCTTAGGGGCAGGGTCCTCTCACCTATGTCTCATGTCTGCCCATTCTCTATCGTCCTCTCTGTTTTGTCTTATGCGGAGTTGTTTTTGTATGCCATGAGATTTGTTCTACTAAATGCATCCATACATTTTTTATTCTGCTTATCTGTACCCATTTTTCTTATCTGTATGTACCTATGTAATTTTGTTGTATGTTCCAGCCCCCTATGTTCGGCGCTGCTGAAGCCTTGTGGCACCTTATAAATAAAAGAAAATAATAACACCACAAAAACCTACATAAATCAGACTCTGCCATCACTCCCATTCTTGGATCACACACAGAGCCTGATTTATCAAGGCACACATATAAATCGGTTCTGGGCACTCCCAAATTCAACAAGGAAGGGGTCTGAAGATACGTGTGCTGATGAATTGGGGTGTAGGTCTGCTGTGCTGTACTACATAAGACCCTGCAGGATACGTCCAATATGGATTATAAATTCACAAAAATAAAGCACAGAAAAAATAATAATATTGAATTAATGTCACCTGTTAATAATATAAACATTAATGATAAAACAGTAAAATAAAAAAAGAAAAAGTGCTTTTTTTTTTTCCCCCATGATATACATATATCAGGATGTTCTTAATGTCTACTGGACATAAAATACATTTTAACAGTTGCAAACACATGTTAGAGCATGCATAAGGGACTGTCATCACTACTGATCAGGATTTGGAGCTGGAGCAAGAGATACGGCAGAAAAACAAGTAACCTTGCGACGACCAGAGCTTGATTCGGACATGACGCTTGAGTTTGGCACACTTTTACTGTAAATCGACTATGGTCAAAGGCTCCTTCCCCGTCCTGTTCCCTTCCTGAAGACATAGGCTGTAGAAAGTGTTCTTTGTGTACAAAGACGGAGCAGACAGGGCTGCGAGTACTTGTGTAAGGTCCTATTCTGGGTATGTGCGGAGTGATTTTTTGTACGAGACGCTCGAAAAAAAATCAGTAAATACGTGGCTTGACGAATCAGCCCTACAGACTTCATAGAACAATTATACCATCCCCTCTCCTATCACTTACTACAGTCTGACCTTAACCTCATTTATGACCCAATGTACTCCTACACCACCAGCTTCATTCTTATACTCCCTCCACCAGATGCTGCAGTTCCTTCAATCCCTTGACATTTTTAAAGAAAAAAAACCCATAAAAGTTGTAAACCTCATATCACCTGTACCCCTCTAAGGCTCTTGCCCTTTTGCTCACCCCCACTTCCAAAGAGGATACAGGTAAAAGTGGTGTCCAAGAGAGGCTCTAGTGTTTGGAAGAACAGTGCTGTGAATTTTCCCTATTTTCCCTATCCCAGAGACCCCTCATTCCTAACCAATTACCCTGTTATTCACTGCTCAAGATAGGGCTGCAAGGGAGGTGGAGTAGTAATCTGCTTTATATATAAAAAAACAAACCTTGGGGTTGTGGCCTGTCAGCTATAAAGAGTTGCAGCATTTTTACAGAGCTCTGCAGGTTTCTTCTGCAAAATCCACGTACATCAGTGTCCCTCTCATCCCAAACTTCTTATCCTGCATCCCATATACTCCAAAAACACTTTGTGGAGTCGAAATAAGCAAATTGTGCCCGGGATCCCTGACTCTATACAAGCAGTGGGTCTTACTACATGGAACCCAGCCTTCAGACTTGGGGCTAGATTTACTATCAGGCGTGGTTTAGCCATCGCCGGATTTACTAAGGCTAAACCCGCCGTCCAAACGGCCAGAAATGATGTTTCCAAACCCGCCTCTGTATAAAGCGCCATGACGGTTTCAACAATGTTTAACATACAAACAGCCGGAATTACTATTAGGGGGTTTATAAAGCCGCCGGAAAACCGCCATTCAATAGACCAAAATGAAAGCGCTGCTTGTGAGCGGCGAGATTGTTCAAACAGTGTGATGTTTCAGATATTTGGGCAATCAGAACAGAAGGAAAAGGGCCATTTCATCTACAAATTTTTTTACTTTGGGATTGTATATGTTAAAAGGCCAGTGTCTTGTAATTGCAGTGTTGTTTTGGTTTCTTTTTCTCTTGTGTCTTCCCACCATGCAAATTATTTACTGATTTAGTAGAGGTGTGTTATAGCGTACCTTTGTACTTTGGTAAACTAGGTTCAGGTTACTAGAATAATCTGGTTGGATGGCTATGTATGCACCTGAAAAGGGGTCGGATATTATCCTGGCTGGCTGTTTGATACATAATCTAGCAATACATCAACTTACCCCACCGATTATTGCAGTAGACAGTGAAGAAGAAGGGGTCCGTGTCACATCTGGTGATGTGCAGAGCACAGAGGGCGGAAGGGAGATTAGAGACCGTCTAATTGCAAACTACTTTACGTGTAAGTACATAGTATGAAAAACTTTTTTTTCTCAAAAATGTGTTTTATGTGAGTGCAATTTTAGTATTTTATTTTAAATGTTTTGTAAATTGGAACCTTTAAAAACAGGATAGTGTGTACTCCTCATGTGGTAAATATGAACATCCCTGGAATGTGACAGTCAGAGGTCAATGTTTAAGTGAAATTAGTGCATAGTTTTTAAAACAACAGTATACTCTTGTTTAATTAGCAGAAAAGAAACACTGACACCATAGAAATTTAACTGCATTTATTGCAGAACACAATAAATAATAACGTATAATGCTTACGCAAACTTGTGAAAACATGAAGCAATAATAAATATTGCACTAGCGACGCCTTTTTGCAGGCATATCACAATGCTTGGTGCCACTCTCTCCCCTCCCTCGCCCACCCCTGGCGAGCACCTCTCCTTGGTGGAGTACTCTGTACAGATGTGCTAGGCGTACTAGCGGTACTGGTGGTGGCGGAAGACATAGGTGCCGGTAAACGGGCTACAATTTCTGAATGTAGTCGCCCTGCCAGCCGGGTCACATTGGCATTCCCCTCACATACTGTGGAATGTAAGGCCTCCACAGCCCCAGTCATTTGGGCCAGCTGCACATTGGTCTGTTCTAAAGCTGTTGCATCCGCCTCAACTGGGCCGCAATTTGTGACATGTGGCGAGTTTGTCTGTCCATGAACAATGTCTGTTGCTGCTGGAATGCGCCAATAGACAGCGCCATTTCTCTGGCTGGGTCCATAGTTTCAGGTGCAGGTTGGTGGTGTGATGGTTCAGCAGGGCCAGGTGAAACTTCCTGGAGGCCAGACACAGGGGCATCCACTGTTACCAGGGTGATGGTTGTTAGATCCTCTGGCTCAGGGGACATTTCCAGGGACTCCGCCTGAGGTGGCTGGTATGAAGAGGGCCCTGTGTATGAAAAATGACGGTAAGTATATAGTATATAATAAGTTTGTATATTGCATTCTGAACACTGGATAGGAAAGAATATTCTTTAGCAACTACAGATTCTTTCACAATGTTTGCATTCCTGATTTCTAGTCCTATGCTACCTGCTTACGTATGCACTTATTATCCTTTTAATACCCATTATCATTTGGACTGTGTAGTATATGCTGGGTTATTTTGACTAAACTGCATGCTATAAAAAGTGGAGATGTTGCCTATAGCAACCAATCAGATTTTAGCTGTCATTTTGTTGAATGCAATAAATAAAGTAAAGGTATATTCTGATGGGTTTCTATAGGCAACATATCAGTTTAGTAAAATGTAGCCCTAACTTCTCATTGCAAACAATAAAAAGAAAAAAAAAAAAACATTGACAGCAACATTTGCACAGAAAATCAAGTAACTCCATTATTTCTCTCCTAAACAGAAATCACGCACCTGCTTGCTCGTCTGTGCCCGAATCTCTCGCTGAAGGTGGAGGTGTAGGTCTGGTACTGGGACTGAACTGCGGTCCTGGCAATTCTGGATGTATTAGAAAAAGCATACAATGTATTTCCAGAAAAAAACAATTTCCAAATATACTGTTTATTGCACAAATGTGTTTGCAATTTTTTTATTTTTTTTGCTATGAGAAAAAAAAACCCTTTACAAACTATTAGAGTCAAAAATACACTTTGAAAAACAAAAAAAACAAAAAAATAAGAAGAAAAAACGTTTGCAAAGAGAAAAGCAGTTTTAAAAAGAGAAAAGCAGTTGTTAAAAGAGAAAAGCAGTTTTAAAAAGAGAAAAGCAGTTTTAAAAAACTTTTAGGGTTAAAAAACCAAATAACTCACCAACTACTTGGCCAAAAGAGGGCGAATCTGTGTCCTGCACATTTATGCCCTCTACAATTTCTGCCGGCATTATCTGGCGCAGCTCCTCCTCGTACGTGGTGTACTCCATACGAAGTGGGGGGCCACCACCCGTGCGCCTTGTCGACCTCCTTTCCTGGGCCATCTTCTCTTTAAGCCTCCTCTTAATATCAGAGAAGCGCTTGCGGCAGTGCGCCACTGTCCGCTTCAGTGGGCCCACCGCGTTCACGGCCTCACAGACTCTCCCCCACAGTTGGTGACGCCGCCTTAGAGGAGTCCGGGCTGCCAGGTTCCCTAGGATGACCTCGTAGCAGGGAATGATGTTGTGCACCAACACACAATTCTCATCATGTGAGAAGCGCACATTCCTCCCTGTCTTGGTCTTCCTGCCCTGTCCTGTCTCCTCAACCTCTCCCTCTCCCTCCTCTGACCCCTCAACCTCCATCTCCCTCTCCTCAGCCTGTTCTCCCCTCCTATCTCTGGACATTTTTACCCAGAAGACAGAAAAACACAAAACACTGAAGGACTTACAAACACAAAGAACAAACTACACTACCTACAGACACACTCTCCACACAGTCACACACAAGTAACACAGACAAAGGACAAGTCAAATACAAAAAATACAAGACAGAAAATAAATGAGAAAATAAATGTACAAAACAGGAAAAAACCACAGGACTACTCACACTTCAATCAGATATCGCTCCACCAATCCACCAAACTCCAACTTTCACCAACTATCAGCAAACCACTATCCTCCAAACTCCTCTCACAAAACTCCTCTAAACCCTATCAGAGAAAAAAGTGTCAGGCCAGTGGTTTATATAGGGCTTGTGATGTCAAATCTCCTGAGTTTGAAAATAGCCAATAGTAACAGGCCAGGAGACAGGTGTAATTTTCAAAAAACCGCCTTTACACAAAAGCGCTGTCATTTAAAGCAAAAGCGCCATGTTCTATTCAAAGCCGCCGGCGGCTTTGAGCATTACATCCCGCCGTTACATCGCCGGCGGCTTCAAATTGAAGCTGAAATGCGCCCATTAGTAAATCCGGCTGTTTGCAATGCAAACACGCCGGAAAACCGCCGCGATGCATGGCGGCTTGAAGCCGCCATGCAACACGCCTGTTAGTAAATCTAGCCCTTGGTCTCCGACTGACAGGAAGCAATCCTCAGCATCTGACCACCTCTCTCCTGTTTCTGCGGCTTCTAAGTGAAACAGGAGATACCCTGGTGGAGCACGTGGAGCTCCCTGTCCGCCTCCATGTGGGACTCACCTGGTAGTGAGGGGCGCATAGTCATCGCAGTGAAAACTGGCGGTCGGAAGCTAACTAAGCGCCCTCACTGCTAATGACAGGACTCACCTAGTTGTTGGAGCGACACAATTAATAGATGGTGCATACCACATGCGGTGGTCCGTCCTTAACACTGCCCATTCCCCCTAGTCAGGCCCCTGTCCTCCGATGGTGTGTCCCTGTATTCCCCATTGGCACCAGAATGAGACAGCTTACGCTGTCACTAGAGCTGCCACCCTCGCTGTTTAAGGGTCTCCGGAGTCCGTCCTACCTCCTGTTGGTAGCACTGCAATTCATATCAGGACTCCATATTGCCCTGGCCCCTCCTAATCAATGCCACAGACACCTATATGGCGTCCTTTCCTCTGACTGCTTCCAGGGATATTCTGAGCGGCACATCACTCTTGTAAGCCTGTATTTGGCCCTACCTTCACCTACTGCAGAACCTGACCTCCTGCACATCAAGGAGCCTTCCTGGATCCATCCAGCAGCACTTCAGGTACAGTTACATACCTCCATTCAGGTACAGTTACATACCTCCATTCAGGTACAGTTACATACCTCCATTCTATTCCCGACAGACTACCCCTAGTCTCGATACCTCTTTGCCTGTGGGATTCTGCTCCCCCACTCCTAGGCATTCCCCTAGCTATTATCGGTCCCTTTACGTAGGTGCTTTTTGTCTTTTATTCACATTTAACCACTTTGTCCATTTCTAAGGACTTTCTAATACACCACTCAAGCTAAATCTAAAATATGTGCTAACTCCATGATCACAAATCATTTTACAGGCAGAGGGCCCACCATGTACTCTGACCCAGGGACACTGAGCCTCCACATGATGTCATTTTCTGCCTTCTTAGATTCAAGGACAAAGGACACATAATCAACGCAGTTTGGGTTAAGCCACACTTTCTCTATGACAACGTCAAATTGCAATTCTACCAAGACCTTGCCTCGGTGACCACAGTCAAGAGACATGAACTGAGAGATCGGACGAAGGCTCAACGTGACAAAGGGATACACTATAGACGGGGCTTCCGCTATAAGCTTGTCGACATCGGTGGACAGACCGTCTTCATTACAGATCCGAGGGAGGACAAAGACCTGCTCACATAATTACAGGAATCCAGATGTACCTCGCATACCGCAGACCGCTCCGAAGGAAACCTGATTATGTTGGTCATGGTGACAATCTTTTGTCTCTTATCTGGGTTGCAGTTCTGTTTTTGTTTGAACTTTTTTGTTAGGATTTACTGCATTTGACTTTATCATGTAACTACAAACTGGCTCTCTCTGTCAACCGCTACATACAGTCACGACAGTAAACATTCTAGGACCCCTGCCCCTCCTTCTCCTACTGTTCTCTCTAATCTCTATTACCCAGCCTATTTCAAGTGACAGTTCACAAATGCACTTCAAAAAGTGCACAGGGCTTTGCTTCTGGCAGATGGAGACTTCAATGCACTGTTGGATCAGGATCCTGACAGGTCTCCTAATACTCACAATCCTTTTTCCCAAAGCGATAGTAATAAACACTTGAAAGAGTCAGGCCTTTTCGGCACACACTAACTCATGGTCTGATCACTCTGCAGTTGCTTCGCTGTTTAGTATACTGGAGGGTGGACAGATCTCCTTGGCGACTCAACGAGAAACTTCTAAAAATTCCATAATTTCAATCGAAGATTACAGAGTGCCTTACAGACAACTTTGCCAACAATCTTGAAGAGGACTCATGCTCCCCGCTGGTGTGGGAAACTCACAAACATTTTATTTATCAAACCTCACAGCTAACTTACAGCATCTTGAAAGCTTTCATAAGCAACACCCTTCCAATAAGAATTATTGCAAACTTGTGTCAAATAGAAGTGAACTTAACAATTTACTGGCTGAAAAGACAGACAAATCTCTTCATTAGCTCAACCAAAGATTTTATGAAGAAAGCAATAAAGTGGATGCCTTACTCACCAATAATCTCAAGGCCAGTAGATCCTCTCAAGCAATTCAATCCATCAGAGATTCCACCAGTACTCTCCAATATGACCCATTCACCACAAACAACTTATTCAAGACATATATGAAACACTTTATAACATTCATACACAGCCCCCACACAAAGATGACACGTTTTTGGGCAGCTAGACAATCTCTCCTCGAGTAGGCTCCCCACGATCGCCCTTTCTTCCACAAACTAAATAGTGGCATTACTGATGAAGAAATTGAGAAAGCCATTAAATCCAAGAAGCCATCCAAAGCACCAATACCCAACGAGTACTCCATGTGCCACTACAAAACCTTCCCACATCACTTAATCCCCCATTTGCGCTCAATCTTTAACCAGATGGCGAGTCCTTCAACTGGATACTACCAAAGCCAACACAATAGTTATCCACAAACCAGGAAAAGACCCTTCTCTAGTTCTTATTACCACCCGATATCTCTTTTGAACACAGACTTTAAAATTTTGGGCTAATAGGATGAACCCACTGCTCCCTACATTGATGCACCCGAAACAGGTGGTCTTCGCCCCATCCAGGCAAGTACTTGACCATACTGGACGCACCATTGCCATAATCCACCTTATAATAAAACGAAAATTCAGTCTCTTGTGCTTGCCCTGGATGCGGTGAAAGCCTTTGTCAGGGTCACATGGTCATATATGGCTCTAATCCTTAAACGTTTCAGTGGCAAATTTCTCAAAGCCATTAGTGCACTCTATCGCAAACCTTCAACCTCGGTCCTCACTAATGGCCTGATTTCCAACCCCTTTTAGCTAATAGCACAAGACAGGACTGCCCTCTCTCTCTCTCTAGAATTAGACATAACCCTGATATCTCCGGAGTCTTCACCACTAAATCTGAATACATAATTGCCCAATTTGCGAATTATGTCCTTCTCACCCTTACTAATCCACTGATTTCACTCCGCCAATCTCTTTAAAGAATTATCTTACTTTGAGGACTTCCAATGAATGATTGACTCACTCAAGTATCTTGAGGCCAATTTTCCTCTGATTATTTTGTAAATTGAACAGGATATCCTCCACTGGAAGATATATATTAATCTCATTGATAGGTAGGGTTACTGTAATCAAGATGAATGTCTTGCCTAAAATTCTCTATCTGTTCCAGACACTGCTTGTACCGCCTCAGACAACAGCCACCCTCCAAACCACTTGTCACAAATGTATTTGGAGCTGTAAAAAATCTAGACTAAAGAGAGATCTGCTGGCCAGAACTTCTGGCAGTCTTGGGTTTGCCTTTTTTTCCGCAGATATTATAATACCGCCTACTTGAGTCCATTGTTGGCCTGGCACACCAAACCACTTAGTAAATGTTTGGCCGAGTTGGAAAATTAACTGATAGGCACAAGTTCACTGGAGTTTATACCCTGGCTTACTAAACTGCTTAGGCCACTCTCTGCTTGCTCTGTTCCCACCGTAAAGCTTACTCTTTCCACCTGGGACTCGGTAAATAGAGGTCTCCTCCTGTCTAGTTACCATTCGCCGCTCACTCCCATCTGGGTTCACCCCGTCTTTGCTTCAGGTCAACATGTTGGCGTGGCTCTGTAGTGAAGGGCTGCAGGGATTACACACTTCCACCACATTGTGATTGAATTCGGCCCAAAGTCATTCACAGACATCATTGAAAAAAAACAAATACACAATACAAAATCTATCATTTCCTTCAAATACGCCATTTTGTTCAGACTTCATTTAAAGCCACGCCTAAATTATAGCTTTCTCCATTTAAACGCACATGTACATACAGTTCCGACTATAAAGGAGTCATCTCCTTCCATTATCACTCAGTCCTAGCACCTCAACAAACACCACCTGACACTCATGGGTCAGAATGAGGGACTGACCTGGGGTCCTCCCTTGAGGAGGAGAGGTGGGACAATATTGACGCTAGAATTTCCAAATGTCCTATTAGCGTTGCCGTTAAATAAAATTCTATAAGATTCTTATGAAATGTTATATGGTCCCTGATAAAATCTACCTGGGCGCTTCCGCATTGTGCTGAAGAGAATGTGGTCAGACGGGTAGCTTTACACATATCTGGTGGTCCTGTTCAAGCATCGCACCCTTCTGAGATGAAATAACAGCCCTTATTGTAAATGTCACTGGGCTCACACTTCCACTGTCCATTGTCAATCTGCTCCCTTGTACCCCTGTTACACAAGTGAAGTTATAAATCGCATTTGGTTCACCTCCAAAATAGAGAACATCACCAGCCTCCAGAATAACAGTCGGTGGCTTTCACAAGGTTTGGGACCCGTCGTATACATGTTAGACACCTCCCTTCTACGTCTCTCCTAATCCCACCTCCCTCACACTGTGTCTGTTATTCCCCCAGACACTCCTCCCACCCCCAACCATCCTGCCCCTTCCCCACCACGTGGTACTTTACAGTTTTTATGTATTACATGCTTCTTGAATTTTACTTGTCACTCACTAACATTATGCGCATAATGTTCTTTACTTTAACTGCGTTACCATTGTGACGCCGGTAATAATTATATTTCTATGCATAGATCGTGGTATGTAACACCTGCCTAAAATAAACTAGATAAAGTGAGGCTAAAAAAGCATAAACCTTATATATATATATATATATATATATATATATATGTTTCCCATCATCTGCAGTGCTGTTTGGTTTTATTATGTTTGTTATTGCTATACATTTACCACAGATTAACCTTTTGAGGTAATTTCTATAACCGCTAGCGACTATTCTTTCTGAGGTAGACAATTGCTTTCTCATACCATTGCAATGCACTGTGTCATTTCTTACTTAGTAACATATAGAGCAGTATCTCCATAGTCTTTATTGTGACTGTATTTCTGATGCTCTTCCAGGGTGCGCCAAGCGATGGCTATTGCTCCTACAGGTCCCTCTGCAATGCACGCAGATGGCAGCAGGAAGCGCCATGGAGTGTGGATACCGCAGCACTTGGCTATAGAGGGACCAGTGATTTTAATGCATTGTTTCCCTTTATGTCATACTGCAGCTTTGCAGATTGTATGAGATAGTCCGTTAAGCGTTAGCTTGGTGTGGGAGTCTGTGTCAGGCCTATCAAAATAGTCACTGAGCTCCATTTTCTTGTTTTCATACTTTTCTGTGTGTGTTATAAAATGCTTATCTGATCAAAGGCTGGGCCAATACATCTCCACATATAATGCCAGGGTGGTGTCTCAGATGCTTTCTGCACATGTGTGAGAATATATTCTTTCTCATCAGTAATGGACCAATAGAGAGTCTAAAAATCATGTTCATGCTCTTAAATATAAGTTGATTCCAAGACCCTTTGTTCTCTGATTATAAAGTTGGAATGCAGCCAGACCCTAGCCACAGACTGGACCTGAATGATGAAAGGTGACAGAGTTTATCCTGATGTTTTTCCAGCTTTCGTGTGAAAGGAGGGGTCCTGGAAATTGAGGGTTACTTGAACATATGGAGGTTCAATATTGGAAGCTAAGTATTTGATTTACTTTCACTCTTATATTATGATCATTATAAAATACAGGTAAACTTTTCAATAAATTTTGCATTCGTCAGTCATTAACTCTTTGAAACCCAAAGAACCTCATTCAACCTGGAACAGAGTCATTGAAATTCGCACTTTCCACAGCTGAGTGCGGGCAAATAGCCTGTATGTGCTCGGTACCACGGCAGGAAGAGTCCATCATTTTCACAAAATCTGAACACTAGCAGTATCCTATTGGATTCAATTATTCAAATTTAATTCAACTTAGAAGAGAATCAACTATAGGAGCTTTTATTAATAACAAATAACACAAAATGCAATGATATACATATATAATAACTTGTAGAACAACAAACACAAGCATGAATTGATAAACATTAGTAAGTTATTCCAAAATGTGCAACCAAACTCCTATGGGCCTTATTCACTAAGGCATGCAAAGCAAAAAAAAGGAGTAAATTACTGCTGAAAACAATTTTGGAATGCAAGGGTGTAAATTAGTTTATTATTTTGCACATAAGGAAAATACTGGCTGCTTTTTCATGTATCACGCAAATACTTGATAGCTTTATTTTTACACTGAAATTTAAAGTTGATCTAGGACATGTCCTACTTCAGCTATAAATTTGTTCCCACATTTTAAATTTACCACCCCTCCATTGGAACATTGCCAAGGTGCAAATTTACTCCTTTTTTTGCTTTGCATGTCCTAATGACTCAACCCTGAATGTCTGTTTTAGCTTGTCATGCATTTTCACAGGGATTATGATTTTCCCCTACTAAACACATGCAATTTTTCTTTGCTGATGTCTGAGAAGATTATGGTCATTAGTGAAACACTTTCCACATTGAGAACAGGAAAAGGGTTTCACCCCTGTGTGAATCTTCTGGTGTCTTCTAAGATGAAAGTCATTAGTGAAACACCTCCCACATTCAGAACAGGAAAAAGGTTTCACTCCTGTGTGAATTCTCTGGTGTCTTATAAGATGTGGGTTAGTAGCAAAAGACTTCCCACATTCACTACATGGAAATGGTTTTTCCCCAGTGTGGACCTTAATGTGTCTAGAAAGATGCGACTCGCATGTAAAACGCTTCCCACATTCTGTGCATACAGCTGGTTTCTCTCCTGTGTGAATTCTCATATGAACGAGAAGACTCGCTCTAGCGAGAAAAGATTTCCCACATTCAGAGCAGAAGTATAATTTCTCTCCTGTGTGTGTCCTCAGATGTGAAACAAGGTGTTGTTTGCTACTATAAACTTTCCCACATTCAGGACAAGACCATGTCCTTTGTCCTGTGTGAATCATTTGATGCTTGCTAAGATTTCCTCTAGAAGAAAAACACCTTCCACACTCATAACATTCAAGTGAGTTATTTTCTTTTCCTACAAGATAGTTCTCTAAATCTCCGTCAGACGTAATATAACATTTTTCCTCGGAGAGGCGTTTTGACCTTCTTCTTGTTGTCTGACCTCCAGATATAGATTCTTTGTGAGAATTTTTAACCATTTCCCTGAAATGATAAGGTACGGCTGACACACAATTTTCTGCTCTTGTTTCAGGGTCCTCAGAGATGTATCTCTTAATGTTTATGACAGAATGGTTTGCCCCAGGGACCACTTTGTACGAAAAAAGGGCCTGTGGGAGATTTTCTCCTTGATGTGGATTTAATATTTCTGTATTTTTCTCCACAGATTTCCCTTGGGTACCCTGGTATACGGGATTCTTGTTAAGTTCAAGGACAGAGTCTGACGCACTTGAGGAAATATGATGTCTTTCAGGATAGTTCTTCTTTGTGGATCCATCTGATAGAAATAAATGGGCTGTAGGTAAAAACAATAATTAGTGTAACATTATGTGTCTGTTTGCTGTAGTTTGTTTTCAGCAGCTCGGAAAAAATATTTGTCCACTGACATACTTGAAAGTCCATCGCAAGACACGGATTTGCTACACTAGTAGCTGAAAAAAATATATCTTTGCCTGCTCCTTGCTATATTTTTCACACCTATTCTTGCTACTAGGCCATGCCCCCTAGGTATTGTGTTAGGAGAGAATTATTACCAAACAATATATTTGTCAGGAGAGTTTTGGGAAAATATAAAGGGAAGACAGTTAATGCCACCACTCCTGCATGGCAAGTTTTGGAAGCTGCCTTACTAGAACGATAATAGAATCTAGGTAACAATGATAATCTATACTGTATTGTTTACATTAGACAAAGAGTAAAGATAAAAAAAAGATAAGATTAGAGCAGAGGAACAGTAAAATAAATAGGTGTAGGTTGATGATGGCATTCATATCATCACAGGGGTGCACGGAGGATTGTCGGGGAGGGGGGGGTTTCTCCCCGCCGACCGAAAAAAAAAAAAACACGAGAGAGCTCCGTTTCACCAGCGCTGTCCTATACAGCAGCCACGGCGCTGTCTAAGAAGCGTCTGCGGCAGTGCTGTATACAATACAGCACCGCCGCAGACACTTCTTTGACAGCTCCGCGGCTGCTGTATAGGACAGTGGCCACTTAGTTAGCGCAGGGGGGGTTTCTAGAGACTCAGAAACCCCCCCTGCGTGCGCCACTGCATCAAGTGGGTGGGGAAAACATATGATGATGCTAATTTCATCTTAACGCTCCTGTCCACTCAGAGTTTACTGGGGTGGGAGGGGCTTGAAGACACGAGTTGCATCTTCAGGGCACATACCCGCCCACCTTGCAGACAGACCAGCACCTTTGTGGTAGAATGATCTGCTCTCACACAAATTCAGGGGAGTCCCGGACAAACATGGAGAATGGGCAAATATGGATTAGATTCCATAGGGACATATTCAATTCTAAAAACAAATCAGCGCAGTGTCGCGGCTGCTCATTTTTACTGTTTATACGGTAAAGATATCCGCACTGTTTTGCTCGCACCTCTATGATATTTCTGTCTAAACAAATCCACATGAGGTGTCTCACGCCCATTCCGGAGACACCTTGCGCAGATTTGTTTAGAATTAAATCTTCCCCAAAGAAGTGTATTTTTATATGGCTGTCATAGGTTTTTAAATGACACGAGCATGTTTAATGTATATGTTGCATCATACCTGTTTGTGAGCCCAGAGAATTTTCTTCTTCCTTAATAGACGCCTGGTCCGACAACTCATTATGGAGTTCTGATCTGTATGAAACTATGTAGATATAAAAAAAAAAGTTTTTTTGTTTTTTTTTATAAACTCCAACGAAAATAATTACAATCCATAAAAAAATCCATTATGTAAAACATACATACGAAGATATCGAAAAACTTTTTTCTGCCACAAATCATGTACAGAAGCAGTGAGCCATTAAAATGTAATACATGATGTGATTTGTGGTCAGACCCGTATGACATATCTGTAGCTTTATCAGTACATTAGCAATAATACAACAAAGTGGGGACATAAACATGGTCTGCCAGTATACAATGTACAAGAGTTGTCCGGGTTCATACCCTTACAGATACTGTACCAAGTGGGAATGCTGGGAGAGTTGGGGCGATGTCAAGTACATTTTGATTAGTGTAGGGACTGGAAAGATCATGTAGGACTGACACAGTTGGCCTGATTGACATACAGTATATGTACAATAGTATTTGCCCACACCTGTTAATTATTGAATTGAGGTGTTTCAATCAGACCTATTGCCAGAGGTGTATATAATCAAGCACCTAGCCATGCAGTCTCCATTTGTAAACATTTGTGATACAAAATGGGTCATTCTGAAGAGCTCAGTGACTTCAAGCGTGGTACTGTGATAGGATGCCACCTTTGCAATAAGATGAATCGTGAAATTCCATCCCTGCTGGATATTCCACTGTCAACTGTAAGTTATATTATTAGAAAAAGAGAAGCATTTAGGAACAACAGCAACTCAGCCATGAAGCAGAAGACCACGTAAAATCACAGAGCGGGGTCAACGACTGCTAAGGCACATGGTGCGTAAAAGTCACCAACGCTCTGCTGCTTTCATAACTGAAGAGTACCGAACTTCCACTGGCATTAATGTAAGCACAAAATTGTGCGGAAGGAGCTTAATGTAATGGGTTTCTATGGCTGAGCAACTGCATGCAAGCCTCACATCAGCAAGACCAATGCCATGCATTGGATGGAGTGGTGTAAAGTACACCGACACTGGACTGTGGAGCAATGGAAACGTATTCTGTGTAGTGATGAATCACGCTTCTCTGTCTGGCAGTCAGATGGGCGAGTCCACGTTTGGCGGATACCAGGAGAATGTTACCTGCCTGACTGTATTATGCCAACCGTGAAGTTTGGTGGAGGAGGGATAATGGTATGGGGCTGTTTTTCAGGGTTTGGGCTAAGCCTCTTATCTTACCAGTGAAGGGCAATCTTAATGTTTCAGTATACCAAATAATTTTGGACAATGCTATGCTTCCAACTTTGTGGCAACAGCTTGGGGAAGGCCCTTTTCTATTCCAACATGACTGTGCCCCAGTGCACTAAGCAAAAACTACAAAGACATGGTTTGATGAGCTCCGTGTGGAAGAACATGACTGGCCCGCACTGAGCCCTGACCTCAACCCCATCAAACACCTTTGGGATGAACTGGAACGGAGATTGCAAGAAGCCTTCATGTCCAACATCAGTGCCTGACCTCATAGATGCTCTACAGAATGAATGGACACAAATTCCCACAGAAACACTCCAACATCTTGTGGAAGTCTTCCAAGAAGAGTGGAAGCTGTTATCGCTGCAAAAGGGGGACCAGCGCCATATTAAAGTATATGTATTTGAATACAATGTCATTACAGTCCCTGTTGGTGTAATGGTCCACGTTTGAATACTTCCATCCATATAGTGTATAATGTACAGTATGTTACCACTGTCCATCTCGACAGCATAGAGTTCCGTGGATCTTTATGACACTCTTTTACACCAAGTTGTGTTCACTTTCCAAGTAAAATGCAACTTGGGGAAACGTTTACGTGAGAGAGCCCTAATAGTTTTGTTACAGTACAAGCTGGATCAGACAAGGCACATGGAAAGTATGATCCATTTTACCGCTACCGACTATGAATGGGTTCTTATATTACATGTCCTACGATTTACTAAGCGATAGGAATGAATGCATGATAGTGAGGAATATCCCATGTGGTACATACAAAACAGTCATTGTACAGTATTACTGACTTGTGCTGGAGATTGTTGGAGTATTTCTCTGCTGGGGGCTCTTCATAAAAGGCTTTTCTCCTCGCTCAATCGCCGATACAAGTGGAGGTTTCACACTGATCAATCCTGTATAACAACAACAATTACAGAATGATGTTTTATTTCACAAGTAAGACCTGGTCTGCAGAATATTCCCAGGTGTGAGGCTTCCTATAATGTGGGTGAGATTTTCTTACCTAGAAATGTCAGAGTCTGGTAATTCTCCATCATCACCTCCCGGTAAGTCTCCTTCTGTTCTGCAGTTACACAGTCCCACTCCTCCTCAGAGAAGTAAATGGCAACCTCATCAAACGGACATTGTTCCTAGAAAAGTACAGTAAATGGTCTTTTAAAACAATATGATAGACAGACAAAATCTTATAGCTGGGACATTTATGTTTTAAAGAGACTACAACGCCAAAACAATTTTTAATAATTGTGCCTAGCACAGAGAAATGTAAATACTAGACCAGTGTAGGACTACAGGAGTACCTGGTCACCTCTTCACCGAAGCATCCGCAGAGCAGGGTGGAAGCATCTTCTGAGGCGTGACAGAGGCGCATGTGCCTGATCAAGGCCAGGGAGGCATAGCCATGTCGTTACCCAAATTTTGCTATGGAGCCTGCCAATGTCTGTTCTGCTTGGAGTGCTAGACATGCCATACCCTACTCCTGATTATCACGCATATTCCTTGCCAGTAATCAATGCCCCCTAGTTATTGTATTCTGAGAGGATTGGTACCCATCAATACATTGAATGGGAAAGTTTTGTGAATAAATGAAGGGGTTATTGGGAAGAGAAGACAGTTAATGACACCTCTCCGAAATGTGTTGTTCTGGAAGCTGACTTACTAGTAGGCATAATCATATAACAATAATATCTTATACATTCATTAGACAAATACAAACATCAAATAAAATGTAGGATTGGAGCATAATTTTCACGCCTTAGAAGGGAGGAATATTAATAGAAGATTGTGGCTTGATGACTCTATTCGTGTTATCAAGGGATTGTGGGCTATGACGCTATTTTCATCATGACGCTTCTGCCCACTAAGTGTTTACTGGGGTAACAGGGACTTGAAGATAATTTGCAGAACATCCTGCCCACCTTGCAGGCAGTTAAGCATCCTAGCGGTAGAACTACCTGCTCTCACCCTAAGTGATTGCAACCATGGATTAGAAGCAGTTTTAGGATTCAAAGACTTACATAATTTTATTAGATTTTACATTAGACAAGCATGCTTAATGTAAATGTAACGCCCCCTAGTGGCGTGTTAGTAAAACCTTTACCTCAGTGAATAGAGGAGGGGTCACCTAGAGGGTAAACTAGAAGTTTATAAAAAGTTACATAAACTGGTTACCATGGTGATAACCCAGCCCAGCCTGTGAGACTGAGTGAGAGGAAGGAGGGGCTGTCATTAAGGGGGGAAAAGGAGATAGAGGGATAGAGAGAAGACACAGGAGAGGAGAGATGGTAGCTGGGGACCTGGGAGAGTGGGGTGGAAGCTCCAGGATCCCCCAGCATTGCCTGGAAGTCTGAGCGTGGTGACTGAGCCAGGGCAAGGAATGTGTGCCCTGGATGAGGGGGAGAACTCCATGTCACTATAGAGAACCCAAGAGAGAGGGAGACACTTTGCATGGAAGAGGCCCTGGAGTGAGGGCTGCTACAAGAGACATGGTAGCTGTAGTGTCAGATCCTGAGGCTGAGAGTACACAGAGTGACGTGTCAGAGCACAGGAGACATCATCCCCGCAGAGGAGGGATGAGCTGCAGTTGAGAGTTACACAGAGTGTGTCAGAGCTGCATGGAGGAGAAGCTGCCTGCCTATTAGCATCCATGTGAGTGCCCTTGCAGAGGTGGGTGATCTGCAGTGACGTATCGAGTGTAAGAGACATGTGATTTATGTTCTATAACACCTGGATAACATTAAGAACTGTGCAGGAGGAGTAATGAGATATATTTGCAACCATATTCGTATTGCTCATTAAGAACTGTGCTGGAGAGAGTGAGGAGCTGTATATAGATTTCTTTATTGCTGCAACCACTATGATTATCGTGCTGGAGGAAGAGTGTAAATAAAGAGTTGAGTTTATCATAGAGATGGTCTGGCGCCCAAATTAATGTGACTTCTATTGAACTGCACCAAAGTAACATCACCTGTGTCCCACTAACTACAGAAAAACACCTGCATGTGCAGGGACCCCCTGATCATCTACACCCATGCCCATCAGCTAGCCAGGGCTTGAGAAGGAGGTGCACTGTGTACCCTTTGCACCCCAAAATACACACAGTGACAGGGGGTTACATAAATATTGCTTCATACCAGTTTGTGAGCCCAGCCAATTTTCTTCTTTGTAACAAGACGCCTGGTCCGACAACTCATTATGAAGTTCTGCTCTGTATGAGACTATGTAGATACAAAAAAAATGTAAACCAAAATATATAACAAATACCTTCATATAATCCACATCACAAAATCTGATGCATGTATACAATACAAAACCCTAAAGTATCTTGACTGCAGAAATGGATCAATCAAAACATCTTAAAACTTTGTAGCATGTTCAGATGAGTCAAAGTAATTCTGCTGACCCTAATCTTAAAAGGAACATTATTACTGATAAAACAAACTTGTTATGAGAGTTGGGGCTTCTCCAGTACACTACCTCCCCCTATATAATAGACTAGTTATGGACTTTATCAAGACGAGTCATGTGATCAACATCTATCCCTCTCTTATTCTATCTATAACGGTAGATACAATGAGTGGTCGCCAAAACTATTGGAGAATGAAACTTAAAATAGCGGCCATTTTCTCTGAGATTAGTAGTCATTGAAGTCTATTAGTTTGTTTTCGCAAAAATGGCCGCTTCCACGCACGAAGACAAGTAATACTGTATATTACCTGCCTGTAACAGAATCGGATATTAAAGTGTAGGAGACAGATAAGAGACCTTAGTTAAAAATGTCAAAACTCCTTGTTTTATATAGGAACAGATAGCAGCTGTAATAAGCCTGTTCTGCTACTTTACCAAATGCTAAGACATAGAACAGCATTACTTACGCCAAAGCTTACAATTGTCTTAAGGGTCAGCAATGGCGACATTGAGAATAATATTAGAAACCACTTTATATAAGCGCTTCTTAGGGATCTAACTACAGTCAATGCAGTTATGTTACATACATATCATGTACCTTGTTCTGTGTGTGCAACAATCAATCTGAATGCAGACAATGAATACATGTATTATGTAGATAATCACACATTCATCATCTGTACATCAGTCATCAACGTTCCAAACTCTCATCGCTCTCATGTTAATCTCTGGCACACAATATTACTCTAAACTCAAAATCTGTAAGATAGTTTTAATAATTGAGGGGAAAAAAAACACAAACTTTTATTTAAAAAGTATCATATTTATAGTAGAATATGGTTGTTATTTTGTATCTAGCTTATGATGCTTGCACTGGAAATGTATGTAGTGATGGGGAAAATCGGGCATAGTTTAAATAACGCTCTTATGCATTTTATTAATGGTATTAAATTGCTCTTTGCACTCAAACTTATGAGAGGAAACCTGGCGCAAAATAGCAGCGGTCCAATGGTAAAGAAAAAGGTGCCCAAATATGAATGAGGTGTGTGGTTTATATGTGTGTGTATTATTTCTATTAATATGTGCACATGCAAAATAAACGTTTTTAACAAGCTAAATCTTTCAATTACAAAAGAAATACTGTTTGTAACACCCATAACACAACCATCACCAATTCCAGACATTTAACAACCACGTACAATCCAGCAGGCAAAGGGTTAATAGGCTGGCCTCCAGCAGACACAGGGTTAACATAGCCAGCAACAGTTCTCCTCTAAGAGGGACTTGTGAGTTTCTTTAAAACACCAAGGACACAAAAGGTTTTCAGCTTAAACTAAACATTTATGCAGAAAGGGATTATAACAATCACTTAAACATGCAGTCAGAGAATAAAAATGATAAATATAAGAGTAACTTACATGGCTGGATCAATCAATGTTGTTTTGTTAATGTAGAAGACAAATGATATCTCTCATCCCTTATGTTGTCCCCAAGTATATGAAGAAAGCAAATCTCAGACACCTTTATTCTCTCCCTCTGGGAGTCAGATTTCTACAGACTTCCCATCCTCATTAAGGATGCAGGGAGGAGCTGACTTATATGGAGACAGGTTTACAATAGGACATAATGTCTAGATGGTAGATATAAAATATATGACATAACATTATTACCATACTACAATCACACATCAGAGTATATTCATGTTGTGTGGAATGATTCCTGATGAATACATATTAAACGTAGGGGTCATTTTTACCTTATACATCAGGGTCATGTCATGACCCTTATTAGGAGTAACTCATAAACCATCTACTTTACACAGGATTATATTACATCACTGTTATATGTTAAATAGTATCTTGGTGTTTTCATCATGTAGCTCAATACCTTTCTGCTTTATTTATTTGTATTACACACACAAATGATCAAGTATTAAATCACATGTATATTTTATTATGTTCAAGTTCCTCTAAAATCAATAGATATTCCATTGTCACTTTTGATTGTTTTGTAGCACATACATTGGTAACTTTGAAATTATACACTGAAAACACGGACCAGGAATAATATCTGTGTGGATTTTATTATTTTTTTTTATTATGTGTAAGAAAGTTACTTGGTTGGTCCAAATAAGTTGTTTGTCCAGAACTTCCTGCCCCAGAGACAGCGTGCTTCATAGGTGTCCGTAGAAGCTGGAGCACTGAGCCACAGATGTAGAAGCAGTCTGCGTATTGGGATTCTGGGTAAAGAATACTGTACATTTAAAAACTCAGGACTAATTCTAATTCATGTTGTCTTTACCCTTGGGGGGAACTTCTATTTCAAAGGATTCTCACACCTCACCCATAAGAATGGACTTTAACAAGTGTCTCCAAGCCGGCTTTGTTGTGGACTAATTGTTCAGTAACAGCATAGGAAACTCCCTATGTTTATGCTTCCTGGTTCAATATATATCCTTATGGAGAAGAAAACAAAAGAAATAAAAGACCAGACTTTAGAATGTAAGCTCTTAGGGGCAGGGTCCTCTCACCTATGTCTCATGTCTTCCCATTCTCTATCCTCCTCTCTGTTTTGTCTTATGCAGAGTTGTTTTTGTATGCCATGAGATTAGTTCTACTAACTGCATCCATACATTTATTATTCTGCTTATCTGTACCCACTTTTCTTAACTGTATCTAGCTGCTGCTGAAGTCTTGTGGCGCCTTATAAATAAACGATAATACGAATAACCCCAAAAAATCATATACTACATAAATCAGACTCTGCACATTACTCTGATTTTTGGTTCCTGATCTTAACCACATTTACTTATTTATGACTCTATGTACTCCTACACCTCAAGTTTTATTGTTTTACTTCTTCCACATGCTGCAGTTAAACAACCCGAGAAGGCTGAGGAAAATGGCCAGTCTGAAACCCTCCTATCTCCTGTACCCCTCCAAGGGTCTTACCTCTTGCTCAATCCCACTTCCAAGGAGGACACAGATAAAAGTGGTGCCTAACAGAGGGTGTAGTGCAGGGGTTGGCATCTTATTTCTATCAGTGTGCCGGTTAAAGGCTCGACAAGCCCAGGTGTGCCAGTTTTACATTATATATATATATATATATATATATATATATATATATATATATATATATATGTTAATTGAATCCATACTTGCCAACTCTCCCGGAATGTCCGGGAGACTCCCGCATTTTGCGAGTCTCCCGGACTCCCGGGCGAGTGTGGCAATCTCCCGAATTCTGCCCACTTCACTATGAAGTGCCCACTTCCTAGTGAAGTGGGCAGAATTAGATCCCAAACGCCACGATTCCCGATGAATGACGCGATTTTGGCCGCCCCGTCCCCTCACGCCCCCCTCAACTGGCTGGCTTCCGGAAGGGAGCTGAAGAAAGTAGGTAAGTATGATTTAATCTAATCTGTTATCCCCATCCCTGAGATGGCAATTAAAGAACAAATAGTTTGTTTTAAATAGGCTACCACTGGCAGTAGCAATATTATCCCTGGTGGTAAATCTCTGAAAAAAAAGCCCATACAATTTATTTATTAAAGGAAAATTGTGCTTTCCTGCCACCCTCTATGTGGCGCTGAATACGGTTTTGCACCTGTTCGTCCATTTCACTAAAATAAGAAGAGGAGGAAGTAGAGGTGTGAAAGGAGCAGAAGTGGACGATGAAGGAGAAGAAGCTGTAGTGCAATAGGACGGTGAGTTGAGGGGGCTGAGGGGAGAAAAAAAAGAGGGGGAACAGATGCGATAGGAGGACAGAGGGAAACATCCCCACTAAGGGGGATAGAGAGAGGGACAGGCGCCCATAATGTGGAGACAAAAACACAAACAGTTTGTGCATAGGGGGGCAGAGGCACACAAACACACAGCTTGGGCAGAGGCACACAAACACACAGCTTGGGCACAGGGGGGCAGAGGCACACAAGGGCAGGGAAATATTAAGACATGGAAAGGCTGTGATGGAATGCAGGTGGTAGAGCTAACTTATTTGGAGACGGCTGCCTCTTTGACTGTGTACCACGAGGAAAGCACTCACATTGCTTCTGTCAGGTCCGACCAATAGAGGAAGCTGAAGAGAGGAGCAGAAGCCGGAAGCTAGATGCTTTGATTCCCGAGCTAATGAACACACACACGTACTTGTTCTCCTGGGGAGACCAGTGGTGGATGCATGGAGCTCTCCATGATGTGGCCTGAAAGGCAGGAGTGTCAGTGTAAACGGCTCTGCGTGTCAGGGGTTGCCGATCTCTGGTCTAGTGTTTGGAGGAGCAGAGCTGTGAATTTTCCCTGTGTCCCCCATCCCCAGAGGGGAAAAAAACAAGACTGCTATAATTTGTGACCTTATTGAATCATCAGATCTAGTATGCATTACAAAGACCAGGCTAGATGAAAATGCAGCACCTAACTTGCTTGGAAGCCACAGTCCTAACCAATTACCCTGTGATCCACTGCTCAAGATAGGGTCGCTGTGGAGGTGGACTGGCAATCTACAAAAAAAAACCCCTTAAAGTTGGGGCCCACTCAGTGGTAATAAATTGCTCATTTTTGTGTGTTGCTGCCCAAAGATTTATGGGATTTTTTTTTTTATTATTAAGTCCTGATATCGGCAAAATCTGGGAGATGAGATGCATGGGGTCCCCCCGGGAAATGTCAATATCAGCAGCAGGCTATGCCAGGCAGAGCTGGTGGCACTACAGCAGGGAAACCTGCAGAGTGGGGTCCCTCTTGCCATAGTACCAACCAGCCCTAGGCCGGTCAGCCCAGCAACAAAAAAATGCATGACCCTTCCCCCCTAGGAAATACCAACCCAGCACTGAAAGCACTAGGGTTATTCCCCGCTCTGCAGCACGCAGTCTACTCAGCACTAGAAGCTTGGGACTCCAGTAAATGGATCCCGCCTCCCGGCCGCTGCCACATACACATAAACCCCGGGAATACCACTGGAGGGCGCCAGCCTGTTTAACTGTCAATATCTCTGAACTCCTATTGTGTTTGTCATCCAAACCTACCCTGACCCCTGACTACTCTCAACTAATATTTCAAAGGATATTGCTCCATAAACTACAAAATGTATACCTATAAAGAGGAAATACATGCCCCACCTCAGATCCCAAAGTCTAACACCACACTTCCAACCAGTTCATCCTTGTAACGGACTTACCTGATCCCCGCCGCTCCGTCCAGAAGCCGCACTTCCGCATCCAGGACCACGTGATCGCACCCGGAGGCGGTCACATGACCACAACCCAGAGGCGGGGATTTTGAATCCCCTTCAGCATAAAAACCTCACTCTGGCACTCGCTGAGTGTCAAAGCAACACTTATCTGTTCCTGGCTCCTGTTCTTCGTGGATTGCAGTGTCTTCCAGTTTCCAGTGTCTACCTGTGTGCTGATCTCTGCCTGTTTGACTTCCCTGGTTCTCCTATCCCTGTGTACCGACCCGGCTTGCTAACCATTCTAGTGACCCGTGTACCGAACCTGGCTTGTTGACTCCGAGTTGCCTTCTGATTCTGCCTGACTCCATTCCTGTCTACCGAACCGGCTTGTTTGACTCCGCTATCTACGCTTCACTCCGCTGTACTACATCTTGGGGCGAACCTGGGGACCGCGACCTGCGACTCCTGGCAGCGAAGCCCACCCCGCCTTGCGGCGGTTCTTGGTGAACACCGGGGAGATCGTTAGACTCCGCACCTCAGGTAAGCCAGCGCTAATCAAGATTAGTAATATAGTATCCAGAATCTGTTACAATTCTCAACTGACTTTTTCCTGAATACCTTTCGCCATGACTAAAGGAGCAAAGAAATTCTCAAGTCCTGATCTTTCACGTTTCCTCCATAAACCTATCCACTCAGAAGGAAGGTCCAAGAAACAGAAACTTCCTTCCATTCCCCTTGACTCGGAATCTGAGAAGGTTCCACCCCAACTACCCATAAAGACTTTCAGCTCCTGCTGAAAATGGTAAAGGAAACTTGATCTTCAGTCCACTCGGAAGTGCAGAAGGAAATACAGTCTCTATAAAACTAAATAACATCCATCAGTGATAGAACGGACCAACTGGTAAGAAAGATGGAGGACGTCATTTCCTACCAATAAGAAACAGTGGACCAACTCAACAAAACAGGACGTGCTGTAAATACAGACAACCCAGGAAGATCAAGACAACAGAGCTAGTGTTTTAATCAAAGAAATCTCTGAACCAACCCTCCCTGGATGACTATCTGAAAACATCAGCCACCTTTCTCCAGCCACTCCTGAAGACCACCTACTGCTAGACAGAGCCCACACAGCTCTACACCCTCGCTCCCAAACAAAGTCCCAATCGCGAGATGTAAAGCTTCAATTCGGTGGCGAAGATTGTGGTAGCTTGAACACAGGATTGGCTGGAATTCTAAGAATCACAAGGAACAGGAAAGGACTGAGGACTTTATCCTCATTCCCTGCAGGTCATGTAGATGTGTGGAACACTGAAGCAGGACCTTCAGCCTTATTAGATTGTAAGCTTTAGCAAACCTTTTATCTCAGTGAATATTCCCCATAATCCCAGTGGAGCTCATTGTGGCACGCTCCCTCACTTGGAAAAAAACAAACGTTCCTGGAGTACAGCTACCCACACAGAAATGAAGAGAAACAAGTTGTTTTTAGGTATATGCTATGGTTAATGTGAACTCAGGCAGTTAATCACAACAGGAAAACCAAGCACATTAGCTCTCTATTCTGCTATTTATGGCATATTATTTTTATTTACTTTTTCATTTCATTATCAATTCCATTTTTAGCCTTACTGTGTCATGCATTGTGACAAATATACCCTATTCAGTGCCATTTCTAGTATTCCACATGGATAACAGTGAAAGAAATGTTTAAATTCGCAGGTAGGAGTGACCGGATGGATTTACCCTGCCACCCTTACTCTGGTGCCACCAGTTAAAAACTGTGATCGGATGGGCTTACTCTGCCCACCGGTCTCCTCTTCAGAGTCTTCCACACAGTTTATGTGGATTTCTTTCTGTCCGTCAGTAACCGACTGACCACTCCTAATAGTCTCATCAGACACTCAGTGACTGTTCATGCCAACTGCGCACTAATTGTAGAAGGATAGTGCTGCCACCACCAGGCTCCTTCATTGGCACTTGGAGCCGCTTACTTCTGGGTAGTTGGTATAGCCACTGCGGCGCCTCTTTGCGGATGACTGTCTGGTTCCTCTTGATCGCTTACTATTCTTCAGGACTGCTAAATAGCGGGCAAAGCACTGACGGATAGATATTGGGTTTAGCACATGACTGCCGGGGAACGGATTAGCATGTAAGCTCTTATCTGGTGGTCACAGAATACAGCAGACAATAGGCATCAGGCAGAATCTTGAAAGCAGTGATGGTTTATTGTTCTTGAAGGAACCTTAGACCACTTCACACAAGTTATAGGCCCTGGTGATCATCCAGAAGTACAGATGGAATACAAAATACAGCTCTTTTTATACAGCTTCTAGTCTGAGATATTACTTTCAATGTTTAACATCAGGATGCAATATATTCTCTTCTATTGGCTACAGTACAATTTAAAGCAATCTGTGATCTCCAAAATGACTAACTTTCATTATTCAGATAGTTTCCCTAGCTCTTTAATACACAGGATAATAAGGATAGGAACCCCCTGCAGTGTATTCAGGCTAAAAAGATGTGTTGGTTACTCTCAGATTAATTGCTTATCTAACATGGGATTTACTTTCTTCAAAAACAAGTTGCCTCCAAAATAGCATACTACCTTAGAAATCAATACATGTCCAATTTATAATGATATACAGTACATCGGTGCACTGCACCACTAACAGAAGTACATATTTGAAATATTTTATTTTCTAAGTGATTCAGCCACAGTAGGATTACCAATTGCCCGGTTCTCATGATACAATTCAGGTTTCATTGATTTTTAAACCCTGCCAATTTAAGGTGGTGCTGCCCCAAATTAAATAATTACCTAAAAGTGCAAAATTTGAGACAGAACAAACGGATTGAAAGGAAAGAGGGTAGAGAGAACCCTAAATACATATCGAGCACTTGTATCCCAAATAGAATGAGTATATTTTGGTAAATTTGAAACTAATCCTGATCTAGCCAGATATAGATAATTATCTAGCGTGTGCTTCATATGTAATTAAATAGGAATATGGGCTTTTGGGACAAATACTTTGCAGTGTGCACTACCGTTTATTCTCACTTTTGACATCCTGGTCAGATCATAGAAGTACAAAAGGGCTTCCCCAAAGCTGGCATAAAGGAGAAGGATGAGAATAGATGCAATTCCTCAGCAGTACGTGCCCCTGGAAACGTTAGGCCCTGGGAAAAGATGAATAATAAAGTGAACCACCATTACAATAATACAGGAAAGCATGCATCACTCACACCTGCTACCCCAACTCCCTCTCACAGTCTAATAACACTGTCTTAGCTTATCTGACTTAACCTGGGCTGAAATATTATAGTTATTCAATGTAAAATAAAGCCTTTAAGAGTAATGTCATAAAAACTATGCCAATACAGTTTTAAAGCTCCATGTTCAATTGCTAGAACATCCACCCATAGCAATGAATGAAGACTAAACTAGTAACTGGACAAATTTTAAACACTGGTTGAGTTGCTATTCATTACTGTGGCTCTATGTTTTAAGCTACCATTTAAATTGATTCTATGCCACCGTTACCCTTACTCCAGATTCAGCTTCAGTTATTGCTCTTGGAAAACAAGTGGGAAAAGCTGAAACAGAGTATTACCACACTGTGAAAATTAGTTTTGTCACATGACCACTACAAATCACACTACTCATATTACCACAGTGTAAACCTATTCCTAGCTGGAAACTCACTTTAAAGCTGCTTCTACTTATAATACTTAGTTTTACTAAAGCTGACAACACTTAGACCGAATTAGAGTGTTAAGAGGATGTCAATATACAACAACAGGGATACACTTGTCCATACAGACACCATTGGACAACTCCACCCATGTCTGTGTTTCCCTTAACAAAGATGTCCGCGGCGCAGCCTGCCAGGGGAACAAAGAGACCAATGGTTGGAGTATGCGCAGTAACAGCGGCGCTTGGATCAGCACGCTCAGTTCACCAACACACACAGGTAAACTACATTTCCCGTGATCCTCCATGCTCGGTCAGGTCATAGTTCACGCGACATTATTACGGCTGAGACGGGGCAGAAGGAGTAGAGAAGATTATTCTTAACCAGTGGGTGAGAAATTCTGTCTTCTGTATGTTCCTGGTAATACAATAGGGGTCATCTATTTATCTCCCTAGTGCTGCTGAAGGGTGATGTTGGGGATATTGCATTTGTAGGTGCCCATCACTGGTATATACTCAGTACCTCTTTATGGCTTACTCTAGGTACAGCCATATACAAAGTTGCAAAGGCTTAGCTCCAGTGATACCTGGATTATTGTTTTACTAGGTAACAAGATCTGTAGGTAATATTACAGCCATACAGATTGTGCTAAGCTCTGCAGCTGGACTGCTGTATGAATGTCTGTTGCCTAAATAAAAGATTTTAAAATAAGTTTTTGCACCTTTGCTATGTAATGCAAGTCAGTTTTATTATTTTCCTTCCTTTTGTACAGTAGAAAACACATCCAACATGAAGTGCATTGATTTGGAGGTTGAGGGATGATGTAAGCCATTCTTTATGGTTTGCCTGTGTGTGTATCCTGGTCTATTGTGTTTAGCCACTACATCTCCTCTGGTCCACATCTCCGAGGTCTCGTCAAGCGGTTGAGTTGCTGTACATAGAAGAAATAAAGATCCGAAGGCTTCTATAAAGTGAGAATGGCCATTTATTTAGAAAACAGTTCTCTTATCATTACACATTACTTTCTTATCATCAACATTTATTTATATAGCGCCAGCAAATTCCGTAGCGCTTTACAATTGGGAATAAACATTAATAAAACAATACTGGGTAATACAGACAGACAGAGAGGTAAGAGAACCCTGCTCGCAAGCTTACAATCTATAATCTTATTGGTAAATATATAAGTTTCATATATCTGGAGTACAGACAACCCATTAACTCATGAAGATCTGGCTATGAAGCCTACTTCCACAATAGCAACTATCTGAGTATAAATTATATTAGACGGGAATGCTCTGTTTGTGTTAGATTTATCAAACTTTACAAAAAGGGAAAAGTTGAGGTGTTGCCCATAGCAACCTATCACATACTAGTACATTCTAGAAAATGATCGTTCTGATTGGTTACTGTGGGCAACACCTCAACTTTTCCTTTTTAGAAGATTTGAATAAACCACCCTATGGATTTGTCATTAAATGTTCAGAGTCATGTGGTTTCTCTGGAGTTAATGCTGATTTGGGCAGTTGAGCAGACATATAGTACTAATGTGCGTGCAACAATGAATGCTTTATACCAGTTACATTTACAGATAATACTTGGCTTGTGATTGCCATGAAGCACCAGGTAGAGTGGATTCACGGTTTTAACCTTACGTTGAATGTCTTTATTTTCTGGTTCAGGTCCTTTAGGATTTAATGAGCAATCTAGTGAGCGACGAGCTCTGGGTGAGGGTTGTAGTGGGTGAATGTATGGAGAAATGTTGTGAGAGATACAGTTAAAATAATCTTAATATAATAACATTAATGTAAAAAAAAAAAATGTAATGTGTGTGGATTGGGCAGGATATGTCTGTAACAGGGTGATGATGGACGGGTGTCTAAAATTGGGGTGTGGTGGTGGACAAGGGAACTAAATATGTATTGTCGGTGGTGGATAATGGATGAAGGATAATGAGATGTGCGGAATTAAATGAGGTGACGCAGATACTTGTAGGTGGAGTAGATAGAAGTGATAGGTGGAAGAAGAGTTTGGTGTGAATAAACTATGGCGGGTTATGGAATATGCGGTAAATATTAAGGTATACTGTTTGGAAATAAGGAGTGTGTGACTGTAAGGTGGTAAGAGATGGATGGACTGTGTAAAGGATGTAATGTTAGGAGAAGAGGATGGGTGCAGATGGAGCACTATACTCTAAGATGAGCAGTGTGGTCTAGCGTCCATCTCCTTGTGCACGAACACTAACCATGCTGCACTTAGTAACACCATGGAGTTAGTGGGTATTGTCTGACACAAGATCATCATCTCCACTTTGAGAAGTGACAGATTACCATATTGGTGTTATTATATCATGCTCCGTTTGTACTTGTAAAAAAATCTATATTTAGGTTAAGTAAATAGGTATGAACAACATATGATTTTCAACCACATTTGTCTCTGACAGTGTAGTGAACCCGTTACCTACCTATCATGCCCTTTGTACAAACTGCTTTACCAAGTCAACTCTCTGGTAGAGCAATGACTTTATTGACGTGGAAAAAATAATGTAAATGTGTAGTCCCTAGTTAACTCTTTGGTTCAGCTAGAGACCCTGTCCTGTCAAAATTAGTGTTGGTATTGCTTGGTACTTCTGTTTGATTTAGGATTTGTTTCATCCAAGTTGTTGCTCAGAAAATATGGCAGAACTGCGGAGAGTTTTTTCTGGGGGCGAGGGGTTTGCTGAGAAGATCTGTGATTCGGCGTCAGCAAGTTATTTAAAAAAAAATAAAATAACACACAAAATAGATGCATATTTGTATCACCTCATCTCAGAAATGTGCTTCATGTCTATACCCACAGAGAGCATCTTAAATCCATCAACTCTACCAGGACCAGAGTCCACTCTCGGAGTCCTATAGAATGGATAAGGACAGGAGTCACATGACCGAGAGGATATTAAATCTCACCCTGGAGATCCTCTACCTGCTGACTGGAGAGGTGAGGGGATCTGGGAATGTCACACTGACATCTCTGATATCTCATTCACAACAACAGGGGCCTGCAGACCACTTATAGGGTAGTGACCAATGTATCTGTACGGTATTTAGTAGTATCTGTCTCATCACTTAGGATTATGTACCACTGAAGAAGCTCAGTGAACGAGTGACACCCAGCAGCAGCAGTGGCCATGTGTCGGGAAGATGGAGCAGGACCCAGAGCCCCATCATGGAACCTCCACCTCACTCACTGATACATGAGAGAAACAATGACCAGAGGATTCTAGAACTCACCAACAAGATCATTCAGCTGCTGACTAGAGAGGTGACTGCTGGGAATGGGACATTATACAGTAACACCAGGGGATGTGTCTGGGTGATGACTGTATCATTGTGTGTGTCAGGTTCCTATAAGGTGTCAGGATGTCACTGTCTATTTCTCCACACAGGATATGGACTCTTTGGAAGAAGAGGGCGATTTCTGCAATGAAGCGAAAGTGGAGAATTACCAGCCACTGAAATCATTGGGTAAGAGAAGATTTATCCGTGGTGTAAAGATGATATTGTACATTTTAGTCAATTAAGAAATGTTAATGACCGCTAGCTGAGCATTAGTGTTTATGAGGACAGGTCACCAATCTATACATCCTTGATACATCCTGTAAAAACAACTGGGTGTGTTTCCTACAGATGGATCCAGTAACAGAAGTACACCCAACAGATGTCCTAGTCCTCTTAATGGAAAGCAATGGAAAGTGAAGGAGGAGGAGGACGAAGACGAGGATGACTATGATAGTCCATTAGATTGTGAGGTAGGACAATGGAAGATTTCCACATGGCCATACAACCTGTTCGATAGGTAATGGATCTAAAAGATGTCTTCCACATATTGATAATGATGATCCTTAAGTATAATTGCAGCCTCAATGTATTTTTACCACAGTTTGGGATCACTGTTTTTTCACTAAATCAAGATTTATTTATTTATTTTTTTTGTTTTTGTTTTTTACATACTTTTTTTTATGCTTTTTATGTAGTCTTGTTCATTGGCTGCAGACTTTGATATAGTTTTTTCTTTGCAGCTGCTGAGATATTTTTGTTGTTGTTGTTGTCCTAAAAACTGATTATCATGTGTACGATCACTGACACTAAATAAAGTACTGGGGGAACACGCGGTGTGATTGAAATATTTGTCATCTCTAATTATTTTTTCCTATGTGGTGATATTTAGTGGGACGGTTTGGCAGACGTGAAAGTTGAGCTTGTATCACAGAGTGATGATGCGGAGGAGATGTACGTGAAGGTGAAAGTTGAAAATATCAGCACAGGTGAGTGATCACTAAATAGGAGAACATTGACATATTGACCTTGATCAGTCATTCCAGCAGTCTCTCATTCTACACCCCTCCCTGTCACTACAAACTATGAGGCAAAAGCTTCTAGGGATATCGGACTCTTGATGCAAATAGCCCAGATATATTTTAACCAATCTGATGTAAGGCTGGGTACACACTATGGAAAATTTCTCACAATGAGATATCTGGAACGATTTTACCAACAAATGAAAAACCACATGAGCATGCAGGTTCATGTGTGCACACTTACATGATTTACCTTCAGATCTGTGCTCTTCATCTGTCATAACTATCTGCTGAAAAGATTGTGACTCTAAACTCTGTGAAGAGCTATGGACACTGCCGGTCGTGAGTACGTACACATTTCAGAATTTTCCCAACATCATTCCATCATCGTTCGTGATTTTTAGTTAGTTTATAAAGTAAAGTCAAACGATACGATGTGCTTTGATATGATAAAACATGATCGTGGAAGCGTACACACTAATGCAATATCTGATCAAACGGATGTTTATCGTGTTATTGACATGATAAATGGGTGAAAAACCTGTAGTGTGTACCTAGCAAATGTCTACTTTGCTATGGTCTGTTCTGCTCATGTCTACTATCTGTAACATGTTAATCTATGAATATTTGTATACTCTTTACAGTTTGAATTTCTTTTTAAATTGCATTTAAGTTTTTCATGAGCCCATCACTGGTGTGTTCAAAAATCTCTTTTCTCTGATTTTGCACTTTCGTTTCCTTAATTTTTATACCTCAAATTTACACAGTATTTTGTACTGTTACAGTGCACTTCAATGTTTATTTATTGTGCTACATCAAGTGCTCAGTACAGTAGCTCATGTTTTTGTAATGTAAATGGCACAAAATATTATGTATATAGTATATGTCTAGTCAATTTTGCTTGTTTCATGAGCGATAAGTACAGATCTGTTTTTAACAACTTATTGGTCTGTGTGTGTGATAAATATATATATATTTTTCCATCCTAATGGAACATTGGGGTATAGTATGCAGTTCCAGCAGCTTTACATTTTACTGTTCAAGCTCCTCTTTGCCCCCATTGGCTGCATAGGACTTTTTATAGTTCCCGCCAGAGCTGGGCGCGATGGCTGCCTGCGGTGGATACTGTCAGCTGCCACCACGTCTAGTCGCTTCCGTGGGTTTTCCATATTTTGGAAGGGTCTGATTCTGAGTTTTCGTTTCAGGAGGAAGGAGAAGTGGTGAAGGCTCTGACCTACAGGAGGCAGGGAGTGGATGATTAAGGCTGCGTCGTTTGGTGGACGCTAGAGATTAAGTACAATAGGAAATCAGAGATTGCGGGCAGTCAAGAGGAAACAGATTGTTTCCTTTCCCTCATCCGCTGAGTTGTTTAGTGAAGTGTGGGTTAGACCTGATCATAGGATTCTTCAGTTTGGTCCCTACCGTTCAGCCTGTTGACAGCGCCGAGGGTGTTCACAAAGATCATGGAAGTGATAGTGGCCCATTTCTGATCCAGATCGGTGACAATCGGCAGATCGTCCAGGTAAGGAATGACCAATGCATATTCCTTAGTCTTGCTTCAGGCTCTTGTTCAGGAGCTGACCCAAACTTTAGAAGCTCACAGTTTAATCATCAGTTACAGGAAATTCACCCTGGTCCCTTCCCTGAGGATGATCTGCCTGTTGCTTCTGTTTGACGCAAAGGGTGTTCTTATCAGAGGACAAGATCATCTCTCTACAGGGACTGGTAAAGTCCCGGACAGTTTGCATAGAGTTGTCTGGTCTCCTATGCTTGAAGGTCCTTGGAAAATGGTTTCCACCTTTGAGGCGGTGGAATTTGAGGTTGTTTTAAATCTAACTCATTTCGAAGTGGAACAAATCTTAAAATCTCTTTACCAGACAGATCTTCATACAGTCTCCAAAGGTTCATTTTGTTGTTCCGTTGGTGGCTGAGAAGTGACAACCTCAACAGAGGTTGCCTATTTGCCATCTAGGACTAGACATTGTTGACCACAAATGCCAGATTCTGAGAATGGGGGGCCGTCTTGCTTCATTGACAATTGCAGGGTCTTTGGACTCTTCCAAGCTTTCAATAGATGTGCTGCAATTTATGTCTGTTTTCAATGCTCTAGCTACAGGGTGGCGGTTCTTGAAAGGAACGCCCATCAAGATTCAATCAGATAAGACAATGCCACAATGGTGGCTTTCCTAAATCAATAGATGGGCACCAAGAATGCCCTGCACATGAGAGAGACAAGCAGAATAATGCGATTGCTGGAACCTTCTGGCCATTGTAGTAGCTTTGATCCCAGGGGTAGACATCTGCGTAGCAGATTATCTCAGCAGACAGACCCTTCGCCCTGGGGAATGATCCATTTATCCAGAGGTTTTCCAGCAAATTGTGGATAGGTGGGGGCAATCTGATATCGACATGATGGCATCTCAATTGAACCACAAGGTGGCACGCTTCTGCTCCAGGACAAGGGATCCACAGGCTTTTTTGGTAGACACCATATTGGTTTCTCGGAATTTCTGATTTGCATCTTCCCTCCAGTAGTGATGCTTTCGCCGGTGCTCAATAAGGTAAAAAGAGAGGGCATTCGAGTGATTCTGGTAGTAACGGACTGACCCAGAAGTGCTTGGTTCACAGACATCCTAAGCATGGTAGAGGGCCCATCGTGGCTCATATCTTTATGGCCACACCTGTTAAATCAGGGCCCCTTTATGCACTAGCGTTTACCTTGGCTTTGACTGGCGATGCTGTTGAAGCCATGATTCTTAGAGCTATGGTTGTTGTCCAGACCATGCTCAAGGCTCGGAAGCAGGTTTCGGCTAAGAATTACTACAGGGTTTGAAAGCTTAAAATCTCCTGGTGTGAATTGAAGGGGTTTCCTACCTCTTCTTTTTGGTTGGCCTTGTTACTGTTGTTCCTGCAGGAATGTCTGGATGGGGTTTTAAAACTCAGCTTTTTGTAGTTTCAGTTCTCGGCACACTCTGTTTTCTTTCAGAGAAACCTGTCTCTTTTACCTGAAGTGCAGATCTTCTTGTAGGGAGTAATGCATGTGCAGTCTCCATACAACCTCCCACTAGCTCCGTTGGATCTCAAGCTTGTGCTGACGGCCTTGCAGCATCCTCCTTTCGAACAAACTGATTTGGTGGCATTAAGGTTCTTAACCTGGAAGATTACTTTCCTGTTAAGAGCTAAGAGAGTTTTTAGCCTGTTGCTCTGTCTTGTAGATCTTCCGTGAGGAGAGTGTGTTGCTTAGGACTAAATCTTCCTTTGATCCCAAAGTAGTCTTCAAGTTCCATCTTAATTAGGACATAGTCATTCTGGCCTTAGAGTGGGATAAGTCTTCAGAGCAAGATTGCTCTCCTTGCTCTCTGCACATGGTTATGACTTTGAGGACCTATATACATAGGACCAGAGATTTACTCCGGATGGACGACTTGTTGGTTCTTTACAATGCTCACAAGTGAAGCTGGCCAGCTTATAAGCAAACCATTGCCAGGTGGATTACTTAGATAATTCACCAGGCTTACACTCGGACAGGACAGCCTATCCCTGAAAATGCAAGGTCACATTCCACTAGATATGTTGGGTGCTTCTTGGGCAGCGCGGCATGGAGCCTCGGCTGAGCAGCTGTGCCGGGTGTCGCCTAGTCTTTAATGCACACCATCACAAAGTTTTATAGATACAATACTTTTGCATCCAAAGATGCCAGTTTTGAACATAAGGTGCTGCGCACCGCAACTTCCATTTGGAACAGCTCTGGGATGTCCCCAGTGTTCGTGTGCCTCATTAAAATAACTGAGAAAAGAATTTAACGCAAGTACAAAAATTCCATTTTCTTTAAATTCTGTGGGGACTCTGGATGCCCACCCTTTCCGATCTTTGTACCTTGTTGTTTTTTATTTGTTCACTATTACAACCAATGGGAGTATAGAGGGGATAGAGCTTGAGTTTTTGTTGGAAAATTTAAAGTGCCCAAGCTCCTGTCACTCCACTCTGTACCTCGGTGTTCCTGTGTCCTCCATTAAATTCAGAGAAAAATATTTAATATAAGTACAAAAATCCCATTTTTTTCCCCCTCACAAGAAATTGCAATGGTTCTTAAAATGATGGTTTGACTGTAATTTAAAAAAAAATGTTTACTTTGCTTCAATCGATGAGTCTTTAGAATACACATCCCTTGCAGTACAATCTTTACATTGAAGAGGCTGGGGCACAATGTTTCCTTGTTCACTGAGAGATTCCAAAATATCGCCCACTATGCAGCTTCCTTATTCAGCGTAGTCTCTCCTAGAATTATACTAAATTTAGAAAGTAGATGGCTCCAGTACTCTATCTAAGTATTAACAACTTGAACAGTATGTGGCAGCAACACTACACTTATTGCTTACCTATTCTAGCAAAACAATATAGCAATATGCAGTCTATTTTCATTCTATTTTCTCTATACTTGTGTATGTATAGATAGATAGCTTTCATGATAATGACAAAAACAATAAAGTTTTGTGTTATATATAATCTTAATGTCAGTTGTATTGTGTTACATTAATAAGTGTAATCTCACACACATGACTGTGAATTATTATTAATTGCTCTGGTCACGAGGGCACTTCATGGAAGGGGGGGCGTGATCGTATCTGTGTAAGTAGGATGTTGTACACACGTGAAACACACAGACCCTCTGATAATTGTAGTATCTATTTTTTTTTCTATAGATAAATCCAGTGATATTGGCTCCCCAGACAGATGTACCAGCCCTCTGTATTCAAAATTTTGCAAAGAGGAAGAAAATGACATCCCCGAGCATTATAAGGTGACATTTACTTGGTTATAACTTATTTTATTTTAAAATTCAAATACACAATATAAAACAATGATAACACTTATTCTACAAAGCCACGTCTGTGATATGTGACAAAGACTTGCATCAGTTTTGCAATCTCAACCTCACTTGAGAGGTAGTTGTAATAATGAGGTCTCTCAAAGTGGGTGGTGGTGTTCTCTGTATACAAAGGACAAAGAAAAATGCATAATGGAATTATTGTCTCTAGTTGTCTATTCTGTAATAGACAATAACTTGAGCTGATCTGACATTCAAGAAAAGGTGGGGCAGTACAGTGCAGCTTCCTCACAATATAGGTTTCAGGTTTAGTTCTGACGCTGTCTTCTGTTGATTTGTACAAGTGACACTTTATTTTCCACGTGAATTTGACGTCACTTTTCTCTGGACACAGGGAATTTAATCATTCCAAATGCAGGGAGAGTTTAGGTTGCTTTCCATTCTGGAGAAGGCAGCTTCCTTGTTTTTGTGAAGTAGAAGGATGTACATGATTTTTTTTATCTGTAGGATTTCATAAGGTTCTAGTTTGGCAAATAGTTGTGGCTAGTTTCAGTTTGCAGGCAAGAAATATCGGTATTTATAGTTGGGTTGTCAGAGGATTAATGCAATTTCTTGTAGGTCCCTTCTTTTCTGAACGGTAACAGGAGCCAAGTTATTGAATAGCATTCTAGATGTTTTGAGGTCTTCCACTGATGGTAAATTTCATGTACATGCTGAGGTTCACATCTTTTGTGGTTTGCACTGATGCAACTCGGGGTCTGAATACTCTGTGGCTCTCTGTAACCCTTTCCGGTAGTTTGGTAGAGCCTGAGAATCAAAAAAATCTCTGCAATATATTTTACACAAATAAATTTCGACAGTCTTAACCTTTATTTTCAAGTAGCAGGACACCCTGCTCTCGCCATAAATATAATGCAGGATTTAACACAGAATAATGTATATTACATTCATGGTTCAAATCTGAAAATTGCCCGCCTTTTAAAAACGCATCTTAGATTTAAGATGACAACACGGTGTTGTTTTAAGACCGCGGTCTGTCCGTAAGTATTAAAGGAAGTCTGTAAAGATGATGTAATACAAGCTCTCTAGATGAACAAACATATAACCCTCACTTCAGCATTTAACAGGGATTTACCTGTAGTTTGTATTTGCTGACGTAACAACTGTTTTTATTTATTTTTTTAGGAGGGAGACACAAACATTGTAGAAGTTGATATTGTTTCACAGTCTGAAGATGAGACCGTGGTGAACATTAAAGAGGAGGAAATTGCTGTAGATATCAGTGAAGGTGGGTAACAAGCGCCAAGTACTACCCCTGGTTACCAGCTAACAGGAAATGTATGATAGTCCATAATATCAGGGTGAAACGTTACATCTCCTGTATGAAAGAAGGTAGAGTTCAATAAAAACTAGCCGTCTTTCAGACTTTACTATACTGTTTATATATTTAGCAAACGAAACATTTTGAGACTCTGGAGACTTGTAAACCTCTTTCTTGGCTTCCATGAACTCCTTACCGTCTTGGTGATGTTACTATTTTTACTTTTGGTTGTCCGTGCTCAATGCTGTATTTTTTTTCTTTATTGAAATTTTTCTCATAAAAAAATGATATACATTCTGCCACATTGAATTTTACAAAAGATTTTTCTTTATTAGTTTGCTGGGCATTTAAAGAATTGAGACGATAGTTTCTTCTTCCTACCTAATTGATTAACACCTTTTGCAAATTATCCCCTTTATTTTTTCTTCAGAAGACTCAATTTTCATAAAATAGCATTCGTTTGCTTATACTTCGAGTCACTGCAAAAAATCTACCTAAAATGGCCATTTTTTTTATTGAAATTGCAACAACTAAAAGTAAATGTGTGGGTTTTTGCTTTTGTTTTTTTTTTTTTTGTTTTTTTTAAACTAAACACCACCAATAAATACTTTGCGGATTTTGCTTCGGCATCAACCAACTTTCCAAAACAGTAATTCTACACATAGGGACATATTCAATTAGGTTTTCGGTCCGCAGTAATGCGCATTACCATGAAAACTGCACACTATTGTCGGTAATACGGTACCGTAATAACGCAGATTTTCCTATGCAACCTTATGGGCTGCGCATGAAAATCCACATTATTACGGTATCATGGATTGACTTTGAGGCCCGTGCCGGCGCATTACAGCGGCCTGAAAACCTAATTAAATAATTAAATATGCCCCATAGTGTTTCAGCACTGGAAACGCATAAAGCTTTTTTTTGCTAACTTGCATCATCTTGGTTGAAGCGCATAAAATGCATAGCAGCAATATGGGTATGCCTTGTTGGGATACCATGAACTAGACACACTACTGCATCAATTGAGCGTATTTCCTGAGTTTATTGAAGCCAGGGTGTGGGGGATCTGGGTATTTTAACCCCACCCTCCACTTTGGACTTCTTAACGCTTTCTTTAGTGTATTATTGTCTGGTAAATAACTACAAAGGGGGCACCTTATTTGAAAGAGAGGGCTCTGCTCTTTCAACCAATGGTCCCCCGAGTCACTAGGTGCTAGGATGGGGGAGATCTGTGCATTACAAAACATCACCCACATCCTGGGTTCTCTATAATGTTTTCTGTAGTGTAGGGTGTTATTGTCTGGTGATCACCAAAGACTAACTACTAAGGGACTTGCCTCTTTCAAATAAGGGTGCCCTTGATTTTTTTTTTTTTTTTTTAAGCCAGGTTGGGAAAGATCTGTACCCGTCTCCATCAGGGACTTCTAATTTTCACTCCCCTTTTTCAAACGAGGACACCCCTGAGTTTCCACGTGCCTGATGAAAAAGATTTTAGTGCCCTCATCCCTTTCCCTGGCTTTTCATTATTTATCTGTAGGCGGTGGATGAGGAGGCAGAGCTTAACTTCATCATCATGATGACATCATTAAGCCCCTCCCCTCCACAATTGGCCACCAATAGGAAATAATTGTAGGGGATTTGTAAATTATAATTTAAGTTTCTTTGAACCCCTGTGTGGTACGGACGACTCCCAGTCTTCCTTAGCACTGAAGGGGTTGAATAACAATCTTCATCTACTTTACCTTGTGTATTTGCGTAAATAACACATTTAGAATGTTTAAATGCAAAACTGTTTTATTCTGCTCTTAACAGCTGGATACAGCAGGAATACGGCGGAGATGTATCACGTTTCATCTTCAACATTTGAAATGACGGGTACCGAAACAAACTGTTCCCCCGGAAAATATCTAAGTGGCTCAAATAAAGTTCCAAGTTCTGAGGGGTCAACCAACGAATCAAAATCCTCGAGTTACTCTTATAACTCTGACGGCGGTACACATGGCACAGTTAACACTGGCAATGAAGACTTTATTTGCAGTGAGTGTGGAGAGAGTTTTCCCACAAAACCGCAACTTGCTTCCCACCAGAAAATTCACACAGGTGAGAAGCCTTTTGTTTGTTCGGAATGCGGGAAAGGCTTTACCCGTAATACGATTCTAGTAGAACATATGAGGCTGCACACGGGAGAAAAACCATACGCTTGCTCTGAATGTGGGCAAAGGTTTATCAGCAATGGGCAACGCATTAGACATGAGAGACTTCACACAGGGGAAAAACCTTATGTATGCAACGAATGTGGAAAAGGTTTTACCCGTAACACCATTCTTGTTGAACACAAGAGAATTCACACAGGAGAGAAACCATTTCCCTGTTCTGAGTGTGGAAAGCGGTTTACATCCAACTCTCAGCTCGTTAAGCATATAAAATATCACAGAGGGGAAAAACCTCATGTGTGTTTAGATTGCGGGAAGCGATTTATTAGTAACGGGTTGCTGGTTATACATCAGAGAATTCACACAGGAGAGAAACCGTTTGTATGTCCGGACTGTGGAAAAGCTTTTGCCCGTAATGCTATCCTTCAAGAGCACATGCGGATTCACTCGGGGGAAAAACCATTTGAATGCAAAGAGTGTGGAAAACGGTTTGCTAGTAATTCACATCTGGCTAAACATCAGAAAAACCACAGAGGTGAGAAACCACACGCATGTCCTGATTGTGGGAAAAGGTTCATCTGTAATGCACTTCTTATCATTCATTACAGAAGTCACACTGGTGAGAAGCCATTTGTTTGCAATGAGTGTGGAAAATGTTTTGCCAAGAAAGGAAGCCTTGTTACACACCAGAGAATTCACACCGGGGAAAAACTCTTCATCTGTCCGGATTGTGGGAAAGGCTTCGCTCAGGGCTCAGATCTAGTTGCTCATCGGCGAATTCACACAGGGGAAAAACCCTTTGCCTGCTCTGAATGCGGAAAGCGATTCACCCAAAACTCCCAACTGGCGGTACATCAGAAAAATCACACCGGAGAGAAACCTTACACTTGTTCTGTTTGTGAGAAAAGCTTCACTACAAAGGGAAGTCTCGTTACTCATCAGAGAATTCACACCGGAGAGAATCTTTTCGTTTGTTCCATTTGCGGCAAAGGCTTCACCAGTAACTCGAAGCTTGTTATTCACCAGAGAACTCACACAGGAGAGAAACCGTTTATCTGCTCGGAATGCGGGAAGGGCTTTGTCAGTAACTCTGTCCTTGTTGCTCATAAAAAACTTCATGAGGGGAAGCAATAGTTATTTTCTTTTATTATACTGCAGATGCAAGCAAATTTGCTGAAGGTGGAAATGTCAGTTTGAAAATCAAATAGTTACATTAGGACACTGCTTTTTAGACTGCAAGTTTACTGGTGAAATTCGTCCTGATTAATGGAGAGGCTCAGTTGCCAGAATAGAATTGATTTACATAGGTTAGAAGAGAATGGCAATCTGGGAAGGTCAAAGACCTGAATTGGGAAGTAATTCTGAGATTTATATTGAGCGGACAAGAAAAACAAATGCCCGTATCACAATAACAGAGTATTATTTGAGTAGCCGAGGCTAATGCAAAGTACTCTGGAGCATTGTTGTACTTTTAAACGAGCGTGGAACACATCATTAGTCTCCAACAGAGGTGCTTAAGTATTTAGCTATCTGTAGGACATATTTATTGCGTGTAGTTGGAGCCCATGTCTTCTTTTAATTAATTTTATGAGTGTAGTGTAATGAACTGGTAAGTGGTACCAAGATCCCTGTGTAGAACAGTTTACCGTAGGAGATAATGTGTATTTGTACACATGTCAGTGAATGCAGCTCGTGGCACAGTGGTTAGCATTGTTGCCTTATAGTCCTGGGGTGTCATGAATTCAGTTCCAACCAGGGGGTAAATGTATCAAGCTGAGAGATTTCCGGCGGGCTTGAAAAGTGGAGATGTTGCCTATAGCAACCAATCAGATTCTAACTATCATTTTGTAGAATGTACTAAATAAATGATAGCTAGAATCTGATTGGCTTTTCAAACCCTCCGGAAAACTCTCAGCTTTATACATTTACCCCCAGGGCTTTAACTGTGTGGATATTTTTTTGTTCTCCCCGTGTTTGTGTGACTTTCCTCCGGTTTCCTCCAACAGTCCAAAATTATGCGGATAAGTTAATTGGCTTCTGACAAAAATGGTCCCAATCTCTCTGTGTGTGATAAGGAAGTTAGATTGTAAGCTCCACTGTCACAGGGACTGATATGATTGGCTCTGTAATAATAATAATGCAGTCTTATTTCATGAAGGTGAGGTTGGGTTTAATGATAATACTTGTGTGAAGCATAGTGGGGAGGAAAAACAAGTTTAAGAACCACAGCATTTAGCAAACTCATAATAAAAGGGATTTGTATGTTTCAAATGCGTTAAACCGGAAATTATTTTACTAAAAACATTTTTTTTTTTTTTAAAAAGGCACATATATTAGCTATATTTACTTGTAAAATGTGCTCATATTTCTTCCATTCATTGCTTCTATTATTAATAGTAGAACTAGTAAAACCAGACATACCTATTTTAATTAAATAAATATTCTTATGGAGACAATCTGTTGGTTTGCTTTCTTGAAACCTGTGTATGGATAGGAACGGAATTGTTTGGTTATAACAAGCACAATAAGGTGCATAGATTATCAATTAACAAAAATATGCAAAAAACTACACAGAATATAGTTAATTAAATGAGAACAATAACAAAGTTTAAAAAAACAACAACAGATTTATTACAGCAAGCTCATATATTTTTCAATTTCATTATGATTTAATATTGCAAATATAAACACTTTTGAGAGGATACCTGACAGCAGCAATTGCTGGGATTCACCTGGCTTTTAGAAGTGTGTGGTGTGTATTCAGAGTATTGGAAGTTTAGCAAAGTCTACCTTTTTTTTTTTTTCTTTTTTTTTCTCAGTGCGATATATAATAATGCCCAAAAAAATTATTATTTTTCTCTAATAATTTAGTTTTTCAATGTTGCCCTTAGCAGTCAGTGGGCAGAAATGGAATGTCATGTAGTGGGTTTCTTTGTAAACTACCCATAACATAAAATAAGGGTGTTTGACATGGTGTATACGTGTGCCCTAGCAATATGGCAACAATTTAGGGTGCCCTGTTCTGCTTGTGCTAAACCCTGTCTGTCGGTGTCGGCCTCCCCTTCCAGGGCCGTACCCGGGTACAGTCTGGTTCAATTTAGTACAGTAGTCAACAGCGTTCATTATGAAAGATGTGTTCCCCATCCCCGAAACAGGATGTTCACTTTGGAATTGTTGCAGGAATCCCGACACGAGCTGGGGCGTCATTCTATGCAGTAAGCCATAGGGAAACCAGGGGGGGGTCCTAGTGCCTGGAAACCCCCTCCAAGCATAGGGCACTGTATAATTGAGGTGGCTGGACCCTGCCCCAGCTTCACACGGCTCTGTTTGAAAAGGGAGAGCTACGTGCACCTAACGGTGGTGAACGCAGCATTGCCCATGTATATTATGGGGATAGGAAGAGTTGGAGAGCAGCCAAGCACTGTCTAATATTATAGCCATGCCCCCATGCATGCTGGTCACACCCACTGGCGGTGTAGTGTGGAAACCCCCCTCTACAAATCCTGCATTTGCCCCTGTAAGTGGAGGAAAAAATGGTGTAAGGATGTTTAGTGTGAGTCATTTTTTCTTAGGTTTTAATTTTTTTTTTTACATTAAATCTCTTGTGGATATCAAATTTTATAAAAACAATTAAATTAATCCCTTTGTATCTGGAGGGTTTTTTCTAACTTCATGACCACACTGAAGCTGTCAGTTTTACCAAGATGCTTCTTTGAGTCTCAAAATTATTGAGAGCTCTTTATTTGAGTTAAATGAAATGTTTATATAATGTATTCCTTTAATTTTCGGCAAAAAAAATCACTATAGTTAATCTTAAATTACACCTTTGAAACTGTGTACGGTCTTCTTCTGAACAAGCATGTTCAAGTATCCGCCATTCAGCCTTATCTATGACAGAAGCATAAGAAGTCGGAGTACTAGGCCACTAGCCCACTTCACATCCCTCTTTCCCACTAGGTACCAATTCACAACTGTTCACCCGAATCCTCCAGTGGTAGTGAAATGGTACTAGTTTTAAAAGACCCAAAATGAAAAAAGACTCTCCTCACCCCTTTCATAATCCTGTACATGACTTAAGAGAATGTTCTGAGTCAGAGAGGTCTTATAAACTGCATTATTTGGGAGATTTAACATAGAAACAGAGAATTTGACGGCAGATGAGAACCACTTGGCCCATCTAGTCTGCCCATTGTTTTTATTAACCTATGGTAACCTCAAACCCTATTTGGTCCTTTAATCTTTGTAAGGATATCCTTCTGTCTATCCCAAGCATGTTTAAACTGCTCTACTGTATTAGCCTCTACCACCTCTGATGGGAGCTTATTCCACGTATCCACTACCTTTCCTGTGAAGTAGTTTTTCCTCTGAACCTACTTCCCTCCAGTCTGTGTATGTCCTCGTGTTCTAGTACTTCTCTTCCTTTGAAGAATGTTTCACTTCTGTACCTTGTTCAAACCTTTAATATATATGAAAGTTTCTATCATGTCCCCCCTTTCTCTTCTCTGCTCCAAACTATATATATTAAGACCTTTTAGTCTTTCCGGGTAAGTTTTGTGCTGTAGGCCATGCACCATTTTAGTTGCCCTTCTTTGTACAGTCTCTAATGTATTTATATCCTTCTGGAGATATGACCTCCAGAACTGAACATTTAACATTGTCCTGTTGTTCATGGTAATAGGTTTATTGGCATTTTTCTTATTACCTAATGAAAAGTCACAGCAATGAAGATTTCTGATATCAGCTGACCCTAAAGCGTATATGAGTAATTTAGTAGTTGTGCCAGATCTTGGAATTTTAATTTGGGAATCCAGATATTACAAAAGAAGCTTTTGAGCGAATTAGCATTTTGATTCAAGATATAGCACTATCCCAGTCTACTAAAGGCAATATTCCTGTTCTTTATCTACATTTGCGATGAGAAGTATTACTTTATGAAATGGTCCAATAGTTCTGGTAGTTGTTTGTTCGTTTTTTTCCCTCCATGATTTTTTTATGTAAACCATTAGGAAAAAAAAGATCACATGTATTCCCATTGCCGCAGATGGAGTGGACTATTGTGAAACCTCTACAGACGTATGTGACGAAAATCCCACCTATCTTATTAACTAACCGTCTTTTGTCTGATGTTCACATCTGGATAAAAAAAAAAACAGGAATAAAGATGACCATTTAAGACCTTACTTTTATACACAATTAAAGAGCTGTAGTGTATTACTTCAAAGTATGCAGCATTTCAAAATAGCACGGCGCATATCCAATATCTGTGAAAGCCTCAAGACGATTACAGACGAACCTACTTGGGAAAGGTCCACGTTGATGCTGTCATACTTGCTATGTTCTGTAGCTGTTGTTCTTTTCTTTACGATATAAATGAGCATACTGTAAATTTTGAAATGTATGAACTTTTAAGAAAATCGCTTTCTGAATTAACGTTTCCATAATTGTTGCCACTTGAATTCATCATTGATCAAATTAAATATACTGGTCCAATTCCAGTGAAAGTAATGGGAAAGGATAAACATTTCCAAATGTTGTTGGCAAGATATTGTAAAGAAACTGGTGTTGCCTTTTGTTCAAGTTGTGAAAGATGGGGACCAGGCCATGTATTAAAGGGCATCCCTCTTTTCTACTAGGTGTACTAAGCCATAACTGTTTTGTCTTAGCCCTGTGTTTTCCGCCTCCTCCAAGAAACAAAATCCATGTGTAACATACCGGGAAAGGTTAACCTGTTATTCCACTACACCTTTACCCCTGTCCTGTTACTGCAAGAAATACTTCATGTATAACCATTTAGCCCATTGTTTCAGGATCTACATCCCAAGACACGCCAGAGGTTCCTCCACAAAAGACCAGGTAAGGACCAAGTGACCTCTCCTTCTCCGCTCAATCCCTCTCCCAGTCTCCAGCCTAGTTTCATGTGTACAGGCGGAGGGGGAATCATCGGGAGGGGCGGGGGGGCATGAGAACTGGTAGTAGTTAAAAAGTTTCAGCCCCAGAGAAGCAGGGTTCAGCTTTGTGAGTCTTCTTTCAACAAGCGTGGACTAGCTCTTCACATCGGGCTGTTATACTTGGGCACAATTGTGGACTATTTTCTACTGGTCAAAGTGCACACAGGTATCCAGAGTGAGCCTGATCCAACCAGAGAGACCTTGTAGCCTGTTGCCAGCACATGTTCGTGGCAGAAGAGGTTGGACCCTAAGAAATGCAGTTAGGAAAAAGCTTCATGCCAGACTTGAACAGGGGCCAAAGTCCATGGAGGAGGAGCACAAATGGGCGGTAATATTACTTGGTTGTCTGTATATTTATGTTTCTCTGATGTTAAGGTTAACTATGGTTATTTAGTGTATTAGTTGTGCCTGATTCTATGAACCTCTGCGTCTGACATTCAGTGAGGAGCAGCGCAGAGAGGACTAAGAAAGAAGAGAGAAGAAAAGAAAAGCTAATAGAAAGGTAAGTAAAAATTGGGAATAAAGCAGAAAGCAAACTATGAGGAAAAAGGAGGGGGGAGAGAGGCACAGTATGAGGAAAAAGGAGGGGAGAGGCACAGTTTGGGCGCTACTGAATGTGGGGGTGAGTTTGGGGAGAATGAGGTCTCTTTATTAAATGTGTCTATGAATTATTTCATGGCAGTGACGGTTGCAGGAAATAGGTATATATCTGAAATGTAAATACTATTTATTGCTGGGGCTGTTTGTAGGGAGGGAAATAGGTTTATTTATTAAATGTGAATACTATTATTTTAATGTTGGGGCTGGAGGAAGGCATAATTATTAATCGTGGGTGGTATTGATTTAACGCTGGGGCTGGCTGTAATTTTCTAAATGTACCCATTTTTTTTTTTTTCAAATAGGGCCCCCAACATTCCAGGATCCAGACAAGCTGCAACTAAAGAAATCTGCAGCACAGGTGGTGAAAGTGAGAAGAACAGGTAGGAGAGAGCAGCAGAGTCTGTGAAATATTGTGATTCCAGTGGGACAATCCCAATTTTTGGTGACCGTTCAATGGTGTACACAACAATGCAGGTTTTTTGTCTGTAGGAGGGTGGCCTGGCAACGCCCAATGATGCATAGCCACGCCCCCAATTATATGAACACACCAATTAGCAATTTTGCACTGCCGCAATTTTTTTTACATTCTCAACTATAAGGGGGCCCCATGAAATTGTTGTACCGGGGCCCTGAATTCCTCTTGGCAGCCCTGACCATATTAGCCGGCATGGTGCGCAGCCGAACAACAATGCAATATCTGGTGGCACCTCACGGCTAATTGAATCTGCCCCAAGGAGTCTTGATCCTTACACTGGGAGATGTACAGTTCCATGTGGACAGAAATCATAAAGTAACCGCAAGATAACTATACTAACATTTTCTGGTTGCATACAGTGTTGACGAAGAGAGGAGATATCTTTCATATATTCAGGTCATGCCCAATACAGTCTTTGTGGTATGATGTATTTAATCTGCTAGTGGTTATCTCAGGGCACCTGGTCCATCCTTCACCAGAGTTGGCCCTTTTGTACCACTACACACCCTCAATCCCACAATGGAACAGCTAAGTATTGGGCCAGGTGCTCATAGCAATCAGGGCTGCAATTGCTCAAACATGGAAACAACCACTCCCTCCAGCTCTGCCAAAGATTATCACAAAAATAAACAATTTTGAAATGGAAACCTGAGGTATACCATACTCTACATCAGATATCTCTCATACTTGCCAACTCTCCCGGAATGTCCGGGAGACTCCCGGGCGAGTGTGGCAATCTCCCGAATTCTGCCCACTTCACTAGGAAGTGCCCCACTTCCTAGTGAAGTGGGCAGAATTCGATCCCAAACACTGCGATTCCCGGTGAATCGCGGCGTTTGGCCCCGCCCCCCGCTGGCAAATGACGCCATAGGGGCGGGGCCAAAATGATGCCATTTTGGTCGTCACGCCCCCCTCCACTGGCTGGCTCCTGGAAGGGAGCTGAAGAAAATCGGCAGGTATGATATCTCTCCACTAGTGAAATGGCGCACTTGCCATATCTATATGACCGAGGGAGCTCAGATGAGAACCCCACAATTAAGCATTAATGACACCCCCCCCCCCCCCCCCCCCGAGTTCCTAGACATTAGAAAGCCAAGAGTGCTCCGAAGTATTGTTCGGATGTAGGGTACATGAGCATACTACAAAAAGAATGGTGTACTGTTAGGACCATACTAAGCCATTATAGTGCTGATTACATGTATATGCCAAATTTCGTGTCCATCTGTCGGCATTTTCATGTCGGCAGGATAAGTATCGGGATTTCTTCCAGCGGAAATACGGCTACCACTGCACAGAAACAAATGTTTTCACTTAATAACATGAGTATAACAGCGCCCCTATAGAGCAGATTGTCCTGGAAATGGTGAACTACCCAGAAAGCAGGAGCTTTGAAAACTAGCTGTATGTCATCATCATCATCATCACCATTTATTTTATATAGCGCCACTAATTCTGCAGCGCTGTACAGAGAACTCACTCACATTAGTCCCTGCGCCATTGGGGCTTACAGTCTAAATTCCCTAACACACAGACAGACTAGGGTCAATTTGTTAGCAGCCAATTAACCTACCAGTATATTTTTGGAGTGTGGGAGGAAACCGGAGCACCCAGAGGAAACCCACGTAAACACGGGGAGAACATACAAACGCCTCACAGATAAGGCCATGGTCGGGAATTGAACTAATGACCCCAGTGCTGTAAGGCAGAAGTGCTAACCACTAAGCCACCGTGGGCTACTGTCCTCACTTTGTTGGCTCTTCACTGTTTCTTAAATAGACCTCAAAGTGCACGAACGCTACAGCTCATGTATTGCCTACTGCCCCTAGTTTTCAAATATCTGTCCTAAAAAATGGCCCCACTTATCCAATATTGGTCAAAGTTATACCATCATTTCTATTTTCTATATGTAAAATACAATACTCACAATGCATTCTTGTTTTTAGGACATTACACATTAATACATATTAAAATTATTTATGATACAAAAAGAGTCTACATAATGACCATATTCTGTGAACAGACCATGATGGCAGCTGCCTGGGCTCAGCTCAGACTGACAATCACCCCACTAATCACTTAACACTGCGTCCCCATCCCCAGGGCGCTGTACTGGCCCGAGCGGAGGATCACGGGAATTGTAGTCTTCACTAAGCGAGCTAGGCGTAGCGTACGATCCCCAGTGCGCATGTGCGAAAGAAATCTATGCCGCGGCTATGACGTCACAATGGAGTAGCTGCGATCGGAAGTGTCCAGGTATATCCCTGTGTGATCATACAGAGACCTCGCCAGTCTCCTGCACCATGTACATGGCTGGGTGAGATAAGAGTGTAATACCATTACTAGACTGTAATAGGAGAAGAGCAGGGTGGGGGGGGAGACAGTGGTGGGCATACACAAGGTTGGGGGCAAAGGGGGTGTGATTATTGGGGATCTCCAAAATCTTACCTGGTTGGCACCTTAGCTACTGCCCCCCATAGTAGGTACTGACCCCCCCCCCCCCCCCCATAGTGTGCTTCAGAGATATATTACAATATCTGGCTTTGTACAGAGAGCTTTCTGTGCTCAGGATTCATTAAACTAATATTGCATTCAGGTTTGTATTATCTTTATCCATTCCATTGGAACAATTTATGACACTGTTAATGATTATGCATAAAACAGACCTGGGCAATCTTTGGCTCTTCTGGTGTTGTGAAACAACAAATCCCAGCATAACCTGACTGCGGCTAAACATACTGGGGCTTGTAGTTTAGCACAGGTTGTCCAGGCTTGCACTAAATTGTAGAAGTGGTGAAGTGTTGTGTATTATTGCACACAGTGACACTGACAGTAATAGATAGGCTGTGTATAGGTGTGAAAAACGCATCAAGAACACACGTGCAGTTTTAATGTATACAGCAGATTTACATTCAAATGAAAACTGTTTGTTAACGCATGTAAAAAGCGCTGTAACAATTCTAAAACACTGTGAAGTATGCTGGTACTGTATAAATACATTTTAATAAACATGCTGAGTTGTGATTCCACAACTCAAGAGTGTGATGTGCAACACTTAGTTTAGTCTATTTTGATTATCTTTTAGGGGCACATTTATCAACAGCTGCGTAAAATGAAAAATAGTTTTCAATCCTTATGCAGGGTTTCCCAAACCCAGTCCTCAGGGCTCCCCAACAGTGCAGGTTTTCCATATCTCCTTGTTGGAGCACAGGTGTATTCATTACTGACTGACACATTGTAACAGATCCACAGGTGGTCCTAATTATGTCACATGTGATCCAGAAAACCTGCACTGTTAGGGAGCCCTGAGGACTGGGTTTGGGAAACTCTGGCTTATGGCATTGATATGGATTGAACTATTTCTCATTTATTAAAAAATCTCCACAGGAGCAGCAGTCACGAAAAACTACTGTTCCTGTGACGTTAAAAACTTACCTTTTCACTGCTTCTTCGTTCCCGAAGCTGCTGTGCGATCCATAGAAGCCCTGTGCGCATGCTCCGTCTGAAAACTGCTCTGCACTTCAGTGATGCAGAGAGCGGAGTGTGACAGGGAGGGATCATGTGATCCCTCCACACATGCGCTGTGTGACAGGGAGGGATCATGTGATCCCTCCACACATGCGCTGTGTGACAGGGAGGGATCAGGTGATCCCTCCACACATGCGCTGTGTGACAGGGAGGGATCATGTGATCCCTCCACACATGCGCTGTGTGACAGGGAGGGATCATGTGATCCCTCCACACATGCGCTGTGTGACAGGGAGGGATCAGGTGATCCCTCCACACATGCGCTGTGTGACAGGGAGGGATCAGGTGATCCCTCCACACATGCGCTGTGTGACAGGGAGGGATCAGGTGATCCCTCCACACATGCGCTGTGTGACAGGGAGGGATCAGGTGATCCCTCCACACATGCGCTGTGTGACGGAGGGATCAGGTGATCCCTCCACACATGCGCTGTGTGACAGGGAGGGATCAGGTGATCCCTCCACACATGCGCTGTGTGACAGGGAGGGATCATGTGATCCCTCCACACATGAGCTGTGTGACAGGGAGGGATCAGGTGATCCCTTCACACATGCGCTGTGTGACAGGGAGGGATCATTTGATCCCTCCACACATGTGCTGTAAAGCTCTGCTCTTCAGAGCAGAGCTGAACAGTGCTGAAAAATAGCAGACACAGTAATGTGCGGCAGCCTGAGCTGGGATACATTACCGTATTTGTTAAACCATTTCCATTCATTGTTAAATTGCGGTACATAGCAGTCCCCATAGACATCTATGGGGACTGCAATGCATTACGAAAAAAAGTGCAAAGCAGCACTGTTGATAGATGAGGCAAATACTTCAATGGGCGTCTATTAAAGACGCCCATTGAAGGTTTAATAAATAGGCCCCTTAATGTGTGAAATCGTAATAAAAGTGCATTAAAAACATTGAGATCTAGATGAGCCTTTAGTCTACATGTGTCATCTAGACCTTCATACACACCAAACATACATGCTTGGGTTGTAACGTGCAGACATGCAGAATGTTTACTTTATGCAACCAGACATCTGAGCAGCTATAACATGTATGTGGTACACGTGTATGGATTTTAATGTCTTATTTAGCTGCACAACTCATACGAATATGTTCAATTTAGGCCTCAGCAAAAGTTGGCAAATGTTCTTATGCAATGTTTTAAAGAAAACAATTTAAGCAGCAATCCAATGCAAAAAAATGTTAACATCAATCACTTTGGCAAGCTATAAGAAGCAGCTTGGTAGTTACCCTTTTTCTTTGGTTTGTTTCTTAAGACTGCTATTAATGTATCATTCTGCAGACTTTCCGCTGTATAATGTGACTGTGGTTGCCATGGTAGTCACTTGGTATAGTGAGCAGAGTGGCTTTGGAACACCTCCCCTAAGTTTTCACTGTGACATCCTAGCCCTTCACTTTCCCTCCCCTCTGCCATCTCATAATATGCTGAGAGTCTGAGAGCTTGTCTGTTTTCCCTCCAGAGAGATTTTGAAAAGGATATAATGATTTGTAAAGCATGCTTAAAAGATACTTGATATTTAAAGATGAAAAAAAACCTATGTGGGACTGCTGCTTTGATTTTATAACCTGTTACTGCTACATGACATTAAACTATTCATCTGATACTTCTGCACGGTGGCTATTTTATATCGCTGATTGTATCATTGGTCAGGCTCCTATAAAGAATGGCGCTGTCTAATGTTCCTTGGAGCAGTGGGAGTATTTAGGAGGACACAAGGAAATCTATAGGAGCGACATGATGGAGAATCACCGACCCCTCGCTTCTCTGGGTAAGAGGAGACTGATAACTCAATCAAATAGATATTCTGAATATGCGTAATGTGTGAGGAGACTCAGGAGAGAAGAATACTTGTGCACATCACATATATATATATATATATATATATATATATATATATATATATATATAAATAAACACTGTGTCCTTCCTATAGGTGGATCCAGCGAGATAAACACACAGGAAAGATGTTCCACTTCTGATCGCTCAGAGGAAGATGGCGATCATCAGGTAACGGCATTTTAAAGCTCGTTATTCTGGAATAATCATTTATATCTTAGCCTATGCCTGTAACACCTCAATCACCATGAACATGTTTTGGATCTGGATAAATAGACACAGGTGTGGGGGGTCTGTGATTAGAAGGGATGTCCACCTACAGTCAACTTAAATAAACCTGCATAATATACTTACATTTATTTAATTTCTAATAATTTAGAATACCCATGGTCGCAATTCAGAGCTCTGTCTGCTTCCTTCCAGCCCAGCCACTCATTGACAACCTTCTGCAGGGTGTAGTTGACATATTGTATTATGATTGACTGTGTCACCTGGTCATCATCATCACCATCAGCAGCTATTTATATAGCGCCACTAATTCCGCAGCGCTGTTCAGAGAACTCGCTCACATCAGTCCCTGCCCCATTGGAGCTTACAGTCTACATTCCCTAACACACACTTCCTTTTTAGAGCCTCTGAGGAGACCCCCCAGATCATAGCCTGGTGGTGAGGCCTGAGGGCCCTTTGTAAGAACTCCTGCTCTGTATTTCAATAAACCACAGCTTGTTATTCATTTGGTAATTGTTGTATTATTTTGTGTGTCATGAAGGGTGAGAACCTGAATATTGTAATAGTTGACATTGTTGGAGGGGTCCCGCAGTTTAAAGAAGAGGAAGAAGAAATCCCTATAAATAATGACGCAGGTAAATATTTTAGTGTCTGTGTAAACGTAATATTGTAATGTGATTCTGATGCACAAATCCTGTTCCAACTTGTTGCTCCTACAAAAGTTGACAAGAACATACCTATTTCCTGGTTACGTTGCATCCTCGGGTAGAAGCTTCACCAAAATCCCTTTTATCTATGTTCTGGACAGTGCCATGATTAAATCTATTTTGCTAATACAGTACATGTTTAGCTGGGGGTGAATTATAGTTAGCGACTGCTAACTGTTCACATAGTACTTTAAATATATGTTTGTTATAAATAAAGAACAACTAGAAACATTCACAACTATGTATGAAATTGGGGTTTAGGATTTATTTGTGGGAAGTAAGAGCATACAGGTCATGCCTATAGAGCCAGGGGTTTGAATCTCCTTTCCTAGTCGCTCTATAAGCTCTCACTCCTCTACACTCGTACATGTGGTACTTGCAGGTAGCTCATGCCGAAAGGCTACAGGGAATGGAGGGGCTAGGTTAATAGTAAGAGGTTTCCAAAAGTAGACAACCCCTTCAACTTCTGTTATGGTACTGTTGTGTTTTGTACAGATGGATCCAGAAACGAGTCACAGAAACATCCAAGACTTATTTATTCAAAGAATTGTAAAGAGGAGGAGGAAGAAGATGAGGAGGATGAAGATGATGATGAATCTGAGGATGATGATGAATCGGAGGATGATACGGTAGGCAGAATTTCAGGGTTACAGTGAAAGATTCAGTGTTTGTCATAGAAAAACTTACCAGCGCTGGTCTCATGTTCACTTGATGTGGATACATTCTAGGTTACTTTCCAATTCCAATCTTGTGCGTTTTTTGGGAGTTTGGTGTGTAGCACTATAACCTTCAGAAAGGCTGGTAGCAGTCACAAACCAAAACGATGGTAAATGTTATGGGTACCTCTATTACTCCAATCCTTTTTTCTGTACAATGGCACCAAGGCTCTTTTCTCTCGTCTCCTGGTAATTCATTTCAGAAACTCAATATTACCAAGTGTCCGGTGAGCGCCTGTTCTGTGCGAATTTTTTTTTTCTTTGTTTTCATAATACCCCCCCTCCAACTTTGTGCAGCGCCTCATTGACAGGATATGTTGGGGGTAACCTAGAAGGTGGGCCACAGGGCCGTAACTAGGGCTGTGCGACAGGGGCGACCCCCAGGGCGCAACGCTGAAGGGGGGCTCAATTTGGGAATATTTTAGGCTCATTCGGTTAAAATTGAGGGCTAGGGGGTCGGCATTTGTCTTTCTCGCCCCAGGCGCTAGAATTCTAAGTTACGGCTCTGGTGGGTCAGGTGTTGCTATAGGCTAACAATGTCTGTGTCCCTTATATGGCAAAAGGGATTTGTGAACTTAAAATTTCTCCAAAGCTAATGGGTGACACAGACCTATTTACCTGGGACGTCCCTTTCAGGACTTACGTTCTCTTCTGGTTTCTAAATGTATTACCGCTGTTGTGTGTTATATATAAACCTAACCTGTCTGATTGCTGGCGTGAGATATGCTACCACAGAAGGATGAGGAGTTATGTTTTTAAAGTGCAAGTGCTGAACCCCAAAACGATGCGTGCCCCCCCCCCCCCCACACCCCACACCCTCATTGGCTCAGGAGAAAAGGGGATACCTGTTTGGTTGGATTTCATCTTGAACGTTACCCACTACTTCTCATGACACTTTACCAAGTTCTATATTGAATACTGTCTGAAATGATATTTGTAATACATTCATCTTGGTCGATTCCGTACTATCTGTACTATTTATCCTTTTATTAAAAAAACAAAACTCTTAAATCCTTGTTAAACTGCAAATGAACGCAAATTGAATTTTTTATTTATTTTATTTATTTTTTTCGGATTTTTAACTTTTTGTGTTGTATGTTATTTAGGATTGTAAGCCTAGAGGTCTGAATGTTACTATTAAATCTGAGGTTGAGGAAGAAAAGATTAGTATGAAAATTAAGGAAGAAGAAGTCCCTATAGACATCAACGAAGGTGAATAACACTATGTTACTATTCTTTCAATATATATCTTTTATGTTGGCTTCGCCCTTATTTTGCATTTCCCCTCACGTGATCATTCTCAGGCCTATGTCATTGTGAAGGTCCCATGTGGAAAGTTATTAGCTAAACTGGATATGTGTCTCTCTAGTACTGAATTTTCCAGTTACAGACACTGTATGTACTAACTAATGGTTAGGAATAAGTATTGAAGCAACTGGTGGTGACGTGTGAGGATACTGGGCTCGTGTGTATCTCCAGGAAGTAGCCCAATGTGCCTCGGTTAGGGCTCTGCATCTTTATAACTCCTTACCAACTGTGTATGTTTTATTTGCATTGACAGCCCCGGCAATGAGTCACTGGGCCTGATTCATTAAGGATCTTCACTTGAGAAACTTCTTATTTCAGTCTCCTGGACAAAACCATGTTACAATGCAAGGGGGTGCAAATTAGTATTCTGTTTTGCACATAAGTTAAATACTGACTGTTTTTTCATGTAGCACACAAATATCAACTTTAAATTTCAGTGTACAAATAAGCTATCAAGTATTTGTGTGCTACATGAAAAAACAGTATACTAATTTGCACCCCCTTGCATTGTAACATGGTTTTGTCCAGGAGACTGAAATAAGAAGTTTCTCAAGTGAAGATCCTTAATGAATCAGGCCCACTGTTTGGAAATGGCACCTAAATATGGATGCAGTAGACTGCAGCGCCTGACACCAGAACCGGGCCTTGGATCTCTCATTGGTGTGTGTGTGTATGTTAGGGAATTTAGACTGTAAGCTCCAATGGGGCAGGGACTGATGTGAGTGAGTTCTCTCTACAGCGCTGCGGAATTAGTGGTGTTATATAAATAGCTGACGATGATGATTTCAGTGATGTGGCCAATTACCATCACTAACGTTTCCTGGCCACAGTGTTACAAGTGACCTTTATGTACAGTTCGGTGGGGAAGTCTGGACCTCCTACTAAGTTCAGGAAATCTTGTGATGTCACAATGGTGATACCATCAGCGATTTCCTTCTGTGTAGGGAATCCGTCTCAGATCTTCCTGTCTGTCAGCACTGACGGATACAGCGTATCCTGCAGCTGTCATGCAGATTATTGGGGAGACCTGAGACAGGTTCCCTAGTCAGAAATACATTTTAAAAAAACTAAATAAAATTTTAAGTAAATAAGAACAAATTTAATTATAAAAACTTCTAGGCCCTGTAATGTCGTGCACTATGGCACAGTGGTTAGCATCGCTTTCTCACAAAATACTCCCAGTTCGTGAGGCCGCCTACTGGCAGGCTTTGGTAATGATGAGAAGATGTGACAGCTAGATACTGATTGGATGGTTTAGCTCTTCTCCAATCATGAACTGGTTGTTATTTTTTGACTGTTCGCTCATCTTTGCTCATACTTCATTATTTAATCTTGCCAGTAGAAGCTCCATTAATAAGTAAGGGACCCTGCTGCTTTAATCAAATAGAAGGCGTTCCTATAGACTCAGATTTGTAGTCAGTTGGGGAAGAGTAGATTTTAAAGTCTTATGGAAAGTAGTTATTAGGGATGATAGGGGTGGTCATCATAATCTTTTCAGTTTTAATGTTGTGGTTTTTTTTTTTACAAATCAGGTTAATTATTATATATTTAACTTTTTGTTCCAATAATATTAACTGTAATGTACAATCTTGCTTACAGGACATATTCTAAGCAAGATGGTACACCGTACTTTTATTTTAAAGTTATTATTTAAACAAGAAGAAAAAAAAGCAATGGAATAAAACTGCCAATGCAGAAGCCTCAATGAGTAGTTGCAGTCTACTAGGTAACAAATACATTATACAGATTGGTGGGACATAGTGTATGATTTTTAAGCTTTCTGTTCAGTGGTCCTTTTAGGCATGTATGGTATTTTTTTCTATAATGGCACTACCAGTGATTCTACGAACAAGGGTCAAGCGCGGTGGCTAAGTGGTTAGCACTTCTGCCTCACAGCACTGGGGTCATGAGTTCAATTCCCGACCATGTTCTTATCTGTGAGGAGTTTGTATGTTCTCCCAGTGTTGGCGTGGGTTTCCTCCGGGTGCTCCGGTTTCCTCCCACACTCCAAAAACATACTAGTAGGTTAATTGGCTGCTAACAAATTGATTTTAGTCTCTGTCTGTGTGTGTGTGTCAGGGAATTTAGACTGTAAGCTCCAATGGGGCAGGGACTGATGTGAATGAGACCTCTGTACAGCGCTACGGAATCAGTGGCGCTATATAAATAAATGATGATGATATTATCGATGACCGTACCAATGTTTTTGTTTTACAGCTGACTTTAAGAAGAAAACCTGCTCTGAACGTGGCAGAACCAAAGACTATAAACAAAATGAAAACCCAGCAGGTCACAAATCGGATAAATCTTCGGGCTGTGCCGTGAAGTCTGCAACGGGTCAGAAATTCCTGACCAATAATCGTAGAATGACGACGGGAGATAAACCATTTTCCTGTGCTGATTGTGGCGGGTTCTTCAAGCATAAGTCCAGTCTTGTCCTACACCGGCGAATTCATTCCGGAGAGAAGCCATATTCCTGCTCTGATTGCGGAAAACAGTTTATACAGAAGGCAAATTATATTCGTCACCAGAGACTTCACACAGGCGAAAAACCGTATAAATGTACTGAGTGCGGAAAGCATTACGCCCAGAAACAAAGTCTAGTCATGCACCAGAAGTTTCACGCCGAAAATGAGCCATTTTCCTGTCCCGAATGCGGGGAAAACTTTATCCGCCAGTCGCATCTGGTCAACCACAGGAAATCTCACAAAGGTTTAAGACGGTATTCGTGTCCTGATTGTGGAGATTTTTTTATGCTAAGGTCGAGTCTGGTCATACATCAGAAAGTTCACAGCGCCGAGAAGCCGTTTTCTAGCTTAGGAAAATGTCAATAAATCCTGGACATTCTAAAATCTCCCCAGGAGACGAGAACTTTGCTAATATGAAATAGACATCTACAATTCATTAACATTATTCACATTATATTCTTACAAGTAGGATGGGGTTTTGTTTAGTATTTTTAGAAATGCCCTTTCTAAGACTCTAAGGGGTGTATTCAATTGTCTGCGAGTTTTTTTTGTTTTGTTTTTTTCCCCACAATGTAAAAAAAAAATACCCCCCCCCCCGACCGTTTTTAGTTAGCGCAGCGCGAAAACTGGTGTAATTCAGTTAAAAAAGAGGGAGCGCTACCCCCGCGCGTTAAACATTTGTGAGTCTTTAAGGAAGTTTTAACGCGGTCATGTAAAACACAAAGAAAAGGTTTTGCATACATTTTCATACATTAGATTGCATTACACATGATAATATCTACATTACAGTACTTTATTTAGCATATTTTTTAATTGAACTATTTTTTACCATAGAATCATCTATACCATGTCAAAACACATTACTACATTCATATTTGTACCAAAAACAGACATAAATCTAATGAATTAGTGATTTTATATTTTTATTTTTTTATGTTTATTTTATTTCATTATTTTTTCACAAGAAAATCAACTTTTACATGTTAGGCATTAGTGATAAACACAAGTTTAACCTTTTTTCACATTATTACATGATTTCAAATACTTTTCAGAGGTTTTTTATTTTTAACACACCGCAAAGAGGTGCGAGATAATACAACATATCTGCCTGTTTAACGCACCACGTTAAAAAACAATCGAATAGCTTTTAACGCGGCTGCCTTTCACACCCTATACTTTCAGTAGACCTTCTACTGGAGCGCGAGAGGACCGTTTAATGAAAAAAAACTGAGCGTTAAAAATGGAATTGAATCGCGGGTAAAGTTAACCCGCTCGAAAATAATAAAAAAAACAGCGTTAAAATGACTTAACGCGGTCAAAAAAAAACTCGCTAACAACTGGAATACCCCCCAGCTTTTTCATGTCAAGCCAATACAAAGACTAGGGGGTAAATGTATCATACTCCGGTTTCTTCAACTCACGGGAGTTCGGCGAGATGACAGCTAAAATTTAAAGCGGCGTTGCCTTGTAAAGGCAAGTTTCCCTTTACAAGGCAGCGCCACTTTTAATTTTAGCTGTCATCTCGCCAAACTCCCGCGAGTTGAAGAAACCGAAGTATGATACATTTACCCCTAGATGTGGCCCTTGGCATATTGTACAGTTGTTAAAGAGGGGAGAGAGTATCAATTATAGAAATCTGTTTCCAGTTGCATGGTCACCTAATTTTAATAAGATTTTAATTCAAATAGCTCAGTTCTATTCTCTACTGTCGGAGCGGCTACACATACATTAGCCCTTTTAAACAACAAATACATTGAGGTTTGTGAATGTTGAGCTGTGCCATGCATGGAACTTGGTATCTTGTAGACACTTTACATTTGAACTCTTCTCAATGTCTACCCTTTGCCTCGGTCAATGCAAAAAAAAAAATATTTTAATTTACAAATAGCCAACCCATGCTGTGACTTGTTTGGAAATATGTCACCTCTCTTCCATTTTGTATTTTGTTGTTATATTTATTTCCTCAAACTGCTATTTGGGGAATTCTTATCTGTTCGCTGTAGGAATCCATTTTACTTTTGCTTGGTAGTGAAAGTCCCTTCCCCCGGCACAAGATATTTATGTCTAAATATGTCACAGTTTTCTAATGCCAGGGCTTGTATTGTAACAGGTCTACACTATAATATCTTTTTATTCCTGTACTCTTGTGTACATCATCATCATCTATAAATAAAACATGCTGGCTCGCATTTGGACAATGCAGAAGCCTCAATGAGTAGTTGCAGTCTACTAGGTAACAAATACATTATACAGATTGGTGGGACATAGCGTATGATTGCTAAGCTTTCTGTTTAGTGAAAAAATAAAAATAATATATAATATATCTGTCCTTACCTCGGAAGGAAGGAAGAAAAGGTCGTCCCAAGACAACCCCTTTAATAACCACAATTCTTTACTATGTTCATTAAATTGAAAAATTGTGTGTTGAAAACTTTTCTCCAGGTTCCTACCATATGCATTTGGTTTTGTGGGTATTAAACCATTTAGGGACACTGTTCATAAACCTGTACAGTGAGAGAACTGAAATTAATGCGTACTCCAGCCTGTTATTTGGTAAAAGCAACATCAAGTAGACACAGCAACATATCATACAGTGATCTCCCCAGCACCTATTTCCTGGGTGCTCCACTCGGCTGTTTTAACTCGCAACCCGGCTCTTGGAGCCCAACAGAGTCCTATTATAATAGAATAAACCACTGTTTCTCCTATTAGAACAGGCACTATGTGAGCACTACAGCCAGCAGTGTGTGTTAGACCACTGACCACCAGTCTGACCAGTCCTGGCAGGTGTGGGCAATAACCGCCAACACTTTTCAATATTATTGCAATGTATTACACTGCCCCCACCCGGCTATTTCTTAATGTCACCCAGCTGGCAAAATTTTCTGGGGAGAACACTGTTATGGTTCAACATTTTGGAAAATTGCCGCCCAGCGCTGTAGTCAAACACTTTACATTGTTGCGGAGGTTATTGGACGCGCTCAGCCGCTATTCTTCACTCACATCACTTCCTGCTGCAATGGAGCTTACAGTCTAAATTCCATACCACACACACATTCGGGTTTATTTTTGTAGGATGCCAATTTTTTGGGACTCTGTGTGTGAGGAAACCTGAGTATTGGGAGAAACCCCATGCGACCACTGGGTGGACATATATAAACTCCACATAGATAGGGACATGGTAGGAATTGAACACATGACCCCAGCGCTGTGAGGCAGCAATGCTATCCAGTATGCCACTGTACTTTACATTATTCTGTAAAAGACATTGTGATAAACCTGCAAAGACGTACAAGAGAGACCTAGCATATTTACCTAGCAGCTGAGATTTGGATCTTCCTACCGGTGGCTGTAACAGTACAGCCCCAGAGTCCTCCAGCTTACATCAGACACACACCTTTCTGAAGGCTTCCTGGATTCAGCATCGGTTTTGTAAGAGTCCCTTCTTCCTGACTGATCTCGCCATGGTAACCTTAATTGCCAGCCAGTACCAACTGACTCCCCCATTATCCTATTCTTCTAGTCTCCCAGGTTCCTACACTCCTTGCTTGGCTCAGCCAGATGAAGGGAGAGATTGTTCCAGGTCAGTGCCCACTCGTCTTCTGGTAAGGATGGTATGATAGAGAGCTTAGGGCAGTGTTGGCTAACCTGTGGCACTCCAGGTGTTGTGAAACTACAAGTCCCAGCATACCCTTCCAGGAATAAGCTGATATATATTGGCAAAGCATGCAAGGGGTGCAAATTAGCATTGTTTTGCACATAAGTTAAATACTGACTGTTTTATCATGTAACACACAAATATCAACTTTAAATTTCAGTGTACAAATAAGCTATCAAGTATTTGTGTACTACATGAAAAAAACAGTCAGTATTTAACTTATGTGCAAAACAGAATACTAATTTGCACCCTTTGCACTGTAACATGGTTTTGTCCAGGAGACTGAAATAAAAAGTTTCTTAAGTTAAGATCCTTAATGAATCAGGTCCCTGGTGCATAATCAACTTTTAAACACAGCATCATATATACTTTTCACAAGTTTATTTTGCTGTTTTTAATATTATAATTATTATAAAAAAACAAAAATATGCTTAAATGCACACTAATTCAAATTATTTTGTTTTTAACATACGTCAAAGTCTGAGTGCACCCTAGTAATAAACCTGCTCTTTCTGTTTTGTGTCCATTATGCTCTTATTGAGGTTGGAGGGTAGCACCTCTTAAGCTGGGTACACGCTTCAGGTTTTTCACTTGATAAAATGCTTAACGGCTGATATCTCTACTTCCTTTGACCTCTTAACCTTGTTTTAACTATTCCTGAATAAATGACACAACACCTTAGTTTGGCAGAATTAACGGAGTTTATTTTGAAGGTGTGGTGGAGAAAAAAGAGCAGTCGGATCAGCATCCGCCAGGCAAACCAGTGTGCCCCAGCATTAACATGGGACACCTGCAGATGGGGAACAACCAATGCACCCCGGGCGCACTTATCTACCATAATGGGGCATTGGTCCCAGGCACTACAGAACCTGCAACCCTTCTGGGCAAACGGAATGCAACCACCAACTGACCCACACGGGTGGTACTTGGACCAAGACTATAGCAGACTGCATCTAAGAGAGGCGGGTTAAGGGTGCCCGCTACCCTAATGTGCGCCCTAACTTCTGGCCGTCGACTGCACTGCGTTTTCCGGCAACTTCAGCATCCTTGACAACCACCAGCAGAACTGGCGCCATCATTATAGAAACAGCCTGCATCCCTCAACAGGCCCTAATGTCATCCAACCAGGAAGGGTGGGTGGACGACGTCCAGAAGCCAAGAAACTACTTAACTCTCCGTCCATCTAATTTATGTGCTATGCCTGGTTCTCCCATATGACATCAGATGGGCGTACTCCCTTTAGTTAAACTATTAACCCCAGAGTACCAACTACAGTTTAATGATCCAGCTTTCGCTTTTAAATTCATTCGAGCTTAAATACAGCCCTCATTTCTCATTGTCATGCCAATCACACAATATATAACTGTTCGGTCCAATATCACATTAGTGTGTAAGTTCCCACGATCATGTTTTATCGCACCAAAGCACATCTTATCCTTTGATTTGATTTTATAAACTGACTAAAAATCACTATGAACGATGGAACAAGGTCGGACAAATTCTGCAGTGTGTATGCAGTCACACCAGTAGTATTGGCAGATCTCCATAGAGTTTACAGTCACAATCTTTTCAGCCGTTGGTTATGACAGATGAAGAGCAGAGATCTGAAGGTAAATCGTGTAACATTGTGTATAGTGTGTACACATGAATCGGCTGCTGATCAGGACTTTCAGCCGTTGGTAAAATCGTTAATGATATCTCATCGCGAGAAATTTTCTGCAGTGTGTACCCAGCTTTATAATTATCAATACTAATGAATTCATATAAAGAAGGATGAATAGGAGAAGACCCTTTATGCAAAATTATACATCTTCTGGTCTGCTGGTAATTTGAAGAAGTGTATTCATTTATACAAGCCAAGTCCATTAATTAACATACATAACCGATTTAATAGCTTATAAAAGTGTTATAATTAAAAAAAAGAGTGCATTCATCCAAACCTGAAGTTAGAAGGAATGCTTTAATGTGTGTTTTTTAATATGGAGAAAAAAAATACTTAAATGAATAAGGCAGGGCTATAAAGGAATGGCTTTTGGTTGCAATGTATTGCAATTTACAGTTTTCATAGTTATACCATAACAGTGGCCAGTTTTGAATGTGTAACCTAAAATGATAATTGCATTTGCAATGACACCCTTAGAGGCTGATAACAGAAAAAACACTAGCTGGGTTTAACACTTTATCCATTGGGGTGAAACTGGCTGTAATGATGGTGATATGTTGCTACACTTGCCTCTTGGGTACATCTGTGAAGGCCTTTTAAATCAGACCTGTCATCTACACACAGCTGCACTTTTAAATTTATCTGAACAGACAACATTTAACTAAACTCTGGTACATATACGGTGTTACTATTGTATAATGTCTAATGTATGCATCTTTTTACATGCTTGCCTGAAGTTAACCATCTTCTGAGCAGATATAAATTTAGTATTAATAAGAGAATGAACAGTCCATGTGCGCTAAGGAGCATGCTCAGTCTTCTGAGACACATCCTATGACATCATGGAAGTCATCCTGTGACATCATTGAAGTCATCCTGTGACATCATGGAAGTCATCCTGTGACATCACATGGACGTCATCCTGTGACATCACATGGACGTCATTCTGTGACATCATGGAAGTCTGCCTGCTTGCCTTACAGGACTCTAATTGTCTGCATGGTCACAGGCTGGTCGGCTCTTAACAACAGTTAGTGGAAATAATGTCTTAATGTGTCCATACAAACTGCAGCTTTGCTAGTCAGTTCAATCAGTTTAGACCTTAATTGCCAAATTGCAGAGTGTGTAGGGTCCAAAACATTGGAACTCAATCGGTATGGGCTGGAGGAGCTATTAAAGTCAAATAGACGAAGATCACACCTGCCCATATATATATTATCACAAGTTAACCCGTGCATGATACTCATGCATTCTAGTCAAATCAAGCTACTTAAGGTCTTAAAAAGGTTCTTGTCATGCATTTGGGCCTAGCTCAGGCCTCCTCAGGGGAAGAGCGTTACTTCCCGACGCAAGCGCCCTTTTTAATGTGTGTTCATGAGGTAAAATTACCTCACGAAAATGAGTTTGAGCCTCAACTCGTAAATTTAGCCTTTACTACCCCTCCCACAGGGGAAATGGGGGATGATGGAAGTTAACTGACTTCACTATTCTAATTTTTTTGTCAAATAATGTCAGTATACCAAATTTCAGGTCAATTGGATGAGTCCTTTCTGAGAAAATAGTTTTTTCCACACACACATAAACACACGGCTTTTACTTTTGTATATTACATAATGGTAAGAATTGAGTAGGTCAGTGTATAACTCCGCCCAGCAGGTGGCGCTGCAGCTTGTTTTTTTTTTTTTCACACACAGACTAACACACACCGCTAGGCTTATATATATTAGATAGTCTAATAACTATGACCTGTACATCCTGGTCCTTTCGTTTCTGCTGTTCATATAGATAGCAGTGTAAACTATGGGTCGGGAGTAACCCATACAGGACAATGTACGCTTTGTAATAACAATTATTAGTTGAGACTAAAATGTTGATTTTTACAAAAATAAAAACACTTTCACAAACTGAACTTTATATCTTTTTATTTTTACAGCAAATTTCCATGAAAACACTAGACATGGACCTCACAACTCATGTGCAGACATTGGCACAAACAACAACAAGATTGGGCAAAGTTTTCGACCAACCACAGATGTCAACCAATATGCTCATACAGAAGTTCATAGACCAGACAATGCTGAAGGTTCCACAGAACAATCAAAATCTAGTACAGGCCGTGGGGGAATAGTTGAACAGCATAAAGTTAATACTACAAAAAAGGAGTTTCCTTGTTCTAAATGTGGGAAGTTTCTCAGCAGTAAGTCTAATCTTGTTAGTCATGAGCGAATTCACACAGGGAAGAAGTCCTTTTCGTGTTCTGATTGTGGAAAATTGTTTATGTACAAATGTAGCCTAATTCATCACCAGAAAATGCACACAGGGGAGAAACCGTTTTCCTGCTCAGAGTGTGGTAAATTTTTCAATAAGAACGCCTATCTCATAGCACATCAGCGGAATCACACAGGGGAGAAACGATTTGTTTGTTCTGATTGTGGAAAATGTTTTATACACAAATCAAGTCTCATTAATCATGAGAAAATCCATACTGGGGAGAAGCCATTTTCCTGTTCTGAATGTGGGAAATGTTTTACCAAGAATGCTTACCTCGTGGAACACCGGAGAATTCACACAGGAGAGAAGCCGTATTTCTGTTCTGAATGCGGAAAAGGTTTTGCCAAGAAATCAATTCTTGTCACGCATGAGAAAATACACACAGGAGAGAAGCCGTTTTCTTGTTCTGAATGTGGCAAATCCTTTACCTGCAAATCAAGTTTGGTTCTGCATGAAAAAATCCACACAGGCGAAAAACAGTTTCAGTGTTCTGAATGTGGCATCTTTTTCATGCTGAAATCAAGTCTTGTTACGCACCAAAGAATTCACACAGGAGAAAAACCTTTCTTATGTTCTGACTGTGGAAAGAGATTTACCCAGAAGACATCTCTCATCAGCCACCAGAGACTCCACGCGAGGGGAAAACTGTTCAAATGTAATGATTGTGAAAATGTTTTTGCAAAAAAGTCAAATCTTCTTTTACATGAGAGGACACACAAAGGGGAAAAACTCTTCTCATGTTCAGAATGCGGGAATTTCTTTTCCCGGAAGTCGAGTCTGGTCTTACATCAGCGAATTCATACTGGGGAGAAGCCATTCCCATGTACAGACTGTGAGAAACAGTTTACCCAGAAATCACAGCTTCTCAGTCATCAGAGACTTCATACAGGGGATAAACAGTTCCAGTGCTCTGATTGTGGAATTGCTTTTACTCATAAGTCCAGTCTTGGTATACATCAGAGAATACACACAGGTATTAAAACAATTTCATGTCAAGACTATGTAGATCAGTCATATCACACGTCAGAGGACTCATGAAGACTCTTCCTTGATACATGTTAAGTATTTGCATCCTTAATGGTATTTTTTTAGGATCTATGGCTGCTAATGGTGGGTTCCTATATTTAAAGATATTTTGATAAAATGTACAACTGTCCTTTTAAAATATCTGCTTCTTAATACAATGTTATTAATAATAATGAAGAGTGTTTGAACACTATACCTTATTTATCATCTCCAACAGTGACTGGACAATATAAGTTTTTATGTTTTCCCCGTGTTTGTGTGGGTTTCCTCCGGGTGCTCCGGTTACCTCCCACACTCCAAAAACATACTAGAAGGTCAATAGGCCGCTATTATATTGACCTTAGTCTCTCTCGGTCTGTCTGTGTGTGTCTGTGTCAGGGAATTTTGGCTGTAAGGTCCAGTGGGGAAGGGACTGATGTGAATTCTCTGTATAGCGCTGTGGAATTAGTGACGCTATATAAATAGATGATGATACAATAGAACCCTTTCTGCAGACTGTATTTATTTCGATACAGATGACAGCAAGGCATACGGAGTAGAGTAAAACCTTAGAGTAAATTCTAAATCTGGTCTGACTTTTCTCTTTTCCTGTCTCTTTACTTAGATATGTCTTCTACATTTGTACAGTTTCAATATTATAGAACATTACACAGAATGCTAATTCAGCCACCTTAAGGTGTAACATGTATATGAGACACAAATTCTTACTAAAGAGGGCATTACAGTTCGTCTATCTACAAATCTGATAAGGAAACTTGCTACTGTACATTACAGTAGACCAAATGTGTGGTTGGCTACTCACTGGAATTTCTACGCTTGATCAAGCTTAGGCTGGGTACATACTACAGGCTTTTCAGCCATTTATCGGGCCAGTCACATTGATAAGCGACTGTTTGGCCCGATATTGCATTAGTGTACACTGAAACAATGAAGAGATTACGTTCCAAAGCACATCACATCGTTTCATTTAATTTTTAAAGCAGGCTAAAAATCTCGTTCAACAATGGAGTGAAATCCTTCTAATTCTGCCGTGTGTATGCCATCACAATCAGGATCTCCATAGAGATTACAGAGTCACGCTCTTTTCAGCAAATGGTTATGACAGACAAAGAATACAGATAAGGGTAAATCTTTTAAAATGTATATAGCCTGTACACTTGAATTGGCATGCTGAACGGCAATTTTTCTTTTTCGGTCATTGGTAAAAACACTGATATGGCATCAGGAGAAATTTTCTGCAGTGTGTACTTAGCCTCAGGGGCGGATCTAGACTATTGATATACCCGGGGCGATTTTAGGGAGGGGGGGGGGGGGGATTTAGGCCCCGCCCCCTTTCTGATTTCTAAGGCTGCCGGCGGCTGCACAGTGTGTGCAGGTCCGCTCGGCAGTGACAGTATGCTGCCCGGCTGCTCTGATTGTGTTTAAAACACAATCAGAGCAGCCGGGCAGCACACTGTCACTACCGAACGGACGTGCACAGTGTGCAGCTGTCGGCAGCTAGCCCCTGCTAGGGGGGGCGATCGGGGCGATCTTGGATCCGCCACTGCTCAGCCTTACTCTGCAGAAAGCTACACCCAAAATCTCACCGAAAGGCCATGTGTTACAACTTACACGCATAATACATTTGGTATTAAAATTAGGGTGTATTACCAGGGGCAAACGCAGGATTTGAAGAGGGGGGTTTCCACACCACGCCGCCAGTGGGCTTGACCAGCATGCATGGGGGGCGTGGCTATAATTATAGAGACTGCTTGGCTGCTCTCCAACTCTCCCTATCCCTATAATATACATGGGCAATGCTGCATGCACTACTGTTAGGTGTACGCAGCTCTCTCTTTTCGAGCAGAGCTTTGAAGCAGGGTCCAGCAACCTCAATTATACAGTGCCCCAGGCTTGGATGGGGGGTTTCCAGACACTGGGAAACCCCCCTCCTCTCGGTTTGCCTATGATTACATACATCAATATACTTCCATTTATCATTATTAAATTGCTAGTCAGTGACCAGAGTTAAAATTAGTATTCACAGATATATTGGGCTACTGAGGTTTTTTTTTTTTGGTTTTTTTCTGTGTAGCAAATGTCCTGCCAGACAAAATAGGTTCTCTGGGTTGCCTTATAGTACACACCTATAAATGTTGATGGTGGGGAGGTGGTGCTGTTACTATTTGGTGCTGTAAAGTGAATGAGCATTGAAGTGTGTATTGAACGTGGCACGTGAATGGACAGGGGCATTAGCTATTAAGTTAGGTGCCGCATTTAATACATGCAGCAGATTGAATGCCTAGGATGGGAGAAAGTCCTCCAGTAATTAACTGCTCTTTACAAGATCTGCTTGATGTGTAAGTGACAGGTTTCCTCTTTTTACTTCTTTAAATTCATCTGAGGGACATTTTTGTGTACATCTGTGAATGCTATACAGTCCCTTTTTATATCTGATCCAATTGGGTTAATGTTTCTGGCCATTTATCATTTAGAGTTGCCATTTAGAAAAGAACTACAAGTAAGCAGTGGTATGTTAATATTATTGGACCAAACAATATCTGCATAGGCAAACCGAGGGGGGTTCCTAGTGCCTGGAAACCCCCCTCCCAGCCTGGAGTACTGTATGCTTGAGGTGTCGGGACCCTGCTCCGCCACTTTGCAGTTTGTGTGCAGATCGTTTCTGTCTGCACCGTTTACAGCCATCTCTCCCCAACAAGTATTGAAAGCAGTAAAAACAGGTAGGAGAGAGCAGGGCAGTCTGCCAACTGTTCTGACACACTCAGTCAGGACTTTGTCCTGATTGTAGGGACAGTTGGGAGATATGTCCCACTTCACACAGCTCTGCTCAAAAAGGGAGAGCTGTGTGCCCCTAACAGTAGTGCAGGCAGCATTACCCGTGTATATGATGGGGATAGTTAGAATTGGAGAGGAGCCAAGCACTGTCTAAATTATAGCCACGCCCAAAGCATGCAGGCCACGCCCACTGGTGGTGTGGCATGGAAACCCCTCTCTACAAATCCTGTGTTTGCCCCTGATCTGAGTACTGTTATGATCTCCACGGTCCATACAGAGATCTAAAATAGATCAGTTACTGTTGGCACTTTCATGGTGTAGAAATTTTACTTTTTGTTAGGCTAAAAACAGATTCCAGGACACATAGAAGAAATATAGAAAGATTAGACGTATCTACACAAAGAAAAGCTGCATCCATAGCAAAACTCAAAGCTCGCGGCAAGCCACGCCCCCAATGAATTAGGTTTTTTTTACAGATATATAATATAAAAAAGATAAAATTAAAAAGATAATACCCTTCAAGTTAAGATTTTTTTATATATATATTTTTTTAATATAAGCATTGAAAAGCTGGAAAAATTAACCAGCCACATATGTGTACGTTGGTCTTTGGTGGTTAAGTATACAATGATTTCATACATTCTGGACACACTGAATCTTTGCATTTTATGCAAATATAGTGAGTGCGTCTGGTACAGTTTTTATTTGGCATCGTGGAGGATTTTTAAGATTAATTTTATTTTGGATAATGTCCAACTCCATCCAATCTTATTTCAGGTTCCATCTTCTGCCAACTTTTTGCTTCTTGTGGTGGTGTTTCCACATCAGATTTAGAAGCCCTTCCCCTTGTTTTGGTGTTTTCAACCATTAGAATTACTGTTACTGCAATTCTTGCTTTCAACTCTAGTAAAATCATGTTTGATTTCTCGCTATGTTTGAAAAGGATCCATGCGTTTACTATGGAAACATTAAGAAAATGGAAGGCAATCCTATGGTAAAATTTTAGATAATTGATTTAATGAGGGTAGTGAGCAATTATCCTATCACACATATCTACTCCCCGCATAAACTTGTATTGGTTGACAGCAAACGGCCCTGTTACTTGGTCAAACTCCTTTCACTTTCTGTCCCATATGGAGACGATGTCTTACGGTTCTATTCCTGCATATGTAGAGATCATCTGAACAATATTATTATCTGCCCACCATAGAATTGTCAAATTGTTGATGTGGCCGCCCAAATTGATCCTCTACCACATTTCGCTAAAGTTTTCAGGCCTGCGTCATTAAGGAGAGCAAAGCATAAAAAAGGAGTAACATTTGCACCTGGGCAAAACCATGTTGCATTGGAGGGGGAGGTAAATTTAAAATGTGGAGACAGATTTATAGTTGGGGTAGGACATGTCCTAGATCAACTTTAAATTATAGTGTAATAATAAAGCTAGCAAGTATTTGTGTGCTAGATGAAAAAACAGCCAGTATTTAACTTATGTGCAAAATAATAAATTAATTTGCACCCCTTACATTGTAACATGGATTGACCCAGAGAACATTTACTCCTTTTTTGCCTTAATGACTCAGGCCCTTAGAGTTGACAAGCTTGGTGTCAGAATCTTTAATTCTGTTTTGTCTAACAGTACCGACAACCAAAATTCCTTTTGCCATCAGATTTATAATGATAGGTGTACAGTCATGGCCAAAAGTTTTGAGAATGACACAAATATTATGTTTCACAAAGTCTGCTGCCTCCTTTTATATGATGGCAATTTGCATATACTCCAGAATGTCATGAAGAGTGATCAGATGAATTGCAATTAATTTCAAAGTCCCTCTTTGCCATGATACAGTGAACTTTATACCAAAAACAACATTTCCACTGCATTTCAGCCCTTGCCACAAAAGGACCAGCCAACATCAGGTCAGTGATTCTCTCATTAACACAGGTTAGAGTGTTGACAAGGACAAGGCTGGGGATCACTCTGTCATGCTGATTGAGTTAGAATAACAGACTTGAAGTTTTAAAAGGAAGGTGGTGTTTGAAATCATTGTTTTTTCTCTGTTAACCATAGTTGCCTGCAAGGAAATGTGCAGTCAGCATTGCTTTGCACAAAAAGGGCTTCACAGGAAAGGATATTGCTGCTAGTAAGATTGCACTTAAATCAACCATTTATCGGATCATCAAGAACTTCAATAGTTGTGAAGAAGGCTTCAGGGCGCCCAAAAACGTCCAGCCAGTGCCAGGACCGCTTCCTAAAGTTGTTTCAGCTGCAGGATCGGGGCACCACCAGTGCAGAGCTTGCTCAAGAATGCGCAGGAAGGTGTGAGTCATCTGCACGCAGAGTGAGGCAAAGACTTTTGGAGGATGGCCTGGTGTCAAAAAGGCCAGCAAAGAAGCCGCTTTTCTCCAGGAAAAATATCAGGGACAGATTGATATTCTGCAAAAGGTACAGGAAGGACCGGGGTAAAGTTATTTTCCCTTTCAGTTTGTTTGGGGCATCTGCAAAAACTCTTGTCTGGAGAAGGAAAGGTGACGCTACCATCAGTCCTGTGTCAATAAAGCATCCTGAGATCATTCATGTGTGGGTTTCTCAGCCAAGGGAGTGGGCTCACTCACAATTTTGCCAAAGAACACAGCCATGAATAAAGAATGGTACCAAAACATCCTCCAAGAGCAACTTCTCTTAACCATCCAAGATCAATTTGGTGACGAACAATGCCTTTTCCAGCATGATGGAGCACCTTGTCATAAGGCAAAAGTGTTAACTAAGTGGCTCAGGGATCAAAACATCAAAATTATGGGTCCATGGCCAGGAAACTCCCCAGACATTAATCCCATTTAGAACTTGTGGTCAATCCTCAAGAGGCGGTTGGACAAACAAAAACCCACAAATTCTAACAAACTCCAAGGGCTAGATTTACTAAGCTGCGGGTTTGAAAAAGTGGGGATGTTGCCTATAGCAACCAATTAGATTCTAGCTGTCATTTTGTAGAAAGTACTAAATAATTGAAAGCTAGAATCTGATTGGTTGCTATAGGCAACATCCCCACTTTTTCAAACCCGCAGCTTAGTAAATCTAGCCCCAAGCATTGATTAGGCAAGAATGGGCGGCCATCAGTCAGTACGTGGCCCAGAATTTGATTGACAGCATGCCAGAGCGAATTGCAGAGGTCTTCAATAAGAAGGGTCAACACTGCACATATTGGCTCTTTTCATAAACTTAATGTAATTGTCAATAAAAACCTTTGACACTTATGAAATACTTGTAATATTACTTCAGTAACCATAGCAACATCTGACAAAAAGGTCTAAAAACACTGAAGCAGCAAACTTTGTGAAAACCAATAATTGTGTCATTCTCAAAACTTTTGGCCATGACTGTAGAGGTAAAAAGATTATTCAAAAACAGCTTGTGGTTTTTATCTTTTAATCCATCACATAGTCTTATCATAGTAACACCAATCACACCAAACTCTGTAATTGTGGAGTTGGAGTTTTGGTACATTTCAAAATTTGAGACATCCGTCTTGAGATGCCCTCACCCCTACTTTGAAGCCCTACTCTTTGGGTTTGGATTTTAAATACTGTTTGTCTCTGTGTCTTCCTTTGAAAAGGATGATTATTTTGTCAATTGCCTGGAATTCTGTTGCATTGGCGCCAGCAAAGATATCGGACAAGATATCTAACAGTGGAACAGACGAACTTTGATAAATATATTTTTGCAGTCATCTGGTATTTCGCTGTTGTTTTTTATAATGTTGGAACCTTTTGATTTCCTCAAAGAGTTTTCACATTACTAGCTCTGATTGGCTTTCACTCTCTCATAGAGCCAATCAGAACACAGCCAGCTACAGAGTCACACACAGACCTGTCACAGTCCCACACTCAGTCAGCTGCCTGCATGAGCACTGTGTGTGCAGCACAGCAGCTGAGCAGTCAGTCACTGGTGGCAGGTACTGTGTTGTCCTGTCCTGCTCCGCCTCTTCCAGTGAGTCACCACTCCATGCCCCACCCCGATCCCGCCACCAGTCCAATCGCCAGTTGGCCGCACTGTATTCATATGAATATTTTTTTTCCATCTAATTCTTTTGATGCAATGGTTAGTTACCATCACATCTGAAACATACTTGCCAACATGGGCAAGATGATTCCCAGGAGGTCCGAGGTGCAGATGGGTGTGTGGGGGCGGGGCTCGAATAATCGCGTCATTCTCCCCGCCCCCAAAACCAGCATCACTACTCTGGACAAATAAAAACGGGGCGTTGCAACAATGATGCGTCCATGACGTCAATAGGCCCAGCCCCCTGAGTTTAGTTTACACAGCCGGCCAGGGTCAGGGAGAATTGCCTGCTCTCTCGGGAGTTCGGGAGGACTCCCAGAAATTCGGGAGTCTCCCGGACATTCCGGGAGAGTAGGCAACTATGATCTAAAATTTAATTGGAGGAAGCCCAACCATCATTTCATGATGGACTTCTGATGTCCATCACTAGCAAGAATCTTGCTTCATGGAGTGGGAGTGATGTCATCAATAGGCGCCAGGAGCCAGACGCACTGACACAAAAAATACATATATCATCATCATCACCATTTATTTATATAGCGCCACTGATTCCGCAGCGCTGTACAGAGAACTCACTCACATCAGTCCCTGCCCCATTGGAGCTTACAGTGTAATTCCCTAACATACACACACACACACACTAGGGTCAATTTGTTAGCAGCCAATTAACCTACCAGTATGTTTTTTGGAGTGTGGGAGGAAACCGGAGCACCGGAGGAAACCCACGCAAACACGGGGAGAACATACAAACTCCACACAGATAAGGCCATGGTCGGGAATTGAACTCATGACCCCAGTGCTGTGAGGCAGAAGTGCTAACCACTTAGCCACCGTGCTGCCCACATATAGAATATACACTGACCCCAAAATACCCACGAGCACTAAATGTCCACAAATGTGATTGAATAGACACAATACAATAAAGCTGTTAGATGAATACAATCACAATTCCTAAACAAGTAGAGTATGAACCTGTTTTTTATTGCACAAAATTTTAATGATATTATATTGAAAAAATACACCACTTTACTGTTGCAGATTGTTGAATATTTGTGGATGTGCCCCAACTGAATGCACAGAAATTGCAAATGCTTTGTCTGTAAATAGATTTTAATATTGATTATAATGAATGATTTAGTTGGAAATTTATATTCAAACTTCCATAAAGTTTTGCAACTAAAAATAACCGCTATTTTTAAATAAAAATAGACGTACACATATATGCCAGTATCCTTGAAGAGGTTAAAATAGGAAAGCTAATAATGAACAAGTGTAATACAGCTTATAATTAAGTGTTAAGAACTATTCAAAATCGTATACAGTAGTCATTTTTTAAAATACTTCATATTACATTTAAAATAATTCATGGTAAAATTGAAAGGTTCTAAACCAAGTTCAAACAAAAACAGATATTTACATGGTTTACCTATCTTCAGAACATGTTGGGTCTGATTCATTAAGGAAAGGAAAGCAAAAAAATGAGTAACTTTGAACCTTGGCAAGACCATGTTGTATTGGAGGGGGAGGTAAATTTAAAATGTGATGGCAGATTTATAGTTGGGGTAGGGCATGTTCTAGATAACCTTTAAATTTCAGTGTAAAAATGAAAAAACAGCCAGTATTTTCCTTATGTGCAAAATAATAAACTCATTTGCACCCCTTGCATTGCAGCATGGTCTTGCCAAGGTTCAAATTTACTCCTTTTTTTGTTTTACTTTCCTTAATGAATCAGGCCCATTGTACCTGAATTGGAAGGAGAATTTTGTTCCTTAATTATAGAACACATAATTATCTTCACTAAAGAATAAAGTATGATGGTGATACACATGGCAACAGACTTGTACTTATAAGCATACTTGTACTGCAGTGATCCTTTTTAAATAGAAAAATTAAAAAGCTTATTTTCGGTGAACCTCAGTGTGTACCACCAGCGTTGACCCCTAGATGTATAGGTTGAAGCTCTATCACCAGCAAAAACACCAGTTGTTTTTGCCGGCTATAGGGCTATTCACCCTAAGATAAATATGCCCCTATGCCTCATTCTCAAACTTTGTTTAAATACCTGTAGAGTTTCCATTTTCCATGCAAATGTCAAATACAGTCTGATCTGTTATTCAGCCAGCCATTAAAGTTGAACCACGCACAGGCCACTCCAGTTACTCGTCCCAACCACCCAGCAAACAGACACCCTTGCGGATTCATCTGAAATATCTGGGTGTTTGGAACTCTGGCTGTATAGTTACTAAACCCGCAGTTTAGTAAATATACCCCACAATCTGTCCGAACATTTACAATTTGCCCCCTTGCAGCGCAGCCGAACTCTAAATGAAGCCCACTCTTGTTTAAACCTAGTATGTTTGTACTGCTGTTAAACACATCTGATAAAAGTTCAAGGGGTATATTTACTAAACTGCGGGTTTGAAAAAAATGGAGATGTTGCCTATAGCAACCAATCAGATTGTAGTTCTCATTTATTTAGTACATTATACAAAATGACAACTAGAATCTGATTGGTTGCTATAAGCAACATCTCCACTTTTGCAAACCTGCAGTTTAGTAAATATACCCCTTAGAGTTGAGAGAGGGGTGTGTTTACAGCTTTACTCTTACATCACAGTGTTGAAATAATTATTATATCTGTTCTGATTATGAGCTTTGCCAGTCTGACTGACCTTTGTGGATTCTTTCGCCTGGCCAATCTACTGACCTTCCATTAGTTTAGCCCTTGCCCACCTCTTTCTGTCTTCAATGGAACCCTGCCCCTCAGTCTCACTGAGCATTAGAATCCATCGTACATAATCTAATTGTAACTGTTTCAGTGGGTTAACAGATATGAAAAAATGTGTGATGAAACAAATGGACTGAGGGATTATTCCTTGAGCTCCTTAGGCTGATATTTGTTTTAATCTGTCACTGACAAAAATTCGATATGGTATTTATTACCTTAACATTCAACAGGATCATATCAAGAGCGCTGATGCACAGCAGCCCCACTCCCGCTGCTTTACAAACCAGAAGGGGGTTTTGCTGTTAGTAAACAGATATTTTTTACAGTAGTGGTGGGCGACAGCTGACCCTGGGACCGCCCGCAAGCCCCCAGCACCTTCCTGCCTTATTGAATTGGGGTAACTGGTAAGCCAACCTCCACATTGCGTAATTTCCACGGCACAACGCAAGGAGCTCACATACCACCAGGAGGACAGTTGAGGTCAGGGAAGGAGAGATATGCAGTCTGCACCACATTTTCTCCCTCCTTCCTCCACGAGAAAGGGCTGTGTGAATCCAGCATTCATTAAAGCAAGGTGAGCAACTTATAGGCAGGCCTTGTTATGCATTTGTGTTCTGCAAAGTTGCCTATTTTTGGTTCCACACTCATTATCATAGGACACAGACGGAATCCTCTCTGCAGAATTGTGTTGCCCCTGTTACATCATTATCATCATCATTTATTTATATAGCTTCACTGATTCCACAGCGCTGTACAGATAACTCATTCAGATCAGTCCCTGCCCCATTGGAGCTTACAGTCTAAATTCCATGACAGAGAGAGAGACTAGGGTCATTTTTTTTTATTTTGATAGCCAATTAACCTACTAGTATGTTTTTGGAGATCCTTACATCTACCTGGTAGAAAATCTGGTCACCCAGCAGCCACATTGAATTTTTATATTTGTTTATTGTATTGTGTAACAAACTTCATTAAAAGCCCTGTTGACGTGTTATTATAGACTGGTGTATGTTTCTTTAGATGTAGTTTTAACTTATTACTGGGATGTAGGGTAATGAGCGTCCCCTTTTGAAGGTTAGATGGTCTTACATGCAGCCTTTGAAGTGTATTTAGTTGTCTGTCGCTGATTTACACACACCAATACCTTAAATTCGACCTGGTACTAGTCAAAAAAAAGGACATTTGATTCATGTTAACACAAAGAACTTTTACCCAGTACATCTACTAAAAAAATAGATAATGTTACTGCAATAAAAGCATAGCTGAAGTGAAAAAAAGCTTAAGTACCTATAGGATTATGTTGGTGTCTGATTTAATAATAACTGACATTGACACTCAAGGAAAACAGAGAAAGAGAAAAAAGAGGAATGCATAAGTGGGGCACTCTGAGTCCTAAATTAATAAGTAATTGACACTTATGGGTAAATTTATAAAGCTGCGGGTTTGAAAAAGTGGAGATGTTGCCTATAACAACCAATCAGATTCTAGCTGTCATTTTGTAGAATGTACTAAATAAATGATAACTATAATCTGATTGGTTGTTATAGGCAACATCTCCACTTTTTCAAATCCGCAGTTTGATAAATTAACCCCTCAGTGTTATACAATCCAACACCAGCGGAATTCAAAAGACACTGCTGAGTACCAGGTAGCAGCAGGCTGACATTTCTGATTTTAAATGACCACACAAAAATAATTTTACTACTATATACTGATATTATTAATTATTATTATTAATTATTATTATTATTATTATTATTATTATTATAAAGTTCTCCTTTAAATTTGAATTGCAAAAGTGTGCTCATACATACACCATAGACAATCAAATCTAGGTCATAAAATAAAGTGCCTCTTAATAATGTACATTAAGTAATGTACTTAATATCTGAAAAATAATTCACTATACAAATAATGGAGAGTGAACGTGAACTTCATAAGACAAAGAACAGCCCAAGTCCCTGCTGAGTTATGTGCACCACGCTCTGAGGACAGGAGGCTTTGCACAAAGCCCCTGGCATCAATCAGCTATGGAGAATAGCGGACATTTTTATAGAGATTCTGCAGATTGCAATATGTACCCAGTGGGCTACGGGAAAATGTCTCCAGGAGGGAGGACAGGGTGGGAAAATACTGCCCTCCCTCCAATGCTAACTGTAAACGGCAGATGACATAATAAAGACCCGACATGTTCTTGGGAGTTTACATTTAGTGGTTGCAAACTGGGGCAGTGCAGAGAGGAATGAGTCTGTAATTGTGCATGCAATTCAAGTCTCTTCTGCATCAGACAGGTGAGGAATGGCTTTTATCCCTGCAACTTACAGTAAGTGGGCTCTAGAGACAGACGGCAGCTGCTTATTCTTCTCATTCACATTGTGTGTCTATTATACAGGGGAGATGCAACTTTCATCCTTTGATCTGCACAGTATGGAGTTGAAATATGGGTGTATTTTGTTTAATTCACATTAGATCATCTGTTATGCTGTGATGTTGATTTTTCCTATCATCCACATTGAATGGCTATTCTATAAATGGACTATTCTTGTCAATTCACATCACAAGGATAAGACATAGATGCCAGAAGATTAGTCCTGTAGGATAGGTTCCAGGGCAGTGAACACAGATAGGGCTCCTGTAGTGTTAGAACTTTAGATAACAACTAAACAGTACACACAGCACATTCTACAGGAGATAAGATAAAAGACAATTTCCTAAACACACAGACTTTGTAGGACTGCCTGTTAAATGATAAATGACCACACAAAAATAATTTTACTACTATATTCTGATATTATTAATTATTATTATTATTATTATTATTATTATAAAGTTCTCCTTTAAATATGAATTGCAAAAGTGTGCTCATACATACACCATAGACAATCAAATCTAGGTCATAAAATAAAGTGCCTCTTAAATAATGTACACTAAGTAATGTACTTAATATCTGAAAAATAATTCACTATACAAATAACTTTAGATAACAACTAAACACACAGCACATTCTACAGGAGATAAGATAAAAGACAATTTCCTAAACACACAGACTTTGTAGGACTGCCTGTTAATACACCTTTCTACAGTCTTTGGTGGGACAGTCTAATTAGAGGTGCTAATGAGATGGAAAATTGGATTTGACTAAATCTGAGTGTGCTTTGGTGGGTGTTGAAGTTTGTTTGGTTTGTTTTTTTTTTTTATTTGAAGCACCATGTGTAAAATATACAAAATGACATTAAATGATTCCCTTCTTTAATACATTGCTAAGCAGTGCTCCTCAAAGTGACTATAGAAGGAAACTCATGTCTGTGTGTATGACATTATTACAGAAAAACAGCAACTATTTACAATTTTTTTCTTTCTGGTTTTCAGAACTTTCTGGATATATATTGCCTAGACATCACTTGCTAACCCCTGGGGTTTAATGCAGCACTGTTACTGTCTTTTCACGTGTGTATTCCGTCCAGACACGGAGGACCAACAGGTTTTTACTTTGCTTGTGTATGCAAAGTCTAGATGTTTTTAAGAAATGTAGCTAATGTGCAGAATAGACACTGCACGTAGTGGAGATGTGAGTTCGGTCTCCTCAGGACCAATTAAAAATAAGCATCAATGGCTCACACTGTATACGAAAAAACCAGAAGTCGTGGTGAGGGCTGGTCATCCGTAGGATTGAAGAATATACAATAACTGGACAGTGCAATTCAAAGACAGATGTTTGTACCTATAGATGAATACATAGAAGAGGAGACACTTTGAAAACTGCATCAGATGTCCTGTGAAAGGTCACTGTACACCTGCTGCCTGGCCTCTCTCGATTTCTTCTCTTACCATTTGGCTGTATAGGCCCTTCACCAAGGCTCCTCTTATCCGCTAGGTCCAGCACGACTATGTGACTTTCACTGCACTATCGCGGAGGTCACTCTGTTACCTGTACTCTTTTCTTCCCCGCTGATTACAATAGACAGCAGGGCCCAGTGGTATGTAAAATTCTAAAGAACAAAAAAATCCAGGAAAAAAAATAATCTCTAGGGATTTGGCAGCCCGGACTCACCAGCCCTGTGGCTATATATAAAAGACAGATTTTCTTCCCTGTTATTTACCAAATGGGTATTATTTAGGCTTTAAAATTTCTGTCAATCTCATTGAGTGGATATTAAAAATGAGGGCTAGGATTATACCCAGGCTTCTTTTTAACATCTTTAACATCAACATTTAGTTATAATTTGAATGAGAAGAAAATGAGATTTCATAGATGGAAATGAACCCAGAATTTTCGTTTAATTGACCCTCTTAAATCAAATATGTGCCCCTCCCATCCCCCTAAAGTATACTAAATTGGCAACCCCCCTGTACGTGAAGCGGCGATTTCTGTTATTGTGTCATTCACACTTAATGGATATTTGTTATAGGGCAACTTGTTTGTTAGATGTAAAGATGGAGGTCTCAGATGTTAAAAGTTTCTCACTGTTTCTCATAGATTGAATTGAGGAGACTTTTTATTGTTTAATTTCAGGTTTGTTATCTACTCATGAAGGATGGACAAAGACAGGAACCAGGTGACTGACAGAATATTAAATCTCACCCTGGAGATCATCTACCTGCTGACTGGAGAGGTGAGGGATTCTGGGAGTGTCACACTGACATCACTTCTACAGTATCTCATTTACCGTATTTTTCGCTCCATAAGACGCACTTTTTCCCCCCCAAAAAGTGGGGGGAAAAGTGTGTGCGTCTTATGGAGCGAATACGGCTGGTAAGACGCTACCATGACACGCCAGCCGGGGCAGTGGCGGGTCCAGGGGGGGGCGATCTGGCCAGGGACTTGCTGCCGACGGCTGCACAGTATGTGCAGGTCTGTTTGGCAGTGACAGTGTTCTGCCCGGCTGCTCTGATTGTGTTTTAAACACAACCAGAGCAGCCGGGCAGCATACTGTCACTGCCGAGCGGACCTGCACATAGTGTGCAGCCGCCGGCAGCCTTAGATGTTGGAACGGGGAACGGATGAGATCGAATTGGAGGTAGAGTGCAAAGTATAAAACTTGGTGAGTACAGTTCTTCTCGATTTTTCTAATCTCCCCGTTCACTGTTTAACCTTCACCACCACCCCCCCCCCCCTTCATATTGAAAGAAAACTCAGGCTACCCTTTAGATTTTTTTCAGTAACCCCCCGTCTCACCCCACTTGTAGAACCACCAGGATCTTTCTCCGGAGCAGCAAGGTTTCCGGAGATTCTCATCCCCACCATCAGCCGTGTTGGTTACTTCCTCCTGGCTGACAACCTGGTGAAGTCCAAAAAGAAACTATCAATAGTTGTTCATAGAGACCTTTTATTTATAAACAAACTTTATGCCCCACTTCTCAAATCCATGACAAGAGATCATAGTTTTGTTTTGTGGTTTCGGCAAAAGCCACGATTTAGGTGCGTCTTATGGTCAGGTGCATTTTATGGAGCGAAAAATACGGTATTGTAAGAATAGCCTGCAGCAAATTAATCTTCTTGCAGAGTAATGTTTATTTCTTGAAAAAGAAAAGAGGTGTCTAGGAGGGGCACTCAGGATATATGAATGGATATGTTGTTCCATATAAAACATAAAGGTTATTAGTATGTTTAAAATGAAACAATTGTACAGTCCTCCTAATTACATAAGAAGAAAATTGCATATCAACTGCAATAGCTCTGTGGTCATGTCCTAAATTATTATATGTGTAATAATAGAAAGAATGAGTTATCACATATATGTAGGGTTACAGAGATATGGATGTAATTGTGTCCGGTAATCTATAGGGTCTATACTAGTCTCCTCATGTTGTTCTTGGATCCAAAATTGTTGGTCTATGATTATCTGTCTAAAACCAGTACATCATAGCGGGAGATAACCAGTATATTATAGATTGGATCTGAACAGACAGCACTGATATAAACACCTGCAATGTCTTGGATTATGTGCTCAGTCTTATAGCAAACGTATCACTTTGTTGCATAATTATGAGATAATGGGATTTAATATTCTCTAACTGATACCTATATTATAATAGGTTTATAATCATTATCCTGAAAGATTGCTAACATATAAAGCAATTTAGTTATCCATATATAGGGTTTCTGGGATATAGGAGTAGCACTGTCCAATAGTCTTAAAAATATATGAATCTTTACTGATCTCCTCACATTGTCATAGGATCAAAATAGCTAGTATATCATTTTCTATCTAATAATGAATTGGGATTTTATAAACAGATTCAGGTAATCTGGTATTCAGTGAGTCTGATTGGTCGACACAAACACAGATGTCTGTAGTTTTTTTTTTTATTATTTCAGTGCTAGGTCTTCTAACAAACTTGTCACATTATTGCACATTACAAATTTGATAGACATGTCGGTCTAACAAATGTACTCATTAATGTACTCATGTAAGGATTTATAGCAGATTTGATTGAAAAAGTAGCTTTATTTGTATAAAGTACAAAAAAAACAGACGGTACTTTACATTCAAGTGTACGCAGTACACCGTAAAACATAATTTATACATTTTAGTACAATACGAGGTATAAAGTACAAGATATAACATCCTACACTATACATCGAGTACTGCACTAACCATTCAAACGTAAACAACATAACATTTCAAAACAACAGTGGATGTGAGGGGATGGTAGGTGAGAGGGGTAGGGCGGGGAAGTCACAAGACCGAAGCTTTATTGAGGACGGACACAAAAATAGGGAAGGGTGCATAAATTAAGACAAGACATTCAACAAAACTTTAAACAGTGATGGGGGAATTGTTGCAGGGGGTAAGGGAGGGGAGGCACAAAGCAACATTTTAATGATAAAAAAATACACATAGGGGGAGAAGGAGAAGAGGGAGACAGCAATCAATCATCTTCCTCTTCCTCAGGACTGTCAAGGGTGTTATAGTCTCTTAGTAGGCTGTGGCTCAGCCGGTGACAGTCCTGGATGGTCATCTTCTCCCGCTTCAAAATGAGGCGATTCCTGGCAAGCCAAATAGCATCCTTAAAACAGTTCATTAGGCTCCAGGCCTCCTGGATTGCCTCATCGGTGTGGGTCCCAGGAAATAATCCATAAAATACCAAATGGTATGAAAGGCAAGTCCTGGGCACACTATCCTTAAGTTCATGTTCCATGGCATCCAGCAGTACCTGTGCAGTGAGGCAGTCCCAAAAAAATATGCTGAGCTGTTTTCCTGGTGATACAGAAGGTGCAGTGAACATATCGGCACAGGTTCCGGGAGTGGATTTATAGCAAATTGTTTACCTGTCGTGGATATTATCCCTTTTCTTCTTGATAAATGTTTATTTCTCTTTCTGCCACTGTCATTACTTAGGATTATGTACCTTCGAAGAAGCTCAGTGAGAGTGTGACACCCAGCAGCAGCCCCCATACATCAGGAGGACTGAGCAGGACCCAGAGCCCCATCATGGAACCTCCACCTCACTCACTGATACATGAGAGAAACAATGACCAGAGGATTCTAGAACTCACCAACAAGATCATTCAGCTGCTGACTGGAGAGGTGACTGCTGGGAATGGGACATTATACAGCAGGCATGTCAAACTCAAAACCCCAATTGGGCCAAATAATCAAAGTCTAAGATTGTGTGGGCCGCAAGAAAACTAAAAAGAAATAACCATCGTCAGCACAAACGGGTAATACATTTGATAAACAATCGACAAAATGTTATAATAAATGAACTTGCCAAACGAATAATGATAATGTTTTGAGCACAAACAGTCACAGATTACTAAGTACCAAGCAGTTTGCTTGAATTACGAAGGTGTACTGTTCTGACTGCGTGCGACAACATACAGCGGGGTGGAGGGAGACGAGCGGAATTGGCGCGCACAGGTGTCATTTGACACTGACAGGGAACGTTGACTGAACTCTCACTCAAACTGTTCTGTCGTATTCAGTGAATTTTTAAGTCATTTAACCGAATAAAATAAAACGCGGGCCCATTCCTCTTGTTTCCATTCAGTAATGTGGGGCCACAAAAAATATGCATTTGGGCCGCGAGTTTGACACGTCTGTTATACAGTAACACCAGGGGATGTGTCTGGGTGATGACTGTATCATTGTGTGTGTGTCAGGTTCCTATAAGGTGTCAGGATGTCACTGTCTATTTCTCCAAGGAGGAGTGGGAGTATCTGGAAGGACACAAGGATCTGTACGAGGAAGTCATGATGGAGAATCATCGGCCCCTCACAGCACGGGGTAAGATGAGGTTTTAAAGACTTGTGTCTGTGTATTTATGTTAATTGTGTAAATAAAAATAAAAAAATTCTGATATTCAGGATGGTTAAAGCTGATGCTTTTAGGGTCATCGTCGCTAAGGTTTTAATCTGGACAGTGTGGATCTGAGGCTCCTTGCCAGTTTCTCAGTCACTCTCTGGGTTTCAAAGACCTTTTCCTCTGGACAGTACAGAGGACAGAATTGGGGTTAAATAAACACTGTGGGCCTGATTCATTAAGGAACTTAGGCAAGAAATTTCTTACTTGAGTCTCCTGGACAAAACCATGTTACAATGCAAGGGGTGCAAATTAGTTTTCTATTTGGCACATAAGTTAAATACTGTCTGTTTTTTCATGTAGCACACAAATATCAACTTTAAATTTCAGTGTACAAATAAGCTGTGAAGTATTTGTGTGCTACATGATAAAGCAGACAGTATTTAACTTATGTGCAAAATAGAAAACGAATTTGCACCCCTTGCATTGTAACATGGTTTTGTCCAGGAGACTTAAGTAAGAAATTTCTTGCCTAAGTTCCTTAATGAATCAGGCCCTGTATGTTCCTTGTTCTCCGAGCAGGGGTATAAGACACTGCAGCATCCAGAGGTGGTTTGTCATGCTTTGGAGGACTGTCCATCTGAAACATTACCTACAAGGTCTAGTCTACTACTAAATTGCTTTGTTTAGACTGCCCATAAGAGTGCACCATCATCTTGAAAAAGTCTTAACAGGACTTATAAAGATGCAGAAATCTACTATTGTGAGACTCTAAACCTTTTTCTTTTCTTTTATGGTGTATAATAAATCTTCCTAGACTTTCCTGCTTACTTGTGACGCCGAGCTATACTGGTAAGGTTAATGGCAAAAAGTACACTCAAATCCTTCTCCTACAATTGTATCTTTAATTGAATTCTTTTTAATAAGTAGCACGATGAGACTTAAACCCCAGCTGCATAAGACAGCATTGTTCTGTGTCGAGTCTTATTAGCCATTTATAAGTATTTATTACTGCACTGGTGCACAATGTGTTAATCCAAATGGTGCCAATATAAAGGCGCTCAATTAAAGTTTTGTTTTGTTTAACAGATCTGTTTTATTCATTTGAACAGTAATAATCACATGCATCCAAATTCATATCTGAAATTATTACAGTACAATGGAATAAGATTGATACAGTTACACACCCAACACTCTCCTTGATTTTTTGTCTTGTACCTTAAGTTCTAATAAAAATTAAAGTAACACTACATACAGGGACTACACAACCAGATCGTTTCTAAAGATATTCCAGAGGTCTTCTCTCACTGAATCCAGAAGCTTTACTTTTCACAAAGCTTCTTGTTTCTGAAAATTGCTTTTCAACAATGCTACAACCTGATTTTTGTGACATTTGTAATAGCGAATCGAAGGGTAGATACACAAGAGTTCCGCAGCACCGTACGGTAGGTAGGACAAAATGGGTAAGCAAGACAAGAGGCATGACATAATACAACAAGGCGCCACTGGCGAGACATAGTATAACATGACTAGTACTGAATACAATAATACAGGGGTAACAGAGAACAGGCTACACAGTAGAGAGCAAACCTGGAGGAGGTGGAGGGAGGGACATAGCCAGTTTTCTTTTGCTTTCCCTCGCTGCGAACAGGATAGAAACCAAGCATGAGGGATGAGGTGTGGGATACTGTGTGTGGGGCGTAAAATCTAAGGTACATATATAAGAGAGGAGTGAACACAAAGAGGGAGGGAACTGCCCATAAGAGTTTACAATCTAATGTGGGGTTGGAACAGAAGAGGGTGACACGGGGTAGGTGTTAGGCGGGGGATTGGTATTGATCAGGTTTGTTTTTGGGAACGTCTGAAGCTTTGTAGGAGGGCAGGGAGTCTGATGAGGGATAGCGTTTTGGAGGTGGTGAGTGGTACAGGGGAAGTCTTGGAGGTGAAGGTGAGACGTGGTCACCAGAAGAGAGGTGAGTCGGTAGTTGTTGGCCGACTGAAGAGGGTGGGAGGGAATATATTGAGAGCGGATCTTTTTTTTTGTAATTTTTTTTTAACTATTAAAAAAAATAATTATTTTCCATGGGCTTAGAATTAGGGTGCTGCGGCCAGCTCCCGTCTCGAATACTGACGGATTTGTCAGTGTTTAGATATGGGATGCTGAAATGTTTCCTAAGAGATGTGAGCCAGCAGCAACACAACGCTTTGTCCTTCCCCGTCACCCCTGCACAGATGGTTTCTTCCAGGGATCAGGGCACAGCTGTCACTGGTCTTTCTGAGCGCTGACGGCTGCCAGGGATATTATCTACCCCAGCACACACAGCCAGTTCCTGCCCCACCAGGGATTAACAGATGCTACATACACAGGTCTAGCTGCAATGATTACCACGTTCTAAGAGGAACGACCCCTTTCATTGTTATTTCTCAGTAACCAGAATGAGGCGCATTCTGGTGGTCATTGTTTGCTTTTGTTCAGAAGACTTTGGGGTATATTTACTAAACTGCGGGTTTGAAAAAGTGAAGATGTTGCTTATAGCAACCAATCAGATTCTAGCTGTCATTTTGTAGAGTGCACTAAATAAATGACAACTAGAATCTGATTGGTTGCTATAGGCAACATCTCCACTTTTTCAAACCCGCAGTTTAGTAAATCTAGCCCTTTAAATCTTCGGAAAAATAATTGAAAATGTCCTAATACCGTTCACGTGGCCGGCAGACTCCCTCACCATAGATGTACTCCTGCATGTCCCAACCCCAATTACCAGAATCTCTGCAGTTTCCCTGGCCTCCGACTGATGACCGGAAGGTTTCTTGTGTACAGTTACACACGGTGGGGAGAAACAACAAGAAATGGCTACTTATTTTAGTACTTAGAAATCTTTTAACATATAACTAACGTACGTACTGTCAAGACCATATTCTGATCAGTCTGATTTTTCCTGACAGATACATTTAAGGATAAAAGTCCCGGTGGTTTTCACCCCGATTATCAGGCACCAGACTATGTAGGAGATAATAAAAATGCCAACAGGTCTAATCCAAGGCCAGAATACCTGAAAATATATAAACCAACCGAGAGGTCTGAAAGATCTATGAGTGACGAATCGGAAGACTTTGACGAATCGGAGGAATCTACATCTGGGGAAGAGGATGATCTCCCGGAAACTGACCTCTACATACACACGCAGTATACGGCTACTGATGCCCAAGAGGACGAGGAGTCTGATTCAAGCGATGAGGATGTCATTTATATATCCACAGAACATACACAGACAAAACATCCACCTTTATATAGAAGGGAGATTCCAGTGCCAAGGGATGGACCGAACCTCCTACGCATCTACAACCCTAGAGGTCTAGGCTGTAAGCCTACTCCTATCAGACAACTTGCAAAAACTACCAGCAACGCTCAGAAAATAAACAACATGTTAATAAAGTATGGCGAGATCAACAGGAGCTTTAATGTGAAACCGAGCCCCCCGCCTGTCCAGACGTTACAAATGACCCGGAAGTTGTACAGCTGCTCCGAGTGTCGAAAGTTCTTCGCTACTAATGCGGATATGATGAGACATCAGCGACTCCACCAGAGAAGGAAGCTGAGCTGCTCCGACTGCGGGAAGTTGTTTCCTTACAAGTCTCATTTGGTCAGACACCTGAGCGTGCACACGGGGGAGAAAGCCTTTGTGTGTTCTGAATGCGGAGAAAACTTTATCTGCAAGTCTCACCTGGTCACACATTTAAGAACTCACACCAGAGAGAAGCCCCTCGTCTGCCAGGACTGCGGAAAGCACTTCTCTTGTAACTCTGCGCTCATCACCCATCGGCGGATTCACACGGGGGAGAAACCCTTCATCTGTCCCATTTGTGGGAAGGCTTTCGCTCAGAGCTCCAACCTTCTCTCGCACCAGCGAGGCCACACCGGTGTGAAGAAATTTATCTGTCGCGAGTGCGGCAAGAGCTTTGCGCAGAAGAATGATTTAAGTAGACACTTGAAAATCCATAGAGGACAAATCGTTTTTCCACATATGTAGAACATTTTTTTGTTTCAAAATAAAAGCTTGTTAACCTTTGAAGTGTCTCTTTGTATCGAGCCACTAGTTTTAAACGTTAGTAAGTTGATAAATGTAGTGCATTGAGTACAGACTTTCACACCTTATATGGCAGCAATCACGCAGAGCAGGGTTCACAGTTGTAACATGTAGCACTTTAAATATAGAGTCACTGTCTTTGTAGTCGGCTTCAAACACTTCAATCTCCGTTATCTCAGCATTTCTGGCTGACGGATTTTCACCGAGCAGTGACAGTAACGTTCAATAATTTTAACAGCTTTTATTTAACTTTTCCTATATTATAATACACAAGAGAAAGAAGAGCAATAAGTAACAGTGACACACAGATTTTTACACCAACATAGTGAAAGATAAACCAATCGCTGAAATAAAGGTAAACGGATAACCTAGTGCTTCATTCAGACACCGGATGGAATGTTATTGTGTTTCATGTTAGTTAGTGGACAGAATGTTAAATGAATGTAATAAAGGCAGCGTCATAATATTTTCCACTTGTTAAAGAAGGAAACCAGGGGTAAAGTAGGGTAATTGGGCCAACATTTATGTCTCTACCTTACAGCTGTAACATTCTCAACCACTAGAGGGCACAAAAGAATAATGATTGGAGATGCGCTGTCCAAGGCATTGTACCCATAAATGGGGCAGATTCAGTTAGCTGTGAGGTGACAGCGGTCATCGCCTCACTGTGCATCTTGCCAGCTACTGCGGTACAGAAATCTTGGCTCATTTTCCCTCGTGTCTATGGGAGATTGAAAATGAGCGGAGATTCCTGTAAAAACTGATATGTCTCATCATTGTGCCCCCTCTCACCGAATTGAATCTTCCCCATATGGTGGGAATCGGTTGCCGGTGATCATCATCATGAGCTATTTATATGTGCAACGATGTCCAGCTGTGCACATTGCCGGCCATTACGGTAAGTAATTTCCGCTCATTTTTCCTCACACCACTGGGTGTGATGTATCTCTGTTGACTGTTGAGGAGAAACATTGCACTGAATTGAATCTCCACCATTGATAGTTGATATAATAAAAGGGGGGGAGGGGGGGGGGGGGGGTAGTGCATGCAATAGGTACTTAATCACAAGATGAACATGAGGATAAATTAACAGCTGAAACCTCAGGCACAAGAAAATAAGTTAATATGTTTACGAAGCAAGATAAGACTCCCCTATAGCATTATAATTTTTTTTATTTGATTATCCAATGTTCTACAATACAGTTTGGAAATCTATGACACAGAGACACAAAGTTCACAAAGATTCAAAAAGTTATTCCATTGTAAAAGCCAAACAAATAAATATCATCGTTAGGAATCTATTCTGAGTTCAGATACACCTCCAAATGGAAGTAGTTAAGTTTTCACGTTTCTACGATTGTCCACTAGGAGGCGGTGTTGCTGAGAACGACTAATCTCCTGCAGTTACCCAAAGTGACCGCCAGATGGCTAAGCCGATGCTACCATGGAAATGACTGCTAAAACCGTTTCTTTGTGCACATTGTACTACACCGCCCTCTGCGCCGGCTTTAGAAATATTTGCGATCATATTTAAAGTCTTCGTCGCATATCCCAGAAGCTAAAGTCCCATTTACTTCTGCCCCAAAGACATCATTAGATGCCCCAATCAGACATGTCGGCTCGATATCACTGGTACCTGCACATGCGCAGTACGGACAGCGGCTCTGATCACGCATGCGCACTGCGCTCAGTGCAGCAGCATTACAGGAAAGTATCCCGGGAGTTTTGTCCGCAGTTACAGAGAGTGAAGTAGTGGAAGTGACCCTGGGGTGAGTGTTACTGTGCACTGGGTGTAAGTGTGTGATTGGTGATTACATAGGAGACTATACACATGTTGTACAGTGAGTTATGCCGGCTCTGTGCCTTCCTCCTGGTGACAGATGGTGAAAGAGGAACTTTCATGACTTAGATTAGACCAGATCAGACGTGTGATCACCGACACATATGAACTACATACGCTGCATTGCAATTCGTTCACACCCATGATCTTACCATGTACCATGCAGACACACTGTACTATGTAGCATGCAATTACTATGTTAACCCAGGAATCTCCCAGACATTCTTTTGTTTTATGGCTATTCATCAGTCCTCGGTTTAGGAGAGTGACTGCCATTTTGTTGTAGTTCACCTCTTCCTGTGTGCTGGAGAGCGGCGGCCATTATCTTGTAGCACAGGGAGCTTAGTTTATTGTGGGAGAGTAGGCAACAACTATGGGTAACCCTAGCTGAATAAAGTAATTGTAGTGTTATTGGCTCACTGTACTTACAATGGTGGAAAGCAGCCATGTGATTTATGAAAAAAATCTTGTTTTCGTATTGTTTCATTTATACATTCTTAGCAATAATGACACCATGCCCAAATACATAAGGGGGCTTCATTTTTTGCACAAGTATTGTCTGTATGTGTCCTTCTGACTGCAATGCCGGCATCTGAAACCAACGCACCCAGCCTGCTAGCCAAGGCTATGAAGATGTGTGATAGGTACCTAATGGCAAGACACTCATAATAGTTCGCTTTGAAGGCACACTTAACATGGCTGCTTCTGACTGGAGTTTGTGACTAAGATTTCATATCTCTCTGCTTTGCTAAAGGGGAAATGTCTGTCTGTCGGGTGGAGGGATGTAGTATTTGCAGCTACAGCATGTCAAAAACATAGATATCCACAAATAGATGACAAAACATATATATATATATATATATATATATATATATATATATATATATCTCTATGGTCGATACAATGTAAAGGGGTATTGATAATCCCAGTTTCTTTAAAATCTGCCTCCAAGTGTATCACTTCATCGGAGGGCTTCGGTATCCTACATTTATCTGAGAGGGGCTGCTGGGCCATGCTGTTTCATCATAGGAAGAGTATATTACTGCTAGTCCTGGACGAGAGAGTAAGATAAATAGTGGTAGAAATTAGAGGTGGCACCTGTCCCATCCAATCAGATGCAGCATTCAATACACAGCTCCTTGTCCTTACATATTGAATACATAGGATGACTCCAGTCCTCTTGCACTAGAAGCCCTCTGCTGCATTTGATTCTAAAAACAACTTGTCTACAACTGTCTGCCACAATTTCTGTCCTCCCACTCTCTTCTTGAACCTCTCCAGTTTGGCTTGCGTTCCCGTCACTCAGCTGAAACCGCTCTGACTAACTTGACAAATTACTTACTCAACTAAATTTAAAGGCCCCATCTCCCTCTCTGCTGCTTTCTACTTCATTAAGCTCTATATTTTCCTAAACACTTTTCACACATTCGGTATATGCAAAACTGCCCCCTCTTGGTTTGCCCCTTATCTCTCTGCCCACCCCTTTACCCCCCGCCCACCCTATTTTTTCTCTCCCTGAGTCCCTGAAGGTTCTTGTCCTTGGCTATCTACACTTCACTCTCTACATTACCTCTCTGCTAACTTATTCAATCCTTTGGCCTCCAATACCACCTTTTAATACAAATCTATCTTCCTCCGCTGTCCTCTCTCCTTACTTCGTATCATGAGCATCTAGCTGCCTCTCTGCTGTCACTACTTAGATGTCACAACACTTCCTCAAACTTGACATCTCCAATTCCAAGCTCATCATCTTTCATCCTGCCAATTTATCTACCCCCCTTAGATTTCCCTCATGGTTGATAACATCACCCTCTCTCTTGTCCCCCATGCCATATTCAGTCAAATTCCTGCCACCTCCTCACCCGTATCATTACTAAAATCTGAGGAAGCAACAAAGTCCTGTAACTGTAACAGTCAATATTGGCTTCCACGTCAAATGTCCTCTTTTATTGATCATACACTACACCTTGGTACCCACCCTGTATGAGGGTTGCTAAATTGTCCCTGCGTCACCAGTGTTGACATGATGGCCAACAACTTGAGTAAGCCCAGGTCTGCTAGATGGAACTCTGTACCTCCAACACCCTCTTCATCTGCAGGACTTGCCTGTCCATCAACTGTGGGCAAATGGGCACTGCTTTTACCCCATATTTTTTTTGGCTATGGCTAACAGGTCTGGTATGGGATCTGATTCATGGTCGTCCATGAGCTGACAACAAATAGATACTACTCTCAGCTTACATAGGCCTTGAGCCGGTTGATGTGGTAAGCATTGAGTCCAGAGCTGTCCAGTGCTACACCATAGTTAACCCTACCGCACCACTTAACTACGGTGTATGGTCCAGTCCAGGTTGTCTGAAGCTTGTGCTTCCGCTTTGGTACTTACTAGTACCATCACTTTCTGCCAGACTTTTATCTCGCTCATAATACTGTCATTGCCGGTCCTACGCATTCTGAACATGGTCGCCCACGAGCTGCTTCAACAGCTTTGATCTGTGTCGTAACTGCTCTAGATACTGGAAAACCTAGTACCTGGAATGTCCCTTTCCAGCTTCCATGGGACCAAGTCTAATGGTCCATGTACCCTCCAGCCATACATTTGTTCAAACAGAGAGAATCCGGTAGAGTCCTGTTGCACTTTGCAATACGCAAATAATAGCTGCTGCCACTTCTTTCCATCCCCCTCATTCTACATATGCACACAGCAATTGTTTAAGGTCCCGTTAAGCAAAAAACTGTGTGCAATAATGCTGACGGATGGCCAACTGTTTCCTGTGCAGCCCTGACTTGGCGGCGTCCGACACACTCTCCCTCTCCCACATGAAGTGGTCTCCTGCCACCTTAGCTGCACTACATATCTCATCTAGTGATGGGTCAGTAAGTTGAACTTCCGTAAACTCTGTTCTGACTACCTCCCTCAAGTCCACATCAATTTCAGTCAAATTTTCAGAGTTACTCGCCGTCTGTGGTTCGTGAGTTGTGGGAGCCGATCCCAATAGTGGTGCCCTCTCGTGTGGAGCTGCCTCTTGTCCCAGTATGGCCATGTATTCTTGTATTTGCTGGACCTCCAATGCCTGTAGTAAGCACCAGGGCCCTCTCATCAGCCATCTCTTGACTTGGCCCTGCTTCTACCTCTTCAGTTTTGGAGTCCTCTTCCTTGTTACGAGGATTCTCCAGGTCCGATTAGGCTAGTTTCCTTATCCCACTCGTATGTCTGCTATGGCCATCTCAAGTCTTTGCAGCTAACATAACTCTGTTTAATGCACTTTCTTGGATGCTTTGTAAGACATCTGCTTGACTTGTTGATTCCATTTCCCTGGTCGGAGAGCAAAGCCACTCTGCTGCCACCAAATGTGAGATTGTGGAGTGCTTTAGATCACTCCAACTGACACTAGGTATAACTCCAAAGAAATTTATTTAAGTGTGGAAGGTACACTTAGAAGTTAGGAACATCAGCAGAGCACACCAGCGGTAAATACAATCATTAAAGGAGTATCAGAGTGGCAAATTGCAGGTTACCATCCCCAAAGTAGATGACTGGCAAAAGTCCCAAAAGCACTCAAATCCATTGGAGTCCTGATGGCAAGTTTACTCTGACCAGAGCATCACCTCTTAGGGCAGTCTTTCCCAAAATGAATACAACTGTGGACTCCCAAGGCTCCTTTTTATCCCCCAACCTGGGTGACTGTGGGAACTGACAGCCCCCCTGCCCTGAGGTATTCTCTGATTGGATAAAACATATCCCTGGCCAAACCTTCCCAACTCCCCCTGGTTATATGAGCTAGGTAACCCCCACTGATAGGGCTTCTGAAAGTCTGCTGAGGGACAAGGTAGGACTGTGGGACCTCTGGGGATGAAACTATGGGCCAGTAATGGGTTATCACATGATCACCACCAGCTGTACTGAACATTAACCCGTGAAGTGCTTTACTGTCTGTGGTTAGAAAATCCTTTATGATACCTACAGTCATGGGATTCTATATATCGCCATTCTTGTTATTCTGTTGTCTTCTCCTACCTTTGTAGTCTCTCTGACTTCTCCATCTCTCCCTTTCCTCTATCTGACCACCATCTCCTCTCCTTCTCACTCTCCTCTTCACCTGCTCCCTGCCCCCATCCCAAACCTACGCTGTCCATTCGCAATCTTGACGCTCTTGATCCAGCCACTCTGTCCTCCTCTCTCGATACTCTCCTCTCTCACCTTTCCTCCCAGGCCTGTCCCAACCAGGTGGTCTCTCTCTACAATCACACCCTCACCTCCGCTCTCGATGCGGTTGCCCCCGCCCACTCCGTCCACCCTCGCTGTTCTAAACCCCAACCCTGGCACTCCAAATTTACCCGCTTCCTCCAAAAATGCACCTGTACCACTGAACGCCTCTGGAGAAAATCCCGTTCCCTGGCTGACTTCCTCCACTTTAAGTTCATCCTCTCTTCTTACAGCTCTGCCCTCTCACTCACTAAGCAATCTTTCTTTAAATCCCGCATCTCTTCCCAGTCCTCTAACCCCCGCCGCCTCTTCGCCACCTTCAGCTCTCTCCTGGCCCCTTCTCCTCCCCCTCCTCCCTCCTCCCTGACTGCCACCGACTTCGCCTCCTTTTATCCCTCTAAAATCGAGGCCATCCGACTTGACGACTCCTCCTCTCTCTCGTCCTCCCCCCCCCCCCCCCACTCTTCCGTCCTCTCCCCCTAGCCACCTTTCCCTTCACTCCTTCCGCCCCACCACGGGTGAAGAAGTCCACTACCTCATCTCTTCCTCCCCCCCCTTCTACCTGTCCCTTGGTTCCTATCCCCTCCACCTTCTTCGCTCCCTTTCCCCCACCACCTGTTCCCACCTCGCTCACCTCTTTAATCTTTCCCTCTCCACCGGCATCTTCCCCTCTTCCTTTAAACATGCTCTCGTATCTCCCATTCTTAAGAAACCTAATCTCGACCCCTCCTCTCTCTCTAACTATCGCCCCATATCTCTTCTCCCCTTTGCCTCCAAACTACTCGAGAGGCTCGTCTGCAGCCGTCTCTCCTCCTACCTTTCTGTTCACTCCCTCTTGATCCTCTCCAGTCTGGTTTCCGCCCCCTTCACTCCACCGAAACTGCCCTGGCTAAAGTTACCAATGACCTCCTCTCTGCTGAAGCCAGGGGCCACTTCTCCCTTCTTATCCTACTTGATCTTTCAGCAGCTTTCGACACCGTAGACCACCCACTCTTGCTCCACACCCTCCAGTCCTTTGGCCTCTCCGACCCTGTCCTGTCCTGGTTCACCTCCTACCTGGCTGACCAATCTTTCTCTGTCACCACCTCTGGGTCTCTCTCCACCCCTTCTACCCTTTCAGTCGGGGTCCCACAGGGCTCTGTTCTTGGACCCTTACTCTTCTCTCTATACACCTCTTCCCTGGGTGAACTCATCAGCTCCTACGGCCTCAAGTACCACCTTTATGCTGATGACACTCAACTCTACCTCTCCAATCCTGATCTCTCTCCCTCCCTCCTCTCTAGGGTGTTCGCCTGCCTCTCTGTCATCTCCTCCTGGATGTCCTCTCGATTCCTCAAACTCAACCTTGCCAAAACCGAACTCATTGTCTTTCCTCCTCCTCATATTTCCTCTCCCTCTGACCTCTCTATCACTGTCGACAACACCTCTATCTCCCCTGTCCCCCAACTTCGCTGCCTCGGTTTCATCCTCGACTCCTCTCTCTCCTTTGCCCCTCACATTCTCTCTCTTGCTAAATCCTGCCGCTTCCAGCTGCGTAACATTGCACGCATCCGACCCTTCCTCTCCCAAGATGCCACCAAATGTCTTATTCACTCTCTGATCATCTCCCGCTTGGACTACTGCAACCTTCTCCTCACTGGCCTCCCCCACTCTCATCTCGCTCCCCTTCGTTCTGTTCTTAACGCAGCCGCTAGGCTTATCTTCCTTTCTTGCCGCTCCTCTTCTGTCTCCCCCCTCTACCAAGTCCTTCACTGGCTCCCCTTCCCCTACAGAATCCTGTTCAAGCTCCTCACTCTCACATACAAGGTCTTTGCCAACTCCACTGCTGCCTACATCTCCAACCTCATCTCTATTCACGCTCCATCCCGCCCTCTCTGATCTGCCAATGACCGTCGCCTCTTCTCCCCTCTGATTACCTCCTCATACGCGCGAATCCAAGACTTCTCCCGTGCTGCCCCCCTCCACTGGAACAAGCTCCCTCCCTCCATCAGAACATCCCCTACTCTGTCCATTTTCAAACGGGCTCTAAAAACCCACCTCTTTCTCAAAGCCTTCCAGTCTCCCACTTAACTTCCTACCTTTTTCTGCCTCCCTCCCCTCTTCCCCCTCCCCTGAATCTGCCTCCGTTCCCCTTTCTCTCCCTCTCACCCCTGTGTCTCTCTGTCTGTCTACCCCTCCCCTTAAATTGTACGCTCCCTTGAGCAGGGCCATCTCTCCTCCTGTTTCCTGCACCTTTAACTCTGCTCTCCAGCTACCTTTCCCCCCACCCCTCTGGGGGTCTCCCCGTCATCCGTGCCCTTCCTCTTGGGCTCCGGCACCTGCTGGTCTTCCCTCCCCCCTCTCTCTAGCTGTGCTTTGAGCTTACTGAGTTACTGTGCTTATTGTTTACTGTACTGTGCCGTCCCACCTTGTATTGTACTTGTTTGTCCCTGTACGGCGCTACGGACACTGAGTGGCGCCTTATAAATAAAAATTAATAATAATAATAATAATTGGGTCCTATAACCCATAACATTGTTCTAACATATCTCCCACCGGTGCAGTCAAAGTCCACACAGAGTTAATGAGAGGAGTATAATAGGGCAGAATTTCAATGACCCCGGAAGGAACGGGCATCACGTGGAAAAATTTGCCTTTCTTGATTCCTGGTAGATTAGCTGTGTTGTTCTAGGCTTTTGCTTTTGCTCTCTAGGATTAGCCACCTACCTAAATCAAATCTTTCACTAAAGTAATAAACCAAAAAGCCAGAGTATTATTTTAAATTCATTCATCGTTTTATAACAAATTACTGTGAATATTATTATTTTCGTCTGTTCTACCAAAATTCTACAGGGAATCTCTCTGGAAACAGGTTGTAGAGGAGGAAAGTGATCGTTGAAAGACTATGATAATTTAAATCATAACTGTACTATTATCACAATATCAACATATCAGCTTAATTTCATTTTTTTGCAAACCTATAATAAAAGGGCGGGACTCTTTGTATGCTCGTTTCTGTGGCAGGTCCAGTTTCTAGAAGGATGGATGTTGCAATTTCAGCACTATATTACGGATGCCTTAGTACAGCACGATAGTGACGGGCCGTGTCTCCCCTTTTTGGTGGGCGCACTCAATTTCACAGGCACTGGTCCGAAAAACTCTCTCGTCTGCAGCTAGATGAGGGTGAATCCCCCTAGTCTGAAAGTCCTCGGTCAGCTCACTCTGTCTCTCCCAAACGCTGTGTGGTTTTGTAGACCTCTCTGGCCCCTCGCTGTGGGTACTTCCCTCTGGGAACAAAGGCATTCCAGTCATGTGGCCAGACCGTGCCATCTTGGATCTTTCCCAGAGACCATTGCATCCTATCCTCACCCAGTATGGGCAACTACGTCCCAGCCCCCTCCTTAGTGAATTCCTGTACACATGTCCTCTTCCCCTGTTACACTTACAGCACCTGGACAATAGAAAAGCTGCTGCCCCCTCCAGGATATAGTAACAAAAGGGAGGAGGGTACTGGGTGGCTGCATGTTTATGCATATAGGTACAGTGCTAGATATTCAGCTCTAGATTAACATTTTATGTATTATTTCTGCTTAGAGGCCCAGTCGTCTGCAACTTTTTCATAATCAAAGTCTGTAGGATCTGGTCCCTCTAACGAAATCAGCATCCGATTATTCAGTGTGCTCTGCTTCATGCTGTTTCTTAGACAGGTTTTAATTAGTTTTAAAGCAGAAAATCCTCTTTCACATTCAGATGTACTTACAGGTATGGTCAGTCCAATAGCAGCTGGTTTTGTTAAATTTGGAAAAGATTCTATGAGCTCAGTTGTTGTTGACAATTTCTGCATTGCTGTTTTGAATTTAGATTTTTGTCGGACTCTAGCTCAAACAATTTAGATGCAACTGTCCGTTCTAGCTTCCTATTTTCATAGATTAGGATGTAGAATAATGCTCAAAAAGAATCTCACAAACCTCATTTTGATCATGGCTGTCTGTATTATAACATTGGAAAAACAGGATAGGATTGGCATACCTGGAAATCTTGCATCTAGGTGGTTAATAACTGTCTATGTATTCACCATAGATCTTGGTTTATGTGAAGGTCTGACCATTTACCAGCAAGATGTAGATGGAGATTTTTAAAATGAATAACGGGGTAAATGTATCAAGCTGAGAGTTTTGTGGCAGGTTTGAAAAGTGGAGAGGTTGCCTATAGCAACCAATCAGATTCTAGCTTTCATTTTGTAGAATGCACTAAATAAATGATGGGTAGAATCTGATTGGTTTTTCAAACCCGCCGGAAAACTCTCGGCTTGATGCATTTACCCCCAGGTGTGTGTTTTCAGTTCCATAATGCATAGTTTTGTAGGATCTAAAATGGGGTCTATTTCTGTTAGACATCTTGCCTTTGCCAAACTTTAGACAAATGAGGCAGCACATCTGAAAGCATCATAAGTGAAGCTTTGAAATTGTATGTCACATATTTGCTTAAACCTTCAGCTGTGATGTAATTTCGTTCAGTGGCCTCTCTTTTCCCAGTGCGGCGATGACACTGACCAACGATTCTCTTAAAGACTGTACTGCAAAGTCAACAGACAGCCACCTAGTGTGACTAGCCACTTTAAGTTTAATCTGAGGACTGTTCAGTATATTCTGGATTTCAGTTACACCAGCCATTCTAACTGGGGAATTTTGAAAAAAGAACAACAGTTGTCTTAAGATATTGTAAAGCTTCTTCTTCTTTCAATTATCAATGTCCTTCAGCTTGTCTGTGATTTATTATAAACCAGTTAACTGGGAGTCCAGTAATCAAGACACACACGCGTATATCCTTTAAGATTCTGAGCTGAGGTCATTTATTTTGAATCACTTTTTTATAGAGCTTATTGCGTCACTACGTTAATTTTTTCACCCAAGCCTTTTAAGGATATAGCATACGTTGCTGCTAGCTACAGCATAACATAATCAACAACTGCCCCCAGTCCTTATTTGGATATCAGTAGATTTCTTTCTCACATGAACAATCACGAGTTAAATTTCTTTATCTGTATTCTTCAGTTCCCAGCTTGCGATGTTGTGGGGGGGACAACCAAATTCCATTTTCACTGATACTAGCAAGGCCGCAGCTGTAATTTTCTCTGAACATCAACTGATTTGTCTGTTAAGGTTGCACAACTCAGTGTTTTCTTATATTATCACCACCATTCTGCCTTGTAAGCCTCCTAAACCCCCACAATATCGTTAAATTTGACTAAATAAGGCACCTCAGCAGCTGCTTGGGCACTAGCAAGAGCTTGGTTTATACAATGACAGTTGACCATTACTCCATTAATAGTTTTGCTACTTCTTTGTGCTTCCCATTCATGACAGCTGCTTCATCAGAGCCTAGACCCACCAAATTTGATTTTTTCAACCCTATATTTTGTTATAGTTTCAGCTTTTCCAACAGTGATGCTACATGTTGATATAAAACTAATAATAATCTCTTTTTTTAAGTTGACAAACCTATTTTTAATGTGTATAATAAGCTGCTTCAAGCTGAGATGTCTGTTGTTTCATCACACAGAACACTGAAGTTATCTGCCGAATGCAAATGTTTAAGCAATTCATATCTTATTTGTGAAGCTAAGATGTCGAGGAATTCTTGCATTCTTTGCAATATAAAGTTGCTTTTAAGTGTGTACAATCCATAGCCTTGCAGTGCTCAAGCAAATTTCCGTATAATGTATTATGTGGTAGTTAGTTGTTTTTTTTTGCCAACCAATACATAGTTCTTAAAGCTCCCACAAAAGCTCCTTCTGCAAGTTACTCAAAATTCAAATTGATTGTTCAATTTCTCCTAACCCAGTTTCTTCAAAAACACGCTTTTGAAGTATATTGAACATTTACTAATGATATGCGATGTTTAGAGAAACATTTTTCATACGAAATAGACTGATTCATAACAAGACCACCCCCCCCCCATCCCCCTCCCAAGTAAGAAGAACTGTCTGAACTGCCTGTATTATATTGGTCTGCTAGCGCCGTGGGCAATTCTCTAGGGAATCTGGTTTTTGGTTTATATGTCTGTCTGCACATTTTAGTGTCTGTTTCTGTTTACTATATAAAAAGAATTACTATATTTTTACTATATAAAAATAGGATACGGATGTGCATTATTAACTTCTACCTACCTAGTGCATGGCCTGCCCCCCTAGCCCTGTTTTCTAAAGCTCTGGCCTACTTCACGCTGGTCACTACCATCACACTCACTCACTGTCCCGTAAATAAACTGATCTGTATTTATAATCTATACACCTTTATAAATAAAATATAATGCTAATAATAAGGTATTGTTAACTGAGAACCTCATATTTTCAAAGACTGACCAATAGTTTAGCAATACTTATACTGTATGTGTGCATTTGTTTGATTTGGTTTATATGTCTGTTTGCACGTTTTAATGCAAGTTTCTTTTTATGATAAAAAAATAAGGATATGCATTATTAACTTAACTGTAGCCAGTGCAGAAGATAAAAGTAAGGCTATGACGCATTGTAATCATAAAATACCAGATCTCTAATTATTCCTTTTTAATAATGTGTCTCCCAACAGGAATATAATCAGGAACGAATAGCACAGAAACCAAACGGATTCTTCTCTCGTGGTTTGTGGGAGAGGTTTGTAGAAATAGATCTTTCAGGAGTGGGAAATAATGTCTAAGAAACGGGACAGTCTCAGTCTGGTTGACACTAATAGCGACATCACTGAAACACATGAAGTACAGAGCACACAGGAGACTACACCAGTGAAGCTGGACAACCAGAAAGAGACTTCAGAGGTCTCCTCTAAATCAACTCATAAGGTTCAAAAGAAAGTCTGCGCTACAAAGCCAAAGTACAACTCTTCTGAATCTGAGGAAAGCTCTAAGACGGACTCTGACCTTGAGGAAAATAAGTCTGTTCACAATGGAAAGGGTAAGTTCACTTGCCCGGAATGTGGAAAGCACTTTACTTCTGCATCCTACCTAAATATACACCAGAGAGTGCACACAGGAGAGAAACCATTTGAATGCTTGGAATGTGGGAGATGTTTTGCTCAGAAACAGCATCTCAGAACCCATCAACGTACTCACACAGGAGACATGCCACATCAATGTGCAGAGTGTGGGAAAAGGTTTGTTTGGAAAACACATCTTTCAATCCACATGAGAAGTCACACAGGAGAAAAACCATATAAATGTTCTGAATGTGGCAAAGGTTTTAATATTCGCTATAATCTTCGCATACATGAAGTTTCACACACAGGTGCAAACCCATTTCCATGTTCTGAATGTGGTAAAGCTTTCCCTACCAAACACCAGCTAAGTAACCACCAGGTTGTCCACACTGGTGAGAAGGCTTTTGAATGTCCTGAATGTGGGAAATGCTTCTCTACTAATTCACATCTTAACAGCCACAAGAAAACTCACACAGGGGAAAAGCCCTTTAAGTGCTCTGAATGTGGGAAAGGTTTTTCTTGCAGAGCTAGTCTTCGTAGCCATCAGAAAGTCCACACAGGAGAAAAACCATTTGCATGCCATGAATGTGAGAAGTGTTTTTCTGTAAAATATAAACTTGCCAACCACATAAAAATCCACACAAGGGAAAAATCGTATAAATGCGTCAAGTGTGGCGAAAGTTTCCAGAACCAGTCTGATCTCTTACAGCACAAAAAAAGTCATGAGAGAACATTTGTGTGTACTGATTGTGACAAACCTTTTAAACATAAAAGTCATCTTGTACAGCATAAGCTAATTCATACTGGAGAAAAGCCATTTGCATGTACAGAGTGCGGAAAACGCTTCAGGCAGAAAATAGCGATGATTTCACATGGACAGAGATATCACAATGGTGGAATAAAACCGTTTGAATGCTCGGAATGTGGAAAATGTTTTGTTCTAAAATATGAGCTTGAGACTCACAAGAGTGTTCACACAGGGAAGAAATCATTTTCTTGCTCTGAATGTGGGAAATGTTTTAGTGTCCGCGCTCAACTGGTTGTTCATCAGAGATTACACACTGGAGAGAAGCCATATTCATGCCCGGAATGTGGAAAATGTTTCCGTGACAGTGGTACTCTTGGTAAACACAGGAGAATTCACACAGGAGATAAGCCATTTGTGTGTTCCGAATGTGGAAAAGCATTTGGTTGCAACGTACAGCTTGTTTCACATCAGAGATGTCACACAGGCGAAAAACCATACATCTGTTCGGAGTGTGGTAAATCTTTCAAAGATAGAGGCAATCTTGTCATGCATCAAAAAATCCACACCGGAGAAAGACCATTTGCATGTTCAGAATGTGAGAAGAGTTTTAGAATAAACTCAGAGCTTGTTGAACATAAGATGATTCATTCTGGTGAGAGGCCGTTTCCATGTTTGGAATGTGGGAAACGCTTTATGAGTAAGAAAACTTTGAGATTACATCATCGAAGCCACACAGGGGAAATGCCGTATGAGTGTTTGGAATGCGGTAAACGCTTTAGATATAATTCAAATCTCTTACATCACAAGAAGAACCATTCAGGAGAAAAGCCGCACTTGTGTACCCTGTGTGGGAATTCTTTCATATATGCCTCAGGATTGGCCAGACATCAAAAAGTTCATAGGTCAAATGTGAAAAACGATTCAACACCAAGCTAGTCACTGTTACATAGGAGGTATTTATTATATTGGCTTCGTCAAATGGAACAACAGTGATTACACACTGATCTTGTAGCAGTGCAAACCTATATTTTAGAGTTTAAATTCTACCTTGTTTTGTATTTTAATAAGCAGTAGGGGCCGGAATAATAAAATCTTGTTAGCCTCTGGGTCAAAACTGTATTGCGCACAATAAAATGGCATAAAGTTGAAACCAGATTATATTTTGTGCCATTCCTAAGAACCTTTGGTCCAAATCCAGATTTTGGTTCATCCCAATTACTGAACAGTTTGTTCAAATATGTGAACTTGGCTAAAAAGTTAGGTGCCAGCATCTTTGTGAAGAGCCAAAAGTCAGAGCCTGACTTATGTGAAGCGATAAATAGGACAGGACAGGGCAGGTCAACTTGCTCTTAGTATGATTTGAGAATCAAGCATTCGTGTTCTGGGTGCTGAACTGGTCAGAACACCCTGGGGTGGGGGTACGTCTCTCAGTCTGCCCAGGACGATAGCGCTAACAGTGCCTACATACCGCCGCTTCATCCCAACAGACTCGCCTGCAGCACCAGGGGTACGGTTTTGTGAGTACATCCGACTTTTTGCCTTTATTTAATGTGCACGAAACACATAATAAATAAAACACCTTACCCACAATTGATCTCTAAAATCCCAGGGAAGCTGACCATCTATTGCGATATCTATAAATGATTTCAAGTGGATGAATTTTTCTATATTGAAGCATTCAAAATTACAATCCACTCATTTGAGTGCAGGGAAAAAATATATGTAGAATCCTAGTTAGTCACAGTTTCTGCTGTGATCCAGGGAATTGATGGGATACAGAATGAACTTCTAGCCATTTTGTTCTTTTTCTTTACTTTGCCTTTTGAAAAGTTTTGAAAGTGTGCTGGCCACGTTATCCATATGTTGGTTTTTATATGTAACCTAAACCCCAGCTGTTATTTTAAAAAAAAAAACCAATCGTTTGTATTCCATCCACGTGCCTTAATTTGCCTCTTTAAAATACAGTGCTTGCTTTTGATCGTATGTTGAAGTATTAAGGAAAGTGGCCCTTTTTATAAGAGGCCTGCTAAAGGGAAATGACATTTGACCTTATATAATTACATTCTTATGCTTATTATGCAATTTCTAATCAGTGATTTGCTATTTCTGGAAACTTGTGCAAAATAACTACACTATATGGACAAAAGTATTCGGACACTTGACCATTACACTAACAAGGACTATAAGACATTGTATTCAAATACATATACTTTAATATGGAGTTGGTCCTCCTTTTGCAGCGATAACAGTTTCCACTCTTCTTGGAAGGCTTTCCACAAAATGTTGGAGTGTTTCTGTGGGAATTCGTACTAGAGATGAGCGGGCTCGGATTCCGCTAATCCGAGCCCACCCGAACAGTGCGGATCCGAACGGGATCCGAGCACTGTTCGGATATTTCCGGCGGGCAAAAAAATGAAAACGAGGCTCTGTCGTCCAAGTCTTGCGTCGAATCTCGCCAGGGGTGGGAGGGAGGGCCCAGAACAATTCCATCTTGTACCTCTTTTTTTGGCATTATGTGCTCAAGCTACCTCGGTGCAACCTTTTGGCCTAAAAACAATATTGTGAGGTTTTCAGAATAGACTGGGAATTAGTGGAAATGATTGTTATTGAATGTTATTGAGGTTAATATTAGCGTAGGAGTGGAAAAAAAAAACACAAAACTGGTTTTTAGCACTGTTTATGTTTTTTTCCAAAACCTTAAATCCGAACCAAAACCTTTCGTCAGGTGTTTTGCGAAACAAATCCGAAACCAAAGCCTCAAGCAAATCTGAATCCAAAACACAAAACACGAGACACCAAAAGTGGCCGGTGCACATCCCTAATTTGTACCCATTCATTCTGTAGAGCATTGATGAGGTCTGTTGTAGTCAAATAATTGGATGAAGTCGTTCTAAATTAATAAATATTGATTTATAATAGTTTTCCTTGCGATTAGTATGCTACATCATGCCAGGGTTTATTACATAACGCAATCGTACAGGTAAACAAAGCAAATACCCTTAGATTCACACCTATATTTGTAAATAGTTCACATTTAATAAAGTTCCAACTCATTCTTTTATTGTTAAGAATTAGAGATTATTTACACAAAGATAAACCTACATTAAAGTTATTTATTGTTCAGGTCCTAAAAAATGTATGGTGTTTGGTCTTATATTAATCCACATTTTACCAGCAGGAATTCAGTATCATCGGAGAAGCGATGACTAGTTATTAGTATAAAATTAATTCTTATAAATACTCTGCTAATGATTTAGCTTAAACCAGATTTTTGGTGGGAGGAAACATATGCAGCTGTTAAAGTGTGTTGCTCCCACCTTTGGAGAAGGATAATTTGAACTGACCTATGACTAGCATTCTACTGGAACATCATAAACTGTGAACCAATGAAGAGCTCTTAGTTATCTTTGTGTACATTGTGACATCACTTTTTTTTTGTCAACTCAAACTGCATAAAAAGCCACGGGACAGTATCACTCACTCTTTGACCACAGACTTCAGCATTGAATGACTGTTACTGGATTCAGTACGCAAGCGTAATGTATTGGTTATACTTTAATATATTTTGCTATTAAATCTTTTGTGCGTTGGAACCACATTATTCGCATCGGGCAATTTTTATTGGTGACGATAGAAACGAACATCACAGATCAGGCACTGATGTTGGAAGAGAAGACATGGCTCGCAATTTCCATTCTAGTTCATGCCAAAAGTGTTCGATGGGGTTGAAGTTAGGGCTCTGCAGGCCAGTCAAGTTCTTCCACACCGAACGCCTCAAACCATGTCTTTGTAGTCCTTGCTTTGTGCACTGCGCCACAGTCAAGTTCAAATAGAAAAGGGCCTTCCCCATACTGTTGCCACAAAGTTGACGTAATGCATTGTCCAAACTGACTTGGTATGTTGAAGCATTAAGATTGCCCTTCACTTTAGATAAGGGGCTGATAAAGACGTCTTTGCGAGCTGAATAAAATAATAGGATGGGTATCACTGATTGAATAATTGGTTCTGATAAAATGTATGTAATAAGCTCTGATATTATCTGTACTGAAGACATAATGAACTTCTGTCTAGGATCTGTTCATTGTATGAGCTAATTGTGGGAGTCGACAGCCATATGTCTGTCCTTATGTGAAATGACTGAATGTATTGAAGATTAGCTCCAAATATAATTCATGCTTGAGAGGATCAAACAATGATCAACTTATCTACCTGAAATGAAGCTCTATATATGCAATAATAGTAGTATTATAGGAAGGTCACTGTCGCAATTTTATTTCCTGAGACAGGACTTCAGCATATTGATTAGTACGCAGATGTTCTGAGTCCCATAATGCTGAATAGGCCATAAATGTGTCAAAATTATTGTATTAATAGAATGAATGGGTATGTGGAACCAGATCATCATATTGTATCAATGCTTAGCTTGTTCACTGGAAGAGCACAATTGTCACTAACAAGACTTGGATAAGTGCCAGCCAAAAGGGCTATATAAACTGCTGATATAATTCTACTAACCATGCCTATTCTTGTATGAACCAGGCATCTGTGTGCACGTAAAATAAACTGAAGATTTGCTTTTCATCTGACTCTGTATTCTGAGGTATTATTTCCATATCAGGGCTTAGCCCAAACCATGAAAAATAGCCCCATTCATTATCCCTCCTCTACCAAACTTTACAGTTGGCATAATGCAGTCAGTAAGGTAATGTTCTCCCGGCATCTGCCAAATCCAGACTCGCCCATCTGACTGCCAAAAAGAGAAGCATGATTCTTCACTACACAGAACATGTTTCCACTGCTCCACAGTCCAGTGTCTGTGTGCGTTACACCACTCCATCCGATTCTTGACATTGTCTTGGTTATGTGAGGCTTGCATGCAGCTGCTCGGCCATAGAAACCAATCCATTAAGCTCCTGCCGCACAGTTTTGTACTTACAATAATTCCAGTAGAAGTTCGGAACTCTTCAGCTATGGAATCAGCAGAGCGTTTGCGACTTTTACACACCATGCGCCTTTGCAGTCGTTGACCCCGCTCTGTGATTTTACGCGGTCTTCCGCTTGGTGCCTGAGTTGCTGCTGTTCCTAAACGCTTCCACTTTCTAATAATATCACTTACAGTTGACCGTGGAATATCCAGCAGGGATGAAATATCACGAACCATCTTATTGTAAAGGTGGCATCCTATCACAGTACCACACTTGAAGTCACTGAGCTCTTCCGAACAACCCACTTTGTATCACAAAGGCTATAGGATTCCTGTCTGGGAGAGAGCATAGTGCATGCACGAGTGTAATAAAGTAAGAAATAACATAATAGGACCGAGTGATAGGTCATCTTTAATGGTCTTAATATAAAATATATAATTGTATATGTTCCTGAAGTGGGAGTGTAAAGGAAGTTTATAATGCAATAGGATTATTTTTGTTTGTTTAGTTGTTTGGCATGCTACTGGACTTGGTAGAGTGTTCATTGGCTGTAGTCATGTAATTCAATCTAATCGAGTATATGGGGAATTAATGAAAATACTAATGTTTTAAGCCTTGTATTAAAAAGCCTGTTTATTCTTCTTTGACAGTAGTGATTGCGAGGACAGAATAGACCAAAGGATGACTCTGCAAAAAGGATTTATCAATGAAATGAATAATCAAGTTACATAATAAACAATAAATGTGTCCAACTGACCAGATGGTTTATTAATTAATCAGTAACTGAATAAATGAATGGAAGAAATATTACATATACAGTTTGAGAATGTTAGTGGTCAGAGTAGGCAGCCAATTTGAGAGTGGAATCGGTACTCATGATAATTGAGTACATCAATGTGATTTAATATACATTAAAGGCTCACTTTATTAGGTACACCTTTCAAGTACTGGGTATGAACCTCCCCATATCCACTTTGTCCCTAGAACAGCCTGATTTCTTCATGGCATGGATTCAACAAGGTGCTGGAAAGATTCTGGTCCATGTTGACATGATAGCATCA